>NW_026947489.1:74272500-75541250 GCF_034190915.1 Cavia porcellus
CCTTCCCTGATGTAGTGATTCTTAAGTTTTGAGTCTTGTTACGTGGCTTTGTGGATAGTTACAATTCATATACAAATTTGCCTTTTGGGGGAACTTTTAAGAAGACAATAATTTATTGAGCTGTGCTGATAGGAATACAGATGTGTTCCATATGATTAAATGTCAAAAGCCTACAGTCAGTCTGTCATTGTATTAGATTCTAAAATTACATGTACCACTTTGTAATTTCCATTTGGATCACTATTACCTAATTGACTACACTTGTAACCTTATTAGTTGACTATAGTTTTGCCTTCCTCATGGCTTTGCTCAATAAAACACCCTTGAGAAGCGGGGTGGGCGGGCATCGCACCTTCTGGGCCTCCTGTCCCTCCTAGATAAAGCTTTCTTAAATTCTTCCTACTCTTGAAAAAATAAAATAAATAACCTGTGTATATGATTGGCAGGTTTCATGTGATTACTTTTAAGGCAGTGGAAGTATTATTCTTAACAAGTTTATTTGGAGGTTGATTTTTACCAGAATTGAGCAAAATGATATCATAATGGCCAGGCATGGTGGTGCACGCCTGTCATCCCAGCGTTGTGAGACAGGCAGGGGGAGCACTGCGAGTTTGAAGCCAACTGGGCTATCCAGTATCTAGGAGGCCAGCCTAGGCTACATGGCAAGACCCTGTCTTAAACAAAAGCAAGAAACATAGTAAACAAACATATATCAAATATAATATCCTAATGAAATCCTAGTACTTTTAAAATATGGGAGCCTAGCTGTCATTTATTCATAGCCACATAGCTTAACCTTACACCTTCTACCATGGTAAGCCAGTACACAGATTATTGCTTTCACTTGTTGATTTGTGAATATATTTATCTTAATAACATTGTACCCCTAATGTTGTCTTACAGATGTGAGAAAGGCGTGATGTCTCTGGTAAATGTTAGGAACTGCATTCGCTTCTATCAGACCGCGGAGGAACTAAATGCCAGCACCCTGATGAACTACTGTGCAGAAATTATTGCAAGTCACTGGGTGAGTGACAGATTGAGGGGAGGGACTGAAGCCCTCTAGCGGATTTGGGAGGCCCAGGTGTGAGACCTGGTGCTGTAAGCAGTCATCTCCCAGGTACCCAGCTTTCTCTTGTTACAGTGTTGAGGAATGAGTAGTTGAATTAGATGATCTGTGAGACTTTTTTGAGTTCTGAAAGTCCAGTGGTTGTGCGGTTTCAGAGTAGAGGGACAGCAGGTGGTTCTGGCTCAGAAATGGGATTGAAAGGAAGGGTCACCTGCCTGCGTTTCTCCTTTTTCTGAGGATGCTGCAGCCAGGCTGCAGAAGGAAGATGCTGCTGTGTGCCAAGCAGACCTGGGTACTCAACAGAGTCATTTCACAGGGCTTCCTGCCTTCTTTTTCAGCTGGAGACAAAGTTAAACTTTGATTTGCCTTTCTTACCTAGCTTTCATTGAACAGATCAGTTTTATATTTCTTTGTTGTGTTTTACATTTTAAAAAGTCAGGGCTGTTTTTCTTTTTATTATTATTTTGTTTGTTTGAGACAGGCTCTTGCTGTGGAGTTCAGGCTGGCTTTGAACTCACTGTATAACCAGGGCAGGCCTCAAACTTTAGCAATCCTTGTACCTCAGCCTGAGATTTTAGGTGTTCCCCACTTCACCTGGCCAGGGCTATGTTTGTATATTAGTTTCCGTGAACCGTTTGGTATCCAACAGTGTTGTGGAAAGAATCTTAGTGTTTCAGAAAAGATGTCTGAAAGAACTCACCTTCAAAAAATGGAGGACCTGAGCGTGGTAACCCTTACTTACAATCCCAAGCAGTGGTGAGGCTGAGATAGGAAGATTTCCAGATGGCAGTCAATCTGGGCTACATAGTGAGTTTAAGGTCAGCCTGAACTACGTAGTGAGATATTGTCTCAGAAAATAAAAAAAGAAGAGAATTGAAACAGGAATGGTAACCTAATTCTGTTGGTAGGTAGAAATAGATCAATAGGAGAGACAGCCATAATTCAGTGAGAGTTGTGTATGGAAGTTGTGAGTTTATAATTGCCACCTTGATCAGCTTGGGGGCACTCATGCATAACTTGCTTCTTACTGAGTGTCAGAGGTGCTTGTGTAGTCCTGTCTTCCTGAGACACACAGTGGTGCCGTCATAGTACAAGCACGGGAGGTGGCCTCTGGGTTCCAGATCCTGGCTCAGCTGTTCAGCAGTGTCTGAACTTGTGTGAGTTATTGAGCCTCCGTGTGCTTCACTGTCTTCTGGAAGATGAAGGTGATAATAGGACTCATTCGGTAGGGTTTGTGAGAATTGACCTACTTGAGAAATGGTAAGTTGATAAATGACAGTTGATATTGTTGATACTTTATTTCACTTTTCGTTGTGCTTGTGATCACTAGGATGATCTACGAAAGGAGGACTTCAGTAGCATGAGTGCTCAGTTGTTATATAAGATGATCAAGTCCAAGACAGAATATCCATTACATAAAGCTATCAAAGTGGAAAGAGAAGATGTGGTCTTCCTTTACCTGATTGAAGTGGATTCACAGGTACTTTCTTTTTTTCTTTATCCAAAACTGAAATGCTTGAGTTTTCTCTGCAATGCTTTTTCATTCCTTCTGGGCCATGACTAGCACAATCTTTAATGTATGTGTCTTTATGAATAGCATGCTGTAGGACATCTTGGCTTCTATGCTGCTGCTCAGGTTCTTCCAGTCTTAGTCTGTTGCCCAATTTGAAAGCTACTTCCACATTTCTAAATAGTTGATTTAGCAATACCTGACTTCCAAAGTCAAGGTGAGAGAAATTAAAACAAGTTATATTTGCTACTCAGTGTTGATTTACAACCCTATCTTCGCAGCTCCCAGGGAAACTGAACGAAGTGGATCATAACGGAGATCTTGCATTAGATCTAGCCCTTTCACGACGACTAGAGAGTATTGCCACCACGCTGGTTAGTCATAAAGCGGATGTAGATATGGTAGACAAGAATGGCTGGAGTTTGTTACATAAAGGAATCCAAAGAGGTAGGAAGAAACATATCTTACATTTTTTTCTGCAGGCAATATTTTTTATCCGTGTGGTTCTGAAGGCTCTGACTCAGGTTCAGAAATTCACAAAGGCATCTGAGTCTATACTTGCAGGATGGGTGACTTAGAATTTGTGGTCACTGGGTCAGAGGAAGGACTGAAGTCCTACTGCCTGGTCCTTGTTAGTTTGGCTGTTCATAGTGCCGACAGGGCCTGAGGAAGAAAGGTAGAAAGATGGCCATTGAGAAGATGTACCTTTTATGTGTAAGCAGTTGATAAGTGTACTTGTCAAGTAAGTATCACTGTCCTAAGTATTGTTAGGAAGACTTGACTTTTTTATCCTAGGATGAATTTGTAAGGAAAGTGTCAAAATCATGCAAATTTAAGCGTATGCTTAGAATCCGAGTTTATTCTTCACAGACTAGACTTTGACGTGACAGAGCCATAGTTTTGTTTGAATGAAGTTCTTGGCTGTGCTGCAGACCAACCAGGGCCTTGTGAATGTTAGACTCAGCTGAATCCCTACCCCGGAATTGACTTTGCAAGTTGGAAAATAAAGGACCAGTCCGTTTTTTGTTTTATTTTTCCCATGTCCTTATTAATTCATACATTCAAACAGGTCTTGTTTAACTTTGCTCTGCCAAGCTGTGTTTTCAGGTTTTTTCCCCTCCACTTTTTGAGACAGGGTCTCTTGTAGTGTTGGGTGGCTTGGGCTGGCCTTGACCCTCTCCCTGCACCTCCTGCACCCTGGAATTACAGGCATACACCATCTCACCTGACCACCGTTGCTGTGGTCGTTCTTGGCAGAAGGAGAATGGAGAAGTAGAATTCTTACATGGAGTGAAAGCTTTCAAAAGTACGGAAACTTTTTGTAGAGAGATAGTTGGCTTGATGAAACATTTTGCTGTGGCCACTTTACTTATAGGCAGCAAAACCTGAGTAGACTGGTTCACCACATCTTCCTTATTCTCTTCACCCCATGTTAACTGTGTTTATTTTTAGCTTTCTGATTATGCATTATAATTCCGTTGCTGTCTCTGATATCTTTGCCTTTCCCACATTGCTCCTTGTTGGTGGGATGGTGTACCTTCTCTGCTGGTTTTGTTGCAGCTGTAGCTTTGTCCTGTGTAGCCAGAGGTTTTAATATGCTCTTCTGAGTCATGTGTTAAAAATACTGACTTTAAACTGGGCACGGTGGCACACACCTGTAATCCCAGCACTCAGGAGGCTGAGGCTGGAGGATTGCTGTGAGTTCACAGTCAGCCTGGGCTACAGAGTGAGCTCAAGGCCAGCCTGAACTGCATAGAGAGACCCTGTCTCAAAAAGACAAAAAAAAAAGTGTTGAGTTTGTTGGCTGTCGGAAGGAAGGTTTTGTTCATCATTGTTAGGAAACCCTTAGTGCAGTCAGCATCAGATCAGGTGCCACGTTCCCAAGCACTGCTCTGCACTTGGCAGTGGCTGAGAGCTGAGCGCTGGGGTGTGTGCTCTGTGGGGGAAGGGTGCCACCACCCAGGGCATTGTTCTCCTATACTGTTCAGTGGCTGAGGTGTTTATTTTGGAAACAAACACACTTGTTAACAATTTGAGCATTATGTCCCTTTACTCTCAGGGAGTTAAATTGTTATGTTTGATGACATTGTTTATTAAGTGTTTTGGTGATTGCTTAGTTACCAGAATTGCTAAGAATTGGTGATACATTTTTGATACTTACTTTCAAATGATGTAATCTTTGACCCTGAATTTATGACCTGTCTGCATCATGTGGGTAAGTTATGTATGGAATTAATAAACTTGCTTGTTGCTAGCTTTAAAGAATGTGACAAGATGAAGCAGAGCACTGGCTCTGCAGAGCGGATATCATGGTTTGAACTGGTTTGAACCATGGCTCCCCCATTGGCTCAACGCTAAGGGTTTCCTACCAATGACAGTCCTTTGACTGCACTGTCTTCTGTTTTTCACTTGTGAAGTGGTAGCAATTTCCGTTTTACTGAGTTGTGAGGGGGTAGAAAGGAGTGTTAGCATGGCAGCTGTGGTGGCTAGCAGTTGGCTGATGAAGTCAACTAGCTGGCTTTATTTTGCCCTTGCCCAGCTTTTATTATTCCCCCAGATCAGATCCAGTGTTTGTGGGCATGTTTTTATGTTTTTCTCCTTCGGTCTGCTGACCTTCTCAGATGATGACACTGAACAATGCACTGAGTTTAACTGTTAACCTTGTGTTAAATCCCTTGTAATAGGAACGAAGGAAGGTCTTCAAAATATGGGTATAAGACAGAATCTGTAACCAAATAGTGATTATCGTACTGAGTATCCCAGTCTTCAAAAGGATGTAGTATGCAGCTGTATTTTTTAGTCCACGGGAGGCATGCTTATAGCCAAGTAGTTGACATGTCCTTAATTATCTTAAACTGGGCAAGATATAGCCTTAGTTTCATAAAAAATGTAACTTTTTTACTAAAAAAGCCCTCAATAACACCGATCCATGAGTGTCTCTCATCCTTTTCTTGCCTTTTGTGTTGTTTTGTTTTTGTGGTATTGGGGACGGAATCCAGGGTCTTGCACATGCTAGACAAGTGCCCTACCACTGAGCTGCCTCTACAGCCTCAGTGAGTTTCTCAACAGGGTGAGTTGTCCAGTTGTTTTTGGTAAATGTGAAATAGTGCCATCTATTGGAAGAGCATGTAGTACAGTATTATTCTTTTGGTGGTACTAGTGATTGAACTCAAGGCCTCATGCATGCTGGGCAAGCACTGAACCATATCCTTGACCTTTTTGAAGTTTTATTTTGAGATGGATCTCATTAAGTTGTCCAGACTGGCCTCAAGATTGTGATTCTCCTGCCTTAGTGTCATGAGTAGCTGGGATTATAGAACTACATCTAGCTGGTTTGTATTCATTGAGTAATTAAGTTTTCTGGCTATGTCCTCAATAAAATTTTGGTCAGGAAGCTATATTGAAAGAAGAATTATATGTGGATTTAAAACTTTTAAACTTTTAGCTCAGCATGGTGGCGCATGCCTATAATCCCAGCACTCAGGAAGCTGAGGCAAGAAGATCACCCTGAGTTTAAGGCCAGCCTGGGCTACATAGTGAGGCCCCGTCTCCAAAAAACAAAAATAGAAACAAAATAAAAACAAAACTTTTTTTTGTAGGGATATTTTTATGTGGAAAATTACTATAGTAATGCCTCACTTATTTGGCATTGTTGGTGAATGAGGTAATAAATAACTGGAACTTTTAAGCACCAAGCAGGTTCTGTTTTATTTATTTATTTTTGGTGCCCAGGATTGAACCCAAGGCCTCAAGAATGCTAAGCATGTGCTGTACTATGAGCTGTACCTCCAACCTTAACTGTTTTTAATGGAAATCTTTCTAAAAAGTATTACACATTTTTTTTTTTTTTTTTTTTTTCTTTTTGTACTGGGGATTGAACTCATGACCATGTGCTTGCAAGGCAGGTACTTATGCCACTGAGCTAAATCCCCAGCTACACATTTTCTTATTGCCAGAAATCTTTTAAATGGTGCTTCTTTTATTTTCTGTTCCCTTTTTTTGTTTTGCAGTTTTGATATTGGTTGTCTGCTTCTTCTAGTTTTTTTACCCTCTGGACTGATTTGCTTTCATGTGTAACATCAACAATTTTCAGTTTCTTCTCTTTCAGCTTTCTTCCCCTTTCCCTTTCCCTTCCCTTCCTGTCTCCTCCTTCTCTCCTCTCATCCTTCCCTCCCTCCCTTCCTTCTTCCTTCTTTCCTTTCTTCCTTCCTTTCCTTCTTTTCTTTCTTCCCTTTTTAATTTTGACACAGGGTCTCACTAAGTTACTAGTACTGGCCTCAAACTTGTGACTCTCCTGCCTCAACTTCCTAAACTGGAATTAACATGTGTATACCACCACTCAAGTTTAACAATTTTCAATTTCTAATAATTTCCAAAAAGCTTTTTGTGAGTGTGAAATATATAAAAATATATAATTATGAGTAAAAAAACTTTACCTTTGAATCTTACTAATGAAGTAAATCTGATCTAAAAATTATTTAAGAAGGCGTGTAATGTGAAATGTCTGTTACGCCTTCTGTCTTGATCCAGCCATTTGTAGGGTTTTTTACCGTAACTATTGAGGTTTCTGTGTGCAGCGTTACACACTTGGTCGTTTGTTTGGTGTGCTGTATGTGCATTTTTTCATTTAAGAATAGGGATAGAAAGATAATATTTTTGGAGAAAGAGCTGGTAAGAGATGCCCAAAGTCATCTGATAGCATAAATTGACTGGAATTGGAGCCCTTTTGATAAAGTGGAACACAGTAGCCCTACCTGGTTAATCCATTTTCTTCCCAAACATCTCCTCAGAGTCTAAAGAACACACTGGTGGGTACAGAATATGCACACAGACATAGGCACCTGTCTGTCTTTCTGTTTCTCCCTGTCTCCCTTCTGCATGGAAGCTGACTTATGTCCCCTGCAGGCTGCTGAGAGCAGTACCCTGAGTAGAATGGCTCAGAACGTTTGTCACTAGAGGCTTTCTCTGTTCATTATCTCTGGTGCTTCGTCATTGTTTTTTTATTTTCTTACATGGTGTCACTGTATGGATAGCCAGTGTTTTTATATTTTAAAATATAAACAGATAAAGCCAGGGAATGTTGAATTCTAATCATAGAGTAGGTTTAGTTAATTAATCGTTGTCACCCTCAAAGCTGACTTGACAAGCATGCTTTCCCTGATACTATACAATGTTTTTAGTTCTCAGTTGCCACTCATTGCTTAGCTCTGAATGCACCTGCATGTTTGTGGGACCAATCTACAGTCATCTTTTCTTTAATGGTATTTTCTCAATTACATACTTTTAATGTCTTTAGATAAACCATTCTTGTTCTTTATCAACATTTGAAGTTAGTTTTTATCATACAGAGAAAGTCAAAGATGATAAATTAAATTATTAAATGATTTTATGTAAGTTTTTTAGTCTTAATTTGGAATTCACATTAGTCTGACCTAGACTCTTAATACTTTTAAGTACGAAGGTGAAGGAAGGGATTCACAGAGAATCCTCCTGTTGCTTTGGCTAGGAAATGGGAGACAGAAGGAGAGAGAAAAATTGTGCTGGTTGAATCTTGGAAGAGATTCTTTTTGATATACTGGAAGATGCCTCTGAAGGATAAATGACCCCTTTTCGCCAGTACTAGGGATTAAAGCCAGAGAATAATCAGCAATTTTTATTCTAAGACAGGGTTTTGTTAAGTTGTCCAGCCTGGCCTCAAACTTGTGATTGTTTTTCCTCAGCCTCCTGAGTACCTGGGGGTACAGGCATGCACCACCACAGCCAGCCTGGACGCCTTGTGCTCTTAAACAGTGAAGGGCTACTGAGGTGAGGAGGCAGGACAGGTGATCGATCACCAGGAGTCAAAAGTTGGACAAAGAACTTTTGGATTGGAGTTTGTACTTCCATGATCTCAGGAAATTCCTTCCGACACACTTGGTTTTTCTTCTGTATTCATAGGTATCAGCTACTTCCTTCTGAGGAAAGCGATAGCGGCTTGTCCTAACTGTCGTCATGTTCTTTCTTTTCAAGGCGATGTGTTCGCTTCTACTTTCCTTATTAAGAACGGGGCCCTTGTCAATGCCGCTACCTTGGGGGCTCAGGAGACACCATTACACCTTGTGGCACTGTACAGTTCCAAGAAACACTCAGCAGAGGAGATGTCTGAGATGGCCCAGATTGCACAGGCTCTTCTGCAGGCTGGTGCCAACTCCAACATGCAAGACAGCAAGGGCCGGTAAGTTGGGGACCGAGAGACTGTGTGACCTTTACCTCTAAGCTGAGAAGGGTGTTTCATGGTGGCACATAATGGCTGTACAGAATATTTGCATTAATTCATTCTGATGTTTATTGACATCACAAACATTTATGTATAATGCAAGCAAGTGTCATAGTTAAAACATTTCCATCCTGGTGAACTGAAGCCCTTGAATTTCTAAGTCTTCTATCATCTTCATGTTGGATAGAACCAGAGTGGTCATCTGGTCAGCTTTCTGTGGAATCTTCTTCATTGCTTCTGTGAGGTGTAACTGAGAAAAAATGCCCTCTCTGAAACCCAGTTGTGTCTTGCCCCATTTTAGACAACTCTTTGTCTACACAACTCGCTGCTCTCTTCTGTTGCATAGCCCTTTGCGTAGTTGTCAGTATCTATGTTCCTTTTGCCCCTCCCTCCCGGGACTTAGTTGAGGTTCTATGTGGTCTAGAATCTCAGAAGGGCCTCCTACCTCCAGGACAGCAGTGTGGGAAGTTGTAGAGCCACGTGAGCTACCTGCACTCCACTGATGGATAGAGCTCACTGAGTATCACAGCTACTCAGTGTTTTATATCTTTAGAAATCTCTCAAAAAGAAAGAAAAAGAAGGCCAGCCGTGGTAGCACGGACCTGTAACCCAGCCTTGCAGAATCTGAGGCAGAAGCTCTCGGATGCTATAATCCAGCCTGGGCTACAAAGTGAGTTCAAGGCCTGCCTGGACTACATGACAAGACCTTGTCACAGAAAAAAAAAAAGGAAAAAAAAGATTTCTGTTGTTTGGTTTGTTAGACTAGGAAAATGAATTTGACAAAGTATTGAAGTAAAGTGGATATTCATGAACCCCATATCATTTAATACCTACCTTACTCCCCAAATTACTGCATCTCTATTCCCCCGTATAGTCTTTGATTTTTTTTCCTCTCTTTTCTGCTGCTGCAGCCAATTCTGGCAGGCTGAGCGTAAGGTAGAAGCCAGCCTTGGCTCTGGCTGCAGTGGCAGTCTTCTTCAGGGCACTTGAGCTAAGTAAGAGCGGTGAGGAGCGGGTTAACTGATCCTTCAGTCTTTCTCACCCATTGCTTCTCTTCTGTGGGTGTAGTAGAAAATTATGGGAAGGAGAAAAAAATGGGATTTTTGGGTCAGGGATTTAGCTCAGCAGCATAAGTGCCTGCCTTGCAAGTACACAGTCATGAATTTAATCCCTGGTACCAAAAAAAAAAAAAAAAAAAGAAAGAAAGAAAGAAAAGGCTTTTTTGTCTTTTTGAGACGGGGCTCACTATGCAGTTCAGGCTGTCCTTGAGGCTCCTGCCTCAGCCTCCTCAGTGCTGGTATTACAGGCATATGCTACTACACCTGGCTTCGACAGATGATAACAGATAAGCACATCTGTTGTTAGTCATTTTGCTAGCAGCTGGGACAGAATACTCAGTGTCTGCAGCTGGAGGGATGAGAAGTTTATTTTGGCTCGTTTGGATTCACAGGTGGCAGGTTCCAAGGCAGGATGGCAGGCAGAGTCGAATGATGGAGGCTTGGTGGCCAAGAAGCAAGGAGTTAACGGGCAAGGGTGGGGCGGACAGGGAAAGTACACCCCTCTAGGTCATGCCTCAGTGACCTGGCCTCTTCTGACAGAACCCCAGTCCTAACTACGGGCTGTCTGGGAGCCCCATAATTCAGGCACCTTCCAAAAGTCCTGCCTCTCAGCCCATGAGCCTCCGAGGAGGCCTCTAGCTCTATAGTATCTGTGCTCCTGTTTGGATTCTTGGTCATGGTTCTGGAGAAATTGTGGTAGCAATATGGAGTTCCTGGTGTATGGTGATTTTACCTAGGGTTCTGCTCCTCCTGCTGGGAGTAATCTGAATCCGTACCTTTTCTTTTCACCCTGCAGGACACCGTTACACTTGTCAATCATGGCCAGAAATGAATATGTGTTTAATCAGCTGCTGCAGTGTAAACAGTACGTAGGGCGACATGGGGAAATGAAAAAGCAGTTGTAAGGGTGGGATTGTGAGTGAAAAATTCTTTTAGAACATCTTTTACTGTTACAAATCTTAAAAGTAAAATAAAAATTCAGAGCATGTAGAGGGAAGAAGCGAGGCTATAGCAGTATAGAGTTGCAAGATTGTATTTGCCGCCCATGTTGCTACCTCATTGCAGGCTGGACCTAGACCTGAAAGACCATGATGGCAGTACAGCGCTGTGGCTGGCAGTGCAGCACATCACGGTGACTGCAGACCAGTCAGTGAACCCATTTGAAGACCTCCCTGTGGTGAACGGGACTTCATTTGATGAAAATAGTTTTGCAGCCAGACTCATTCAGTGCGGCAGCAACACAGATGCGCCCGACACTGCGACAGGTAAAGCGCAGCTCCCCCGAGAGATGCCTTCAGCCCAGGCGGGGAGTCCATGGGGTGCTGTGTGAATGCTTACTTGAGACAGTCTTACTTCGTAGTTCAGGCGGCCATGAACTGACAGGACAGCCCAGGCTGATCTTGAGCATGGCAACGATCAGTGAAAGTTTAGGAGCAAATGGCATAAGAATTGATCTACTTGTTTACTTAGTGGGACTAGGGATTGAACCCAGGTGCTTGCCCTTGTTGGGCAAGAACCTCTACCACTGATCTACACCCCAGCCAAGAATTACTTTGTGCTTAATCCTAAATATGGTAAAAGCTTAGGTTGTAATTTTTTTCCATTAGTTGTTTGAAGTATTTAAACAGCTTAGCCAGATACAGTCTTTAAACTGGAATACTTGTTTCTATAGTGAGGTGCTTTTGGAGACGTTTAAGACTCAGAACTCGTTTTGCCCTCTTAACAATTATAGTTCAAGGTGGGCATAGTGGCACAAGCTCATAATCCCAGGACTCTGGAAGGCAAGAGGACTGCAAGTAGGAGCACAGCCTGTGCAGCTTAGAGCCATAGGGAGACCCGTCTCAAAAGGAAAGCTAATTGTGCCGAGAGGTAGTTCAGCGCAGAAACCCTGGGCTCAGTCTCTGGGAACCATAAGAGGCAGAAAGCAAGCTTATGCTAGTGATGGTGTGACATGCACCTGTACAGGCAGCACTTGGGAAGCTGAGGCAGGGAGTCTGAGGCATGGAGAGTTTGAAGCCAGCTTGGACCGCGTACACCCTGTTTCAGAAGAGAGGAGGGTGGGGAGAGGGGGAGGGAGGAGGGGAGGGGAGGGGAGGGGAAAGAAGGAAGAGAGGATAGGAGAGAAGAGGAAGGGGAGAGGGGAAGAGAGGATAGCAGAGGGGAGGAGAGGAGAGGAGAGGAGAAAGAAGAGAGACTTTTTGGCTCATTGTGCTTTGTGTGAATCACTTCTCCATGCATGATTTTAAAACATGCCTTAGGCATTTGGAAAATAGATTCATGGAGTTAACCCAGATCTCCCGAATGTTTACACACCTTAGAATTACATTTATATCACCACTGATCAATTAGAAGAGAGTTTCTGTATTGAGAATGTATCAAACTGAGGGTTGCAGAGAAAAGTTTGCCGAAATTTTCATTTTCATGCGAACACTTGTATTTTACCATTGGGTACAAAAATCGTTAATTGTTTTTTAATTTTTCTCACATGACAGGCTTCTTTTGTTCATTTTCAAGAAAATATTTTTCAAATATTCATGTTTTAACAATAATGTTATATTAATTAGTCACTCTACTGTTCTATGAGAAAAGCCCTAATTCAGCTTACTACTTAATGGCATAAAGTACTTTGGTATAGTATGTAGCAACAGCTTTATGCATGCTTGTTACTTTGACACATAGAATTTTTCAAAGACATGTACTCAGTGTTGAGATTTAATAAAATCAGTAATTTTTACTGATTTATCACGGACCATCAGAAGAGAAACTGGCTTTTTTTTGCTCCCTAACCTACTAGTATGCTTTGATTCCATAGAGTTGATTTGTGTTAAGGCTGTGCAGTTTGCTTACACTGTTACTTTTGCACTATCAGTAGACGTGCTAAGACAGTGGGAAAGAGGCAAGTAACAGTGTAGGAGGAGAATAGTTCTAACCTCATGATCACCCTGAAAGAGTCCCAGGAATCCACGGCCACACATACAGACCCTGAGAACTATTGTTTTAATGTATTTCTTTGATCTGGTTGAACAGAAATATTTTAAGGATATATGAGTTCCATATATTTTAAGAATATATGAGTTCCATCATTCAGTATTATTAGCAGTGTATAAAGCATGAGAATTGACCCCCACTCACTCACCCAATAGAAGATGGATAGTGACCTCTTTGCTAAAGAAATTAATAATTAACTTTAAATAAATCTTAGGGGCTGGAGGGTACAAATAAAGGTTAAGGTGGTGGCCAGTGGGAAACCAGTGGTTCCATCTCTAGTACTACCAAAAATCTAAATACTGTCCTAAATGACCTAAAAACTAAGGGCAGTAAAACCACGGGTGTCTTAGTTACTTTTTACTCATCGCTGAGACAAAATACCTGAAGCCCGAAGTTGGGAAAGGAAAGGTTTATTTCCTACAGTTTTTGGAGGTTTCAGTCCACACTCAGTTGGCTCCAAGGCAAGCGGGCATGGCTGGGCCCAGTTCATGGCAGCTGCAAACAGCAAGCCGGAACCAGCAAAGAGCAAGACACACCTTCTTCCTGCCATTACATCGCATCCTGGCTCCACCCCTATGTGGGTGGAGCACTGACACCATCAATCTAAGCACTATACAGTGAACCATCACAAATGAACAATGCAAACTCATGAGGCCTGGGGGCCACAGACATAAACCATGACAACAGGACAGCACTATAGGAAGAACTGACTGAACATTTGTATTGATGAACTCCAAAAGTGCAATTGTTAACTCAGCTTTAAGCTACAGATGTATATTGATTATTGGCCATAGTTTGATCTCTAATTTAATTGAGGGTTAATATGAGGATATGACATGTATGATTGGTTCTGCGATATTTAAGACTTAAATTCATGAGCCGGGCTTGGTGGCTCACGCCTGCAATACCAGCACTTGGGAGGCTGAGGTGGGAGGATCATTGCGAGTTTTCGAGACCAGCCTGGGCTACAAAGTGAGCTCAAGGCCTGCCTGAACTGCACAGTGAGACCCTGTCTCAAAAAAGACCCCCAAAAAAAGACTTAAATTCATGGTCTTGGCATGCTTGACAGCCCACCACTACTAAGCTGCACCTCCAGCTCCTGATCTATCAGTTCTAAAATACATGGAGGTTTTCCACCCTCACTGTCATTTCTACGTTACCTTAAGTTTTAATTGTCAAATACATACAGACTCAAACCTACTTTTTCCTGTTGATTTGTGCCATTTCTCATTTTACCTATAGTAAGCTTAGTTCATTGGTTTTCAACAGTTTGGTAATATTTTAGGAGTCACGAATTAATTTTTTCTACAAGGAGGTGTAGTTTAAGACTTGTGTCACAGAATGACTGCAGAAGTGAAAATGGGACTCTTGGGAATCTAGTTCAAATGACTTATCAACTAGAGGTGAATCAGTGTCTCGGAATATTAAAAACGGCATGCACAATGGCATCAACACAGTAGTCCATTTCTTTCCCTTATTTTTAATCCTAGTATTTAACTTATTTTCATTTTCAAATAGTATAGCTATTGGACATGAGATTTAAGTTCATTTTTGGAAGTGGAATTTATTTTTTTGGTACCAACCAGGGATTGAACTCACCACCTCGCGTTTGCCAAGCGGGCACTTATGCTGCTGAGCCAAATCCCCGGCCCCTTTCAAAGTGGATTTTAAAAGACTGAGAAACACTATTCTAGGGCTAAAACTATTTCTGGGGAAATTTTCTTTTTCTTTCTAAGACTTTTATTTACCAAAAGATGAAAATGCTAAGCAAAATCTCTCTAAGCTAAGAGCAAGCATGTTTAAGGGCCTAGAAATAAAACTGAAGTATTTAAGGGGCACTTTATGATAGAACTTCAGCTTATAAATGTTTTTGAAGTAGTAATCCAGCTAAGTGGTTCTCAGCCAGGAACAGTTTTCACCTCCAGTCCCACTGTGCTCCAAACATGTGGCAGCGTCTGTAGACACTTTTGTTTGCCACAAATTCAGCTGGCCCGCTGGCACCTAGTGGGTAGAATCCAGGGATATTTCTAAACATTATATAGTGTCCAAGACAGGACCCCATAGCAAAGAATTATTCTACCCAAAATGTGAGTTCCATCACTGTTGAGAAACCTTGCTCTGACCAAACCTTAGCAATGAGACATTACTTCCCTATGGTCCTAGGCAGTGGCCAGCTGGAAACCTGGGGGAGAATCGACATTTCAGCTTATGGTCTTCCCTAGGATCAATGTCCACATATAGATGGTGCCTAGTCTCTGGCATGGGCTGACTAGCATACAGTGATGGGGGGAAGGGTGGGTGTGGTATGGTGGGGAACTTGACCTCATTTTTATGCAAATAGAAGAATGAGCATTCACATTTTCTTCTAGGAAATTGTTTACTACAGCGGGCAGCTGGAGTGGGAAATGAGGCAGCAGCTCTTTTCCTGGCAGCCAATGGTGCCCGTGTCAACCACAGAAACAAATGGGTAAGTGTGACAGGACAGGGCAGGGATGTGGTTTAGTTCTGGAGAAGAAACTGGTGGGTGTGTAGGAAAAGTGGAATAGATTCTTTTTTCTTTTCTTTTCTTTTTTAAATAATTTCTGTGACCATGATCCATACATATGGTTAGGAATGTTGGCATACTACTGTAATCCTAGCACTTGGAAGGCTGGGACAGGAGGATCCCTGCAAGTTCAAGGCCAGCCTAAACTGCCTAGTGAGACTCTTGTCACAAAACAAAACAACAGAGTAAAATAGACTCTATAAATTCTTTTTTTAAAAGCATCATGCTTTATTGTGAAGAGCACCAGAAAATGGTTGAATAATAAAATAATGTAGCCACTACCCAGATGTATCTACAGTCGTGGAAGTGGTTACATCAAAAGTATAAATAGTTGGCAACCATAAATAAGAGGAAACTGTAAAGAGAGTTACCAAAATAAATTCTTTCGTGTATTCTCAAATGTTGGTTCATTTAGCAACCGTTTCTGAAGTAATCGTATATATCAAGCCTCAAACTAAATACTGTGGACTTTATAATCTAATAGAAATTAGCAGACATATGCCGAAATCTACCATAATAGCTTCTTGTTTGGTCTTTGGTTTTCGTGTGTGGTTGCTCATTCACTACTTTTCTCAAACTAACAAGGTAGACTGCACAGTAGGGATGTTCCCCTTATCCATGATTTCACTTTCAGCAACTTGAATTACTGAAAACTATGGTCTGAAAATGTTAAATGGAAAATTCTAGAAGTAATTGAAAAGTTTTTAAGTTGCTTGTCATTCTGAGTTGTGTGATGAAATCTCGTGCTGGCTTGCTTGGGAGGTGAATCATCCCTTTATCCTGCATATCGGTGCTGTATGTACCACCTGCCCCTTAGCTACTCAGGTGTCACAGTAGCATAGTTTGCAACCGGGGAGTGATCCCACGACCAAGTGCTTGCAAGGCAGATGCTTATGCTGTTGAGCTAAATCCCTGGCCTCTCAACTAACTTTTATGTAATAACCTAATACAGTATCACAATGCCTGTATCATTCATCTCTTCAGATAGGCATTGTGTCATTTCACATAATCCCAAGAAACATGAAAACAGGACAAAGAATATTTTGAGAGACCACATTCACGTAACTTTATACAGTCTATTGTTACAGTTTTTTTTTATTGTTATTATTTTAATGCCCTCTGCCTAATTTATAAATTAAACTTTGCCATAAGTATGTGCATGTAGGAAAAAACATGGTATGTATAGGGTATATATGCTTTCAGTTATTTTGGGGGAAGAGGAGCTTGTTTTAGAACGCATTGAGATCACTTTTATTTTATTTTATTTATTTTGAGCCAGGGTCTCACTATGTAGTTCCGGGTGACCTTAAACTCTCTAAGGAGCCCAGTCTGGTCTCCAACTCATAATGACCCTCCTGCTGCATCCTCCAGAGTGTTGGGATTACAGGCATGTGCCACCATACCTGGCCACATTTATTTTACAACTTTTATATTAGGAACTTTACTTCTAGAAACAACATGTATTGTTGCATAACCAGGATTGAAGAGCCGATTCTCACATTTTTCAGAGTAGATGATGGTAGGGGTTAGGAGTCTCATAAACATTGAAGCCAGGATGAGACCTGGATACTAGCTTATGTACTTACACACGGTCTCAGCAGCGCTGGGCAAGGCATGTGTAATAAACCTCTTAACTGAGACATCCCAGTATCTGAGGACACAGAAGAGAAATCTTTGCTGTCCTTGTCTTCATCAGATGTGCTAATCTGTGTGCACACATGGTCTAAATTCATGTGAATTCTTAGAATATCTCTCTACTCATTAGAGGCTGTTTCTGTTTTCATTTATTTGTTTTTCCAGGGTGGAACCCCGTGCTGTAGGCAAGCTCTCTTCATACTGAGCTACAATCCATTTTTTTTTTCCCTTTCAATGCTAGGAATTGAATCTAGTGCCTTGCACTAAGCTATATCCTTACCCCTTTATTTTTTATTATGAAATAAGGTCTTGTTAAATTGCCTGGGCTAGTCTTAAATTTAAATTTCTTCTGCCTCAGCCTCTTGAATAGCTGGAATTAAAGGCATGTACCTTTTGTCTGGCCTCCCTCCCCCGCTGTGCCTTTTTGGACTCTGCCTTTTTTTTTTGGTACCAGGGATCCAAATCATGACTTTGCGCTTGCCAGGCAGGGGCTTACGCTGCTGAGCTAAACCCCTGGCCCTGAACTCTGCTATTGTGTGTCTGTCTTTATCTTTCTCGCATCATTAATTTTGCCCACTCTTCATTTCTTTCTTTCTTTTTGGTACCAGGAATCAAACTCATGACCTCACTCTTGCCAGGCAGTTGCTTGTGCCATGGAGCCAAACCCCTGGCCCTCACTCTTTATTTCTAATAGTGTAGAGACATGCTCTGTCTCCTAACTGAGAAACCTTCCAGGAGCTCGTATTATATACGACTTCTTAATCCTTCTCTGATATCGTCTTAGCAAAACTAGATAAAACCCATGACAGAGAGGCACTGGGGACAGCTGACATGAAAGCTGGTGAGAGGCACGCAGGACAAAAAGCCTGGAGTGCTGGTTAAGACATGTGGGCTTCATCACATGGATGAAGACCCCGTTGAGAAACAGTGTGGCATTTTGGAGGTATGAGATTGCTGGCTGGGGGTGCTGGCATGGTGAGTGAGGTACTGAGTCCAGATGTGGCCAGGCGGGAGTCCCCTAACAAGCAGGGACTTGCTGTGACCTTGCATGCTGGATGCAGAGCCAAGTCAACAGGTTGTAGAGGAATTACAGAATTCCAGGCAGCAGACCCATCAGCCTACACCTTGTAGAAGCAAGGGCAAGAGAGGTGTGGCTGGGGGGTTAGCTCAGTGGCACAGGTACCTGATGGCAAGTGTGAGGTCATGAGTTTTAGCCTCAGTACATAAACAAAAACAAAAACAAAACTTTTGGTGGGACCTGGCCAGGAGGAAGAACTGGAGTGGAATAAATCCCATTGCGGTTATTGAATTCTTTCTAAACATTTAGTGAGGATGTCTAGCTGACAGACCTGGATCTGCAGATACTGGTGGAAGCCATGGGAGTCCATAAGCGCCCTGGGTGAGAATGTGTCAGAACAGGGAAAAGAATGGTACGATCTTGCTCTTTTTCACAAAAAACCTTGTAGAGCCATGGATTTAGCTCAGCAGCATAAGCACCTATCTTGTAAGCACATAGTTGTGAGTTCAATCCACGGTAACAACAAAAAAAAAAAAAAAAAAAAAAACAAAAACAAAAAAACCCCAAAGCCCTTGTAGAGTCCTTAATTCCATGATGATGATTAGTAAGAGAAAGTCCAGAGCAGTATGTTCAGTTTGTTTCCATTTGTTTACATGAAAAAGATCTATCATAAGCCAGGTGTGGTGGCACATGCTTATAATCCCAACACTCAGAAGGCTGAGGCAGAAGGATCCTTGCAAATTTGAGACCAACCTGGGCTACTAAGTCAGCTTAAGTCCAGCCTTAACTGTGTAGTGAGACCTTGTCTCAAAAAGACAATAAAAGGAAAAAAAAAGATCCATCATATGTGTTGATGGACTTAAACATAAACATGAGGACACGTATACATGTGTGTGTTGTTTCCTGCAAATACTCCATTATGGAGAGAAATGTGAAAATGGTAATCCTGGTTCCTTTAAGGCACATTATTTTTGTGTGCTGGGGGCCAGGCATAGTAGGAAACTTGCTTTCACTGTGTAGTCTTAAGTTTCAGAGGTGGGGGGAGGTGGTTCTTTATATTAGAGTTCAAACTGTGATTGACTCGAGCAGGGGAAGGAAATGGGGTGCAGTGCTCGGGGAGCTTTCGAGTCTGCAGTGGGGTCTGGTCAGCCTTGACAGCTGGTCAGGTAAGGCTGTAAAAGGTTCAAGTCCTGCACCTGCTCCTGATTATCATCAGCTCCTTTGCTTGAGTAGATATGAGGTGAAACACCAGGAAACCAGACCAAGCTGTGTTAGATGGTTGGGTGCACAGAATGTCACTGACAGAGAGGAAAAGAGAGGAGAGGAAAGGGTCGGGTGGGAAGGTGTGAATGGGAGCACAAGCTGTAATCCCAGCACTTGGAGGCTGAGACAAGAGGACTGCCCAAGTTAGAGGTGAGCCTGGGCTACGTAGTGAATTCAAGGGCAGCCTGACCGCATAGCAAGATTCTATCTCAAAAAGTATTTAAAAAGGAGGAGGAGGAGGAGAAGGCAAGATGGAGGGATGGGGAGAATGCTGCTAGTGGAGAATCGGCCAGATTGTTAACCCTATGTATTTCTGGGGTCACTCTGTTTTGAGAAAGTTGGTCATTGTTACTTTATAATAATCACTATGTGTTATCTTTATAATTAGAAAAAAGTTACTACGAAAACAAAGTGAAGGGTGGAAAAAGAGCTCACAGGAAGAAGATGGGAAGCCAGGGCATTTGGGAGGCACTTGGGAAGACACTGAAGGACTATGGGGATGGATACAGGTGACAGGTGATCAGAGTTACTCAAGTGAGTCAGGTATGATACACGACCATGCCGCATACTCTAGGAGGTTGAGGCAGGAGGATCGCAAACTGAGCCCATGCTGGACTACTTAAGCAATATAGTAAAACCTACTTGAAAATTTAAAAATGAAAAAGTGCCAAGGATGTAAAGCAGTTCAGAGGTCCTGGATTCAGTCCCCATTACCACCACTGTCACCACCTGTGTGCACATTACACCATGGATATACTGACAGGACGAATGAATGGCTTACTGGCATGAGCCAAATTGTGGTTGATGACAGGAGGAGCCACCCATGGCTGGCACTAGGGCCTAATTTTGGCACTGGTGCAGTCTCCCTGTCTTTATGAAGATGCTCAGGTCTGGGCCATCTGTTTGCATACAGGGAGAAACTCCACTGCACACGGCTTGTCGGCATGGCCTGGCCAACCTCACAGCAGAGCTGCTGCAGCAAGGTGCCAACCCAAACCTGCAGACGGAAGAGCCTGTGCCCTTCTCAAAGGAAGCCACGTCCCTGGGTGGCTCCGTGGACAGTGTCTATCTGCAGACACCACTGCATATGGCAATTGCCTATAATCACCCAGACGTGGTGTCGGTCATTCTGGAGCAGAAAGGTAAGTAGCGGGGAATTCAGCCTGTCACTTTGACTTCTGGACAGCAGTGTAGGGTAGCTAATTACAAAACTGTTTTGGCTCTTGTTGGTGAGCTGCTTACTGAAAGCATTCGTTTAGAGCAAACTAGATGAGAACAGGGCTCTGAACTACCCATCTCCTTGTGTACTCGGAGAGCAGGACTGCTTGTGTCTGGTCCGGTGAGGCGTGAGAAGGAACGTGGGGCTTGCTCTGGCTTGTTCAGAATATTTTCCAGGCCATCTCAGAGCAGGTGGAGCAAAACTTGCCTTGGTAGGAGCATGTTTTTGAGAACTCTGCTGTGGCACGTCTGTCACAAGCCAGTCAATCCTTTCGTCCGTCTCTGCAGACCCTGGAGGTGACCCACTAGTTGGAGCATTGTGGGAGGAGGATGCCCTGGAGCAGACAAGGCCCACTTCCTTTAGAAAACATCCTCCTCAGGCTTTTTCTGTCTTTCCCTGAAGTTTGTTTTACTTTTGCCTCAGTTTTCAGAAGTCCAGCACTTTTTAGCACTGTGCATCTAGACAGAAAGAAGAAAGGTTGTAGGTAAAATGTGGCTTTTTCTGGGTCCTTACAGGACAGGTTTGTAGGATTTAGAACATTGTCAGAGCATTATTTTAATCTTCTGTGTAGTAGTTGTGTGATAAAATTACGTTTCCATAGTGGAGTTGGGATTCCTTATGCAAAAAGTATTTTAAATTTTTTTTTGGTACTGGGGATTGAATTTACGACTGTGCCGCTTGCAAGGCAGGCACTTATGCCACTGAGCTAAATCCCCAGCCCTATTTTAAATTTTTGATGTTTTTTGTTTTTGTTTTGAGACAAGGTCTTGCTATGTAGTTCAGGCTAGTCTTGGACTTATAGTGACCTTCCTACGTCAGCCTCCCAAGTGTTAGGCTTACAGGGATGTGCCTCCATGCCCTTTTTTTTTAACCAGTTTTAAGTTTTTTTTGTTTGTTTGTTTTTTGAGATAGGGTTTCATCATGTAGTTCAGTCTGACCTTGAACTCAGTGTGTATCCCAGGCTGACCTCGAATTCATAGGGATCCTCCTGCCTCAACCTCCGGAGTGCTGGGATTATAGGCGTGCACTATCATGCCTGAGTTAAATTTTTTTTTTAACTTTGTTTCCCCATGTACACTTTTTTTTTTAATCGGTATGGGGATCAAACTGAGGACCGCATGCTTGCAAGGCAGGTGCTTATGCCGCTAGCTAAATCCCCAGCCCCTCCCATGTAAACTTTTTTGCAAAGTCTTAGATTTCTGGAGTCCTAAAAAAGACTTTTCTTTGAATAGCAAGTTAGTCAATTTGATACTGAATTCTTGCTCTGTTGCATGCTTGAAATATGATCTAAGGGATGGTGAAATTAAGCATTCTTTTCCTTTAAAAACAATTTAGCCAATGCTCTTCATGCTACCAACAACTTGCAAATTATTCCGGACTTTAGCCTCAAGGATTCCCGAGACCAGACTGTGCTGGGCCTGGCGTTATGGACTGGTAAGGCTGGGTTATGGCTGTTGGTGTCTGCAGGCAAATAGGTGTCAGAGTGCAGGTGGGCAGATAAGGGGAGGCGAGTGGGCTAGTCATCTGGTTGTTAGACCACCTTTCTGTGTGGCTGTGATCTAAAACGTCCAGTGGGGAGCTGCTAGCTTTGAGAAGGTAAGGAAGTATAATCGTTTTGGTAAGATTTTGAGGAAGTAGAGGAGCTGAGCATGTGCTAATCAGGGTTGTTTACTTCCCAGGCATGCACACGATCGCAGCCCAGCTGCTGGGCTCTGGAGCTTCCATCAATGACACCATGTCGGACGGGCAGACTCTGCTGCATATGGCCATCCAGCGGCAAGACAGCAAGAGCGCGCTCTTCCTCTTGGAGCACCAGGCAGACATAAACGTCAGGTGGGGTGAGACGTGCCTTCTGTATTAACAGGTAGTCCCAGACCTTGGCCTTGTTGGCAGAAAAAAAGTTTTTAAGAGAGGAAGAGAACTATAAATAAAACAAAATGAGCTTCAAATCATGCTGACAGGGGAGTGACGGTAATTGACACACTGTACGTTATTATCTGGCTCATAGTCACTCAGTACAAAATACAGGCAAGAAGTAAGGGCCAGACAGTGTTAGCACAAATCTTTCTTTTCAGTAAGCCAGGAAAAATTAGCTATGTCCCTGCTTAACTATCTTCTGTATGCCTACCTTAACTATACCTTAACAATGTATATATTGTTTTTCCCTCTTCCTTCTTTCCCCCTTTCCCCTATCAGTTTCTCTTTTCTTTTAGTTTCTTCCAAATTCACAATATCTGTTGTACCTTTTATATCTTATTCATTTAGCTTCTCACATTAGTGAGACAATGCAACGTTTACACATATGGGTCTGATCTATTTCACTTATGAGTATGATACCAGTTGCATCTATTTATCTATAAAAGTCTTGAGTTTATCCTTCTTTATGGCCCAGTAGTACTCACTGTATAAAATCCACATCTTTTTATCCATTCCTCACGCCTGTCATCATGCACTAAGGTAAAATCACAGTGGATCAAAGATGTAAATATTAAAACAGAAGCACTAAATCTGGAGGAAAAAAATAGGTAGTGAGCTTGAAGACACAGATGTAGGCAGAGCCTTCGTGAACAAAGCCCAGACTGCACAAGAAATAATACAAAGAATCAACAACTGGGATCTTACCCTATTAAAAAGCTTTTGCACAACAAAAAAATCACCAACAAGGTGAAAAGGTAACCCACAGAGTAGGAACAAATTACAACCAGTTATTTCTCAGACAAAGGACTTCTATCTAAACCACACAAAGAATTGAAAAAAAATGAGCCCCCCCCCCCGATTTAAAGATGCAATCCAAAAATGGGCATCTGAGATGAATACACACATCTCAGATGAAGAAATGCTTGTGGCAAATAAATATCAGCATCACTGGTCATTCGAGAGGTACAAATCCAGACAACACTGAGAGTCCACCTCTCACTCCAGAAAAAATGGCCATCATCGAGAGATCCACCGGTAGTAATGGTGGTAAAGATGTGGGGAAAGAGGAACCCTTCTTCACTGTTGGTGGGAGTGTAGACTGGTGCAACCACTGTTGAAATGAGTTTGGAGATTCCTCAAAAAACTAGGATTAGATGTCCCGTTCCACCCAGATAGTTCCCTTTTGGGTGTCTTTTCAGAAGAATTAACATTGTACCACAGTGATATATACTCACTCATGTTTATATCTGCATAGTTTGTAATGGCTAGATCTTGGAAACAAATTCAAAATAGAAAATAGTTTTATTATTTAAATTAAGGAATGAAAACGAAGGTTCTAAAACATACATTGCAGGGTTTTTGTTTTCGCTTTTTTGTGTTTTTGAGTCACAGTCTCACTGTAATTCAGGCCAGCCTTGAACTCACTATGTAGTCAAGGCTGGCCTTGAATTCACAGCAACCTTTCTGCCTCAGCCTCATGAGTGTGTGTGCCACTATGCCTGACCACAATTCAGAGTTGTAAACTGAATGTAATCAAACTTATGGGATGGAGGGGGGGAGCTGAACTATCCTTGTTGGAACTTCTCAGAGACAGCGTATACAACTCCACAGATTTCCTTATAATGGACAGTCCAAGATCAGTTCCTAAGTAAGAGTTTCAGTTATGAAGAGTATCCTAGCAGATAAACTTCAGACAGGCTTAGGAGAGAAAAAGATGCAGAGTTAAAGTTTTGCTGTGGTTGGCTTGTCAAAGGGGTTCATCTTTATTCTCAGTGTCACTTTGACCCTACATGATTAGGGCAAAAAAACTTGTCAGGTGGGTAGCTGGAGTGGCATTTTTTTGTGGTGGTGTTTTATTAAGATGCTACTAAAAATCTGTGTTCCTATATGATGCTAGCTGGTTGGGATGCCAACCAGTTACCATCTGGCTACAGTTGGGTAGCTATGTTCTTTTTTCCAAGATTAATTTGTGGTGTAATATAAAACTGAAAGGAAAATCTAATTCCAACTGTCCACTTACTTCAGAAATTCTTAAAGAAGCTAAAGTAAAGATATCTTGGATTTTGTTACTTTTTAAAGTCAAAAACTCCAGCTAGAAATCAGGCAGTGTGGCAGGCCAGGCTTTTGCTCCAGGAGCAACAGAGCCAGGCAGTCTTGATACTGCTGCCTGTGTCCTGGAGCTGCCGGTGGTTGTATTTTCTAAAAGACTGAGGGAACAAACACTGTCGACAGGTTTCATTTCTCTGAGATTTAAGAGAGAGGACTTCCGGGAGAACATGGCGGACAGATAACAGCAACTACCGGAGGCTCTCTGAAAAACTAGGCTCAGAAGCCAGGTATGGTGCGGACTAAAGAGACATAAGCAGGTGGAGTTATGCTGTGCTGACTCAGGAACGAACTCGGCTGAGAGAAACCAACTTGGAATGCAGTCCTGGTGCTAAAACAGGAACAGAAAAGCCTCGCTGCTGAGGCTGGACCCCGCGCCATTGGAAGCCGCGATTTGGGTTTCCCGCCACGCGGTGGCTGGCTGCCTCTACATCAGCTCGGCAAGGATTATACAGATTATACAGAAACTCTGAGTACGGGAGTCTGCGAATGGAGTTGAAAACAAGACAGGCAGGGAGGCATGTTCTGACTTGTGGCGAGGTGAGTGAGAGAAACTGAAACTCCACCACAGTTTGACTCCAGCGGACTTTCTGGGCCCGAGCAGTCCTGCGGGAGCAGGGCGCGGTGGCGACTCCAGCCACACATTCCCCTCTCGGGCGGGATTGGTGAAAAGTGCCTGGCCTGTGTGATGCTGCCTGCGGACCCTGTAGGCTGGCCCAACCCAGATCCCAGAGCCTGACAGAGGCCGGGAGGGGCGGGCCCCGCGTAGGCTGCCTGGTGTGCAGCGGTGAGTGGGAACACCTAACCGGTGCAATTCGATCAGGCTGTGGCTGACAGGGAAAGAAGCTGGGCCTCTCATATAAGCTTGCATATATAAGGAACAGAGAATATGGGAAGAGGCAACAACAAGAAAGGCTCCTCGGCCCCCAATTCTGAGAAACAGGCAATAGCGGACACCGCACCAATAGACATAAAGCGCCATATAGAGAGCCTCATAGACCAATTCAGGAATGAAGTTATCAACGACCTGAAGCTAGAAGTATGCAAAATAGTTAGAGAAATGCTAAGCACCACCCAAGAAAAAATAGATAGTGGAATGGAAGAACAGAAAAAGAGGGGAGAATTGTTTGATGGAGAAAACAGGGAAAGCATAGAATACGTGAAGCAGGTTCAGAGGGACCATCAAGAAACTAAGAAGTCTATCGAAGACTGGCATAACAGCTTGAAAGAAACTAAGGACAGACTATCTGAACTGGAGGACAGAATTGTAATATGGGAGAATGAAATGAAAAACTTCTTTAAAATAACAAAGAAACAAACAGCAATAATACAAAGACAAGAAGATGATAAGAGGATCCATAACTTAAGGATTAAGAACATAAAAGAAGAAGTAGGGACACAAACAAATGAACTACAAAAGCTACTCACAGAAATAATCCAGGAGAATTTTCCTAATTTAGCAAAAGGTAAAGATACTCAGATGTATGAGGCATACAGGACCCCAGCTACCTACAACCCAAACAGAGCAACATCCAGGCATATAATAATAAAAATTCCAGAAATTCAATACAAGAACAGAATATTAAAAGCTGTCAGAGACAAGAAACAGACCACTTACAAGGGAGCACCTATCAGAATTACAGCAGATTTCTCTGCACAAACCATCAAATCACGAAGAGCGTGGGGGGAAATAATTCAAGCTTTGAAAGATAATAATCTCCAGCCAAGATTGAGATATCCTGCACAACTGTCCCTGGAAATTGATGGAAAAACAAGGTGCTTCCAGGATAAAGAGGAACTGGGGGAATTTGCAACCACCAATTCAACTCTACAGAGAGTATTGCAGGATATTCTAAAAAAAGAAAAATACAAAGAATCCAGAAATAGTGGAGGCCACAACGAATGGAGCAGAGAACAAAGTGAAGAAGACAAACTGACAGCTACTGACAGAATAAGAGCTCAACAGAAATGAGGCAGAGAAGATTGGATGATAGGAACAGCTATTTTGGAGAAAATGACATCTTAATAGGTAATACTGATTTAGTATCATCTTGTTTTGAAGTCTCATCTAGCTTTTGTCCTTCTGTCTCCAATGGTCCAAATAGGTTGTATCTTACTGGATTTTATTATGTACGATAGTATAAGTAAGGAGATTATACAGAAACCATTGTTCATTTTCTGTTAGTCGATTCTAAATACTCTGTAATGCTGTCATTCTCTTAAATGGTTTTACATTGTTTTGATATACTTAATGCTACAGTATACGAAGTTGTACTCAAGGATTTCAAGGAAAGAGACAATATGGTAACTACTTTTAGGTCAGGATTATCTGGTGGTGAAACACTATTCTGCTTAAATGGTTATGTTTTGATCTGTGCTGTTTCGTTGTTATGCCCTCTTTTATCTCAATCTCCATTATTTACTTTTTTATTTTTATCCTTTTAATTAAAGGAAAAAAAATAGCAGGATATATTATAGTAACCCACTTTGACTTTCCATTACCTCGATTTGAAGCCCTGTATTACTCTCACCATCTGGTGTTTAACTGATGTTCCCCTATTCTGTTTTGCTGGATAGTATCAGGTTCGAAAATTTAGGCATCAGCTGTGAAGATAATGAGATTCATTATAACGCCCATTCTCGTTGACTTTTATCTATTTTTGAAGACCTACAATGTCTCCAGTGTTTTGGTTTTGTCGGTTTTATTCTTTACTGTTTTGTTCAATTGTATTATAACTAACGATATAGGCAATTCTATTAGAGATAGCGGGAGGCATTATGGTAACCATTGTTGATCACCTTGTATTATGTTTTCACATTATCTATTATGTCCACCCTTTTGACTTGACCGATTCTGTTATGTCACATTTGGTTTTACTCTCTTCCAAAAAAGTAATAAGAACCATGGGAGCAATAAAACCCAAAATGTGTAATAGTCATTGTACAAAAGAGAGGAAAAGAAAGTGCTCTAAACTATATAACTGCATGTATATTTAAGTGTATAAGATAGAAAATGATATCACAGAGTTTTATTGGATCATTGAACAGAACTGTTTGCAGTATCACTGATGGAATGTCCACTTTACAAGCTTTAATTTTGTGACTTGAACAATTATTTCTAAGATGACAATGTGTAATCCATTAACTAGTGATTTTCTACTGTTCATTTTTTTTCTGCAAATCTGTATAACTTGTACCCTTTCTCTGCTTTTTTTTTCTTTTCTCCTTAAATAAAATTTAAAAAAAAAAGCAAAAAATAAAAAAAATTAAAAAAAAAAAGAGATTTAAGAGAGAGAGTAGAAGTAGGTTCCAGAATGCATGGGAGGGCACCCTTCCTTTCTCTAGGGCCCAGCTACCAACTTGGCTTTGGGTTTGGTGTGCATGTCCCAGCAGGACTCAGGATGGGGAGACAGCCCTTCAGCTGGCCATCCGAAATCAACTTCCGCTCGTGGTGGATGCCATATGCACCCGAGGAGCTGACATGTCGGTTTCAGATGAGAAAGGGAATCCGCCACTGTGGCTCGCACTGGCGAATAATCTAGAAGACATCGCATCCACTCTGGTGAGACAAACGGCAAACATGCTGTTTAGCCTGTGCTTATGGGTGAGCATGTTTTGTGTCAGAGATGAATTTGAACCTACATAGCAATCACAGGAGCAAGGGAGCTGCCAAGTAACAAATTGAGTCAGCAACAAACAAAAGTCACGTTAAAAAACTCAGTTCAGCATGGTCTTGGCTAATATTTTTGTTGTGAGGCTGTCTTTATCAAGACCACCAAGAAGCAAAAGAATGGAGGGGTTCCCCCAGCAGTTTTCTCTGGGGTTCTTGATTTGTTTTTTAGTTTTTTTTTTTTTTTTTTTTGTCTTTTTCCTTTTTATCGGTACCAGGGATCGAACTCACGACTGCCTGCTTGCAAGGCAGGCGCTTATGCCACTGAGCTAAATCCCCAGCCCCTTGGGGTTCTTGATTTGTGTGGCTGTCCTGACAGTCACAACAGCAGTAATTCCCTGATCTCAGCTTTGAGTACTGGGTGTGCAAGGCAGGCCCCACAATGGGGTGAACCTTGAAATTTCTCTTCAGCTCTCTCAAGGACTTGCTGTCGGTGTTAAGACATGTCACACTGGTGAGATGGCTGTTACTAAGGTTACCTGTTCATTGCGGTGAAGTGTCCAAGGGTCTTATGAGTCCATGTGTAAACAGGCACCTGTGTCCTCTGTCCCTGGAACAGCACAACTCTATAGACACTGATTAAACATTCCCAAACGCCCCACAAGACCTGGTGCAAGACCTCGCAAAGAACAGAGTTGAATTACTGTTCATAAAACTAATGAATGATGCAGATTAAAGTAATTATCAGTTAAATATCAACCATATCTTACCTGAGAAATGGACCTAGCGATGTACATAAAGCTCAGACTTGTAATAAAAGTTTTTGCTTTTGGTTGACAGTGTTGTGAGAAACTTCTGTTTTTCTGCAGGTCAGACATGGTTGTGATGCCACATGCTGGGGTCCAGGACCTAGCGGGTGCCTTCAGACACTGTTGCATAGAGCCATTGATGAAAACAATGAGTCCACTGCCTGCTTTCTTATTCGCAGGTCCGTGAAACACAAGTATCTCTTGAAATTGTATTTAGCTTATTGCAGACTGGCTCGCTCTTCTGTTGATCCACCTCCAGTGTAGACATGCCTGTGGTCAGCTTAACCTTCAGCCTTCATAATTGAGACCACCAGTGTCAGATTAGACATGTCAGCTCAGTCACGGGACTGGCTCAGCTGTGAGAGGAGGGGCTTGTAGGCCCGAATCAAAGACTGTAAAAAATCGGGCTCGTATCCTGCTTGGGAAACTTCATGGCTCCTGCAGTCACACCAGACCAGTTTGCACTGCAAAGCCAAGAGGCCGGAGCAAGGGAGACCAGATGACATGTGTTTGCTGCCACCTGGATGCATGTGCCATAACAAATCCTGTGCCCCTGTGTGTGGAATATGTGGGAAGCCAAGAGATACAGGGAGTCTTTAGAGTGGTGCTCCTCAAACTTAAATATTTACATATTTCCAAAGGAGCTTGTAACTGTTCTGATCCCAGGTTGCCCCAAAGACTAGTTGTAAAAGAATCTATGGCAGTGGGACTTCCATTCCAGTATTTGAGATCAGGGACCTAGGATACCAGATTCTGGCACCAGCAGCTTTTTTGCTGGGTGCTGGAGGCTCCTTACCTGTAGGCCAGGTGGTACATGGTCTTCCTTCTGTTACTTCCTTACTTTTAGTGGCTGTGATGTAAATAGTCCAAGACAACCAGGTGCTGATGGAGAAGGAGAAGAAGAAGCCAGGGATGGGCAGACTCCTTTGCATTTGGCAGCCTCATGGGGCCTGGAAGAAACAGTGCAATGTCTTCTGGAATTTGGTGCCAATGTAAATGCACAGGTATTAAGTTTCTCTTTTCCACTGAGTTTGATGCTTACACACAGTTAGGGAACTCTCTTGTGGGAAGGGACTTTGTGGAGTCACCTGTTGCAGGCCTCTGGTTTACCATGAACAGAACTTTGGTATGACAAATGAATTATGCAGCCTGTCTAACAATTGAGATTATTTCAATTAAAGTTTTCGTCTTTCTGCGTTGGTCCCTAAACACCATGAGAAAGGTTTGTTTTGTCTGTTGTCCTTTGTCACCTGTTCCCGTATTAGAGATTTTCTCTGAAACAGGTTAGGCCCAAACCAAGTGTGGGGTTCAGGACAATGTGCACTGACTCAGTTGAGTACCCCAAGTTCTGCTCCTTGATGCTTTACAGCATTCTAGCTTGGGAAGATTCGTATCTAATGCTCCACAGTCAGATAAAGAGTGATGGGCCTAGAGCAGAGAATGCTTGCAGGGCTTCTAGAGCAAGTACGTTTAACAGCACTGGGCCACTGTTGGCACCACAACACGGGAGTGTTGTGTAATAGAAAGCTGTTTCTGGGACCGGGGATTTAGTTTAGTGGCATAGGCTCCTGCCTTGCAAGCGTGGTCACGAGTTCGATCTCCGGTACCAATTAAAAAAAAAAAAGCAGCTTCCAGTTAGTTTTGTGTTTCGCCATCTACAAACTAATTTCAAACACAGGTTAAAAATGTTTATTCTCATAATCAAACTTCACCCAAAAGTTACTGTCTTTGTATTTTTCTTGATTTTTATCTGTCAATTTGAGCTGAAATCTTGTTCTCCTAGGATGCAGAAGGAAGAACGCCTGTCCACGTGGCCATCAGCAACCAACACAGTGTCATCATTCAGCTGCTGATCTCTCACCCTGATATCCACTTGAATGTACGAGACAGACAGGGCCTGACCCCCTTTGCCTGCGCCATGACTTACAAGAACAATAAGGCAGCCGAGGCCATCCTCAAACGCGAGTCTGGGGCTGCTGAGCAGGTGAGTGAGTGGCGCTTGGCACTCTCCAGAGCAGGATTCTGAGGTGGAGGTAAGACAGATGGCAACGATGAGCGGGACCCGTCTATCCGGAGACACTTGTCCTTAGGGTATGCGTCCCTTTCCTAGAACTTGGCCTCGGTTGTCCTGTCAATGCTAAGAAGTGACTGTTTGCGTGTAGGCCACCTAATGATGCCTTCTTAGACGGAAATGGGCATCATCAGAGAGTATAAAATCTTCATGAATGGAGATACTCACTGCACATCTCATTCTCTGTCTAGGACTTGGAAACTGTTGATCCAGGTCCTTACAGATACATTTTACATTAGCAAAGCCTGTGGACCCGTGTGTGTGTGTGGGGGCAGGGCACTAGTACTTGCTGACATGTGGCATCTCCCTGACTTGCACCTGAGCACTCACACTAACGACAGCTGCTGTTCTGACAGTCACAGTGTGGTTCCACCTGAGCAACGTGACAGCAGTGGACCCAGGTCTTTGGCATGCTGCTGACTGCCTCTTTCGAGCTCAAAGGAAGAAACGTCCCAAAGTGGTAGCATTTAATGTTGGCTGTTGGGCAGGAACTTCTGGAACAAAGGAAAGGATTACTTTGCGACTTTTCCCATGATTCTTGCACCCAGCAGAAGTTTAAGAGTCATTCTTTAAAAGGAACCTGCTAATACTTTGATTCTGATTTATTGCCTTAGGTGGATAACAAGGGCCGGAATTTTCTTCACATAGCAGTTCAGAACTCTGACATTGAAAGTGTCCTGTTCCTAATCAGTGTCCAGGCTAACGTGAATTCCAGAGTCCAGGATGCTTCCAAGTTGACCCCTTTGCACCTTGCCGTCCAAGCAGGCTCAGAGATTATTGTCCGCAATTTGGTAAGTGAGGCGGAAGCACTGTTACATGTGACACACTGTTGGGGGTGCACAGGCTTCCCCTCACAGGTGTTTCACCAGGTACTGGGGAAGGCCAGTGTCAGCGCATTCAGGAAGCACAGTTTGTTGGTGGGAGGTTGAGTGTGGTGGCAGAGGTGGGTCTGAAGGCTCCAGGTGCTGCCACCCTTGAGGGAGCAGCCAGGAGGTGGGATGGTCCTCGAGGGGTGGGCAAATAGCCCTGTGTGTCGGGACCTGGCCTCGAGCCCCAGTCTCCCAAAGGAGTGTGTGGTGAGGGCTGAATTAAGTGAGCTAAGCGGTGTGATGTCAGGGCTCCAGGAGGACAGCCTTCCGCAAAGTTTGGGACTCCGTGGCTAAGGCAGGGCTGCCTCTGGGCAGCCTCCGTTTATTTTTTCCAAACAACTAGGTAACTGAACAGACCTTGGGAATGGTTCAAGGACTTTGCAAGTAACAAATTGTGCTAACAAGGACAAGTGTCTTAGGAGAAACTCTCCGTGTTGCATTTCACTGTGGGGGGGAACTGCCTGTGGCTAGTCTTTATTCAGTTAACTGGAGCAGAAGCCAGGTGTCCTCAGCTGTCATCTCTCCCCAGCCATGCAGCAGCCTACACGTGTGTTCAGTTTTCAGTTTCTGCGGCTCCCGACACTCATGTGTGTCAGGCAGTCCCCACCTCAGAGTCTGGGGGTTTAAAGGCCTCCTCCAAGGTTGTTCTGTGCTTCCTGAGGGCGGCCCTCACGGCAAGAAGGCTGCCAGATCGTGGCTGGCTTCTCACACACCACCTGTGTGCCCTTCCTCCCTGAACTGGTGCCACTGGGTGTCTGAAGGTGCTCACACTGAGTGATGTCGCACTGACCTGCGTGGCTCCTTCCCTGCTTGCTGTGGTTGTGATCCCTAGTTCAGCACTAGTAACTGTGACTATACCTCTGTGTTCATATCCACCTATGATGTCTTGTCTCTATGCGACTGGGCACCCAAGGCTTGGGGGATCAGATTCAGAAGTCTAGGGGGGAACAGGAGCAGCGACTGGTGCTAGGCTGTCCCAGCGTCAGGTACCTGTGTGCACAGAGGAACCGAGGGTGATTGCACACCTCAGGAGCTGCACACTGAGCTGACTGCAAACTGCCGGGTATTTTTATTAATAGCAACTCTCTCTGAAACTGTCAGAAAGAGGATGCTGGATGAACTTGAGATACTAAATGAATAGTCAAGATATTACTTAAAGGCTCTTTATTTTAAAGAGGGAAAAAAAAGCCAATTAAAATAAACCAGAATAAGTTATACAGCATTTCAAAATCTTATGAAATCAGCAATAGTTACCATAATGCCTTTGTTGTCTTCCAAATAGCTACAGATACTTTCACACATAGTAAAAATCAAACAGCACAGAATAGAATAGAAACAATAAAAACAAAACAATGAATGCAATAAATGACTTCGAAATAAGCTAACAGTAAATCCAAAATGGCTACTGCATCTTGCTATCTTTTAAATAGCTTCTCCTGCCATCAGACAAACAAAAGAGAATAAAGCCCAACCCAAGAAAACAATGAAAATGATGTGGTTTCCAGGTGGGGATCACCTCCTTGAGGCCTGGTTCTCTCCCCAGGGTCCGAGAATGGCTTCTTTTTGCTTTTGATTCTGTCATTCTTTGTGGTCTTTGTTTTACAGAATATACACAGTACTGCTTTGTGGGAGAATTAAAACCCCTAAGGGAAACAGTATTTCTCTTTCCCTCCCTACTCTCCTCTGAGTCTAATACATACTTAGCTGCTAATGTTGGTATTTTGCTTGGAGAATGTCATCCCTGGGCATTTTTGTCCTTAGGCCAACTTCACAGAGCATGCTGACCCACAAGACAGCTGCAAGGTCTTTAGGCGACAAAACTTACCCAGGGTCTCACCACCGTGTGTATGGCCTGTGACTGACCACGGTGTCGTTAGCAGCATGTGACCATCTATGCTTTTAAACATAGCTGAGTTGGGTGTCCCTCTGTGTGTGTGCACTCGCGTCTCAGTCTCTCTCCAGATGGAACCTTGCCGTCTGCTAGTGTACTTTTTATTTTCAAGAGCACAAATCCACATTTGCTTGTTACGTCACAGCCTTGAAGGGATGAGCTGGGCGGTGGGCATAGCAGACATGGTCTTCACAATTCCTGGGAACCACGCCACTGTCCCATGGACACAAGTCACATTTCCCTAGGTGGCTCCGGTGTCTTCAGTTTGCCTCAGATATCACTTTTCTTTGTACATATAAGTGCATCGCCTTCACATTTTTGTTTACGGTAGTGGGGATTGAACCGAGAGCCTTTGCCCGAGATTCCCTAGCCCTTGTGTTAGTCTTGAGACAGAGTCATGCTGACCTGCCAGCTTGCCGAGGCTGGGAATTTGCAGGCATGTCTCTGCCCACTGGACTGTTGGGACGAGTGGGTGGGCACGTACCACCCCATGAGGCGATGCCTTCAGTTCTAAGAAGGAATGGTACCCCCTTCGGCTGCAGACTCCAACAGACAGGGCCTTTGTCCTTCCAGACATTTGTTCTTTAGAAGTCCCATTCCTGGCAGACCCTACCACTCCAAAATGGAGAGAACTGGCTTGGTTTTTTAAAACTTAATGTATCATCAACATCTTTCCTATTAATCCATATATACTTATCATCTTAATGGCTGTATTGTTTTATCGTTCGACTAAAGTATAATTTTTTTAATAACCTTGCCTTTCTTGTGATTGGGCTTTTCCAGTAAAAGCAGTAAACAACCATATATAACATAGTGAATATCCCGCCGGCCTTGGTAGTATTACATACCAGTATCCTAGGAGAATTTCTACAGCTGAGGAACAGTCTTTGCCACTTGGTAGGTAGGTGCTGCTCTGCCCTCAGCACAGAGTTGGCTGGTTTTGCCTACCAGTAGTATGTGTAAGGTCCTCAGCAATGGCTGTGCCAGCATGGCAGACTGCCAGCCTTGGTGAACTCAGAGGATAGGCAGGGGGTCCCATTAGGACTGTGGCTGTGTTAGAAAGCCTGCTCAGCAGTCAACCCTAACAGCTTCTTGCAGGAGCCAAGGTGAATGAGTTAACCAAGCACCGCCAGACCGCCCTCCACCTTGCTGCACAGCAGGACCTGCCGACCATCTGCTCCGTCCTCCTGGAGAATGCAGTGGATTTTGCTGCTGTGGATGAAAATGGAAACAATGGTAACTTAAGTGGTCACTCTGCGCAGTGCTGTGCTCAGTGAACAGGCTCTCTTGTCTGAGAATGGGGTGCACTGCATCCTTGGCTCTGCTCCTTCTCAGGGAGGATGTGTGACAGGAAGCGCTCTGGACAGGGCATGCCTCTTTCCCTGACCAGGTCTTAAGTGGCTCCCCAGCCTAACTGGTAACTCTGGAAGCCTAAGGCCGCTTCTTGTAGCTGGCCATGGTGGTATGTGCCTGTAATTTCAGCACTTGGGAGGCCGAAGCAGGAGAATTACCATGAGTTAAGGTCAGCCTAGCTCCATAGCAAATTCAAGGCCAATCTGAACTATATATATAGTGAGACCCAGTCTCAAAACACAGCATAGGTGAGGGAGCTCCTCATGAAACTGTTAAATCTCATCTTTGGAGCTTCTGAAGCAAGAAGCAAAGGTTTTTGAGATTGTATGTGTGACTCATTAGTGAAAGGTAGTAAAGATAAGAAGGACTAGCTCTGAGCAGGCCAGCTATTGGTGTGACCTGAGTCCCAGTTAAAGGGCGTTGGTGAGGGTGAGGAGGAACTGAGACATTTCTGCCTGTGCTTCTGGGCTTGTACAGTAAGAGGATTTACTCCCCAGCTCTTCACCTCGCGGTCATGCATGGTCGGCTCAACAACATCCGGGTTCTCCTGACAGAGTGCACAGTGGATGCCGAAGCCTTTAACCTGAGGTGAGTTGTTCTGTCCAGAGCAGAGATCAGAACTCTGGGTCAGCCAGCTGCTTCAGAGATGGTAGTAAGTAGTGCCTCTCTCAGCACGCTGCAAAACTGGACTGGCTTTTGGTTCCCTGGTATTTTTAGATCAGTAAAAAATACTTTTTAGAAAAGGTGTTATGACCTGCTAACTGTCCTTATAGATTTACCCTGCATCACAGAGTTCAGAGAAGTCCTTGCCTTTGTGATGGCGACGGTAGGTGCATATGCCTTTCCCCATTGTTCCATCAGAGGCCAGTCACCGCTTCACATTCTGGGGCAGTATGGCCGAGAGAATGCGGCCGCCATCTTTGACCTTTTCCTGGAGTGCATGCCCGAATACCCTCTGGATAAGCCGGACTCGGAAGGAAACACAGGTATGTGCTCAGTAGTCGTGTGTCCTGTCTCATTACATGCCTCGCTCCCTGGAAAAACAAGGTCACTCTCTGCGGGCACACAGCTAAACTCAGCATCTGCGACACTGCCCTGCTGTGACATCTGAAGAGTGTGGCCATGAAGCTTACCTGGGGCTCTGGTCACACCTGTGTCCAGCAGGCTGCCTGTTTTCATTGCCCTTGTCTACCTTTTATTCAGTTAACAGGGTCCTGCCCAGCTCCTGGGCTTCTGCAGGGAAAGAAGGTGTAAACACCTCGCGTCGGCTTCAGGCTGTAGGGGATTTTTACCTGCTCTCATGTTGTCCCAGTACTCAGGAAAAGACAGAAGGGTCACAAGTTTAAGGCCGGTCTAGACTGCACAGTGAGACCTTATCTCAACCAAACAAAGGAAGAAGTGGTAGTCTTTTTTTCAGGGTCACTCTAGCTACCCATGGTCACTGTGATCATTTCTGTAGTCTCTTTGGTATATTTTTGTATACCATTTCTTGTTGAATATATAAAATCATCCTCATGAGGTAAGCAGTACATATAGTTTCAGCTAAGAAAACTAAAGACTGAAAAGGATGAAAATTGGATCTCTTCTATGCGCGCTGAGATTTTTGGTCGCAGCATTCCCATTCATGTACCCCGTGCCAGAAAGAGCCTCTGCAGCCTTCAGGAAGATTGCAGTCACTGTAGGCTGCTCTGAGCTTTAGCAAGGGGCCAAATGTTCTGTCGGCAGATCTTAGCCTTGGGAAGTTGCTGGCCTCAGGCCACCAGTGATAGTCAGAGCTTTAGAGCAGTCAGTTGGCGGGAGTGAACAGCTAGAGTCAGGGATGCCCAGGCTCCCGATTTTAGAGATCTTGTGTTGAGTGACTGATCATATCTTAGCAGGGTGGCTTTCCTACCTCTCTATGCCTGTTTCATTGTTCAGTAACAGGAGCAGCAGCCCTCTCCCTGCTGTGTCACTGGGGACAGTGTTAATCAGAGAAAGCTGTGGTCAGTTGTTATTTAAAGAGATTGGCAGGAGGCCAGGCTGGAGGCTCCTTGGGCAGAAGAACTTTCTGGAACACATTCCTAGTGTTTCCTAAGACTTGTATTCTTTTCCTCTATGCACGTATGAATGACAGGTCTTTAGATTTAGTTCATTATGTGAAAACAGCTTTTCTTTCTTGGTGTAAAGTAGTATTTCATGTCAGAGTAAGGCAGCTGAGACAGCCATGTAGTTCTTTAGTGGCTGACCTCAGTCTCTTTGGGGCCGTAACTCTGATGGGATTGTGTCTCTCTGGGACCATAGCTGCCCACTAACCCTGTGGCTCCCATCTGGGTCCCCAGTGTGTCTGCAGGAGCTTCCCTAATGAACGTCTGGCCCTCCGCTGTGCTCTGCCCGCCCTTGGACAGCACCAGGCTGGGGTCTGTGGGAAGTAGTCTTACATGTGGTCTTATTTTCCAGTGCTGCTCTTAGCATACATGAAAGGGAATGCCAACCTGTGCCGTGCCATTGTCCGATCTGGGGCTCGCCTGGGCGTGAATAATAACCAAGGAGTCAACATTTTCAACTACCAGGTTGCCACCAAGCAGCTTCTGTTTAGACTACTCGGTGAGTGGCCTCTGATTTGCTCCATAGTGTAAACACAGTTACGGTGTTGATTATCTGGATGTATTGGTGATCTTTAAGTTCTGAACCAGTGGTTGCTAGGAACCAGATAAGACTGGATAAAGGGCCTCTGAATAGTGTTGAGAGAGAGTCATTGCTAACATTCTCTTGTTAGAGGGCTTTGCTCTGGGGCCCCTGTCTGTTACTCACTCCACCTGATCTCCCAGAGACTCACAAGCTAGAGGGAGGTCACCTGGACCATGTCTCTTGTTGTGTGTCTGCTCACCTGTCCTCATCCAACTAAACCCGAGTATGTAGCCTTCAGAATGGCCCTCAGCTTCAGCCTTCAGCAGCTCTTCCTCTTCCAGCCTGCTTTTGTGGAGAGGAGTTCTTCACTCGGGGTTTGCCTTTTAAATTCTTCTTAGTGCATATATGCTATACAAAGTGATCACATTTGTCATAGGGATTTGTACCTGTACAGGTCTTAATTCTTTTCTTCCCATTTCCCTCCCCTACCTTTAGCCTTCTTCCCCATCTCATTTATAAAGGTTTTGTTTGCATTTTTTTCCTTTTTTTTTTTTAAATCCCTTTTTGGTTCCCTCGCTTCTCCCTCCCCCAACCCTTGTTTTCCTTCCCATTTGAACACATTCTTCCTACTTCCCTATGTCTGTCTTTTGTTTTGTTCCTTATTTACCCTTTGTTTTTCTCACACAAGAGAAGCAATGTGATATTTAAATTTGCATGTCTGATTTATTTCACTTTATGGTCCCAAGGTGCACCCATTTACCTAGAGGTGACTGTCTACCCCCCTTTATGGCAGAGTAGCGCCCCACTGCACATGCATACCACCTTTTCTCCATCCATTCCTCAGCTGGTGGGCAAGTTGTATTTCCAAGATCTGGCTGTTACACTTTGTGCTGCTGATAACAGCTGTACATGTATCAGTGTGGCTGGATATTTTCATTCTCTTGGGAACTTTTGATTTCATATTTGCCTGTTTTGATACTAGCAAGAATCAGGACGCCTTGAGTGCCCAAGCTTTGTCCTCCTCCAGAGTGGAAATTAGTAGGCAGGGAAGCTCAGAGGTGCTTAGGGACAGGTAGTGGGTCTGGGCCACAGATCGGTTTGTGGCTGAGCAGCACCAAAACTTGGGGCTTCAGCTATGAGATGTGGAGGCACTTAGAGGTGCTCTGGGCGGTAATGAGTAGACTCAGAGGTGTGTGTGTGCGTGAGACACGAAGGTGAGTCTAGTGCTGGCGGCAGCATGGGTGAGCTGGGAGTTGAGTGAAACAAGCCAAGCAGGGACGCAGTCTGGGTGCCGTCATTTTTGTGGTGGCCAGGAGGGTTGATTCCATGGGCATCGAGAGCAGGGTGCTGGCCACTAGAAGCTGGGAGCAGGATGGAGTGGGGCAGATGGAGGGAGGTGGGTCGCAGCTCTAGATCACCTGCATGGACGGCAGTGCTATGCTCTATAGCATCATAAGATGAGTGAAGCCTACAGCACTTTACTGTATATTTTGTAAAAGAGAAAGGGGTTTGAAGGTTCCTGCAAAAGATAATTACATGAGAAGCAAATGCTCATTACCCTAGGTGAGCCTTACCTCACATACACCTACGGAATTACCAGGCACTGCATGTTATTTAGTGCGTCTTCTTTTTTTTTTTAAATCGGTACCGGGGATCAAACTCAGGACTGCCTGCTTTCAAGGCAGGTGTTTATGCTGCTGAGCTAAATCCCCAGCCCTTTAGCGCGTTTTCTAAAAGCGTGTGTTCTGTGACACCTAGTCTACTTTCATTTGTCTTACCCACACACTTGGTCGGCCTTTGGGAGCTCACAGCATGTGCCTACCACAGTGCTGGTGTTACAAGGTGTTCAGTTGACTGACCAAGTGTCGCTCCCTTCTGGCAAGCTCAGTTACTTGTGTGGAGCCAAAGCCCAGTGCCTGCGTGCCAGGAAGCTCATTGTGTAGATGCAAGGGAACTCGAGGGGACTTGTCTGCTGGGGTACTCTCTCTTTCCCCTCTGAGGTTGGCCCACCAGCCTTAGCTGAAACCAGAAGTGCCTTTGTTTCCTTCCTCTCTCACGTCTCAGCCTCCTTCTGGTCATCCCCGCCTCCCTCTGGTCGTGTGGCTCCTGCTGGTTCCTGCCCCCTCTGCACCAAGCCTCGTCCTCCAGCAGCCCTTGGCTAGTGTCAGGTGCCACCTTCCACGCTGCGTCCACGCTGCTGGCCCTGCCTGGAACAGTGTTAGCTCCTGTGGGAAGCTTTCTCTGACCCACTGAGAACAGATTGCTCCTCTTCCCTCCTGTCCTTCAGCAGCATGCTGCCCGTCTTAGTCTAGCTCCCTGCCCTCACTGGCACAGGTGCTCTTTGACAGGAGCTGGTCTCTGTGTGTGTTATAGATATGCTGTCCAAGGAACCTCCATGGTGTGACGGTTCCAACTGCTATGAATGCACTGCCAAGTTCGGAGTGACAACTCGCAAACATCACTGGTAAGACTGTCTGCTATTACTTCCCGCTAGAGGATGAGGAGACTTGCCTGACACCTCTGCCACACTTTTCCCTGACTTACCAGGGCCCTGTGGTGGACCACACTTCACCACAGACTGAGATGGCAGGACTGAGCGGGCTTCAGCCGGGGAGCGTGTTATGTGTGCATGGTGGGGGCCTGGGTGGCGGGGAGCTCTCAGGCTGGGGCACTTCCTGATGGTGTAAGGGCACTCGGGTTCCAGGAGTCTCTTAGGCCTTGTGTCTTCTGTCCTGGATGTGTAACAAAACCAAGAAGAACTTCTGCCCTTGTGGAGTAGTTGAGTGGAAGCTGCTGTCCTGAGAATGAAGAGCAATTCCCATTAGTGAGACAGTCTGCTGAGCCGCTCTTTATTTTTAAATTAAGCATTCTGCAGCATTACTTAGCTTAATTATTGGCAGGAATTTTGTTTTCATGGAGTAAAATTTATGCATGAATTGGCGTAACTTGGCTGCAGAGTTGATCAGAATGGCGTGGTGAGCAGGCTGGTCCCGTGAGCCCGGAGCAGTTTTCTCTGACCACCCTCTCACGCTCCCTCTCTTTGCTTTCACAGTCGCCACTGCGGACGCCTTCTTTGTCATAAATGCTCCACCAAGGAGATCCCCATTATAAAGTTTGACCTGAACAAGCCTGTGCGAGTCTGCAACATTTGCTTTGATGTACTGACTTTGGGTGGGGTCTCTTAGAAGTCCCCAGGAGGATCCAGGCCACTCCCCGGTCATCTTCCCAGCAGCTGCTCTGCTCACCAGCCCGCCCCTACCCAGAGCAGGAGCTGGCGGACATCTTCCTGCGCCAACAGACTGGAACAATTAAGGACCATGGTGTGATCTCATTGCAAGTGATGCTGTGTGGTTGTGAGTGTGTCAGGCTGTGATCAGTTTCACTAGTGTCTCACTAACTGGACCAGGCCATTTAGCCTAAGTGGTAGATGTGATAGGAGTTAAACCATTCTGTTAGCAAGAAACACGGACACTTTGAAACCATTTTCACTTCCAGTAGCTTGGTGTCCATCTCAGAGTGTTCATGCAGTCTTCCTGCTCGGGCTGACTCACGGGGCAGAGCCAGACAGTCGGAAGGTGGCTGCCCGAGGGGAGTTGGCTCTCCTCCAGGGTCAGTGGCTGTGGGCTTTTCTGCAGTGTTTGCATAAACAGGATCCTCTTGCCCTGAAGTCTTTTTTTTTTTTTTTTTTTTTAAGCTAAGCTGTGTTTTTAGTGAGCTTCCCCTTTTTAAAGGTGAAATCTTTCTAAACAGGGTTCAAAGATGAGAGCTGAAAATTGTGGCCTTAACAACTGAGAGCTTTACCAGTGTTTATGCTGCTGAGGTGTCAGGAGCGCAGGGTGGCAGCCTGACACCTCCTAGTGGCTGTCTCATTCTCTTGTCTTGCTGCGTCCTGTCTGTGGAGTCCTCAATTACTCTGCCACTAGAGTGGTGGAGGAAATGCACTTTTATTGTGCTGCACTTTTTATATAGCTGCGCTACTGGTGATTTCAATTTAAAAATTCATACTCAAAAATACTCTCATACACCTTTGCATCAGTGATTCTAATTTTCAGCTTTGACTTCTGCTGAGTGTTTCTTGGCACAAGAGATTCATACAAGCCAACGCATGAGAAGAGGGATCAACAGGACTTCAACCTGAGGGGTATCTCCAGCTTTGAGCTGGCAGGTCATCCCCTTGATACTCCTGCTTCTTGCGGAAAACTTCCCTGGTTACGCTCAGAGTGCTGCTGGTCCCAGTTCTATGTAGCCTGCCCTGTCCACGAGGGCCAGCAGCCAAAGGGCCGGCTAAGAGTGCATCTGGTTTTGGAAGGCCCTGGCTTGACTGTTGGATGAGGCCTCCCGAACTTGCTGGTCCATAGTCGCTGCTAGTACATAATATTAACCCTGAGTATTCCACTTTCTTTTGAAAGTTTGGCCAGTTTTCAAAGTATGCCTGTTGAAAGAGAAATTTGTACCTTTTTTTTTAAACACCAACTCTGAGGTGAGCAGTATGTGCTGTGCAATATACTCAGAGATTAGTGGTCTCAGTCATCCATACTGATACTCCATTTAATAACCACTACATTGTTTTGCATTAATGAAACTTGGATATTTGTGTTAAAGGGACTAATTTTTTTAACACAACAGCCCATTTTCTTTTTTGAATAGTGATGTCATATGTTGCTGTAGTTTTATACATGTTCTTGCCTAAATGTGTATAAAATACGCTGATAAACCAGAGTGCTACTTTTTAAAAATATTTCTGTGATTTATAAGATACATATACTTTCTATGTTGATATGAACTTGTGCACAATGTTTAAAAGGAAAGCATTAGAAGCCTTCCCCTGCCCCGGTCTGTGACCTGTTTCATATGGAAGTTTTAGAGAGAAACTCCATGAAGTCTTGTCAAATGGCCATATGAAGCATGTGGTCGGTTTGCTTTCTTCTGCCTAAAAAGGGTCACCAAACGTAGGCTTAGTTAGGTAGCTTAATTGTTTAGAAAAGATAATTACGACTCGGAGATGAGTTGAGATGGCCGGTACATACATCATTCTTCGAACGTTCACAGTGGAGAGGTCCAGTCAGGGAGGAGGCTCATCCGCCCTTGCCTGCCACACCAGGTCCAGTAACAGTCTTGCCTACTACTGCACTGAAAACTTAGTCATGTTTGATTCAAGCTTCTGTTTTCTCAGAGTCTGGGCATAGCTGGTACTGCCCAGCCTTGGATTGGGGGAACACTGTGAGTTCTGCATTGGTACCTGCATGCAGGAAGAACGGGCATCTTTCTGCAGTCTTAGATCACCCTGGTCATGCTGATGCTCACAGGACTGCGCTCAGCAGGTTCCTTGAGGGGAAGCTGTCTTGCAGGAGTCCAGCTTGTACTGCCCTCCATGTGCTCCTCATGTTATAAGACTTGACTACAAAACTGCCTAGCTGTTCTTATTGGATTTTAATCAGTGACTTAACTACTAGTAGCAAAAAATTTTATTCATTCTGAAAGTTTCCAATGATGAAGAATAAACTCCCTGAAACATGATTTGCTGTATCAGTCAACATTTGTAAGCTGAATTTGCTTTTTAACTCCTCTTGCTCATTGCCAGACCTACTATAAAGTGTACTTTCTAAAGACAGAGGTACAAACCATGTGCTACATATGAATCCAATAGCTTAAGCTAATTGCTGTGACCCTTTAAAGCACAGCTAGCCCACAAACGTAAGTGCCTACACTTAGGACTCTTCAATTTCAGCTCTTTTCAATGACGTCTCACTGAATGAGATAAGAGAACATGTGTTTCATCTGAGTTTTGTGCCTGCGCATTGTCAACCCAAATTACCAATGTAGTCAAGGATGGATCAGACTGCTCGGTTCACCTGCCATTTTCTCCAAGGAACAGGTTCCATGTGACGATTAGTCCTCTACCTCAAAGCTCCGAGTCATTCTGACTACCTGGATCAGCTTCCCCTCTGTCCTCTGAGTCATCTCCTGCGTGGGTTCAGTGTGTGTAGTCCCTTCACTCTTCCTGATCCACGCTCCTCACATTGCATTCAGCCGTTTCTGTGCTAATCTTGTCTGCAGGCATGGGGCAGAGGGAAGGGAAAGGGCACGTCCTCTGTGTAGGTTTCCTTCACGTGGAAAAAAGAACACTTCCGGGCTACAATGCCAGCCACCTAGCTGGCAGCAGCATGCACGATAAGTGTACCCTGTGTCACAGACACACGGGCTTCCCTTTGATGAGCTCTCCCGCCAGCTGGGGCCAGGAGTGAGCAGAAAGGAAACCGCTAGCCAGAGGCATTGGGAAGCCACACTTGACTTTGTGGAAGCAGTTTGGTTGAGGGCTGAGTATAAGATCAAATGTAAACTAAATTCCCAGAAGTTACAGATGCCTTAAAGACTTTCTTGGGAAGACTGTCAGCCGTACAGTTCTTTTGTGTGGCATAAATAATAACAACAGATAGCATTGGTTTTCTGTACCATGGGAGCCTTGAGACTGCCTGACTTACTGACTTGCCTCTGGCAGATGCGTAGGGTGGGCTGTTCTGTGACATCCCTGTGGTTCCAAGGGCACGTTGGGCAGAAACGGTAGGCACATATCTGGGTAATAATTTGGCTTCCAGACCATGGAGGGTGGCACCTAGTGTGAGATGATGGCCTCATTTGGGACCATGGTGTTTATCAGCATTATTTCTTTGGAGTCTGTGTAATGGAATGTATTTTTCAAATATGTACTGATATTTGCATTTTCTGTAACAATTCCTTAATAAAATGAGGTAAAGTTGTACATTTAAAGTGGAAACTTTAATAAGACATTTGCAGTTACTTCTAATGCAGAAGTACCAATAAACATTAAAACAACAAAATTTTTAAAACCCTCTTGATTTGCAAATAAATTTGTTTACCTTCCAGTAGAGTTTGAATTCCCACATTCTCCTGAAACAAACTGTTGACAGCAAACAGAAAGTAGCTGTTTTCTAGTAGTAAGCAGCTGTCTGGACTTACTATGCCATCCGCCTAGGCCTTGATGCCCCATGATATGTGGTGTCACAGCCCTCTCACCCCGTGTAAGTGCTCCAAAGGACCCTCTGCAAGTCACTCCAGAACTGCAGCGTTTATGAGCTGCTCAGAGGAGCTATCTGTGGCGAGCTTGCTGTCTGGATTCCAGAGGGCGCTAAGGAAGGTTTTAATTTAAAACCTAGTGTTCCATAAAGCTCCTCTACAAATTGTACAAAGTTAGTAGCTCACCTGGCCTTTAAAACACCTCTTTTTGTTGTTTTTTTAGACAGGGTCTTGCCGTATAGTTCAGGTTGGCCATCAACTTGGGGTGATCATCCTGCCTCTGTCTCACAACTCCTGGGATTATAGATGTCTGCTACCGTGCCCAGCAGCAAAACACCTCCTGAGTTAATAAGATCCTTTACTCATTTTCTATTTGCCTCAACCCTAATTCACTCCAGCTGGAATAACATATCTTTCTCAAGTGGCTTCTCCCAAACTTAAAGGCACTATCAGTTTCCATTAACTCCCCTAAGCACTGTCATTCTGATGGCCTTCCTTGAAGCAAGCAGTGCTGACCGTCCTGTCACTGGCTATGAGGTATGGAATAGTTGGGAGCCAGCTGGATGTCAGTTCTGGTTTGTCACTGATTAGCTGATAAAACCAGGCAAGTTGCTTAATTTCTGTGCCTTAGTTTCCTGAGCTCTCAGATGAAGGTGACAGGTCTCTCCTTGCTCACTGGGTTGCTTGATCAGCAGTGTGTCCTTCCTGTCTTCCAAATACACAAACCTCTGGGCCTCTCTGGGTGGGGCTAATGGCAGTAATGTCTGCTGCCCCTCAGCAGAATCCAGGGGCTCTGGGGAAATGCTGTGGTCCCCAGGGATGCCTCCTCTGCTGCCCCAACCTGTCCCCCAGCTTCTCCCAGAGCAAAGGGCTGGGGACGGGTGGCAGGTCAGGCAGCGCTCCTCACCTGTGAGGTGCAGTGGCTGAGCTGTTAGTATGGCCTCACTCTTGACTCAGTTTAAAGAAAACGCATGGCAAAATTATAAAACAGATGTTGGGGTTCCCTTCAAGACGAAGGGGCAGCTGTTCAGCCTTTGCTCATGGGTGTTCGGCCATGTTGGCTGGTGGTTTCAGTCACCGCTGGTGGCTGCCTGTGACAAGAAATACGGCAGCTGTAGAAATTCTGCCTCTAGTAGAAGAAAGGTGTGGGATCTTCATGCCCTTCTGAGCCACAAAATGGGACTGAGAGCGGGGCTGGTGGGGAGTAAATGAGAACAACACTCTTGCACAGGGCCGGCCTCAGCATAGCTGTCTGATACACGCGTTTTCCTGCGCTGCGGGCATATCTTAACAGTTTCAGCTTGAGCTGTGTGCTGCCTCTGGGACCAGTAGGCCGGCCTCTGAAGTTCTGCTCAGGCCACTGCTCCTGAAGGAGCAGAAGGCACTTCTCCATGGCAATGAGCAGTTTTCCACGGCAGAGCCCTCTGAGCACTGAAACTGCCATTGTGAACCATGTGCCCGAGGGGAGGGCAGCTTCTTCACCAAGCAGTAAGCTGTTGGCATAAACTGAAGAGTTCCTCAAGAACAAAGCCCTGTGCAGTGCCCGAGGCTGCCAGCCCTTCCCGAGACATAGATACAGGTGAGCACCCTGTGCTGGACAGACTAAGAGCGCCTCGTTCTGGAAGGATCTGCACTCCACTGGACTGGCCCTCACTGAGCATGGAGACCACCGTCTGGGTGAAACTGGACAGTGCTGGCTAACTGCAGCTAACTGCCTGGTGGGAATCGGTGTGGCTGAGCTCCCGGCGAAGATGTATGGGCTAGCAGAGTTAGTATCAGTAGAGCACAGCAGACCTGGAAAGGTCTGTCTGAAGCCCCCCCCCCATCATTGTTGATTTCTCTTTAATCATAGCCTTTGGCTTTCGTTAACTTGCTTTGTGCTGCTTCCTAACAAAGAATTGCTCTGTAGGATGGTAACAATACATAAGTGGAAATGACTTTGTTTTTGGCTCTCGATGGACACTGGTCCTTGAAGGATGCCAGCAATAAACTGCTCTTTGGCCTGTTACTGGGTCTTGTTGGTTCTGTCTGGGATGCTGTGTAGTCTCCTGTGCAGCTTCCCCTGATTTACCACCCGAACAATGGCCTCCTAAGTGCTCCTACCTGGTTTACTTCATACCATGAGCCTGAGGCCGAGAGTCACGCTTCCCTGTCCCCTGCCCTCAGTACAATGCCTGGCATTTATGTAAAGTACCTTGGTAACTTGCACTGGAGAACAGCAGAGCATAACAGTGGCCCTTTCCAGGCAACTTAAGAGTTGACACGGAGTAGAAGGCTGCTGAACGCTGTGAACGAGGCCTTTGTTAAGCTCTCCTGCTTTCCCTTTCTGCCCCAGAGAGTAGAGACATCCAGAAATGAGGCAGAGTGGAAACCACACTGAATTAGGAGCTGAATTTGCTAGGGCCAGAAGTGGTGGTGACACCTGTAATTCCAGGACCTGGAAGGCTGAGGCAAGAGGATCACTGCATGTTTAGGGTAGCCTGGATTAGAGTGCGTTCAAGACCAGCCTGATCTAACATACTGAGATCTTGTCTCAAAAAGTCAAAAAGGAAAAATCTTTTGCGGGGTACAGTGCTGTATGCCAGGAATTCTAGCTACTTGGTAGCTAAGGAAGAAGATCTAAAGTTCAAAGTGAGCCTAGGCAACTTAGCAAGATCCACAGATGCAAAGTCTTCACTTCCACGATGATCTTTTCCATTTTATTATTACTGCTCACAGTATTGGCTAGCTGTAATCAACTCAGTGGGCACCAGACTATAAACTTGAGTTTGCTTTAGGGTGGAAGTCTTAGGAAAAACAGGCTGTGAAAGTCAGGTACCCCAAGTTTGCTGGGGACTTAGGGTTACCTGGTGCTGTTAATATGCACACCTCCTTGTGATGTGTTTTTCTGCTGAGAGAGGCAGTCCTGTTTTGCCACTGCTCCAGATACCCTGCCAGGTGGGTTGTGGTCTGGGAAGGAAGCAGCTGGAGCTCAGAGACGTCCCTATTGTCTGGTCATTTCTGAGGAGGTCGTATCTGAGCCCATTAATACCTGAGGGTGCAGAGGAAGATGTGTGTGTCCAAGGGGGAGCAGGATCAGAACAGGTGGGTGAGCTCCCGTATAGACAGCAAAGTCCATTTGCAGGGTGCAGCCAGAGTCCTGGAGTCTGGGCCCCATTCATGCCTGCAGACACCCATGGCACATGATGTCGACCTCTCGAATTCCATACAGGGTTCTCTGTTATCAGTGAATAGGACACTAGCTTAACGGGAAAGAGCATGTGACTGCCAGAGTGGGGCAGCCTGGGTATTCTCCCAAGCTGGGGTCATCCAGGTCCCCACGGTTTCTGTGTGTGGGGTTGTCCAGGGGCTGGTCACTGGGCGGGCCAGTTGTTCTCACACACACGCAGCGGGGCTCCTTGGACCCGGGCTTATACAGCTTCCTGGGGACACCAATCCAGTCTCTGCTTACACCTCCACTGGGGACAGAAAGAGAGCACTTCTTAAAATCATTAACTCAAAATTCTGCCTGGAGAAGAGAGAGGCAGCAAGCCAGGCCATAGGAAAAGGAGAAGCCGTGCCACTTCCTGTCATGGTGTTGTCCTAGACAGGGCCCTGCAGTAACCAGCCTGAACCTATGCTCCAGCTTCCCTGTACAGCACCAGTGCTCTTGTCTCCAGGCTGACAGCAGAGCCAACAGTACCTGTCACAGCGCCCCCCCGCCGTGCTTCCTGAGTTAAGGCAAGGAAAATGAGGGAGGGAAAATGAGGGAAGCTGGGCCTCCCGGAAGCTGGTGGCTTTCACTATGGTCTTGTCCATACAGTGCATCAGCTTCCCTGAGGAACAGAACAGGTGGACACTGCAACAGGGGATGTAGCCCTCCCGGTTCCTCCTCGGTGAGAGCTGGAGTCTTCCTCTGAGGCTCCTGTGATGGGAACTTACATGTCTACTGAGTAAGACCCCACTTAGCAACGCTCTGAGAGTGGCTGTGGACCACTGGCACACAGGCTGCCATCTGGGGAGCCAGGAGCCACATCTGGAGGGCTTGGAACTCCTGGATGGAATAAAGGGAAGGAGGACGCCACCCTCTGTGTCTCTGAAGAAGCCCCAGTCTGGAACTGCCTCTGGATGTCTGTTTCCAGTGTCTTCAGCCGTCCAGCGCTGACCCTTTAACCTGACACTGACACACCTAGGACTACGTGAGCTCCAGCCCAGCCCTTCCAGCTCTCCAGCGCACCAGTGACCACTGTGCATTCTTTCACCCTGTCCTGCAAGTAACTATTATAAGTCTACCTAGTAACACCTTTAATATAGTCATGCATATATTTTATATTAAGACTGCTTTTCTAGTGAATCCTAACCTGTATCACCTTCCCTTTCCCTCTTACAGCCTAGGCAAGTACTCTGACTTTGAGGCTGGCAGGTTTGTCCAGTTTCTGGTTTCCTTTGCCCCTTTAAGGGCTAAAGGATATTTGAGACTCCAGGTGAAGTTTAAGCCAGGCTGGCCTGATAATTAAAGCAGGAAAAACTTCTGCATCTTCAGCTTCCCCAGCCTGTCTGAAAAGTTCCTGTGGCATCCTCAGTCCCAGTCCAGCCTACCTCACTTCGTCCTTCTATGAAAAGGCTGTGCCATCTCACCTGCACCTCTTGGAGCATCCGGGCTGTGCCATGCTTTTAAAATACCACCTGTGGGCATCTGCCACGGGCCCAGCTCCCTGACCCTCCGATGCAGGGGACGGGGGGCGGGGAGTGTTGTGCTGACAGAGATGGGAAACTCAGGCCCATGGATAGCTGAACGGGCTGAAGCAAGCAGGAAACAGGACTTTTGCCTTCTTTCCCAAACCAGGGTTCTTCCTTGAGCAGAGTAGCTGGGGGGTATGGTATTCAGGTCTCAAAACGAGATTCAACCCTGGTGTTTTCATTTAGTTGTCTGGAGGAAAGTGACACTGTCGACATTTTTTTTTTTTTTTGGTACTGGGAACTGAACTCACAACCTCGTGCTTGTCAGGCAGGCACTTACACCACTGAGCTAAAGCCAACGGTCAGTAATTTTTAAATTCCCATAACATCTAACATACAGCCAAAGGTGACAAACACTATCGCAGATTACAGGTATTTTGAAAAACTTCCCCAGTTAGTAATTCATGGATTCCCTGAATAATGGCCCAGAGGTTTGACCTGGGGACGGAGAGGGGCAGAAGGGAGTCTGCTCACCTCTCCTGGGAACACCAAAGCCGGCTGCCCTTGGTGGCACTCCACTCAGCATTGCATGGGGGGAACTTCCGCCTCTCCTCCTGGGCTTGTTTCTTAGCCTCTGCGCCTTTGGCCATCATGGCTTCCACCCGGGTCAGCTCGGTGGTAGGCAGCCCGTCCTCCCCGTAGAACCTTCCTACCACCCTTCCTGCAAAGACCAGAGGCTGAGGTCAGAGCGACAGTGGGAAGGCCGTAAGAAGGGACACTGGGCTCAGGAAGCAGTTGGGAGTTGGGCCCAGATTCGCACAAGTTTGGACCTCCAGGCTTCCCAGCAGCCTGCCATGTGCTCACTGACTGAGGATCTGTACTAGAGGAGTGGCACCTGGGGCCTCGCACATGCACACACTGAGGCCCACCCCAGCGCGGGGGACTGCTGCTTTCTGTCCAGACCCCCCCCCCCCAGATGATTCCACGTAAAAGCAGCCTGTGCGGCCATAGAATCCTTCAGCAAAAATGACCAGATCCTCTTACCTCTGGCCCTGGCTCCCTGAGGGTGGAGCCCTGTGTTTGCTTCACTGAGACTCTGCAGTGCTCGGGCGCGCATGAGTGTGTGTGAATAAATGGCTTCCTGGGGCTGGGGATTTAGCTCAGCAGCATAAGCGCCTGCCTTGCAGGCAGGCAGTCGTGAGTTCGATCCCTGGTACCAATAAAAAAAACGAAAAAAAAAAAAAAAAAAAAAAAAAAAAGGCTTCCTGGCTCCTGTATTTTTGTGGCTCATTTCTTCCCAATGCCAAATTGTTTCGCCTCATTTAAATATGTCATCTTCTTCCAAGCACTTACTCAATACAGGCACTGTACTGGGCCTTCAGCAACACTTTAACCCTTACAGCAAACCTCTGAAAAACGACTGTTCTCATATTTGTAGGAGAGAGGCTGGGAGACTGATTTGGGAGTCTGTGACGCTGGTAAGGGGTATGCCTGTGTTTTGGCCCCGAGGCCCAGGACCACAATTCACCAAACACAAACATTCAAACATACCCTGGGTGTAACTAAACCCCTTCTCAGGCATTGCCAAGCACTTGATTCTCCACACACCACACACTGGCCCGGCTTGGCAAGCCCACCTGTCTAACCGCACGAGGACCCTTCCAGTCAGCCTCCCGAATTGGCACAGGATTGGCCTAGGGCCCCTTTGCACACTCTCATCGTTTGATGTGAAGTTTTCTTTATGAACCAGCAATGTTTCAACTGATACTTGGCAACTTCATGGGAAAAAGGAAGACCTGGGCCTTCTCCAGTACAGTCAGTCAACTGGCCAGATATCAGCTCCCTCATGGAAGACATGGTTGTGGGCTCAGGAACAGTGTGTGGCAGACAAGGGAAAATGAAGCCCATGCCACAGGTTAGAATGCAAAGGACAGTGACAACGAGGTGGGGATTAGAAATGGAAAGGCACAAGCTTTAGACTTAGACCGCATGAGAAAAGCCTTGGCAGTTGGAATGGAGGGAAGAGAGGAATTAGTAAAAATACTACTGGTCTCAGAAAAGGCAACCCAACAGAGCAGATGGCCAGAGGCATCAGAAGCAGAGGAAAAGCTGGATGTGGTGGCACACACCTATAATCCCACCACTTGGGAGGCTGAGGCAGGAGGAACACTGTGAATTTGAGCCCAGTCTGGGCTACACAATGAGTTCAAGTCCAGCCTGAGACCCAGTGAGATCTTCTCTCAAAAAACCTAAATAAATTAAGAAATAAGTAAGAAATAGCCTAGCATGGTGGCTATATCTTCAATTATAGCACTCTGGAGGCTGAGGCTGGAGGACAATTGTGAGTTCAAGACTAGCCTAGAACACAGCAAAATCCTATCTCTAAATATGTTTGGCTGGGTGCAGTGGTGCACACCTATAATCCCAATGGTCAGGAGGGTGAGACAGAAGAATTGCTGCCCATTTGAGGCCAGCCTGAGCTACACATAAGTTGAAGAGTTTAAGGCCAGCCTGAACTATACAGTGAGAACAGGTCTCAAATATATACATACATGTATATGTATATATATATGGAATTATCCAAGCTACACATCAGTTTAGGCTTCCGACCTTCTACACTGTGTGCTGAAGTCACATGTATCAAAGTGAGACACTGAGACAAGGCAGCCACACTCTTGGGGTGCACTATTCAGGGGTGGTGTGGGCAGCTACTGGCTTTAGGCACCTAAGGCCAAGGCAAAGGGCTTGATAATCCTCTCCCAAGGCTGACCATGAGGGAAACAGGCATCCTGTCCATTGCCGCCCGGGGCTCACTAACGGGATTTAATGTGAAAACTCCAGGGCTAATTTTCAGATTTTTATTTGCAGTGGGGTGGGGTAGGGGGTTTGTGGCCCTTGGGATCAAACCCGGGACTCACACATGACAGGCAAGCACCTCCCGGCCCTAGATCCCAGATATGAACCTTGAAGGAGATCCCTAGTCTTGGTTCCTTGAAACAAGTTGCCAGACAATCATGTGAAACCTTGGGAATGACCTATAGAACACCTACCGACACACACGTAATTCTTCTCATAAAATGAAAGCCAGGTTTGAAGGGTCAGCATCTCAGAGGAGGACAGGTCAGCGACATCATCTACCAGGCCTGCATCCGAGAAGTCTCCGGTCACGAATGCCCTGGACGCATCTCGGCCTGCAGAAGAGAAGGTCACAGCAGACTCAGCGGTACCAACCCAAGGGTGTGTTTTCTAGCTGGGCATGGTGGCCCCTGCCTGTAACCCCAGCTGCTCAGGAGGCTGAAGCAAGAGGGTAACAAGTTTGAGGCCACCCTGGAAAACTTAACAAGAACACATCTCAAAGTGAAAAAATTGGGGATGGAATTTCTTGGATTCAATTCCCAGTATTACAAAAATGTTTGAAAAATCTATTTTCTGAAAAAGAGCTCCTGACCACCTCAGCCCCAGGGAACTGTAGCCTCCCCTTCCCTGTGCCAGGTGCTCCTGGACCTGGAATGCACAACTCTGGCTTCTGTCATCTTCTTTCAGCAGCACTTGGCATAGCTGCCTGCTGCCTGTGGCTCCCAGGACCCTTCACTCTAGGCCTCCTCCTCCTTCACCAGCTCCTCAGTGTCTACCAGCTTCAGGGCTCAGTTACTGACCACAGCCACTCTTGACAGCCGTATCCACTCTTGAGGTTTCAAATCTCCCCTTTGTGCCAAGTCACCAAAGCTGTGTTGGTTCAGACTTTTCCTGAGCACCATATGTCTGTATCACTCAGCTGTCTCACAGAGGTGGCAAGTTCAGAATGTCCACAGTGGGTAACGGCCATCAGCAGCAAAGCCCGAGAAGCCCGCGTCCCCTCTGGTGTCCCTGTCTGTGAATGCCAGCCACTAGTTCAGTCCAGACTGGCCTCACATTTAGTCTTTTTTTTGCTTTTAACTTTGAGAGATTTCACCAAGTTGCCCAGGCTGGGTTCAGATTTGAGATCTTTCTACCTCAGTCTCCTAATTACAAGTATGAGCCACTGCATCTGGCTAGTCTGTTAAGTTTTATCAGGAAAAAAAAAAAGACACTAAATCATTTCCTGTTGATTCCCTAGTGTCTGGTATAGTACCTGACCTTTAGTAAATTCCCAGTCAGTACTCACTGAATGAAATCCATGCATTTACAGCCAGCTGATTTTTAAGAAGGTGCTAAGTCAATTTAATGAAGGAAGCTTTTCCTACAAATGCTGGGAAATAGAAAAGCCACATTCAAAGGAATGAAATTGGACCCTATCTCATGTCACACATAAAAATGAACTCAACATACATAGAAGACCTGAATATTTCAGCTAAAACTATAAAACTCTTAAAGAAAACAGGTATACTCAGATGTGATGGCATGTGCCTGTATTTCCAGCCCTCAGGGGCTGAAACAGAAGGACTGCCTTGAATTAGAGACCTGCCTGGACCACATGGTGAGTTAAAGAGCTACACAGTGAGATCCTATCTCACAAATATCTATATAAATAAATAAATAATAAAAGAAGTATGATTCTTTGTGATTTTGGTTGGACAACATTCAAAAGCAGAAACAAGGGAAAAACAAGAAAGCTGTACCTGACCAAATCTAAGACTTCTGCACATTAAAGAATGTGATCAAGGTGCCAGGAATAGTGGTGTATGCCTGTAATCCCAATGCTTGGGAGGCAGAGGGAGGGGGGTCTTTGCCAGTTTGAGGTCAGTCTGGTATACACAGTGAGTTCAAGGCCATCCTGGACTACACAGCATGATCTTGCCTCAAAAAAAAAAAAAAAAAAAAAGTCAAAATAAAAAGACATTTCTGCATAGAAAATATGCAAGCACTCGAGAAATTCATCAAAAATGCTTAGCATCATTAGGTTAATGCTAAAATACAAGTAATCAAGGCCACAATGAAATATTACTTAAAATCTACTAAAATAAAAAAGAAATTAAAGACTTTTGGGGAGGATGCATGTGGCAGAATTAAAGCTGGTACTATATTCCTCGTGGGAATGAGTATCCGATGGTACAGCCACTTTAGAAGAGAGTCTGGCAGTTTACCAAGAAGTTTAACACAGAGTTACCATGACTCAGCAGTTCCACTTCTAGGTATGTATCCAGGAGAGCTAAAAACACTTTCACAGAAAATCCTACACACAAACATTTATAGCAGCATTGTCTGTAATACGTGAAAAGCAGAAGTAACCCTAAGGTTCACGAACAGAAATACAAATGAGATACGGTTTACCTGTACAGTGGGATATAAAGTGGCCATCAAAAGGCATGAGGTACTGGGCGTGGTGGCATATGCCCATACCCTCAGCATCTGAGAAACTAAGGCAGGAAGCCTGCCAGTGCAAGGCCAGTCAGGACAGCATAGTGAAATCCTGTTTTAAAAAAAGAAAAGGAATGACACATGGAAGCGCTATGGATGAACCTTATGTGAAGAAAAAGAAACCCTAGACAAAAAAGGCTCCACATATCAGGCCATTTACATGGAATGCCCACAACAGGGAAAGGTCTAGGAGTAGAAAGCACACAGGACGACTTGTCAGACTGAGACTGCTATTAGATAGTTTCTTTTTTAGGTCATAATATTCTGCGGCTAGTCCTGGTATTTACACAAGTTTCTGATTATATTTTTTAAAGCCTACCAAACTGCACACTTTAAAAGGGCAAATCACCAGGCTGAGGCATGACAATTGCTTTCAAGGCCAATCTGCAGTATACAGCAAGATTCCATCTTTAAAAAAAGCAGATTTTCCATGAATTGTTTTTCATCAAAAGCATCTGAGCATCACGGCACCCTACTCCTGTAAGAACTTCAGATTCAAAGCCAGTACGGGCAACATAGTGAGCCCTGGTCTCAGAATGTAAAAAATACTTAAAGCCTGAACATGGGTAGCATACCTCCTCAAAGTTGTGGTTTAGAGTTCCTGGCCTCAGTTGTTCTTGGATTTTTCCTTGACTAGTAATTGTTTATTACCTATTTATAACCTAACTAATAATTGTTTGTGGGAACCCGGCAATTTTGTGGAAACTGCAAATATCCTCCGCAACTGTATTTTGGCAGGAGGCTTGCAGGTAGCCAACTGGAGAGCCTTATGGAGTCCTCCTTCCTGCTGCCGGCTGCTGCCTGCTGACCCATCTCCACCCCTTCGTTCCTACATCATAACAGCTTTTATATCTGGAGTGTTCTTATCTTCTCCAACCCTTCACCCCTTCGTTCCCACATCATAACAGCTTCTATATCCAGAGTGTTCTTCTTTTTTTTCTTGCTCTTCTTATCACCCTAAGATCCCAAAAATGTGCCAAAGTGCTCCATACCTCCTAAGGCTTTATTGATACGATATTAAAGCCAGGGATTTAGCTCAGCAGCATAAGTGCCTGTGTGGCAAGCACAAGGTTGTGAGTTTGATCCCCAGTACCAAAAAAAAAAAAAAAAGGATTACATGATATGGTATTAAATTACGTAACTGTGGGAATCATAAGATATTTAGGGTTTAACATATAAAAACAGGCATTTATAGGCGTATCTGAAATGTGCGGTTTTTCACAATTTGCAGGTGCTTTTAAGAACCTAAGCCCCATAAAGTGCGTGGGTTCACAGTATCTCAATATTACAGCACTTGCTTGGCACGTACAAGGTCCTGAGTACAATCCCTAGTACCACACACAAAAAGCAATTTTTGAAAAATGACTGAATGGAGCTGGGGATTTAGCTCAGCGGCATTAGCGCTGGCCTTGCAAGTGTGTGGTCATGAGTTCAATCCCCGGTACCGATAAAAAAGAAAAAGACAAAAAAAGAAAAATGACTGAATGGACTGAATGAACAAATGAATGAATAAATGAACACTCCTAGAGGCACTTCTTACTTCTCAGCACCTGGCACAACATAGGACACATGGCAGTGGTCAATAAACAGATGTTTAATGAAAATCTGACACACAGGATCTCAGCAGACAGGACAGCACACTGGATAGCACCCCATAAATGGGAGGGTTTATGCCCACATCCGTGCACACATCCACACAGCTGCCCTAGCGTACAGCAGGGCAATGCACCAAAAATGCCTTCAACCCATAGGTCAAAAAAAAAAAAACCTTGGTTCCAGTCCAGCTGGGATTTTAACTCACAGGAAGCCTCTTTTAGTCCCTTGTCCTGCTGGACAGTTTAAGTAGCTTAGAGGGAAGGGGGTGAATTGTATTTAAATGCCAGAGGCAGCTTTCCAGATCTGCCAAGAGAACATAAAGTAGAAAATGCTTGTTTAGTATCAGCCTCATGACTGACCTTAGGCTTTCTACACACACACACACATACACACACACAGGCACAGCCACTTTGTTTTCATCTGTAGGTGGTCAATGTTTTCATCTGGAAAGGCAACATGTAGAACTAGGCTGGTGGTTCTGCACCTGTCAGTGCTTAGCTATGAAAGCTTTATGCAAATCATACCTTTTAATTCCCTCAGGTGTAAAATGGGAATGCTAGAAAAAAACTAAAATTGCTTCAGGCCTAACATGTATGCTTTAGGCTGGCTTTGCCGTTCAGTTTTGGGGGGCAGGAAGGGTCTCACTGTGCTGGCCTTCTAGTGTCAAGCAATCCTCCTGCCTCAGCCTTCAGTCGCTGGGCCAGGCCTGCATCGTGTTTCTCATTAGAGGGCTGTAAAGGTGACCGGACCCTTTTCCTCTGCTCTCACCTTAGTCTGTTTCTAAAGGCACACGAGTGCATTTGCAGTGGACGTCAGAACAACACAAGCCAGCCGCCTTTTGCAGGGAAAATCTGGGCTAGCAGGAACGGTGTCTGGGTATGGTCACAGTGGTGGCTGAAACTAGGGGACCTGTGAGGGCGGGGAGGGTCCCGCTGCTGTGTCCTGAAGGCCGCCAGTAAGTCCCGCACGATGTTCCCCGGGCTCTCGAATTTAGGTAAGGGGCTGCGAGACACAGGACGCGTGGCTCAAGCAAAGGTCACGGAAAGCAGTGGACAGCGGGGTACAAGTTGAACACAGCTGGCCAAAGTCCCGCCCGGCCGGACACCACAGGGTGGTGAAATCGAGTCCAGTCGGCCAAGAGAGCAGGACAAATGTGGAGGGCGGGGAAACAGAGGAATAAAGGAAAGCACGAAGCTGCGCAGGCGGCCACAGACCGCGCAGGAGGGCAAGGCCTGAACTCTCTTCTATACCTGCGAAGCCGCTATAGTGGGCCCCAGGCTCGTAGTGCCTCCGACCAGAGGACACGTCGTAGACACGGCCGAGTAACGCCAAGTAGAGGCCCGGGTCCCCTGCGCCGCCGCGGTAGCGGGCCAGCTCCTCGGGCAGGAAAAGGCGAAGGCCCGCAGAAAAGCCACCCCAGCCCATCAGCCGTGCTGCTACCACGGCCGCAGCTGCCACGGCCAGGCTCACCAAGAGTCCACGCCTGCAGGGTCTCTGCATGGAGCCAACCACATCCACGTTCCACCTCCAAAGTTGCCGCCTCTCTGCCCGTAACTAAGATGGCAGAGGCGCCGGCTGTGACGTCATCGAAGCGACTCGCTCAACATCTTCGGCGCAAAGCTCGCTCCCAGGCTCCGACTCTTTCTCATGCTTTTTCAGCATAGGTGGGGAACGTGGGGGAATGCGGAGAAAGCGACAACAGTGACAGTCTCTTACAGTTTTACCCGCCCCCAACAAAAATGGCGGCAAGGCAGGTTGCAGGATGACGTAATGTCAGGACAGACGGTTCTCTCGGAAATCTGGATTCCACCCTTTGCTGTGGTAGTCCTCCTCTAGGTGTCGTAAACTGGTAGAGTACGCTTGACGGTGCCATTGCGACAGCAGTCCTCACTTGACGATCAGGAAACCGGAAGCCACTCCTGCCGCCGTCGTCTCCTCCCTGTCCCCGCCCGCTGGGTGCTGTCTGAGGTTGACAGGTCGAGGTTGGCAGGCGGCAGCGGCGGCTGCGGAGCCCCTGCGCTCAAGACGGAGGACCCATGGGGAACGCTCCGAGTAACAGCAGTGAAGACGAAGCAGCAGCCACTGGGGGCGAGGGCTGGAGCCCACACCAGGACTGGGCCGCGGACTCGGGCATGACCCCCGGCTCGGGCCCTGTGGCCCCCGCGCTGCCGCCCGCCGCCGCACTGCTGGAACCCGCCAGGCTGCGAGAGGCAGCGGCTGCTTTGCGGCCCGCCCCGCCTTGCGAGTCGCTGGTATCGAGGCACCACGGCGCGCTGTTGCGCTGGCTGGAGGAGAGGCTGGGCCGCGGCGAAGAGTCCGTCACTCTGGAGCAGTTCCGGGAGCTGCTGGAGGCTCGCGGAGCTGGCTGTTCGGGCGAGCAGTTTGAGGAGGTTAGGGCCGACTGGCGACGGCGGGGTGGGGACGGGTCGGTCGCCTCCAAGGGCGTTAAGAGGTGGGCAGTTTTGGAAAAACCGGCCTTAGGAACCTACAGGGTCCACAGCTGCTTAAAATACAAGTATGGGGCTGCCGGAACCCTTTTGAGGTGCGCCTAACCTGTTCACTCTGGGCGCCTTCTCTGGCCTTCATTACAGATATGGAAAGCCCAGTTTAAGCTGTCATTGATCTGAAGAGTTGAAGAAGCCGAAATGTCTTTCCGTATTATAGTTCACACATTTTTGGGTTGAAGCTGGATCAGTTACTCTCTGGAGCTTTCTTATCAGACTCTAAAAATGTTTAATAGAAATGATACACGGGGCTGGGGATTTAGCTCGGCGGCATAAGCACCTGCCTTGCAAGCAGGCAGTCGTGAATTCAATCCTCGGTACCGATTAAAAAAAAAAGAGAGAGAGAAAGAAAAAAATTGAAGAAAAAAAAAAAGAAATGATACTCAAGGATCAAGGGAGTGGCAGTGAAAGCCATTCTGTTTTATGGCCTAGACAGGTTTTTGCAGAGCACTTTCCGAATCCAATGTGAGTATCAGTAGATGTAAAAGGAGGGGAATCTCATACTCTGTAAACCAGTCTAGTTTCATCTAAGAAAACTAGCTTTCCGATTTTCATTGAAATCTTTGTAAGACCTAAAATTGGTAGGTTAGTACCTGATTTCCTGTGAGCACTGTACTCACAGGTTTTCCTTATATCTGTACCTAACTCTTCATTTTAGAGTTAGAGAAAGGCTGATCCATGGTCACTCAATGAGTCATTTCAACGGCAAATCTGGAACTGTGATCCAGTTCTCCTGACTTTTTAAAATCTTCCACTACTTTCCAAATACTGTTTCAGCTCCACAATCTTACGACAGAAAGGGTATTTAATTTGTGAAAATGAATAAGCTTTGTAGAATCTTCAGTCAGTGAAGGATGGGTACAAAAAGCAGTAAACCAAATTTTGGCTTGTTACTGCCCACCTGTAATCTGAGCACTCTGGAGGCTAAGACAGGAGGGTTGCCAGACGTTTCAGGCCAGCCTGAATTACATAGTCAGGTTCAGGCCAGCCTGGACTACATAGCAAGACCTTGTCTCAAAAACAAACTGTAACAATCAAAACCCAAAGTAATAAACCAACAGACCTTGTCATATGATTAAAATCTTCTATTTACTTTGAAACTAGAATCTTTTGAAATCTTTTTCGAATGTTTTCTTGTACATGATGAGAATATTTAGATAATGTAGTTTGTATCCTTTTTATAGATTTCTTTTAAAATGCCTTTAAGTCATCCCAGCTCTTAAAAATATTGAGCATGTGAATGAAAAGTCTCTATTTTAAAAATCCCAAGGATATACATAATACTTTCATTTAGTTCCTGCGTGTACTATGAGAATGTGAAAGGATGGTGAAAGGGGCTGTGTACATCTACTCAAGGAGCTGGCACTTTTCAGATTTGTCTAAAAGGTGAATGGAGAGAAACAGTATTCATGTTACAAGAGTATCTGACAGGAACAGACCTGTAGATGGACTTTATAGAGGTCCCATAATATAAGGTCAGGAAACTTGGGGCACAGTCCAGAAAATCACTTAAGGGCTGTGTCATTACTCAGTTGAGCAAATATTTATTGGGTGCTAATCATTTACTGAGTGCCAGTCATCTTGATGATAGTGGACAAAGCAGATGCTTGCTCTTGGTATAAAGAGACATAAAGAGTCAATAACTTTCTTTAATCTCATCCAGGGGGTCCTCGTAAGACTTGCCTACAAAAAGTAACATTTGACCTCCATTTTGAAAAATGAAAAGAGCAGGAGTAGTATTTCCAGACAGGGATAATTCAGCCACCACAGTCCAGAGAATGGGGAATTTGTGGAGTCTGGAACGGTGTATGAGGTTAGAGCTGCTCCCCGCATCAGCGATGTAAGCAAAAACAAAACAACAATAACAACAACCAAAAAACAAACTGCTCTCTTCTGTGAAAGTCCAGGAGAGAGTTCAGGGACAGCATCGCAGTTTCGGTCATCAGGGACCTGGCTTCATCCACCTCCTGCACTCTGCCTCGTTAGGCGCCTTCTGCGTAGTGAGCCAGCTGCCTGTTCCGGCCAACACGTTATCCATTACAGTGAGCGGGAGAGTGAAAAGAGGAAGAGCCATGCCCCTGGTTAAGGGCATGGCATGCATCCTGTTGGCTCAAATTTAACCACCTGGCCATGCTTAGTTATACGAGAGGCTGGAAAACATCTTTATTCTATGGCCATATATTCAGCATTAAAAAAAAATCAATATTTAATTACGATGGTAGAGAAGAGCAGTCTTTAACACACATGGCTAGATCATGGAAGATAGGAAGAGAGAATGAGGCTAGAGAATCAGGCAGAGATCAGGTGTTCAGGTCCTCTACAGCCTGCTGAGGAATTTGAAAACTGGAGTGTTAGTAGAGTGCTATGATGAGTCTAGATACTTTGTAGAGAACCAGGTGGAGAAACGGGCCAGTCAAACCAAAGATGTTAGTTCGGAAGCTACTGTTACCATCTAGAGTTTTGGTGGCTAGAGCTAGAGAGTGAAATGAAATAATATGGAGTAGACAACTTTGAGAACAGTTCAGAAGGTAGACCACACAGGTTTGTTTTGTTTTGTTTGAGATGGGGTCTTAACTTGTAGTTCAGGCTGGCCTTGAACTCACTATGTAACCCAGGCTGGCCTCACACTCACAGTCCTCCTGCCTCAGCCTCCTGAATGCTTTGATTACAGATATGTGCCACCATGCCTGGCTCAGTTTAGTTCTTGAAGACACATTGGATGTAGATAGAGGGCTAGAAGGAGAAGGAAATCAGAGATGACTCTGGTCAGGCATGGTGGTGCACACCTATAATTCCAGCACTCGGGAGGCTGAGGCAGGAGGATGGCTGCAAGTTCAGGGCCAGCCTGGGCTACAAAGTGAGCTCAAAGCCAGCATGAACTACATAGTGAAACCCTGTCTGAAAAAGACCAAAAAAAAAGACACCTTCATAACAGACTTGAATAAGTATATACTTTTGTGTATAGTTACATGTTTAATTTTACATTGTTGATTCTACTAGGTCCTGGAAATGTACTAATTTAATACAGTTTTGAGGATTTTATGAATACAAAATATCTTCATAGTAGCAACTAAAATGAATGACTTCCCTTTATATTTATTTATTTTTGAAGCAGGATCTTGCTATCTAGTTCAAGCTGGCCCACACTCACTGCATAGCCCAGGCTGGCTTCAGACTCAGAGAAGTCCTCCTGCCTTGGCTTTCCGAGTCATGGGATTACAAGCATACACTGCCACATCTGGCGTTTCCTTCATTTTTATAAGAGCTAGCTTGGTAGAGTAGATTTTCATTAGTATATGTGATTATATACTAATGAATTTTTCAAGTGTAATGTGTTTCAAGTGTAATGTGTAATACCAGCAATTTTCAAGTGTAATGTGTTCTTTGGTCCCCTAATCTTCAGTGCCTTGAGGAAGTTTTTGAAGCTGTACTGTGGGCTAAAGTCTGAAAAGCTTATCAGTTTATAGCACAGTGCACATTTTCCCTTGGTGGGTGTGGTCCAAGACAAGGACTATTTGGTTTGCTCCTCAGGAGCAATATTTAATAGATTACTATGTGGAAGAGAAAGAGAGTTAAAATGCTTATTTATCACCAGAGTCTAGAGATTAGGTTTTTTGATCTTAATGTAGTATACTTTTGGGAAATCATGAAGGCTGTAGGGCGGAACACAATGCTGAGTTTAGAATTGATAGCAGACAGCTTTAAGGTAAGAATTTAAGATCAGTAGGTCTTATTTTAATTTGCTGTATTGTAGGAATTGTTGGGTTGTAAGCAGTAAGGGAGGGCTGTTTTGATCCATCCTCTGGCCATCTTCTTGCTCAGGAAGCATTCTTTTTACCTGTAGTGCCTTCAGTGTGATTTACCAGATTAATGCTGAGTCATCACACAGGATAGTTCACAGTCAGTCCATATATGTAGATATTTCTTGGTATTGGAGGAAACAGTTAAATATAGTTTCTGTGAAACTAAAAGTGGTTCTTAGTCAATGTGGGGTTTTAGAAGAAATTTATGAAAAGCCTTAAAGTCCATCTTGGTTTTATCATGTTGTGAGCATAAGTCAGCTAATTGAGAATGGCTATGATTCCAAGAAATGTGCAGATAGAATTATGTAGGTGTGATTGTCTGACTTCTAAGACAGAGTGTATATATGTATACCATAAAGCACGGCAGACGCCAAGCGTTATTTATCCTCAGTCCAGAGCCCTCAACTCCCACTGCCTGAGGGGCAAAATATGTATCCTCTGAATGGGCCAGAGTCCATGGGTCACCCTGTCTCTCTCTGACTCCATCGCCCCTGCCCCATCCAGTAAGCCCCTTGCCAGCTGTTGGAACTCTGCCTTGTCTGAACGAGGATCTTCTGTCTCTTATAGGACTTCCCACCATGGCACCCTCACCTGGCAAGTTCCACACTTACCTGAGGCAGGATTCAGATGGCCCTGTGCTCCACCCGAAGCCCTCTCTGCTTCAAGGGTCATGTGCTTAGCAGTAGCATGGCATTCGAGAAAGGCCTCACTGAACCAAGATGTGAGAGGATGGAAGAATTTAACTGGCAAAGGAAGAAAGAGATTATTTCAGTTAAAACGCAGTAGCATATGCAAATACATGGAAGTGGGGAGGGGAGAGAGAAGAGGAGGAGAGGACGCAAGCACATCAGGAAGGTGGGATGCTTCTCCTCTGGCACACAGTTAGAGTGTGCGCGGTGGGGGCCTGGTTAGCCATTGCTCGGGTGCCTCACGCTTCTCTGTTCACAGAAGTCTGGACTGGATATGTAGCTAGCCTGTTAATGGTGCCAATGGCTGTGTTTCACAAGTTGGCCCATTCTGTGCTTTAGACTAGGCTTGAGAATTGGCTCAGGAGCCAACCCAGCTGGGAGCAAATCCTGGTTCCACTGTGCCCAAGCCAACTGGCCTTGATCACCTTGCTTGACCATGCTGTGTCTCAGTGGCGTCACTTGTAAAATGGGCAGAATGGTATCTGCCTTACGTAATTTGTGTCAGGATAATTTGTTAGCTCATGTAAAGCATCTAGAATGGTGCCTGGCACACTAAATACTCAGAAATGGTAAAATGAACAGTGTTGTTTTCCTGTGATGATGCTCACCGGAGCTGCTTTCTGACTGGCTTTCAAATTCTTTTCTTAGACAAGAAATGTGAGACAGTCGTACAGAGGAGCAAAGTGAGGCCTTAAAAGGGCAGGTGATCTGCCCAGCCAACAAATGGGCTCGTACAGGTGTCTGGCTTCTGGTAGAGTGTGTTTTTCTTAAGTTACTCAGCATGCAGCCTCCATTCTTAAGCCGTCGTATTGCCTTTGCTGATCAAAGGCCACAGTGCTGGTACGTGATGACAGTGGTCTTCATTCTCGTGTATGCAATGCAGACTTGATCTCAGTAGTGCTTAAGAAGTTTAAATAGGGGCCAGGGATTTAGCTCAGTGCCAAAAGCACCTGCCTGGCAAGCGCGAGGTTGTGAGTTCGATCTCCCGTACCGCAAAACAAGCAAACAAACAAAAAAGTTTAAACAGGACTGGAGGAGGTTCTGAACCCTCATGCTGCTTCATGCTGTTCAAGTTCAAGGGGGCATACATGGATGGAAATCTGCAGCTGGCCAGCCCACTTTCCTGTCTTTTATTGAAATATGGAGCCATACAATGGTCTAAGTAGATTGCAAAGACAATTCTTTTGAAGTTTACTTTGCATTATTGCATTGTTCATGATCCTTTGTTTTTTGCAGATTTGTTTTGGTTTTTCTGAGACAAGGTCTCACTGTGCAGTTCAGGCTGATCTTGGCTCCCTTTGTAGCCCATGCTGGCCTTGAACTTGGAGTGATCCTCTTGCTTCAGCCCCCTGAGTGCTGGGATTACAAATGTGTTCCACTATGCCTGGCCTTGCTTATGGTCCTTTGGGTTCATACAGCAGGCTCTGGCGAAGAAGGTTTGAGCAAGATGAGTAATTGAGACCCAGAGAGGACAAAGCTTGTCCCAGGTGTCCCACAGTCCAATGCTAACTCGGGTGCAGATTTCCTCCCTGTTTGACCCGATTACACCTTTTATCTCCACACAACGCCTACATCTGGGTGCTGCCTGAGTAGTCCCCACATGGGTGGCAGAGCACCAGAGGAAAGATGTTACAGGAAGAGGCCTGTGTCAGAGGAGGGGAGAATGAGCAGATCAGCTGAGCAGCCCTGTGGAGAGGGATGTTGGCTCATTAGTTTTTAGAAAGGCAAAGTGGAGACTTATTCCATTTTGTACTGTTAGAGTATAGCTGCGTGCTGAGTTGGGTTTTTAGCCCTACCTTCCACAGCAGTGTGTTTCAAACCACCCCATTAGTGGGTTGGAAATCTGAAGTCAGTCTTAACCTACATGTTTTAAAAAAAAGGAAGGCGAATAGAGTGGAATAGAAAATAGCAGAGAACATCATATTTGGTGAAAGAAAGCTGCATTATTTCATGAAACTTCTATATCAAGCATGTGTACAGTGGTGTCTAATAATACAATTAAAAGTGCCTCTTATGGTGAGTCATTCTGCAAAACTTGAAAAGCAATGCTATGAATTTTACTGGGAAACTGGAGGGAGCCCAAAGGGAGCTACAATGAAGCAAGTCTAAAACCATTCCAGATGAGCACTGGCTGGAGGAGTGGAGGCACAGGATGACTCACGGGACATTACACATAACGGTCCAAAGACTGTCATCTGGCAGACGGGTCTGATGTGGCCCATGGGGTGGTAGCTTCTGGGGTACAGAGTTACATCCATCGTAGGGACAGAGTTATTGCTGCAGAGCTCACCAAAGGCTACGAGCTTTTTACCACTAATCTATGTGACAGTGGCTGATGGCTCACAGGACACCAGAGAAACAAAGGCACATGCTTAGAGATTCATAGTCCAGTCCACTACAAGGCTCCATGTAGATCTGGGTGATCTGCCCTCTCAACCCTTAATATTCTGCAGTGATCCTAGAGTGCCCTAACACAGTATTTAGCTGAGTTCCTCACCATGTCTTCTAGAATTTCTTTGGTTGAAAGTCTGTCCATCTCCATCTACTACCCCTGCTTCCTTTTCAGCCACAGCAGGCAGGTCATCGTGTGCACTGTCTACTGTGCATCATGTATCTGTGTTCACACTCTGCCCCTCTGTCCTGGCTGGCTGCTTCCTTTTCTTATGCTTTTGAATGCCTGTTTATTCAAGCTAAGTTTAGGAGTGTTTTCTCTGGGTCATCTTCTTGAATGAACGGCCATTGCCTCTTGTGCTTCTGGTCTCTGGACTGTCTGTTGGCCTATCGTTGATAGTATGGGGTCCATAATCAGAAGATGAGGGTTCAAGTCCAAGCATCATTAACCAGTACTAGCCATGTGACCTTGCACAAAGTACCTCTCTTTTTCCCCAGTAAAAAGGTAGAACCTATTTTGGGGTTTGTTATGTGATATCGAATTAGTTCATATGAAGTGCTCAGAACTATGCTTGGTACATAGTAAGTGCTCAATAAGTATTATTCTTTATGGTATTCATTCCTTCTGTTAACACTTACCACACTTACTACAGTGTTGCTTTTATTCACAGGTATTTCTTCTAGGCTGAGGTTCTTAGAAGGCAAAGATGCCCTTGTCATCTTCATATGTTTAGGTATATGTTTAATGGCTGATTCTCAGTGTTGAATGAGGTGCTGTGTGAAGTCCCATAAAACAAGATAGATGTTAAATAACCCAGACATTTATTTAAGAATAATTATGAAGTGTCAGGAAATTACATATTTTTGGGAGGAAGCTGTTAGTAAAGAGTTTGTAATCAACAGAATATATTAAAAGTAGGAAGTATATAATTTAAAGTTTATAGTCTTGCTTAAATAGAATTCTTGTTTGTGATACACCCTAGGAGTTGCATGGAAGGGTATGAGCCATGCAGTAGTTGCAGTTGCAAAGTGCAAGAATTTCTCCTAGTGCTAGGACTTGAGTATCACTTTGAGATTTAGAGCGAGGCACACTCGTAGGGCGGATAAGAGTTAGCCTGGGCAGCAGGTGCACAGTGCAAATTATTAGAGTGAAAATTCTGTAGAGTGTAGGTGGAAGAAAGGAATGCAGCTAAGAGGAATGAAGCATGTGGACTCAACTAGAAAGCATCTCTAAGGTTTTCTGATCAAGGAAGGAAAATGGAATCTTGGAGCCTTGATCCAATACTAGCTTTATGGCCTCAGACGAGTTTGCTGACCTCTCTGTGCAGCTATGAAATGAGGCGTTCACGGTGTCATTATTATGAGAAACTAATTATATTATATGCTTAAAATGCTGGAGTCTAGCAAGGACTCAAACATTACTTTAGCGTTTCCTAATCCATGTGTCATTTCTAGCCAAGTGGGCTGCAGCTGTGCTAATCCTGTAGCTATTGAGCCTACTCAGTATGATGTAATGCTGAGGAGCCAGGAAGTGTCACCTGGCTGTGGTGTCCACACGAGGCCTCAGGGTGGGTGGAGACTGTGCTTCTGTGTAACCTCCCTCCTTATTGCTTATATTTGGTTGTGGTTAACTTTCACTTTCTTGTTTGCTTGTTTGTTTTTGACAGGGTGTCACTGTGTGGTTCAGACTGGCTTTGAACTCACAGTGCGTAACCCTGGCAGACCTAAAGCTTACTGCAATCCTCCTGTCTCAGCCTTCTGAGTGCTAGGATTAGAGGTGTATCCCACAGCAAATGGCCCGGCAAGTGGTTTGTTTTCAGTCTAGCATTTTAGCTAAGTATTGATTTTGCATTTAGATCCCCTCAAGAATGTTAAGGCATTGCCTTCTGGCTTCCACGGTGACTACTGAATCCTCTCTGATTCCATCCTGACCTTTTCTGAGGCAAGTTTCTCTCCCTGTATACAGGAACTTCTCTTTCCTCTTGTTGTTGTAGAATTTCATGATATTGTAGTCTCTTCTATTGTATAGGTTATCAGTCCTATCAGCCTCCAAATTCATGTCCTTTGATTTGGGAAATTTATCTTGAGTCTTAATTATTTTGATTCCATGTGCTTTCTGCAACTCCTGTTTCAGTGTTTGGAAGTTAGACTTCTTGGACCAGTCCCTTGATTTTCCTTCTCTCTTCTCTTCCACTTTCTAACATTTTGTCCTTTTTCTCTACTTTCTGGACCCTGTTATTGATCTGACCTTTCAACTTTTAGATTTTAATTTTTTTGGTGACATTTTAAAAATCATTTAAAATTTTTCTCACTACCTGTTTTTGGTAACAGTATTCTGGTCTTTCATGATTGCAGTATGTCTTTTTTTTTTTTTTTTGAATTATGTACTGGTGATGGTGGTGGTATAACTCAGTATATCAAGATCTACTAAGTTATATGTTTTAACAGGGTGAATTAAATTAAATTAATTTATTTATTGTCTTTTTGAGACAAGTTCTTACTGTGCAGTTCAGGCTGGCCTTGAGCTCATTTTGTAGCCCTGGCTGGTCTTGAACTTTCAGTGATCCCCTGCCTCAGCCTCCCAAATACTGGGATTATAGGTGTGTACCAACATGCCCAGCAACAGGGTAAATTTATGAGAGTGAATTATATGCCTTACATTAAAAATCTTTTCAAGCATTTCTCTGAAAAATGTTGATCATCCTTTTGAAAGTTCTCTTCTTCCTACATAATCTTTATTTTCTTCTAGTTGCTTTTCTGTTTCTTTTTTACAGTGCTAAGGATTGAATACAGGGCCTCATGCTTGCTAGGTAAGTGTAACACCACTGATTTAAGTCCCCAGCCCTATTTTTCCTGTGTGTAATATTAAGTCTTTTCTCAAATGTTTAGTTAGTGATTCTGGGCTGTCCACTTATTGGGGAATTAAGGATTATGGACTGGGCTTAGCTCAGTAGTAGAGTGCTTATCCAGCATACATAAGGCCCTGGTTCAATCACCAGCACCACAAAGGAAAAAATGTGCGAGTGGGTTGGAGTAGAGAGTATGAGGAGCCAAGCATGGCAGCACACTATGTAACCCGAGCACTCTGGGAGGCTGAGGCAGGAAGATCGAAAACTTAATGAAATGCTATCTCATTAAAAAATAAAAAGGGCTGGGAGATAGCTCAGTGTAGAGATCCTTAGTGAATCCTCTATATCTCTCTCATGTTCTCTCTCTCTCTCACCCTCTCTCTTTCTGTCTCTCTTACACACACACACACACACACACACACACACACACACACTCACATGCACATGCACAGAAAAGAAATGGGATGAAGAACCTGGTACTGTCTGTGCGCGGTCTGCCAGGCCTCTGTGAGACGGACTGCCTGGGCCCTTATCCAGAGGTTCCCATGGCAGGATCTATAGGTCTGTTCCCATGGGCTGTCGGCTACGCATAGGAGACTTTTCCGATTTCCCACCTAGAAGATAATGAGATTGTCTGCTAGCATTTTGGGAACCCTGAGAGAATCTATAAACATGTAGTAAGTAAACATGGAGCCTCCTATTTTTAGATGGTATTCTCACTTTCAGATGTGTCTGGTGCTTCCTACTCTGTCCTCTAGAAAATCAGCTCTCAGGCTCTACCAAGATTGGAGAGGAGACTGTCTTTTTTTCCTCTGTGGAAAAATTTAAGTACAAGAAATTAAGGTAAACACAGACTGACTCTCATATTTCTACTAACAGCTTTCAGTAATTACCAACTCAGGGACAGTTTTATTTGCTCTAAACCCCTCCTGTTTTTCCTTCTCCCACTCAAATTATTTTGAAGAATATCTTGATATCGTTTTATCTATAAATTAATTATTATGTATTTCTAAAATGTTATGTATTTTTTTATAAATAAGGCACCAATATATCATTTTATCTCAAAAACAAAATACTTGCCAGGCATGATGGTGCCTGCTTGTAATCCCCACACTGGGGAGGAAGATCGCTGTGAATTCAAGGCCAGCCTGGACTACATAGTGAGTTCAAAGTTAAAATTCAAACTACATAGCAAGACCCTGCCTCAAAGTAACCACCCAGTGACCCCTTAAGATCATCATTTAAAATAACAGTTTTTAAAAATCAGTGCTTATGCAGTAATCTCTCTCTTTTTCTCTCTGTCTTGTCTCTGTCTCTGTCTCTCTGTCTCTGTCTCTGTCTCTCTGTCTCTGCCTCTGTCTCTCTTTCTTGTCTTTCTGAGATAGGTTTCCCTCTTGCAGTGCAGACTGGCCTGGAACTCATTTTGTAGCCCAGACTGGTCTTGAAGAACTCACAGTGATCCTTTTGCCTCAGCCTCCTAAGTGCTGGGATTACAGGCATGTGTGTGCCACTATGCCTGGCTTTCTGCAGTAATTTCTTACTGCTGTCTAAATTGGACTTTTCATTAATTAGCCCCACTGTCAGCAGTACTGTTGCTACCAGTTTCCTGCAGTGTAAATAAAGCAGCTTGATCCTTACTGTTGTTTGTACTTGATCCTACTGTTGTAGGATTCTGTTTTCTTGGGTCATTCACTTGGTACTATGCATCTATCTGCCTCTCAGCTTCTTTTTAACTCTTGCATCACTTCTGCTTCTCTTTGTCATTGTGCTTTTGTTCATTTTTTTGAGACAGGGTCTCACTATGTTCTGCATTAGCATTGTGAGTAGTTAGGATTGCAGGTGTGTACCATGAGGTAAAAAAGAAAAATAATATACCAAATCCCTTTATAATATTACAGTAGGGTTTGGAGAGGGTTTAGAGCTAAGTACACTTGTTCAGTAGGACTTCTTTGAGCACTTTTAATGGCTGGTTGTCCACTGTTACTCTGGAGTCCTGAGAGATGTAGTGGACATTCCTTTCCAGAGCCTCCTAATGACTCATTATGACCCACTGGCAACAAACAACTCTACATTCCTTTCCAGAGCCTCCTAATGACTCATTATGACCCACTGGCAACAAACAACTCTACTTTTATGATGAACTCTTACTTTTCTGTTTATTTTTATTTTTGCTTTTGTTTTGAGATGGGATCTCTCTATGTAGGCCAGGCTGGCCTTGAACTCTCTCTGCCTCCTGAGTGCTGGGATTACAGGCTTGTGCCACCATACCCACCCAGCTCTTCTAAACTTCTATTTAATGAAGTTAATTTTAACTGCTGCTTCCCTCCTTCCCAGGTAGCACTGATTTCCCATGACATTTGAAGAGAAGTATTCTGTTACTCCCAGTCATTTCTCCTCCTTTGGTAATGTTCCATGGTCCAGGCCTGTAACTTGCCCGGCATGCGTGAGGCCCTAGTTCAATTCCCAACACCCAGAAATTAAAATGTTGCTTCCAAAGCAGTCATGGTCCTTCTGCTGTGGCCTGTAGGGCTGAACTCAGGGAGGTTTCTGCTTCCTATCAGTTTCTCCTGTTGTCCTCTGTTTCCTTTTGATATGTTCACTCAGCTTTCCTAACTGTGTCTAAATAGAATAGAACAAAAATACTTCCTTTCCTGTTGAACATTATACCTTAACCAGTGTAGTCTTTGATCCTGTTAACTTTTAGATAATTTTGTCAGGTTGAATGGAGGAAAAAATAATCATATAATCTATTCTTCACATGTTACTTCTGAGTTCTCTGTCCCTCATCCTATATTTGTATCTGTGGTTTTGGAGATCAAACGTAAGTGTTTGCATTTGTTCCTGTTGAATATTATACCTTTCCAAGATCTATGAGGAGATAGAAATAAGGGTATTATGTCTGTCATGAAACTTCAATGAGATCTTCCCATACTTTACGGAACAGAGAAGTAAGAAAGGAAGAGAGGCTTACTTGGAAAGAGAGGCAGAAGCCTCCTGAGTGTTTCATGGTGAAGAGGCATGAGAGTGCATGTGTCTGTAAGCAGTAGAATAGAAGCCATGGTGACGGAGGACTTGGGACCTGGGAGAGGGTACAGATACTCTGTGAAGCAGCTGTTAGATGCTGTGGGACAGAATGGAGTCAGGGACACCCTAAGCTGCGGATTACGGGAAAGGGAAACACTGTACTGCTAATGGCTCTCACTGTATCGCGCTCTGTTCACTTGTTCCTCATCTAGGCATTGGCTTGTGAATTCAGTAATTACTCCGTCTCTCGGTTCAAGAAGCTAAAGTTTCTGCAGATAAAGTAACCCATATAAAGTCACACATAAGATCAGAGCAGGACTCAGACCAAATCCTGTGCTGTACTATTTTCCCAGATGGTCCTAACCCCATGGGCAAGGGCCAAGGTAGGTTATATTTCAAGGTTAGTGAAAGCAGGCCTGTGAAGCAAGTAAACCAAGGTAAACTTAGTGTTCAAAGAGTGTTTAAAAACCTGAGATGCTACCCTAAGCCAACTTTAATGTTTACTTTGTATTTGAAGCTCTGCAATCAATTGAAAAAAATTTTAGTGGATACTTTCTTTAGAAATTATTTGTGGGAAGAGGGGTATATTTACTCTCATGGAGGAGATAAAATTGGAGATGATAAAATTGTATATGTGTATATAAAGATACGTGCTACAAAGCCCAATGAGTTACTGAGCTGAATTGTTTCTTTGCATGATACATGTGGACCTTCTCCCTGCAGCCAAAAAAAATAAAATAAAATTTGTAAAAACATCACTGGTTCTGAGAATTGTTTTAAAAAAAATTAGAACATGTTTGATTTTCTTACACCCGTTATCTTACAGGCCTTTGCCCAGTTTGATGCGGAAGGTGATGGTACGGTTGATGCTGAGAGTATGTTGGAGGCCCTCAAGAATTCCAGTGGAGCCAATCTTCAAGGGGAGTTGAGCCACATCATCAGACAACTGCAGGCCTGCTCTCTTGTTCCAGGTGAGGCTTTTGTGTGAGCACTGAATGCAGTAGACCACTTGCTTAGACTTAAGTGGACTTTCCCGCGTTACTAATTAAAATTAGACAAACTTGAAGCAGCTTTCAGAGCATTTATCTCTTTCATTTCCCAAGTAGGTTATTTTATTTTATTTTTTTGAGATAGGGTCTCACTATATAATTGAGGCTGACCTTGAATTCATTACATAGCCCAGGCTGACCTTGAACCCACAGCAATCCTCCTGCCTCCTGAGTGCTGGAACTGTAGGCATGCACTATGATGCCTGGCTTTTTTCTTTTTTCCTTTTTTTTTTCTTTTCTTGGTAGATACAGTTTTGCTATATAGTCCAGATTGGCCTGGAACTCACTGTGTAACCCAGGCTGGCCTGAAATTTATAATTCTTTTACTCAGTCTCCCAAATGCTGGGTTCCAGGCCTCTACCACCATCCATGCCCAGTTCAGTCCTACCATTTTAATGAACCTTTGTTAGGAGACTGACTTCCTTAGCGGATCTCCCTATTCAGTCTCTTAAGAAACCTTCCCTATCTCCTACTATATGTTCTCTTAGCATTTTGCATTTCTACTTTGGGGCTATATCACCATTGTAACCAATAAATTAGTCCAGCTGTTTGTTAAATATCTGTCTTTACTACTATCCGTGAACTCCAAGAAAAAGAGGACCTTGTCTCTTATTTATTTTGTGTTGTCACATTTGACCTTTTTTTTGGTACTTAGTAAGTACTTCATGTTTTTGTTTTGTTTTAGAAAGCTATTAATTTGATTCATTGGATTTTTTTTGGTCTTCTTCGTTTTTATCGGTACCAGGGATCAAACTCACGACTGCCTGCTTGGAAAGCAGGCGCTTATGCCGCTGAGCTAAATCCCTAGCCCCTATTAATTTGAAATTTAAGAATTAAAATAGCTTAAAAATAAGAATTGCTGCTTCTACATTGCACGTATGAGAAAATTTGACCTTTGATTTTGCATAGTTTCCTTTATAGACTCAGACTCATATAAAGACAGAACTGGAAAAAATTACACTTCATTTTTTGTTGTTGTTGTTGTTTAATTTAAACTAGAAGGCAGTTGCATTTGAAAGAGAAAAAAACATTGGACCGGGTATTTAGCTCAGTGGCATAAGCACCTGCCTGGCTAGTGCGAGGTTGATCCCTGGTACCAAAAAAAAAGAAAAAAAAAAAAAAAAAAAAAAGAGAGAGAGAGAAAAAACATTTTGGGCTGGAGATATGTAGCTCAGTGGCACAGTGCCTGCCTGGCAAGCACAAGGTCCTGAGTTCAATTCCCAGTATCAAAAACAAACAAACCCCAAATTTGCACATCCTCCTTTTAGCCTCAGTTTACATTGCCTAAGAATGTTTTCTGCTATGTACACTTGGTGTCATAAATAGACATGATGAATAAATGTAAATCTAATTGGTCTTGATCCCTCTGGCTTGATGCTGAAGTGATACCCTTGAACTAGGACAGGATAGTTTCTGTATCTTATTGAAGATACATGTTTCCATTCCTACTCAAGTTGTCTTTAATTAGTCATTTTTATTAAGTATTGTAGGTAATCTTAATATGGTAACACTTTTCCTCGCCTCATGGCAGTTAAAAATATACTTACATTACACTTAGCTCAGGTTTATCTTAGCATTTGTGTGTTACTCCCACCTTCATTGCCAGCACATGAACAGTGTCAGAGCTTTATTTGGGTACTGCAGGGAGATTCTTAGGAGAGCAGAGGGTACCAACCAGTGAGCCCGCTAATGAGTAATATCTATCGCACTGCTGTGCTGGGCGCCTGTGGTGAGGGTTGGGAAGGGAGAGAGAAAGTTAGGATCCTGATCCCACATAGCTACTAGCTACTGCAGGCTCATGGCTACAACTGTCTATGAAGTAATTTCTGTCAACCCAACTATTAAGAGTTCTTTTAAGAATTGTATTTTCATTGTCTGAGGGCAAACTTTTGTAAGCTGAGGTTGCCGCTGGTGGTATCTCACAGTCCTGGCTCCTCTCTCTATTGTCCTCCCACACTAAGGTAGTTTCTTTGGTATTCTTTGTACAGCATCTTCACTGAATTCATTGAACCAAATTAATTCATTTACTGAATAGTTTGACATCTGAAAATGCTTCCCACTGCAGGAATGAGACTGGTTTGTGATATGTGCTCTGAGCAGATCAGTGCACCTTCAGCAGTACTGTGGACACGAGGCTCTGGTCTCCTGGTGGGAGTGGGATGGGATGGGACACTGGACTTCTCCATGTTCGGAGATCCACAGTCTCCAGGAGATGGGTAGGACATTTATACAAAATATAGATGCCACACACTGTGGCAATAGCACTGGATAGTTTGTCATTATTATGTGGCTCAGTATAAAAGTAGTCATGAGTGACTGTGGTGGTACACACCTGTAATGTCAGCACTTGGGAAGCTGAGGCAGGCAGATTGCTGTGAGTTCGAGGCCAGCCTGAGCTACATAATGAGTTCAAGACCAGCCTGAACTACATACTGATCCTGTCTCAAGAAAAAAAGGTTTCCCTAAAACACTAAAAGTGATTCTGTCTCTTCAGGTTTCATAGACATATTTTCAGAGTCAAAGGAGAGCCTTGGCGCGCACTCATCCATGATATTGCGCTTCCTGCATCGCAATCGGATCTCTAGCACCATGATTCCCTACCCAATGCTGGACCATTGTAATAACATGTGCACCATGCGGTCTTCAGTTCTGAAAGAGTCTCTGGACCAACTGGTACAAAAAGAAAGGGGTATGTGCAAAAGAAAAGGCTGTCTGCATGGAATATTTATCATTGTTTTTCTAAACCTAGTGTTTATTAGCGGGATGAGCCAATCCTTCTCCCTGCTTTTTTTCTTCTGAAAATAAAACTGTAGCCAGTTTATAGCATAAGAAGCTTGCCTGTTTTCCTTCCTGACACATGTAGTTTTTCATCATTTAGTCCTCTGCTCAGGGATGCCTTTCCTCATTATTCTAATTATAATGCCCCTGTTCCACTGTTACCAATTTTCCACTGTTACCAATTTTCTGGTCACAATCATTGTACCCCTAACCCATCCAATATTGGTGCTCCAACCCAGAGCCTCTTACCTGCTAGGCAAGTGCTCTGTCACTGAGCTATATTCCCATCCGAATTTGCAGGTTTAATGGTCTGCAAAGCACTTATCATTATCTGAAGTCATGGCATTATTTATGTACTTGTATTTTATCTGTCTCATTTGCTTCTTTATTCTTTGCACCTGGAACTATGTCTGTCACATAGTAGGTAATTAGGAAGTATTTGTTGAATAAAGGAGGAAGCCACCATAGACTTGTTAGATGATAATGTGTTAATGATGTGTAGAGACAAATCTTTCGAGCATCATAGAGTTCAAAACTATATCTAGGTACAGTTGGGAACAGAGAACCAGATAAAGTCAGTCTTACAAACTGGGTTGGAAAGGTGAATTGTCAACATAGAGTAGGGTTAGGGCAACTGGTTAGCCACTTCGAGAAAAAAATAAAATTAGATTCTTAGTCCATTTCATTCACTAAAACAAGTTTTAGATGGATCAAAAAGTTCAGTTATAAAGAAAATAGTAAGAGTACCAGAAGGAAATAGTTCTATTTTTTAAAATGTGGGACTTTGTTGTTTTGTTTTTTGGTGGTGGTATTGAGGAGTGAACCCAGGGGCCACTGAGCTACATCCCTATAACTTTAAAAATTTTCTATTTTGTGAAAAAGTCTTGCTAAATTGCCTGTGCTGGCCTTGAACTTGTTATCTTCCTGCTTCAGCCTTTTCAGTAACTACTGTGCCTAACACAGAACAGCCTTCCCAAGCAAGGCATGAAAACTAGAGTCTGTAAAATAAAGTGATAATCAACTAGTCTACATGAGCACTTTCTGGTTTTTTATAGGGGCTTGCTACATAGTCCAGGCTGGCCTTGAAGTCTTTATCAAGCCTGACTGGTGTCAAACTTGCATACTCCTGCCTTAGCCCCCTGAGTGCTGGGATTGCAAGTGTGTACCATTGAAAATTTCCATTCCCAGTTGAAAATTTAAAGTTCTTTCCAGCAAAAAAATATAAGCAGAGCCAAAACACAAGTGAAATTGTATGTTTTATAACATGTTAGTGACTCATTTGACTATTTTTTTTTTAATAACTCTCCTCCTGGGAAATTGCTTAACTCTTTTTTCCTTAGTCTCCTTGTTTCTAAAATGAATTAATATACAAAGAATCCATGGAAAATTTCCTGGCTCACAGTAAACACTCAAGTAAATATAATCTATTATATATGTATATAGGTATACAATGTATATAACATATATGAATTAATAAAGTGACTAATGATCCAAAAGAAAATAGAAGAGAGCATACTCAGAAACACAAGTGGCTTAAAAAGCCTTAGTTATGATTAAAGAAATGTAAATTCAAAATGTAAGACATCATTTTCTTCTTTTGGCATGGTTTTGCAAACTCACCGATGTAAGGATTGCACTTACAATGACATAACGGGGTAGTACTTGGCTAGGGGGTTCTTAGCAAGAAGAGTTTAAGGAGCGTTGCCATTTCTGTGCTGAAGTGCCAAGCATATTTCTGTTAGATATTTTAAATGACTTTTTTCTACTCCTTTGTCAAAGAGACAGTATGTGATAAGCTGATTTTTCCTACAGAAAGTCCTGGAGATCTAATCAGAAGCCCAGAGATGGATAAACTCAAATCAGTTACAAAGTGCTATGCTTATATAGAAACGTCCTCCAACCCTGCGGACATCGACAAGATGACAAACGGAGAAACGTCGTCCTACTGGCAGTCAGATGGCAGTGCCCGCTCACACTGGATTCGGTGTGTGACATTTTCATCACTTCTGGGATGTGTGCTCTTACCTGGCTAGTTTTTTTCTTATCTTAAATAGCTATCTGTGAAGATGCTGTAAGAATCAAATAAAAGGAACTGGTAATTCAGTACTCTGGGAAGTTGAGCAGGAGGATCTTGAGTTTGCGCCCAGCCTGGACAACTTGACAAGACTGTCTCAAAATAAAAAGAAAAAGTTTTAAAAAGTGCTTAGGATGTAGTGTAATGTGAAGACCCTAGATTCAGCACACCATACCAAACCATACCAAATAGTAGATAAATAATTTCAAATAAAAATTTTAAAAATCAGTTAAAAGGTATTGTGTAAAGTTATGTAACTTGGCTTATCCAGTCACAAAACATGTGACTTCTTTCTCTTTTTTCTTTTTCTTTTCTGTTTTTTTTTTTTTTTTGAAGCAGGGTCTTGTTATGTAGTTCAGCCGGGCTTTGAACTTACTTTGTAGCCCAGGCTGGCCTCGAACTCATGACAATCCTCCTGCCTCAGCCTCCCGAGTTCTGGGATTACAGGTGTGTACCACCATACCTGTAAACTTATAATTTCTTTACTTGATATTTTAAAGGCAGAACTAGCATTTAACTAATACTTTGCTGACTTCAGATCTTTTTACTAGTTTCACAAGAAAATTATCATAAGGGGCAAGTAATTTTCTTATAACATCTGTGATTGTACTTTTAAGATCCCTTCTGTATATTTTTAATATTAATTTTATGAGTTGGCTACTTTCAAAGAGAGGGTTGTATGCCCAAGATACTTGGGGTGGAATTGATGAGAGTAAACTATGGTATTTCTAGAAATTCTGGTGCTGCTCTGTAAATTTTCACCAGTTCCCTCAAAAAATGGGTTAATTTCAGTTGATGGAAATAGAAAGCATTGTCTTGTTTTCTCTTAGAGGACACATTTGACCTTTAGCCATCTAAGTAATTTATACTTGAAGGAATATCCTCAGTTTTTTGAGATGCAGTTTATAATTTGCTTCTTTCTAGATAAAAGCATTTTTGCGGGGGGAGGGGGGGCTGGGGAGTGAACTCATGACCTTGTGCTTGTCAGGCAGGAACTGTGCCACTGAGCTAAATCCCCAGCCCAGGTAAAGGAATTTTCTTAGAATGTTCATATTGTCCCTTTCTTCCTATGCTGGTAACTCTAAAGGAAACATAAGATTAATCTTGAACTGAAAGGCTTTTTAAGAATTGGAACGTTTATATGGACTTTAAAAATCTTAGTCTGCATTTCAGGTTAAATGCTGTTGTGAAAGTCAGTTTTTGAGTATACGAAATATAAGTTTTTTCTGCTTTCTGTGTTTTTTAGTTTAAAGATGAAGCCTGACGTTGTGCTTAGACACCTGTCTATTGCAGTGGCTGCCACTGACCAGAGCTACATGCCACAGCAGGTGACAGTGGCCGTGGGGAGGAGTGCTGGTGACCTCCAGGAAGTCCGAGATGTGCACATCCCCAGCAATGTCACTGGCTATGTGACGCTGCTGGAGAATGCTAACATCAGTCAGCTCTGTAAGTCAAACAAGGGGAGGCAGAGAACAGGAGAGAAAGTAATACTTTTTAGCATGAGGATCTCTGAAATTGAGAAACTCTTGGTTTTGAGATTTTACTTATTTCTCCTGATGCACACAAAAATAGTCATTATTTTATCTATTATATGCTTCTAAAAATTAGAAAAAAATCAAAAGGTTTTCTGTAAAATATTTTATTCTTGTTTGCTTATTAGAAATTTAGAAAAGTAAAAATAGACAAAAATACTTAAAATCCTATACCCAGGAGTTGTCACTATGGCTACCTTGGTGTAGATCCTTCCAAACCTTGTGTTTGTGTATTTATGTGTGTATGCATTTAAACACACATAGATGTACACACACATAAATACATGCATTTTTTCTTTAAAAAGATTATACAGTGATTGATAATATCTTTTTATAAAAGTGATATTCTCCTCATGTTCTTCTGTGTTTTTCAGTGTTGTGTTGTTACATTGGTAACATATTCATGAATACCTTTACTTAGTGTTGTAAAAATATGTTTTAATTTGAAGCTACCTCTTACTCTTGGGCATTTAGTTATTTCCAGTTTTACACTGTTATAATCTTGCTGCACACATGGCATTTTGGAAATAATCACAACTCTGTGATTTCCTTCCAGGATGCTTATTTCACTCAGGGAACCAGAATGTTTCATGTTTGTCTCACTTCTTCTAGGGATTTCCTGGGCCAAAAGAAGTGTTTGTACTTTGCTCAAAGGAACTGAGGCCTAGGGAGGTAGTGTCTTTGTATCTCACCATTGGCAAAAAAGTAGTTAAGCTTGTGGGGAGAAACTTCCTGCTTTATACAGTGATGCTTTTTTCTTTATGTTGTGTCCTTTTTAACTGTTTGCCTCTTCCTCTCTGACCCAAATAAAAAATTGTGACATCTCCTGAAAGTGAGTCATGTCTGTGCCATCTGTTTGGACTTGATTATTAAAGAGACATTTTCAACTACTTGCAAGTCAGTTACTGTTTTAAAACTCAGTTTCAGACTCTAGAAGAATACAGGAAATTCTTACCATGTCAGGACTTATAAAATGTTCTCTGTCTCATAAGTTCCTAAGAAATTTTATAGTAAACCACCTTTGATTCTACACATTATCCTTATGACTTCTTAGATTATCAGTCTTTTTGATCAAATTTATTATATACTAGTTTCCCAGAACACATTATTTATGTCATCAGAGTATTTTCAGAATTCTTTTTGAAATGTCAGTTGCCATTTTGCTTTTAGTCAAGAGCCAATCATTTCCTGAATTAATGGAATTAATCCAGTGCTGAACTTGTTATTTGTGCCTGGCAGATGTTCAGATTAACATAAAGCGTTGTCTCAGCGATGGATGTGACACCAGGATTCACGGTCTGAGGGCTGTTGGCTTTCAGAGAGTTAAGAAGTCTGGGGTCTCGGTCTCAGATGCCTCTGCGATATGGTATTGGTCTCTGCTGACGTCTCTGGTGACCGCGTCTATGGAGACGAATCCTGCCTTTGTCCAGACAGTGCTGCACAATACTCAGTAAGTCCTCTGTGCATCACCCAATCAGCATGCGCCCATTGTTCTCCAGCTCCAGGGAATGGCACTGAGCACTTGCTCACACTGGGCACTCTCAGCAGCACAGCCCAGCTCCCTGTTCTCTGTTTATAATGCTCAGCTTTCCCTTTTCCTGTGGCTTCTCTCTTTGATTGATGTTCTGACCCGCCTACTCCTCTTCACACAGTCCTCCATCATTCTCTAGATCCTCAGTCTTGTGAGCTCAATTGTGCCATAACTGTTCCTTATCCACTGGGGAACAGTTGCACACATTTACGTAACACTTAGTATTAAATAGCGCATTTTCAAATAACTGTGTTATTTTGCCTGCTGACACTGAAATGTTCCTATATCCATTATCCTCTTTTTTGGAGTACCAGGAATTGAACTCAGACCTCACGCTTACCAGACAGGCATTGTGCCACAGAGCTAAATCACAGGGCCCCTGTTATCCTTGTCTCATGAGAGAGATGTGGCCTTCCCCAAGGTCACACAACTTGCAGTGGAGATCAACTTGAATCTAGGTCTTTGAACTTAAAATTCAAGGGTTTTATTCACTGAGTGAAATCTGTTCAAGGATACTAATTTGTTTTGAAATGTAGAACACCTTTAAAAATTTTCTTTTAAAAATTGTGAGGACCAAATCTAGTAACACTTAAGACAAACACAACCAGCTTCTGTAGCAGTGAAATGTTAGTATTGTATGTAGGTTCAATGACTGATGGTTTTTGTTAGGTACTGTTAATGTGCAGGCTATCAAGGCACAGCCAGTGAGAGACTGCTAATATTTTATTCTCTAAACGTCAGTTTTACAGAAGTAACACTGGTAGAAATGCTAGGTCTAAAGAAGTGACCATGCTCTTCAGCCTCTTTTCCTTTAGCTTTTATAAGCCATCCTCAATTAGAGAAATATGGCCTATATGATAAAGGGAATTCTTATTTCTTCTCAGTCATTCAATAATCATTTGCCAACCTCGTGCCTCCTTGTCCCTGAATACTTAGTATTTCCTGCCAACAAGACAACCATCAGGATCAGGAAATTAACACTGATACACACTGCTGCCATCTAATCCTCAGACTCCTTTCAGGTTTTCAGGCATTACAGGTTACCCTAGTAATGTCTCTCTTTTGTTTTTTTCTTCTAAAAATTTATTTATTTTCATTTAAGAGAAATTGCTGCTAAAGATTAATGGGAATAATCTTGAAGCAGTGGGGGAAAAAGAGTCAGCACTACTGAAACAAGTTTTTCCAACTGAACAAAACTTCTTAGATGCTGCCACTGATATCAGAAAAAAACTGCTTCTTTGCTAAGCACATGGTCCTAGATTTGTCTAGTGGCAACCCCTGTAGTCTGCCCTGTGTGTCTTTTTGACATATCTACCTCGTTTGTAGAACACTTTCTTGCTCTTTTTTTCAAACAATGAACACCTCTGTTCTTTCCTGAATGTACAGAAATTAAAATACTGATTTAAAAAACTAATATTTTTCTCTTTAGATGTTTCTTACAGATATAATTTCAGTATTCTCTTTTAATAGTTCTGTAGTTTATTGAGTTTTTTTCCATCCAAAGTTGAGCAACCCACCCAAAGAAGACATAGGCTGTAGATTCATAGTGCAAATAAAAAGTTCAGGATGCAGAAACTGACATTTCTAAGATACAAAACAGATAAAATTCTTAGAAGGTTCATGCAGAAAGCTTTGCTAAACAGATGGCCACAAAACTAGAACATCTGATAATCTTGCTGGTGGTATGAGTAGGACTCCCAGTGTTTCTTGACTCAACATGCACTCTCATCTCAGGCTTTGTCTTTGGCTTTTTCGGTTTCACTGATAACATAAGCATGACTCAAATCCCTAAAGTATTCATTATAGTCAAGGGCATATTCAACAACAGACTTGTCTGGAATTTCAAATCCAACAGAATCTGCTCTATATCCAACATTTCCAGGGGTCCTTTTCACCAGCAAGCTTGCAACTTTGACCACTTTTGAACTATACTGCCTGACTGAGGAAAGCAATATTTTCATTGTTTTGCCAGTGTCAGTTATATCCTTAATGATCTGGACATTCTTTTCTTTCTTTTTTTTTAAATGTTTTTGAGACAGGGTTTTGCTATGCAGTTCAGGCTGGCCTTGAACTCATGTTGAGGCCAGGTTGGCCTCAAATTGCAGCAATCTTTCTGCCTCAGCCTCCCAAGTGCTGAGATCACAGGCTTGTGCTACCATGCCCAAGCAATCAAGACATTCTTCCCAGTTAAAACTGAGAGATCATCTCCACCAATTACTTTCGTCCTCTGTTGACCAGTCATTACAGTAACTCTTGAGTCTGGTAAAATCTACAGTCACAGGAATGGGTTTATCGCAATTTCTGCTTGGTACTTTAATCTAGCAGGTCAGCAAAGGATTTATAGCCCCCCATTTTGAGAACACAGGTACAGTGTGATGACCTCCACCTCCTCCGTCACATCTCAAGCCAGCCTTTCGGTCCTGTCCATAATTAGGCCACAAGGAATAAACACCTTTTCCAAATCATCAGTGTGATGATTAGGATGCAAAATAAATCTAGGTCACACCCTGGTTCATCATTGCTGAGTCTTCAAGTGGCCATAGCAGAGCCACCTGATGCAGGAGCTCGAGGCAGTCAAAGGAGAAGGAAGCTGCAGGGAACAGAGGAGCAGCAGAGAGCAGTGTTTTTCTAGCAAGTTCAGAATTGTATTTTCCATTTTGTTGTCATATGTTTAGTTTTCGTAAGTCTGGGACAATTCTTCAGTCCTAACTTTCATGACCTTGACACTTGAAATTTACAGATCAGTTATTTTGAAGTGTCCAACAACACTAGTTTAGCTGCTGTTTAATCATGGATAGATTTAGGGTCTGTGTGTTTGGCAGGAGTATGGTAGGGGTGATGTGGGGCTCTTACAACATTCTACCAAGTGGCAGGCAGCCTCACATTGTTCCACTGCTAGTGCTAGTGACATTATCTCCAACTACTTGATTAAAGTGGTGTCTGCCAGATTTTTCCACTGTAAAGTCATTTTTCCTTTTATGATTAATAAATATTTTGAGCGGAGGTACTTTGAGACTTAAACATCCTATTCCTTATCCGACTTTCTGTTTTTGTTAGTAAGGACATGTAGATTCCTGTTTTATTCCCTGGGTTATAATTTACTATAGTTTTGATGTTCCTTTGGTTCCAGATTTGTCTAGTGGCAACCCCTTTAGTCTGCCTTGTGTGTCTTTTTGACATACCTGCCTCGTTCTCAGAACACTTCATTTCTCTATATCTTGTTTTTCAAACAAAGTTCTCACTATATTACCTACACTGGTCTCAAACTAATGGGCTTCAGTGACTTTCCCTCCTTAGGTCCAAGTAGCTGAGATTGTAGACACATACGACTGTGCCCAAGAACTTCTTTAATTTACGGTACAAGATACAGTAAGAAGCCACGTGTGGTGCTGCAGGTCTGTAATCCCAGTACCTGGCAGACTGAGGCGGGAAGGCCATTGTGAGTTCAAGGCTCTGCTGGGCTACATAGTGAGTTTAAAGCCACCCTTCTCTACAACGCCAGACCCTTCTAAAAAAAGAAAACAAAATATTGCAAGATGATCTTGAGTGTTCTCTGTCTTAGTCCCAGAATCAACCATTTTTCTTTTCTTTTTTTTTTTTTTTTTGAGTCATACTATGCAGTCCAGGCTGGCCTTGAACTCACAGTGATCCTCCTGCCTCAGTATCCCAAGTGCTGGGATTACAGGCATGTGCCACCATGCCCAGCTTTCCTAATTTTTTTGATCAACCATTTTCCCAAGGAGTTAGGTTGCCTGCTGGATTTGGTGGCACATGCCTGTAATCCCAGCACTTGGGATGCTGAGATAGGAGAATGTGTTATGAGTTCAAGGCCAGCCTGAACTATACAGTGAGACCCTGTCTCAAAAAAAAAAAAAAAAAAAGAAAAGAAAAGAAAAGAAGGGCCGGGGCTATAGCTCAGTGGCACAGTGCTTTCCTGGTAGGCTCAAGGTCCTCAGTTTGATTCTTGGTACGAAAACCAAACCAAACAAAAAAGGAAATCAGGTTTGTTTTTAGTGGAGGATTGTGCTTCAAAACTGAAGCTGCTCTCTGGGTGGTACCTTTCCTATGTCCTTTCAGTGGACACAGCTAGGATGCATACATTTGTATATAGATAATACACACATATATACACACAAACATTTACACCTTGTTTATTCCTGTATTACTGAAAATTGAGTTACACCTATGCTTTTAATTCTGATTTAGCACTTCACAATTCATTCTCGTTTTCTGCATTTTTGGATTTGCAATTTTCCCCTCTACTACTAAGAAACCTGGCTCCCAACATCCTTCACACACACACACACACACACACACACACACACACACACACACTTCCTTACTCTCGCTCTGCATAACCAGTGTCCTGTCACCTGTGCTTTTGCCCGGCCCCTCTCTTCATCTTCAGAGCTGCCACTAGGGCCACCCTTGCACAGATGCCCCTCTTGTTCTTCCTGAGCTTCTGTTCCCTCATGCTAGGCTGTCCTTGGGCCCTGTTGGCAGCAGCATTCCATCCCAGCGTATCCCTTTGTGACAGTCCTCCCCTGTTCAGTCTCCATATTCCTCTGTAGGCCATCGTGGCTCCTCTGGACACCTGATGCCTCCCTTGCGCAGCTCTGCCAGGGGACTGACACTCACGACGGGGAAGCAGAGCTTTCTTCTGCCTTAGGGTTTGAAAATACGCCCAATCGTTGGTGATATGTTACTGCTCAGTTGCACCAGTGCATCTGTGGTGCTATTTTCATGTCCCCCTGACTTTTAAGGCTCAGTGATCTGAAACTTTCCTAACCTTGAAAAATATGTTGTGAATTTGCTGGACGTGGTGACGCACTCCTATAATCCCAGCACTCGGGAGGCTGAGGCAGGAGGATTGTTGGAAGTTTGAGACCAGCCTGGGCCACATAGTGAGCTCAAGGCCAGCCGGAACTGCATAGTGAGACCCTGTCTCAAAAAGACAAAGGATAAATAAATAAATAAAGTGAAAAAGATCAATCGGAGAAAATAAGGAAAGTATATTTGGGAGCAAAGTATTTACCAGGGCCAGGGATTTAGCTCAGTGGCTTAAGCGCCTACCTGGCAAGCATGAGGTCGTGAGTTCTCTCCCCAGTACAAAAAAAAAAAAGTATTTACATGTGTTAGTGTAAATAAATTGAGGAAATGATTGCATGTTGCTCACATGCTTTAGACCGCCTTGATTTGCTGTATTGTAACATAGCTGCTGCACTAGTACAGCCCCCAGATGGTGTGTCAGTTTAACAGGAAAGAAATGAGGATGGAGCGGAAGTTAGCATAGTGTTAGCTTTGCTTATTATCTGTGTTTTGGGACACAGAAATAAAATTATTTCAAGAACTCTCACTGTTATCACAGAATGGTGGTGAACTCTGGAGTCCTGAGGGATGTTTGCATACATTCCTGACCTGCCTTTGAGTATGTTGTGTTGCCTGCACAATTGCTGAAGGATAGCGGCACTCAGGGATGACTTGTTGCATAAATTCATTCGGTGATTGCTAGTCCAGAGGTGACAGAGCTGTTGAGGGGTTCAGAGAGAAACAGGCAGAGAAGAGAAGAGAGGAGCGGTAACAGACATAGTGATGGAAAGGCCTAGACACAAGCACAGTGGGGGTGGGGGGGAGCGGTGTGCATGTGTTTAGAAGATGATGAAGTATTTAGCTCTGCGACCCTAGGGACAGAAGGTTGAGAGGTTAATCAGGACCAGCTGCTCACAGCACAGTAACCTACTGTCATAGATACTGTTTGATTTCACACATTAACTCTTCTAGGAAGGCACTGCAGCACATGCCTCCACTTTCCCTCTCACCAGGATCTACAGATTTCTCAACTTTCCTATCTCCCAACGTCCTAGAAGAAGTGGACAGCTTCCTCGTAAGGATAACCAGGTAAAGTCACCCTGTGGAGGGTGGGGAGCATACATGTTTTTTTACATTTTAAAGCTTTTTTTTTTTTGAAACAGGGTCTCACTATGTAGTTCAGGCTGAACTTGAACTCACTGTGCAGCCCAGGCTGATTTCAAACCCAGTGATCCTCCTGCCTTAGCCTCCTAAGTGCTGGGATTACAAGGGTACCCCACCACACCTGGATTTAAAACCTTTTTCTTAATCTCTTAAAGAGCACCACTAAAAATCATCCATTTTTAGGGGCCAAAGAGAAAAAGAAAATATTAGTCCACCCATTTGAGCCAGGCAGCTAACCCACCTAGGCTGGTAACTTGACAGAAGGGAACACTTATGTAGGGGTGCTAGCTGTGCCTCTGTGAGCCCTGAGGATATTACCATATTAGATGACCAACAAGCCCTGAGATACCCAGATTGTCTTATAAGTTTCAGGGTAATGTGTTTAAAAAGGCAGAGAAGTGTGAAACGAGTACATCTAATGTGAATGTTCTTGCTTCTCAAGAAAGGTGCACTCAAGTTTTTAGCTGTGCCACTTCATTACCCAGGTTTCCTCAAAGCAGAAACTGTAATAGCTCATTAATTGGCTTCTGTGAGTATCATCCAACATTTATATAGATTTAAATGCAGAACTAAGGAGTTAATTCCCTGGTCCCTAGGTTGATTTAATTTTCCATTACCTTAAGGATTTTAAGAATATATTGTTGGTAAACACATAAAAAGCAAAGCACATAGAATATTAATTTTACTTAAGATCATTGGTTACATGAATTTGAGCTGTGCATTTTCTCATGTTTTAAGAAGTGCAAATTTTTTTGTTTGTTCTTTAAAGCTGCTGTTCTACCCCAGAAGTAGAGTTGACGCTTCTGGCTTTTGCACTAGCAAGAGGGAGTGTCGCCAAAGTGCTGAGCTCTCTGTGCGCCATCATGGACCAGCTGGACACACAGTACGATGCCTCATCCCTCATCTCATCCATGGCATCCGTCAGTCAGAACCTGCTGCTCAAATACGGTAATGACCAGGACACCATGGAGATGCCAGCCGTGGGCAGATCACACAGCCCTCCTCACTGTGTATCTTCCTGGAGTCTTTTTGTCTTTTCAGTAGTTTGTGAAGTGGCTTGTTGCAGTTGTGCCATGTAGTTGTGACCATGATCTCTGAGTACCAGTCCTTGACTGGACTTGGTAGAAAGAAAGGGATGTTGGCTCATGCATGACAGGATCTCCAGAAGCCACAGAGTGTCCTGTGAGCTGCCCACCTGGAATCTACTGGCACAGTCTTGTTTGGTCTGGTGGCCCTCTGACCATAGCCATGTTTGGTGAGATACAGAAATGTCTCACTGTTGGTCAAACAATTGAAGAAGTTGCAGTACTCATTAGAAGTAGGAAACTAGCCAAGATCTGCCACAGAGGGGTCCTTGGCTTAGAATTCATCACTGCGGCCCTATGACGGCTGCTCAGAAGCACTCATGTCCGTGTCTGTTACTGCCTTCCCCTCCTCGGCCCAGTAGCTCTTCTCTCGGACCCCAGATGGACCCCAGTCCCTCTCTTACAGGCACCTATACAGCCGTTCCCAGGCTTCAGTGCCATGGCATGTGAGGGACACCTTGCTTTGCTCTGCTGGCCTCGGTAAAGTTTGTATCGACAAAGTTCAGTAGTAGATCCCATTCTCCTCAGTAACAGGCATTACTGTGATTTTCTACCTTTGTCTTCATGATTTATTTTATTTTTAAAATTGAGGTCGGACAATTGATGTCTTATAAATCTGGTTTTTTCCCTGCATCTGGAAAGGTTTTTTTGGGGGGAGAGGTAGAGGCTCAGAGCAGGCATGGCTGGATGGTGTTACCAAGCTGCAGTGTTTGTTCTGCAGAAAATTTTCCAGTTCAGATTAGTAGTTATTGAATGAGGAGTAGTGAATAGGGAGGAATCTATAGGAGACCTGCATTACCAGTAATGATCTAGTTCCATTATAAGTTAATTGATACTAAAAATATTTTTAGGTTATCATAACAAACATTGATTTTTAATATTCTTGAAACTTAATCTCTGCCTGAAGGTGTTTTAAAGAGTTGATGGTGGCGAATGTTGGGGAGGCGAGGTGGGCGAACCTTGGACATGCTGGCGCACGGGCTGGCAGGATTAGGGAGAAGTAGAGACCGGGAACTGAGGGGTCCTGCGAGGAGTGGCAGGGCCTGGGCCTTGAAGTGGCAGCTGGGCCCTGGGCAAGTGCAGAGATGCTCTTGCTAGATACCGTTGCTGGCCCCTGTCTCCCTCTGCCCGCTGGGTACAGTCAGGGCACAGAACTCCTCAGTGCCACCTTTGAGAGTGCCAGATCACACATTTGCCCTGGAAGGAAAAGATAAATAAGACCTATACATAATTGATTTTAAATAGATCTATACCTAGATATATCTATCTATCTATCTGTATATGTGTATGTATGCATATATTTTATATAGGAGTATCTTTTGGTTTCAGTTTTGATGTTTTTTGAGACACCATCTTGCTGTGTAGTTCAGGCTGGTCTTGAACTCAATATATAACCCAGGCTGGCTTCCAACTCAGGATCCTCTTGCCTCAGCCTCCTAAATGCTGGGATTACAGGCATGCACCACCATGCTCAGTACTTTTTGCTTGTTTTGTTTTTTGAGACAGGGTCTCACTGTACAGTTCAGACTGGCCTTGAACCCACTATGTAGTCCAGGCTAGCCTTGAACACAAGTTCAAGCCTCCCAACTTTTAGGATCTCACAGGTGTGCATCACAATGCCCAGCTGACTTACATATTTAAGTATAATGCTAGAAATTTCTGTATTTCAGGAACCCTTCCCAAATTTGTTGATTCTGCAGACTTGTCTTCGTGTTTAATAGGCTTTGCTTCTGAACAGTGATCTTTCTAGAGGCTTATCTGTGGAATTACTCAGGAAAATAAGCTGCACTTTGTCTCATTCAGGAACACAGAAGGATAGTGTCATCTTCTGCATAATATTCCTGCCCTGTGTTAGTTTTGAGGGGTAAACTCTGTCAGAACTCTGGGTGGCCGTAGGCACAGCCCACTGGTCCCTTTTTTTTTCATAGAGCCAGCTTAAGTCTTGCTGTCACTTCTTTTTGGTCAGGTAAACCTCTCCAGTTGACCCTTCAGGCTTGTGATGTCAAAGGCAAAGAAGACAAGTCAGGACCTGAAAACCTGCTTGTGGAACCGTGGACGAGGGACGGTGAGTGGTGGGTGACAGGTGGGCCATCGTCCGTGGTGAGTTCAAGCAGCTGTGTGAAGTCACACTCCACCTCAGCCTGTTTGACTGGCTTCTGAACAGTTCCTGTGGTTTAGTTGTAATCTCTCTGGGCGGTTTGGTTTTATGTTGCTGTTTCCTTCCAGGCTCTTCTCCATTCCCTGTCAGACTCTTCCTGCTAGAATAGCAAAGGCGACTGTTTTAAAGCTTAGGTTGTTCCTCTGTTGTGTTGCTGTGAGGTGGTAAGAAGTTCAGTGGATCGGTGGCACCTTGCTGCCGAAAGCACAATGAAGAAAGGCATTGCCCCATGTTGCCCGCACCTAGCAGCAGGATGCCGCACCTGTCCCTGGTGGCAGCATAGGCATTGCTGATGGGTGCTTCAGTTTGTGGCCAGCTCTTTTCTTCACGCAGGGATATTAATGAGTCCCTTCTTTATCTTGATGGCCACTTTGTGTCTTGCATGTGTCCCTTTCTCCTCTATGCTGCTCTGAATCTTGCTGATTCTATAATAGAGATTGAATGTTCCCATAGCTATAAAACACTTCGCAGCTCGGTGGTTTTTATACATTCTTGGTACTGCCTCTTCTGTATTCTATGTTTTTTGTATCCACTCTGAACACCAGTGGCCCTCAGGAAAGCACACATTTTTGGTTGCACGCCCTGTCTGTGGTGGTGCTCTTGAGCAGTTGGCTTGCACTGGCGGTTTCCCTGTAGCTTTCTCTGAGAGCTCAGCCTAGGTAGAGAAGTTCCTTCACTGTGTCTGTGTCCTCCTGCAGCACTAAAAACCTCTGCAGGCCTTGTCACTTGCTGTGCAAAACCATGATGCTGGAAGGAGGCAGTGGCAGTTCTTGTCCTTTTTCCCTCCTTTACCCAAGAAAAACAAGACCACTTTACCAGAGACCTTCTGCATTTTTCCATCACTCTGAAGAACTGGAATTTTCGTCTCTGGAGCCTGTGAAGGCAGAGTCTTTTGACCCCAGAATGTAGAGTCTTCTCACCGCCCTCAGTCTGAAAGGACCAATAGCTTGGGTAGGGTTGGGTTTCCAGCGACAAGACGAATTTGTCAGCTCTTTTGCCTGGTCTGGTTTAATTATTTTGTTATTTTTCCTGTGTCTTTCACCTGTCCATCTCTCCTTTCACTCCCACCCCTCATCTCATGGATAGATTTTTAAAATTCAGCTGTGGCCAATGGGTTTGGTTTGGTTTTTGGGGACAGTCTCATTACGTAGTCCATGCTGACCTTGAGCTTGCCGTCCCCCTGCTTTGGCTTCCCAACTTCAAGGATTTGTTATTCTTGTGCTCCTGAGCAGCTTAAGGGTGAGATGGTATTGAATATAGGCAGGAGCCCTAACGCCCTTTGCAGCTTTGGGTGTTTCTTGTAACTCAGGTTTTGTGTAGGTTTCTCTTATCTGCTACAGAAAATGAGCCTGAGGACAAGAGGAAATCCTCACCGCCAGAACTGCTAAGTTAGGAAGACTGAAATTTTTCTTCTCCTTACAGGGGTAAAAAGCTTTTTTCACAGGAATGCTTCAAAGTGTCACTTGCTGATATGGGCAAATGCCATTATAACTGCCCAAGAATAGCCAGAAAATTACTGCTGATATCCCAGAGGGTTTTTTTCCCCAGTACTGGGGATTGAACCCAGGGACACTTTACCTAAGCTACAACTCCAGCCCTTTTTTAAAAAAATTTTTGAGACAAGGTCTCAACAAAGCATTCCAAGTGGGACTTGAATTTTTGATCTTCCTGCTTGAGCCTCCCAGAGTGCTAGGATTATAGGCCTGTGCCTACCCCATGTGTCCCATGACTGGTCAGAAGGCTAACATTCTTGAAGGCCATGGCCCCTTTGTCTGGTGTTTAAAAGGAGATCCTGCTAGTAGGAACAGAACTGATAGATATATCAAATCCTTTAAATCTGTGGTTGATTGTTTTCCCTGTCAATTTAAGAGATTAAATTTGACAAGTGGGAGGCAGAGTGTCAAACAGTTGTAGATGGCAAAACTAAAACCCACAAAAAAGTTACTGTGTTTAAATCACAATTTAATAGGCAAACTGGTTTCTTACCAAGGAAGGAATGTACAAGGTTTCATTTATTTAAGATTTTTTTTTCTTTTAAAACCTAAATGTGTATCTGGTGGCAGTAATACTGAAAAAGATATAATTCTATTGACTTACGTTACTGCTTCAGCTACCTTGAAATTAATTTAAATTGTTTATTAAACACATAACTTCTAAGTAATATTTTAGCCATTATCACAGATTTTTTTTTTTTTGTCTTTTTCCTTTTTATCAGTACCAGGGATCGAACTCACGACTGCCTGCTTGCAAGGCAGGCGCTTATGCCGCTGAGTTAAATCCCCAGCCCCACAGATTCTTTTTTAAAAATACTATCTTCAAAATTTTGTTTTATAATAGATTTCTTTTTTTTTTTTTTTTTTTTGGTGCCAGGATCAAACTCAGGACCTCACACTTGCCAGGCAGATGCTTATGCTGCTGAGTTAAATCCTAGGTCCTTATAATAGATTTTTTTAAATAGAAGTCACTCAGACCTGTGGGAAAGATGACAGTTAAATAATAGTATAGCTTTTTGTATTATTGTTAGTGGAGTTATATATACATCTCTGGCAATATTGTATTACTATTATATATGCCTAGATCATGGAGTAGCATCTCTCAATTAGGAAAGCTTCCTTTTTGTTAATTTTCTTGGTTTTAGTGACATATTTTGCATATTGTCTTATGGAAATTGAGCCTCATATATTTTCGTTCTGTTGAATTTGACACAAGTAGTAAGAAGCATGTACTGTGTTGGGTTGGGTGTTCCTGCAGTCTGGAAGGCTGAGGGAGGAGGATCACAAGTTGGATCCCAGCCTGGGCAACTTAACGAGACCCTGTGTGAAAATAGTTCCGGGGCTGTGGCTCAGTGAAGGCCCTGGGTTCAACCTCTGGTACAAAACAAAACAAAGCATGAAGTTAGTTTTAGTCTTTCCATCTTGATAGGCAGAATGGTTTAGAACAGTTCAGGATCCCAGAAAGGATTATTTAGTGCTGAACGTGGACTTACAGTACATCATTTAGAGAGAGACCCCCTTGGCTATAAAAGACAACCTATTTGAGTGCTTAAAAGATAATTAACAATAGAAAATGGTAAATGATGACTCTCATACAAATATAAATGATTATATGTCAGACTTTTTATTAAACAGTAAGGAACAGTAAGATGTTATAGACAATTCAAAAGAGAATTTACAAAAACACATAGGCCAAGAGGAATGCTGAAATTATACTTAGATACAAGAGTGCTCAGTATCCTTGAGAAATAATGTATAAATTTCCTTAAAGAATAGCTTTTATTTCTGTGAAAAAAATCACTTGTATTACTATTACTACTAATGTTTTGTAATGTATTATAATTGTAAACTATAGGGATAGTGAAAGGTGGAAATAATCAAAAGAGTATTGGACAGGACACCCAGTAATCTTTTTTTTTTTTTGTCTTTTTCGTTTTTATCGGTGCCAGGGATCGAACTCATGACTGCCTGCTTGCAAGGCAGGCGCTTATGCCACTGAGCTAAATCCCCAGGCCCAGAAATCTTTTTTTTTTTTTTTTTTTTTTTTTTTTTGTCTTTTTCTTTTGTATCGGTACCGGGGATCGAACTCACGACTGCCTGATTGCAAGGCAGGCGCTTATGCCACTGAGCTAAATCCCCCACCCAATAATCTTTATCTGTCCATTTCAGTGTCCTTCACAGTTTTTCCTTTTTTGGGGGGGCTGCTGAGCTGTACCCCTGGCCTTTTATTTTATTTTTTTTGTAGTGATAATTGAACTCAGGAGCTTGTGCTTGTCAGGCACACAATCTTTCCCAATAACAGGAATCAAATCCTTCTCAGCCCAGTCAAACATCAGTCATGATTTTAGATATGGCCCAGGAAAAAGATTGATTGGCAAGTTTATTGTTTCTTTGAATTAAAGTCATAATCTTTTTTTCCCCAGTGGTTTTGAGGATGGAACCCAGGGTCTTGTACATTCTCTGCCACTGAGCTATAACTCCAGCTAAATGCATGATACTGAAAAATGTTTGATTGATTGATCAATCGATCGATTTTTTTGTCTTGTTTTGAGACAGGGTCTCACTATGGAGTTCAGACAGGCCTTGAACTCATTTTATAGCCTAGGCTGGCCTTGATCTCACAGTGACCCTCCTGTGAGTGCACTACCACACTTGGTTTGATTGATTGATTTTTGAGACAGGGTCTCTCTTTGCCATCCAGGTTGACACTGAGCTTTCTATATAACTCGGGCTGACCTCAAACTCAAGATCCTCCTGCCTCAGCTTCCTGTATTCTGGTCTTAGAAGTGTGCACCGCCACACCTGGTAGCTTTATTAGCTTTATTTCTTTACTTTTTTTTACTGGGGATCAAACTCACAGCCTCATAGTTGGCAGACCTGTGCTTGTGCTGCTAAGGCATATCCCTGTTCACTCAGAGCAGGGCTGCCTGTAAGGTTGAGGAGTGTGGTGTGTGCCTGTAAAAATGAGTCAGTCTTCCTAACTTTAGCTTTCCCTTTTTTTCAGGTTTTCTTACAGAGACTGGAAAGACCAGAGCAAGTACCATTTTTTCTACAGGAACTGAATCTGCCTTCCAAGTAACGCAGATCAGAATTATGGTAACTCTCCTCCTACCTTCTTTAAGCAATTTTACTACTTTTCTTTTTAAGCAATAGGATTACATTTTAGAAGTCCATGTCATTGGTTTTTTGGGGGGTATTTAGTGATTTCTGACTCTGTAGGCCTTAGCAGTGGACAGGGACACAAAGGTGCATAGATTCATAAGTCTGAGTGGTGCGACCGTAAGGATTAAGAAAGATAAGGAAGCACTTCTTGGGAGCCAGTTTTCTTACTTTTCCATAACTTAATATATCTGAATATTGCTTCATTGGTTTCATTTTTGCCTTGAGTTGTTTGAATTTAACCATCTTGATTGAGAACAAAACAGCTACAAAATTTTTTGCCCTTTTGGTATTCTCCATGCTGATCTCCATTTTCAGGTTCGACGTGGTGGCATTGGTGCCCAGTGTGGGTTGGTGTTTGCCTATAACTCACCATCTGATAAATTTCATGCAGAAGAACACTTCAAACGATTTGAAAAATATGACAAATGGAAGCTTCGGGAGCTCAGGCAATTTGTAAAAAGCAGGTAAGGAGCAGAACAAAAATGTGTGTAATTAATAAGGATGTATCCCTTCTCTCACTGGTAAACTATGCCTTTTTGTCTTTATAGAAAAGGTACCACTAACCCAGTTCAGTGGCCAAAATCATTCATTGACTTCTAGCAGCATATGTGAGGATTTGTGTTGATTTGCTCAGAACCTCTTACTTTTTCCCTTCTGGGACCAGGGCCTACATCTTCAGAGTGGCAGGGAATGTTACATTCCTGAGCCAGGGGAACCTGAGGTCTGCATTCTTACCTGGGAAGTTCACCCTGTGCAACCCCTCCTCCAATGATGCTTTTATTGAACATGTTTATTAAGTATACTTACTATGAACCTGTCCTGATGCTCGACACTGAAGACACCATAAAGGGAAAAGTGGCATGGTTTCTGCTGCAGGGAGCTTGCTGCTTAGCACAGGAGACAAGCACACTAAACACGCAGGGTTCACCACGCTAGGAGACTTGGCAGGAGACTTCTGGGCATAGGTGGCAGGGCTCCTCGTCTGATCCAGGGAGGCGTCCTGGAACCACAGATGTGCTGTCTCTGCAGGAGGAGTTACTGACTAATCACCAGAAGAAGTGGAAGTTGGGCGGCCTGAGCACCAAGAGGGCAGGTGTGAAGGCTCAGGGAGATGAAGTGTGGCACACTGGAGGAGGTGACAGTCCTGTGCAGCTAAGGGAACTGTGTGGGAGAGTGGCAAGAAACAAAGCTGGGGGGCTGGGAAAGGTCAGACTGGTAGAGGTCTCTCATCTCTGTTCCGAGCTTTGGACTATTCTTAGGGCAGAGTGTGTGGTGGTGGAGGAGAGTGGCGCGTGTTGCAGAGGAGTCAGATCTACTCAGGCTCATGCCATATGCAATGTGCGTGGGAAGAGTAAGCACAGAAACAGGCGGGTTGGGTGGAGGACGGCACTGTCGCCAGAAGCCAGAGATAAAGCTGACCTCAGGCAGGACAGCAGCAGTCTACTAAGGTAGATTGGATGACAGGTCCCTAGAAGATCAAAGCAGCAGGCCCTAAAGACTGGCTGGAGAGCAGAGGAGGGAAGAAGGCATAGGTGGTTCTAATTCTGGGGCTTGGGTGCTTGGGTGCTTGGGCACTCAGGGAACTTGTTAGTACCTTTCTCTAGAAAACAAGTTACCCCAGGGAGAAATATATTTGTGGCGTAAGTGCAGAGCTCAGTGTCGGACCTGCTGAATTTGATGTCCTTGGAAGCCTTAAAATGTCCAGTAGCTCATTGGACAAATGGGCCAGGAACTTGGAGGAAAAGTTTGAACTGCAGGGACAGACATAGATCTGGCACAATGATTTAAAACATGAAAACAGAAGAAATCTTCTAGAAGAGTACGTGGACTGGAAAGAGACGAGAACTTAGGTCACCACGATGGGTAGCTCCATATTTAAGGGGCAACAGAAAACACTTAGCCAGTGATGTAACAGGGAAAGCTGTGCTGAGTCCTTAGGACATGAAGGGAACAAGTGTTTAAATAGGCAGGGAAGGGGTGTGATAACTGACGTTACTTCGAAGTCAACAATATAAAGGCTAAAAGTGAGGCTGTTGGATGTAGCCAAGTAGGTCAGGGGTGATCGTTTGGACACCAAGTTAGATCATATAGAGCAAAACCTTAAACAGCTTATGCTTCTGTATTTCATAGGTAACAGAGTGCTGGAGTTAACAGAAATCTTTATCACCATCCAGTATAGCATTACATACCCTTTAATGTTTGTATGCACCACTGAAGGATCTTGTGAAATCAGTTAATTCAACAGTTAGTTCTACATAGGGCTGAGACTTTCATTTTTAATTAGCTTTCAGTGGATTCTGCTGCCTAGCCATAGACCACATTTCCAAATGCAGGGATCTAGAATTGGTCCTTCACTATGTTGAAATTTCTTGACAAATGATGGCTTAGCCTCTGCTAATGGATGGAAGATGAACTGAATATCCAGGCCAGCACTACAGTGATTGGAATATGAAGTCACCATTTGTAGTTTCTGTTTAGTGATCTTAATTTCAGCCCTGTAAGTGACATGGAACAAGTGGTCCTCACTCCTAAAATCTCGCTTCCAGGAGAAATATATGTCTTTTTAAAAAGATCACTTTGGGCTGGTCCGAGGGCAGTGGGTTATCAGAACTTACTAACATTAGTGTCACTAAAGTTGGTATACAACCCCACCCCTGCTAAATTTGACTGGCTTAAAAAAAAAAGAGGGGCCAGGGATTTAGCTCAGTGGCATAAGTGCCTGCCTTGCAAGCAGGCAGTCGTGAGTTCAATCCCTGGCACCGATAAAAACGAAAAAGACAAAAAAAAAAAAAAAAAAAAAAAGGTGACTTTGTTTTTTAATAATAACTGTAGATGATGGCTAATTTTAACCATCCATTTCCCACTCTTACGACATGTTAAAGTAGATCCTTTTCTATGTATTCTGTCAAAAGATCTTTCATATCTTTTATAAGTTTAATGATTTGGTTCTAGCCTGAGTTACTCTTAAATCATAATTTAGTTAGCTTGCATATTTCATTTCCTTTCCAGTTTGGAAGTGAAAATGTTAATGTATGTCTACCTTACTGATTTTTTGTGTGCCTGTCAGTCTTATTTGTTCTGCCGTGTCCCTGTGGCCAAGCGTGGGCCAGGCAGCAGCATAGTCCATGGTTAGACACTTGGCTGTGCGTATTTGAGAGGCTTGTGTTCTGTGAGATACAAACTTTTTTCTTTGCTTCCTTCCTTCCTTCTTCCCATCCTTTCTTCCTTCTTCCTTCCTTCCTTTCTTTTTTCTTTTTCCTTTTTCAGTGCTGGGAATTAAACTAGAGCTTCACACATTCTAGGCAAGTGTTGTGCCACTGAACTGTATCCTCAGCCATCAAAGAGGATATTTAAAAGTCCTCAGACATGTAGAGTGGAGGAGACTCACTGATACGGCTTTGAACTAAGCAGATTTTCACCTGTCCCTTTGGGATTAACTGTCACAAATGTTTATGCCAAGAATGACTGATACTAGAAAGAAAACATTTTTTCCTCTCTGTTACAGAATCTTGTCTAAATAGTCTTTTTCTGTTACTTTCCATAGTTACCTATATTTGCTTGTCATGTCCATATAGAATGCTTATGTGCTGCTAGCTTTGTATTTGATTCATAGCCTTAGTAATACACAGTTTCAGAAATACTATTTGAGAAAACTGCCTCCTCTTTCTCATTGAATTCCTAAAAATGGAGTAGCACTTATGTACTACATGCCTTTTTTGAGACAGAATATTGCTGTGTAGTTCATGCTGGCCTTGAACTCACTACATAGCCCAGGCTGGCTTCAGATTCAGGGCAATCCTCCTGCCTCAGCTTCCTGAGTGCTGGGATTATAAGGTTGCACTGCCACACCTGGCCTGTGCCAGCTTTTTAAAGGGAAGTGGCTCACACTTGTGTTTCTTCAGTTTCAAGGCTAGATTGCTTTCCTGAAAGGAATTCTTAAGGAACAGGAAAGAACACTGAGACCTATTAAGGGTACAGTTTTCATTTGTGGAACTCGAACATCTGGAACTATCCAGACTTTTACCCTTAGACTTAGTTGTTCCAAGTGGCTCAAGCTCAGGCTGATCACATACACATTAGCTAGACCTTGGGAAAGGAAACTGAACCTACCTCTCCCCTGATTCTTTACAGAATCTCTCACACCTTACTCTTTTTTGGTACCAGGGCTTGAACTTACGACCTCGTGCTTGCTAGGCAGGCACTTACATGGCTGAGCTAAACCCCTGGCCCTTGTATCTTGCTCTTGAGACTCACCTAAGATGCCTGACTTTGTCTCATTCTTCAGATGAGCTAGTTACCCAGAGAAGCAAGCCTTTTTCTTATTTACCAAGTTACATCTGAGGCTAACAAAATTCCCAGTTCAGGCTGAGAAACGAAGAGGCAGAGACAGGCAACTGATGTACCTGGTATATTCTGGAAGTTACCTGGTGCCACACAGCCCTCAGTTATTAATGGACAGGATTTATATCCAAGTTAAATGCCACTTAAACGATGCCTTACTTGTCGGGTTCTGGAGAAATCTAGAATAGGAAAATGTTTTGTGGTTGCCCTTTTGTTCCCAGGATTGGTTGTTCCGCTGACGACCTTGGAGAGGATGATCCCGTTGGCTGGTTTGAACTGGAAGACGAGTGGGATGAAGCAGATGTCAAGTTGCAGCAGTGCAGAGTTGCCCAAGTAAGCATTAGTGAGTGTGGCCTTCGCAGGTCTGCCTCTCTCCTCCGTTCATTCTGTAAGCCTTGTTCTAATTGTGTGCCAGCCCTGGGCCAGTGTTAGAACCTTGAGGTGGATTGGCCTTTGAGTTCCCAGTCTAGTTGGAGAGAGATGTGTTAGACACCACATGCTGTTGATGGAGGGAGGCTTAGTGGGATGTTGGAACTCACTGGAAGAATTAAACCTGCCTGGAGTTCAAAGAAAAGGCTTCTCGGGGAAGGTGGCATTGGAGATTAATTAAGCCATCATCTTTAGCCTGGCTAAGACCTGTGGAGAAGGGCATCAGGCTGAGAGAACAGTGGGTATCTAGGCATCGGTGCAAGAGAGATACTTTTACTGGGTAGGAGAGAAGTAGGGATGCTCTGGAACTTTACTGTTTGCAGAACTGTGGATTGAACTCAGGACCTGTGTACTGACCTAAACCCTTAGCCATTTTAATTCTGAGACAAGGTCTCACTGACTTACTGAGTTGCCAGGGCTGGGCTTGAATTTGTGATCTTTCTGACTCAGCCTCCCAGAGTGCTGGGATCTAGGTATATACCACCATGCCCAGCTTACTTAAAATTTTTTAGCTTCAAATACTACTTTTAGACTAAATAAGATAATTCAGAACTATCTTTATGTCTTGTGCATAGTGAAAACACCTAGTTGAGTAGCTGATTTGGAAAAGCTATTAACAAAGGCACTTTCACTGTAAGAAGCAAACACTGCATGAAAGTTGGGCTTTGAAAATGGCATTAGCTTGGAGCAGACAAGACTGTTTCCTGTGCACCTGGTCCACAGGTCAAGCGTATCATTTGGGGACTGTGAGGCATACCTTCAGGGACTGACGCTTCTTTAAATTTTTGTTTCAAAATGTCTGTGTCAAAGAGCAAAAGTAGTACTCTTATTCTTACTTGTTTCTGCCTTGAAGAAGGTGGTTTCTCTTCCTATTATCTTTACCAAAACCTGATTTCATTCAGCATTTAAGTGTTTGTTTTCTGATTGTTTTAGATACTGGATTTACATTTTGTATACCCCAGTACTGGGCACAGTGGTACCTAGTAATTTATTAAAATCATAGTGGGACCTTCTCAAAAAAGGCCTTTTAACCCCTTTCATCATAGTCAGGGGTTCGAATCTCTTCTGAAATTTCTCTCCTCCTTTCTAGTATTTGATGGTGAAGTTCCTCTGCACCCGGCAGGAGTCAGCAGAGCGCTTAGGAGTGCAAGGCGTGAGCATCAGTGGGTACCTCAGGCCCACAAGAACAGAAGCAGAGAAGAACTTTCTCTGTACCCAATGCAGAAAGGAAGCAGAGAGTGTTTGTGGGGCCACACTGCTCCTCAGGACCCTGCAGTTCATCCAGCAGCTCGCCCATGACCTGGTACGGTTTCCTTAGTTGTTAGACCGCAGTCCTCTAGGAAAAATGATTATCAGTGTGAAGGAAGTGAATGCCAAACTGTGAAGCCTGTCCCTGCCTGTGGCAGTATGGCTGGCAACAGATTGTGTGATAACACTGGAAGGCGGGCGAGGAAGAGGGTCTGCGTGGTGCCCGTTAGGGAGGCCTTAGTGGCTGTGGCCACTGTTGGGAGGTGTCCTGAGCAGACGTGCCCATGGTTGCCCTAGAAGACCAAGCAGTTTCATAGGATGTCTTCTTTAAGTCATAGCACAATAACTACTGAACTCAGGAGAACTGTATTATTTATTGAAATGGCTACAAAGTTAGGATTCGAGATCATATACACATTTTAATTTCTATTTTGTTATAAGTAATACGAATTGAACCTTGGAGCCTATGCATGCTAGGCAAGCACTCTGTCATTTAGCTGTACATTCTCAGAGCTTTTGCTTTATTTTTTGTTGGTTGGTTGGTTTTTTTGTTTTTTTGTTTTTTGGAGACAAGGACTTGGTATATAGTTCAAGCCAGCCTTGAACTCACTATGGAGTCCAGGGTGGCCTCAAATGTGTGGCAGTCCTTCTGCCCCAATCCCTATAATGCTGGGATTATAGGCATGAGCCACTATGCCCACTTCCTTTTATTTGTTTTGAGACAGGGTCTCATTAGTTTTCCTGAACCTGTGGTCCTCCAGCTTCAGCCTTCCGAGCAGCTGAGATTATAGGTGTGCACCACTTTGCTCAGATTCACTTGTGGTTTTGGTATTAATTTTTATAGTCAATAATAAAACATAGTAATGGCTTATTCAAAGAAAGAGTCTTTTAGCCCATTGGCGTGGAATTTGTGCCTTGCCCCAAGAATCATAAGGAACCTGCTCATATATGGATAGCAGTGCCATTCCACTGCAGTCTGGTGACTTTTGGGGTCTCTGGTATCTAAGAGTTTCTGTTATAAAAAAAAAAACAAAAACTAAAAACTAAATAAGAGAGAGGGACTTAGGAGTAGTAGGTGAGCTTGCAGTAGTGTAGGCCGCATGCAGAGAAGGGTCCTACCTGCTGTAGTAAGGTTTGGAGGGTGATCCTCATCAAGTAAAGTTTGACTTGTGTTCCAGGTGGTGCATTATGAAGTCAGGGACCCCTTGTGGTGTGTGCATGAGTGTTTTAGGTAGATACACGTTTATATACACATGCACATATGTTATAGGAAGTGTCACACCAAAAGCAGTTGCCATATTTTTGAGTAGCTAAGAGTCAGCTGTATGGGAATTTTGCCCAGGTACAGCCACTTCCCCCTTAACAGTGAGAAATAAATGAATCATTACAGTATTTCTCTAAATGCATTTTTTTCAATTTTACTTTTTCTGATCTTTATAATTTTTTAGGTGCAGCAGAAAGAAAGTGGCTTAAAATATAAATCTTTCCTGGACTTCGCGGGTCTTGATTTACAGATCTTCTGGAATTTTTACAGTAAATTAAAGCAAAAGTAGGTCAGAATTTATTATAAGGTGATAATCATGAACAAAACTGAAGATGATTAGTTTCACTCTTCTGAATGTACAGTTTTGTTTTCTGAATTTTTTTACTTTCTACTAGTGCATACTGTTTTGATTGAAAAGATTTGGTTATTATCAAAAATAGCACCTCTATAAAATATTTAGAAAGTGTTTCACAAACATTTTCTCATTTAATTATCCTCACAGCTTTTGGGAGTACATGTTGACCACCCCTAATCCAAAATCTGAAACTTGCTGGGCATGGTGGCACACACTTGTAATCCCAGCACTTGGGAGGATGAGGCAGGAGGATTGCTTCAAGTTTGAGGCCAGCCTGGGCTACGTAGTGAGTTCCAGACCTGCCTGAACTACATGACAAGACCCTGTCTCCAAAAAAAAAAAAAAAAAAATCAAGACATGCATTTCCTTCCTCAGAGGGTGGTCAGGTGGAGTTTGTTTGTAAACTCTTAAGATAGTATTCTCCAAATTCTACCAAGCCTCATGCCTGAAGGAGGGTCATTTGTAGGTGGCTATATGTCTCTCTCTCTAGTCTTCCTTCTTTTTTCTTTTTTTGGTTTGTTTTTTCAGATGGTCTTGCTGCGTAGCTCAGTCTCTTAGGTCTAAACTTACTATGTAGCGCAGGCTAGCCTCGAACTCACAGTGATCCTCCTGCCTCAGTCTCCCAAGTGCTAAGATCACGAGAGTGTGCCACTGTGCTCAGCTGGCAGCTAATGAGTTTAGAGCAGTGGTGGCAAACCCATAGCACATGTGCCACTGTGGGCTCTTCGTATCGTTGAAAGCTCTGAAAGGTTGACTGTCACTGCTTTAGAGGATGGAATCAACTTGCTCTTTGCTCACTGATGCTCTTTGTCTTTCTGCAGTCCGAGGAAAGAATGCATCTGTGCCCAGACCCTGCTGCTGCAGCTGCTCCAGAGCTGCTTCTCAGTGCTGCAAGGAGACGCACTTTCTGCCCCTGAGGAGAAACCCCCAGCCCGGTGCCCAGAGGAAGTGGAGGCTGCCAAGGCGCTCTACACACACTTATGTGATGGTAGGGGCTGAGTGTGTCCTTGAGCGCAGGCCTGTGCTGTGGCCCAGGCCCCTTACTGTGGAGGGGAGCAGGTCCTGTGCCACGTGCACCAGAAAGAGCCTGCTGCTGCGGGAGATGAGCGCTGCCTTTGGCGCGGCTGCGCGTTGCTGTTGAACCTTCATGATTTTCCTCTCTAACTGACTTGGCTCCCCCTTGTTTCGGATGACAGCTGCCTATGTTGAAGGGAATTACTGTCTCACTGCTCAGGACTAACTTCAGTCAGGACCCTGGGAAGAGGCCAGGAGATCGAAGGGAGAGATGGTAGTAATAAGTTAAGGGTGAGACAAGTGCAGCCGTGTGACACACGTAATGCTCTGCCAGGTTGTGTCCTAAGAGCACAGTGAAGCAGTGAATCATACTCAGTCACATGGGCTTTGTTTTAGTTAAAGGTAAACAAAAGTAATCTTGTTATACTGCCTTGCCTATGCACAAGGATTTCTTTGCTCTAGTATTAACAATAAAATAGAGAGTTTGTAGGCCAGTTAGAGCAGGGCTGTACTGTAAGAGACTAGCTGGAATATTAAAGCTGATCCCGTTGTTCATTTTTTTAGTGGTAGATAGACAGGATGGAGACTTCGTGCCCATGGAGATATTAAAACAAGAAGTGAGGAATACCCTTCTCAATGGAGCTGCAATCTTTTTTCCTGATCGACAGACCCGGAGGAATCATCTCTTTACCATGATGGTGACTATCCTCAGGACCCCATTCCTGAGTGGGTGGGATCTGTCAGTCTCTCCTTTCTCTGAATATACAGTCAGTTTAGTTTTCAGGTGTTTACTAGTACTACTGTGCACAAAGCTTCATGAGACACAGGCATCAAAGGGCATGGCACGGTACTCTGCTAATCTCTTTCATAAACCGTGAACTCACAAAGCTGGTAGGCTCCATTGAGCAACTTGCCAACCACCAGATTTTCTTCTGCTTTCCCAAATTATGGGGAAATTTAAAACAAAAACAAAAGTAGGCTAAAGGGTAGAATGAACCCTTCCAGCCCCCAAATGTACTCATCACTCGGCTTTGACAATGAAAAACCCAGGCTAATCTTGTTTTATGTGTAATGTACTTCCCCCTACCCCTCACCACCTAGCATTATTTGGAGTAAATTCTTGACATATTTTATTTGTAAATATTTTAGTATAGCTCTGTAAATATAGCCAAAGTTTAATTCTCATCTGGGTTTTCTTACCCTCCTAAATCCTTTCTCCATGTTACTCAGACTAAGTACCAGGGCTAAAAAATGCTCATGGTGTTTAGAAGCATGATATTACTGAGTAGAATATCCTGAACAGAGATCTGTTCCTCTTCTGTACTGGGAGCCTTTACTGAGAATGATTTTTTTTTTTTTTTGCTAGCATGTGTTCCACATGAAAAATAGAGCATACAATTTCTTGAGTGACGCTGGTGTCTGCTAGCAAGGGAGCCCTGTCTCTTGCCTTTGCCCATCCCTTATGGTAGCGATAGTAAGGACTCTTTCCTTCCCCGTGTTGATGGAGTGAACAGCACTGCTGACTGTTGTGGTGCTAAGCAGTCCTTCCCAGAGAACTGTGTTCATTGTGACCGCATCTTATCTTCCCCACTGTCCTAGGCCAGATAGGCTCTGGACTGTAAGTTCCTGGGGATCCCCTTCAACCCCTTGCATAGCCGTAGGTGTTTGCTATATTTTCTTAAAAGAAACTGAAATAACCTCAAAATAAGCTGATGACCCCATCAGTAGGTCTGTTACATAGACTCTAACCCTATAGGACAAAAGGTAAGTTTTGATCCTGTTTAAAAACAGTTCACAAGAAGTGTGCTCGATCACTGCCCTTTGCTGTTGGCGTGGCATGCCCATTAGTGAAGAGTATTCTTCTTTCAGAGGTTTGCTTTCTAGACATCTCCTTCACGATTCCCTGTAGGAAATCTTTCGGATGTTACCTGACAGTGAGGTCACAGTCACTTGCCATCTTCTTGCAGATGGTTGGTTCTACTCTCTCTAAGCACTGGACTAGATTTTAATTGGGTGCTGTGAGGAGTCTGCTGACCCATGCTTCCTCATACACAGGAACAGTGGGTGGTGGTATTTCGTGCTGCTCTTGATCCGTGGAATGTCATGGAATAGAGTTTCTGAGTATACACTTTCTGGTTTTGTAGAAGAATGTTTCTGAGCAGGAGCACAAGCAGTCCCTGCAGCTCACATTCCGTTCACTGTGCACGTATTTTAGGTAAGTTATAATTTTCTTCAATTATAGAATAGTTCAAACCTTTGCCAAGTTGTTTCCTTGAGTGATCCTCGTTTTCATGTCTTTTGGATTAGTACTTCCTGTGTCCAACTAGAAAAGCTCTGGAATGAGTTGTTGCTAGGCAAGAGTGACTGAAATAGTGGTTGAGTAATAATCTTGTTAAGAGGTTAATCAAAGTCCCTGCTATTATAAAACAAGTCAGAGTTCAACCCAGTGAGGACTTCTTCGTGCACTTCAATTCCTAAGTGAGTGTTAAAGATAAAAACTAAAACCAAGGGAGACTGGGCTTTATACCAGCGGAGATTGGGGGGATGTACACCCAAGTAGGTTAAACCAACTACACAAGCACAGGGGTGGTAGTTTACAGTGGAAGCAGCCAGGGGGGCGAGAATGTGGAGATCTGTCATGCTTTGACTACCAAGCTAACAAGCCCATAGACTGCATTTCTTCAGATGTAGACTCTTGAAGGAGGGAAGGGGCTAATAGCCCGAACAACTGCCTGCAAGACAGACTGTACCTGGTACAAACACTGGACTAACAGAGCCATCTGTATAATCAGGTAGCCAGGATGATGCTAGAGCCTGGGAATGTCACATGAAGGACATTTGTGAAGACAGGGACTTAGTGGCCTGAATTGTCAAGTTAGGAGTCATGAGATTAAGTGTATTTCATGTTGGTGGGTAAAGCGATGGAGACCTAGACAATTTACAAGTCTGTGATTAGAGGAGAACAGAGACCACAGTCTGTCTTCCTGAGCCACACTCTTCTCATCCCATGCAACTGGCAAAGAGATCTCCCTGAGTTCTGCTTTTGGACCCTTTTAAGATAGAAAATGTGAAATTCCTCTCCTGCTATCAGGTGTCGTGATTAGTTTGTGCCCTTTCAGTGACAAGGATCCAGGCGGCCTTCTGCTTTTACCAGAGAGAAGCGACCTGGCTGGCATGAACATCAGTGAAGTCCTGGCTGTCATGAACACCCTCCTGGCTGTGGCTGCACGAGAGGTACCTCCCTGCTGCCTCCCTGGCTGCTTTGCCTTATGCCTTTAAGGCAGGCACTGGGCTGCCCCGTGGCCTTCATTCATGGTGCGACTATCCTTTGTTACTTGACCTTTGTGTATGTGAATACAGAGGCTTCCCAGCCAGTCCCTGCAGACAGGTGAGGGCCTTTCCTTACCTGCCCCTTGATAGTCATCAAGGAGCAAGAGCACAGAAGATCTTGTTAGGACTTCCTGTACCCAAGAAGAATAGATTTCTCCCAAGTGCATCAATCGTGTTGGCCAAGAAGCCAGCACGTAATTGTGCATTTGTGGTATGAATTTTGTGAAAACCTATTTTAGATATTTTTTAAAAACTAAGATTACTTAGCAAAATGTATAGGCTAATAAATCTGAAACTGTAGCCTTTTTCCCCTATGCTAATGATATTTTTAATGTTTGTATTTTTTTTTTTTACATGAAGGATTTGCTTCTCAAAATGTAGTCCATACCTCTGGATCAGGTTTACCTGGGAAATCTGACAGAAGTTTGAATTTCCAGGTCCTAGCCCAAGCTAATGACTTAGACTCTCTAGAGATAGGCTTAAGAATGTACAATTTGTTGGCAGGGAAGCAAACCCCAATAATTCCAACTAGCCAGGAGGCTAGGGAGAAGGATTGAAATTTAGAGGCCAGTGGTATCATGGACCCTTAAGAAACAAGGGAGAAACACATAGAAGGGGAACTCCTGAGGTTTTTTTCTCTAGGGATGTAAAGCTATACAAACAAAATGCCTCAAAGGACAAAAGGAAAAGAATTTAAGAGGCCATCTTGAGCAACTTAGTGAGACACTGTCTCAAAATAAATAAAAGAACTGGGGATGTAGTTCAGTGGTATAGTGCTTGCTTATCATGCTTAAGCCTGAGTTTAATCTGGGCTTCTATGCGGGAAGAAATTCTTAACTGTTTTTTTTTTTTGCGGGGGGGTGTTGAGACAAGATCTTACTGTGTAGTTCAATCTAACCTTGAATTCACTGTGTAGCCCAGGCTGGCCTTGAACTCACAGTGTTCCTTCTGTCAGTATCCAAGTGCTAGGATTATGGGCACACATCACCAAGTCTGACTTTATCAATGTTCTATTTTCAGCTGTGACATTAATATTCTCTTAAATTTCCTTCCACCTACTGCTCACCAATATGTGCTGTTTGTCCCAGTTAGCCACAGCTCCTTCTAATCTCTATTTCTGCCATTTCCTACCCCTGCTCCTTTCTCCTGGGTCATTGAAGTTCTCCAGAGTTCTCAAATGCCTGAAGTCTTGTCTGAGCTCTTGCCCTCTCCATCCTTCCTCTCCGTTACCTCTGGGCCTTCAGACATGGCTTCACGTTCTCATCTTTTTTCTTTCCCCTCCCTCTCAGTCTCCCTCCCTTCCTTCTGTCCTTTTCTTCTTCCTCTTCCACCACCTCCACATCCACCACCACTTCCACCACCTCTGCTCCTCCTCCCACCACCTAGGAGCTCTCACTGAGCTACGCCCTAACCCTTCGTACATTCATTCAGAGGCGGGACCTTACTGTGTTGCCCAGGATGGCTTCACACTTTAAACCCTCCCACCACATCCTCCCAAGCTGCTGAGACTGCAGGCACGAACACTGGCTTTCATAGATGCTGCTGAGACCTGGGGCATTTGGCTCTGAGTCAGAGTCTTCTCTTTCCACTTGGTCATGTTTGCTGTGAGATGTATGTGGGGACATGTGGTAGCATTTGTTCAAGAAAGTTTCCCATAGCTGCTACCAAACAGAGATCAAATACATGTTCTTTCCATGTGATACAGAGTGGATTATAGGTGTCATCAAATCTCCGAGGCCACAATTCACTGTCACCATTAGCATAGTTTACTGAATCATCTTGCACTGAAAACATCAGCAGCAAAAATTCCCAGGGACACAGATGCCACTTAGAGAGCTACAAAAGGATGGGGAATTATTTCTAAGGTGAGAGAGATTTGATCAAATCCTCAGGAAAAGAGCCACAATGAGAAAAGGCAAGGTGAGAGAAAGGAGAGATGAGAGGTAGGGTTCCTGAGGTACAGAAGGAGGTGTCCTATGGAGCAAAACCTCATGTAGGTTCTGAAAAACAACAGGGGGAGAGGGAAGTGGGTTTTTTTATTTTTATTTTTTGGTTTTTTTGGAACAAGGTTTCAGGTTGGCCATGAACTCACAGAGATTCTTCCGCCTCAGCCTTCTGAGTGCTGCGATTACAGGTGTGCACCACCACATCTAGCCAGAGGTTCAGTTCTCATAATTCTGTCTTTCTGGGTTCTCTGCTGAGCCAAACGCCCTTCTGTGATTTTCCCTTCACACAGGGTTTGTTTGTTTGTTCGTTTGTTTGCCACAGTATTTCTTTGCTCCCTTGCAGTGTGAGCTGCTGATGCTCAGCGGGGCCCGCGGGGAGGCTGGCTCTGTGCTCTTCTCCCTGTTCTGGTCTGTCCAAGGCAGCCTGCTCTCCTGGTGCTACCTGCAGCTGAAGAGCTCAGATTCTGCAGCCAAAGAGCTTGCTGTGGACCTCATGGAAAAATGTGAGTGTCAATGCGGGATGCCACAGGCAGGCTGGGGTCTGGGTTTGTACTCTGTGAATGCACGCCCTTTACTGACTCACTCATCAAGAGTTTCTTTTCTTTTTTTTTAAACCACAATTCAGATCTGTGGGTCATGTTTATCTTCAGAAACAGAAATTTTATATACATGTTTGCCAAGTTTCCTGTTTGGCCATGGTAGTATCCCTGCAAGCTATTTATCTATCTATCTGTCTATCTATTAATTTTGAACTGGGGTTTGAACCCATGACTTTGTGCTTGCCAGGCAGGCGTTTGTGCCCCTGAGCTATATCCTCACCCCTCCCTGCATATTTTTATTGCAGAATTTGGTCATTCCACAGCCTAGACACTGCCCTGTAATCATGCAGCACTTTGAGATGACAGCTCTTGTTGGGAGAGCCTGTCATCTTGTCTTAGTCAGTCTCTGCACAGAAAGACTTGTGTGTAAAATTCAAGGTGTATGTTGCCAACCCATTTGGAGCCGTTCTTTCTTTTGGGTGCTATTCCTAGTCCCCATTTTTATTCCCCAATGAATTTTCCTATGCTTACAAAATTGAGAAATAAAATGGCAAGTGTAAAAGCACTGCTGTGACCCTGGCCTAGTCCTGAGAATACTCAGATTGATGTGCTATCAATCCAGAGAAAATGATAGGGCATCCACAGATGCTGAGAAATCATGTGGGGAAATTCAGTTCGTCGGACTTGCTTTCAGCTACTGTGACAGCAGCTCTGGTGGTGGGTCCTGCTACCTAGAGTTCGCCTTTCTGGTTAGCACCCCTAATGCTTGAGCAATTGTAGAGTAAAAGAAAAGGGAGGCTGGTGGTTGGGTCCGTCGGCTGTGTAACTTCATTGTAGACAGAGTCTCTCCACTTCAGTAAAATTGGCAAATACAAAAAACTGTACTCATTTTACACTGTTTTTCCCTCCGAAGGAAACCATTTGAATGCCGCTCATTGGTCTCGTGGTCTTTACTCTAGAATCCTCCATATTTTCTGGCCCCCTCTTGCTTTATTTACCTTGTGACAACTAAGCATGTGATGTCTTCTGTAAGATGTAACTTTTTTCTCTTTATGTTTTGGTAGATGTGGTTCAGTTTTTGGCAAGCACAAGAGTGATTTTGGAATCCTTTTTGTCACAGTATAGTGGAAAGACCATAGTAGAAAAATTGTGTAATTCGGTATTTTCAATGGCGACGCGCCAGCTGGTAAGAAAAAGCTTGTAGCTATGTGTATGAACGGGGTGGGACTTGGCGCGGTATACAACCCAGACAGAGTCTGGTAGATGCAGGGTGCTCATTCTTTTTCCTCTAGGTCATTTTCCTGCTGGACTTTTGCACTTTAGACATTCCACACTGCACGCTCTTGCGAGAGTTCAGTACCCTGACAGAGCTGCTGAAGAAGCTCTGTAGCGACCCAGAAGGAGGACTGAACAAGGTAGCTCAAGCTGGCACCTGAGCCAAAAGAGATGTAGATTGGTGGTTTTGCCATGTGGATAGTAAATGCTGATCAAGCTGATTGCCATAGTTAGTGTTAGAAAGATGCCTAGGACAGCATGTCTAGTCCATGTAAGTGAATAGCTACATTGAAGTTGAGAAGAACAAATGCATGTTGGAAGCCAAATTATGTTGGATATTTAAAAGAATTGTCTCTCTTACCTAACTTTATAGTATATCAAGTTTTCTCATGGTCTTGTTTGAGTTTTACAACAACCCCATGGCAGTAGAAAGGGCATACACGTTTAACAGGTAAAAAAAAAGCAAGGGCTCAAAAAAAAGTGGAAGGGAAAGTGGTCTTGAATTTGTCAAAGTTCCAGCTAGGGATAAAAGACCTTTAAATTCCTAACTCAGTGTTTTCCCACTGGAGATCCATACTAGGAATGATCTGTGGGACACAGTTCTGGATCTGGAGTGCTGACTTAGTGGTAGAGCCAGGCCCAGTGTGTATAAGGCCCTGGTTTTGATTTTTAGCACACACACAAAAAAGAAAGATTCTGTTATGGTTGAAAGATTGAAGGATTAGAGCTGGTCAGAGTTCCTACACTACAGCAGAAATATGTGTCTGCTGTGCTGAATGTGGGAGTCTGTTGGTTGTTGTGCGCAGAAAGGTCAGGTGTGTCTTTCAGCTTGGTGATGGTCATACAGGGCTGTAAGGCCTGCCTGGCAGTCGCCCTGCTAGAGAAACAGTCTGGTGCACGTGTCTGGCCATGGAGTGATAAACACTTTCCTCTTGGCTCTTCTGTTTGCCCAGCTGGACGTGGAGGCCTGGCAGCAGGAACAGCCCGTGGTGCTGCACACATGGACCAAGGAATCTGCCCACAACTATGAAAACAACTGCCACGAAGTGTCTGTCTTTGTTAGCCCAGGGGCAACCTATTTTGAGGTAGAATTTGATGAGAGGTGTGAAACTGAAAAGAGGTAAGACTCATGTGTCCTTTCGCCCCCAAGTAAGAAAAGAATCAAAAATGAGAGAAGGAAAGTAGTAATGGTTATTCCTTCGTAGGTATGATTATCTGGAATTTACTGATGCTAGAGGTGGGAAAACACGCTATGATACCAAAGTTGGCACTTATAAATGGCCCAAGGTAAGAGAAAACACCTACTTATGTGGCTGTTCTCCCTCGTCTGCCCTCAGTATAGTCTTTAAAGGGCGGCCTTTATGTTATGCTTCTATAAAAGAAGAGTTATATTAGAGTTCAGTAAATTTCAGTCTGCCAACTGTTTTATAAATAAAAGTTTTTGGAACACAACCATAGCCTTTGTGTTACATTTGTGGTCTGTTTGGCACTGCAGTGGCAGAATGGAGACTGCAAAATCTAAAACATTGGCTATCTGGTTCTTCATAGGAAGAATCTGCAAAACCCCTGGCCTCAGTCAGCATTGTCACTCTTAGCAAAAAAGGGTCAGTGGTTCCACAGGAGGGGCCAGCCTGTGGTAAAAACCAAGAGTACAGCACACAGTAGCGGGCCTGGCCTTGGGGCTTAGGTAAAAACCCACCTCTCTAGTGTCAGGAGATCTGATTGGGAGCAGAGGCAGGGTGAGCGTCTCTAGCTGAGTGGGTGCTGGCTGCGTGGCTGGCTGTAGCCCGGAAGCCAAGCAGGGGTTCTCTGCGGTTTCTGCTGCTTCTTGAGTAGCTGTAAATTTTGTGTTTCAGTCACACCTTTGTACCTTTCTCCTGTAGTAGTTTTGGACTTGTGGAAATAAAGACCACTGTTAAATTTAGATGTTTTGGGGGCTGGGGATTTAGCTCAGTGGCATAAGCGCCTGCCTTGCAAGCGCATGGTCGTGAGAGTTTGATCCCTGTGGTACCAGTAAAAAAAAAAAAAAAAATTTAGATGTTTTGAATCCCAGAGAGCATTCTTACTACTAAAATGCCGCCTCCTGACATCTGTTTGCTCACATGACTTGTTTTTCTCTAGAAAGTGACTTTTAAGGAGGGTCCTCGGCTGCAGTTCCTCTTTCACTCTGACAGCAGCAACAATGAATGGGGCTACAAATTCACTGTCACTGCCTACGGGCTCCCTGACGTTGCCGTGTCTTGGGGGCTGGATTTACAACTCCTGGTCTCCCGGCTAATGGGGCGCCTTGCCTCCCAGTGTATGGCACTGAAGTCTGCACATCGTAAGTCCACAGCCCTGCCCTTCCTGTCTTCCATTCATGCTGAAGAGCAGACTGTTACCTTCTTTGTAAATTGCCCAGCAACAGCAGTGCCACAGTGTCGGCCCTCTTCCCTTTCACTCCAGAGCAGGGTGTCCCTGGACACTATAGTCCTGAGGGTTCTTGACTCAGACTTTGGACTTCTTCACAGGTGCTCCTGTGGATTCCCTCACTGCAGGACAAGTAGGGAGGGAGTGGGGTTTGTTTGTTTTTGTGTTAGTGGTATCATAATCCTTTTTTTATAGGTAGATTTAAGTGTTCCCCAATGAGAAGGCAGAAATGTAGAATACAGTATGTATCTCTTAAATGACTATTTATGTAAATATATATAGATATAGGAATATAGATTTTGTGTTAAAATACTTTGTCAGGTTGTTATTAAATTCTCCTGAGGAGGCTGGGAGTGCAGCTCAGTGAGTGCTTGCCTAGCATACATAAGGCCTGGCTGGGTTTGATCCCCAGCACTGCAAAAAACAAAGCAAACTAAAAGGTAAATCCTTCAAGGAACATACAAAATAAACCATTTTCTGCATTTTATTTCTCTATCATTTCTCGAGTTTTTCTAAGTATAAGAGTAAAATATTAAAAAATTATATTTTGGAGAAAAACCGAAGTATAATGATCTTTAATCCAAACAATCAGAGATAACTATGTTAATATTTTTATTTGTTTTGCATGTAGTCTTTATATCTATTTTTATCTATGGTGACTTTTTGGTTTTGTTTGTTGTGAGTCTGAATTTTTTGGCAGTGCAAGGGCTGAACCCACAGTTCCGTGGGGGTTTAAGCAAGTGCTGTACCCACTGAGCCACACCCCCACCCCAGGGTGAGTGTTTATTGTTTATCAAATCAAGTTTACAAATTATGCATGTTTTCTCATAATTAATATTATTAAGTGGGCTTTGTTGCCCTAGGGGTGGTTCACACTCTGTTTTCAGTTTACTAAACAGGTTACTTCAAAGCCACCTTATAACTGGAGTTGTCACCCAGACCAGTAGCATTTCAGACTTACGGGTTAGATTTCTTTGTGATAATGAGGCATCACAGTTCCATTCTGCAAAATGTGGGCACATTTCTTCACTTTTTTGTAAGCCTTTGTCAGTTCAAAGAATTCAGTATACTGAGGGAAAAAATATAGTTCTCATAAACCACCTTCTCATTGCAGAGATAGGAAGCAATGTGGCAATACCACAGGCAAAAATGGCTTCCGTTCTGAGCTCCCCCTTGTGGAAACCTGTCTTCAGGCATCAGATTTGTCCAGGGTTGGAATTAGAAGCAAGCTGGCCCACTCGCCCACACCAGGATGGGAAGGAGGTATTTGCTCATCTGTCATCTTTCTGTGTGGGTAGAAACTGGTTACTAATAATTACCCTAAGTTGTAAACATTTGTGTTTGTATCTTATCACCTTGTCTGACTATTAGCTTGTGAGGCAGAAACTGTCCCTTGTTTTTGTTATCCTCACTGTGTGCCACAAGGGCCGGTGCTTAAGGGACATTTAAAGCACAGGATGTATGACTTTCCTGAAATGTAGTAGGTGCTCCGTAGATCTCTCTTGATGACGTTATCTAAGAAATAAGTGGAGTCTACTTTTAGTGTCCACTGAGTCACTCTTAAGAGTCAATGATTTGTTCTGACCTTTTTGTTCTCCATAGAACTGTAGCATTTTATTTAGGTGTGCGATATTCAAAAAACCAAGTTTTCCCTGTCTCTACTTCTTACCTCTCCTTCTCTCTTTTTCTGTTCTATTTCTGTTCTTTTTTTTCCCCACCCTTATCCTTCTACTTCCTGCCAAATTATTACATGGTTAATTGCCAAATACCAAGGCTCTTCCTCCGTTTCTATTACCTGTTCCCTCTTCTTCAGGCCCTCTCTTCTTTTGATCTCATGAAAGTCCGATATCTTCTCTTACATCTGCCTCCTTGTTGGCCTTTCTTAATTTGTCCTCTGCAAGGTAGACTTTGTCCAGGCTTCCTTCCCTTTCTGCATCCCACCAAGACATCATCCTCTCTGCTTCCTTTTGTTGTCCTTTCTATAAGAATGATCCCTAAATACCAGGTTCCCACTCTGGTTCTTCTCCATCTCCCTGTTAGGTGTATGCATTTCAAAGTCCCCACTCCCATTAACTGTAGTTATAAAAGCAGCCTGTCTGGCTGGCTGACTGCTCGCTTCTGTTATGGTCATTATTATTGGTCCAGGCCTGGAGCCACTTCACCCTCATGTCCCCTTCCTCCCTGTCTTGCTCTTGCCCTTCCTGTCTGGTCACCTGCAAGCCCTATGGATTCTTCCTTGTGATGTTCATTTCTGTCCTTTCCTCTGTCTATCTTGTCCAGGCCTCCATCTTGTACCTGCATTACTACATTGGTACATAGCGAGGTTTTTTTTTTTTTTTAACCACTGCATTATCTTGTCATTCCACTGCCAAACACCATTAATGGCTCCCTGTTGCCCACAGGGTGAAGTCTAAACTCCTCAGTGTGACAGTCAAGGCTCTCTGCAGTCTCCTTTCACCTTACCTATCTGATTCTAGTTCCCACCACTCCCCAGCTGAGACTTCAGGCCAGGTCAGTCTCTCCACTGACTCTTAACCTCTGCTAATGGTGTGTCCTTCAGGGCCCAGCCTACCTGTTCCTCAGGGTCTAGCCCTGAGCCTATGTCCTCAGGAGGCTTTTCTGAGTTACTTTAACCTGCTCGGAATTTTCTCCTTTGAATTCTCAGCATTGGTTGTCTCCTAGGCATTTGGCACTGGATAATCTTTTGCTTTATGGTAGTGCTAGTTTTACTGCTTTTAATGTTTTTTCATGTTCACCTTTTTTAACCAGTTTCCCTAAAATAAATTTAAGCTTCTCAAGAGTATGCACCATGTTTTATATTTCTGCTTCTAGTGGGCACTTAATGAATTTTGTTTTTGAATGGATATATTAAACATGATGGAGTTTTTTCTTATTCCTAGGTTAAGAACATCCCTGAGGATCCCTGCTGCCATTTTCTACTTGATTTTGCCCAGTCAGAGCCTGCTCAGAACTTCTGTGGGCCATATTCAGAACTTTTCAAAGGATTCATACAGGCATGTAGAAAACAGGCCCCAAAGACAGATATAGTTGCTGGTTCCACTATTGATCAAGCTGTGAACGCCACCTTTGCTGCTCTGGTGTATCGCACTCCAGACTTATATGAGAAGCTGCAAAAATATGGTAACTTATATTACAGGGAATATGTTTGATCTGAAGGCTAATTGCTAAGTTTTAAGAAGGCCTGTCTTAAGGGAAAATATTTTGAAATGTTAACAGATTTTTCCAGCATAAACTTCATCTTGTTGTTTTTGACTTGCCAATCAAAAGATTCATGGCCAGTTTATAATTAACAGATTGTAATGTGTGGCAAGAAACCTTGAGTTTCTGAATTAGCAGTTACTTTTTCTTTATCCAAAAATTCATATGGGAAACTGCCAAGAAATTTAATGGAAAGAAACCTTAACAGGTCATGGTCCTGGCTTAGAAACTCAGATGTTGTACAGGGTCAAGTTAATCAAACAACTTTTCTGCACTTCAGTTTTGCAACTGTAAAATTGATTTAGAATCGAATTAGCGCAAACAGTCTAAGAAGTTTAGTTAAAACTGCAAATGTTTGTTATTGAGTATTTTAATAACACACATGTAGGAGGAGGAGAATGTTGGTAATGATTTCTGTTGTTAGACTCGCAGCTTCTGTGTAGCATCGTCCCACTAGGCTTCCTTTATGGATGGCCTCCTGCTTTGTGTTTCTTTTCGTCATGTTCCCTAGAGTACCACGTCTGTGTGGCAAATATTGGTGTGGCCTGTAGCTAATAAGGACCCACAATGAGGAAAGCCCCTCTTTACACTCATCCAGGAGAGATGTCTTTCAAATCTTATCTAAAGATAAGATACAAGTTTCCCAAGCATTTTGACAGGGTTTGGGTTCTTCCCAGAGAGGATACCAATAAGTGGGAATAGATGCTTCTTTGCAGTAAATAATTGGCTGCTACTTATGGTACTGTAATCAATATTGTTATCACTGTAAGCTGTATTACTGAGTCTTTTAGATCTCACAGTGCAGTTTATTTCCCTAGTGCAAAAATATCTCAACCACTTTGCAGATCTTATTATCACCTTTCAAAAGCTACTCAAAGAAATAAACTACATTGAGACACGTGATTTATGGAAACAGATGTCACATGGAAGAGTATATCTCTGCTCTGCTGAGGAATGGGGAAGGGAAAGTAATCTATAAGATTTTGTAAGGAAAAAGGAAATCAGTGCATCTGTTTTTTGTTCCTATTCCCATTTTATATTTTTCTTGGTTAATTTTATTGATACATTTTATTTTTTGCTTTTCTTTTTTTTTATTTGTACCGGGGATTGAACTCACGACCAGGTGCTTATGCCGCTGAGCTAAATCCCCAGCCCCTTATGCTTTTCTTTTTGATACAGGGACTTGCTGTGTAGTTCAGGCTGACCTGTGTAGCCCAGGCTGCCTTTGAACTTGCAGTGATCGCAAGTGTTTGGATTCCAGGCATGCACCACCGTGCCTCACTACATAGGTTGTTCCTTGAATGCTTGCCCTTGTTATTTCAAAGGGGCACATTTTTTGGTGCAGTTTTTCTGTCAGTTCCTTTATAATATAGACACCATATGTAAGGACTATTCATAAGCTCTTAGGTGTGTTAAAAATGGTCTTTATCTAGCTAATTTTCCTCATTGTTATCTTTAAAAATGTATTATTTCTGACTTTTTGGGTTACCTTAATTCCATGATGGTGGGAACCCTTTTGGTTTAGAAATATAAGAGAAAGCTGGGAATGGTAGAGCATGCTTATAATCCCAGCACTTGGGTGGCTCAGGTAGAAGGATTGCTGTGAGTTCAAGGCCACTTTGAACTGTATAGTGAAACCATGTCTCATAAAATGAAAAAAAGCTGGGAATTTAGCTCAACAGCATAAGTACCTACCTGGCAAGCGTGAGGTCGTGATTTCAATCCCTAGCACCAAAAATAAAATAATATAATAATAATAATAATAATAATAAATAAAAAGAAAAGAAACATAGGAGAGGAGGTGTTTTTTTCAATTAGAATGTAAGCTTCAGGAGGGAACGGACCATGTCTTCTCAGCACTGTGTTCCCAGTGCCTGGTGTAGAGTTTGGCTCATTCTGGGGTTTCAGAAAGTGTTTGCTGCATTGTATATTATGTGACAGATGCTCCAGCATGTTCTGGTGTGCTGTATTTTGCGTTTTGGATCCAGAGACAGGCAAACCTCCTAGGTCTTTAAAAATAAAACCTGGGAACTCAAGAGGTGGAGGCAAGAGGATTTCCATGAGCTGGAGGCCAGCCTGGGCTACAAAGTGAGTTGAAGGCCAGCTTGAACCATATAGTGAAATCAAAAAAGACTAAAAAAAGAAAAAATTGGAGGTTATAAAAAAAGTACTCATTCACATAAAAACAAAGTACAGAAAAGCTTTAAAAACTTACAAGCTATAATCTCATCGCTGACAATGCACCAGTATTTTAAATTTTTGGTATATACACTTGGCCTTATTATGTAATTATATTCATATATGTATTGAGGTGTGGATTAGCTATGTTTTTAATATACTTTTTACAAATGAGGTAATTTTATTACTTTTTCCCTTTTTTTTCCAACTTTCTCTTCTTTGCTTTTACCTTCCTTATTCCCCTGAGATAATTTTATTTATAATGTTTTGTAATCTGCTTTTTTGTTTAATGTAATACTGTCAAAATCATTTTTACTCAATATTTTAAAATTCTAGTATTTTTAGATTTTACTTTTCATATCCTACTCACTTCTAACAGTGTTTTCGTTTCAGAAATTATTAGTTTGAACAAAGTTTGAAGTAACATAGAAAACTCAGGTATTTGTACCTTAACTCATAACTTCCCCCCAAAGCCTCTCTTACTGTCTCCAAAGTATGTCAGGAGTCTTGTTTTGTGTTATAACAGATTCCGAGAGTACGCTGTGCTTAATCCTGCAACAGTGAATTGTGTTAAGTGAATGTAATTTTCCTCTCCTTTTTCTCTAGTGAACAGCAGGGGTAAGGTACCGCTGAGTGAGGACTTTGCACAGGTGTATTCCTTAGCAGATGGGATTCGAATATGGATGGTAAGAGTTTCCTTCCTCTGTGAGTTTGATGGACCTTAGGTTTTTCCCGCTATGCTATCACAGAACTGAGCTTAGAAGCTCTTTTCTCAATAACCTACGCTCATCACAGAAATGTCAAGGCAGAGAATGTTTTAAACACTAAACTGTAGTATCATGAACAGATATGAAGTAATTTAGAGCCCTTTATAAAATAATTTTAAAGCCGGGCGTGGTGGCTCATGCCTGTAATCCCAGTTCTCGGGAGGCTGAGGCAGGAGGATCGTTGGGAGTTTGAGACCAGCCTGGGCTACAAAGTGAGCTCAAGACCAGCCTGAACTGCATATCGAGACTCCGTCTCAAAAAAAGACAAAAATAAATAAATAAATAAATGAAATAATTTTAGAGTTTTTGAAATCATAATTTGGTGAGTGTTAAAAATACTTGGCATCAGCTGAGAGGCATAGTTACCCAAAACGGGATATAATATTTAAAATTCTAAAAGTTTTGTGCAAGATAACTAAATATACAAAAGAAAATGTTAAAGGTCATTAAATTATAAGCATTAATAAAGGTGTTTTTGGCAAATTAAAATATATAAACTGAAGGCAAGTGTGGTGAGGCATGCCTATAGTCCCAGCTATTTAGGAGAGTGATTTGGGAAAATCTTAAGTGAGCCCAGGAGTCTGAGCCAGCCTGAGCAACAGTGAGATCCCATTTCAGAAATACACATATTTATGAAATATTTAAAGGAAAAGAAAAGAACTGAACACTACTTAATTCAATTAAAAAACCTCAGGTGGGCATGGTGGTACATACCTGTAATCCTAGAGGCTGTGACCCTTAAGATGCTGAGGCAGGAGGGTTGGGAGTTCCAGGGCAGCCTGGGCCACATAGTGAGTTCAGGCCCAGCCTATACTGCAGACTTTGTCTCAAATTCTGTGACCAGGATAGCCATCTTTATACCATATATATAAATGACAAGAAATAAACACAAGAGTAGTGCCAGTAGGTTTGCATGTCTGTACAAAAAGATTACAGGTGGTTTTGTTTGCCAGACTCCAATATTTCTTACTGTCTTTTAATGAGTGTGACTTGTTATTTTTGACCAAGAAAGATTTTTCGGTTTTTTTTTTTTTTTTTTTGAGACGGGGTCTCGCTGGCCTTGAGCTCACTTTGTAACCCAGGCTGGTCTTGAACTTGCAATGACCCTCCCACCTCAGCCTCCCAAGTGCTGGGATTACAAGTGTGAGCCACCAAACCTGGCTCAACCAGGAAAGATTTTGAAACATTCTGGGACAGGCACATGCCCACATAAAACCTCTACAGAGATACAGATTATGTAGAGCCAGCAGCCAAAAAAAACAAAGAATTGGGCTACTACATGCCTACTACCCATTCTAGGAGGCATTTCTGGTGGGGAGAAGGGAATTAAGAGAAATACTTGCTTTAGAGTTTTCGTTAATGAAGTGCTGAAGAGTGAACCCAAGACCTCGCACAAACTAAACCAGCACTCTACTGAGACTCACTCTTCCCAGCTCTGGCTTTATATTTTTAAAATGTGTTCAGTGTGGTGGTACATGCCTGTAATCCCAGCATTTTGGGAGGCTGAGGCAGGACGATTACAAGTTCAAGACCAACCTGGGCAACTTAGCCACTTAATAAGACCCTGTCTCAAAATTTTAAAATGGTTGGGGATATGTAACTCAGTGCAAAGGCCCTTGGTTGAGTTACTAATACTACAAAAACAAGTATTTAAAGTCCAGCCAGGTCCAGAACATCCTGGCACTGCGTTTAAAGAAGAAAACAATTATATGGCTGGGGATGTAGCTCAGCTTAGTATAAGGCCCTAGGTTCAATTCCTGGTGCCACAAAAGGGAAGAAAAAAAGTTATGATCTTAATGCTTTTAGAAGGGAAATTTTAAGAATTGTTTCAGTTTTTAAGGCTTTGAAACATAAATGTATGCTATTCTAGATAACTTATTTCTCACCCCCAAATTGCTCTTATCTAGACACCTGTTCCCATCTTTTGTTTTGTATAGTCTTAAACTTTGTTGGGAAACACAAAAATCCTGGTAAAAAGTACAGCAAAAAAATACTCAGCATCAGATGGGTACGGTGGCGCAAGCCTGTAATCCCAGCTGGGAAGGAGCACTGAGGCTGAGGCAGCAGCGCTGCATTTGAGGCCAGCCAGGCTACACAGGAAACTCAGGCCAGCTGAGTTAATGAGCTACACATTAGGACCTTGTCTCAGCACAAACAAGCAAAACAAAATTAAGGGGAAATCCTTAATTGGGTGGAGAATGGATAATGAAGTTGAAAGCAGAAGACTAACTGAAATAGTTAGATGGGGAGAATTTCTGCGCTGAGGTGAAACAACCAGAGGACTTCATGAGTGGTAAAGAGAAGTGAAGAGGAAGGAAGAATTTAGGCTAGTCCTGGTGGGCACCTTGACGAGTGGCAGAAGACCTGAGCAGGGTGGGAAAGTGCTCTTGGACTTGGGGTTAAGAGGTGATGTAGTTAGGGACATGTTATCTGAGACATCTAGCTAGAGATTCTGTAAGTGAGATGTCTCATTCTGTAAGCTAGAATCTGAATGGCTCTTCACAGAAATGTCAAGGCAGAGATAAGGGTAGCTTCAACTCATGTGTAATAGTTCTTTTTTAGATTTTTGTTTTTGCGACAGATCTTGCTGGGTAGTTCAGGCTGGCCTTAAGCTCACACCAGTTCTGTCTCAGCTTACCAGGTGTTGAGAATACAGGTGTGCATTACCACACCTGGCAGTAGTTCTTCTTTTAAAAGAAAGTGTGAGTTTATTCATGAACAGACAGCCTTAGACTACACAGTGACTAGAGCATAGTTAGTACCCTGTATATACTGAATAAATAAGGCCAAACTGAACTGTTTCTCTCAGAAGAAACTAAAAGACATTGTCAGCCAGGGATTTAGCTCAGCAGTATAAGCACCTGCCTGAAGCATAAGGTCATGAGTTTGATCCTGATACCAAAAAAAAAAAGATGTTGTCAACAGAATAGTAGGAGAACCAGAAGAGTGTGTTGACAGAAACCAAAACCATAGTAAAGCTGAGAGAAGAAGCTTGCCTGAGGACGTTCAGGTAAAGAATTGCAATTCGTAAGGCACTTCATGAATTATTCTTGTGGTTTAGCCTAGACAGACTGCCAACAGTTGGACAGGATACTAGGCTTCTTCATGATTCTCATCACATGTGATCTTCTGCCTGGGCTGTCAGCCTTCTGGCCTATGCTATGACCATTTTCAGGCTGCTCCTAAGTGAATCCTCTTCCTGCAAGTTGCATGGTCACTTAGAGGTGGCACCTCATTCAGAGTAGAGAAGAGATCAGGTTATAGTCCAGCCTCTATAGCAAGCTGCATGTGTGACCCTCACAAGAGCCTTTATTTCTCTAGAGCTTAACTTCTTTGACTGTACTGATAATGGCATTTAAAGGCCCCTCTAGCACCACTGTTCTGGATTTTTTAAAAAAAAATTTAATTTTAGAGGAAATATAACAGAACAAAACAAAACAGTGAGAACCAATAATGGACAAGACAGAAGGAAATCCCCCCTCCCCCATAGTTGCTGTATTGCATATTGTTAGCCTCTAAATAGATGCTCATAGTACTGGCTTTAGGCTGCAAAGTCAATCAAACAATTCAAGCATTAAGTTGTTTTGTTACTTCACTTGCTCTTATCTCAGTCCATGTTCCTTTGAATCAGCCCATTGCTTAGTCCATTGCTTACAGGGTAGGGTGTAGTGTCTTCTTATCTCCCAGTTTATGTGCTGGCTGGAGGAGTGTGGCTTGGCTCCTTGGTTCTCCTCCCAGCCCACATGGTTGCCGCTGGTTCACAGGAGGGTACAGGTTGGCTTCTTGGTTTTCCTCCCAGTGGACATTTTTGTTTATTTGTTTTGTTTTTTGAGACGGGTCTAACTGTGTAGCTCAGGCTGCCCTTGATCTCACTGTGTACCTCAGGCTGGCCCTAAACTCACTAAGATCCTTCTGCTTCAACCTCCCAAGTGCTGGGATTTTATAGGCCTGCACCATTATGTCCAGCTAGACTTTTTTAAAGTAATGAAGTAATTTATGCAACTCTTTCCAATACTACATAGTTGAAAAATAGTTTTGCATATGACTTTAGATGACTTAAGAGCCTGGAATGCTTTTAAGACAAACAAAAATAGTTCAGCCTTGTGTCCCCAGCACCCGGACAATAAGTACGAGTCTTCCCTGATTTCAATGCCATGTGCTTTTGAGAGTAGTAGCTTGCTGTGTTTGCCTATGGTGCCCTGTCTGGACAGCTGAGTCATTGGTTCAAATTCTCCTCCAGTTAGAGATGAAGCAGAAGTCCCTGATGAACCTGGGCAGCGAGGCAGAGGAGAAGCACGGTTTGGAAGCTGCTGAGGCCAGTCCAGAGAGCCTGGGTGAGTGAACAGTGCAGCAGTCGCCTAGAGAGCCAGCACCCTGCCTCCGAGGCTTTCCCAGCTGTGGCTGTGTTGGCCGAGGGGAAGTGGTAAAAGTGCCAAATGTTATTCCTGAGAATGTATTGCAGGTAGAGGAAAATGCTAGCAAGAAGTAATTAATAACTGATGCACTCCAGGGGGAGCAGTTTTCTGATGTCTTCTCTTAGAGGCCATTGCCTTCAGAGTTGTATCTTAGGTTTTTAAAGTGTGCTTACATTTAGCATTCAGTGAAATTAAAGGATTACTATTAATTTTTTAAATGATATGGTTTTGTTAATTTTAAAACCCTTTTTAGAAAAATACACTGAAGATTTTAGAGATCAATCAGTATGCTGCCTGAGATAATCCAGGGAGTGGGGAATTGATGAGGGGTGGGACAAGATTGGCTATGAGTTGATAACTTTTTAAAAATTTAAACATTCACCATGTATTTTGATCATACCACCTATATTATAACACAAGAAAGTGTTTCTTGCCTTTAAGTTTTGGTAGCATATTTTGTTGATGAAAATAAATGGCAGATTTAATTTTTACTTTTATTCATTGTCATTCTTGTTTTTTGCATTTAGCAAAAGAGTGTATTCAGAAAAGTCTTCTGTTACTAAAATTTTTGCCCTTGGGCAAAAGTTCAAAAGAACCCTGTGACAAGTTGGTAACTGCGGAGGAAAATGATCATCTCCAGCCACTTGACAGGCGCCAGAGGACAAGCTCTGTGGTGGAAGACCATTTCCAAGCCTCAGTGTCCCCTACGGAAGCATCACCCTCAACTGCGGGAGACAAGAGCCCTGGCTTGGACATGCTCCCTCCGCTGCCGCCTGTCAGTGGCCCTCCTGCTGCAGAAGGGCTCACGGCTGAGGAGCCCTCGTCACCGTCCACACCCACCCGGCGGCCTCCCTTCACCCGAGGACGACTCCGACTGCTGTCCTTCAGATCCGTGGAGGAGGCCAGGCCAGTGCCCACAGTAAAAGAGAAGTACCCTGTGCTGAAAGATGTCATGGACTTCATTAAAGACCAGTCACTCTCACATGAGAGGTGAGCCAGTCCTTACAGCACTCCCATCACAGCAGGGTCTTACTGCAAACCATAGATACCCAATCTAGTCAGAGCTTGAAATTCAAGTCTAAAATGGAGTGATATTTACAAGTAAACTACATCAAGACTTGTTTTCAAATATTCAAGATAAAAATTTGATTTTTTTCCTCTAAAGAAATACCTTTCAGGCTGGGGATTTAGCTCAGCGGCATAAGTGCCTGCCTTGCAAGCAGGCAGTTATGAGTTCAATCCCTGGTACCAATAAAAACGAAAAAGACAAAAAACAGAAACAACAACAACAAAAAAGAAATACCTTTCACTTAAAATTTATGCATTGTATTATATGTAAAATATATCTTAGTAACATATTGTTAGGGTTTTTTTTTAATAAGTGTTTCTTTTGGTAGCTCCCAGTTAAAAATTTGTTTTATGCCTGTCGTTTTCTGACAAAATTATTTGTTCATGGACTTACATCTTTGGGAATATGTTGTATTTTAAGTTAGTGAAGAATTTCCTGTCCTAAGATGAAAGCTTTATATCTGTAGGGAAGTAAAGACATCAGAGTTCTTTTTTATTGTTTAGGGTTTGAAGTGAGTTGTTTAGTATACTTCTGTGCAGGTGATGTGCACTGATTTGTAATGCTGCCAGATGTCGGCTGGAAGTAGCAAACAGCTGTGGACAGTCTTCCTGTGGGCTATTCCTAATACTCCCCACAGTGTTTCCTTCCCATGCATGTGGTCTCAGAACTCGAGGGGAGGGCTGTTTCCTTCTGCCCAGCTCAGGAGTTCCCCAGGGTCCTGACTTGAGTTCTGTCTCCAGTGTTGTGAAGGTTCTTTCCCTGAGGAAAGCCCAAGCCCAGAGCATCCTGGAAGTCCTGAGAATCATCCAGTATTGTACAGAATCCCTTGGACAGCCTCACTGCTTCCACCCACCTTACATACTTTTCCTACTGGAACTCCTCTCCTGCCAGAAGGACTTCACCAAGTAAGTACAAAGAAAGTCTCCAAGGACTGAGTAGAGGTCATGTTAAAGCAATCTGGATTGTCTTCTCCAGTTAGGAGCTCCATGTATTCATTCTCTCATCCCAAGAAAGAATAGGTTATGTCTTTTTATGAAGTGGCAGGAACATGTTTATTCCTCTTTAATTACTTCATCATATTTTACCGTGTAGTATAAATTATATTCTTCATCAACTGTCATTTGGCTTCTGGAAGCTGTGAGCTAAATGTAATGCTCATTTACAGTAGTGACATTAGCCTGAATACCTCTCAAAATGATTCTAACCTTCACTCACTAAAAAATTTTTGAGTGTCTACTCTGCTAGAAACTGTTCTATGTGTTACCTGTACAGAAGTGAATGGAGCTGGTTTTCTATTGAAGAACAAGAGAGAGCATTAAAAATAAAGGAAAATACGTCAGCAGTATCCATATGTGGCAATGTAATAGAGTGATATAGTTTAGGTGGCCAGGGAAAGGGTATGCAGGAGATGACAAGTAAGCCAAGAGGTGACTGACCAGCTCAGACAGGGGAGAAGAGCATTGCAGGCAGCAGGAGCAGGGCAGCGGCTCTGGAGCGAAGGCTGAGGCCACGGAGCAGAAAGAAGAAGCCGGCATGGCAGGACAAGAATGGGGAGTGGAATGAGGCTATCAGGAAGCTAGGCAGAACCTTTGTTACACACTGTGTTTGCGTTTTTTGGATATTTGGAAAATCAGGAAAGGACCACATTTTGATTTGTAAAAGATGCCTCAGGATGCTTAGTGGAAAAGGGGGACAGTAAAACAGCAGTTAAGCGACTGTTGCGGTGGCCCAGCAAGGGGGTGATGTAGAGTAGAGATAGTATTGGAGGTGGAGAGAGAGGGGTGACATTCAGGACGTATTTCGGAGGTAGATTGTCAGGACTCACTAATAGATAGGTAGAGAGCATGAACGAAAACCAGAAATCGTGGGAAAAGAAATCCCTGTGGTTTTGTTTGGAGCACCAGAAGGGACAGTGATGCATTTTACTGAGGGAAAAATGTAGAAGAAAGAGACTGAAGCAAAAATAAAATTTTTGGTCATGTTGTTTGACCTCCACTTTAATATCCAATCAACAATATCAAGAAGACTGAATCTAGAGACCCAGAAAAAAGTCAGGACTGGGTAGAATGAGGTTATCATCAACATGTAGACGGGTTAACCTGAGACTGAATGACAGCTGCAGAGAGCGCAGAGATAGGTAAGAAGGGACTCAGGGGCCGGGGTTTAGCTCAACGCTTAAGTGCCTGCCTGGCAAGCATGAGGCCATGAGTTCAATTCCTGGTATTAAAAAAAGAAAAAGAAAAGAAAGAAGGGACTCAGGGTGAGCCTTTGGGGCACATCTTCACTTAGCAGCCAAGCAGAGAAAAGAGCCTGAGAAGGCTGCAGCAGAGGAGGATCCCTTGAGGTGGACTGGAAGCTTGGCACAGTGGTGTCGCAGAAGCCAGGAGCGTATCTTCAGTGACAGGAGTGGTCAGTTGTGTCAGATGCTGAGGTGAGAGTTTGAGTGAGATAAAAACACACTGAACTTGGCAGCAGTATTGCTGGACCTATGGTCTAAAACCCCGTTGAACTGAAGTGAAAGAGAATGTGACTAGTAAAATATACAGGGACTAAATACCTTTAATTCAAGGAATTCAGCCTTGTAGGGTAGCAGAGAAACGAGGCAGTGGATAAAGGGCATGTGGAACAACTGAGGAGGTTTCTATGTTGTCTTTCCACTGTACTGGGATTGAATCTCAGGCCTTGCTCATGCTAAGCACGTACTGTACCGTGATTTTGCCCCATGTCTTGCCACTGAGGATTTTTAAGTGTTGTTAGAACCCTTGTGAGTCCTGGTGGGAGTGAGTCAGTAAAGAGATCAAGGTGGGTGCTATAGAAATACAGAGGTCGGCCTTTGACAGAATCGGGATGTACAGTGCGGATGCAGGGTGGTGGTACATTGAGTGATACAAAGATGAAGGAATTCCTTTGTGACCATTTCCGTTTTTCTGAAAAATAAATGTGAAGATCATCATCAATTAAAAGCTAGGAAGGAAACAAGAACCATTTAAGGAGAAGCAGGAAGTTTAAAATAGTGATGAAAATTAAACCTGACAATTTAGAGTGCTTGAAAAGTATGCCTGTAAGCCGGGCGTGGTGGCTTACGCCTGTAATCCCAGCACTTGGGAGGCTGGGTGGGAGGATCATTGCGAGTTTGAAACCAGCCTGGGCTACAAAGTGAGCTGAAGGCCAGCCTGAACTGCATAGCGAGATCTTGTCTCAAAAAAGACAAAAAAAAAAAAGTATGCTTGTGAATTTAAAGTGATGCTTATCAGCCTAGGTTTGTAATGTTTCCTCCAGGTATCCACTAAGCTGGTTTGATATAGGTGTAAGACTTTTCAGACAAGATTTCTGGAAGCAGAAAGAGGCCAAAGAGATGATGTTTGCTAAGATGTGAGTGTGGGTGATTGACATAGAATCCAAACTGAGAAAGAGCACAGAAAAAGCACAGGAGGAGTCTGAATGGTGAACACGAGGTGGCCAAGTGGCTGGCGCCTGGTGGGATTCAGAAGAGGCGCCTGGTGGGATTCTGAAGTTGGCAGTGAAGGGCCAGCAGAAAAGGCGTGATCGTGCACACAGCACCAACCGAAACGGTTGTGAGAAGTTCTTCACACAGTGTCTGGCAGTCGGGGGTGCACAGGGCTGATTTTAGACTCATAAAGAAAGACGAGGGCTGGAGTGTGTAGCGCAGGGGCTCAAGTACTTGCCTGCTAAGCACAGTGTGGTGAGTCTGATCCCCGTTGCAAAAAGAAAAGATGAGTTGTCCTCACCGTGTTTCTGTTCTGAAGTCTCTTGGGCCAGTCAGCTGGCCTCACTTGCTGTTTTGTCCATTACTCTCTAAGGTTATTGTACTTGGCTTCTTTGTTGGTTTATTTCATGTTTGTTTTTGTAGTACTGGGGATTGAACCCAGGGCCCTCATGGTAAGCTATATCTCCAGTCCATTTTATTTTTATTTTGAGACAGGGTCTCACTAAGTTGCTAAGTTGCCCAGATTGGGCTTGAACTTGGCAGTCCTCCTGCCTCAGCCTCTCCGAGTGCTGTCCTTGGTTGTACCCGAGTTTGGTGCCACTTTTCCCAGTTTGCTGCTACTTAACTATTTCATATAAGGAATAAGAGTACTAAGTAAAAAATACCCTGACATTTAAATTGGTGATTTTTTCTGTTTCTAGTTACTTTGGACACTTGGAAGGCTGTGGTGCTGATCTACACAAAGAAATTCGAGATACTTACTACCAACTTGTTCTGTTTTTGGTCAGAGCAATTAAAGGATTTAATAGCATAAATGACAGGTATTGGATAACTTTTTTGTTTCTACAGGAAAAAATTTATTATGAAAGAAATACTTGTTCAGTCTGGAAAACAAAAAATAGAAAGGATAAAACAAAAGTAAAATCTAATTTTACCATCTAGAGCTAAATACCAATGTTAACTTATTAGTGTAGATTTTTTCAATATATTGTTGAATTGGGGTGTGTTTTGGTTTAAGAATTTATAGGCCATCAACAAACTCACTAGAGAGAAATTAGGGAAACCACACCTTTCACAGTAGCAAAAATGAAATACTTAGGAATCAGTCTAACAAAAGAAGTAAAGAATCTGTATATTGAAAATTATAGTACTCTGGAATAAGAGATCGAAGAGGATATCAAAAAATGGAAAGATAACCCTTGCTCATGGATATGAAGAACCAACATAGTGAAAATGGTCATACTCCCAAAATTGTTACACAGATCAAAGCAATCCCAATCAAAATACTATTACTGAGGTATAGTAATAGTATTTTTTTTCTTTCTTTCTTTTTTCTTTTTATCAGTACCAGGGATCAAACTCACGACTGCCTGCTTGCAAGGCAGGCGCTTATGCCGCTGAGCTAAATCCCTAGCCCCGAGAAAACATTCTTAAAATCCACCTGGAAGCAGAAGAGTCCTAGAATAACAAAGATGGTAGTCCTGGGCAGCAAAGGCAAGGCAGGCGGCATCACAATCCCTGACTTGAAATTGTACTGTCAAGCTACTGTGATAAAATCAACATAGCACTGGCAAGAAAACAGACCTGAGGACCAGCAGAACAGACTAGAAGATGCAGACACAACTACAAACACACTCAGCCACCTTATCTTTGACAAAGAGGCCAAACATGTTCACTGGAAGAAAGATAGCCTCTTTAATAAATGGTGCTGGAAAAATGGGCTGTTGGCATGTCAGAGACTAAAACTAGACCCATGTCTATCACCATGTGCTAAACTAAAGTCAAAGTGGATAAGAATCTAAATATTAAAACAGAAACACTATACTAGAAGAGAAAATAGGTAGAAATCTTGAACACATAGGTGTAGGTAGAGTTCATGAATAAAACACAGACTGCATAGAAAAGAATGAACTACTGGGATCTCGTCTTATTAAAAAGCTTTTGCATAGCAAAATAAATCACCAACAAAGTGAAAAGGTAGCCCACAGAGTGGGAAGATATAGCCAATTGTTTCTCAGACAAAGGACTTCTATCTAGAACATAAAAAGAATTGAAAAAAATTAGACTCTCCAAATGCAAAAGATCTAATCCAAAAATGGGCTTCTGAAATGAATGCACACTTCTCAGATGAAGAAATATAAATGACAAATAAATACATGAAAAAATGTCCAATGTTATGGTCATTTGAGAGATGTAAATTAAAACCACACTGAGATTCCATCTCACCCCAGAAAGAATGGCTGTTATTAAAAATCACCCAATAACATGTTGGTGGGACTGTAGGGGAAAAGAAACACTTCTCCACTGTTGATGGGAGTGTAGACTGGTGCAGTCATTGTGGAAATCAGTGTGGAGATTACTCAGAAAACTAGGGTTAGAGGTCCCATTCCATCCAACTATTCCCCTTCAGGGCATCTTCCCAGAAGAATTAAGAGCATCATACCATAGTGATACATATCACCCATGTTTTTGGCAGCACAATTTGTAATAGCTGAATCTTGGAAACAACCCAAATGCCCAACCAAGGAATGGATTAAAAGGGTGTGGTATTTTTATACAATGGAATACTACTTGCCCATAAAGAAGAATAAACTTGAGACATTTATAGAGTATACTCATAAGTGAAATAAATCAGACACTTGTAAACATCATGTATCCATGAGAAACTGAGAGAATAAGTTATAAAATGTATAGTAGTTATTGTGAAATGAGAAGAAATTGTTCAAAAGGAAAAAGGAACTAGGATGGGTGTGAGGGGAAAGAACAGTAGAGAAAAGGAAAAAAAATGCAAGTCAGTTCTACCATTAGTGTCTGTTAGTTCATTAAAAAGGAAGGTTTGAGCTAATACTAGTTGAGAAATTTTAATGCTTTTTTAGATCTCTTTTATGCCCATATCTTTTTTTTTTTTAACTTTTTATCGATACCAGGGATCAAACTCACAACTGCCTGCTTGCAAGACAGGTGCTTATGCCACTGAGCTAAATCCCCAGCCCCTATTCCCATATCTTATACCCTGAGCATCTACTTGAAAGATAACACCTTGTAATGTATTAACTTTATTCTTCTCCTATTTTGTTTTTTTTTCCATAAAATTTTTTTATAAAGAAATTTGTTGGTTGGGTATGGTGGCGCACACCTGTAATCCCAGTTCAAGGCCAGCCTAGGCTACAAAGTGAGTTGAAGACCAGTCTGAATTACATAACAAGACCTATCTCAAAAAGCAAACAAAGAATTTGTAACCTGTTACTTCTAGTTTCTATTTTTTTAGATAGTTTTAAAACACAAATACAAGTGTTTCTCAAGTAATTAGTTGAAGACCTCAAATAAAATGGCTCTTCTGTAAATATGAATTATAAAACTTTGGCTAATTTGGACCTGATCTTGCTCTTTATTACGAGGTGACTTTTATTTATTTATTTATTTATTGGTACCAGGGATCAAACTCACGACCTTGCGCTTGCCAGTCAGGCGCTTATGCCACTGAGCTAAATCCCCGGCCCTGGGAGGTGACTTATTTTTCAGCTTTTACTATAAGATGCCTCCTTGGTGGTTTGGGCAGTGTGGAGATCTTCCTGTGCACCTTTCCAGGTTCTTTTGCCTAAGCTTTGAAAGCTGTTTATATGGAATATGAGAATTTGTGCCTCCTTGTTACAAACAAACCAGAGTGCTGCTTTGTATTGCCCCGTTCTCTTTGCTGGTAATGCCAGCTTTTGATAACTGTTGCCTCTGTGACCTCTGTAGGTCCCTGCTGCCTGCCTTATCCTGTGTTCAGACAGCTCTGCTCCATCTTTTGGATATGGGCTGGGAGCCCAGTGATCTTGCCTTTTTCATTGACATTCAGTTACCAGATCTTCTCATGAAAATGTCACAAGAAAATATAAGTGTCCATGACAGTGTCATCAGGTAAGCACATAACCTGTACTCTGCCATTCCTACAGTAGGTGGTGAAATACAGGGACCACAGCCTAGAGGGTGAAGGGTGGCCTCGAGCTAAACCGGAGAGCGTGTGATACATCCTGGCTTTGCCTCATGCTAACCGAATGACCAAATGCAAGTTTGGCATGTGTCCGGCAAATACCTGATAAATCCTGGGGCTTTGAAAATAGTTGATCTTTTCCCCTTCGAAGTTTAACAATGCTCAATTCACTAGACCGTTAAGCTCAGGATCTTCTGGCTTGTACCTTCCTTGGTTATCAGGAGAGGCATGCTTTTCTCTCTTTGTTTGCTTTCAGCCAGTGGAGTGAAGAAGACGAGCTCGCTGATGCCAAGCAGAATTCAGAGTGGATGGAGGAGTGTCAGGATGGCATGTTTGAGGCCTGGTGTGAAAAAATAGCCCAGGAGGAGCCAGAGAAGCAGAGGAAAGTAAGACCTCTCTACTAGAGTAATCTCAAGTGACCAAATAGGAGAATGGAGAGGAGGGTATCCAGAGTGTGCCAGCAGGCCATCTCCCACTCCAGAGGGCTCCCAGGGCCTTCGGCACCTTTGTTTCTCAGAGAGTCATGAGGAGTTTTGCATCCCAATGGGATCTTTCATGAGAGTGGCTCCCCCCATAGAACTACACTCAAAGAAGTGTGGCTCATGAGTCTGCTATACAGTATTAGGTGCCAGTTTATTGATTTATTGTGAGAAATAGAATTGTCGAAGGATTTGGACTTTCAAACCCTTGGGGCAGCACATTCACATCATGTAGGTGGTGCCAGGTTGGCCACATTCCAATCGAAAGGTTGCATGGTGAGCCTGGAAGCAGCGTTTCAACACTGACTCAGTTATGTGGTTCAGATGGGGAAGGCACCAGGGGCAGGTGGCCAGCCTGCTGCTTGTCTTACTTACTTTTCTTTCTTTCTTTTTTTTTTTTTTTTTATCAGTACCAGGGATCGAACTCACGACTGCCTGTGTGCAAGGCAGGTGCTTATGCCACTGAGCTAAATCCCCAGCCCCATCTTACTTTTCTTTCACTGCTGAGGCACAGTATCTGACATCCAAAGTTAAACGGGGAAGGAAAGTGTATTTAGCCCACAGTTTGGGAGGTTTAGCTCCAAGGCATGGTGGCATAGCAGAGGGGCAATGCAGAAGACAGCAGAAGCAAGCAAAGATGGGGCGAAGACAAGCCTCTCTTTGTCCCTTATGTCTGCCCCGGCCACAGGGAAAAGGGTGGTGCCAGACCAATCTAGACGGATTTAGTAGTCACATGCCGGTAGTTCTAGCACCCTTAGTCCTAGCACTGCTCCACGTATCAGTTGTACACTCCAGATCCAGCCACTTCTAAAAAAGCCTCACCTCTGACTGCCTGACGCTTTAGGGGAACGTCTAGACACAAGCGATAGCACTGTCCCTCTTACCAGTAGGTGTGTGTCTGTCGTTGACACATGTGCCAGGCGTCTGCTGCCCCAGAGCCGTACATTCTCTGCATATGGAGTGCCTGCTCCGTGCCACCCACGTGGCTTGTATAGCACCTCTCTGTACTTTATTTCTTTATTTTTTGGAACTGGGGATCAAACTCCACAACCTTGTGCTTCCCAAGCAGGTGTTTATGCCACTGAGCTAAATCCCTGGCCCTCTGTCCTATATTCTACATACTGCATTATTGCCAGTGTCATAAATCCTGCCTTGCCTCCTTTCTGTCTCCTGTAGAACCTGCTGTTCCTTGCACTTGGCGTGCAAACTGCCTTTACCCCTCCCCAGCTCTAGTACTGGTCTATACCTGAGTCTCAGATAAGGAGCTACCTCCTTTTGAAAACTTTCTCTGACACTCCTGGTACTCAATGGTAGCCATCCTCTGTGTTCTCTAAGCCTCCTGAATTTGCCTGTCACAACACTTTCCCCACTAAATGGTCCATCTGCTTGTTGTGAGAATTCCCAGCTAGACACTTGGACCACTAAGTGTCGGACCCTAGCGCCTGCTACAATGCCTGGGACATTTTAAGTACCTGTTGGATAATGAACTGATAAAGAACAGTGACTGCGTTAGAAAGTCTGTGGTTAGTGGTGTTCATTTCTCCTTACAGATGCACATGTTCATTTCTCGCTACTGTGACCTGTTAAACGTGGACATCTCTTGTGATGGATGTGATGAAATTGCCCCCTGGCATCGCTACCGGTGTCTGCAGTGCAGTGACATGGATCTCTGCAAAACTTGCTTCCTAGGTGAATTTCATGCACTGATCATGCCATATCCAAAAATAATAATTATTTCTATTTCCTGTGATCTTGCCATCTTTAAAACTTTCATTGGACTAAATACAAATACTGCCCAGTAGTGCCCTGAGACTCACTGACAGGTATGAGCCTGGTCTCCCTGGTCCACTGCTCGTACCTGACATCCTTGTTTCTGGTAGGCACTTGATAAATACTTGGGACCAATGAATATACATTCCTTTGAGTCTTCAGGAAACACATTTTTCTTTCAGAATTATGCAATGTCTGCAAATAGCAAAATACACACAAAAAAATTTCAAAAAGTCTTTACCTGGGTGTGGTGGCACATGCTTATATTCACAGCACTTGAGAAGCTGAGGCAGGAGGATCACTGTGAGTTCAATGCTGACCTGTTCGAGGCTGGCCTGGGCTACAAAGTGAGTTCTAGGGCAACCTGAACTATATAGTGTGAACCCTGTAAATTAAATAAATAAGTAAAATAAAAAATAAAGAGTTATAACAATTCTTTAAAACAGCTGACTTGTGGGTACTAAGACAAAGCATGTCAGCAGAGGAAAATATTGAAATGTTCTTTGTGTGCATGACCCAGCAGCAGTAAAAGACAGTGTCGTTGCCCTGAAAACACATGTACTGTACCTGGGAGGCCAAGCATACCCACAGAATGTCTCTTCCAGTACAGGAGTATGTGTACCAACTTATAGATATGGTGCAGATTATTTCTGGAAAAGATTTGACATAGTAGCAGCATAGCTAGGGTGAGAACTGGTCTTTGAAGAAAGAACTGCGGAGTGGAAGGAAGCCCTTGGGACAGCATCGCCTTCCAGGGCAGAGCGTGCTCAGGACAGAGGAATGGATGTCTGTGGTGAGTTGGTGGACATACTTGAGTACCTGCCCAGCTAAGTGATGGAGTAAGGCCACGGGATCTGAGTGGTTTGCAGACAGTGGAGACTTCCAGTAGGATGTTAACACAGTTAGAGCCATGCAGAGGAAGACGGTCCTGTCTGTGTAGAAGAGTTCTCCTTAAGGAAGTTAGTGACAGTAGTCACAAAAGCTTTAGAGCCAGGCGACTTACTGAGGAATCAGTGGTTAAACTGTGGGCAAAGCACGAAGCTGAGGTGAGTAAGGTGTGTTGTGTCTGGCCATGTCCTTAGGAGAAATGCCTAGCCTTGAAAGAGCTCCTTGCCGAAAGTGCTTTTCTTTTTTTCTCTCTTCCACCAATACTTAAGGCGAAGCCTGAAAGTTCTCAGCCTCGGTGCTTCTCGCAGGGTCTCCCTGACTCTCTCATTTGGGTAGCCCCTCTGACCCTCTGCGCTTGAACTAAGCCTTGTCTCCAAGTAGTCAGTCATTCTCTACGCCATCGTAGTTGCACGCTGAGACACTGGCCCAGGCTTGTGGCAGAGGGAACAGAAGTGATCAGGCATGAAGAGCATTAAGCAGAATCCGTGTCAGGTCTTAGAAACCCACTGGGTTTGGAGTGGAGAGGAGACCAGAGCAGCCTGCCTCTTTTGTGTCTATTACTCTGTCTCACTCACTGCACTTGTCAGTGGTTCTGGAGTGGAGAAGTAAAGGCAGAGGCTAAGTCCCTCCCCAGTCCTTGTTCACAGGAACACACCAATGGAGTCTTCGTATCTGTCAGAGGAGTTTTGGGAAACGTCCACATACTAGCCTGTGACTTGTTTCTGCCAAACAGCGGTCATGATGGGAATGACTGATTTCTTTGAATGAAGAAATATGGGAGAAAGTCAATCTACTATACCACTGCCAAGGAGTTCTGTGCCGAGAACACATTCCTACATTCAGGGCCACAAGGACAGTGACATGGTCTCCAGAGGATGCCTGTGTGCCCTGCTTTCCTAAGCAGTAAATTGGGAATACTTTCAGAGTTTATTTATTCTCTCTGGGCACCTTTCGCCCATACAACTCATGGTTTTTTTCTCCAGGTGGAGTAAAGCCTGAGGGCCATGGAGATGACCATGAAATGGTCAACATGGAGTTTACCTGTGACCACTGCCAGGGTTTAATCATAGGCCGGAGAATGAATTGCAATGTATGTGACGACTTTGACCTTTGCTATGGATGCTATGCAACCAAGAAGTATTCCTATGGGTATGTCTTAGGGACCTGTCACCACATAGCCCCTCCTCCTTTTTGTATTTCTTAAACGAGGGAGCTTCTTGTTAATTTTTTTTTTTTCAGTGCTGAGAATTGAACCCAGGGCCTCATATACATTAACAAACACTTTACCACTAGACTACACCTCTAGCCCTATACTTTTTTTTTTTTTAATTTATTGCTGGGTGTAGCAGTGCATGCCTATAATCCCAGAATTTAGGAGGCTGAGGTGGGAGGATTGCTGTGAGTTCAAGGCCAGCCTGGGCTACATAAGTGAGTTCAAGGCCAGCCTGCAGAGACCTTGCTTCAAAAACATCAAAAAAAAAAAAGTTTCAAAACTGAAGGAGTAAATGAGATCTAAAATGTACAATCGATATTGTGAAATGGGAAGAAATTGTTCAAAAGGAAAAAAAATAGGATGGTGGAAAGGACAGAGGGAAAAGAGAAAAAGTATTAAGTCAGTTACACTATTAGTGTCTCTTAGTTCATTGAAAAGGTTTGTGCTGGTATTGTTGGAGAAATTTTTAGCCCATATTTTGTACTCTGAAGAACTACTGAAGATAATAATATGGCTGAGTGTGGAGGTACACACCTGTAATCCCAGCACTCGGGGGCAGAGGCAGGAGGATTGTTGTGAGTTTAAGACCAGCCTGGGCTACAAAGTGAGTTCAAGACCAACCTGAACTGCATAGCTGGACCCTGTATCAAAAAAAAAAAAAAAAAAAAAAAAGTAGTGTATTAACTATTGGTATCCTATTACTTTGTTATAAATTTTGTTTAACTTTCTTTTCGTTAAAAATTCAAGCATACTCAAAAGTAGAGAGAATAGTACAGGGAGCCCCTATATACCCACTAATCAGATTCAGAAATTAGGAAGATTTTGTTGTATGCTTAATTTATTCCTTTTATTTGATCTCGGTTAAAGTATTTTAAAGTAAATTTCAGACCTTAAATTATTTATTTCCTACATATTTAACATCCATTTATAAAGACCATGGGTATTTCCTTACATTACCAAAACAATATTGCCACAGGTTGCAAATTTCGTGAAGAGTTCATAATTAGCCTGCTTTCCCAAATAGTTGAGAAATCCTGCAATGGTACATCCGGTGTTTTCATTTGTTCATTTTTCGAAGGAGAAAACCCATCCCTCGCTTTAAAATCTCAGTAACTTCAGCTGGAGGTGGCTGATGCTCAGTGTTACCCACGCTCCTGCTCCCATCTGTTCTGAATTCCTGTTTGGAGCCTCACATGTACTACAGGATTAAAAACGTCTTACCTTTGCAGCCACTTGCCTACCCACAGCATCACAGCCCACCCAATGGTGACCATTCGGATCAGCGACCGGCAGAGGCTCATCCAGCCCTACATCCACAACTACTCCTGGCTGCTGTTTGCTGCCCTGGCTCTCTACAGCGCCCACCTGGCCAGCGCAGAGGACATAGATGGGGAGAAGTTGGATCCCCAGGCCCGCAGCCATGCCACCACCCTCCGGAGCCAGTGCATGCAGCTCGCCGGGGACTGCCTGATGAAGGCTCACCAGGGAAAAGGTGACTGTTCTTATGCACAGGAGCCAGGACACCCCTCAGCTGCTGGGAAGTCCAAGCCAGGCAGAGGTGAAAGATGGTGCTTGGGCGTAGAGGCAGGAGAGACTAGTAGTCACCAAAGGGGCTCATGTTGGTGTGTCACTTAAGTTCCCAGAGTCACTTGAGAGTAATCCAACCATTAAAGTGGCATTTAATTATCAAAATGTGTACATGAAAATATAAAATAAAAAATTAGTAAAAGTCTTGAAGTCTGTGGATGGAACATTTAGTATTTGAACCTACCTAACTTTGCCGAGAGAATCTGGCTGAGCAGTGTCCGGAACGTAAGTCTACTTTACACAGTTGTATTCTAGAGGAGAACTATTTATAAGTAACATAATTTTAGTAAAATAGCCAGAAGATTCTGCCTTCACTGAGGAATGCAAGGGAGAAGATAACTTGAATATTTGCTGACATTTGAATTTCTCTCAGATAGTAGGCTCCTCATTCTGGTTAACATTAGGGACTCAGACTGGATTAGGTAGCAAGAAGGTAACACTAGTGCATCAGTGTGACTTTATTTATTTATTTATTGGTGCCAAGCATCGAATGCATGACCTCGTACTCATGACCTCACACTGCCAGGCAGGCACTTAGACCACCGAGCTAAATCCCCGGCCCCAGAGTGACTCTCATTATCTGTCTGCCAGTAGGAATTTAGAAATCTAATTTTGTTCCTATTGAAAAAGTGACATTTACAATTTTCCAAACATATAATCCTGTTGTCTTTTATGTTCTGTTAGTAAAGTACAGGTATCCTATGCTGTCCAAACTTCACCACCTGAGATTAGGAAAAGTGTTTCTGTTGACTGCTTTGGTTTGTGTGGACATGGGTCATCTGTTTCTATACAGTGGCAGAGTGATTTGTGGCACTCGTAAGAAATGGTCTTTGTTTTTTTGTTTTGTTTTGTTTTGTTTTGTTTTGTTTTTGTCTTTTTCCTTTTTATCGGTACTGGGGATCAAACTCACGACCGCCTGCTTGCAAGGCCGGCGCTTATGCCGCTGAGCTAAATCCCCAGCCCCCAAAATAGTCCTTGTTTTAAACCTGTAACATTTCTCTTATTTTCTTCCCTTGTAGGTCTTAAAGCGCTGGCTCTTCTTGGTATATTGCCAGATGGTGACTCTACTCCAGAAATGCAGGCCCTGGCAGTCACAGCGCCCACCTGTGCATCGGAGGAGCTGCTGGAGAAGAGGGTGGTCCAGCTTGTGGTGGAGCCGGCAGAGGCAGGCCCTATTGTGCACTGTCATGTAAGTATCACTTCTGTACTCCACAGGGCTGCAGATGAGGATCTCAGTAGAGAGGTCCAGAGCCCAGACCCCGCCAGGCTGCAGTCTCAGTCCCTGCTCTGTGAGACCTGCTGCTGCTGTTTCTTTGTGTCCATTTTCTCATGGTGATAGTATGCTGGTGGTGGTAATAGTGATGCCTAAAAATAGAGGTGGTGTGAGGGGCTGCACCCTTTACACTCTGAGGTCCTGTGTTTAAAATGCTTAGAGTGTGTGAATAGTAAGTTCCACATTAGTGTCAGTTACTTGCCTGCTGATAGCTTCTATAAAGATTGGGCAAGATTATACAACTTAAAGATTAGTCACTAGCTCTTGATGAACATTGTATATATTCATACACAGAGGAACACAAAGAGTACACATGTATGTGTGTGCGCGTACATGCACATGCACACCCACACCTGTGTTCAGTTATTTTTATGTTCAGTCAACAAATAGGTATAACAGAAGTTTACTGGTCAGCAGTTAGACACCAAAATTTACATGTATTTCCATAAACAAAGCTTTCTGGGTTCACGCTCTGTGATAGTGATACTTAAAGATTGTTTTATAAATATAAAAACAGCTAAAATGGTTGCTTTTGTTGTGTGTTTTGAAGAAAAGTACAGGATTGCTCCCATGGTGTCATTTCCACAGAGTGCGTTGCTGCAGGAAACATCCCCTCCTTTGTGATAGGAGCCACTGACATTTTTGTTCTCTGCCTAATCAGGGTTCTGTTCAAGGGTTTCTCATAGGTGGGTACAGATCACCAGGATCCTGTTCTGATGGAGAGACAAGCAAGATGGCTGGCAGAGCATGAGAGTGTGCATTACCTCCCTCCTACCGCAGGGCCAGAGGCAGGCCGCGCAGTCTGTAAACCTGCCTCTCAGCTGTCTGCATTGTGGAGCATGAAACACCTGCTCCTGTGAGCTCCCAGTGTCTTTAACACGCCACCTAGAGGCATGATGCTTCACTATCTATTGATTTATTCACGTATTTATATCAGAATGGACATGTGGGTTTTTTTTTTCAATAGATTGAAATCTGTGGTTGTATTTATACTGATTCTCAAATTGCCCAGTGTTTGGCCAGTGGCAGCTCCTGTTAGCTGACTTTTGCATGTCTTTAACATTTCATAATTATTTTCTGAACCCCAAAATATCATCAGATACAGCAAGATGTCTGAGGCTTGTCTTTAATTTTTCCTGCTTGGGCATTGGAATAAAACTTTTTCCAAGAAAGATCAAGGGCTTTATTTTTCTTTTTGAGCTATCTTCATTTGGGGGCACCTTTTCCACAGAGTTGGTACTCGGGTACCCTGTCTTTGGCTCACTTTCTGAATCTTCTAACAAAGCTATAATTTTTATCACTGTCCCCACAAAACACCTGAGCATCACTACTGTGATAACCTAAAGACCACATTCCTCTGGTGTCATACATACAAACTACTTCTTTTTGAACTGCCACATACTTCTAGCCAGCCCTGGGTCCTGTTAAGATAACTTCCTTTCCTTTCTCCCTTCCTCCAATGACTCAAGATATTTTTGCTTGAAACAACTGAAGAACCAACCTTAGCCATAGGCATCATTCAGAGGAATCTGTTTACAGTGGCCTGAAGCCAGTAACGAGGCCCCTTGGGTGCTCTTTGTAGTTCTGTTACAGTAGCAAAAAAGATAGGCCTTAAAGACACTCAGTGTAACTATGGAAGTGTGTTGTCTTCACAGAGTACCACGTGATGCAGGGAGGGCAGCATCCGAGGTCTCTTAGAAGGTACACTTTCTATAAGAAAGGTAGGACTCTCAGGCTGTTTGCTCCCAGGATTGTTCTAGACCCACATTTTTCTAAGGAGGGTAAGACTGATGTTGCTGTACAGTGTCTAGAGAAGGGAAAGATAATTCAGCTCGCACTGAGAAAGTACCTTCCCCTGAGTGGTGCAGCAGAACATGCAGAAAGTCAAAGTCAAGTTTGGCCGTACCAGACGTGGCACAGGGCCAGCTGCCTCCATCACAGACAGAGGACTGTCCCACTGCCTGGATTCTGCCAGGAAGCCTCTGTGACAACGTAAAGAAGCACTCTGAGGTCCCGGGAGTACAGGCAACCACTGGGGACACTGAATGATGCTCAGGAAATGCAGGCTGAGGGCTGTCACCCTACCCAGTCGGAAGCGCACTGCCAGGTTCCTTATTCCAGGAAAGTGTCCCGGCTTCAGTGAAAGCCTCATCACCAAAGCTTATTGTCACATGAGATTTCAGAAGGTCAGCAGAGGTATGCTTGTTTGATTTATTAAAGCAGAGAACAACGGGGGAAACATGCTAGAATGAGCTACAGTGTGTGTAATTTAGTGTCCAATTTTGTCTGATCAAGTGATATTCAGGATTAGATTTCTCAACACCTGCCTAGTTAACAAAGGGCGTTTATCAAAACTAAAAGCAGAAAGATACACAGTCTACACCTCTGTCCCACAGTCACAGAGTGCCTATTTCTGCCACATCAGTGGCAGTGAAACACTTAAGCTGTCTGTAGGCTTTCAGTTTGATGTAGTCTTAACTTAGATACTAGTTATAAAAATTGTTTTGCTTGTAAATTCATATTTGTTTGATTTTTGTACTGAAAAGAAAGTGCACCGAAGGTAATCACCACCATATCGGAAGGAAATTAACAACTTCGTATTTCTTCCCAGGGAAAAGCTTTGCATACTTGGCTTCTGTCACCTAAATAGAATGTATTAAAGTTTGGAACAGAGCCATTGTTATATGGCTGCAGCTCTGACAGGGCTATCTGGAAGATGTTTGGGGGATATGACATAATAATCACTACTGTAATTAGAATATCAGCTCACCATAAGAAATAAGTGACATTTTTATTATGGAATTCAGAAGTTTTTAGTCTATGAGGTCTGACCAATGATTAAAAAGTTGTATTTTAAGTGAAATAAATTTTGGTTGTAAGAAACCTTATTTTCTATTCACCATTTTGTTCTTAGGGAAAGAGAACAATAGATGAGGAAATCAGACCTTTGGAGTATAAGCAGAAAAATAAGGCAGATGACAATCTCTTGATAATGAAAGATCCTTCTTGCCAGACCCACATTGTAGATGCATCTGCAGATGTTAACTTACCTTCAGGACTTTCAGGTAAAGAACATTTGACCATTACCTTGATGTCTTTTTCACCATCAAGTGTACACATATTCATATGCCTAAGCATATAATCTGAAACTGGCTAGGTTTCTGTGTTCCAGCCACACAGGTCTGATAACACTTTGAAAATAACCTCTCCTTCACCGTGATGCTTACCCACCTTATTTGTTGCGTATATTTACTGAGTGTCTCATATGTGTTCAGCACCATGCTAAACTGTAGGTGTGAAATGGGACCACAGGGTAGGCAGACACACAGTCCTAGCTCACAGTTTGGAGGGTTTAAGACAGGAGTGGTGGTAACCATCATTTGAGCCTGGGTATGATTATGTCCTGAGGAGAGGTGACATTACATGACATTGGTGCGTTTCTCACTCAGTGTATCTACATAAAGCTGTAGGAAGGAAGAGGTGGCTGTGCTAGGTGTGCAGTGGAGACTGACGTTCAGGGCAGAGAGCATGGGCAAAAACCCCGAAGTGAGAATTTCCTAGAATGGGGCAGCAGCCTGCTTGGTATATAAGGGTAGTGCAGATCACTGAAGATGAAACAGGACAGCTGTTGGGGCTTTTGCTGTGAAGGCCTTAGGTCTCTGCCAAGGACATCCTGTCAGAGGGTAGCAGTGGTCAGGTCATGGCTAGGTTTGGGGGAAGACATAGAAGTAGTGTGAAGATTGAAGGAGGTACTGTGAGCTGAAGAAACTGGAAGCCGGCCTCAGCCTCAGCCTCAGCCTCAGCCTCAGCCTCAGCCTCAGCCTCCTCCTCCTGTAGGCCAGGGAGGCAGCCCTGTAATGGAGCTAGGAGTCACCATCTAGCATTCTTTATCATCTGTGGGCCACCTCTCAGAGCGGGCCAGTGCTCCACATCAGTCTAGTCAGCAGAGTCCACCTTATTTCAATTTCCCTGAAAACCAGGATCCTGTCAGGTACCTGCTATATTCCAGAGAATATGCTGGGTGTTTTATATAACTGAACGATAGAAATCAGAAAGGCAGATAATAAACAGTATGTACAGATAGATGGACTGTCAAAGGATGATTAAGTATTAGGGAGCGTGTGACTTATGAGCAGGTAAGAGGAATGGAAAGGTGTTAGGGAGTGGCTACCCGTTCATATAGGAAAGAGGCAGGCCATCCTACAGTGGGTTACCTGCCTCTTCATGCATGTGTGGGTCCCAGCAAAATTTCAGAGTTTGGTGTTTTACAATACAGTTGCTGAAAATTCAGAAGCATCGTCTCAGAAGCCAATAGAGGAAAAAGCAATTACTCTAAACCCTGAGCAGGTGTTTGCCGAGTGCTCCCAGAAGAGGATTTTGGGATTACTGGCTGCCATGTTACCTCCCATAAAGTCGGTAAGAAGCAGAGGTATCGTTTGCTTTGTAAACGGGAATGCTGTTATTCACGTGTTGTAGAGCTATCCACCAGAGGCAGCCACTAACAATCACCTCTGTTCCTGAGGGTGGGACTGTAAATTATTTTTTTCTTTAACTTTCTGTATTTTATGTGTACCTATGCCCTGATTTACTTTTTTATTATAATTCTTTTTCTTTTTTAATTTGAAAATTTTTTTAAGCTCATAAAAAATTTGAAAGAATAATGAAGATCTTTATCCAGACTCACCCGTTTTTAATTTTGCTTTATCTCTGTTTGTTTACATATCTTTTTCCTGAAATTTGAAAATACTGTCAGTTGAAGTGATTAATGACATTTCATCCTCAGCCCTTCAACATATGTCTCCTTAAAGCAAAATCTACCCAACTACAATACCATTATCATACTTTAAGCATTTAGCATTGGTAGAATAATTCCAGCTTACATATAGACCACGTACAGATTTCCCCAGTTATCCCCAAAGTGTCCCTGCCAGCTTAAGAATTGATTGCGGGGCTGGAGATTTAGCTCAGCGGCATAAGCGCCTGCCTTGTAAGCAGGCAGTCGTGAGTTTGATCCCTGGTACCGATAAAAAGGAAAAAGACAAAAAAAAAAAAAAGAATTGCATTGCATTCAGATTTCAGGTTTACTTCATTTTTTCTAATCTATTTATCTTGCATTTTTGTTTGTTTTTATAATTTTCTGGGCTGTCCTGTATTTATATTTTTATTTATGAACTTTCATATTATTTTAATCAAGTTGTAAAGATTCTATCAGCATCTTCATTGGTCTGGCATTAAATTTACGTATGAATTTAGGAACAACTGACAGTTTACAATAATTACTGTGGGGTGGGGAGTGCGCTGAACAGAGAGGATTCAGACAGCGCTAGCAAGCTCCTGAAACAGGATTTCTTATTTTCAGAGCTTTGGGAAGGGAAGTATCTCTAAGATCTAAGGTTTGGTCCTCAGGTCTCTGCGTCCAGGAACTTTTAAAAGCAATTTTGTAGGAGATGCTTAGACACAGAGGCATCAACTTTTGCATGGGAATTGAAACTGATTTATAAGTCAGTCACAGTTTACAGGAGTATGTGTCTGGCAAGAAAATCACTGTATTCCTTCTTGCTATATCATGAGAGAGAGAGAGAGAGAGAGTTCATGTTACAAATATAGTGCCTTCTTGAATTACACTGAGGATAACAACTCACAGTTATGGGTTTCTTCTAGTTTCACATATTTTTCCCTTGGAAAATAATATGTGATTTAAGTATATCAAATTATATGTACTAGTACGTTTATCTAACTTGTTTTTATAATAATGAAGAATTGGAAACACAGTAAACTTCAGTACATTATTTAAAGAAAGGAAAATATACAATTTAAAAAAATATATATGAAGTTTTAATTTGTTTTATATATGTTACATGTAAATGTGTGTAGAAAAAGGCTGAAAGACTGTTCATTAAGTTAATAACAGTTGTTATTTCCTGAGTTTTGGTAGGAGGTGGATTATGGGGTGCTTTATATGTATTTCTGAATTATGTGAATTCTTTTACTTTTGGAGGTTTTTGTTTCTTTGTTTGTTTGTTTGTTTGTACTGGGAATCGAACTCAGGACTTTGCACTTGCCAGGCAGGTGCTGTGCCACTAAGCTAAGAGCCAGGCCCATGAATTCTTTTACAATGTACATATCAAGAGAGGAAAAACATTTTAAGAGGTTTTTTTTAATGTAAAGAAATATTCAAAAGATAATAAGATAATACATGGGAGTGTGTATTTTATAATTAATTGTATATGTGTCATTTATGAAAGCCACTGCGTAATTCTCTTGGCCCTAGGCCAATTGGATTTAGTAAGATAACACTGAGAATGCTCATTGTAATTGATTATGTGTGTCAGGTGGTTCTGTGGGCACCAGGCCAGTTGTAAATGATCTACGCAGGGCACGGAGTGTTTAGCTGGTGTAGTCCTTGGGTTTTTTACTGAAGGGATCTCCTCTTTCTTGGCAGGGTCCCACTGTCCCTCTGATAGGCCTGGAGCACGTCCTCCCGCTCATGTTCCAGGTTGTCATCTCCAATGCAGGCCACCTGAATGAAACCTACCACCTCACTCTCGGTCTCCTGGGCCAACTGATCGTGCGTCTCTTACCAGCGGAGGTAGATGCCGCAGTCGTCAAAGTCCTCTCGGCCAAACACAGCCTGTTTGCTGCAGGAGAGAGTGCTGCTCTTCCAGATGGCTGGAAGACCACGCACCTGCTCTTCAGCCTGGGAGCTGTGTGTCTGGACAGGTAGCCTTGGTTCTCAGCTAGCCAGCCACCCACTGTCCCCACTGGTGTCTGTCTGCTGATGAATACCTGTGTGCTGCTATGGCGCTGTCTAAATTCTTCTGTAAGAACAGAACTGGTTTTATTAGTAGCAGCTCAGCAGCTTCAGCACTGTCTTCTGATTCTTGTTATGTATTCTTGTGTATTTTTTCCTGAGAGCAGTAATCATAGGCCTTAAAGTTGGAAATATATTTTTATTATAAAAGGAACACAACCAGGGCTGGGGATTTAGCTCAGTGGCATAAGCACCTGCCTGGCAAGTGTGAGGTTCTGAATTTGATCCCCGGTACCACAAAAAAAAAAAAAAAAAAAAAAAAAAAAATGAAAACGAACTACCACAGGACCAAATTTGGAGAGTAGCAATGAACAAAAAAAATCACCCTAATTTGTGTTGTATTACTATATCTGACACTGTTTACCATATTTTCTTATGAGCTATTTTCTGTATGTGAATTTAAAAGTATGTGAGTACCCATGTACTAGAGTGAGTTTTTATAGAGCTCTGAAAAGATAATTGTAGACTATGTAAATCACAAATCTTGGTTATCTTTTTAATTTATTGTAGTACTGAGGATTGAACCTTGCAGTGAAATTCTATCACTGAGCTACATCCCTAGCACTCACTTTTTTGTTTTGACAGAGTACATCTCATGAAGTTGCCCAAATTGGCCTCAAACTTGAGATCCTCCTGTCTCGGCCTCCCTAGCTTGGAGGCAGCATTCCATCTAACTATTTGTTTTTTTACTTACCTTATATGAAAGCATCAGTCTGGTAGTTTTTGTTTGTTTGCTTGCTTGCTTGTTTTGAGACAGCGTCTCACAGTGTAGTCCAGGCCGGCTTTGAACTTACTTTATATAGCCCAGGCTGGTTTTGAATTCACAGCAACGCTCCTACTTCACCCTCCCAAGTGCTGGGATTACAGGTGTATACCCACATGCCTGGCTTGTCTAGTAGTTTTTAAGCTAATGAATGAGCGACTCTGTGTGTCTTGGGTGTGCCTTGGGGTGGATTGAGCTCTGATGAGTTTAGTGCTCTGTGTACTGCCACCTAATAGAGCTCTTACCTTCCAGCCGGGTAGGGTTGGACTGGGCTTGCTCCATGGCAGAGATCCTGCGATCACTCAACAGTGCCCCACTGTGGCAAGACGTCATTGCCACCTTCACAGACCACTGTATCAAGCAGCTGCCCTTCCAGCTGAAGCACACCAACATCTTCACCTTGCTGGTGCTGGTCGGCTTCCCCCAGGTACAGCAGCCGAGGGCCTGCACTGCCTTCCAGTCTCCGTCATGCATCTCAAAGCCCCCATGGCATGTTTTTTAACTTTTTCCTTCGATTGTATAATTTCCTTTCACAGGGTTGGTGTATTTTCAAGACTGTGGGATGGTTTAACTTGTATTTTTATTAATTTAGCTATTTGATTCATTTTACTAGCTTTGAAAAATAGATAAAACTTCAATGTATTGAATTACAAAAACTTTCAAAGAATAATTGTCTTTTAATTTGGCATTCATCTTGATCTCATTCCTAGTCTCGTGTCTTTCAGCTGATTAGGACAGAGGGGCATAAACCAGTTCTGTGCCAGGCCTGGGCCACATGCCTTGGTCTTGAAAAACCCTATCCTTGGGCACTTGTTGAAGTCAGAGGAACAAACGAAAGGGGCTGGCTTGTGGACGATGAAGTATTCTTTCTAGCTTGCTGAGAGGTCTTTTGTGTCTCTCTGTATCACATCCTAGGTGCTTTGTGTGGGAACCCGCTGTGTTTATATGGATAATGCCAATGAACCTCATAATGTGATCATCTTGAAGCACTTTACTGAGAAGAACAGGGCTGTGATTGTCGATGTCAAAACTCGGAAACGGAAAACAGGTACTGAGCATCATATTTTCTAAGAATAGAAGAAAATTGTCTAATCTTTGCAACCCTAAAATGAGTGAAGGTGCCTTGGTTCTTGCTCCTGCATGTGGCTTGCTACAAAAGCAAGTTCCTTCCTAAGTGAGTAGCTTCCTAGGCTGTTTTTCCCTTGTTGCTGAAATGATCTGATTGAATTGGGATAATTTTGAAAGCCCCCTTTCCATGTATTTATTTTGTATGTATGGCTCTGTGTTTTGGTTTGACAAATATTTCAGTTCTGAACATTTAATTTCTTCCTTTGCAGCTGTCACTTGTTTTCTTCTGGGTAATTTACACATGTTACAGAATCAGTGACCTTCATGGAGTCAGGTGGCTCCACTTGGAATAATCATATTCATATTAGCATAATTTTCCTTTTCATCTCCATAGAACACTAAAATTACTACGTCTGAAGTGCCCTTTTGACTTAATTTGCCAAACTCTTAAGTATGGAATATCTAAACATTGTATACTCGGTTCTGCTCCAAAAGTAATCTTTCCTGTCCTCACCTTCAGCAGTGTCTGTGTTGCATCCGCCCCTGCTTCACATACGAACAGCCATCTGTTTCAGGACCGTTTACTGAACAAACTGTCCTTTCTCCACTGGCGCCTTTCAGAATTAACTGAGTCATGTGTGTGTTTAGTTCTGGATTCTATTGAGAAACCTGCTGTGCTTCTGATGGGTTTTCCTTTATAGGTGATTTTTTCTTTTTCTGTCACTTTTTAAGTATCCTATTCTCATGGTGAATTTCTGGAATCTTCATTATTATATGCTTTGATCTAATTTTTTTCTGATTATGGCTGATTAGAGTTTTCATTCCTTGCTTACCTGTGTGTCAAATTCTTTTTCCATGCTTAGAAGTTCTGAGCTGGGGATTTAGCTAAGTGGCATCAGTGCCTGCCTGGCAAGCACGAGGTCGTGAGTTCGATCCCCAATACCACAAAAAAAAAGTTTTCTGCTTTTACTTCTGTGAACACATTTTGATGTTCTTTGTGCTATCTTTTGGTTTGTTCATTGATTCCAATTAATCATGTTACTCTTCTTTGCATTGTTAACCAGCAGTTAGATTGGTTTTTCATGGTCCCTTGCTATTTTTTAGTCAGTAGATTGCCACCTTTAATCCCCTAATGTTAAGAAATTTTTCATTTGATGATTGCTAACCACAAACCTGTCTTCTAGTTCTGATATTCTATTTTTTCAGTGATTAATTCTCCTGTATTTTAGTTTTCAGTCTTCTGAATATCTATTTGAATATGCTTTTTGGAATCCCGTTCTTTCCTGTGTTAGGTATTGAGTCACTTTCCTAAGATCTTGTATTTTTTTCTGAGTTACTCTAGATTCACTAACATGTCCTTCATTGTGATCATCATCTTTTCAGTTACCTGTGTAATTGTTTTCTGACTTTTTTTCTAGAGGCTCATTTATCTGCTTTGTTACATCTGCTGCTAACATTTGAGGAAGTTCAGCTGGGGGGGGCTTTTGATTTCTTCCACATTGATGCCCCCTGTATTTGCCTGGGGTGAGCCAGAAGTCTGGAGTTGCATCTTGGCTTCTGTTTCTCATTTTATACTTTTTAAATTTGTTTTCTGAATTGATGCTTTAAAGTTGCTTATGGTAGATAACGTTATTACTAGTACTGAGACCGCTTTAGGAAATAAGGACTTTTCAGAAAGGTCTTCAAAGTGTAGCTGGATTTTTATGTTTGAGTCTATCCCAAGATCCTGCCTCTTCAGTTTATTAGGGATAAGATGTTGTTGCCTGTTCTTTGCGGCCAGTTCTTTGATACTGGACTGTGCTGTTGTTTATGACCCCCAGATAATCTCAGTATTGACATACAAGGAAGAGCAGTTGATCACAACTTATGTCCCCTTGGCTAAAGGAGTACAGTCAGTAGTAGCAATAGCGTCAAGCACAGTCTAGAAGATGACACACTGAAACAACTGTTAATTTGCCACCTGTAACTACAGATACAAGATTTTACGGTTATATAACAATATGAAACAAATCAGAAAATTATATACAGTCAGTATCCACTCTGTAGATCAATTTTATCTTCAGGAGAGAAAACTTAAAAAGGATAAGAGGAAAAACTGAAGAAATAGAAAAGGAGAAAGAGCTGAAAAGCAAGGCTGAAGGACACAGGAACATGCCCAGTCTTTGGGAAACTGGTGAAGAAGACAAGAGGGAAAGAAAGGGAAAAACAACAAATCAAAACAAAAATAACCTAAAAACAATGTTTGTACTCATGAAAAAACAAAAACAAACAGGAAAAAACCAGGTTGCTCTGTGATTTCAAGCCTGTGATTTTTCTCCTGGGATCTACAGTTTGGTGGTGGTGTCCAGTGCAGTGCCTGTCTCTGTTGTAACTAGTGGATAAAAGAGGCAGACAGACCCCATACCCGTGATGGATGATCCCAGTAAGCTTGCAGTATGATTGGAGTGGGATGCTGATTCTTGTGCTTTCACTCCGTAGAAGTTCAGGCTGATCCTGGCATCTGATTGTAGGGTTAAGGCCTGAGCTGTTCAGCCTACAGCCCTCTAGTGTCTCTTGCCAGCCTGGCGTTGTTCCCTGAACCTGGACGTCTCCCATGGTTGTCCCTCACCCAGTCACTGTGGCATTTCAACACAAGAAGCCCTGAGATCAAGTGCCTGGTTCAGTTGGCCCCTCTCTAAAATGGGGTCTGGCTTAAGGACCTTTGCCAAGGGATGTGGAAGACACTTGGACTGGAGTCACTGGCCACTGTAGTACATAGCATCCACCACTGCGTTTCACTGTAGTTTTCCCTGGAGCCCTCTGAAGTTGCACACTCTCATTATGTCTCTAGATTTGATCCTCTTCTCTCAATTACCACCTTCTTCTGCACTGTGGTCTGTCTCTTCATTCTTTGTTCATCCTCCCTGAGCCTAGAGATCCACCACCCTCTTTTTCTTCCTCAAGTTGTTTTCCAGTGTTTGGATTCCAAATCTTGGAGAGGTTGATTTATTGCTGTTTATTGCTCCACCATCTTCCTGGAAGTCCTATTTTTGGATTCGGTTATGTTTGATTACTTTATATGTTTGTCCTTGCCCCATACCACAGTCTTCACTATTTTAGGTTTATCTTGTTCCTAAAGCTTAATATCAGATCCTCTAATTTTGTTCTCTTTTCTAAAAATTGTTTTGCCTCTTCTCAATTCTTGTCTTTCTGTATAAATTTTAGAATCAATTTGGCAGTTTCTAGTAAAGAAACTGCTGAGATTTTTAATTGGCACTGCATTGAATCTGTGGTTCTGTTTTGGGAGACCCAACCTCTTAACAGAATTGAGTCTGTTCATCAACTTCATATGTTTCTGCATTCACTTAGGGAATAAACTTAGGCATATAAAATTTAGGTCTTTAATTTTTCTCAATCTGGCACAAGGTATTAACTGTCATCTTTCATTCCTGAGTTGGTAATTTGTGTCGCCTTTCTTTTGTTTTCTAGATAGGCTAGCCAGAGATTTAGTATGTGATTTTTTTTCCCCCCAAAGTACCAGCTTTGGATTCATTGATTTTTTTTCCCTATTATTTTCTATTTCATTGATTTCTTCCCTCAGTGTTATTGATTTTCCTTTTGCTTGCTTTAGGTTTAATTTGCTTCTTGCCTTTTCTGGTTTCTTAAGGTGGAAGTCATCACTGATTGAGACCTTTCTTCTTTGCCATAGCATTTTAATGCTATGAATTTACTTCTAAGAATGACGTTAGCCACATTCCACAATTGTTTATATACTATTTTCTTTCATTCATTGAATATTTCATTGCATTCAGAATATTTTATAATTTATCCCATGTTCTTTCTTGGTGCTGTGAATTATTTCAGTTGGTTGATTAATTTTCAGATAGTTGAAGAACATTCCAGATACCTTTCTGTTACTGATTTCAAGTTTAATTTCCTTGTCAAAAAGTATATGTTTATTTTAATCCTGTTAAGATTTTTCTAAAGTGAAAAAAAAACCACCAGAAAAATCAGAAAGCAAAACAAAATACCAACAACAACAAAAACAGCAGCTCTACAGGTTTTCAAAACAAGGTGGTAAGAATTTAACAATGTTATACTGTATATTATCTTCAGAGTAGTTGCTCAGGTTATCAGATACAGTAATAAAACAAAACAGTAAAATGGAACAAAACATTGAATTTCAAAAACAAGACAGGAGGAAGTCCTCCACAGGTGGCACAGTGCACACTACCATCCTCCAGGTAGACGCCCAAACCGCCAACCCTGGCCTGCAGAGTCAGTCAGACAACACCAGCATCCAGCTTTTCCTTTGACCTCGGTTGCTGTCATCTCCCCCAGGTTCCCCTGAATCAGCCAGGTGCTGGGGTGGGTGGGATGGGGCTTTTCTGGTTTCTCTGCTGCACACCAGCTGACTCTGGGAAGGTATGGCTCGGCTTCTTGCTGAGTCTCTTCCTGTTCCCTATGGTGGACCCTGGCTCATGAGAAGGCCTATTAAGATTGTTGCAATTTTTTTATGGTTCAAATGATGAGTTTTTGTGCAAGTTCCATGCACTTGAAGAAAAGATGTATCCCTTGATGGTGTTATCCAAGTCTTCGATGCCCTTCTTGATTATCTGCTTATTCTAAGTTACTGAAAGAGAACTATTGATGTTTCTAAGTACATTTTATTATGAAATGGTCCTTGATAATATTCCTTGTTCTGGTATTTCCTTTAGTGTTTATTCTGTCCTGAAGTTTTTAATATTAGCATTTGTGTGGTATGTCACTTTCTATCCTTTTCCCTTTTATCTCCCTATGGTTTGCATTTAAACGGAATTTTTTTATAGGCGGCACTTATTAGGGCCTTCTTTCTAAATTGAATCTGATATTTCCTGCCTTTTAATTTAGTTATTTAGATCATTTACACTTATTGAAATTATCAGACTCCTTGAATTTAAATCTGTCTTATTTTTGTTTGTCTCAGCTGTTCTCTGTTCTTTTTTTTTCCTTCTGCCTTTTTTTTTTTTAATGGTCTCACTATACAGTTCAGACTGGCCTTGAACTTATTATGTACCTTAGGCTGGCCTCAAACTTGGCAGTGATCCTCCTGTTTCAGTCTCCCGAATGTTGGAATTACAGGTGTGAACCATTACACCTAGGCATCCTGCCTTCTTTTGGACTGGTTTATTTTTTAATGATTTCATTTTGTGTCCACTATTGGCTCTTTATATCTCTATTTTTTTTTCTAGTGATTGTTCTAGGATCACAATAGTCAAGTAGTTTTGGAGTTTGGTTTGGTTTGTTTTTTTTTTTTTTTCACTGCAATGAGTGCATTGTTTTTTGCTTTGTTTTGTTTTGTTTTGTTTTCACTGCAATGGTTTGGTTTGGTTTTAAGACAGGATTTTGCTGACAGTTCAGACTGGCCTTGAATTCACTTTGTAGCCAAAGATGGCCTCATACTCACTGTGATCCTTCTGCCTCAACCTCCTAAGTGCTGTGATTACAGGTGTGCACTACCATATCTAGTCAAGTAGTTCTTTAGAGATTGCACAAAAATTTATACTATAAACCTTTAACTCATCATAATCTACCTTCAGATATCATTACACTTCACAATAGAAGAGAAATACTACATTTATTTCCATTCCCTACCCATATTTTTGTGTAATTGTTATCACATTTTGTTTTATGTGATATAAGTCTTTGTAATTTACATACAATACATTGTTTTTGCTTTAAAATGTCGTTATTATTTTGGGCTCCTATTTATAGTTATTTATCTGTTGTTTTGTTTTTCCCTGTAATACAGAAAGGATAGATGTACATATATGGGCTTATCTATGCCTAGAACTTCACCTAAAGGGTTTATAAGAATTGATTTTAGTATGTGTGATATTATGAACAACTACACTGAAGAAAACGAGACACCATGGTAGCCACTGATAGTTTCCTGTCATTTTGATTCAAATGCCAATAATGCTTTTATTCTTGGTTTTGATTGGTTTTAGTCCATTTTCAGTTATTCGATTCCAATATGCATGAAAATAAGGATGGCTATTTTGAAGAAAACAAGAGAGGTTATGGTAGCCATTATTGATTTCTTAGTGTTTGCTCTTGAAAGCCCTTAAGGCTCTCATTCCTGTGTTTTGATTGCTTTTACACTATTTTGATGTGTATTAACTTACTGTGTGTGAAGGTATGGATAACTATTTCAAAGAAGACAAGAGACGTTATGGCAACCACTGTTGATTTCCTGCTGTCTTTTTCTGAAACGCTGTGTTATTTACATTGTTTTATTCTGCACTGCTCTGTACTGTTTTGCTTTGTTTATTTTATTTTCTTAAAAATAAAATGGGCTGGAGATTTTTTTGCGGGGGTACTCAAACTCACGACGTGGTGCTTTCCAGGCAGGCGCTTATGCCACCGAGCTAAGGATTTAGCTCAGTAGCATAAACGCCTGTGTGGCAAGTAGAAGGCTGTGAGTTTGATCCCGTACCAAAAAATAAATAAATAAATATAAGGATTATTCTCTTTAAAATAAAAATTGTAAAATAATGTCAGAGATTTTAAAAGATTATAAAATGAAAACTGTTTTTATTTAGCTACACATTTACTATTCCTGCTGCCCTTCATTCCTTTGTATTGACGCACATCTCAGTCTACTGTGTTTTCCTTTGGCCTGCAAAACCTCCTTAGCATTTCTTGTAGTTAGGTTTGATGCCATGAGATTTCTTAGTTTGTCTAGAAAGTGTTTAGTTTGACCTTATCTTTGAGAGACAATTTTTCTAGGTGAAAAATTCTAAATGATTTGTCCCTTGTTTTCTGGCTTATATAGATTTATGGCATGAGGTCTGTTGTCATCCTATCTTTACTACTTTTCTGTATTATCTGTTGTTGTTGCTACTTTTTTCCTATGCTTTTCCCCCGCTGGCTGCTTTATAACTGTTTTTAGAAATTGTTTTTCAGCACTAAGGGTCAGTTAACTGAGGGTCTTTGCATTGAACTGCACCCCCCCCATTTGTTTATTTATTATTATTTATTTATATTTTCAGACGACAAGTTAGTAAGTTGCCAGTGCTTGGCATAAGCTTGTAGTCTTCCTGCCTTAGCCAGCAAGAGTGCTCAGATACAGGTGTATATCGCCACGCCTGGCTTGGTTTTTAACAGTTTGATTATGATGTGCCTTGGAATGATTTTCTTCATGTGTCTTCTGCTGGGGATTTACTACGCTTTTTGCATGTATAGTTTTTATTGAATTGGGGGAATTCTCTGCTCCCCATCAAGACATTTCTATTCCCACTGGTAGGAGGACACATTATTCCCAGTTTTGTGTGAGCTCCAAGAATTGTTACCCTGCTGCTTCTTGGTGATTATTCTTCTGCCCTAGGCGGACTCCTCTCACAGGAAATGCAGATGAATGTTCAACCTAAGACCCAGCGGGAGCCTGCAGAAGATCTACAGAGAGCTTTTCCCATTTTCCTTTTTCTGTGTCCATCCTCCTTGTGATATTCTGTCCCCTAAATTCTAGCTAGCTATCTTGACTTCCCTGACCTCTGATCTCTACCTCCTTAATTCACTAAGACTTCTGGACTCTCCTTGGGTTTCTGTTTCCTGTTCTTCAGCATGAAAATTATACTCGGATTTCTGGTGTGACTGGTAGGCTTAATGTATGTCTTTTCTCAGTGTTGCTCCGTGTCTGAAAGTCACTGTGTCATGTTTTCTTCAGTATTGTAGTTGCTTAATACAGAAGAGTTACTCTATCTTATTTCATCTTGATTGGAGGTGTGAGTCTTATGTGTACTACTTTAAGAACTTATAGTCAGGCATGATGGTACACACCTGTCATCCCACACTAGAGGAGCTGAGGCAGGAGGATCACAAATTCAAGGGCAACTGAACTGCGTAGTGAGACTGTCGCAAAAATGAATGTCCAGGGCCGGGGATTTAGCTCAGCGGCATAAGTGCCTGCTTTGCAAGCGCGTGGTCATGAGTTTGATCTGCAGTACCAAAAAAAAAAAAAAAGAATGTCCATAACACCTTTGGAAGCAACCTATTTGCGCACAGTAGTAGTTGTTTCTCTGAGGTACTCAGTGAATAGTGGCCCAGTACCATTTTGTGCTGACCTGAAAGCCATCCTTAACATGTTCCTGCAGACCTGAACCACCAATGGTACATATGTGGCTATCCCGTTGGGCAGCTTGTACCACTAGTGGTGTAAATGGATCTAATCATTTTTATCAATATTTTTACTAATAAAATTAATTTTAAAAAGTCACCTGATAGGACAGTTACACAGTACCCATAGAGGTTCCAGCCACTCTGCAGCAAGATACACGAATTACAGCACTGTCATGAAGGGTTAGTTAAATCTCCCATGGAGCCTGGAAGACTTGCGTTCCTGCGGTTTTTGCTCTAGTAAGGCACATTACTGGGGAAGGAACTCGGCTGCAGGAAGCATTAACTGTACTTTTTGCCCTCTTCTTTTCCTGACATTGCCCTTCAGTGAAGGACTACCAGCTGGTCCAGAAGGGGGGAACACAAGAAAGCGGCGACTCTCAGGCCCAGCTCAGCCAGTACTCCCAGCACTTTGCCTGTATTGCCAGTCACCTGCTGCAAACCAGCCTGGACAGCCATTGTCCTGAGGCAGTGGAAGCAACCTGGGTTCTGTCTCTGGCCCTCAAAGGTTTATATAAAACACTGAAGGTAAGGGGAGTGTCTTAGTTACTTTTTACTCGTCGCTGAGACAAAATACCTGAAGCCCAAAGTTGGGAAAGGAAAGGTTTATTTCCTACAGTTTTTGGAGGTTTCAGTCCACACTCAGTTGGCTCCAAGGCAGGCCGGCATTGCTGGGCCGCAGTTCATGGCAGCTGCAAACAGCAAACAAGAACCAGCAAAAAGCAAGACACACCTTCTTTCTGCCATTACATCACATCCTGGCTCCACCCCTATGTGGGTGGAGCACTGACACCATCAATCCAAGCACTATCCAGTGAACCAATCACAAATGCACAATGCAAACTCATGAGGCCTGGAGGACACAGACATAAACCACAACGGGGAGCCTCTTTTGTTTGGTAATGGGTCTGGCTGTGATTTGATGTCTGCAGGAGATTAACAAGGAAGACATTCCATCTGATTTCAGTGATGCTTAGCCATAATCTTGGTTATTTTTAGAAATATTTGGGCCTTGTATATGGGTAACATTAAGGATGAAATAGAATTTTCCCAATAGCTGGTTTTCTCTTTTTCAAAACTGTTTCATGGGCTCAGGTCCTATGACTTCAAGAAGACACAGACTTACCAAGTGAAAAGAAAAGTGACTGAAAAGTCCCTTACTTCCTTTGAATGACAGCTCTCCTGGTTTATCTCGGACTACAAATGGGAAACTAAAGGGGGCTAATGTCCGGTGGGAGCCTAAAGTAGGTTTGGCCAAAAGGCAAGTTAAAGAGCTCCGCGTACTTGGTGTGTAGATGTGATTCCCTGACTTCTTGGAACTCTGCCGGACCTGATGGAAAGCAGGCTCTTTCCAGAAGACACACTGTGGCTCAGTTGGAGGATCATCTTCCCAGCAGAGCTTCTAAGACAGGAGAGTTCAGTGGAAGTTCATAGTTCTTGACTCTGAAGAGTTTGGTTGCAGTACTGGTGGACAGACTGGACTAAGTGGCATTCCACCTTAAGACTACCCCCAGATAGTTTATATTTGTAGGGATGAGCCCAGTTATCTATTGCTTGGGTGGATTTTTGAGGGGAGTGGAGGGTGTCAGCATGAGATCTTGCTATTATATAGCCCAGATCAGCCTCACACTCACCATGATCCTCCTGTGCTAGTGTCCTGGGTGCTGGAATTATAGGTATGAGGCACCATGCTCAGCCTGTTGGTAGTTTTGTTCATGGCATTTATTAGTGTGCAATTTGTTCCATTGTTCACATCGCATGTAGTAGGAAAGGGGAAATAAGTTCCCTGAGGGCAGAAATATTTGAATCCTTCATTCAGTAAATATTTATTGAGCACAAAAACCAAATGGAACTGAAGATGTAATGGCGAACTAGAAAAACCTCTACACTCGTGAAGCTTCCAGGCTGACGAGCCAGAGACAGCAGGGAACTGAAGGAAAGACTGACTGCTGTGGTCAGGAAAAGCCTTTCTGAAAAGGTGACATTTGCAGTGATAAGCAAGTCACCCTGGAAATACTGGGAAAAGTGAGTACAAGCTCCAGGTCTTGAAGTGGAAGAGGCACAGTTGTCACTGAGCAAAAACAAAATTCAGAATTATGTGATAGCCAGAGGAGGATAAGGCTAGAGCCCTTTCCAGGACCTAGTCAGTCAAGTTGGAGGAGGGGTGGCTTAGCTCAGGTGCGTTAGATTTTGGAAGGCAGCAGCAGGAGAGTGATGTGTCAGAAATGCTGGGTGAATGAATTAAAGACCCAGGGCTGGGGATTTAGCTCAGCGGCATGAGCACCTGCCTTGCAAGCACACAGTTGTGAGTTCAATCCCCGGTACCAAAAAAAACCAGAATTAAAGACCCAAGGAGCAGGGGGTGGGTTATGGGGAAGGGTCAGAGTTGCATTCTTCCTACCCCTCCAGCAAAGCTCTACCATCTTCAGTCCAAGACAGCCACACGTCACTGTCTTTCTGTTTGGCAGGCTCATGGATTTGAAGAGACTCAAGCAACCTTCCTCCAGACCGATCTGCTGAAGCTGCTGGTGAAAAAGTGCAGCAAGGGGACTGGCTTCAGTAAAACGTGGCTCCTCCGGGACCTGGAGGTGAGGGCGGGTCCGGGACCGCGACGGTGGCCTGGGAACTGGGAGTCTTGGCGCATCCCAGCTGCATCTGCCCTGTGCACTTTCATTCTGTACAGTTTTTTAAAACTGTGCCTTGCTGCCATCTTCCCTTTTCGAATAAAGAACTGTGACACTTACCTTCCCCAGGGAAAATGAATTTGATGTTTGTTTAAAGAACACTGGAAAAGAAGTATGAATGCACATACTTGACTATTTTCCATGGTAATAAAGTATGCACTTGGATTCTTATTTCCCTTTAAAGTTCCTTTGAGCTAAGATCAGCTTCTAAATTTGTCCTCCCATATGTTTGTCTTATATAGGCTTTCAATTGATAGTTTTAATTGTATTGCTATTCCCCCAAGTCCTCCGATGTTTCTTAGTGGACTTCCAGTGGTTCCCCACAGGAGAACCTAGTGCCTGCTTCAGGTGCAGGAGAGGCTGCTGCAGGGGTGGTGGTGCTGCCAGCCCCAGTTACACAGAGGCCTGGCTAGAGGAAAGAGCTCTCAGGACCAGGGGGGGTTTGCTTAGGGTTAAGGGAAACCTGCTGAAATGTAGGGACCTGGGAGGGCATACAAACTCTTAGCCTTAAAAGGTATTTTAAATTAGAATGTTTTTATTATATAGGTAATAGAACCACAGTGCAGGAAATTTCAATAATGTGAAAACAAAAAACTCTAAATTTTACCTCAAAACACAGCCACCATTAGCATTTTGTGTCTTTTTCTTTCTTCTTTCTTCTCCTTCTCTATTTTCTTTCTCTTCCTCTCCTCTTCCTCTTCTATTTTCAGTACTGGGGTTTGAACTCATGCCCTTCACACTGAGCTACATCCCCAGCCTTTTTTTATTGTTTATTTTGAGACAGGATCTGTCTAAACTGCTCTATCTGAGCTTGAACTTGTAATCATGGTGGCACACACCTATCATCACAGCCCTTGGGAGGCTGAGGCAGAATGACTGATACCCACATTACATAGTGAATTCAAAGTCGGCCTGAACTACGTAGTGAGACCTGTCTTTTGTCTGTATTTGTTTGTACATATTCTGCCTTATTTCTAAAAGATGAGTTACTAGTTCAAAGAGTATGAATAGTTTTAATAGATCTTTATATTTCAGCAAAACAAATTGTAAAGGAGGACAATGTCATGGAAAAATTAATAATCACAAGACAACCTGTAGCTTTTATTAGCATTTCTTCAATTGCAAGTACAGTTAAACATGCCTTCATGATAATTATACACATAAACAGCTATAATATATACAGATATGCATACATATAATGTTTTTGTTTCTTTCTTTTGTGTGTGTATGGTACTGGGGACTGAACCTGGGGCCTTCACCCTGAGCTACATTCCCAGCTCTTATTTTTTTTTTTTTATTTTGAGATGGGATTTCATTAAGTTGCCAAGTAACCCAGGCTGACCTTGAACTTGTGATCCTCCTACTTCAGTCTCCCAGAATGCCGGAATTACAAGTGTGCGCCATCAGGCCCAGCTCATTTTGCATTCTTTATGTGCATTCTGATGTTTTGAAAAGTTAGGTCAAATATTTTATGCCCTCATGTGGTTAAAAAACTGTGTCATCTTTCATCCCCGGAATGCTCACCCGTCTTCTTACCTGTTTCTTCTCTGTATAGATTCTGTCCATTATGCTGTACTCTTCAAAAAAGGAGATCCACACTCTGGCTGAGCACGGAGATCTCGAGCTGAATGAGCAAGAGGAAGAGGTGGAACAGCCAGCCAGCAGCCCTGGGGAGTCAGAGCAGAAAAAACTAGACCCTCTTGAAGGCTTGGATGAGCCCACCAGAATATGTTTCTTGGTATGTTCTCAAGTCATTGTGGGGATGGGCACAGCTTCGGAGGAATGGGTTCTCTTTGACTCAGGCTGTGCTTCAGCCTGAGCATGAAAATGTGTCAGTCTGATGTCCTAAGAATCCATTGCCTAAGGCCTCAGTCTGTGTTATGCATAGTTAGTTCAGAGGAATGGGAAAACCTCAGAGTTTTAAATTGTTTTGGCTCATGGACCCAAAAACTTTCAGTCCTGTTTCACAGAAAATACACACTCAAGTATGCATGTAAATTTCCAGAGTTTACTAAAGTCCTAAACCCAAGCCATAGACTCCCAAATGGTAGTCCCTCTTCCTAGTTTGTTAGAAATGTTCTCTTATTGCCAGCATGATGGGATTGCAGGTGTAATTACAGTACTCAGGAGGCTGAGGCCAGAGGATTGCCATATGCTCCAGGGTAGCCTGAGTTACATAGTAAATACAAGACTAGCCTGAACTACATAGAAAGACCCTGTCTTTAAAAAAAAAATGCCCAAGAAGGAGAGAAAGAGAGAGGAGAGGAGAGGAGAGGAGAGGAGAGGAGAGGAGAGGAGAGGAGCGGAGGGGAGGGCAGGGGAGGAGGCGAGGCAAGGCGAGGCAAGATGAGAAAAGGAGACAAGAGAAGAGAAAAACTTTGTCCAAATATCTGCTTGTTTGGAATGCTGTGGAATAGGTAGGATTCAGGCTTCAGAGGGTCCAATGATATGAAGAGAAAACGTGGGGGTGGATATCACAAGAACAGGTAGTGTCTAAAAATCTAAAAGAAAGTACAGGGCTGAGGTTTGTGCCAGCTGTTCAGCTTTAGTGCGAGACAGCTGCAGAAAAGCCAGCAGGGGCTACAGTGTGGTACATAAGTAATGACAAGAAGAATTATGGGGTCCTTGATGCTTCTGTGTTTTATAACTTCTGTGGGCATTACTCTGTGATGCAGATAGTACAGTTCATGTTGAGTACTCACAACTGTATAAGCTTTTGGTAAGTACTCATAAAGTTCTTTGGTTATGCCATTTTGTCTCTTTGGAGTTCAGATTATCAGTAATGTTTGGAAAGTACTTCCCATTGTTTCTCTTCTGCATCTTCCTGTGCTTTCAGATGGCTCATGATGCCCTCAATGCCCCTTTGCACATACTCCGGGCCATATATGAACTGCAGAGAAAAAAGACCGACTCTTTCTTCCTGGAGGTTCAGAAAAGGTGAGGGCAGTGAGCTGCTCCAAAGCCTGCAAGTGAGCACAAGCCAGAGACCCACCAGGCCTAGCGGCAATGGGTGCAGGACTCCCTGTGAATCCACAGCACGGGAGCTGTGCGTGCCCTGGGCTCTCCTCTTCAGTGTGCGGCAGATCCTTCAGAAACATACGAGGTTAAACTCAGTCTGAGTGCAGACACCAGCAGACTCTTGGCGTGTTCCCAGTGGCAGAGAGGGCCCCTCTGCGCAAGAAGGCCTTTTATTTTCATCAGGGTGAATTCTTGTGTTTTTTTCCTCAAGATTGGTTATATAATTAACAGTATCCCCTTCTCTTGGCCACTTTCAGAGCTGTGCTTGGGCTGGCTCTTGAGTTCGTGTAGAACTTTATGTGTCTATAGTCTAGTCCCCACCCTCAAGCCCTACTTTTGACTTGTTTTGTTTTGTTTGGTTTTATCACAGTGCCTTACTGTGTAGCTCAGGCTGGCTGTGAACTCACAGCAGTCCTCCTGTCTCAGCCTCTTGAGTATGGGATTGCAGGCATGTGCACCATAACTGGCTTCCTTATTCTTTTTTTTTTTTAAAGAGGGATCAGCATTTAGGATGACACCCAGAGCCTCCCGCACCCTTGGGAAGCACTGTACCACTGAGTCATACTCCCAGCTCTTTGACTTCTAATTTATAGTAATTCTAATTTAGTTTTTTCTCATTCGTGTTTCTGTTTTATGTGTTTTTTACATATTGCCTAAAGTCCTCTGTGAGGCAGGTGCTAGGAGATAATGATTGTCGGTACAATCTCAGCTGCGTAACAAAAAAGGCAGGACTATCACAGACAAAGGAAGACAGAGTGTTTCTCCCTCACACCGCAGTCCAGGGGAGGCAGGCAGCTCTGCTCCACAACTGACCCAGTGACTGATCCCCAGGGCATTGTTCCTGACTGTGTAGTCATAGCTAGCTTGCCCTCATCACCCCGGGGTGCCAGTTCAGAGGCAAGATGGGAGGTGGAGAAAGGAGCATGCCCTTAGCATAGTTGTTTGAAAGTGGGCTCTGAAAGTGGCACATACTTCACCTCCTGTTGGCAAGAACCTGATTATCTGCTGGGCGAGGGGGAAGCCATGTCTCCAGCGGAGTGAATGTGTCACCTGTGGAAACTCAGGGAGCCTTGTTTCTAAAATAGAAGGGGTCAGGTGCAGGAGCCCATGTCTGCAATCCCAGCCTCTTGGATGGCTCAGGCAGGAGGGTTACAAGTTGGAGACCAGTGTGGCAACTTAGCAAGACCCTGTGTCCAGCTTTAAGAAGGGCCTGCATGTGCAGCTTGGCTTTAGAGTGCTTGCCCGGCACATGTGAGGCTCTGCGTTGCATCCCTGGTACTGAAAAAATCAACAAGGGGCGGACTCCTAGGAGACGAATGAAAGCTGGATCCAGTTTGCAAAATATGAAGAAAGATTATGCAACTGTATAATAAGAGGAAGGCAGCTCTGCTAACATTCCTGAGGAGTTTGACTACAGGTTAGACACCTGTCTTCCATCCCTTTATGTGCCCAACCCTGTGCTCCTTTCCTTCAGATTTGATGGAGATGAGCTGGCCACCGATGAGAGGATACGCTCCCTGGCTCAGAGGTGGCAGCCCAGTAGGAATCTGAGGTTGGAAGAGCAGAGTGCCAAAGCTGTGGACACAGACATGATCATCTTGCCATGTTTGGTATGTCACCCACCTGGGGAAAAGTGTCTGCACCCCCGCCCGCCGTGAGATGGCCAGGCCCCTGTCATGGTGATCTTGGCTTTGCAGTCCCGGCCTGCACGCTGCGAGCAAGCCACTGCTGAGTCCAGCCCTGTGACCCAGAAGCTGATCGCAAACACAGAGAGTGAGCTGCAGCAGAGCTATGCCAAGCAGCGCCGCAGCAAGAGTGCCGCCCTGCTGCACAAGGAGCTGAACTGCAAGGGCAAGAGGGCTGTGCGGGAGTATCTCTTCCGCGTGAACGAGGCCACGGCTGTGCTCTATGCCCGCCACGTGCTTGCCTCCCTGCTTGCCGAGTGGCCCGGGCACATGACAGTGAGCGAAGACATCCTGGAGTTAAGTGGCCCTGCCCACATGACCTACATTTTGGACATGTTCATGCAGCTAGAAGAAAAACACCAGTGGGAGAAGGTATGAAACAAACCACACTCACTCCCCGGCATCTCCTCTGCCTCTTGCCCCCATCTTAGTGGGCCCCAGGGTGTTTGAACAGGCCTCGCCACTGAGTGCTCCCTAGAGTGGGCTTACCTGGAGGACCCTGCAGATCCCTCAGTAGCAATGCGACGGTGTCGGCTGTGAAGGTAACAAAGGTAGGGCTGCTGTTGACTCCTCCCACAGATAGGCCCAGAGCTGAACTCACAGGCCAGCTCCCAGAGAACACTTACAGAAGTGCTACCGTGAAACTACTCTTGGTGTTCCACTTTTATTTTCTTCGTATCTTCAAGTCTTACAGCTCTTCTGGCTAGCTGTTCTCTCAAATCCCAGAATGTCACACAAGATGAGGGCCAGGAAAAGGGTTAAATAGGACTCTCTGGGAGCAGCTCCATCCCAGTAGAGAAACACTTTCAATGAGGTTTTTGTCTTCTCAGAGTATCATTTCTAGAACATCTATCTGAGGAAGGTGCTCAGCCCAGACTTACACCTGGGCTGCATGCTGACCCTGGCTGTTACTGGTGGAGATCCAGCCACAGAAGGTTGTCCAAGGCTCCTGGGCTCTGCATGGCAGAGTTGAGGTCTCACTACAGTGCGTGCCACTCTCTGAAGCCTGATTCTGTCATTTTTAAGTCTCATTTTTAACTATTTCCTGTTTTGTTTTTAAATCAAGTGCTTTTAAAACAGTTCTGAGTTAGAGTCCCCTCTTTCACTTCCTGCTGCCTGGAAGCAGAGGGTCCAGAGTCAGAAAGCACCCTGTTTAGAGCTCAGCATCTTTTTCTAGCTGGGCCAGAAAGTTTTGTCCCATCTTCCTCCTTTCCAGTGCAGAAAGTTTGAACCACATTGGGTGCCTTCTTCATGCTGCCCCTCCCCTACTTAAGTTTATCCTCCGACCCTTGACTTACTCCCTGAGAATGCTACCAGTTTCAAGTCTCATAGGTGCTGTGCCAGCCCTGGAGGGGCTGGTAGTTTGCAGGAGCTCTATGTATTTTTCCAAAGGGAACTATGAAGAGCCATTTTGGAAATGTGTGTCCCTCACTTTTGCCCCATGGAGCTGCTCACTGTATCTCGCCTTGGGCACTTGTCATTGTGTATTGGCATTTTCACCTGCAGCTTGCTCCACCTGCTCAGGCAGACAGAGCCTTTCAGGGGCCATGACATGGTTGGTTCTGTTAATTCTTTCAGACCTTGTGGAAGTGGCATTATTCTGAAAGACGTGCAGTGTCTGGTCTAGTGAGAGGTGCTGGAGGGGATTGTTCTGGGCCATGATAATTCTAGCACCGCTGGGCAGGCTGTGGCTTTTGGCAGGTTCTCACTGCTTCCAGAGCCCACTGGAGCCCTGCCTTGCCCTGACCCACTGTGTATCCCACCAGATCCTGCAGAAGGTGCTCCAGGGCTGTCGAGAGAACATGCTGGGGACCATGGCCTTGGCTGCCTGCCAGTTCATGGAGGAGCCAGGAATGGAGGTGCAAGTGAGGGAATCGCAACACCCATATAACAACAACACCAGCTTCGAGGTGAGGTCTACGTGGCAGGGGCATCCCACAGCGTCTCTCACCAGAAGCATATGCTTCATCTAAATGGTGGCTCCCTGAAGCCGGGGGCCCTGTGCAACCTTGTTCTCCCTTCTCCCAACCTTCCTCATTTTAATCAGAAAAGTAGGCCATCTAACCCCAGAGGGAAGTTTACTTTTCCTCTACCCACTCTTCCAGGGAACCCTCGGTTTCTTCTGGCAGCAAATCCGCACATGTGTCCAGATTCAGCTGTACTCTTTCACTGTCTCCTGATGACTTGCCCACACCTTGGAGCCTCCACCCTCTTTTTAGTTATTGTATCGAGATAGTAGTTCAGGCGAGCTAGGGTCGAGGTTATTTTCCTTGACTTTCTGCTGCTTGCCTTCTGCAGCCCATTAGAGGAGCTGAATGCAGCAAAGCCTGACCTTCTGGGTGGAAGGGAACAGCCAGGGGAGAATTTGATTTTTGGCCCAACTGGGTATGGTGGCACATGTCTATAATCCTACCACTGGGGGGGCTGAGGCAAGAGGATTTCTATGAGTTCGGAACCAACCTGGAGTACATAGTAATTTCAAAGCTAACCTGAACCACACAGGGAGATGCTATCTCAAAATAAATAAATAAATAAATAAAGCCTTCCTGCCTCCTCTTTCCAAGTCTCTTCTGTTCCTGGGCTCCAGCCACATGGAGACTGGTCAGCTGCCAAGTTATACCTCAAAGAGGATCATCTTGTCTCTGCCACTGCCCCACACCATCCTTTCCTTCTATGGGGCTGGTGTCTGCTCTTTCCCAACTTCCTGCTCTGGGCTGGCCCCAGCCTAGCCTTCTCCACATAAGCTACAGATGGACCCTCTCTCAATACAAGATCCAGGCTTTCTCCTGCTCAGACCTTTCCAGGGTGCATGGCTGTCTAGACAGAGTATGAACTCCTCATTTGAGTGCACGAGACTTTGGCCCTCTGTCCTGCCCAACTCTCCAGCACTGTGGCTCACCTTTGTCCTGACTGCCCAAGGGTTTTCGCCCATATAGCACAGTCTTTACCCCATCTTGTGAACAGGGCAGCATGTTCTAGTTCTGCTGCCTTCCTGAAATACAACCCAAGGTGACCACATGCCCCACTCTTCTAAAAGCTCCTCGTGTCTGTTCTTCACCGCCCCAAGTGCCCTCCTGGGGCCCTTTTCAGCCTACCCTGCCATGCCTCTTATGTTCCATATCCGTCTGGATTGAGGGCCCCTAAAAGGTGGGGCTGTGTGACTTACTCTCACATCCCAGCTGCAGTGGCAGCTGCAGTGTCACTCAGTGAGCCTGGTGATAGCAGTGCTCTCTTTTGCTCCTCCCAGGATAAAGTCCACATTCCTGGCGCAATCTACCTCTCAATCAAATTTGACTCTCAGTGCAACACAGAGGAAGGCTGTGACGAGTTGGCCATGTCCAGCAGCAGTGACTTTCAGCAGGACCGACACAATTTCAGTGGGTCTCAGCAGAAATGGAAAGACTTTGAGCTTCCAGGTACAAATGATACTCGGTGCTGCAAGGTCTTCACTGAGGTGTTTAGGCGTAACATTGGAAAGGGAGCAGGACTTGGGAGACTTGGGAGACTGGCGCAGGAAGATCATTGCAAGTTCGAGGCCGGCCTGTGCTACTAGTGAGTTTGAGACTGGCCTGCACAACGTGGTGAGGCTCTGTCTCAAGAAAAAATACATATTTTTGAAAAGGGAATTACTGGAAGGTTTTGAAAAGAGCTTAACGAGTTTAATCTAGAGCCACTCTTGTGCCGCCCCACTGGCTGTCTCTTGACCTTTTGTTCTCTGGTTTTGTGGCAAGGAGATACCCTGTACTACCGCTTCACTTCTGACATGAGCAACACCGAGTGGGGTTACAAGTTCACCGTGACGGCAGGTCACCTGGGCCGGTTCCAGACAGGTATGTGCCCTGCTTTTTCCCCTTGCGGCGTCATTATGCCACAGATGTTCATGAAAAGGAAAGCAAATGTTTTTCTCGTAAGGCTTCCCCAATGCATCTTCTGTGCCCCACACCTGTCTGTCTTCAATATGACATAGCTGGCTAGTTGTAAACGTGAATGATCAGTTAGAAACTGAAGGCCTGAAAACACATGCTTGTTCTCTTAGAATTTGTCAGAGCATTTTGTAAAGAGAAACTGAGAATATTGTTCCTCTGTTGCTTTAACAAAGGGCTTAGTTTCAGACAAAATTTAAATAATCACAGTTGCCTCATAATTCTTCATGTGTGCGTTGTTAGACTTGTTTTTAAAATATCTGGGTTTTTTGTGTTTTGTTTTGTTCTGTTTTGGTGGGAGGCAGGATTTGAAATTTTGAAGCAGATGCTGTCAGAAGAAAGAGTTGTGCCTCACCTCCCGCTTGCCAGAGTTTGGGAATGGCTGGTTGGCGTGGCCTGTCGCCAGACTGGGCATCAGCGACTGAAAGCCATCCACTTGCTTCTGAGGATTGTGCGATGCTGCACCCAGAGGTAGGCTGGGTCTGAGTCCCCTGATGGTGGGTGGGTGGCAGGTTCCTCTTCCCAGCCGTGGTTTAATGGTGTCTTAATGAAAAACATCAGTATTTATAATGTCATTTTCTTTACATTAGTGCTTTAGTGTCCTGTAAGTAACTTTTGCCCTACTCAAAGGTCATAAAGATACTCCTGAGTTACTTGCTGGAAGCTTAACTGTTTTCCCCTCACACTAACATCTGTAATCCACCAGTGTGTGCTATGAAGCAGAGCGGTCACCTTTTTCCCTACTGGTCTCCACTTCTCTCTAGAGACCACCTTTCCTCTCTTCACCTTCGTCACATAGCAGACTTCCATGTGTGCACACACAGGTCCCTGTTGTTCCTTTGGTCTTTTGGTTGTCAGTGTCGATGTCACACTGTCTCAAACATTGTAGCTTCATAACAGATGTCCGTATCTCATAACTTTCAGCTGGTTCTTCATCTTCAAGACTGTCTTGGATCTTTGTTAATTTTTCCATGTGTGCGTACACCAGCTCAATTTCATACACCTGTGACACTGTTTCTGTTTTTTGCAATGCTGGGGTGCAACCCTAGGAAAGCACTTTACCACCAAGCTGCCTTCCTCATGCCCTCTTAATGTGGATTCAGTAAATCAATTTGAGAGGAATCAAGATTTTGGAAGCCCCTAGCCTTTGAGAAGCTGAGGCAGGAGAACCACTATGCGTTCAAGGCCTGGCTGGGCTGCATAAGGAATTCAGGACCAGTCTGAACTACACAGGGAGCCCTTGACTCAAAAGACAAACAGGAGATCTTTAGAAGCCATGGTGGTGCACACCTGTAATCTCAGCTATTTGGTAGAGTGAGGATCACAGGTCAAGGTCAGCCTGGGCAATTTAGCGAGTTCCTATCTCAAAGTAAAAAGGGGTAGGTAAACACAGTGGCAGAGCTCTTGTCTAGCATGTGTGAGGATTTGGGTTCTATCCCTAGCATTTCAAAAAAAAATATGGGGACCTTTTAGTCAGGTGAGAGAAAGTAGTGGCTTGAAATCTGTCCCTTGACTGGTGGCCAGGAGAGAAGGAGAGCAGGCGCACCATGCTTGATGTGACTCCACATGCCTTCGTGCAGACACGGGGTCATGAGGGCTTCCAGTGAGGGCCAGCTGCTGGAGAGATGGGTAGGAGACACCTTGCATCCCGTGCATATCGGGCGAGTGAGCCTTCTGTATGTGCCATGCCACGCCATCCCCCTCCACACCCAGAGGCGCAAGGCTCTGGCCCTAAGGCCAATGGGAGGGAGCCCGGCGGGTGCCTCTCACCTCACTCTCCCAGTGCTGGCCTGAGCACCAGCCGAAATACCTCTGTAAACCAAGCTGGTCTTCCTGCTTCTTCACTTTACGGAGATTTACTCTTGGGAGAAAGTGATTGGCTCCAGGGTATCACTAACAGACAGAATTCTCTTTGAAATGCAGGAGAAAAATCAAAAGAATGATCTATTTGTGTGGGTGTGGTTGTAATCACGTAGTACGCCCTGGAGTAATACTGGTTTTCTAGTTTTCCTTCTCTAGACTCTCAGTGGCAGCCCTCTGCTTTGCTCTGCTCAGTGGGGTCTCATGGGAAGGACTGGCTAAGAAACCTTGCAAGAATATTTTATAAGCCCAGCCAGCAAACAGTGTCTGAATGGTCTTCGAAATAGTTCTTTTTTTCACCTTTGATTTTATTTTCTATGTGCCATATCATCTCTCTTCTCCCATTTGACATTTATCATGAGATCTCACTGGAGGCTTCATAACAACCTAGAATCTTGAGGTTCTCTTGGTTCCTTGAAGTTTCGGCTCTACCCTTCCCCCTTTCACTGTTGGAGGGAGGGAGGTGACACTGTTTTATGATGGCTGCATGTACAAGTGGTGGCGGAGGAAAAGTGGGAGCTGCTGCTGCCATCAGCTGGCCTGGCCTCTGCTATCCCACTCACCTGGGCTCTTTCCTCAGTGACCTCTGTGACCTCGTGCTTCTGAAGCCACTGTGGCAGCTCTTCACCCACATGGAGTACGCCCTGTTTGAGGATGTGACACAGCCTGGCATCCTCCTCCCCCTGCATCGGGCACTCACAGAACTCTTCTTCGTCACCGAGAACCGTGCCCAGGTGAGGACCCTGCCTGCTTCTCGCCTTTCACCCCAGGTCTGAAGGGAGAGCAGGACCTCTACGTGCTTTTTGCTCCCTAGTGCTCAGAGAGGACTGGGTCTCAAGGCCATTCTGAGTCTGCGGTGTTCGGCAGGCCTGCGCAGGAAGACAGGCTGGCCCTACGGTCTGGCATGCCCACTGCCCAGCCCTGGGAAACCTCAAGTCAGCATTAGGTGGCTTATTTTGTCAGGCTTACTGCCAAAGTGGGAAAAACCCACGATTGACAGCCCTTGACAACAGTGAGTTTTGGAAAATCAAGTGGCTGGATTTCTCTTCCTCCTCTTTTCTTCCCCACAGCACAATAGACTCATTGAATGAGTGAGATGAAGGGAACTTTTACAGGTCCCCGCCTGGCCACCTTGCAGGCAGGTCAGAAGAGGGCCACCCCTCCAGTCAGGCCTCTTGTGTGGTGTTTTGAGTGAGCCATACCCCAGGTGCCTGCCATGCGTGGCATTTACCCCTCAGGCCTCCTGCTTCCTGGGCAGGTCACTCTCTGGTCCTTCACAGAGGCTGCTCTCTCCACAGGAGCTGGGCGTAATGCAGGATTACCTGCTGGCCTTAACCACGGACGACCACCTGCTCCGCTGTACAGCACAGGTACTCTCTGCCCCAGGGTCCGCCTCTGGCTCCGTCTCCTTGCCAGGGCAGTGCGTGTGTGCATCTCCTGGTCAATTCAGGACCTCTCAGAGTTTACACAGAGCTGGCCTTTCCAGCTGGCCAGAGTTAGTCCTTTCCTCCTGTGCTCAGAAAGCAGGCAAGCCCCATTTATCAGCACCAGTCGGACTAAACGTGGGGTCAGAAGACACTAGCAAGCATTTGTGTCTTTAAAACCAAAACAACCGATGCCTTAAATTTAGTTTGGCTGATCCCTGAAGTTTCCATAGAGTTAGTTAGGCTTAGATATTTTTGGATGTAATTTGCTTCCTTGATAGAACTTCTCTTCTGACAGCTGTTTGGTCTCGAGACCCTTTATACTTTTAAACTATTGAAGATCCAAGAAAGCTTTTGGTTTTGTGCATTGTAAGCATCAGTATATACCATTAGAAATTAGGTTAGCTTTTAAATCTAGACATTAAAGGTTAAAACAAAATTTTAAACATTTATCAATTAAATGTTTAAAATAGAGACATTTCATGTTAACATAAATGATGTGTCTTGTGGAAAAAAGTTTTTACTTTTAAAAACAAAAAATATTTTGCCGAGACAGTCTCTCACTGTGTTGCCCAGGTAGACTGGAATGGCCCAGGTCAAGGGATCTAGCAGCTCAGTGCCCTGATAGCGGAGGCCATAGGCAGGTGCCACTGTGACCAGTGTAAAACACAGCGACTGTTGAGAGGGGCGGTGCATGCTCCACTGCTGCAGGTCCACTGCTGCAGGACTCTTTAATGCCTGGCCCCGCCTCGGGCAGCAGGGTTCCTTTACTTCTGCATTGAGTCCATGGATCATGGCAGCTCAGCCTGTGGGAAGCTGCACCTGCTCCTGAGACAGCGGAGATATAAAGCACGGAGGCACTCAGGTTTACCCAGGCCCCAGATATTGAGCCAAGGTCTGCAGACTGAGCTGCACCCAGCCTTCCTGTCTTTCGCCTTTTCCCTCTTCTTCCTCTTCCCTGCTTCACGCTTCTTTCCATGCCAAGCAGGTAGGGAACTACAGTGCTTCCAGTCACCCTTGGGTGGCATCCAGCTGGGACTCCTAGCCAGAGCCCAGCACTCTGTCCCTTGCCGGTTCTGTCTCAGGAGAGAAAGGGTTACCTTTACTGCTGCAGGTGGTCTAGGAGCTTCTGCTACAGAGCAGTTGTGCCATAACAGAGACAGGAGAGCCTGTGGAACTCCGAGACCTGCAGGAAGGAGTGAATCCTTCCCCCAGCAGCCACCCTCACACCACTGCCCTCCCCTTGGTTTTATGACACAATGTGAGAACGCTTGAATATGTGAGGGTTTTTATTCCAGAAGCGCAGCATGGTAGGATTCCATTAAGCTTAACCATCGTGCTGGTTCGCCATCCCTGCCCTGGCTCGGAGCACCTGGCTTCCCAGCAGTTCTGTGGGTCCCAGCACTGCTGTTTTCTTCTGTGTGTACTATGCCTTTTCCCTTCTGCAGCTCCAGCTGCTTTTCCCAGAGCTTTCCAGACGCCCAGAGGCAGGTTCCCAGCAACATGACTACCCCTCCAGGGCTCTGCGCATTTACCTCACTTGGGGGGTTTTTGTGAGGTTTCAAGAGCTTTTTCCCTCGCTCTCAGCCTGTTGTCCTTCCAGTGGGGGCATGTGGGGCTCACCGCAGCCCATCTCTGCTCCCTTGGTGCTCGGCACAGAGCCTGGCCCCTGAGTACTGGCTGACGAGCAATGCATCATCCTTCACGCTGGCCACCATTCTCCTTCCACAGGCTCTGCAGAACATCGCTGCCATCAGCCTGGCCATTGGCTACCCGAACAAGGCCACCCGCCTCTGGAATGTCGAGTGCTAGCCTCTGTGTGGTACGCATGGGACTCATGAGTCTGCCCATGGGGTTTAGAGCAGACATGCAGCGTCATTCAGGAAAACTCCTGTGGCCTCACTCCTGCTCCATTCAGAGGCCAAGTGGCCACATGTCCAAGAACTTCCTGTGTCGGCCAGACATGGACACAGACTATGACAAATGGATAAGCAAGGCAACGCAAAGCGGCTCGAGGCAGGCAGGAGGCCCTTGAGCGGGCCACGTAAAGAGCAGCCTCCTGTCTCCTCTCGCTGAAGCTGCCCGCACTTGCCATTCCAGGAAGGTGCTGGCTGCCCAGGCAACTGTCACAGTGAGACCTGTGGCCACGATGACCGGACTGGGAGGTCCTTCGCTTTTGCTTCATGAGGCTGAGAATTCAAACCAAATGACCAGTGGCACAGGTCCTCCTGGCCACCACCAGTCCCCAAGTATTGTGTGCAAGACACTTGTCTGCTAGTTCCCTGCATACCCTGCTGGCCCAGAGAACTCCTTGGTGAGTGCAGGTGCCCAGGGAGCAGCCCACAGGCTGCCTGCACATCTGTCGCCCAGTGGCCCCCACCACAGCCAGGTGTCCAGTCGTCCTTTGCCCTGTTTCAGTTTCCATCTCAGGTTTTTAGACTCCCTGAGATGAACGCCTTTAGGGAGCAATCCCGGACAGTCAGTCAGGGAGCAGACCAGAGAGCGCGAACTGGAGGAGCCCTGTGGCCTCTGTACCTGGTGGCAGTGCTCTCCAGGGTCTTATTTTAGGAGGAAATAGACACGTGATTTTATTTCTGCTGATGGTCATGATAATCTGTCACACCCACCGCCAGTGGGACTCTGCGTGGTTATTTGGCTGCCACTTGCCTAGCAATAACTACATTAGTTCTAGTGAATGCTTTTACATTTTTTCCTTTTAGGGTTTTAGCCTTGCCCTGAAGTGCTGATTATTATTCTTTTCCAGAGCCGTGTTTTAGCACGTGGGCTGGGACCAGCTCTGTGGGACGTGAAGACTGCCCAAGGCGGTGCCATAGAAGGGCACGGGTCTGGGCTGGCCGCACAGGGCCACACCCAAGGCAGGCTTCTTAGAGCCAGGGCCACACCTGACCAGTGGGCATAGCCATGATCCTGCCAGCCCCTTGACCTCTGTGTCCCCCTTGGGGTCTGCACTGGAAAAGCCTGCAAGCAGCCTCCTGTAGGAGCACTCTGCCTCCTGGCAAGGAGATCAAGACTGCAGGGACCTTTGCAGCCCTGAAATTAGATTCTCAACCGAGTCCCGGCGTGTAGGAGAGACAGTCACAGAGGGAGGGCCTGAGATGGCATTCAAAGGAGGCAGGAGCACACGGGGTAGTACCCCGAGGCCCACTGCCTGCCCTCAGGGTGGGCAGCCTGCTTCCCACCTTCTGCACTTTCCCTAACTGCCCCGGTTTACAAGCTGCCTGTGCCCAGAAAGGCCATGTTCCCTGCCACCCCACCCAAAGATCTCCCGAGGGGGTCAGAGAGTGAGTCTTGGAACTGGGGGGCCCACGGTGGAGTCAGACTCAGTGACAGATGGCCTGGAGGAGGAGTGACATGGCACCCCTGCACCCTGCCACGCTTTGGACCAACTCTGAGTAAAGCGGGCAGACGCAGGGCAGGGCAGTGGTCACTCCCTTGGGGCGGTGTCCACTACCTCTACTCCCACCTTCCTGTAAATAAACGCTGGACTCCACGTAGCTTCTCTCCCTTCACTGCTGTTTTGTGTCTGCTTCAGTCTGCATAGAACAAACCCAGGTTTTCCTTCCCCACATGGCTGCTGCTGCTCTGAAGGGCTCCAGCCACGAGGTGGCGCTGCGGAGCCAGGCCTGCTCCTCACAGCCTGGGGCGACATCCCGAAGGAGTCCAGCTCCGTTTGACTCTTATTAGGAGGCAAGACTGCCTGGAATGAGCTAAAGCTGGCAGGAATAGAGTGTCGTGAAACATGTGCCTAATCTATAAGGAAATTCTGTTCCAAATCATACATACTGTACAGACACTCTTCCAGTGTGAGGGGTAACTTACCTTCATCATTGTTTTTGTTTTCTTACGGGTTTACGATTTTGAATTTTTCTTATTTGGTTGAAAGAATTTTGATTATATCAGCTGAGTGAGTTCAGCCTGTAAAAAGAATGTTCAGTTGTGGATAAAATATGCAAATGAAGAGAAATATATTGTACAAATTCTATATAAAAAGTACAGCTATGTGTGGACTTAATCTTTCTCCTCCTTCACCTCTGTCTCTCTTGTGAAGGTTATGTTCAGAGTTTCTACCAAGTCCGAACCCGTGGCATTTGTCGAATTTCATGGCCTTAGGGTTAAAGGAACAGAAAGGCTCTCTGGTTCCATTGTCTGTGTCCTGGGAATCTCTTGGCTCCTCCTGAGTTCAGTCTCAGGCCAAGGTCACCCCTCCCTCCCTGCTCACACCTGGATTCACCAGTCTCCCTTGGGCATGTGCCCCTGAGACTTGCATATGTGAGAGATGACCCCAGAGTGTCCACTCCGTGTAGATGCCCCAGTTCCACTTTGCTGGCCGTGGCCCCGCTGTAGCTCATTTGATTAAAGAGCCACACCTGTGTGGCCAACATAGCCTGCACCGAAACAGAAGAGAGCTGACAGGTTCAGCCCTGAACCCCAGCCCAGCCTGGCCGTGGTGTGTACCCAAATCAGTGATGTGCCAGACGCTGGGGCTTCCTGCGAACTGCCCAGCTAAAAACCCAGGCATGAGCTGGGCATAGTGGCACATACCTGTAATCCCAGCACTCGGGAGTCTGAGGCAAGAGGATTGCTGTGCGTTTGAGACCAGCGTGGACTACAAAGTGAGTGCAAAGCCAGCCTGAACTGCATAATGAGACCCTCAAAAAGACAAAAAATAATCACCGAGACGCTCAGGCCAAATCTCAACGTGGCCCTGCATCCTGGGCAGAACCTGTTGTCCATCTAACTGCCATTTCCCAGCCACTCCCTCCCATGTTCACAGAGGCCCACTTTTTTGCAGGTGGTAACTAGAGGTTTGTTTGTTTCCCCTTACTGTACTGGGATTTGAACCCAGGTCCTTCCACTGAACCACATCCTCGGCCCTTTTTTTTTTTATCTTAAGATAGGATCTCATGAAGGTCCTCAGGCCATCCTCAAACTTGAGATCCTCACATCTCGGCCTCTGCAGTTGCTGGAATTACTAAGGTGCTAGCTGTCATGTCTGGCTTGGAGATTCTACCAACTCACAAGGTTGAAGTCGGTTTAAGCCTCTCTCAAACCTCATTTCTGTTTGCTTTCCCACACCCTCTTTTTCCAGCCCCCCTTGTGGTCAGAGCTGTTCTGTGACCTAGTTCCCACTAAACAGAAGCCGAAGCCGGCCAGGAGGCTCTGAACAAGGGTTTTGCCCCTGTGGAGACGTGATACTTGGTGGTCCCTCTGCGGTCTTGACACTGACAGGTAAAAAATGTGAGACAGAGGGCCACATGCTGGAACTGTGGGAAGAGAAAGGTAGGAACCCCATGGGTCCTTTTGCTCCCTTGTTTGAGCACTTGAATGAGCCATAGAGTGAGTAGGGGGGTGCCATAGTGGTTGGGTAGTCTCTCATTTGCAGATTAAAGCATTTCTGACCTAAATGCATGTGATGCTGTGGCCCCAGTAGGTGGAAAAAAAGATCAAGAGGAAATATGTAAATTTCCTAACATAAAAAAGCCTGGGACATACCAGAATTTGGAAGGGTATGCCTTGTTCTTGGGTAGGAAGAACCAATGTAGTGAAAATGGCCATACTCCCAAAATTGTTATACAGATTTAATGCAATCCTGATCAAAACACCAATGGCATATCACACAGAATTAGAGAAAACAATGCTAAAATTCATCTGGAACCAGAAGAGACCTAGAAGAGCAAAAGCAATTCTGGACAACACTAGGTGCATCACAATCTCTGACTTGAAATTATACTACAAAGCTACTGTGATAAAATCAGCATGATACTGGCAAAAAAAAGCTAGAGCTGAGGATAAATAGAGCAGATTAGAAGATGCAGAACAACTCCAAATGCACTCAGCCGTCTTATCTTTGACAAAGGGGCCAAACACCTTCACTGGAAGAAAGACAGCCTCTTTAATAAGTGGTGCTGGAAAAACTGGCTTTTCACATGCCAAAGACTAAACCTAGACCCATGTCTATCACTATGCGCTAAACTAAAATCAAAATGGGTCAAAGATCTAAATACTAAAACAGAAACACTAAATCTGCTAGAAGAGAGAATAGGGAGAATTTCTGAAGACATTGGTGTAGGCAAAGACTTTATGAGCAAAACCTTGATTGTATAGGAACCATCACAAGGAACAACTGGGATCTCTAAAAGCTTTTACACAGCAAAAGAAACCATCAACAGAGTGAAGCAACAACCCACAGTGTAGAGAAAAAATCTTGCCAGCTGTTCCTCAAAGAATTAAGATCTAGAACGTATAAAGATCTCAAAAAAAAAAAAAAATCAGAGCCCCCAATTTTAAAGTCCCAATCTGAAAATGGGCATCTGAAATGAATAGACACTCCTCAGATGAAGAAGTAGAAATAGAAAATAAATATATGAAAAAATGTTCAACCTCACTGGTGATGCCTATATTCCTGCTTTCTAGGGATGGCTGTCCAGGTACCTTTGTTCAGGTTCAGAGGGTCCAGGCTTGAAGTCTGGAAGTACCCTTCCAGGATCTGCTCTGATTTTTTTTTGTTAATTGCAAATTAAACTCCAAAACCAACAATTCAACAGCTACTAGGGAAAGCTGTGGGTTTGTAAGTGGTCATCTCAGAACTGCTGAGCAACACCGGGCAGACAATGTGCCCAGGAAATCCCCACATAGCCCTAAAGCCCAAGTGCTGGGCCGCTGGCTACTCTGCCAGCCAGAATGCTCCTTAGTGTGGTGGGCACAGGCTCTGTTAGCCTAGAGAGACTTCTAAGGGCGCTAACTGCTTTCTCCTTTAATTAAAAAAATTAATTGACATAATTGTACCTGTTTGTCAGGTACACAATAGCATTTCATTATATATTCATTATATGTAGAAAATATTTAATGATTGGGGCTGGGGATTTGGCTCAGCGGCATAAGTGCCTGCCTTGCAAGCAGGCAGTCGTGAGTTCGATCCCCGGTACCGATAAAAAGGAAAAAGACAAAAAAAAAAAAAAAAAAAAAAAAAAAAAAGAAAATATTTAATGATTACATCAGTGTAATCAATATGTCACCTCAAACTTGTCTTTTTTTTTTTTTTTTTTTTTTTTTGGTCTTTTTGAGACAGGGCTCACTTCGCAGTTAAGGCTGGCCTTGAGTTCACTTTGTAGCCCAGGCTGGTCTAGAAGTTGTGGCAGTCCTCCTGCCTCACCCTCTAAACCCTAGGAGTACGCCACCATACCTGACTAAACCTGTCATTTTGTATGTATGTGTTGGGAACATTCCAAATCCTCTCTTGGGGAGTTGGCTTAGTATTAGAGGCAATGCTTAGCATATACAAGACTCTGAGTTCAATACCTAGCACCAAACATTAAAAAATAAATACTCTTTGACATATTTTGAAATCTTTCTTTCTTTCTTTCTTTTGTTTGTTCGTTCTTTTTCCTCCTCCTCTCCTTCTTCTTCTTGTTCCTCCTCCTCCTGCTCCTCCTCCTTCTGTTCCTCCTCCTGTTCCTCCTCCTCCTCCTTCTTTTTCTCATCTTCCATCTTCTTTGAAGACAGGCTTTGGATATACAGTGCAAGCTGACCTTGAACTCACTTATGTAGCCAGGCTGGCCTCGAACACATAGAGGTCCTCCTGCCTCAGTCTCCTGGATGCTGGGATTGCAGGCATATCCCACCACTCCAAACCTTAAATTTTCAATTAATTGTTGCCAAACATTGTTATTCTATACTACAGAACACTGGAAGTTATTCCTGTATTTGTTCTTTGGTTAGTTGGTTGGTTTGGTTTGTTTGTTGTTTGGTGGTTTTTGTGAGACAGGGTTTTACTATGCAGTTCAGGCTGGCCTTGAACTCAGTTTGTGGCCCAGGCTGACCTCAAACTTGTAGCAATCCTCCTGCCTCAGCCTCCTCCTAAGTGGTGGGATTACAGGCTTGCACTACCATAACCGGTTTATTCCTGTACTTGTTAATCCCTCTATCCACTCCCTACTCCTACCCAAGCTCTGTTAACCACTAGTCTACTCTCAACTTCTGTGAGATCAACGTTTTGGCTTCTACATGTGAATAAGACTTTTTTTTTTTTTTTTTTTGTCTTTTTATCAGTACCAGGGATCGAACTCATGACTGCCTCCTTGCAAGGCAGGCGCTTATGCCGCTGAGCTAAACCCCCAGCCCAAGACTTCATTTTTTTAAAAAACTTTAATGGAAGAGAATGTGCACAAGTATAACTAAATCCAAATAGAAACTCAACTGCATTTAATATCAGGCAATATAATTCAAGACAACACTGAACCACAGGCCACCACATCTGTAATCCCAGCACCTGAGAAGCTGAGGCAGGAGGATCACAGTGAGTTCGAGGCCAGCCTGGGCTGCATAGAGAGATCCCTATCTCAAAAAAAACTAATAAAAAATTTAAAATGTTTCAATATTTTAGATAGAGAGTATAACTTATAATAAAAAAAATACTCCAAGTCCCACAAGAAATTACATCAAGCAAAACAGTGCTAGAGATTTGTAGAGAATTAGACTAACTCAAAAGTTAATAACAAAAGTTAAAACTCAAACATTATTAATGCGTTGTTTGTTTATTTGAAACAAAGGTTCACTGTGTAGTCCAGGATGGCTTTGAACTTGCAATGATCTTCCTGCTTCAGCCTCCTGAGTTCTGGGATTATAGGCCTGTGCCACCATGCCTAGCTCACTGAAATTTTAAGGCCTATGGGTGTGGCTCAGTGGTAAAGCACATATGTAGCCTGTGTGAACCCTTGGTTTCATCTCCAGTACTACAAAAAGAAAAATAGAATAGAGGACAGCTGTAATCTTAGCTACTCAGGAGGTTGAGACAGGATAATCCCTGTGCCTAAGAGTTCAAAACGAGCCTGGGCAACATGAGACCTCATCTCAAAAGAGAAAAAAAAAATGAAGAGTACAGAATTACTAGCAATCATGAGTAAATAGAAAATTAATTATAAAGGAATACTATGAGTAAGATATTAGCAAAGTAATTTTAATGAAATGGACAAATTCTTAGAAAGATGCAAAGTACCAAGACTGACTCAAGGAAAAAATAGACGGCTGTGGATTTAGTTCAGTGGCTTAAGCGCCTGCCTGGCAAGAGCGAGGTCATGAATTCGATCCCCAGCACCAAAAAAAAAAAAGAAAAAATAGAAAATTGGAACTAAGGGACTAACCCAGAGGTACCTGGTATGCAAGGAAGGAAGGAAGAAAGGGAAGGAGGAAGGAAAGAAGGAAGTTTGGAAAGAGGCAGAACTATCTCCATTTGCAGATACATTATCTTGTATATGTTTGTGTGTGTGTGTGTTTTTGAGACAGAGTTTCCCTTTTTTTGTCAAAAAAAAAAAAAAAAAAATACATACAGAAAACCAAAACCAAAAAGGGCTAAGTGTAGCTCAGTGCAAAGGCCCTGGGTTCAATTCCTAGTACTGGGAGGAAAAAAAATTACCAGCGCTAAAAGAGCCACTTGCTCATATGGTCAGCCAGCTTCAGGTCTGCAAGGCCGTGGGACCGAAGGCCACAGACACCTACACACTGCATGGGCTTCTCTATATGGACTCAGCACATTGCAGCTCACTTCCTCCCGCATGAATGCTGCAAAAGTAAGAGCATTCAAGCAGAAAACCACAGCCTTTTTATAACTAACTTCAAAAAGGAACAGCATCACTTCTGCTTTCCTATTGGCCAGAAGCCGTCAGTAAGTCCTGCCCACATTCACTGGGAGGGGATTGCAGAGGCCACAGTTCTGGGAAGCGCTCACAGATCCCTCTAGAAGGCTGCCTTCCACAGCCCTGCTCCTCTTTCCTCAGAGCGCTGATCCCGTGTGCCTGTGCTACTGTGGCTTTGTTTGCTGTGGAACACCCCTGATAGACAGTGAGCTCCGTGGGATGGAGACAGTATTCATCTTGCTCACGCAGCATGTCACATTAGCTCGTAGGACCTATGCAAGGTGCTACCTAATAGCAACTGAATGAACAAATTTACACTTGCTTTGATCACACCCCAAGAATGCCTGGCAGCACAGGTAGGAAAGTGAGGCGTGGCTATTTCTGAGGAAGAGTCTTGGAGGAATAGAGGGAAAAGGCTTACGAGTGTCTCTCTTCTTTCTCCCTCTGAGCTATTGGAACCCTTAGCCACGGGCAAATGCTATTTTCACAATCAAAAATTTTTTGAAACGAATGCTCTCTTAAGGCCACAAATAAATGACAAACTGGAAAAATACAACATATGCAACTAAAGAATGTTTCTCAAAGTCTTTAAGGGGCCTTTAATAAGTCAATAAAACAAGGATTGATAAAATAAAAAATAATAAAATAAAAAAGGGCAAGAGACAGAAACTGACAGTTCTCAGAATAAAAAATACAGACGACCAGCAGCAGATGGCATTCACCTGCGTGAGTAAAGAAATGCAGCAGCAGAGGAAGAGAGAGGAGGCACGGGTGAGCGGCGGGCTCTAGAGCAGCGCTGAAACCCGACTGGCCTGGGAAGAGCCAATTTTGCTCCCACGACTCCCATGATGTATCTGTGGGAAGTCACCCGGACCTACTGAAATGTGTGGGCCTGGGAACCCCAACACCCACGTTAGAGAGTTAGTAAAGCACCATGAGGGTGATTAGAGCAACTCTGCACAGGTGCTACTTGGAATGTAGTCCATATTCCCCCCCCCCCCCATATTCCCACCAAGGTCACATCCCCAGGGTGATGGTTGTGAAGTGGTTGGGCCTTCCAGAAGGATCTGAGCACGAAGGGTCCCCTCACAAAAGGTGAACACTTATGGGCGTGCGTCCTGCGCTCACGACGGTTGGCCATGTGGAAGTTCCCTGTTATAAAGCAGGTTTGCCCCTCGGGTTTCTCTTGTCCTATAAGCCAGCCCACTTGCCTTTATGCTTTCCGCCATGAACTGAAACAGCACAAAGGCTTTGAGACATTCAGGAGCCCTGTCTTGGAGTTAGAGACCACAGAGCCCTAAGCCGGCATAACCACTTCTCTTTATAAATTATCCAGCCTCAAGTATTGTTAGAGCAATAGAGAGCAGACTAAGACAATGTGTTATTTGTTTATTTATTTATTTATTTTTTGTCTTTTTCGTTTTTTATCGGTACCAGGGATCGAACTCACGACTGCCTGCTTGCAAGGCAGGCGCTTATGCCGCTGAGCTAAATCCCCAGCCCCGACAATGTGTTATTAATGTTATCAATGTGTGAAAGTATTCACATATTAAGTGAAAAAAAAATCAAGATAAAAATAACAACCACCAACCCCCAGTAGGACAAACTATATTTGTGTCTTATAGAGAAAGGTCTGACAAAACTTGTAGCAAAATGTTAGCACTGGGTACTAACATAGGGAGCTTATGGGAAATGCAACCACTTTCCATTTGTCTGTATTTTGAATTTTCTTTACACTTGATATAATAAAAAAGCAAAATAAAGGTTTTTTTTTAAATGTTCTATTGTGAGAGTTCTATTGGCTTTTTCAAGTTTGTTTTTAAGTTCGTCTGTCACAGGGCTTGGCTTTCTGGGCTCCAGGCTGGAACATGTGGGGGGGTTTCTTGCTTGGGGAATTGTATTTTTCCAGGTTGCCTGCGAGGCGCTGGGAGTTTAGAGCTAACAGAGGTTGCCAACTTCTCAAAAGGCCTAGACCCCCTAGCAGCGCCTGGGGCTGGGTCACACGTGGCACGGGGCCCCAGCCCCACAGGACACTGCTGCTGCCTGGGCTAGCGACAGCTCACTCCATCCTGGGCACAAAATCCAGTTCTGTGGTGTATATGCTTCCTCAGTTATGAGCACTGCAATATGAGCCTCTGTTCTTTTACTATTTTCCTTGAACCACAAAAATTTTCCCTCTCTGTGCCTCACACTGTAAGGTAACCATGTGACACAGGTACAGCCAATCAGAGCCTTTCATTGGCTTTCTACATAATGATTGGTCCACGTTTGGACACGTGACCTCAGTCAGTCTACTAAGCTCAGGACTTTCGCTGCAACCATTGGGGTTGCTGGGAGAAAGATGCCTCCCCGGGAGCTCTAGGTGGGCCTCCCACAGCCTTATCCAGAGCCTAAGGATAAAGTTTACCGATGCTGTGTCTGCCACCCTCTATGTGGACCCTGGGCTTTGCTGTCCTGTGAGCCAAATTTCCCATTTTTGCTCAACTTCTCGGAGTTGTTTTTCTGTCATAGTCAAAAGAGGTTTAACTGCTTTGAGCGAGGAGCCAGGAGCTATTCAAAGACCAGAGATGCAGCCGTGATGGGCAGCAGGTCCCTGCCTGGCAAAGCACACAGCCCAGCAAGCTGCAGGCTTCCTCCTGTGGCTGGTCTTGCCCTAGTGCCCAGAGCAGGCCCGCCTATAAGCCAGACTCTCAGTCATTCTGTCTGCACAGAGCTGCAGATTTTGTAAACAATCCCACACAAATGCCCGCCAGCAGGAGAACGAGGTGTGGGACTCACACTCTTCCAAACACTAGGCTTCAGCTTCCAAATTTCTTAACATCTCTCAAGGTAGCTTAAATTTTGCATTCCCTACCAGTATGCTCTGACATTTAAAGAATGTTCTCGGTTGTGACTTTTGGAAATTAAACCCTTTTCAAATATATGATGCAAATATTTTCTCCTATTCTGTGGTTTTTCTTCTCACCCTCCAAGTAGGGTCTTTTATTTTCACATCCCTCCTCCCCAGTACTGGGGATTGAACCCAGGGAGCATTGAGCTACATCCCGCCCCCACGTTTTGTTTTGTTTTGCTTTAGTTCCAGATGGGGGTCTCACTAAATTGCTCAGGATGCCCTTGACCTCAAGATTCCCTCTGTCTCAGCCTCCTGACAGCTGAGAATTAATCATGTATTTTGATGCAAAAATGTTCCTTTTTTGTTACTGGGGATCAAACTCACAACCACACAGTTGCAAGGCAGGCACTTGTGCCACTGAGTTAAAACCCTGGCTGCAAAAATGTTTTTCATTTTGAAGAAGTCCTGTCTATCCAGTTTTTCTTTTCTTGCATTGCTTTCAGTGACCAAGAAACCATCGTCACATTCGAGATTATAGAGATTTACTACTATGGCCCTGGAAGAACGGGATAGGCAGAGTAGAAGAATGGAATATGGAGTGTAACAATAGGACAGGAAGACAAAGCAAGAGGGGGAGAAATGGGCAGGGAGGGGACTGGAAGCAGGATCCAGGAGAGGCACGCTGGCTAGGAGGGATGAGGGTCCAGCACAGACCAAAGGAACAGCTTGGTAAGGGCACAAGGCTGGAGTTAGCATGGGGTGGAGACAGCAGAGAGGTGGAAGCCTGGAACCCTTCACCCAGCCCCAGGACAGTCCTGAATGATAATGGCCTCCCACGGGTGCTGGGGCTTGGCACTCCTGGCTGATAGTTCTCAGCGCCCTCACCTCAAAACAACAGATTTTAGTGTCTGGGCAAAACAGTGCAGTGGTATAACTCATGAACTCAGAAGTCCAGCTATCAAGATTCAAATCTTAGGTCATCTTCGTCGGTGTTGTGTTATTTTAACAGAATCCCATGTACAGCCCAGCCGTTTGTAATGAAGAGAGGTTTGTTTGACTTACGGGCTGGGAGGGAATTGAGAACCAGAAGGACCCTCTGTAAGGATTGCTTCCAGGGCAGACACCCCTTCCTGGGATAATGAGCACAATTATGGCCTATTACTTCTTGAGGTTCTGCCTCAGCCCATTGCATGGAAGGTTAACTTTCTGACACATGGACTTTGGGATAGATGTCTAAACCACAGCATGGGTCTACACCCAACAAGCATGTAGCCTTGGACAAGTCCTTCACCTCTCTGGGCTCTGAGCCCCGAGAGACTAAGGAAGAAAATTTCAAAACATACCTAAATACTCTGTGTGCCAGATATCAGTTAACACTGCACGCCTGGGGAAATGTAGGAGCAGGTCCCAGAGATGTTTAATGACACATAATTTTCTTTTTTTTTTTTTTCTGCCTTCTTGTATTTGAGACACACAATTTTCTAATTCCTTCTGTATCTAAGTGTTGCACAGTGAGGGTGTGTGCATTCATAAGTAGCAAACAGTGTGAAGCTCAGGTTCCGTGCTGTGGTGGGAGCCAGGCTCACTGTCTGGGCCAGACCGGGAAGCTGGAGCACAAAGGTTGCATGATTGGTTTGACCCGAGTGCAGCCAGGCTATGCTTGGCTTGGAGCCAGCTCAGGCAGGAAACAGTGACCGCTGAGAGCCCTGGACCCTCTGGGGTTGCTGGGCAGGGGCTGCTTCTGGAAGAGCCACAGCACCGTGGCAGGTCGTTGAAGTGTGTTGGCTAGGAAGTGCTTTCTGGACATGTCCCATTTTACAGCCCCAGAGGGGAGTGATGGGCTCAGGTTCCCTATATGTGTCTGGGAATGAAACCCTCGCCAGTCAGGTGCAAGAGCCAGGGCAGTCTGGGATGCCTGCTGTGGGCCTGTGACCCTGGCTGCAGAGTCACATCCGCTGTTTGGCCACAGCATGGGCTCCGCCACTCCTTGGGGGGAAGCTGGCATTGTGTTCTCAATGGCCAGTGGTGGAAAAATCACACACACAGGCTGAGTAAACAGAGACACAGGGCCGCCACCATGGGAACACCGGGTGGAGGTGGCAGCATGTCTGGAGCACCACGGGAACATGGCTTGACCTAGGTTCACCTCAGGGCGGGAGTATACAGACTGACCCAAAGGGCCCCAGGAATGGCCCAAAGACGTCTAAGCCCAGAGATGCCAAGGTCACCCAGAAAGTCCCAGCCAGGGTCAGGGCAGCGCCCAGCCCTTTGGCTCTTGGCTGTAGCTCCTCCATCAGGTAGGTGGGCAGAGAAACAGCGGGTATTCTACCTGTCATTTGGGGAGGCTTGGGGACAGCCTTCACTTTTCAAATCCTGACCATGACAGATTCCCAAAGGCAAAACTGTAGGTAGTTTCAAGTGCTGCTTTAGGCTGTTTGTGTAAAGCCCTCCATGGTCCCCAGGAAGCTGTCAGCACCTAGAAAACACCAGTGCACAATGGGTGACCACGTGGGAGGCATGGTATTAGCACGTGGAAGACATTAGCACTGTCTGTGTCACTTTCTTATCTCTGAGACACAGGGCCCCACACCTGCAGTTTGAAAGAGGAGAGGTCTGTTTGGGCTCACATTTTAGAAGTTGGGGTCCCTGCGTGGTCAGCAGCATGGCAGAAGCTGCTCCCATCACAGCAGCCAAGAAGCAGAGAGTGAAGGGCGGGGCTGGGGAGGGCGATGCACCTTTCCTCCCAGACTCCACCTCCTAACAGCATCCTCTCACTTCCCAAAGCCCCACCTCGGAGCCCAAGAGGCTTTGGGAGGACGTCTAGATAGAAATGTAACATCGCCCATGGAAACACTAGAATCCAAGGCTCCACAGATAAAGCTTGGGACACTGCCAGTCCCAAGGGCCTGTAATCAAGTGCAGAGTCATTTATGGGTGGCCTAGGAACAGAAGTGCAGAGAGAGACAAGCTGTGTCCTGGCTGCTTGTGCTTCCCACGGAGATGGAACTGGAACCCTCTGCAAGTAATTAGGATTAGGGGTGAGCTCAGCTTGCTCTTGGGAGCTGCTGTTGCCTCGTTCTAAGAACAGTGTTTCCCTGCTTAGGCCCTGTCTCCTCCTCAGCCCCTTTGCATCCAGGGGCTACAAGCCTCCCCTATGCCCTCCCACTGTTTCTGTCCCTCCAAGTCCCCAGAGGTGCTTTGGGGAAAGGCAAGGCGGAGAGCAGGCTAGTGTACTCACAGACCATGACAGGTGGGGTGACTGTCAGTGCAGGGCAAGGGCACTGCTGCCCCTGCTGGGGGCCACAGGTTAGCCAGGCGTGTCCACCCTCAGAAAGCCGCAGAAGCTTCCAGGCTTCCCCCTCTGCCTGAATGTGGCTGAGCCTGGCCTCCAAATTGAAGGGAGAGGATAAGGGGATCCTGGGCAGGGACAGCTACCCCTGGGACTTCTTTGGTTTTTAGGGTAACCTGGAAGACTTTATCTCAAGAGGAACCACAAACACCCCTTGGCTTTCTCCTTGACATCTGGGCCCCTGTAGCCCAGCCAGCTGAAGTCCAATGGGCCTGGCTCCTCACACTGTGCCTGTGGACAGGACTGGCCAGGCACGACTGAGGCCACCCAGATTTGACCTCTGGAAGGCACAGGATTGTTCAAGCCTGGGTACAGACAGGTGCCAAGATACAGATCCATGGAGACCTAGGCAAAGCCTGGGATCAGAGGGAGAGAACTCAAGCAGAGTCAATGCAAGAGGCTAGAGAATGGTGTCTCTCTCTCTCTCTCTCTCTCTCTCTCTCTCTCTCTCTCTCACACACACACACACACACACACACACACACACACACACACACACATGCGCGCGCGCATTACTTGGGGCAGGGCTAAGAAAATTATTCCAACACCATCCTAACCAGCAAGCTTTGGCTTTTTCTGCCTTGCGCAGCTCAAGAAGAGTGCTTGTTTGGCAAGTGTGAGGCCCTGGGTAAAAGAGAGAAAAAAGCCATGAAGGAAAGAAAACAAAAAACAAAACACCAACACAAAATATTTGCAAACAGGAAGCTGACATAAAGCCATAGGGGCTGAGGTCTCAAGTGACTCCTTCGCATTCACTGGGTTCCATCCTTCATCCTTGGTTCCCCTCCCCAACGTGACAGTTAACAGGAAATGCAGTGGCATCTCAGCTGCTGTGGCTTCTCTCCCAACCTGTGAGAACGCTGCCCTAGAACCTCCATTGCCCAGAGTGGCAGGCAGATCTATTGGAGCAAACGGCATTCTTTCATCAGTGGGTAAAGGCTACAGTTAATCACCTAGGTTCAGAGCAAAGGGTTTCTCCTTTTTCCTTTGTCCTCCCCCAGGAGCCAGTGGTGTCAGTTGCCCTGCTCTGTTTGTCCTCTGGCTCCTGCCAGTGGCCCCTCTAGCTGGGCCAATGGGTACCCTGGTCACCTCCGACTCAAACCTCAGCAACACACCGCGCTCTTTCCCCAACCCAAGGCCAAGTCATAAGGCAAAAAGATGGGCGACATGGTGAGACCATGGGGGGTGGGTGCCCACATCTGCCAGGTGGTCCAGCCTCACTGGCGTTTGTGGGAACAGGACCCCAGCCTCACTGGGGACAGGACCCAGTTTCTCTCCACCTCTGCATCCTGAGGTCCTGAGATACACAGGGCAACAGATTGATTGCTGGCTCCGTCAAGCTCACCCACAAGTGGGTGAAACCCACACCACTTACCCCTTCCTCCCTGCCTCCCTGCCTCCCTGCCTAGTGTGAACACAGAGGTAAGTGTGGACTGTGCCTCTCTGCTCTGATCAGTCACAGCTGACACCTGCTGGGTGTACACTGCCTGCCGAGCAGGTCCAAGAGCGTGTATCACTCAGGGTACATTCAGCTGCAGGGAGCCAACAGCACAAACGGTCACTGCTTTGAACAAGGGTGTTTAAAGTCATCTGTCAGAACAGGAAACCTGAGGGTCGATCGTTCCAGGCTGTCTGGCAACTCAGCAATGCCTCCCCGTAGCTCCATCCTTCCGCTCCCCCCATAGATAAATTTTATACACAGCTGCTGTGGTCCTCAGGTCTCATACACTTTTCTCAGGCAGGAAGTAAGGACAGTGAATGCTTCATTCTTTGTATTTTATTCAGGAACCTTCTAGCAAACTGCCCCTTGTGCCTCAATAGCTGCAGCTGGCCGTCACGGCCCTCCTCGGCTTCCAGGGAAGGTAGCTACTCTCGGGCAGAAGGGCACTTGGCTTAGGTCATTCGTGACCCAAGCCCTAGTCTAGGGAGTGCGCTGCCTGGAGCCAGGTCAGCCCTCTGTTAGCAGAAGGGGTGTGCAGAGTAACCGCTGTTGCGTGGCCAACCAAGAATGGACACGTGTTTTCCCAAACCCCCGACTGTCCACTAAGGTGGAGCGTATGGTTCCTGTTTTACAGATAATAAAACTGAGACTCAGAGACATTTAGCAACCTTACTGAGTAGGTGAGTGAGTGGCTGGTAACGGTTTAACTCTGCGTCTGTTTCCACAGGGCAATCCTTTCCAACTGTCACACCCCTGGGAAGCTGCCGCTTTGGTACCCTTCTCCCTACCCCCAGACTGTGACACCCTTGAAGAAAACCCATCTTGGTTTTTAATTTCAGCAGTGTCTTGCAGGTGACAGTGGTCCCACTGAAATGATTTAAGCACAACCATCTGGTTTTGATACTTACTGTTTTGCAATATGTTTTAAAACCAAGACCACAGACTTGCCAAAACTACCTTTACAAAATACACTTGATCTTTTCTTCTGTATTGTTTTCTGCCAACCCATGCTGGGCTCCTGAAGTCCTGGGCAGAATTCCAAAGTAAATACCATCCGACATGGAAATATGGGGGAAGGAGAGGAGGGTGAAAGACCGATTGAAGCCCTGAAGAGTGTCAGTTCCTCGTTAATTGTGGAGCTATGGAAAATTCTTTGTTCCTGCCTGCTGGCTTCTTGCCTCCAGGATCTGGGTGGGTATTGCCTTTGGCCAGCTTCCTGGTCCGGTCACAGACAGTCTGATCAGAGGGGAGTGCCTTGGGGGACAGAGGCCAGATCCAGATTGGGTCCTTCGGAGTGGACAGGAGAACCCAAAGGACCTGCACATCAGCCCCCTCAGCTTGCCGTCAGGGTGGCCCTGGGAGCAGGATGGTTCGCTTTCCACAGGACAGCAAGGAAACTGAGGCTGAGAAAGGCGAGGTAACTTGTGTGAGGTCACGCAGTGGTACTGGAGCCAAGAGACTCCTAGGTGGTGGTCTTACTCTAGCCACAGGAAACTGGTAGGGACCTCAGTCTTAAAGAGGGTGAGGACACTTGGGACCCCAGCCGGTTCTCAGGGTTTCCTTCAGGCCATGGAACTCAGCAGTCGGTGCCAGGGTAGTTGCCCTGCCCTGTGGCAGGTAGGCCACCCTCCTGCTTTTGACAACAGGGGGTGAAGAGCCTGCAGTCTAGGGCCAGGATGCCCAGGTGATCACCCTCTACTACCATCTGCCAAAAGTGAAAGTGGCCCCTGTCTCACTGGGCATAGCAGAAGCAGCTCCTCTAAAGATTAGAGGGCGAGGGTTGTGGCTCAGTTTTAAAGCACTCACCTACCATGAGTCGGCATCAGTCCCCAGGACTGGGAAAATGTTAAAAAAAAAAAAAAAAGAAAGAAAAAGACGAAGCCTCCTCAGGTTCCCACAGCACCCGGAGTCCAGTCCTGCTATTTCTTGCCCTCATACCCCTTACAGTGATATAACCCTTGGGTCCCTGAATGACTGACCAGGAGGGCCTGGGCTGATTTGAGTTTGCAAATGAGGGTGTGACTGCGGGGAATTTGAGGCAAATGGACCCCAACTTGCAAATCTGGGCATTTCATGCAAATCAGGGCATTTTCATGCAAACCTGGGCATTTTCAATAGGTCGCTGAAAGTCTGCAACCCAGCCCCTGCCAGTGATAGCCAGGCTGCCTGACCACTGTGGAAGAGACCACACTCACAGTACTCAGATCCTAGTGGTCTCCTGGGCCAGATCTTGGTTTGCCCTAAGCCATGGCCTTGAGGAGGGAGGTATGGGAGGTAGAGAACATGTCAAAGTCACTCATGGGGCCAGCGAGGGGTCAGAGAGCCCCACTTATGTGTCTGGCCCGAGGCTGGCCACAGCCCAGGCATCAGGTATCTTAGACACAGTGGCCCCCCCCCCTGCCACACTGGGAAGCCTGGTGCCTCTGCCAACTTTCCCCTCCCCTCTGAGCTCTAAGGCCCCACCTGGGGACCTGGAAAGGACCCAGAGTGCTGGTGCTGACCTGGCAGAGGCAAGGCCCAGGCGTTGGGCCACAATGACAGGATATCCCCAGGGAGCTGGGCTGGCTGCCCACACAGGGAACACCAGGGCGGAGACCTGGCACACAGGCCGAGAAAGCCTGAAAGGCCAGAGAGGGAAAGTCAGACAGCCAGGCCTCCACCGGGGTGGAGAATAGGCCTGGCATTGTCATGGAAATTATGAGTGTTAGAAACACAGGTAGGGATGCATGGAGGAAACTGGGTTTCCCAGTAGAGACCTCTGCTGCCCCCAGCTTGAGAGCCACGGAGAGGGCATGGGTCTCTTGCTTCTTTGTCCTGGTGTCCACATGAGCAAGCTCCTGTCCCACCTTCACTGTGCAGCAACCTTGGCTGAGGAGGGAGCCCCAAACTCCAACAGCATCATAATGCCCAGCGAAACCCAGCCTGGCTTCAGGACCTTCCCCAAAACCCTAGCCCAGGAGAAACCCAGCCTGGCTTCAGGACCTTCCCCAAAACCCTAGCCCAGCCCTAGGCCTCTGAAGAGGGCTGGCCCGGCAGCCCCTACCCCTCGCCCTGTACACAGTGGACAGGGATAGCCCCCAATCCCAAGGCCTGGCCAAGAGGAGCCCTTGGGTGCCCTGAGGGCCTCTTCCCCCACTCAGAGAGCAACTCCACTCTCAAATTCCTGTCAGGTTGTGTCTGCAGGCCTCCAGGCTTGGTCTGGTGTGAGCATTTACAAGACAAATAAGGATTTTGCATTTCACTCACTTATAATCCATGCTGACCACTACTGAGGCCCTGGGGACAGACTGGTCAAGCTTAGCACAGAACAGGGAGCAGCCAAAGCCCCCTCCCTGCCAGGCAGGGACTTTCTCCTCATCACCAAGGGGCAGACAGTTGTAGCACAAGACCAGCTGAAAGGCCAGGCACTGTATTATGGCAGAAAAGCAACAAGGAGCTTAAAAGGACTCCAGCTCATTTTGTGGCCAAGGGCAAATTCCAGCCCTGAGACTTAGACCCCGACCAAACTCCATGTGGGCATGGAGAACCCACCAGAGCCCATGGTAAGAGTGGCCCAAGATGATGGGTGCTCATTTTTTCTTCCGTTTGTAGTGCTGGGCCCCATCCGCTTTTCTCATCTGATTGCACTGGGGAACCACTCTCACTTAACCAGGGTCATTGCATTTCAGTACATGGATCTGGAGCTGTGGGCAGCGGGCACTGCGGTGCACCTGAGGCTACAGACACAGCCTCATACCTTCCTCCTCTGGAGGCAGTTGCGTGACTTGCACATAAGTTTCTCTTAGAGAGACGCGCTGCTTACAGACCGCACGTGGGAGCTCAGACCAACCCAGAGATACACATGAGCACAGGCTCATTCTGGGTGGAGGCAGAGGGCAGCAGGAGGTCCAGAGCAGTTTGGAGAGGTCTTTGAAGGACAAGGAAGGTTCAGGCAGGGGAAGCTGAAGCGCCTGGGCCCAGTGGATCAGTCCCTGTTTACAGTCCCAGCTGCTTGGGCAGCTGAGGCAGGAGAGTAGCAATTTCAAGCCCAGCCTGGACAAAGCCCCACCTTTAGCGAGACCTTGTCTCGAAAACAAAAACAAAAAAGGAAAGGGCAGGGAATTTAGCTCCATTTGAAGGCCGGGTTCAATCCCCAGTACCATAAAAAAAGGAAAAGAAGAGGAGGAGGAGAAGGAGGAGGAAGAGCATTTCTCAGGGCAGGCAGCAAGGTGGAAAAGCCTGGCAAAGCGAGAAGGGAGGCAGGGAAGACAAGTGCGTGGCACTGGACTCTGAGGAGCTGGAGGGGCAGGGCAGGAGGTGAACCGGCAGGCTGGCCTGCAGGACTGGCCGTGGAGCTGCTCTTCCCTGGGACGCGCACAGGACAGCCATGGCGAGTCTGTGGTGTGTGTGCTGCAGCGGCTGTTTGTATCACTGAAAGCTTTAAAAGTCGCCCACAGCTGGTACAGGGAGCACAGGGACACTTGGGCAGCGGGGTAACTACTGCTTGGCTGCTTTAAGAAGAGGTTCACAGCAGGTAGCAGCAGAACGAGGAGGCAGGCCTGGAAGGGGCAGGTCCACCCTCAGGGAACACACTGCCCCTTCCTAAGGCCGAGGGGGCGGCTACCATTGGGAGGGAGACGACAACTTCCTCTTCTCTGTCTGGCTGGGGAGATAAGGGGGTGAGGACCGGAAGTTGCCTCAAGTTGCTGGGGGAGAGCAGCCTGCCCCACGGCGGTATTGGCTCCTGTGCAGGCCAATGGATTCCAGAGAAAAAGGCGTGAATCCCCCAAGGCAAAGAGCTACTGAGCTGGTGAGGGCTAGGGACCTGCTATTCTGCTAGTGACAAACCACATGTCCCCAAACCCAGTTGACCTTCAAATGCTCCAAATGTCCATTCCTTAGAAGAGTTTCCCTTTAGCTGAGCCTTTCAGTAGATGGGGCTTGAACAGACAGACTTCATATCTGGCAGAGTGGGGAGCAGAGGGCTCCCATCCCCCTTGATACTGAGCACCAAGGACCTGGGTACGATGGGGTCACAGAGCACAGCAGCCCTACAGGCTTGGGGATCTGGGGACTGATAGCAGCTCAGCCTGCTGAAAGGTGGGGAGGTGGTCCCCACAGAGGGAACAGCAGCCAGAGCTTCCTCCACCAGTAGGGAGCCAGGCATGGCCCCTGGAAAGGCCTCCCAGGGAGAGGTGGCCAGGATGGAGAGGAACTCCGGGGAGAAGCAAGCCTTGGAGCCTTGCAGTGGGAGAGGGGGAGGGAGGGGAGGTGGGCACAGAGGGGGCTGCTGGAGGGGCTTGTGGGAGACTCCAGGCCAGGGCCCAGGCCTAGGCCCCACGGGAGCCTATGCAGCAGGTGTTTGCACAGTGATCCCCACACCTGACAGACAGAAGCAAAGAAATGAGGTTGGGGGAAGGTGCCACTCGGAACAGTGGCCAGCAAATGCCTTCTCCTGCTGTGCCCTCAGGGGTCTGCCGAGGGGAAGGGTGCTGCGGGAGGGGCTTGGGACAGGTAGCTGTTAGGGGTCCAGGCTGAGGGCCCCCAACAAGCCTCCAAGGCGATGGGGTCGGGCGGTACAAGAGCATTTTTTCCTGTGTAAAATGGGGAGAGGACAGGCCATTTTGGGGGCCCATTGCAAAATGAATACGGGGCTCCCTATTTTTAAAAAAGAGAAAAAAGGACCATCGAGGCATTAAAATATAAAACTTTTTTTCTTGAGTCTCTCTCAACTTGTAATAGTGTGTTCTTTATTTTTTTTATAGTGCTGGGATTGAACCTAGGCCTTACACGCCAGATAAGCACTCGGCCACTGAACTGTAGCCCCACCTTAAAAGCACCTTTTAATTTGCTATTTAATCTTCTAAGAAAAGAAAAAATAAAATGTTGATATATTAGCATGCATTTTATTTTATGCAATACCCGTTTATTTCTGGACTTTTTTTTTCTTTTTGAGGCAGGGTCTTGCTATGCAGTTCAGGCTGGCCTTGGACTCGCTATGTTGCCCAGGCTGGCCTCAAACTCACAGTGATCCTCCTGCCTCAGCCTCCCGAGTTCTGGAATTACAAGTATTCTGTACCATGCCTTGCCTGCAGTGTCAGTTTAGAAAGCAAAACTAAGAGCGATAACTCGTATGTGCCACTCTCCAGTCACACAATTTGTGTTTCATAGCTTGTTCACACGTGTATTTTGTTTTGACCATACAGTAAGAGGTGCGTGTGAACTCAACCATTTCTGATTTACTGACAGCGCCTGTGTGACCCCTGCCAATGCCCTACCTCCCGCTCACCCAGCGCTCACCAAGTGCTGAAAAGAACAGGCCTGAGGGTGAGGGGTTTGTCTTTCCCCTTCCCCGTCACTCGAGGCTGGCTCACCCAGAGAAGCCATGTGGACTGGCTCACCCAGAGAAGCCATATGGACGAGACAGGTATGGCGAGGCTTAGCCATCTTGTTTTCTTTTTACCTGGAGACAAGCTCTTGCTAGTTTACCCAGTTGGCTTCATTCTCCTGGTGCTCCCGCCTCAACCCCCACGTAGCTGGGATCCCAGGCAAGCACCACATCTGTCGCATTTCTTAGCGTGCACTGAGCTTCTTCCTGCCTGGAGCAAACTAGTTCAACACCAAGCTTAGCCTGGAAGCTGTCAGCACCCACACTCAGCTGTGGATGCAAAACACTTGTTTGGATGCGATTTACAGACTGAATTCCAGGCACTGGGCGGCCAGCAGAGCTGTAGAGCACTGTTCATGAGCGGGGCAGCGGCACACGCCGAGTCTCCGTTCACACACATCCTGCTGCCCACTGGACTCTGGACTCTGCCCAGAAGATGCAAGCGCAGTTTGCTGAGCACACAATGCAAGTTCAAAGAAAATGAGTCAGTATTTCAAGGCAGCCACGGCAGAGCATGAAGCTGAGAGGGGTCCTGCTGACAACCAGATGCCGAGCGACTGCATGGGTGACAAGTTCACCGAGCCAGCAGAGCACAGACACCACACTTACCTCAGGGCTGCTGTAGTGTGAAATGCAGGTGACACTTTCTTGAATTCATTACCGACTTAATTAGCTATGCCGGTCGGCACTCAGGGTCTCATGCATGCTATGCACGTATTTTCTACTATCAAGCTACTCTCCCAGCCCAAGTTAGGCTAATTACATTTTTATTTTAAAGAGAATAAAACCAAACAAAATAAAGCAGAACCAAGTCAACCAAAACAAAACAGGGAAAGTGATATGGGACTTCAAAACAAGATTAATAGGAAATCAACCATTGCTACCATAACGCCTCTTGTTATCTTCAAAATTGCCGCCCACACCACCAGACATAGTAAAATCAAACAAGACAGAACAGAATAAAACCAACCAAAACAGAACATTAAATAAAACAAAACAGTAAAACAGAGCAAAACAAAACAGTGAGAACATCATCAAATTTCAAAAACAAGACAGAAGTACCCCCCACCAAGTCCCTCTACTGCATGTCTAAATGGATGCTCAGAAGGCTCCCTTTAGGCCTGCAAAGCCAATCCAACAATATAAGCATTAAGTTGTTTTGTACCTCACTTGCGATCAACTCAGTCTGTGCTCCTCGGAGTTAGCTGGTTGCTTGGGGGACAGGGCACCAGGGGGCTCTGGGCTCTTCTTGTCTACTAGTCTGGGCCGCCGGCTCCTGGGAAGGGCACCCCTTGTTTCCCCCCACCCAGGCCCGCCGTTACCGCCAGCACATGGGAAGGATGCATCCTGTTCTCCTCCTGCCCCACAGTCACCCTAGGCCTAGTGGGAAGCGTTTACCACAGGGCCTGGCACATGGTGTTCGCTACAATGGCACAAGTCACCGATACTGCCCTGCACAGCTCCTCCTTCTGAAAAGGCCATGGGCGTGAGCCTCTGAGAAGCCACAGGGCTGCCCACCCAGGGCCAAGGGAAATCAGCCACTAGGGCTCCAGGATGAGGTCCAGAGCAGACACATCTGGGAAAGCTTCCCCGTTGGTCCCGTGTATTCCATCTCCATCTCCGGTTCTGCTCCCCCGTCTCTAGTTCCCATAATAACAATAAGATAACATTCCAAGCCACTCACGTTGCAGGCCCTACTGCCAAACGCTGTGACTACAAACTTCCATCAGTCTGTTCCCAACAGCTGCTTAAAGCTGGTTCTTTGCTGTTCACATAGCAAAAACCAGATATTAATTCTCATAACTGAAAAGACAGGGATAGACCGACTTCAGGTAGACCCAGGTGCTCAGAAGATATTATCAGAAATCTCCATCTGCATTTACCGACAGCCACACTACTCTCATGGTGACAAGACGACCAAGAGTCATTGTAGCTACTAGCTTAGCCACCACCTTAGTGACCAAGAATGTTTCTCCTAATAACAGAAATCACGTTGACAGCTCTGATTGGCTGGCTTCTAGTAACGTGTTCCTCCTAAACCAATAGGCCCTTGCCTGGGTAGGACAGAGAAATACACCCACTCTTGGAACCAGGAAAGGGGATCCTTTCTGTGGGACTCACTGGGAGCAGAGAGGGGAAAGGCAGATCCCAAAATGAAGGTCAAAAAGACAGCTGCTGGCTATAGAATCCGTGACCTCCACCCTGGGAGTGGGTACTGTTATCTCTATGTGGCTAAGGCCATTTTGCCACTCACCAACTCTTTTTCTTTTCTCTAACTATAGTCAGGATACATTTCCCAGCTTCCCTTGCAAGGCCATGTAACCCAAATGTAGCCAATGGGTTGAGAACTGGCTCTCATAAAAAGCAGGACTGGTGCATAATGTGCCCAGAACTGGCTTCTAAAAACCTCTGAGTCCCATCTCTGTGCTCTTTCTCCTTCATCTGTCTTGATACACTTAGAATGGTAACCTTGCATCCATCTTGAAGATATAAGCACAAAAGGGAAGGAACCCGGATCTTGGTATCACCACTCAACCAAGCTAGAGCATTTGTGCTTTATATCATTGAGAAATACACTTCTGCAATGCCCCAGTCCGTACACATTTTGGGGTGACTTTGTTAGGTTACCCTAACAATTACAGATGAACAAAGTAAGGGTCAGAGGGTGTAATGCTTTGTCCAATCTGAAAGAAGCAGGGCCTAGATTCAAAGCCCAGGTATTGCAGTCAGGCAAGGTGGTATATACCTATAATCCCAGCATTTAGGAGGCTGAGGCAGGAGAGTCCCATGAATTTAAGGCCAACCTGGGCTATCTAGTAAATTCAAAGCCAGCCTGGATTACACAGCAACACTCTGTCTCAAAAAACAAAAACCAAAGACAAACAAAACTATCCCTATAAATCGGGCATGGTGGCACACTCCTGTAATACCAGCACTCAGGAGGGTGAGGCAAGAGGATCATTGTGCGTTCGAGACCAGCCTGGGCTACAAAGTGTGCTCAAGACCAGCCTGAAGTGCATAGGGAGACCCTGCCTCAAAAAGGAAAAGCAAACAAACAAATTCCCATAACCAAAAATTGGTCTGGTTTCCTTTGCTCTCCTGCACGTCCACTTGAGAAGATGTGAATCAGGCCCTCTGACAAGGTCTGGTCCACACTCCATTGCCTTCGAGATACAATCCTGGCCCGGCGTTTAGAGTCAGGAGTCTGCTTGGCTCAGCTCACCTGCCTAGGGCTGAGCTGCTCAGGAGTCCTGACTTCCCCTGTCTACTGGGGGGAACCAAGGGCATCCTGGTAGCTGAAGCTGCCTCCCAGAGATCCGGACACAAGACGGTGCTCTTCTGAATTTTAAGATAGGGTCATGCTAAATTACCCAGGTTGGCCTTGAATCTGTAATTCTACCTCAGCCTGGAATGCTGGGCTTACAAGCCTGTGCCACCTTGCCCAGCTAGGACAGTGCTTCAGCCTTTCTTCTGGAGTTCCAGACCCTTCCACCTTCTCCATGGCCTCCCACCTTGGCCTGATGCCCTTCCCAACCCAATCTCTGAAGTCAGAAGCTTGGGGGTCAGCTCTGACTCTTCGGTCCCCTCTCTCCTGACTCGAACCCGTTATCAAGGCCTGTGTGTGGTAGCCCCAGCTCTGCTTTGGACTGATCTCTTCACCTTCTTGGGGACAAATGCAGGCTTTTTTCCTTCTGTTCTTCCCTCCTACACTTTCTTCACACCAGCATCCTCAAGAGACTTTTCTAGAAGGAAAATCTGATCCTATCTTTGCACAGCTTAGCCAGCCATGTGATCCGGATTCTTTGTGTCAGAGCCTGGGCTCTCTGAAGTACCCTCCAATCCTTGTGCTCCTGCTTTTTTTTTTTTTTTTAAATCGGTATCCGGGATCGAATTCATGACTGCCTGCTTGCAAGGAAGGTGCTTATGCTACTGAGCTAAATCCCCAGCCCGTTGCTCCTGCTTCCTATGACCCAGGCACGCTGAGGGACTCAATTACTGCGCTCACCTGACTCCGAATTCCCACCTTCAACTCAGGCTGCTTTTCACTGACTGTAACTCCCTCTGCTCCAAGTGTCTGCTACCCGCCGCTCCAGGGATTCGCTCTGCCACCATCTATCCTGTGGGAGTCAGGAAGAGCCGGTAGGCTGGTACCTGGGTCCACAGCAGCTGGGGAGTGGGGAGGATGGACCTGACCTTTGGACAGGCTACCTTTGACTAGAGCCCTGACTGCCAGCTGGGTCTATCCAGAGGCCATGGTGGGGACACACAAGTGACCGAGAAGGAGGACCAGCACCCCTGCTCTGTAGTCCAAGCAGCCCACCTGGGTGGAAACTCAGCCCCCATGGTAAACCAGAGGGACAAAGTTTAGCAAGAGGAAGAGAGGAAGACAGTTAATTTGTAAAGAAAGTGTGAGTGTTGGGGAGATCACTGCCCTGATAAGAATCAGGGAGGGGCTCCAGAAAGATGGAAGACCCCTGGGCCCTTTGTTCTCAGAGGTTTTCACAGAGGGGTGAGTGACTCTTTCCCCTCTACCTGGAACTTGCATAGCTGGATTGACTTCTGGGCATCTGTGCCCCATGTCATTTGGTATCCCCCGTTTTATTGGAGGTGGGGCACTCCCCTTCCATTTTTTCCTATTTACAGACCGCTGTCCCTACAAGATGACTGTGTGGGATCCGGTGGGGGTCTGCAGGTGGCAGGGCAGGTGGGCCTGCCGACAGGTGTGGCAGCGGGGAGCTGCAGTTGCTAGCATCTGTTTGCCCTGCCATCGTGGCTTGGAGCCCAGGGTGGGGTGGGCTGGAGAAAGGAAACAAAGGGCGGGCAGCCAGAGCAAACAATCAGGACTCCTGGCCCTACCTTCCAGCAAGCGCCAGCTCATAGCTGAGGGTGGGGCGGAGTGAGAGAGTTGGGGTTAAGGTCCTAGGGATGGCAGAGGGGTCAGACTGCAGGCTGTTTGGAGGGGATGGGGTACCCAAGCTCTCCAGAGCCTAGGGCTGCCTGTCCTGGGAAGATAGGTCTCCAGTGGGTAGCTATTGGACTCTGTCCCTAGCCAGCCAGAGTCCAATAGCCTCTGTCCCCATCTATCATTTTTATAGCTGCTTAGGGATGTGGTGGGGACTGTTTTTGCCAACTGTAAGTGGTGGGAGGGAAGGCACAGGATGGAGATATCTGCAGATATTGGATCTGAGGTTTAAAATGTTAGATTAGGCTGAGTATGGTGGTGCACAGCTAGTCTCAGCTACACAGGAGGCTGAGTCAGGAGGATTGCACTAGCCTGTGCAATTTAGTGACTTAGCAAGACCATTCCTTAAAAGCAAGCAAGCAAGCAAGCAAACAAACAAACAAACAAAAACCCAAATAAATAAGGCTAGAGATGTAGCTCTGTGAAGGTCCTGTGAAGGTTAATCTCCAGTCCCCCTTCCTCCATAAAAAGGAGAAGGGGAATGTGGGCTAGCCAGTCCCCACTGAGTGTCTCTGGACTCTAGAGATGACAAAGAGAAGACACAGAGCAGGAGGAGCCCAGTCCAACCCCCAGAGTAAGAAGCCAAAACCAGGGCGCATCCAGACAATGCTGGAAGCTGAAGTTGCAGGAGTCTCTAGAGGGTGCAGCCCCCCATGACCCCCAGCAGCCTTGGTCATCCCAGAGGCTGCCGCTCTGGGGAGCTGAAGGGTTCCCCATCCTCTCTCGGCTGGCCCGGTCATTCCTCGGAAGGATCCTACGCAGAAACCACCACCCCGCCTTTCAAGAGTCTCTAGGGAGCACCGCCCTCACCCGCGGCCACATTTCCTGCCACAAAGCGCGGGCGTGGAGTCCCAAGTCACAAGCTCGATGTCCTTTACCTTCTGTGTATGGGTTCATTGCTAGAGGCTGGTGTTGTCTGAGGAAGCAAGTAGCGCTGGGCCTCTGGGACACGATAAAGGCAGCGCACAGCTCGCAGGAGCCAAGCATCAGGTGTCTGCTCCGGAGCAGCCCTGCGTGTCTGGAGGCTTCTGGTGCCTCGGGATCCAGGGTCGCACTGCGCAGAAGTGGAGCTGGGGACCAGGACGCCCCCTCTGTGGACCGTTCCATTTTGCAGTTCTCCCACACCCCAGGAGAACGGCGAGCCCCGCGCTAGGCAGCACCCCGGCTCGGGGGACAGAGGCCAAGACCCAGCCCGCTCCCGCCCCGCGCCCGGCCTCCGGCCCGCGTGCTCTGCCCCGCCTCAGTGCGGCCCTCCGTAGAATGGGCCGGCGGGCAGGCGAGCGCCCCGGGGCGCGCCGGGGCGGGGCGCCGGGGTCCAGGGGGCCGGAAGGGAGCGAGTGCGGGGCGGGCCCTCGGCGCCCCGCCCCGCCCCGGGCAGGAGCCCCGGGTGCTGCATCCTGGCGCGGCCCTGGGCGCCGCCGCCACTGCCGTCGGGGAGGTCCCAGCGCGGACATGTCCTCGCGCGCCGCCCTCCCGGGCTCCGGCCACCGGCGCCCCGCGCAGTAGCCCCGCAGAGGCGGCCTGGACGGCGCGGACAGCGGCGGGCGGGCGGCATGGAGGAGGCGCACCTGCTCCCGGCCGCCGACGTGCTGCGCCGCTTCTCGGTGACCGCCGAGGGCGGCCTCAGCCCCGAGCAGGTGACCAGCGCGCGGGAGCGTCACGGCCCCAACGGTGAGCGCGCGGCCCGGCCGGCGGGGCGCGTCCCTGCCCGCCCCCGCGGTCCTGTCCTCCGGCTGCGCCCCTGCCTGCGCGCGGCAGGAAGCGAGGGCTCCGGAAGCCTCTGCGGATGCTCGGGTCGGCGGAGCTGCGCAGCCACCTTCGCGGGGGCTGGGGCGGGTTCCGCCTTGAGGACCGGACGTGTCTTGGCGCCCCCCTCCCCGGCCCCGTAGCTTCGACCTTTCGGGTTTCCCCCTCCACGCGGGTCCCCATCCACTCCTGAAAACTTAGCCTAAGCCCTGGGCGGCTGCGCTTGATCCCCAGGCCGTGCTGAGGGGACCCCCCACCCCGTCCTCAGATAGAGCAGGTGCAGATGCTGGGAGCCCAGGGACAGGGACGGGCCAAGCCATTCCGAGGCTGAGCCTCGCAGCTGGCCCTGGGGGAGGGAAGAGCCTCCCCCAAGGTGCAATAAAACGCCCTGGAGGTGCAGAAAGTCAGCTGGCAGCCTGGGTGCCCCCACCCCACCCCCACCTCAGGTCTTCCTCTTTCTGCTACTCAAGCGGATGTCGGATGTCGGATGTCGCTGGCGGGGGAGTCCCTGGAGGCTTTGACCTGCTGAGGCCTGAGACCCACTTTCCTGGGCCAGCAGATTCGTGGCCTCAGGGGTTGTTCTCTGACCGGGTGACCTGAAGTGACCCCTGCTCATCTGTGGGCATTGAGGGAAACTTTCAGCACTTGCAGTTTGCGTGGGAGGGGTGTCGTTTCTTCCTCACCTCCTTCAAAGGAGTGTGGGGTTCCTCTCTCTGCCTAGCTCCTTGGACGTAGTACACTGGGAGGCTCCTGAGGGTGAAAGATGTCCAAGTCCCCCCGCCTGTCCTTTCCAGGCAGGACCTGCTGCCCCTCCCCTTCCTCAGCCCCTAGCACCTGTCAGAGTGTGAAAGGCTGAGAGAGAGACAGAGAGAGAGAGAGAGAGAGAGAGAGAGAGAAAGAGAGAGAGAGAGAGAGACACGCACACGCACACACACAAACGGCCTCTATCCCTGTAGTGCAGTCTGGGCCTGTGTCCTTCTGGGACTAGGAGGCCTCGCTCTCCGGAGGTTCCCACCAGCCACAGGGGAAGGAGCTGTGGCCTGGGTGTCCCTCTGTTCAGGGCTGGCTCAGATATTACGAATTGCTGTCAGAAAGGGTGCTTTGGGTTTTGTATTGGTTTATGAAAACCACTTCTTATATAAATATTATCTTTCTGGAGCAGAAGTCCTTTTTCAAAAAAATTAGTTGCTATATTTAGTTGAATTGTGGGAGGAACTGGGGAGATAAACATTATTTAATATCTCCCATTAATGACTTGGCAGGGAGAGTGTCCTTTACTGCATGAGAGCAGGGCCAGGGCCTGGGCCTGGGGTGGGCTGGGGTGGGCTAGGGTGGGGTCTGGCAGGCAGGCCTGGGGTCCCATAGCCTCTTTGGAGCTGCTGAAGCCCCCAGCCTTGGAATCTGGATTCCCCAGGGAAGCTGGAAACCCTGTGCATGGTGTCCTTCCCAGAATCACAGATTCTGTTCCTGTACGCCAGGGTCCCTCTCCTTTTTGGCTCTCGCATCTTCATCTGTCCGGCAGAGGAGGTGCTGACAGGCAGTGGTGAAGCCCCTGGTCTCCTGGCCTCATGTGGTTTTATCTCAGTGAAAAATCTTTGGGTGACCTGGCCCTGAACACCCTCGAGAGGTGACAAGGGAAATGTGGGCTTGGCGTGGTTGTAGGTCCCCAGGCAGGGAAACGTGTGCAGATGCAATAGGAAAAGTGGGAAGGGGAAACATTGCTGGGTTCCGTGGTTCCTCAGTGCTTTGATAATATTTATATTGAAAACTTGTGTTCATTGAGAACCTACTGTGTGCCAGGCACTGTTCAACTGTTATCTCATGTTTTTCCCCAAACAGCTGTTGTCACCCCCATTTTATAGAGGGAAAAACTGAGGCACTAAAAGTTAAACAGTTTAGTGAGGACCATCACAGTGAGTGGTTAAGTTTGCATGAGCTGTCTACCCCTCCCTGGCCTTCGTTTCCCCATCTGTGTACGAGGGTCACAGGTTCTACAGGCTCATGCACGCACTGGTTTTGAGGCCTGTGCTAGATGTTAAGGTCAGCTGGGCAGCAGCTCTTCCAGCTTTGTCCCCAGGTCTCAGAGGGCCCCTGAGGACTCTTTTATCACGTCACTGTTGGGCTTCTTTCTCAGGAAGTGTCCTGTCCTAGGGCTCTGGAAGTTGTCAGGTGAGCAGAGAGAAGCCAACTGCTCCTTCCTGTCACCCTCCCCCTTCCCCCTTGTGCAGTCCTGGCCAGCGGAGGAGGCCTGGGTCCTGTCCTCTGGTGTCTACTGGCACAGCCTCTGGGATGGGCCTGTGGCTCTGGCCCTCCACCGCTGGGCAGCCCTGGACAAGCCTTGGATTCCTTGTTGTAAGTGAGCAGGCTACAACAGAACTTGCTGCTCAGGGTTGCTTGTCGTGTTTAGTGCGATGGCTTACATCAAGCCTAGGTCTGTTAGCAGAGGAGGTTGGGGCTGAGGTGCTCAGGGCTAGAAGCTGAATGGTAGGGTGGGTGGGGTCTGTGGGTGCAGGGAACACCCCAGGGACTAGTGTCCCCACCCTGGCTCTGTGCACCTGCAAGGTCATTAGTGCTGAAACCACAAGGAAGTCATTTGCTTAAGTCTTAAGTTTGTAAATTCTGCCAGAGGTGGGAGCGGGTGGGCTGAGTTCTCACCCAGATCCTTCCTCTCTTCCTCCCTCCTCCTCCTCCCAGAGGGAGAAGCCTCAGTGGTAAGGCTGGGAGCCCCGGCAGTGCAGCAGTGGGGATGCCAGCCAGGAATCCCCTGTGCACACAAAACACCATCTGGCCACACCTCGAATGCTAGGCCAGTGCTTAGGCCAGTGCTTGGGGACTGAGCCACAGCCCGCCTGAAGCTCCTGCTTTGCATAGAAGGCAGTGTTGTGCTCTACTGTCCACCTGCCTGGTGTCCCCGCGGCCAGGTCTACAAGGAGCAGCTTTGGGTGGAAATTCCTGATGGCTACAGAGCTTCACTGTGGGCCTGTTCCAATGTTTCTTCCCACTTATGATGGCCGTGTGGGTTGTTCACAGCTTCTGCTGTCAACTCTCAGCATTACAGGGACGGCCTTGTCCCCTCCTCTTGTCACACGCCTGAGAGGAGTACTGAAAGATGCATCCCTAGATGCATGTGTCCAGAGTGTGTGTGCCAGCAGTCCTGACAGCTGTTGCTAAATTTCCATAAGGTTGGACTGACTGGCTGTCCATCTCCCCCTGCCTGGCCAGCAGTGGAAAGGCTGCCTTTGGTTGGTGCCACTGTGCTACCAAAGTGCCCTCTCGTAGATTTCACTTTGCATCTTTCTGTTTTTAGGTCAAGTTAGGCATCTTTTCGTATGTGTAGGAGCCGTCTGATTTCCAGTGTGTCTGTAAGTCAGCTACTCATGTCCTTTGCTGGACCAGGAAAGGGAGCTGAAGTTGGAGAGCCCAGGGTGGGGGTCAGGGGAGACCCCAGGAAGGCTTAGGCAGACTCTGTTGGCAGAGCTTGTGGAACAGCAGTGTGAGCCCTGGACACTGCCTTCCTGGGCCTCAGGATGCTCACCTGCAATGGATATGGTAGCTCCAGGGTGCCCAGGTGGGATAGGTAGCCTGGGTTTGTGGTCCCATGGCTTGACTGTGGTCTTCTTTCCTGCCTGCAGCCCAGCACCCATTGCCACTGGGCGTGGGAAACCCATATGTGTGCCACCTGGAAACCAGGCTAAGAGGAGTGAGGTGAATGGGGGAGAGGAAATTGGAGTGGCCCCGCTCTCTGGGTGGTGTCAGACTGACTGGTCCCTCGTTGGCTTCAAGGCCTCCTCGGTGTATCACAGATGGGCCCTGAGGTCCCTGTTTCTGAACCTGACTCATGTGGGAGAAGGTGTGGTTCACTGGGAAGGTTAAGGTCTTTCAGCCTTTGCTCTGGTTTTCGCATCTACTGGGTCTTGCTGGGCCCCCAGGAATAGCATCGAGCTTGCCCCAGCTGGACCCCCTCATCCCAGGCAGGGCCAGATCTGCCCGCACTGTGGCAAGACCCACAGATGCTGAGCAGACTTTTCACCTAGTATGCCAGGAAGCTCAAGTGGGCCGGTGGGTCCCTCTGCAGAGGGGCGGCCACTTCTCAAGGCCCCTCCGTGGTCCTAAGTGGGACAGAGCCAGGTTGTTCACTCAAGGTGGACCCTGGAGACCAAGGCAGGGCCAGGTGGGCTGGGCGGGTTCTGCCCAGCCAGGGCCTCTCCCTGGCTCCACAAATGACAATGTAATTGCTCTGTAAATTTACCTTGGAGGAAGACCTTGGTGACTGCTGCCTCTCTGGCTGGAACTGACATTTAGAAGTTGGAGTTCCAGTTTCCAAGGTTGAGAGGAGGAAGGAGTTCAAGAGGGTAAGAGGAGAAGGTGGTATAGGAGCCTGGAGGAGCCCTGGGGCAGTCCGGCCTGCCCCTTCTCTCTGGCTGCAGGCGGAGGGCCCAGGGCTGCACAGACAATGGCAGGGATGGCACGTTGTGGACCCAGCACGATGTGGATCCAGCGATGGCTCAGCCCCTCCCTGTCTGGAGATGCTCCTGTCTGGTAGCTGGCAGGCCCCAGTACTGGTGACTGCTCAGAGGAGGAAGTCTTCCTGGAAGGGTGGGGTGCAGATGAAGAGATAGGAAAAGGTTCTGTGAGCATAACGAATGACACAAGCAAAATACTGACTGGGAGCAGAGAGCACAGGGCCAGTTGCACAGGGAAGTGATGTCAGTCTTGAGGTGTCTTGCTTGGTGGGGAGGGGGACCCAACATGGGGATGTGACTCTGGGGTGGATTTAGGAAACCCCAATGGCTGTCATGCTAAGCTGATTGTTTTTTTGTTGTCTGAGAACAGCCGCTTAAGACACTAGTGTGCCCGTGTGCCTGGCACCGTGCCTGGTGCCAGAGATGCTGCACTGAGCAGTCTGAAGCTCAGGGCTCTGTATCAGTTACTGTGGGGAAGCATGGGCCACGCTTCTGGCACTTATGCACGTCACGCAGTGGGTAACAGCACCCTCAGGAGGAGGCAGTATTACTGCGCCCTTTGTGCAGATGGGGAAGCACACCAGGGGTGTGGTGGGTGGCTTGTGGCCATGGCATGAGAGACAGAGATAGCACAGGATTTGACTGAGGCCCTCTGGACCAGATTCCTTGTCTCAGAGTTTCTCTGACCATCACCCTTTGGGCCTGTAGGGTCCCCAGATTAATACCCAGGCTCCTCCAGGCCAGCCCCACCCTGGCCCACTCAGCCTGGCAGGGGTGAGTCAGGAGAGATCACCCTGTGAGAGACCCAAGCAAGAAGAGCAGGATTTGTCGAGGGACCCAGTTAGAGACCCGGAAGGAGCAGAGCCTTGTTACTGCCTTTGCTCCCTGTGGCCCAGCTGAGGGGGACAGCACTGAAGTGGCCATGACTTGGTGTCCTTCTTAGCAAGCAGGGCCTCTGGTACTGCTGAGGTTCCAGCGCCAACATTTTAGGGGGACTGCTCAGCTGCAGACGGGCAGCTGGGAACAGCACCAGGAAATGAGCATCTGCCGTGGATGGCTGAGGCGAACAGGCCAGGAGCTTTCCCAGCCCTGGGGTTCCCCTGTGGCTCTGAGACTTATTCATGTGCAAGGCAAGTTGGGGCCCTTGTGACCTTGGTAGAATCGACATTTGAAGCAGTCTGGGCCTGACTAGTCCCAGGAAGTCACGGCCTTCCCTGTACCCCAGCTCGATCCCCTAATTCCACCTGTGAGGACAGCACATCCATTTGGACAGGGTGATTTTTGGCTGGTAGCTCTGGGGCCACCACCAAGGACCAATCAGTGGGATGGAGGTACCAGCCCTATGGTCAGGACATGGGACACCAAGTCTTCAGGGAACCCTGGTTGGAAGGTAAAGGGATCAGAGGACAGAAGGCAGGGAGCTTTAGCTCAGGGCCTGGAGCAGAGAGCACAGGGCCAGACCACTGGGCTCAGAGCTTCTTTGCCTCCTGGCTGTGCAGCTGTGACACAGCCACTCCAATCTCTGCGCTTGAGCTGTCTACTCTAAAATGGGCATAATAACTGTTCTCGTTCTGAGGTTGCTTGAGAATCATAGGGGTCGCGGGCCCAAGGAGTTAGGCGGGAGTCTGCCATGCAGTCAGGGCTCACCGCTGCCGTGTCACACCTGCTGTCTGACATCTTCTACGGCTTTCACTTTATGTTTGGTCACAACGTACAGAAGGCCCCTGTCGCACTGTGATGCAGTAGGTGGCTGTAAATGTGCTCCTGGTGCTGATGGTCACAGCAGCACATCCAGGTGGTGTTGTTTTTCTCCCATCCTCCTCGGGAGGCTCGGGACCCCTCAGGGAGTCTGCTGCTCCAGCAGGACTAGGACCACACCTGTGCCACCTGCCAGGATGGGCAGGGCCTCCGATGTGGCTACGTGGCCAGCTGAGCTCGCGCAGGTCACCTGGCAGGAGAGCCTCACAGTAAAACCTAGATCCAGGAGGAAGTGTGCTACCGCAGGAACCCCCAGAATGTGATGGTTGGCCGGGCGTGGTGGCACACACCTGACTTCCAGAACTGCCATGGGATAAGTGTGTTTGAAGTGAGGGGGAGTATTCTGAGGAGGATTAGTGGCAGCATGTCTTTTACTGTAATCAATTTTTAAAAGTTTAAATATCTATCATATTTTAAAATCATACCTCATAGTGAGGTTGTATTTACAAAAAAATCCAAACAACAGCAAAATTCCTCCGTGGCTTAAGAGACTAGAGATGCATTTCTTTTGTGCTGGGTGGCAGTGGCAGGTTGGTTATCTGGGGCTCTGTGCCTTCCTTGCTGTGGGATTCGGGGTGACAGGACAGACCCCACCTCACAGGCCACCAGAAGGTCAGAGTCCCCAGCTCTGTGCTGACCAGTGCGGCCAGCAGCAGCCGCCTCCCGTGGCTTTGTAAGCAGGGTGAACTACCTCAGCCATTCGCAGTGCCCTAAGTGCTCAGTAGCCACACATGACCAGTGGCAGCTGTACTGGACTGCACAGAGAGAAACCCTCTGCCAGCACAGAATGTTCTGCTAGACAGTGACCTAGAGAGTCCCACACCAAAAATTCAGCGCTCCAGCTGGGAACTAACACACATTCTCCTTTTGGAAACTCACAGGGGACTGAGAAGTACAAACTTTCTCTGTGACCATAGATGAGGAGAACCGGAAACGTTTGGGTGACCTCCAAAGAGTGGGTTCTGGGTCCACGAGGGCCGGGGAGCAGGAGAGGAGAGCAGGCCACCTGAGGCGGGCAGAAGGCATCTTGGAGAAATAAATAGCAGGTGGGACTGACAGATAAACTCTCCCCGTGGCCAGGAGTCTTGGAAAGTGAGGCTTTGAGGGGTCTTCTTGGGAGAACATGGAAGAAAGTGACTAGTATGTGCCCTGAAGTTTGCACCTTTCTGTCTTGAGGCTAAGGGATGACCACAGTGACCCTTTAAATGACCCTGCTCCCTTGGAGAAGTGGCCCAGAAAGTAGGCTTCCCACCCCCTCTGCCTTTCCTGTTCACTTCAGTTAAATAGATCAGAAGGGAAAAGTCTGTTTGATTTTAATCTCAATGCAGGACACTGGAGATTACATTTTCCACGGAAAATGTCAGCCGTTGCCTAAAATAGGACTTTAGAGAACATGCTAGAAAATGTATTTTTAGGTTACATGTTTTCCTCTTGGATTCCTGTGGTCCAGTGGGCTGCTTGATGCTGTCAGTGGTTCAGCTGCCACCTGCAGACCCCAGGCCTGCCAAACAGGTGGTCTGGGGAAGGCGTTCCCATGGGAACAATGTGTGTGTACCAAGAACAGGTGTGGGGCGAGGGCCTGCTCCCTGCTGTGGGGAGAAGGAAGAGGAGGGGGCTCCGTGGTGATGGTGGTGAGGCGGTCAGAGTGTGTGTCGCGAGCATACTCTGAGCGCCACTGATGTGCTGGCCTCTCAGTAGCAAAGAGCGAAAGGAGGCAGAATTCAGTTAAATGCAGGGGACCAGGTAGGGGCCCCAGCCCGGGAAGGGGACTTACAGTCTGTCCTCTGGGCCCACCGTTCGCCCCTGTGAAGCCCCACTTGGACAGCCGCTGTATGACCTTGCCCCAGCTGCTCGTCCCCTCACCCTCATTATAACCTGTGAGAAATCAGTCCTGAATCCCGCCCTGCCTTCCCTGTAGGCTCCTGGTAAGATGATAGATTTCAGGTAACTGAGGCACCTGACTCTGGCTGGTTAAAAAGGTGCGTCAGGAAATGGGAGAGATTAGAAAAGAGCTGGGTGAGGTGGTGCACGCTGTGGCCCATGGCCGGGAGGCTGGCGCAGGAGGATCGCTGTGAGTTTGGTGCCAGCCTGAGCTACGTAGAGAAACCCTGACTCAAAAAATAAAACAAAACAAAGACACAAAAGTATTAGCAGGTAAGGGGAGGCAGTGCTGGTGGTGTTTGGAAACTATATTCTTCAGATGTATGGGACTGAGCACACACAGGAGGGCAGAGGGTCTTCCCTGCGTGGGTCTGGAGGAGAGGATCTTGGAGAGGAGTGGGCTGTGGAAGGGGTCTCACTGTCTGGGATGCTGGCTGTGGGGGGGCTGTCCTGGGAGGCCTGGTAGGGTGGGACTCTTGGCTCAGTGCTGACCTTGTAAGTGGGCAAAGGAGATCCTAGCAAGATGTACTACGGTAAGAAGGGATCTTGCTGTGGGGGTACCTCTTCCACCTGAGGAAGGGCAGTGCAGGTGGCCATGAGGACTCTGCATGACCTTCAGTGTCCCCCACCCCACCTGTTTTCCTTCTCTGAAATAGAGGAAATGGGGCTGAAAGACCTGCCTCCAGCGCTGTCTCATCCTAGAGTGAAATGAGGCGCCCTAGGTCTCATTTAACCAGCATGGGGTGGGGTGGAGGGTGGAAGCATCTGGGCTCAAATCGTCCTTTCCATGACCTCAGCACTGGATCCGTCGTGTCATGGCGGGCTGGGTGGGCACTGTGGGAGAGGCTGCCAGACTCCTGCGAGACCCCACTGACACAGCCTGTGGTTTCTTGTCTCTTCATGCTCCTGTGCCAACTGGATCTTGCAGAGCTCCCAACTGAGGAAGGTGAGGCTGGCCAGGGAAGGCTGCTGGGCCGGGAACAACAACTATGGGCCTTTCATGGTCAGGGTGTGGTCCCCCTCCCCTTGCTGAGCCCCAAGGAGTCCCTGGAACTGCAAGGGGGGGGGGGGTTGGGAGGTCCCTGGAGCCAGCAACCTAGAGGGGAGGACTGGGACAGGGGCTTGAGCCTCACACACTGTCCTGCGCCTAGGCAAGTCCCTGTGGGAGCTGGTGCTGGAGCAGTTTGATAACCTCCTGGTGCGCATCCTGCTGCTGGCTGCCCTGGTCTCTTTTGTAAGTAGGGCCCGCATGCTGGGCAGCCTAGGAGGGAGGGCTGGGATCTGGGCAGTGCGTAGAGGCCAGACTGGGCCCCAGGGCTGCCATCCTCACCCATTCCCTGTCTCTTGCCTGCTTCGTCCTGCTCAGACTTCAGTTTCCCTTGCCTGATCTTGCTTCCATCAGCCCTGTGCTCTGGCTGTCAGAGGGAGCTTTCAGATCCCCAGATGTGACTCTGACTCCATCCACCCTAGAGCTTCTCAGCCTCAGCGCTGTGATGTCTGGGAGGTGGGTGGGAGGGGGCCTGACCCACGCATTGTGGGAAGTTTTGCAGCATGCCTGGTCTCTGCCCAACGGATGGCCATAGCTCTTCCCAGGTGTAGCAATCAAAGATGTCTTCAGACATTGCCAGGTACTGGGCGGGAGGCAAAACTGGCCCCAGCTGAGAGCCACTGCCTTGCCCACTTCTCGTGCTCCTCAGACTTCAGGGCTTTAACCTCCCGCAACCTCCCCTTGGCTGCTCTTCCCTAGTCCTACTGTCCAGATCCCTCCTGGGCCCTCAGGGCTGTGGCCCACAGTGCAGAGAGGTGAGCGAGATGGCTGTTTCTGATAGCTGAGCATCAGGGACCTTGGGTAACAGCTGGAAAGCCCCCAGGCTGTGCAAGACTCGTATCCTGGCCCCACCTCCAGCAGTGCATGGGGAGGAACAGCAGGGGTGCTGGCTGGGACCAGCTCTTCCCCTCAGTCCTGCCTGAGCCTCCTGGCCACTGTTCTTGAGGAAACCAGGCACTATTCCAAAAAAAAAAAAAAAAAAAAAAAAAAAAAAATCTATGCAGCTGCCTGAAATGGCAGAGCGGGAAGGGCGCTTGTACCCCTTACAGTGCAGATGGATGGTCATGGAGGAGAGCGACAAATACTCACCTGGGCCAAGCAGTGAACATGAGCCTTGACCCGGTCCACCCCCCAGACCTGGGCTGTGTGGCTTCAGTGACCTGGTCTGGATGGTGGACCAGGAGTATGAACAAACACCCTAACCACCTGGGCTTGTCAAACACAATACATGGGCCCACTTCAGGGGCTGGAACTCTGGAGGTCGGGACGGCCCCGGGGTTTGTGTTTCTCACAAGGTCCCAGGTTCTGCTGTGGCTGTTGGTCTGAAGAGCACACTTTGAGAATCACTGCTCTCGGCACGCAGTGAGGTCGCTGGTCCCACCCCCATGAGGGTTGGCCTGGGTGGTATGGGGCTGTGGTGATGACATGTGGGGGTTGAGTATCCTCTGCCAAGGTTTCCTCAGAAGAGTGACCCTCTCCAAGCCCAAGGCTCCCCTGGAGTGCCCCTTTCAAGCAGGGCAGCGGATCAGAGGTCAGTGTATAAAGGAAAAGGACCATAGCCTAACTGAACAGCTATGACCCTGCAGGTCCTGGCCTGGTTCGAGGAGGGTGAGGAGACCACAACAGCCTTTGTGGAGCCCTTGGTCATCATGCTGATCCTCGTGGCCAATGCAGTCGTGGGCGTGTGGCAGGTGGGAGGCTGTGGGGGTGGGCTGGGCTCTGGGGCCTTCCAGCACTCGCTATGACCTCCACCTGTAGACTGTTCTGCTTTGAGCTCCATTCTGAGTAGTGGCCTGCCGGGACAGCACTGACAGACCACCTGCCTGCCCCTGTTCTGCAGGAACGCAATGCTGAGAGTGCCATTGAAGCCTTGAAGGAGTATGAGCCTGAGATGGGCAAGGTGATCCGCTCAGACCGCAAGGGTGTGCAGAGGATCCGCGCCCGGGACATTGTTCCTGGGGACATTGTTGAAGTGGCAGGTATGCCGAGGCTCTTCCTCCTTTACCTGACACAGGGAGCCCACCCTGTTGTGCCTCCGTTCTGTAGGTGTCTGTGCAGGGGCTGGGGGGTGGAGGTAGCAGTCACATCCCTCCAGTGCCGTCCGTCTGAAATCTGGCTGGACAGATGTAGGGACTGTGGCCAGGGGGTAGGGGTCCACCTGAGGGATCAGAGCTGAGGCCCCTGCCTCCTACCCTTGGTTCCCGGGAGCCCTTCTGGCTTTCCTGGCGGGGCAGTGCGAGTGGCTCAGCCAAAGCCTTCTGCCTGTGCAGTAGGGGACAAGGTGCCTGCTGACCTCCGCCTCATCGAGATCAAGTCCACCACGTTACGAGTGGACCAATCCATCCTGACAGGTGAGTCCAGGGGCTGGGGCCAAGTGAGGAAGGGCTAGGGGATGGGGCGTGGCTTCGGTGGTCCTTATATCTGGTTTCCTACCAGGTGAATCTGTGTCTGTGACCAAGCACGAGGAGGCCATCCCAGACCCCAGAGCTGTGAACCAGGACAAGAAGAACATACTGTTTTCTGTAAGTGCTTGGGGTGCTCAAGGCCTCTGCCTGGACAGTGATAATAGAAATCACAACGTTCATATTAAACAAATTCCCCCAGGAAAGACCCTAGTCAGGTATCAGCAATACACACAAATTTGTAGTAATAGTAGCTTGTATTTAAGGAGGCCCTACGCCTGGCACTGTTCCAGGCCTTTTACAGTACAGGAATTTATCGCAACAAACCTCTGCAGTAAAGTTATCAGTGTCTTGTAATGTGTTTTTTCAGCAAGGAAACAGGCTCAGAGCGGTTAAGTAAATTCCCCAAGATCACATAGCCAGTGAGTGGCACAACTGGGAAGCGAACTCAGACTTCCAGGTTCCAGGGCTTTTCCTTCCTTGCTAGGATGTCCTGCCTTAACCTGGAGAGGGGCAGCGCTTGCTCTGGTCACCAACAGAAAGTGCTGTAGGGGGCACAGGATTAGAACATCAATGGAAGGACAGGGAGTGGGGCTCAGTGGTAGAGAACTCACCTGGCGATGAGGGGTGGGGGTGAGAGCAGAGTGGCTAGCAGGGGCAGGGGTGGGAATGGTCCATTTCTCAGAGAGAAAAACTGACTTCTAAGGTTGGGTCCCCTGGCTCTTCTCAGAGAGAGCAATGGGGTGCAGCTTGGATGGAGAGACCTGCCCATGTGGGCTCAGAGGAGCCGAGCAGGTTTTACAGATGCCCAGCAGCAGCCAGAAGCCAACGTGGAGCACTTGATGCCATAAGGAAGGGTAGGGCCAGTTGGCCCATGGCCCAGGGCACTTAGGTGTCAGGAAACTAGAAAGCCTCAAAGTGGGGAGAAATGAGAAGGAGATGCTTGTGAAGAGCTCATCCAGGAGAGACCTGCCGGGCACAGACGCACCCTGGCCAGGCTGCCTGGGCGTGGGGAAGGAGCGGTCACAGCTGTCAGCAGGATGCCAGGGGTGGTGTGACTGTTGCAGGCATCGCCTTGGCTGAGAGAGGCATACTGTCTAGGGCAGAGGAGAAGTGTCACCTCTTCTGTGCCTGGTCTGAATGGGTGCCAGGCCCAGGGCTATAGTGATGAGACGAATTTTTGCTCTCTTAGAGCTGACACTCTGTGGGATGATGGCTCTGACCCCGTAAGGGCAGAGTGATGCAGCCCTGGAAGTGCTAGTGACATGAAGGAACAGAAAGCCAAGAGAGGACAAGAGCCTTTCTCAGTCCTGCTAGAACTGGGGGTCTGGTCCTGAGCAGCCTTTCCCTTATCCTTCCTCTGCCCAGGGCACCAATATTGCATCAGGCAAAGCAGTGGGTGTGGTAGTGGCCACAGGTCTGCACACAGAGCTTGGCAAGATCCGCAGCCAGATGGCAGCCGTGGAGCCTGAACGGACGCCGCTGCAGCGCAAGCTGGATGAGTTTGGGTGCCAGCTGTCCCGTGCCATCTCTGTCATCTGTGTGGCCGTGTGGATCATCAACATTGGCCACTTTGCTGACCCAGCCCACGGGGGCTCCTGGCTCCGAGGTGCCATCTACTACTTTAAGATTGCTGTGGCCCTGGCCGTGGCTGCCATTCCCGAGGGCCTCCCAGCGGTCATTACCACATGCCTGGCTCTGGGTACACGGCGCATGGCCCGCAAGAACGCCATTGTGCGGAGCCTGCCGTCTGTGGAGACGCTGGGCTGCACCTCGGTCATCTGCTCTGACAAGACAGGCACGCTCACCACCAACCAGATGTCTGTCTGCAGGGTGAGTGGCTGCAACCCCTCGGGTCCTGCTGGAGTTGCTGAGTGACACCCGATAGCTTTCGGTGGGAGATGGAGGGGATCGCCTGGTCCCCCGCCAGGAAGCCGGTCCAGGGCTCCTGTGGCAGAGCAGACAACGCAGCTACACACACATCCCTGGGGCCGTGGGCAGGTGGCCGCCAGTCTGCGCACCTCATTCTCTTCTGCATCCTGAGCATAGAAGCTCTGCTGGTTACCTGAAAAGGACGCAGAAGGTCACATACAGCCCTGGTGTCTGAGCCAAGTGGGGCCAGGCCCCAGGTTCCATCCTTCTCCCCTGTGACTCTGTGTTGTCCATGCTTGTCACCAGATAGGCCAGCTCCAGTGACCTGGCAAGGGCCAGAGCAGGAATTATTCATTCCCTGGCACTCTATCGCACATCCCAGACCCGCTGTCCACATGTTCTAGGGATTCTGGGGCCGAGCGCTCCTCCTGGCCTTGCACAGGGCTGGGTGGGGAGAGGTGAAGGCTGGGGGTTTCCTGTCCTCTCCAGGTTCTGCATCACTCTGCTGCTATCCCCGTGCTGTACAGTTTGCCCACTGGGCCTTGAGAATCCAGACTCAGTATTCTGAGATCTCAAGACCCCACAGAAGCCTATCATGGCTATTCAAGGGACGCGACACTGGCAGACTTTATTACCTGCTGAGTCCCTGTAGGATTTGACTTAACAGTGTTCCATGGCTGAAATAAAGATCTGAACTGGGCTTGGTGGTGGCAGCCAGCTTGGGTAACTTTGTGAGAAAGCTGTCTTAAAATATAACTAAGGTTGGGGTTGTAGCTCAGTGGTAGAGTAACCCTCAGTTCAGTTTCCAGTACTGGGGGAATAATTTTGAAAAACAATGTGGAGGAGTTGTATGGGTGGACATGTGAATAGTGGACTGCATTTGTGGAAAGACTGTCCCTGGGAAATAGAGAGAATGGAAAGGGGGTGACATCACTGAGCACCCATGGGGCACTGGACTGGCCCCTGGCTTGAGAGTGTGCTGCATGGCTATTTCCAGAAGACAAGAACTCTCTCCCCAAACAGCTGGTTGCCAAGGAAATGGGCCGCTCAAGAGGGAGAGGTACTGTCCCGAAGTCTATAAATGCGGGCCAGGTGACCCAGCTGGACCTTTGAGCCAAGGGCTCACTCTGGAGTCTTCCTGGGTTGGAAGTATTGTCCCTCAGGGGAGAATGTGGGTTTTCTCCCTTAAGCCCAGGAAAGGAGAGCCAGCTGGACCATGAGCCAATTTCTACTCCTAATGGAGAAACTGAGGCTCAGTTATGTGGCCAGGGGTCACATAGTGAAGTGGCAGGAGCCCAGATTCCTGCTCAGCTCAGGGGCCCCTCAAGATAGCAGCTGCCCCCAGACACTGAAGAATTGGGCTGGGGATCACTCAGGAGAATGTAGCAAGTGCTAAGCCAGAGATGGACAGAGCATGGTGCCTGCTCAACCTGGACCTGGGACGCACTGCTTCCCTCTGATGGACCGGGGTTTATTCAGACTAGCAGCCCAAGAAGAAGGGCCTGGCCCACCTGAGCACAGCCCTGTACTCCCCAGATGTTCGTGGTTGCAGAAGCGGAAGCAGGCTCCTGTCGATTGCATGAGTTCACCATCTCGGGTACCACATACGCTCCAGAGGGCGAAGTGTAAGTGTTGGGTGAAGGTGGGCGCCGCCTGTGGGTGAACCTGGTCTTAAGGCTGGGCACCTCCTGAGGCAGGGCCAAGACCAGGGGCTGACAGCTCTGGCTGGCTTTGCAGGCGACAGGGAGAACAACCTGTGCGCTGTGGGCAGTTTGATGGACTGGTGGAGCTGGCGACCATCTGTGCCCTGTGCAATGACTCTGCTCTGGACTACAATGAGGTGGGCCCCGGTCCTATTCATGAGCTGCCCAGTTCTCAGGTGCTTAGGACACAGCCTATTTCCAGGCTCAGTGCTCCTAGTGCCATACCCCAAGAGCTCTGTCACCCCTGCATAACTCTGCTCCTCCCCTCCCCCTTTCCCAGCTGGCTTCAGACTCTTCCCTGGGGCTCTAAGGGGCTGATGGGCCAGAAATGCCTGGTTAAGAGACTTGGTGGTGCAAGAAGTTATAGAGGCAGGACAAGAGAGGGCCTGAAAGGAGAAGGCACAGCCCAGGAAAGGCCCAGTGTGTAAGAGCCAGATGTGATTTAGGTATTGGATACCATCTGCCTTAATTACTTTTTCATTGCTGAGACAAAATAGCTGACACCCACAAGTTAAAAGAGGAAAGATGTGTTTGGCTTACAGTTTATGGAAGTTTCAGTCCATAGTCGGCTGGCTCCGAGGTCTAGAGGCATTGTAGAAGGAAATGGCAGAAGAGAAACAGTTCCTAGCAGTACAGACAGGTGGCAGCAGCCTTTCTGTTTTCTCTTTTAATTCCATCTACTTTATAAGGCTATTGATCTCTGTCTTCAGTAAATCCATCCAACTACATCCAGAACTGTGCTAAAGCAACCAGTGGACCAATCCAGTGTCACACACCTGTGATCCAGTTCCTTTCAGAAGTCCCACCTATGAGTGCATGAGGCTTGGGCTGCATGTAGAAATACACCATAACACCACCCGTGTAGCTGAATAGGGAAGAGGGCATGCAAGATTTTCTGCTTGGGGCACCCTTAGCTAGACCACATCGATGCATGTGTCAGGCTGAGGGCAACAGAGAGTCACCGAAGGGTCTTGAGCAAGGGAGGGACAAAGGGAGCTGCTTGTGTTTATGAGGTCTCCCTAGGATGTGGTGTGGGCAGTAGCACAGAAAGGACAAGACAAGAGCTTGGGAGCCCTGTGTGGCCTTCAAGGCCGGAGAGATGCTTCTGAGTGCTGCCTGGACCTCAGGGAGAGGGGAGAGGGCATATGTCAGAGAGATTTAGGGGCTGAAGATTCTGAGACGTGGTTACCGGTTAGGTCAGAGAGAAGAGGTCAGGGCAGACCCTACTGCAGCTGTGCTGGCTGGACTCATCAGAACTGCAAACAGAGAGGAGGAGGTGTCCTGAGTGGTCCCCAGGAACAAGGGCCATAGGCAGCAATTGGTCATGTGGGCTGGCTGGGCACTGGCGGTCCTGAGCTATAGGATAGGGTGGAGGGATCTGGCAGGGAGAGAAGGTAGAGAGAAGGAGCAGGGCCTGGGCCACAGGTTAGAGGCCCACCAAAGGGAACCTGGCGATGGAGACTGAGGAGTGGACAGGAAGGGAGGGAGAGGGCAGGTGGAGCATGAGGCATTGACGTTGGGATTTGAGGGAGTGACAGGCAGGTCAGACACCACCCTTCCCCAGGCGGGCCAGGCTGGGGAGAGCTCTCAGGCCCGGACAAAGGAGGCTGCTCAAAATGTAGCTGAGGTCTCCAGGGGACGGGGGGGAGTGGGAGGTGGGAATAAACACGGCCTGCTCCCCACCACTCTGTCCTGCCAGGCCAAGGGCATCTACGAGAAGGTTGGGGAGGCCACAGAGACGGCACTGACTTGCCTGGTGGAGAAGATGAACGTGTTCGACATGGACCTGCAGGCCCTGTCCCGGGTGGAGCGAGCTGGTGCCTGCAATGCGGTGAGCTGGGTGGACCCCAGGTGGGTGACTGGGGCTCTTGGGCATTTGGAGAAGGGAGACAGAAAGCAGGACCTCAAACTCCTGGTGAGACTCCTGGTGCGTTGGGAAGTGGAGGAATGGTCAGGTGCTGGCAGCTTCTTGGAGAGGAAGCGGTTAGGGAGCTCGGGGGTCAGGGTTAGAGGAAATGCAGATACCAGTGCTCAGCAAGAGGCCTTTTATTTTTTTGTCTTTTTGAGACAGGGTCTCACCATGCAGCTCAGGCTGACCTTGGGCTCACTTTGTAGCCCAGGCTGGTCTCCAGAACTCAACATCCTCTTGCCTCAGCGTCCTGAGTGCTGGGTTTATAAGAGTGTGTCACCATGCCCGGCTTGAGAGGCTCCTCTTGAGGTCAGGTGGCTGACGAGAAGCAAGTGGGAGTCGCTGGATCTGTGTCTCCGCAGGTCATCAAGCAACTCATGAAGAAGGAGTTCACCCTCGAGTTCTCCCGGGACCGGAAGTCCATGTCAGTGTACTGCACACCCACTCGCCCTGACCCAAAGACCCAGGGCAGCAAGATGTTTGTGAAGGTGGAGACCTGTTACGTGGCCTGGGATTCCTGGGGTTACCCTGAGGTCTTGAGGGGACCTGGTCTCCAGGCCTCTGAAACATCAGAGGCTGAAGCCGTGGGGGGCTAAGGGAGGTGGGAAGCCCATTGTCAAAGCCCAGGTGCCAAGTGGGTGGTCAGTGACTCCTGGAGCCTGGCTGTGTGGTGGGGATGAACAGGGGACCAGGGACAGAGTCTGCCCCTGAGCGTGGTGCTAACTTGGCCTGGGGTCACCGCCTGGCTGTATCATCTGTGCTTCTTGGTGGACCTTAGTTTCCTCCACTTCAGGATCAAACAGAAAACTCTCAGAAGCACTTTTTGCCTCTGACTTGTGGTGTTGAAATGATTGGTGCCCACCCTTTGATACTCCAATGCTTTGGAAACTGAGTCCCAGAGAGAAAAGAGCAAGCTCCCATCCAGTCCTCTATCTGTTCATAGCACCTCTGGCTGCTTTCAACCTTGCAGTAGGGTCCACAGCCCTAACTTCTCCCACAGTGGAGGCTTTAACGCTGGTGAAGTGAATATTTTCCATACAGGGAGCTCAGCCACTTTGGAAAAGTTAGCATCTGGGTTGAGCTTTGAGGAGAGAGAAACTCCATGGATAAAGCATCTAAAATATTCCTAGGCTTGGGACAAGGTCCTAGGGGAGAGCCTGAGGCTGCCGGGGAGCCTGCCTACTCCCATGCCTTCCACCCTTCATGTGGCTGTGTTTGTGGCCCCACGGCAGGATTTGGCCTGCCTCCCTGTGATGGAGGCTCCTATAGAACTGGAGTCCCAGTGGCACCAGGTGGCAGGGCACAGGGGCTGCTGTTTTCAGCCCACCCTTAAGGGCCACAACAGGTAGGCTGGTGGAGGTACGGGACCACCCTGTGGGTGACTGTGACCTCACCTTGCCATTCCTTTTAGGTTTTCTCAGGGGAACCCAACCGGTTCCCACTCTGAGTTTTCCAAGAATGGTTCTGGTCTGTGCCTTGGCGGCCTTCCTGCATATCTGGGTCTGTTTCCTCAGCTGGGTAGGAGGGACGCCAGGTGCTGGCCAAGGGAGTCACCAGCCTGCTCCCCCACAGGGGGCTCCTGAGAGTGTGCTGGAGCGCTGCAGTTCAGTCCGAGTGGGGAGCCGGACAGCACCCCTGGACTCCACCTCCCGGGAACAAATCCTGGCAAAGATCCGAGATTGGGGCTCCGGCTCAGACACGCTGCGGTGCCTGGCGCTGGCCACCCGGGATGTGCCCCCGAGGAAGGAGGACATGCAGCTGGATGACTGTAGCAAGTTTGCACAGTACGAGGTGGGCTCCGGGAGCTGTGGGACTCTGCAGCGGCTGGTGAGGGCAGGGCGAGGGGCGCTCAGGCCCTGATCCCATCTGCCCTCCCCACAGACAGACCTGACCTTCGTGGGCTGTGTGGGGATGCTGGACCCACCCCGGCCTGAAGTGGCCGCCTGCATCGTGCGCTGCCACCGGGCAGGCATCCGTGTGGTCATGATCACAGGGGACAACAAGGGCACAGCTGTGGCTATCTGCCGCCGGCTTGGCATCTTCGAGGACTCTGAGGATGTGGCAGGCAAGGCCTACACGGGCCGAGAATTCGATGACCTCAGCCCCGAGCAGCAGCGCCACGCCTGCCTCACTGCCCGCTGCTTCGCCCGGGTGGAGCCCGCACACAAGTCCCGGATTGTGGAGTTCCTGCAGTCCTTTAACGAGATCACTGCCATGGTGAGGCCACAAGACAGGAGCCGGGAGGTGGCTGGCTTGATGAAGCTGTCACCTGGTTCTTGGCCTGCTCTGTGCTGACCTGGCCCGCCCTTGCCCTTGGCTTGATTTCTACCCCTGAGCTACATTTTAGCCCCTTGGCCTTCCCTTGAGTTGATTCCTCACGTTGAGCTCCACCCTGATATATATCAGGGTTCCAGTCCTTACCTGGACCTGGAGCTGGTCCCTGATGGTGACCTTGACCCCTGCCTACAGTACTTTTTGTTGGCCACTTTGCCCTTTTCTCCAGCTCCAACCTTGACTCCAGCTTGACTCTGATTTCCCTTCTGATGTAGACGGTAACCCCGACTGGATCCTGTGCTTTGGCTTGGCTTTCATCTTAGTCTGTGGTTTCAGTCTGGACCCTGACCTTCACCTTGACTCTCACACCTACCTGCCCCCCAACATGGGCTGTGGCTTTGACCCCGGCTTTCTCCCCAGCCTCTGTCTCATCTTGCGTTCCACATCTGCCTTGGGTTTCCTTCTCCCCTCATCACTGACCCCCACATCCCCTCCCCCTTGTCTTCTCTGGCCTTAGGCTTGCTCTTCTCCCCACGTTTGTCTGTCTGCACTCTTGGGGCTCGCCTTTAGCCCAGCCCAAGGTGCTGTCCACATCTCTGCTTCCTGGGGACTTTTCCTAACACCGGGTGGGCTGGGTGGAGGGTGCTGGCGGGTTGGTTTCGGGTTTAGGCGCGACCCTACCTGCCCTGGCCCACAGACTGGTGATGGAGTGAATGATGCACCAGCTCTGAAGAAAGCAGAGATTGGCATTGCCATGGGCTCGGGCACGGCTGTGGCCAAGTCAGCAGCAGAGATGGTGCTGTCTGACGACAACTTCGCCTCCATTGTCGCCGCGGTGGAAGAGGGCCGGGCTATCTACAACAACATGAAGCAGTTCATCCGCTACCTCATCTCCTCAAACGTCGGTGAAGTGGTCTGGTAAGGCCCTGCTCTCCCTCCCCCAGCCCTCTGCCGCAGCTCTGTGCCCCTGAGATGAGGTTGCAGGGACTGAGGGGCACATGGCTTGTGCTGACTGAGGCCTTCCAGGGTCCCATCTCAGCAAGGGCACAGGCGGGGACACCTCAGTATTCTCCAGAGACACTGACAGCCCATGGGTCCTAGACCACAGTGCACCCGGGTCCCTAAGGAGATGCCTCCTTGGGGCACCCTGCCAGCCGTGTCTGCTGCCCTCTTTCAGACACAGGATGAGAGGAGTCAGCCTCACCTTTGGGCAGTGGTGTGTGTGTGTGTGTGTGTGTGTGCACACGTGTGTGCGCATGCTACATGGACTTGATTGAGAGGTGTGTACATGTATGTTTATGTGTGATTGCAGACATCCCTGGGCATGGGCAGAGCCAGAGTCAGCTGTGTACACAACTGCCATCCCCGACAGAGATGCCCTGGGGAATGGCGAGCACGTGTATGCTAGACATGTGGGGACTGTGCACCTCCTCACACTGGGAAAGCGGGGAGGTGTTTGCTCATGTTTGTGGGGTTGTGTGGTGGGCCCTAGGTTTTCACATGCGTCTGATGCTTGGCTATTCACTGTTCGTGTGTCTCCTGCTCGGCCTAAAGGGCAGCTGTGTCTCGGTGCAGAGCTGGGGTGGGGGAAGCAGAGCTGTGTTCACACTCCCCACGCTCATGTGCCCATCATGCCTAGCAGAGGAGCAAGTGGCTCCCGTCCTGGGTTATCAGCATGAGCTGAACCCTCCGTTTGGTGGGGGCTGGCCTGCTGGGGGCTAGAGCCCGTGACTCTGGTTCTAGCATCTTCCTCACGGCAATTCTGGGCCTGCCCGAAGCCCTGATCCCCGTGCAGCTGCTCTGGGTGAACCTGGTGACAGATGGCTTACCTGCCACAGCCCTTGGCTTCAACCCCCCAGACCTGGATATCATGGAAAAGCTGCCCCGGAACCCTCGTGAGGCACTCATCAGTGGCTGGCTCCTCTTCCGATATCTGGCTATTGGAGGTGAGCAGGGTGCCAGCTCTCAATGGGGTCTCTGTGCTGTGGGCACCTGAGCTTCCTAAAAACCTGTACCAGTTAGGCTTGCAGTCAGCAGACAGTGCCACTCAGCTGGCTTATGCCAAAAGAAACTGAGGGTTTATGTAACCAGAGACTAGAAAAAATACCTCAGGTTTGGGCTAGACCTCACTATCACTGCCATGTTTTGGTTTTGCCTCAGCTCTGGTTTCTGATAGGCATCTCTTAGGTTGGCAAAACAGCTGCTGCAGCTCCAGCCCTTATGCTTACTCCATTACAACCCTAAATTCAATAGCAGAGATTCTTTTTTGGGCAAAAATCTCAATCTTGTTATCATTGACCCAAATTGGGTCACTTATCTCCCAGCCAGTCCCAGTGGCCAAGAGTGTAGCAGATGCTGAATGCCACTCTGGGTCGACACTGGCCCGGAGAGTAGGTATTTTTAAAATGCATGGCTTACAGAAGAAGAGGGTTGTTTCCAGATGGAAATCAGGGAACTATTAGGGAGGGGAAAGGGACGTCAGAAACCTCCACCACTCCTTCAGCCTTTCCTCCTCCCTCTTCAGTGTACGTGGGCCTGGCCACAGTGACTGCTGCCACCTGGTGGTTCCTGTATGATGCCGAGGGACCACGTGTCACCTTCTACCAGCTGGTGAGCCGTGGTGGCCTGCGGGTAGACCTGAGATGGAACTCACAGCTCAGGTTCTGGGGAGTTGTAGGGAAGAAGGGACCAGATTTCATGATTGGCCAGCACCCCCCCAACATCCCGCCCCACAAAGAGCCCAGCTTGGAAGACACTGGGGAGCCCATCAGGGTCAGAGACCAAGGAGCATAACCACCCTGAGATGCCCTCTTTATTGAGGGTCCCCAAGTCAGGCAGTACTTGGAGGAACAGTCCCCTAGATGGACTGGGAGGCCACCGAGAGCAGTGTAGCGAGTGTGGTATGAACAGCCTCATCCGAAGGGGCCCTGCTGGAAATCCGTGACGGACGCTGTGGCATCTCAGCATGTGCCCATGCACACGGGAGGACGTGTGCCGTGCCCAGGTGGAGTGCATGGTGTGTAGAGGTCTGGGAGGTGGCGCCTCCCCCAGTGGCATCTTAGTAGGTGGACTCAGTCCTTCTGGTGACTGGCAGGGTGGAGCCAGCTAGAGAAAGGAAGCAAGCATGGTGGGGCACTTCTGTAATCCCAGCACTTGGGAGGCTGAGGCAGGAGGATCGCTGTGAATTCCAGGGCAATGTAGGCTACACAGTGAGTTCAAGCCCAGCCTGAATGGCTCAGTGAGATCCTGCCTCAAAAAGCAGCACATAGATGAACAAGATGCCCTTGCTTTGTTAAAGTGAGAGCGCTGGCCCAGCCACAGTCCTTCATAACTTCCCTTCTGCCTGAGACAGAAGAGGAAGAGCCTCTTATCTGACCCCCACATCTGGCAGGGAACAATGTTGCACTTAGTGTCCTGTAGGGCGCTCAGCTGGCCGGTTTACAGGTTTCTCTCAGGGGATTATTTTCATAGCAAAGCCCTTCTTCCTAAACCCATAGTTTAGAAGATCTCTGTATCGACCTGTCTCCTGGGAACGGGTTTGCTCTTAGGGAGCTGAACGTCCTCACCCACGCCCACGATGCGAAAAGCACAGGGCAGAGGGGCTAGAGGTCCTCTTCGCATCTTATCAAGTACAGTGAGCAATAGGGGCAAGGCCCACTTCCTTCACGGAGTCACAGCGGTTTCTAGCTCATTACAGAGAAGCCTCCTGCTAAGGCTGTGCTCTGGTGCTTCCTCAGCACATGTCAGGAGCAAAATGCAGATCTGACAGCACTGGACTTCAGTGACGGAAAAGGAATTCATGTGAAAGGAATATGAATTATTTAAATAGCAGCAAAGAGCCAGGTGGGGTGGGCTCTGCTTATGCTACTTGGGAGACTTGAGGCCAGTCTGGGCAAGATGGATAGATAGATAGATGATGGATAGACAGACAGACAGACAGATAGATGGATAGATAGATAGATAGATAGATAGATGATGGGTAGATAGATAGATAGATAGATAGACAGATAGACAGATAGACAGACCAGTGAGCAGGGCACAGGTAATCTCCATCTTCTGCAGCACAGAAGTGAAGTCCATTCAAGCGTGATCTCTGCTTGACTTTCACACGCATTTACTTCTGTACTTACTGGTCTCAGTCAGTTAACAGCCCTACTTCCACACCTTGAGATCTGGGGGCTGCCCCTGTACCCACAGGTCTGGATGCTCCTCCAAATCCCAGGACCCCCTGCTAAGGTCAGCTGTCCTCCTCCTGAGCCGCTAGCCCCTTGCTCCTGGTCCAGGGCTCTAGGAAAGTTGGCCCTTTCTCCATGTGATCTTAAGCAGTGTGCGGTGCAGCCCACCAGCACTGTCCTGAGCAGCTCACTGCTCCCGGGCACCCTGGGCCCCCTGACAGGGCTGTCCCCACTGTTGTCCTCAGGTGTGGCAAGGGTGAGGGGTGCTTCCTTCTGCCAGCCCCTCTCTGACAGCTGCTCTCCCCACTCACCTGGCCCCCAGAGGAACTTCCTGAAATGCGCTGAAGACAACCCGCTCTTCACTGGAGTCGACTGTGAGGTCTTTGAATCCCGCTTCCCCACAACCATGGCCTTGTCTGTGCTCGTGACCATTGAAATGTGCAATGCCCTCAACAGGTGAGCTGGCAGTGGGCCCAGCCTGGGGTTGGAGGTGAGAACGGTCTGGGATTGGAGTCAGAGGCGCTTGGCATTGGGGGATCTGAAGGTCAGAGAGGTCTTAGGTTGGCTTAGATTTGGAGTCTGAGGGTCAGAAATCCAGAAAGTTTTCTCAGAATTGGTGGGGCAAGAATTGGAATCTAGGAGTTAACAGAAGCTGAGATTGGAGCTGGAGAAATGGAGGGACCAGGATTGGATATGAGGGACAGGAAAAGGGAGTCCAAGTCCCACCCCAGACCCTGGCGCACAGAGCGTGCAGGCAGGACGCCCCCAGCCCCACGGCCCTGAGAGCTGCCCAGCCTGGGGTGAGCACCTTGTGCCCTCACAGCGTCTCAGAGAACCAGTCGCTGCTGCGGATGCCGCCCTGGCTGAACCCCTGGCTGCTGGCAGCTGTGGCCATGTCCATGGCCCTGCACTTCCTCATCCTGCTCGTGCCGCCCCTGCCGGTGAGTTCACCCCTCCGCCCTCCCCTCTTCCAGGACCTGGGTGACAAGGACCAAACAGTCCCTGGATATTAGAGGCCTAGGGATGGCTGCTGGGCATTCTCAGGCCCTTCTGCAGTGGAGGCTGCCTGGAGGACAGGGAGATGAGCAGCCTGACTGGCCACCATCCTCCAGATGTATCCATACCTCCAGGAGCCCCTGGCTTGGGGGACAGAAGCCCTTGCTAAGGGAACTATTGCTGGGTACCCAGTGGGTAGGAGGCAGGACCAGAACTTTCCAAAGTGGAATCCTTCTACTTCCCAGCAGGGGAAGTGGGGCTGCATCCTGTGGGGTGGGGTGGGGTGGGGGAGCAGGTTTCTGGTGGAGGAATTCCAGCAGACAAAGATCTTCAAGGAGCATCTTAAAAGTGCTCACAGAGAACCGAGGATGTAACGGGTAGACTGCTGGAGGGTGGCCTGGCAGTCCCTTCTCTGACCACACCTCCCGTCCTGCTCTACCAGCTCATTTTCCAGGTGACCCCACTGAGTGGGCGCCAGTGGGTGGTGGTGCTGCAGATATCCCTGCCTGTCATCCTGCTTGACGAGGCCCTCAAGTACCTGTCTCGGAATCACGTGGACGGTGAGTAGAGGCCAGCACCTAGGTCCTGCCCTGCCGGCCTGCGCCCGCCTCCCTGCCTGCCTCTGCTCTCCGTGGGGTCACCACGCTGCTTGGAGCTTCCCTGTGTGCACAGTGGGAGAGGTTTCCTGGGACCACAGAGTGGAAGGCATGAAGGGACTCAGCTGGTTGTCACCTGAGGTGTCTAGGGCTATTTTGCTGCAAGGATCAGGGACTCACTGGGCAATGGGAACACTGCTTAATGCCATGCTGTCACCCTCCTCACCATCCCCAGACAGCCAGGAGGCCATACCCTGCCCGGCCCTGGCCTCTGACCCCTCTGCTGGCCTATATTTATCCAGGCATTCTCTGGAGAGCGCTGCAGGCCTGGAGGAGGCAACCGCCGACCACATCTCGGACCCCGGACCACACTGGATTGGCCTCTTTGGTGTCATCTTCTGGGTGGGTGTAAGGGTAGGGTCTGCTTCAGCCCAGGGGTGGAGGACAGAGTGATGAGGCCACAGGAGAACAGGCTGGACTCCCCAGAGAGGCCTAGGTTGGGTCAGGCAGCGGCTGAGGACGCTGTGGGAAGTTGGGTCTTTGGGGGCCACTTCTGCCAGGAATGTGACCCTGCCCCAGGGAAGTGGGGAGCCTATAAATAAATCACATGTCTGTCATTCCACAGGGGCCAAGGCAATCAATTGACCCCCATCCCCCATGCTAGCCAGTCCTGCTGGGCCCTGCAAAAATGTATCTTTTGAAAAGAACCAAAATGGATGGGCCTCCTCTTATTGGAGAGCTAGTCTCCCACGGTTCTGTCATGAGCTCACCCTGGTACTTAGCCAAAGCAGGGCCTGTTGGAGCCCAGGGGTGGGTCAGGGCAGCTCAACTAGGCTGTTCTGCTGCCCTCAGTGTCCACTCGTGATTCTTTGTATCTCCCTGTCTGTGGATACCCTGGGTAGATGCAGCCTGAACAAGTTAGAAGGGCTGCCTGGCTGGGACTGTAGTGTGGTCTGGAAGCTTTAAGGTGAAAGCAGAGGTTTGAAAGGACAGAAAGGATAGGTAGGGAGGAGGTGGGGGTGCCTGATGGGGCTGAGCTTGGAGTACTGGCAGAGGGTAGCCGGGTTCCTGATGCCTTTATTTTCTGGACAGCCGGGAGCCATAAAAGATGTGGGAGGGCCTGTGGCAACCACGGGAGATAAACTGGGGGAGAGGACACTGGAGACAGGCTGGAAAGGGGTGTGGAGCTGGCCTGCAGAGGAGACCAAGTCCTGGTCCAGGGTGAACTGGGCCCAGACAACGCTTCTGCCTCCAGCATTGGGGACTCTGTCCCCATAAAGTTTGACCTGGCTGTCGGGAATGGCTGTGGGGCTCCAGGAGGGACCTGCTGGTCACCTGAAGCTGTGTCGGAGAGGTGAGGTAGAGGGGCAAGCTTGCTGGAAGTCCAGATGGCTGTGCTCTGGTCAGTGGACAGCTCCCCTCCTCTGGGCCTCCTAAAGCTGGGCAGGGAGGGTGTGAAAGAGGAGACCCTTTACATTCCCAAGCCAGCTGATTGGCCTTTTAGGGAGGTCTAAGTGAGGTTCCATGTTTGTGGCCTCCCCATCGAAGTGTTCTCTGGCCCTACCCCTGTCTCTGCCCAGAGGTGGCTAAACAAATGTCGAGGGCCAGGCTGGGGGAGGGAAAGGCTGGAGCGGTGGAGCAGGGCCGATCTGGAAGGCTCTGGGGTATGAACTTCATTCTGAAGGCAGTGGTAGCCATAGGAGCGGGCAGTGGGGCTGGCATGATGCTGGCCACGGAAAGGTGGTGGTGAGGCCACAGGGCTGGGGGCTAAGGCAGGACCTCAGGGCTTGAGGCCTCCGGGTAGAGGGCCTGAGCAGGACAGAGGGTAACCTTGGGAGCTGAGATCAAGCCGGGGTGTACGGAATGGGAAGGAGGCAAAGAGGGTCTCTTCTGGACCTCCTGAGGGCTGGTTCTCCAACAGGAAGCCAAAAAGAGAATTCCTACCAGGGGGGGCGGGAGCTGTGGATGGAAATGGGTATGTAGGAGGCTTAGCAGCACACAGGGAGGACGTCCTGGCAGCAGCCCCGGAGGGCTGGGGTCTGGAAAGAGCAAGGCTGAGGAGCCAGGGCTGTTCCCGAGAGACGGGAAAGGACTGCAGATAGAGCCCACCTGAGTGTGTGCTCTCGCTCAGGCCTCTAAGATGCTCTTGGGTTTATCTTCCAGAAAGAAAGGACCAGAAGTGAGTGCCGGGAGCAGAGTGGAGTCTCCAGGGACAGCCTCACACTGATGGTGCCCAGGCTTTGCCCCTACTTCCCTGCCCTGCAGCTGCACCTGCGCCCTGCCACCGGGCCCTGCTTGAGCCCAGGACCGCCACCCCAGGCCCAGGCATGGGCTAGGGTGGGAGGTGTCCCTGTCCCACTCCCGTCTCAGCAGGAGGCTCTGTAGTCTGTGTCTCTTGGACCCCTCCTGAGAAGCTCTGGCTGGGGCGACTAAGAAGCCAGCGTGGGCACAGATACGGAGCCCCTCCCCCTGCACCCCGACACATCCTGGAGATGCACCCCTTGCTAAAGGCCGGGCATTTACTTGGTGATGGGACCTCCACACTGATGGAGGACTCCTGGGCCCTCGGGACTGACTCTGCCCTCTTGTCTAATGCCCGGTCTGGGGCCTGTTGGTGCCAGAGATGGGGACCCAAGGGACCATCTGGGCCCAGCCATGCACAGAAAGGCAGGTGGCCCCTCCACGCAGCTCTCTGCCCCTGCGGGCTGGAGCCTGTTTCTGTTTCTGTTTCTGTTTCTGTGTGCAGGCACCAGGGTGGAAGGACCAGGGAGGACACAAGGCGCCGAGAGCGGGGCTGGCAAGGACCCCTTTCCCAGGAGACACTGGGCTGCCTGCCTCAGCTTGGCTTACTTCCCCAACTCAGGTTTTCCTACCCTAAGCAAGCAGCCTAGTGTCGCCCAGTCTGCCAAGAGGAGGGACCTGTGCATGTCCGTGGTCCCCTAGATGGGGCACCCACATGTGCCTGCCCACTGTGCCCTCCTGAGTGTGACTGTCCCTGCACGTCTGGGTGCTTTGAGCCTCCCACTTTGTCCACCCCTCCTACTCACATACGCGTGCCCCAGCAGGATGTCAGGAAGGCTGTTACCCAGGGTACTTCCTGTTCCTCCCTGGGGCGGAGGGATTCAGAGCACTTCTGCATGCACGTGTCAGATGGTAGAAGATAACATTTGATGGACAGGGTTTTTGCTCCTTTGGCAAAAACTAGCTTCGTGCAGCAAAGAGCAGTGGCTGTGTGCCTCTGCCTTTCCCTGAGAGCATACAAAGTGATCATTTTATGTGTGAATTGAAACTCACATCCTTGTGCTGGTCCCCAGAATCAGAAGCCCCTTCAGCAGGCCTTGAAGACAAATGGGCTCCCCCTTGCAGAGTCCTCTCCCCCAGGCCTACCCCCCTTTGGGTTCTGGAAGGGCCATGAAAGAAACCGAGTCAGGAGAGTCGTACCTGTGTCAAGGCCCTGCACCCACCTGCTGCCATGCTGTCTTGTAGAGAAATAAAGGCTGTGTGTATGGGGCAGTGTTGTGCCACCTGCGTCTGTGTCCTGAGGTACGGGTCCTCTGCTGTCTGAGTGTCTACCTGGGCCTTGCCCACCCTACCCCCGTACTCCAGGAAGGCAAAGATCTGGGCTCTTCACATTGATTGCTGGGCTCTGTCTCTTCCTCTGAGACAAGGCTTTGACTGACTTTGGGGAGACCACATCCCAGTGGAAGGTACAGGACAGCTGACTCTCAGGGTCACTGGTGGCTGGAGTGCTCTGTTCCAAAGCCCATTAGGCCCTTAGTGGCTTGCACATCAGCTCTAAGGAAAGCAGGGCGGGGGTTCTTGGGGGAAGAGGTCTAGCATTTAACCTGGGACAAGGATGGCTGGACCAGGATCTTGAATCTCAAGAGAACCTGCACTGCAAAGAGGGCCCCCATCGCTGGCCCTGGCAATCTGTGGAGCCCAGGACTCCTCCAAGCTTTCTCTCTTGCTGTTTCCCTTCCCTTCATCCACCAGGATCCTGCCTACCACAGACCAAAGCCCAGCTCAGATGTGTGGCACCAGCCAACCTGGGGCTTCTCTTGGTCCACCGTAGTCCAGGAGCCTCTGCAAGGCCACTCACAATAAACTGACCTGCTCAGGTGGCCCTGCCTTCCTGGAAGCAGCTGTGGAAGAGATGAGCCGTGACCCTGATTTCTTCAGTCTGGCGAGAAGACACGTGAAGCCTTATATCTAGTCCTTTCCCAGCTGTCCTGAGAGGCAGACTCAGGTCTTGCCTACATGACCAGATGCAGGCCCAAACGGGATGCATAATTTTCAAGGCCCATTGTGAAATGAAGAATTACTGGTCTGAGTGCCAGACCTACTATTCATGGAGGTGTAGCTCACTGGTAGTGTTTGCCCTGTCTTTGATCTCTAACACAGCACACACACAAAATCACTAAGGATGACAGACAGTTGAGGTGGAACACTACTATAATCCCAGTACACAGGGAGGCTGAGGCAGGAGGATCGATTGCAAACTTGGACCTTGGCTTGTGCAATTTTGTACCTTAATGAGCGTCAAAGGTTAAGAAAAAGGCTGGGGATGTAAGCTCAGTATGGAGGCCCTGGGTTCAATCCCAAATACCATGAAAAAAATTAACAGTGACAGCAGAGCCTTAGGTCAAGCTCAGGGCCTCTCTGAGGGCTGGCGTGGTGTCTCTGCATAGGTGGCAATTCCACACAGCCAGCTGTGACACACACACAGACCCACCCTTAGGGCACAGGTTGTTTACAGAGGGGGACAGCAAGAGCCAGGTAGTCAGAAGGGTTCTCCTTAGCCATTGTGTACCATTTGCAGTGGTCACTTTTCACTCATCTCCCGGGGTCTCCATCCAGCCCTGTGTGATGGACCAGACAGTGGGAAGGATTCCCAGTGACATCTGAAGCACCCACGGCTCTCTCAGGGTCTGGCCCCCTGGCTTATCACAGCAGCCAGCAGGGCAGGGAGCTAGGATGGGTCAAGGAGACTTGTGTCAGAGGTGTGCCAGCACCACCCTCCCCTGTGGCCTCTTGGGTTCCCTGTCCAGGCCTGCTTCTCCTCCACCCCCCACCAGGCCTGCCCATGTCCAGCTCCGTCCAGCCCACATCATGGAATCCCCAGATCAGGCCAGAACAGGGCAGCCAAGGTAAACAGAGAAGTTTCCTCACCTCACAGGGCTCACCCAGGAGAGAATTCTGAGGCGGGCGCTGGCACACTCCTGTCTGGCTTGGGTGGCAGCTGCCAAAATGCCCCTACCCACTCCTCCTCACCCCAGCAGAGGCATGGTATCTGAGTTCCCAGCATGCTAGGAGAATGGAAGAGCAAAACTAGGCGCAGGAGGGGTGGAGAGGGGAATGCGCACCCAGCAACCTGAGTATCTGTAGTGGCTTTGCCGATACAGGCCCCCCAGGGGCCATCAGCAGATGGAGGCTGAACCATCTGTGGTATGTCCACCCACAGATTCTCCTCTATAATAAAGAGGAGCGAACTACTGACATGCAGGACAACACAGAGGAGGCTGGAAATCATTGTGCTGATTTTCTGGAAGAGACTAGACACGAAAACGGAGCTCACACTGTGTGATTCCACTTTTATGAAGTTCTAGAATAGGCGGCACAGTTTTTATCTTTCCCTCCCTTTTTAACGTAGGTTCCCACTGTGTAGTTCAGGCTGGCCTCAAATTTGCAGTCCTCCTGCCTTAGGGTCCCCCCAGTGCTGGCCACCACACCTGGCCAAAGCAAGGCAGTTCTGTCGTGAGAAGGCAGCTCAGTGATGGCCTGGGCTTGGAGCTGAGAAAGATGGAGGACAGCAAGTGGGCCAGGAGAGAACCCTCCAGGGTGACCGGACAGGTGGAGGGCGGCTGCATGCACTGTCAGAATTCATCAGCACTGCTTAAAATGGGAAGTCTTTTCTTTTCCCTCTTCTAACTTGTATTTTTGTTTTGAGACAGAGTCTTGCTATCATAGATGATTAAGTGGGACAGAGGTTAATGGGCAGGCAGAATGGGACAGGACCCTCGAGGGCTCAGTGCAGGTGAGACGCCTCACAATTGCGGCAGGAATGAACTGAAAGAGCCCTAAGCTTGCAGGCCTGCCTGGAGACCGGGCCAGTTTGAGGCTGTAATGAGTACCACCCGGCCCAGTGAGCCTAGATAAGGCTTGGGACAGACACCCTGACCCCCGTCTCCTCCACTTCCTTGAACCGGCTTTCATCGTTCTACCTGGAAGTTATAGACAGGCAGTTGACGTTGGTGTCACATGCTTGTTCCCTCACTGTGTGCTTTGCTGCTCTACTGAATCACTGTCAGCTGAGATACTATGCCTGGAACACTATATCCAGCTGAGACACCATATCCTGCAGGTTGATGATAACCTGTCCCACGGTCACCCAAATTGGTTCTGTGGATAAATCACCCCTGGGCACAGAGGCTTGGTGGCAACCCACTTTGAAGGCTCCTGTCTCTCAGGGCCTTTCTCTCCATAACCTCTTCCTACCTTAACCCCCTTGTCTTGGTAGCCATTCTTCGGTTCCTGAGAGACACTAGCAGGTTGGCTGTGACACTGTGGTACACTCAGGCTGGCCTTGTCAGCTTTGAGCCTGCAGCCAGCTGCTTTGGCCTTCCAAATGCTGGGATTGTGCCCCAGCATCTGTGTGTGTGTGTGTGTGTGTGTGTGTGTGTGTGTGTGGTAGATAGTGGGGGCCAAACCCAGAGATGCCCTACCATTGAGCTGTGTGCCACCCCTTTTTATCTCTTAAGACAGGGTTTTGCTTAGTTGCTCAGGCTGGCCTCTAGCTCGTCATCCTTGTTTCAGCCTCCAGAGGAGCTAAAACAGGCACATTTTACGGTATATGAGTTACCCTGCAAGTCAGTTTGGATTTAAAAGGAAGAAAAATGGCCGAGTGTAATGGTGCCGCACTCAGGAGGCTGAGGCACGAGGACCGCTTTGAGTTAGGCCAGTCTGGGCTGCATAGCGAGTTCAAGGCCAGCCTGAACTACAGAGAGAAACCCTGCCTTTTTCCTTGGTGGTAGCATGTTTTGGCTATACACAATGCTAACATTCACCATAGGAAATTTGTACCTGTACGGGACATAGCTTGCTGCTTCTTTTTTTTCCCCATTTCCCTCCCCTGACTCTTCTTCCGCTGCTTATTTATAAAAGCCTTGTTTCCATGCTTTTCCTCCTATTATCCTTTCTTCATGTCCCTTCTTTTCTTCCCCTCTCCCCTCCTTGTTCCCCTTCTCCTCTGAACGTTTGCGCCCCATTTCCCAGTATCTATCATACATTTTGGTCCTTATTTACACTTTCGGTTTCTCACCAGAGACACAATGCTGTATTTAAACATGTATTTGATTTATTTCTCTTAAGAGTATGGGAAAGACCCTGCCTTAAAAGAAAAAAATAATAATAAAATAGGAAACGTAGAGGAGGTGGGCAGGAGTGTGGTTCAATGTGGGGGTGAAGGCGTGTGTACCCCCAGAGCTGTGGAGGAGATGGAACCCCAAGTGAGTGCTCTGTGCTGGAGCAGCAGGGGCTCGGAGCAGCCCGAAGGGCAGGAAGGGTCTGGGCCTGAGAGGGGACAGTGGGAAGGAGGAAGAGAGCAGCAAGCACCCTGCCTTGGACACTAGGACGTCGTGGCCTGGGAGAGGGAGGAATAGATGTCTGAGAAGCCTCGAAACAAGGTCCAGGCTGTGGGAGAAGCCCACCCTGTGGGCCATGCTGTGTCCTCCAGCCCCTGGCACAGACCTCCCTTCACTCGGTCAGGGCGGCCGGGGCTTGGTTCCAGTGGTGTCTGAGGGCTTGGCACTGTGGGAGCCCCTGGGACGCCAAGGCGGGCCCGGCTGGTGCAGAGCTGAGGTGTTGGCCTTGTATCCTTGGAACTCTGAGTGGTTAAGGAGGCTGACTGGAGCTGTGTCTACATCCTGGAGGGCTTGGGCTGGCCTCCAGGCCTGGGCAGTAGCCCCAGGATGGGCACTGGCCCCCTCCACACACCACAAAGCCGCTAAATTTAGCCAGGCAGGGGAGGCCATCCTGGGGCCGAGAGCTTGGCAGCAGGGCCTTGTATCCCTACAAGGCCTGGCCCAGAACCCAAGCTGGCCACCCGGCCTTTGGGCTTATAAGGCAGGTCTAGTTGATCTCAAATGCTGGAGTCTTGGAGTGGGCCGAGCCAAGTCCTCAGACTTCAGGGAGCCTCCTTCCCAGCCTTCACCAGACATGAAAGCTACTTGTTTAATGATTTTGGACCAGGTGCCCATCTTCTAGAGCCTTAGTTTCTGCATCTGTAGATGGGGATTCTATTACCTATCTCATAGTGCCTACCCTTTAGAACTCACCTCACAAAGAAAAGCCTGCCAAATTCCAGCACGTAAAACTGGAACTTCTGTGCTATCCACCTGTGCCCTCAGTGAGGCCTAGAACAAACATACTGTCCCTGAGGATGCTGGAGTTGGGGACAGACACATTTTAGAACTAGTGAGTCACTGGACCCATCCGTGGCTGGTTCACTCTTGCTGTATTATTAGGAAGCAAAGAAATGTGTCTGTGATCACTCTTGGATCTGCTGATGTCTCCAAATGAGAAGTTTCTCTGTCTGTGCCTCTACCGTAGCAGAGGCGCATGTGTGTGCTCCAAGCTACTCTGTCACCAGTCTTTCTTGGGGTGGGCGGAGGAGAAGGAAGAAGAACAGAGGAGGAGTCAAAGAAGAGGGAAGAAAAGGAAGAGGGGGCTGGGGATTTAGCTCAGTGGCATAAGCGCCTGCCTTGCAAGTGTGTGGTCATGAGTTCGAGCCCCAGTATCGATAAAAAAGAAAAAGACAAAAAAAAAAAAAAAAAAAAAAAGAGGAAAAGGTGAGGAAGAGGAGAAAGATGAGGAAGAAGAGAAAGGGATGAGAGAGGTACAGAGAAGGAAGAGGAGGAGGAAAAGGAAGAGGGGGAAGAGGAGAAGGAGGAGAAAGGGATGAGAGAGGTACAGAGAAGGAAGAGGAGGAGGAAGGGGAGGAGGAAGAGCAGGAGGAGGAGGAAGAGAAAGGGATGAGAGAGGTACAGACCAGAAGGGCGATGACTGCTTTCCTTTCTTCCTTGTCCCGTCCTTCCCTCCTTCCTACTCCTTCCTTCCCTTCCTCTCTCCTCATCTTCCTCACTTTCTCTCCTCTGTAACCCAGGGCCAGGATATAATGTGAGTGTCTGGCAGAAGTGGGGGCGGGTGGGGTGCAGAGCTGGGCAGCCCTGGCTGAGAGGCTCAGTGCACACCCACTCCCATCACAAGCTGCTTGCATCCTGGGCCTGCTATGTCCCCAGCCGTGGGATCTGCTGGGAGAGGACACACTCTTTGGTTTGGGGTCAAGATCAGGCCAAGGGAATGTGCTGCTTGCCACAGCTCTGGCTCTCAGCATCTCTGGATTTTTCCTTAGAAGAATGCAGGACGGGCAGGGCAATCTAGAGCTGTCTGCAATCCTACACTTGGCGTACTGTGCCAAGTTCAAGGCCAGCCTGAGCAACACAGTGAGACCCTGGGGCTGGGGATCTAGCTCAGCGACATAAGCACCTGCCTTGCAAGCAGGTGGTTGTGAGTTCGATCCCCGGTACCAATAGAAAGATAAAAAACAAAACAACAACACCAACAACAAAAAACCCTGTTGTTTACAAAATAAGAAATCAGACCTACAGAACTTGTTTCTGTCCCAGCACTCCTTGAAGGTGGCGTCAGATGGCTGAGCTGGAGAGGTCCCTGCTGGATTGGCCAGCAAGGCTGTGGGATGCGCTGATCCGGTGTAAAGGGGTTGGGAGTGGCTGGGCACCTGTTCCCTTTGGGTGGCTTCTGGACTTTCCAGATAGCAGCTCTGCTCAGAGAAAGGTGGGAGTGGCTGGGATTCCCAGCCCTGGGCCTGGCTTTCTGCCCAGAGTGATTCCCCAGCTAATGGCCTGCCAGGAAAAACTGTCCTTATCAGCTAGCATGGTGGGGCAGCTTGAATGGGGCTCGAGGAGGTGGAAGCCAGCAGGGAGGCCCTGCATCAAGCCTGAGCCTTCTGTACCACCCGAGGAGGGCTTGGGCCCCTCCTTTCCCTTCTCTGAACTTCATCTGCACAGGGAGGGCTGAGGATTTAGGTGGGCAGAGGCTGCAGAGGAAGCAGGCGCCCAACCCAGCAGTGGGCTCCAGTCTTCTGTCACTGACGGTGTTCCCCAGGGAACTTGATCTATGGGGCAAGTGCCATTAAGGTCCCCCCTTCCATGGGGAAGTGGGCTCAGAGAGGTAAGGCGATGTTCCCAACCCCCACAGACAAGTGGGAAAGATGGGGACAGCTGATGTCAGGCTTCTCTGGCTTGGCCTTTGGGGGCTCATGGCACCGTGTGACCTGTGGCCCTTGCCTTCCTTCCCACTCTGGAGCCTGGGAGTGGGGGTGGGGTGTGGCCAGGGTAGGATAGAGGGAAGGAGGGGACCCTGGGGGATGGAGGGGCCAGCTAACAGTGTAGTTGATGGCAGAGGCCAGGCCTGAGTCTGAGGCATGGTGGCCAAGGGTGATCTTTACAAGGGTGAGGCGGGCAAGTTCAGGAAGTAGAGGGCAGCAGGACCTGAAGCTGCTGTTCTGGTCTTCCTTCTGGTCCCCTGCAGTCCCCAGGGCCTGAGCTGCTCCTCCAGGAAGGGGAGGGGCTGCTATGTGGGGATGGAGAGGGTGTCTGGCTTTGGGGGAGCTCTAGCCCAGGCTCCTCCCAGGCCCTGTCCTGTCAGGTTCATGGGGAGTCGGGGATGGCTGACAGCTTTATCACTGTCCTTGTGAAGGGTGGTTGGTGGTTTCCGGCCAACAGCCCCATTTCCGGAGGCCCAGCAGAGCCCAGGCGGGGCCAGGAGGGACAGTGGGGCTGGGCCTGGGTGGCCCCATCAGCCCCGCCTCTGTCTATCTTTGGGATTTATTTGTCACAGGCACGGCTGGTCCACAGTTTATTGCCTGCCAGGGGCGCAGAGCTGGTCTGACCACCCCAGTGTTCTCCCTCCCAAACCAAGAAACTCCAGTTGACCCTGGCTCCTGACCTCTGGCCCTGTTTGCTCTGCCCGTTTTTCTTGGGCTGAGAAGCCCCAGAAACGCCACTGCTGTAGATGTGACTATTGATGCCCTGCTGCCCCAACAGCAAAGGCCCTGAGGGGACTCTGTCCTGAGCCCGTCTGGCCCACCATGGCACGGCGACTGCAGGACGAGCTGGCTGCCTTCTTCTTCGAGTACGACACCCCTCGAATGGTGCTCGTTCGCAACAAGAAGGTGGGCGTCATCTTCAGGCTAATCCAGCTCGTGGTTCTGGTCTATGTTGTCGGGTGAGTCCGGGCCCCCTCCCCGCTGCCTTGTGCGTCCCCCACCAGGGCCTGTCCTCCCAGCTCTGGGACACCCTCGGATACCTCACAGTCCCTCCTTCTTCCCATCCACCCAGAGGCCTTCCTGACCGGTCACTGCGCTTTAGGGAAGGAATGCGGAACCCAGCTGTCAAGATGGGGCTCCTGAGGCTGGGTGGGACCCCGGTCTAGGGCATGTGGTGAACAAGAGGCAGCTCTGAGTTTCGAGGAGCTGATCCAGGTCAAGGGTTCCTTCCAGTGGTGAGTGGTTTTGCCACCAGGGTGCTTTAGGTCTAACTTCCCACCAAACCAGCCACAGATATGCTGGCCACTGCCCACTTTACAGGCCAGAGATAGATGGGCTCTGCCACTCCTTCCCCCAGGTCAAGGATCTGGGAGCAGAGAAGTCCTCAGCCTGTTTCTGAACACCTGGTACTTGAATGGTGCATTCATAAAAATGGAAGTCAGACCTGCTGAGCATCTTTGCTTTTTGTTTCTGTTTTAGGGCTTTTCTTCCTTCCTTCCTTCCTTCCTTTCTTTCTTTCCTTCTTTCCTTTTTTCTTTTTTCTCTGATCCTCTTTTTTTGTGACAGGGTCCTGCTATGTAGTTCAGGCTGGTGTTGAACTTACTGTATATCCCAAGCTGGCCTTGATCTCCTAGTAATCCTCCTGCCTCAGCCTCCCAAATTATGGGATTATAGGCATATACTACCATGCCTGGTTTTTCTGAGACCTGTCCCATTGTGCCAGGAGTGCAGGATCAAAGCATCTGACTGGACCCAGAACATGCAAAAGCCGTTTTTGTGAAATCATTCTGGCTCTTCAGAAGCCCAAACAGGCTTGCAGGGGCTTGTGCATATGTGATTACATGGACACGTATGTGCATGTGATGTGGGTGCACACATCCGGGGGTCTGGGCATGTACCAGAGATAGATAGGCTCTGCCATCCTTCCCTCAGGTCAAAGATCACCTGGGAGCAGCATCAACCTATCTCATGGCTGCTGGTGGGTCCTTGGGGCTGGCTGCCCACATGTGTCTATCCTTGTGTGTGCTCTGTGCTGGTGCATTCCCTGGGGGCCTGGTGTGTGTCCCTGTGTGGTACATCATGGGTACCACAATGACTGCTGAAGGCTCCTAGAGGCTTTGGGGAGAAGATCTGATCCTATGGGGGCCTGGTGACCCTGGTAACCCTGGCCTGGTTTTGCTGTGATTCTGAAGATTCTGCCCCTCTTGCCTCCAAGACTCTGTTTTTGATGTGTTTTAAATTAGGATTTCTGACTGAGCCCACACTACGCCTATGCTGGCCTCAGACTCCTGGTCCCCCAGAACTTCTGCCATCCAGAACAGCCATTCCTCTGCCCAGTCCCTCTCCCTATGTGTCAGAGCTGGACAGATGGACCCTGGGCCAGGACCCTCTCTACTGCCTTTGCCCTCTGCCTCCCTGCTGTTCACAAGCCAGTGTGACATCTGTGACAGTGGTTGAGGGAAACTGAGACTCAGAGAAGAGCAGTGGAATTTCTGGCCCCATGGCAGGTTAGGATTGAAGCCAGACTTAGGACGAGGCCTCCTAACCTCGGCTCTCTGTTCTGCCCTCTTCTTTCCACCATCATAGGGCTCTGGAGAACTTTTTTGTAGGTACAGGACGGATCTAAGAGTCTGCCATTAGCTTCACTCCTGACCTCCAGGGAAGAGAGGTCATCCCCACAGGCCCAGCCTGTTCCTCACTGGAAGAGACGGGGAGGACTCTGAACCCCAGGATTCCCTGTTCTGTTTTCAGGTCAGTGCTGTGCCCAGCACCAGAGCCCTCTCTGGGTTGGTCACAGACAGAGTGGAAAGGACAGTGCCCCCTACTCTATCCCTTGCTGTAGGATGCACCCCAGGCCTGAACGCATACCTCAAGTGTTAGGGAGCCCACCATCCCCCTTTTTCTCCCCGTTTCCTCCCAAGCCAGTCTATGAGTTTCCAAACAGATATGGCCATTCTCAGAATTAGCGTGGCCCCGAGGCACAGGGGTTTTGCAGGATCTCAAAGCAGTTGTTAAGAAGCCAGTCCAGGGGGCTGGGGATTTAGCTCAGTGGCATAAGCACCTTACCTTGCAAGCATGCAGTCATGAGTTTGATCCCTGGTAACAATTTAAAAAAAAGAAGAAGAAGAAGCCAGGGCAGAGGCAGCTCCACAGCTGGCTTCAATATCCTGGAAAGGCAGCATCTTCCGATCTGCCCAAGTTGCATAGCGGAGCCTAAAGGTAGTCTTTGGCTCACAACTCTTTCTCAGCTGCAAGCCACCCCCCAAGCACAGCCCCACTGGCTGAGGCTCCTGCTGTCTCTGTTGCCCTCCTCTGGCCATTTTCAAAAGCTCCACTGATCCCCACAGTGAGGCGCCCCCAACCGGACTGCAATCCTCAACTAGCCTGAGCAGCCCAGACTCGGTCTCCCAACTGTTTCACAAGGCAGAGGGTAGAGGGCACAAGTTGCTCTTTACTGGAGAGGGATGGGCTTTACTTAAGGATCTTCCTCCTTCTTAGATATCTGTCTGCTCTCTGGTCCTGTAAGCATTGCAGAGATAGTGGCGCTGGGGGCACTGGAGAAGAGCCAGGGACAATAAAGCCTTATAGAGGATGGATAGGCACAGAGACACAGCTGAGGAACAAACATGGAGCAAGACTTGGAAGAAAGAGGCTGTGAGACTTACAGAGACAGACAGACAGACAGACACATCTTGAGGTAGAGGCTGAGATGGCAAAAATGAACAAGTTCCAAGGAGGGAGACCGAGGCTGTAGTCTCTATAGGTCACGCTCGTCCGGGGAGTCTAAGGCAAGTGTACATGAGCAAGTGGCTGTAGAGGAATGAACCTCTTTTAGCTGAAAATGAGGTGATCTCAGTGACTCTGGGAGGTAGGCAGGCAGCGGGCTGCGTCTGAGACCTAACAGGACTATACCAGGAGCATGACGGGACATGTCCCTGCCTGGGGAGCTCTGGGAGGAGGGAGAAGGTTGGTCTTGTTGCAGCACACAGGGGCATCCCCAAGGGGATGTGTGACTGTTGCTTGTAGAGACGGGCTTCGGGAGACTTCCTGGAAGAAGTGGCACAGTGATAGACACAACCATGGGCTGGGGTCTGGAGGTGACAGGCTGGACAGGTATTCTCTCATCCTTTTCTCTGGCCACTCTGGACCTCTCCTCAGCTCTGTCCTCATTTGTCTCCTGTGCCCCCGCAAAGAGCTCTTGAAGTCACCTGTTCTGAGCTCACCAGGTGGGTCCCAGAGTGTACCAGTCAGTGAGAAGGCACATCTGCATCCTTGCTGGGAGAGAACATGCAGGTTTCTACAGCGTCTTCACACTGTGCCAGGGGGTGGAGGTGGGACACATGGTGGGCAGAGGAGGAGGGCGGAGCTGAGGAGAAGCCATTTAAAACTCCTTGGATTCCACAACAGAAGCCCAATTACACTGGACTCAAAAGGAAGGGTGGGGTCCTGGTTGCTTTATGTATCTGAAAACCCACTGTAGGCCTCAAGCCTGCTAGATCCTCCATGACTGGGGCACACACAGTGTAATGGTTCACTTGGCACTGTCCTCCAAGACTCACCTATTAAGAAGTGCCTGGATCATGCGGTCATAACCTCGTGAATGGATGGACCCATTGATGAGTTCATAGCTGAAAGAGCTTTAAGGGAGGAACTAGGTCCCTCGGAGCATGCCTTTGAGGGTGTCCCTTGGCCCTTGTCGCTCCCTCCCCTCTGGATCTTACCTCTCCTCCTTCATTGTGGGCCTAAGGCGAGCGGCTTTCTTCTGCCACACCCTTCTGCCATGGGTTTCTGCCTCCCTCAGCTGACAGTGGACTGAGCCTCTGAAACTGTGAGCCCACATTAAGGCCTCCTATTGTTGTGTGTGCTGTGCCTTTTGTCCCAGCAACGGACAAGTGACTAACACCTGGAGGAAGGGCAAGGGCTATAAGGCAGGCTGTCTGGGAGTGGCAAACTGGCTGCCAGCAGACTGGCATCCCTCGAGTTAGCTAGACCCTCTCCTCCAGGCACAAGAGCATCTCCTTCCTCCAGAATTCCAGCAGAAGCCCATGTCCAATTCTTATTGGCTAAAACTGGATCACATGGCTACCCCAGAGCAATCATTGCAGCCAAAGGAATGGGATGCCTTAGGGGCTGGGGGTTTAGCTCAGCGGCATAAGCACCTTCCTTCAAGCAGGCAGTCCTGAGTTCAATCCCTGGTACCGATAAAAAGGAAAAAGACCAAAAAAAAAAAAAAAAAAAAAAAAAGGAATGGGATGCCTTGATTGGAGGAGACTTTGTGCCCAATTGCTCCAGGCTGTTCTATAGGAAGCAGAGTGAATAGGAGGAGAAAGATCCCTGGGGAGATGTGGTCAGGCAGGGGAATTTGCATTTGTGTTTGTCCAGTGGTTAGTACTTTGTGTTGTGATTAATTTCATACACCGTAATATTCACTTTTTTTTTTTTTTGATACTAGGGATTGAACTCACACCCTTACACTTGCCAGGCAGGCCCTTGTGCCACTGAGCTAATCCCCAGCCTAATATTCACCTTTTAATTTTATTTGTTATCATTATCACAATGTTTTGTGATGCTGGGGATGGAATCCAAGGTGTTTTGCATACTGCTTAGCTACTTCAGCCTTCATTATAAAAGCCCTGTAATCATGTGGTTTCTAATAGTCATGAAATTGTGCAACCGTCACCACTATCTGGTTCCAGAGAATTTTCACACTCCACAAAGAAGCTCTTACCTCTTCCCTTCCTCTTCTCACAGCCTACGTGGCCCATTTGGGGCACTTCATGTAAGTAGAATAAGACAGTAACCACCTTTTCATGGCTGACAAGGTTTCCCCAGGCTAATTGCACCTTGTGTCAATATTTCCTTCTGTTTTCTGGCTACATTGAATTTGGTTTATCTATTGCTCTGTAGATGGACATTTGGGCTGTTCTACCCAATTTTTATGAACAATACCTAAATATGTGTGGACTGATGCTTGTATAGACATGCATTTTTATTTCTCTTGGTTGCATACCTAGTAGTGGGAATATGGGGTTGTGTGGAATTCCACAGTTAAGTTTTGGAGGAAAGGTGGGTTGTTTTCCAAAGGGTGCAGGTGTCTGTGAGGTACCTATGAAATGTTTTGGGGGAGAGGAGAGTCACCAGGCAGCTGGATATGTAGACATTTACATGGAGTCCCTGAGGCAGGATTTGTGTTTGTTTTGTTTTCTATATTTTTAGCATATAGAAGAGTTCTTGGCACATAGTAGGGACTTGATATGTAAATGTTTGTTGAATGACTACATGAATATGTGGGATTGAGTCACAGGAGGAGAGGGCAGATCTCTAGATAGAAATCTGGGGAATCGAGGGCTGGGGATTTAGCTCAGTGGCATAAGCACCTGCCTTGCAAGCAGGCGGTTGTGAGTTTGATCCCCAGTACCGATAAAAAAAAAAAAAAAAGAAAAAGAAATCTGGGGAATGCAGCATGTCTGTGACAGTTTAAACAGTGCTCAGAAGCCAGGAGTGTGGGGGTAGACAGACATGGAGAGGGGAATCAATGAAGGTGACCAGAAACAGTGGAAGTGAGGTTTTTTGTTTTCATGTGCTATTGTACTTGATAACCTACTAATCTCCTTAAAGAGAACTCATGCAAGCCACGTGCGGTGGTGCACACTGTAATCCCAGCTGCTAGGAGGCTGAGGCAGAAAGACTGCAAGGTCAAGGTCAGTCTGGGCAATCTATCAAGACAGTGTTTTCAAAATAAAAAGTAAAACATGGTGGAGATGAGTGGTAGAGGTCTTATCTATGTCTGAGGCTCAGCACCACCACCAGAGAGACAGAGAAAGAGAGAAAGAGAGAGAGAGAGAGAGAGAGAAACTTATAGAAAATTTCCCCAAACAATTACTAGATATTGTTTTGCTTTTTGGGGGCCCAGTGCTGAGCCAAGTACATGGCCTTGCTAGGTGTTTGTGGAATGGTTAGCACCCCTTTGGGGTGCCATGACTTCTGCTCTCCTGAGAAAATCAGGGCTCAGAGGTTAGCCTGCAGCCTGAAGCCACACAGCTGCTGAACCTGGATCTGGGTCTCCTCCACCATGTACCCCCTTCCATGAGCAGCCATTGGAGAAGAGATCCCAGGAGAACTGGAAGATTGGGAAAGATTATTTCTGGGAGGGGAGGGGCTTTGGAGGACGCCAGAGTCTTTGACCTCAGACTCGCTGAGTGGCCCTCCCACGGTGCTGACCACAAGGCCCAGCCAAAGCGTGACTCTGGAGGGGAGGCCCGGCGCCATGGCCGTTCTATTATTACCAGAACTGAAGTGGGAAGGTGACCTCTTCCCTCCGAGTCCCAGACACAGCCTGAAACACTGCATTGGTCCCAGCGCGTAGCCTTGGGGCTGGGACTCCTGGCTCCTGGGAGATGCGTTGGAGCCAGTGCTGCTTGGTGGAGGCAGGCACGGTCCTGGGCGGAGTCTGCTCCGGGCTTGATTTTTTGGGAGGGGCACTCTGTCCGGCCTCAGTTTCCCCACTGATGACATGAGGAGTTGGTGTTAGGTGTAAAGAGAAGTACGTCTGGGATGTGGGGATTGCAGTGCCTTGAGCGGGGCAGCGGCTTCTCTTGCAGGGGCTCAGGATATGGAGCAGCTCCCCTCTCTTCTTTGAGTGTGGGGCAAGAGGCCTTGGGCGGGGGTGGGGTGGTGGGGTGGTGGGACCTGAGGAGAGGGCGGTTAGGGCCGCGACCGCGGCAGGCTCAGGACCCGGAGCTGGGTCCTTTGTCATCACCACATCTTGCTGCTGAGACCGGCAGGGGGCAGCAGTGACCACGCTTACACTGGGCACATGGTGGGGCTGGTTCCAAGGCCAGCCTGAGCGGGGAGGTGGACGATGGGAGGAGAAAAGAGGAGGGGGGCGGTGGTGGCTGCTTCCTTCAGAGAGATGGCAGCAACTGGAACTAAGAGGCCTGGGGTATTCTGTCACCAGGCCTGGGCTCAGGGGCACTGGAAGGGGAAGCAAATGGCTTTAAGTTCTGCTTGGCCAGGTGAGGTTGGGGTAGAGAAATCCATGGGAGAGGCTGTGGTGCAGCTTCCTAAAGGTGGACTTAGGAGTGCCCTGGAGGACACAGCTGCATGCTCCCATGGGCGACACACACACACACACACACACACACACACACACACACACAGAGTCACACGCACGGGCTCTTACCCTTAATCTCTGTGGAGAGTTTTTTCTAAGGGAAGAGACCTACTCCTCAAAGGAAGTGTTATCCAACACTCTTTCAGTTATAAGCAACAGAAACTCAACCCAGACTGGGTTACATGAAGGAAGGGAATGCACTGGCCATGTAACTGAAATACTCAGAAGTAGATTTTTAGAGCATGCTTCAGATCTGGCTGGATCCAGGTGCTCAAACAAGTGTTATGGTAGGGGTCTGGCCCTCTCGTCTCTGGGCCTGGCCTTCATCAAGACTGGCTTCATTTTCTAGCTCCATCTCTTTTTCTCCCCTGTACCAGGAATCAAACTCACAACCTCATGCTTGCCAAGTTGGTGCTGGGCGGCTGTCTCTTTGCTCCCTGTCTCTCTGATGAGGACTAGCTGCAGTTTTGATCTCACAGCCACACTTCCTAGCCCTCAGGAGATGGAATGTTTCTCCCCAGCAATTCCCAGAAAAACCCTCTCTTCACTGCAATCCTCCCCTGGTCCTGGCCCTTCCCTGGATGCATCACTGCTCCCAAGGGCTGGATATTGATTGGCCAGCCCTGGTCATGTGCCTGGGCAGGAGGCAGATCAGCTTGGCTGAATCCCCTAGACTAAAAATTGGGGATCCAAAGTGACAAGGATTCTCAGTGTTGGGAATTGGGGGGATCTAGCCTGAGCTACTCTCATGAGCCTAGGTCAGGGCACAAGAGGTTACGAGGGTTGTTTCCTCTCTTCCCCTTCCTTGTCCCCTCCCCAAGGGGCCCGGCACGGCTGCAGTACTTCGGGCTAATGGCTCTGCTGCCCTGACTTTCAGGCAAGATCCTGCCACAAGGCTTTGCACACCTTGCCTGACTCAAAGAAGCAGCCCTGCCGTTATTCTGGCTTATAGATGAGGCAGGTGAGGACAGAGGGATGGAATGGCTTAGCCCAAATCATACAGTGGCTCAGGAGTGGCTCTTTCTCTAGGGAGGAGCTCAGGGAAGAAGAGACACTCTGGGAAGGAGGATGGGGGTCTCAGAGGCTGTCAGCCTAGAAGCGGGCCTGCAGCCTGCAAACCCTGCTCTTGGGAGAGGCTCTGAAGGAGATGCTTAGGGGTCTGCACTTTGGGAATTCACATTCTCCCTGTGGAAAGATGGCAGGACTTCAGGCAGAAGTTAGCAGGGGAGGCGGGGAGGGCGTCCAGCTTCCAGCGCAGGATTCAGGAGCTTAAAGAGCAGAGAGTGGCTCAGAGACACACTCAGGAAGGGCAAGGGGAAAGCTGGACCATCTCCAGCAGGTGCCAGAAAGGGCAGACAGAGAAGAACATAGCCACCTGCCATCCTTGAATGGCTGGCCTGGCCCAGCCAGAACCGTAACTCCCCTGTGTTCCGCACTCCTGCAGGTGGGTGTTTGTCTACGAGAAGGGCTACCAGACCTCGAGTGGCCTCATCAGCAGTGTGTCAGTGAAGCTCAAAGGCCTGGCCGTGACCCACCTCCAGGGCTTTGGTCCCCAGGTCTGGGATGTGGCCGACTACGTCTTCCCAGCGCAGGTCAGCTAGGTTGGGTGCACTTCCACCCTCCTCCCCGGGGTCCTGTTGAGCTCCTTGTCTCTCTGTACCTCAGTTTCCCTGTGGGCCTGTCACTAACATCTCACCGTGGCATGGTGGGGTGTGGAGGCCTCTGGGGGTCAAGTGGGCTCCAGGAGTCAGCAGGAGGTCTCAGGGCTGTTTTTCCTCTTCCTCACTTCCAGGGGGACAGCTCCTTTGTGGTCATGACCAATTTCATCGTGACCCCCCAGCAGGCTCAAGAGTACTGTGCAGAGGTGAGGAGCTGTCTTTCCCAGACCCACAAAGGAGGATTACCTGGAAGCAGTGTCCCCTTGTGTCCTGCAAGTGATGCCTGTGGGGTTCCATGGTGGAATACCAAGCATAGATTTACACAAAATGACTGTCCCCAATGACAGTGTCCATCTTCCTCCCAGCTGTGTGCCAGGCTGAATGCTCAGTCTTAGGATCTCCCCTCTTCCCTAGCCTCCCTGCCTCTGCCTACCCACCAGGGTGATGGGCAACTGGGTGTGAACCCAGGGGTGGATCCTAGGTGGAGGTCACCCAAAGAGTTTGAGACTGTCCCACTCCTTCCCTAGGGCCCTGGGGGTGGGAGGGGCTCTTTTTAGGATGGCACTCGAGGGGCCAGGGCCAGCTCCTCTCCCCTCCCTCAGCACCCAGAGGGGGGTACGTGCAAGGACAGCAGCAGCTGCACCCCAGGGAAAGCAGAAAGGAAGGCCCAAGGTAAGGCCAGCCTCCTGCCCCTCTGGCTCCAGGCCCTGTGCCCCTCAGGCCCTCCGGGGCAGGCATGTACCTGCCTGCTCCACAATGGTGCCACCAGCCTCCACCAGCAGTCTGCCCAGCTCTCTCCCTCCTGTCGCAGCCTCTCCAATATTCTTATCCACAGTTTCCTTCTCCTTGGTGCCCCTTCACTAGGGGTCCTGGGGGAGGGACCTGAACCCCCTTTGCACCCTCAGCCTGGGTGGGCACCCAGGGGCTCCTCCCTCGCTCCAGGCATTCGCACAGGCAAGTGTGTGGCCTTCAACGACACTGTGCAGACGTGTGAGATCTTTGGCTGGTGCCCTGTGGAGGTGGATGACAACATCCCGAGGTAACTCTCTGCCGGGCACCTCGGGGAGGGGACAGGGAAGGATGCGCTGTCCTTCCAGGGAGGACAGGGTCCCTATCCCAGACATGCATGCTGGAAAGAATCCACTTCTGCTTCCTCTGACCCCACCCTCACCCAATCCGTGTGGCCCAGGCCAAAGAGGCCCCTGGCTCTTGGTTAATGGGCCCTGAGTCCACCATTGTGGGCCACATGCCGCAACATGCGGCTGCAGGAGGAACCTGTGAACCCCTGCTCCCCCATGTCAAGTTCTATGGAACACACAAGGGCCTCTAGGGGGCAGTGAGTGAGTGCGGTCTTCCCCAGCCCTGCTCTTCTCCGAGAGGCTGAGAACTTCACTCTCTTCATCAAGAACAGCATCAGCTTTCCACGCTTCAAGGTCAACAGGTTCGTGGGAAACGTGGGCAGGAGCACAGGCAGCTCCAGAGGCTGCTCTGGCCGCTCCCAGCACCCTCTGTCTCCTTCCACCCCAGCTTCTGCCTCCGTGCTGGGCCCTGGGTTGTGGGGGGGGGGGTGTGCTGAAGGGATGTGCTGGAAGCCATGAGCGTATAGATTTGAGGGACATGCTGATCACCCTCCTGGCTGGCACACGTGGTAGAAGCGCTCTCTCCCACCACAGGCGCAACCTGGTGGAGGAGGTGAACGCCTCCTACATGAAGACCTGCCTGTATCACAAGACCCTACACCCTCTGTGCCCCGTCTTCAACCTTGGCTATGTGGTCCAACAGTCAGGCCAGGACTTCCGGAGGCTGGCTGAGAAGGTACAGCGTGGTGCCAGGCACTGAGGGCCCAGTTTAGCCTTCCTAGTGTAGAGCCACTATATGTCCAGGCCCGTCTCCTTGTACCGGGCCTCCTGAGGGTTAGGCCTGTGTCCCCAGCAGGGGCTGGCCTGGACCCAGCAACAGGAGGATCCCAGAATGAATGGACGAGCAGCACTGTTGATTGTATGCTTGATGATGGCCTGCTACCTTTTATTTTATTTTTGTTTTGTGGGACTCAGGGCCTCTTGCATTGCCAGGTAGGCACTCTATCACTAGACTACACCATCAGCCCTTTTTATGTTGAGATAGGCTCTTGCTAAGTTGCCAAAGCTGGGCTCAAACTTTTGATCTTCCTGCTTCAGCCTCTCAGATAGCTGGGATGCAGGTGTATGCCACTACACCTGTCCCAGACCTACTGTTTAATTCAGCGACTATTTGTGTGCTTCCTGAGCTGTAACTTAGATTAAGAGGAAGTCAGTGACAAATCCCCAGACAGCTGCATCCTCCTATATTTTACAGTCTTGGAGATGGATTGATAAAAAGTCACCCCAAGTAAGCAAATAATTACAAAGTGACACATGTCACAAAAGCATATACTGAATACAACAGGACGGAATAGCAAAGGACTGTTTTGGTCTGAAATGCAGTCGAGGAAGCTCTCTTGATGAGAAGGATAGAATGAGCCACACCAGGAAACACTGCAGGAATAGCACCGCCAAGGCCTTGAGGAAGGAAAAACCTGATGTGGTCTGACACGGTCAGAAACCTGGAATGTGGGGCGCAGTGAGGCCAGAGAAGAGACAGGGTGCTACTCCAAAGCAATCACTCAGTGTCTTTGCTCAAACTAAAAAATGTCCCTCTTTGACAGAATGCAGGTATGAGCTCCACGGCAGGTATTTTCCAGTCCCCAAATCCCAGCTTTTGAACACCTGTGTCCCTTGCAGGGTGGGGTGGTTGGCATCACCATCGACTGGAATTGCGACCTGGACTGGAACGTGAGGCACTGCAAACCCATCTATGAGTTCCATGGGCTGTACGGGGAGAAAAACCTGTCTCCAGGCTTCAACTTCAGGTGCCTTCCAGGGCCCCACTGCATCCTTCCCTGTGGTCCTGCTGGGGCTGAGCATCCTGTGTCCCCTGATGGGAACAGAGGATTCTGGGAATCTTCTGTCTGGGTGGATGGCCCAGAGGGAGCAAGACCTCGGAGCCTGAGTCCCCTCAGGGCCCTGCTGGCCAGGATGGCTGGGGGAGAGCTGACAGCAGGTGTCAGGGCAAGGGTAGAGGGTGGCATCCTCAGACTGAGTTTTGCAAGGCTTCTCATAGGGCTGATATGGACTTTGAAGGTTTCGCGGGTACCGGATGGTCACACCTGGGACACAGGTCCCTATCACCCTCTTCTGTTACCTCACCCCTTCCCCAAGGTTTGCCAGGCACTTTGTAGAAAATGGAACCAACTACCGTCACCTCTTCAAGGTGTTTGGGATTCGCTTTGACATCCTGGTGGACGGCAAGGTGAGTTTCCAGGCTGTGTGTGACAGGTGAGTCCCTACCTTGCATCTTGGTGTCTACAGTTATGATGACGGAAGTTGGATGGGGTAGGATCTGTTGGGCAAGCCTCCATCTGATGACAGACGGGACATGGGCAATGTCCAGTGTGAGGCTTTGCAGTCAGCCATGATGATTCCTTTACAAATTCCCTGGGTCTAGGGAGACAAAACCATGGTAAAAACCAAGGTCCCTAACCAGGAGCCGGCTCCCCATGGGAGAATCAGACCTGAGCAGCAGGCAGTGAGCCAAGTTCATAGTCCTGGAGCAAGGGGTGGGGAACTCCCTCATCCTAGGCCTGCCCTTTCCGAGCTGGGCCCCTTCTGACTGTCTACCTTTGTCTTCCCTGAACCCTGCACCAGGCTGGGAAATTTGATATCATTCCCACGATGACCACCATTGGCTCTGGGATTGGCATCTTCGGGGTGGTAAGTGCTGGGGACCACAGATCACTGCTGGGGTGGCCCCTCCTTTCCCACATCTTAGTGGCAGCAAGCCCCTCTTCCCAACTTGTGACCATAATTATCCAACATTCCTGAGCTGGCAGCTGCCCACCCACTACCCTATGTCAGGGTATCTGAGGAAACTGAGGCTGAGAGCTAGGGCAAGACAGAGATGGAATAGAACTGTCTTGGTCTCCTGAGGGTCTCGCAGTGTCTCACCATCTCATCTAGGAAACAGAGGTCCAGAATCACAGGATTCAGGCAGGGCCACACAGTAGGGCCTGCCTTGGGGTTTGGAACGTTCTATGCCCTTCCAAATTCCCATGCTCCATCTGTGTCCCTCCTTGGCCCAGGCCACTGTTCTCTGTGATCTGTTGCTGCTCCACATCCTGCCAAAGAGGCACTATTACAAACAGAAGAAGTTCAAGTATGCAGAGGACATGGGGCCTGGGGCGGTAAGAGAACTTCTTACTTCAAAGCCCTGAGGCTCACGTGTATGTGTCAGGGGTGGTTGGGTCAGTGGCTCTCCAGGGCTCACTCGTGTATCCCCATGCACACACAGGGGGAGCATGATCCCGTGACCACCAGCTCTACCCTGGGCCTACAAGAGAACATGAGGACATCCTGATTTCAGCCCCTGACTTCTGACTGGATTCAGCACAAGGCTTCAGACTGGGGCCCTAGCGGACTCCCACCAAGGGCAGGGGTCTCTCCAGGGAATCTCCTGCCAGCTTAGCCAGGCAGATTTATTTGCCCACACTCAGGGTGGGTACTGGGAGGGATCAGTGCAATCTGGGGCTCTGTCTCCAACTCTGCATCCCCCTAGACAGCCCAACACCCAGTCGCAGCCACTCTGCTCCCAAAGGCCCAGACAGTGCACACTTACACACTTATACCCTAGTTTTGTGATAATTACCAGGGATCTTCAGTATCCATCACACTGCCTCAATTTCTCTAGATCTGTGCTCTCCAATGTGGCAGCCACTAGTCACATGGGCTACTTAAATATATAAAGACAGGATAAAATAAAAACTCCTGAGTTGAACTAGCCACATTTTACTGCTCGGTTGACACACATGGCCAGTGGCTGTTGTATTGGACACCACAGGATGTTTCATCATCACTGAAGGTGCCTTTGGGTGGATCCATTTGTACCCTGTTTCTGCCTAGCCTCAGATATTCAGGGTCCCTGAACCTGAAGCTGCCAGGCCAGTCACATAGATAGCAAATGCCCAGGCCACTCTGAGACCTCAATTTAAGAACTGCTGTCGGGGCTGGGGATTTAGCTCAGCGGCATAAGCACCTGCCTTGCAAGCAGGCAGTTGTGAGTTCAATCCCTGGTACCGATAAAAAGGAAAAAGACAAAAAAAAAAAAAGAAAAAAGAAAAGAACTGCTGTCTTGAGCTGGGCGTGGTGGCTCATGCCTGTAATCCCAGCACTCGGGAGGCTGAGGCAGGAGGATCGTTGTGAGTTCGAGACCAGCCTGGGCTACAAAGTGAGCTCAAGGCCAGCCTGAACTGCATACCGAGACCCTGTCTCAAAAAGACCTGGGTATGTGTGAGTGTGTGTGTGTGTGAGAGAGAGAGAGAGAGAGTGAGAGAGAGAGAAGCAACTGCTGTCCTAGAACTGGCTGACTCAGAGCTCTTGATAGTGTCTGACTTACCCCTGGGCTGGCAGATGTGAGCATCAAGCAGGAGCTCAAACACCCTCAGCTTGTGTGTAGTGTGTTCACATGCCACACAATGATTCATGCACACACACCCCCCCCCACCTACAAGCACACCACCACCCACATGCACACAGCCCTCCATCCGTGCTGTGTTTGAACAGCTTGGGCCTGCAAACACAGCCATCTGAGCACACCTACACCCCAAGCAGAGACACATGGTCCATGCCGTGTCTCCTCTGTGGGGAAATGCTTCTTTCCTGGTGTGTCAGGCTGGGACAGTCCTAGCCATGAATCCTTTCTCAGGTACCTCGGGCTGGGATGCAAGCTCTGTGTCTGTGGCCCAGCCCCACTCAGCTTCCAGGCCTGCCCAACTCTGTTGGAATAGAAAGACAGGAAAATGCAGGTGGAGTACAATAAATGGGATTAGGATGGGCTTCTGCTTTCCTCACTTTCTTTCTGGACCTCGAAGAAGCTCAGTGGGCCCATCTATGAAATGCAGGGTGTAGCTAAGCAATCGCTGAGGTCCTTCTCAATCTGTGGTGGATCGTGGTGAGCTGATGTGTACACTCTGGACCCAGCAGGGTCTGCACATGGGCCCAGCCCCTAACAGTGGTACTCTTCCCTTGCCTCTGAAAGCCTCTCTTCTGGCCCCAGGAGGTTTGATCCTGGACATGTAGACAGCCTCAGAAGTGGCCTCATGAAATGGATGAGGGAGAGGCTGGCTGTCCTAAGAATGAGATCCAAGGGGTCCCAAAAAGGAAGGAGGATGTGTTAGTTTTTTTTATCACTGTGACAAAATATCTGAGAAAAACAACTTAAAGGCAGAGGGGTTTAATTTTGTGCACAGGTTTAGAGGTTTCGCTTCATAGTCAGAAACATCACGGGGGCAGGTTGGGACAAAGGAAAGTGTCTCACCTGGTGGCAACTGGGAAACGGGGAAGGCGAGAGAGCCAGAAAGGAGGGGGCTGGGAAACGGATATAGTCCCTAACTTCAAGCTCCCGTGACCACTTCTATTAACTGGGCCCTACCTCCTGATAGGCCATTGAGCTCTGGACTCAGCAGTGGATTAAGTCATTTAAGAAGTTAGTACCACTATAATCCAACCACTTCTCTAGGCCCTGCTTCTGAGCACTGCTACACTGGGGATCAAGCCTTCAGTATATGAGTCTTTGGGGGATACTTCCTGTTTCAACCATAACAGAGGGACTGACTGGTGCAGTAGGGAAGGCTCTTCAGGGGCCCTGCCATGACCATGCTCCAGGTCTGCACTGACAGCCACATAGGATTTCTTTCCACCATGAATTTCGAAGATCAACAAAGCTTCCCCAAACAATGAAAATGTGCTCTGTCTCTGCTGACTGGCCAGGTTACCGCTAGCCACAGAGCACTGGAAACGCAGTCAGCACAACTGTGGAGCAGTTTTTACTTTATTTACTTTAATTCATTTAAATAGCCATATATGGCTAGTAGCTATCAGATCGGACAGCACAGGCTAGTACCTCCTGCTCCCTTGGGCCCTTGGCCCTTCGCCGTCTTCCTTGACCAAGCACAATGGCTCAGATTTTGCAAGACATGAGTTCCTTCTTCTGCTCTCCCTTCCTCCCCTCCACGCCTACCTGCTGTGTACCTTGTTTCCTTCCCTCCCCAAGGGAAGAAAAGGGCTTCCTTCTCCTTACATCCAACCCTTTTGCCCAGGCCTAGACGCTCTTGGCCACAGCTGCCTCCTCTCCCTCTCCTACTCCAATATGATCCCCTTCTCTGCCTCTGGCTTGGCATCCCATCCTGCCTACTCTCTCTCTGCCACCCTCCCAGAAAAAGCAGTTTATACTTCTCACTACTTGGCCTCCATCCCTACTGTTTCTAGATGTCCCCGCAGGTCACAAGCAGTGCTCCTGTTGCTAGGTCTGAGTGGGCATTTCTTTCTTTCTTTCTTTCTTTTTTTTTTTTTTTTTTGTCTTTTTCCTTTTTTATTGGTACCAGGGATCGAACTCATGACTGCCTGCTTGCAAGGCAGGTGCTTATGCTGCTGAGCTAAATCCCCAGCCCCTGAGTGGGCATTTCTGCTTGTATCCTGCTTGTTCTGTCAGTGTCCGACATTGTGGTCCAAGCCCTCCTCGTTTAGATTCCTTCCACCGGCTCCAAGGCCCTATCCTCTCTCTCCTGGTTTCCCAGGCAGCCTGGTGTTCGGGTAAGAGGCCCCACTGTAGCTCTGCCTCTGTGCCCAGTGTGGCCTTGGGTGAGTTGCTTTATGCTGCAAGTCTTAGTGAGTCAGCAGTAATGACAGCTTCTGCCAGGGGTGGGAGAGGATAGCAGTAGTGCTTGGCCCATCAGTTTACCCACCCATTCAATGGTGGGCTCACCCAGCATCCCTGGGTATGCATTCTCCCTGTAGTGATAAAATCCTTGCTTCTTGGTTGGGCAAGTGGCTGTCTAAATGAAAGCTGCATTTCCTGTTCTACTTTTGCAACTGGGCCTGGTCATGTGGCTAAGTTCAAACCAATGGGCTGTCCAGAGATAGCATCCACAGATACTTCCTGCCTTTTCCTGCAACCTTTTTGACTTCCCACTACCTGGAATGCATATGTAACAGCTGGAGCTCTAGTCTCTATTCTGAACCATGAGCACAAGAGCCACACCTATTGGTTGTGGAAACACAGCAGAAGGAAGCCCTTTGTGGAAGCCTTGTGAATGTCAGATGAGGACTTTAATGCTGATACGTGCAACTTCCATTACCTAGGTCTGGTACCAAATTCTTCCCCCATTTAAATGTTTTGTCCTTAGCACATGTATCTTATTTGCTCTGAGCAATCATGTCTCCTGCCTCTATTTACAACTGTGGTCCTTTCTGAGAACGTGTTCTCTTTGGGACTAGGAACATAGCTCAGTGGTAGAGCTCTTGCCTAGCATATGCAAGGCCTTGGGTTTGATTCGCAACACTGCAAAAAACCAAAAACCAAAAACTGTCTGTGTACCTAGCTCCTTTTCCCAGCACCTAGAATATATGCCAGGTGCAACCTCTACCCTCAAAGAGCTTTTAGTCTAGATGGGGAACAGGCAGGTAAAGAGGGCCTGGGTACAAGGAAGCCCCTAAAAAGGATGGTTAACCATTCAGAGCAGCGAGGAGGTCCGGGGGAAGAGTTCCTGGCAAAAGAGCACTGAACTGTGTCTAGAGAGACAGCAGGCATTCGGCAGGCAGATGGTAAGGGCAAGGCTCAGGGGCTTGGTTGGATGCATTCTTGGTGTAATGGTGAGCCACAGATTCCCAAGCAGGAGCTGACTATGAATCCTGTTTCAGAAAGCTGGTGGGAAGGGAGACTGCAGGGGAGAGAGGCAGTGAAGAGGCTGCTGCAATAATGGGGCGGATGGGGTGCTCTAAGTTAAAGGCCAGTGGAAGGGTGCAAAGGAGTAGACAGATTCTAGATTTATTTTATTTTTTTCTTTTTGAGACAGGGTTTTGCTAATTAGTTCAGGCTGACCTTGAACTCATTATGTAGCCCAGGCTGGCCTCGAATTCAGTGATCCTCCTGCCTCAGCCTCCCAAGTGCTGAGAGACAGGCATGTACCACCAAACCTGGCTAGATTCCAGAGATATTTAAGAGGCTTGTGCTAGCTTGGTTAAAGCAGGAAACAGGTGGGCTGCCGGTGACTCCCAGGTTTCTGTCTCTAGTTTGAGATGGGAAACCATATTTAGGACGGTGCTATGAGACTCCGTTAGGAGCAAGTAGTGGTATGGGCATTCCCAGCAAAGTTGGCAGAACTACACTCACAGCTGGTGAGCTCCCAGGCAAGAGGCAAGGGCAGGTTCCTCAGGTGCAGCTGTTGCAAACCCACCCTCCTGGTGGGTTCCTTATATTCCCTGTGCCCTAGTCTGGGATTTTCTGCCACCTGCTCAGAGCCCTTCCCCAAACTCGTATAGAACTCTGACTCCTGAACTCTGCTAAATCATCCTCCTGGCTGCCCGGCTCACACCAAGCCTGTTATTCAAGTTCTGTCAACCACCCTGGGTCTTGGCCTTGGCCTGGTCTCTGCAGAATCTTTCTCGCCTCACCCCCACTTCCAGCAAGCATCAAGGCTCTCCCCGGGGGAGAGGGGGCATTCGTTCCTCTGCAGGTCTGGAAGATGGACCAAGGGTTTTAGGTGAAGCACTCACACACCTTCAGCCTCCACTAAGGATCTACGACTAAGCTTAAGGGATTCTTGGGACTCGCGCTGCTACCGTGGGGACGCCAGGGGGCGTGGTTAGGCCCCCCCCCGGCTCCTCCCCAGACACCATCCGCCGCGGCCCCGCCCCTTCACAAGTGGGCGGGAGTCCCGGGCTCCGATTGGATGGCTCTGGGGGGCCGCACAAGCAGACCAATGAGAGCAGGCCGGGCGTGACGGCGGGCGGGGGAGCGAAGGCTTGCCCGCGGCCGCGGCGCCGGCGATCTAAGCTTGCCTTTCCGGGCCTGGGCAAGGCGGGCGGGGCCGGTGCGAGTCTAGAAGCGAGCCCTGCCTTTCGGCGGGGCCGCGGTGACAGTCGCCGGGCGCCCAGGTAGGGATCTGCGAGCAAGGGACCAAGGCGGGGAACGGCAATCCAAATGCCCGAGCGATAGTCTGCTCCAAGCCCTTTGGGAGAGGGGTGGTCTGCATGACCGTATTTAGGAGGACAGCGGAACGTTTCAGCGGGGGTCCTCCCCTCCGTCTGCGGGCCCGCGTCTACGCGGTGCTTCTGGAGCCTACACTGGTTATGCCCGCGTCTCGCCATTGCGTCTCTTCCCAGCTGTGGTCTGCGGGGCCGCGTCCAAACCCAGTGCATCATCTGTCCCGCCCTGGCCCTTCGTGGAGGCCGGGTCTATGCGGTGTGGGCCCAGCGGGTGCACCCACGTGTGGCTCTCTGCGGAGCGCCCTCGCGTGAGTCTGGCTTGCAGAGCTGGGGGCGGGGTGGTGAATGAGACGGATGCGGCGTGTGGCTTTAGCTGCGCAGTCTTCCCACGGCTGGGGCAGGGGAGGGCGGTGCAGTCGGGGGCTGCATCAGGGGCTTGGCGCGACTCGGGACCGGTGGCTTGGAGGGTGCACACGTGCGCAGGGAGCCGTGTGTGGTGTTGGGAGATGGGTGTGCGTGTGTCACGTGGACAGGGGAGTGTGCCTGTATGTGTGAGGGAGTGCATTTCAGGATGGAATGGTGTGTGGGGACAGGTCACGTGGACATGGGCGTGCGCCTGTCTGGGGAGGAGTGTGAGCACCTTGAGGTGTTGCTGGAGCCCTCGGGAAGGTGTGTCACAGCCCACAGGTTCCTGGACTGTGCCCTGATGGGTGCCTAAAAGACTGCATCTTCAAGAAGGATTCAGGAGTGTTGGAGAAGCACACTATTTGTGTCCTTGAGAATCCTAGGGCGCAGGTTCTGGTGGCCCCCACAGCCCTGTAGGTACAGATTGAGCATCTTTTATGTGTCAGACTTGTCGGAGACCCACTACACATTTTGGTAATGCTTCCTTGGTCTCCAATCCCTAGTCTCTACAGAAGCCAGAGTTATTTTAAACCTCATCCAAATGAGTCATCACCCCTCAAAATCCTCTGGCTTTGGAGGCCTCCCTGTCTTTGTCCACAAAGCCCTGCCTCATCTCCGAGCCAGGGGTTCCGGCTCTGGCAAGCTTAGTGTGAACTCCCAGCCTCTGCTCTCTCCTGACATTCTATGCAGTGGATGAAAAAAGAGCTCCAGTGTCACTTTCTCTGGGAAGCCTTCCCTAGCTGGGCTCGGTGGCACACACCTGGTATCTCAGAGCACTCAGGAGGATAACAAGTTTGAAACCAGCCTGTGCAACTAAGGGAGACCCCCCCATCTCAAAAAATTAAAATTAAAATTGAAAAGAAAAAAGTAAAAAGGGCTGGGGCTGTAGCTCAGCGCAAAAGACCTGAACTCAGTTCCAGTATTTAAAAATAAAAACAAAAACAAAACCGAAGCTGCCCCTGAGGCCAGCATGTGGACTGAACCTTCTCTTGAGATGCAGCCTGTCTCACCATTGGGTGCCTCTCTCCACTCTAGTTATTTCAGCCTCCATGCTGCTCCTCCTCCTCCGAGCCCCGTCCCACTCATGTGCTGCCTGAAATGGCCTTCCCTGACTGTCCACACTGCTTGCTGTCTTCTTACCTTTGGATATCAGCTCTGACCGTGCACCTGAAAGTCCTGCCACACTGACTCAGTCACATCCCCCAGCCCATTATTCTTTTTCCCATTTTTCTGTCATAGCTTTCTTCGTAGCACATACTACCAGGTCACATGCTGTTTACTGGCTTTCTCTGTCGCTTGCTGTCCATGTTAGAAAAATATACTGTATGAGAGCGGGCCCTTTTCTTTTTGGTTTACTCCTTTGTTTCCTGGCACTTAGCACTGTGCCTGGCATACAGCAGATGCTCAGTGAGTAGGTGTTATGTGATGAATGACCCGATTTGTGTTCCAGGAGTCTGTGTCCCTGACCGGTCCCCAGCCTGTGGGGCCTCAGTCTGAGGTGAGGGTCTCCTTTTCTTTTAGATTGCAAGTTCTGGAATTTCAGGTCTGTGAGAGCTATCACCATATTTGCATGTTAGAAATTCTTTCCACTGGTATGGAGGATGAGGTGGGGTGTGAGTATGAGCAGGGAGACCCAAGTACTGGAAGCAGTGAAAGGACACTGGAAGTCACAACCTGCACTTTTTAGCGGATTTGGCTTGGTGAGCTCACTCACCCCCCAGTGGGGAGATCAGAGAAGGCTGTTAGAGGAGGCAGTGCCTGAGCTGTCCTCCAGGCAGCAAAGGAGAAGGAGGTGTGTTCCTGGCAGAAAGCACAGCTTGTACAAAGGCCTGGCAGCAGAACAGAGTCTGCAGTTTGGGAAGCTTCAAGTGGTGCAGCAGAGTGAGGAGTAGGTGTGGAGTGGAGGAGCAAGGGTGGGAGAGGGGGAGAGGATCCCTCGGGATTTCTGGCTTAGATCCAGTAAGAACAGGGAGAATGCTGGTCCCACCTCTGCAGTGGAGACAGAGGAGGAAGAACAGGTTTAGGGGAAGATGCTGAGTTGAATTGGACCCCTGACAGAGTTGAGCTGCCCAGGAATATTGAGAGGGAGGAGGAGGCTGTGAGCTAGAAAGAGTGACAGGAGGCACAAACCTGGTGTGGAGGAGAGGAGGGGCAGAGGTACTGGATGAGGCCTGGAGACTGTCAGCTTCTGTGGGTGGCCCAAGGGCTGCACTGACAGTAGCTGTGGTAAGGCAGGCACAGAGCCTACCTACCTCAGTGCTTGGGAGCTCCCCAGAGTGGGTTGGAGAGGGTGTGCTCACAGCAAGCATCTGCAAGCATGACTTAGCAGCAGACTCCTCGGCCTCCTGTGAGGGGACTGAGTCATCCAGCATTGGGGGGAGCTTCAGGGACACCACTGCTGGGCCCTTGTATGTACTTGTCAGGAGTCTAAGCAGGAGTACAGAGACAGGCGACCCAGGAAGTCAGGGCCATCTTCGCAGCCCGATGGCCATCCCCTCTCTCTACCTCTCAGATTTCCCGTCTGGCCATCTTCCACCTGGACAGTAACTGGTACCCTGCCTCGGCCTGCCACTGGGGTTCCCAGCATCTTTCCATAATTTAGAGTGAGGCATGACGGATGCTCGAAGTCATCTGAGGCACAGCTGCTCAAACCAGTGCGGATGACATCAGGGTCTGCCTGTTGTCTTGCTGTGAGTCTCTGCTCCCGAGAGATGATTAGAGCGTGCCTGTCCTGAGGAGGAGGCTTGACCAGGCAGCCTCTGAGGCAGGAGCTGGCACATTTTGAGGGGGGACATTTGGAAGGGGAAGACACAGCCTGGGGGGAGGATACTGGGAGGGAGGGTGGATGTCTGGCTGGCCCTTCCCCAGCAGATGTGTGATTGTACTTTGCATATCAGGGCTCTCTTAGTGGCTTCTAGATGTAAATGCATCCCACCCCCACATCATTCAGGCATTAACTGCATTATGTCCATGATCTCATCCACTTCCTTCCATGGCCTCTATTACAGGCAGGATGGTGGCCATCTGTCCTATACACAGCTGAGGACACTGAGGCTCCAGAAAGCTGGGTGCCTTGTCCTTCACAGGACAACCCAGTCTGGGAGGACGGGACTTGAGCTTTGCACAGGGCCGGAGTCTGTTCATTCCTGGTCTCCGCATGGGGGACCTCCCCCATGTTTCACTCCTGAGCTCCAGCCTGTCGTTCATCTTTCTCTTTGCCCTGTGACTCCTGGTTACCGGCTGGGTCCCAGTACTGGGTTCCTGTGAAGCCATCTTCCGAGGCTGTAGCTTGGGAAGGGAATTGAGGGTAGGGACCCATGGGGTGAGCCCTTGGGAGGATGGGGCTCTACCTAGGACACATGGACCAGCCTAGTGGGCAGCTCCAGGCTGGTGGAGCAGGTGAGGGTGGGAAGTCAGTACCCCACCCTATCCAGGGCACACACCTCCTAGGAGTATACTTGCACTTGGCCACACTGAGAGCTGTGGCTCTTGGTGTGGACCCACCACCCATGCAGACAGTGTACCCAGTCCTCAGTCCTGCTCCAACACATGCTCTCACACTCAGACATGGCCCCCACACCCTCTAGCACTAGGCAAGACCTCTAGCACTAGGCCCTGTCGCCTGGACACGCGGCAGGCCACCTCCCTCTCAGGGTGCTTAGTCACCTGAATTTGATCCAGGCGGGAGGGAGAGAGGGAGGGAGGGAGTGAGGGATGGAGGGTCTGACGTCAGCCTTCACAGCCGCCTCAGCCTCCTGCTGCCTCCCGCCCTCATACCCATCTGGGCCCCAGCTTGGCCCAGGCAATCACAACAACTCACTTTCTATGGAGCTTCTTTCCTGGCCAGCCCTGTGCTGAGTCCCTCCTTACCCTTCTGCCCAGGGAGACCCACTGTTAGCCCCATTTTGCAGACGAGGAAATCCAAGATGCAGCTTCCTGCCCATTGGCTTACAGTCAGGGTGGTGTGCAGCCTGGCAGCCTGGCTTCAAAGCCTGGGTACAAAGCCAGATAACAGGGCCCAGCTGGAAGTGAAAGACTTCTGTACCCACTTGCTGAGTGATACCCAGCCCATCTCTGTCCCTCACTGAGCCTCCCTTTGCCCACCCCAGAAAGGAAGGAAAGAGAGCTTCAAGAAGAGGGTGGCTTACTGTGGGGATAGCACCTGCAGGAAAATTCTATGCAAATTTTATGGGCCATGGCAGAGTGTGCCTCTGCCCATGGTGGCTCTCAGTCCTCTGCCCCTTCCTGGGACTGTAGGGCAGGTGCTCCTGACTGTGCTCCCTCCCTGAGGCCTGTGGCCTCAGGCTTGTTGAGATTTCCTCGCTGAGGTTGCTTTCCTGTCTGTGTAACGGGGATAGGCCTGTAGTGATCACTATGGCAATCACTCATTTATTTCACAAATATTTATCAAGTACTGATTATATCCCTGGCAGTGGTGAGGACAGCAGGGACTTTCTGGAGACGAGGCAGACAGGAACCCTAATCTCATGGAGCTTGCATTCTCGTGCAGAAGCCAGTCCTGAGCAGTGAACGGGTGGTTCAGGCCGCAGGAGGAGCCTGGTCTCCAGGTTCTTCTTGGGCTTGGCCTCCGCTTCCCAGCAATAATCTAGTTTCTGCGGCCAACCTCCAGCTCCAGCTCCACTTGCTACTCCCCTCACCTCCTCCAGGGAGGCCCCTTTGGTCCTCTAGCCATACTCAGCCTCCTCCCTCCAGCGCTCCAGCCTCATCCCTGTCTCTCCTCCAGGTGCAGCCTTCATGTCTTTTCCCACTGCCAGTCTGCATCTTCTTCCCTCGTCCCTTCTGTACGGCATCTGTTTTGCTACCTGCAAGTTGCCACGTCCTCACCCGAACCTGCCTGCAAGCCCTGCTGTGGTTCTAGGAACTCTGGAAGGTACAGTATCCACAGCACAGATGGGGAGACTGAGGATCAGAATGGGGAAAAGCTGTTCTGGGCCCTGCAGTAGGTTGGCAGGCAGGACTGTCACCCAGTCCCATATGATCCTCTGTGCTGATCCTCCATATCAGTGGACTCTGGCCTCGACTCCTCAACATCTGTCACACAAGGGGGTGGTCTCTAAGTCCCTGTGTGGATGGAGGAAGCTACCAGTGGTTCAGAAGGGCAGAAGCGCAGTCCACTTGCTTCCTTTTCCTGAGAAGACGCTGGGTCCAGCCCAGGAAGGAGGGGGGCATTGGACTGGGGCAGGATCAGCCTGTATCTTGGGGCAGAGTTGAGTCCTGGCTGAGAGTCTGGACTCAGACTGGATGAGGCTGTGACCCTGGGTCACCGCCAGAAGGGTGGAGTGGGGCTCAAGCGGGAGCTACTGCTTGGCCTGAGACCTGGTTTAGGCTCGGATAAGAGATTTTATCCCTTGTGGGGAGCACCCAGAGAGCCCCAGCTCTCCCAGGTTCTTCTAGATGGCCGAGGATGGTAGTGGGGAGGTAGGTCAGGGGAGCGTCTCAGCCTGAGTAGATGTGGCAGATATTTTGGCCTTGTCAGCACACTGGAAGGAAAACCCAGGAGAAATAAGGAATGACCTTTTAGTGACAGCTACCAAAGAGATAGTGTCCTCCCTTAATGGACCCTGTCCTGGACTGGGGGCTCTGCTGGAGCAGGGAAAGAGGTAACCAGTCCTGCCTGGTGATCCTGGAGATGGTGAGAGAAGGGGAGAGAGGCTGGAGCTCTGGGGATATTCTCCCAGATGTTGTGAGAAGGATGGAGGTGGATGAGGTAGCTGGCCTGCAGCTCAGTGGCCTCTGGGTCACCAATGGCTAGTAGTCCAGCTTCTTGCAGGCAGTGCTGGATGTTCTGCTGTCAGGTCTGGGACTGGGAGTCCCTGGGCCTGTGTCCCTTGGGCGGGCTGAGCTGAGCTTGGACTTGGTCTGTCTCCATGCTGTTGGGCCTCCAGTCTTCTGCAGTGTCTGTGTGTCTGTCCTGATTTTAAGACACTAGAATCACTGCTCCTCTGGGAAGTCAGCATGGCAGAAGGGGCTGTGCCTGTTTTGGAGGTGGGGACCCTGAGAGCTGGAGAGCAGCAGGGACAGAGGAAGTCCTCGAATTCCTTCAGTGGGGATAGACTGGAGTCCGGGGACTGGCAGCCAGGAAGAGGGAATAGCAGGCACAGGAATGGAGGGGGGACCACGGGGCTGTAGCCAGCCACAGTGGGTGAAGGGCCGGGTCCCACTCCCTTGCTCTTAGCCGGTGTGATGTCCAGGAGTGAAGCCTTCTCTGTCCCCTCTCAGGTACCTGGCACGGCTGCACAGAGGACCCCCTTGACTGGGGCGATGGAGGGGGGCCCTGCCATCTGCTGCCCGGACCCACGAGCCGAGCTGGTGGAACGAGTGGCAGCCATCGACATGGCCCATTTAGAGGAGGCAGATGCAGGCTTCGAGCCTGCCAGGAACGGTGTGGACCCTCCAGCTCGGGCCAGGGCTGCCTCTGTGACCCCTAGCAGTACGTCAAGACCCCCGACGGTGCGGCCCAGCCTCTCGGCTAGGAAGTTCTCCCTGCAGGAGCGGCCAGCAGGAAGCTGCCTGGAGGCCCGAGCTGGGCCTTATGCCACGGGGCCTGCCAGCCACATCTCTCCCCGAGCCTGGCGGAGGCCCACCATAGAGTCTCGCCATGTGGCCATTTCCGATGCAGAGGTGGGTAGGACACAGTGGGGGTTGCTCCTGAGCCCTCTGTAGGCTTGCCCTCATTTGTGCCATGTAGTTAGCTATCCTTGGTTTACATACCTCAGATCTGGGGAGCTCACTACCCAACACTGTCACCTCTGTCTATCCAGGGAATTTCCAGGTGAGCCAAAGGTGGCCTCCTATGAGTCCTACCACTGCCCCCTTCCCGCAGCCCAGGCCTAGGAAATATATCTCTTACTTGTCCCCTAAAAGGTCTTTTTAGAGATCGGAAAATAAATGATGTGTACCGTACCCCTCAAGTATTCCCCAGCTCCCCTTCATCCTGTCTCTCAGGTCTGTTCTGATTCAGAAACTGCCCGGGAGCCTGTAGCCTCCGAGATCCTGCTGCACCTGACCTGGCCACTCGATCTGATCTTGAATTTGGGGCTGAAAGGTCCACAGGTGTCAAAGGCTGAGCTCTTTGTGCCTGAGCCGGAGCCAGGCTTCTCTCCTCAACCCTTCCTTAGGTTTTTTGCTTCAACAATCGAGCCCCTCCCCTTGCTCTGCTTCTGGCAATGCTCGCTCTGGGGTTTTTCACACCCTGGGGTCTCTTGACTCCACAGTCCTAACAGGCACAGAGCATAGCCACGACTTCACCAGTCGTTTTCACATAAGCTTCTTGGCAGTGAGGGTGGGGATAGCACCGCCAAACTTTCCCATCTAAACCTGAAGAGACCTCTGAGTCTGGGAGGCAGTCAGGGGCCAGCTCTGAATAAGCTCCTGCAGTGGGAGTAGTGTCACCTGTGGATTAAGCTGTATCTGACGCTTCCTCTTCCCCCAGGACTGTGTGCAGCTGAACCAGTATAAGCTGCAAAATGAGATTGGCAAGGTAGGACTGCGGCAGGACAATAGCATCGGGGCTCGGGGTTCTTGTCTTGAGGTTCATCTTTCTCTCTGGGGGTGAGAATGGGAAGCAGAGCCAGGAACACCCCAGCCTAAACGTGAGGCAAGTTTTGTCCTCTGTAGGAAGTACCCAGGGTGAGGTTGGGTGCTGTTGATACCTGACTCCCTGAGATTCTCATTCCTCCTCCTCTTTGTTTTATTTGTTTGTTTGTGACAGTCTTCCACTTTATAGTGCAGACTGGCCTTGAACTCCCTATGTAGCCCAGGCTGGCCTCAAACTTGCAGCAATCCTCTTGCCTCAGCCTCTTGAGTCTGGCATGTGTGCCACCATGCCCAGCTCCCTTAGGATGGATGAATGGCCAGCAGAGACAGAGGACAGCATAGGCTGTGCTGATCCTGGCAGGGGCAGTTTCCAGGGCACAGGAGACTCTTTCCTGTCTGCAGGAAATGTGTGCCCATGAGGCAGCTGAGGGTGGACCTGGGGATGGGATGCAAGGGCAAGGTCAGAGCTGTTTTGAGGAGGTCCTGGGGGAGGATGTCCATGCAGTGGAGCTGATGAGAGTTTGTCTGCAGGGCGCCTACGGTGTGGTGAGACTGGCCTACAATGAAAGTGAAGATAGACACTATGTGAGTCTGGGAGCAGAGGGAGGTATTGGCATGCTGGGCCTTAGACACTTGAGGAGCAGGGCACAGCTGGTGGCCAGGGCAACCCTTAAGGGAGAAAGTGCCTTGTCTCTATGCAAAGGGAATGAGCTGCCTGACCCTTGGAGATGCAAACAGAGGTCAGTCTCCTCTGTGCGGAGAGATCCAGAAAGGCTGAATCTTCCCCTGAGCAGCTACCCTGAGACACACCTGGGCCACACTTTCAGTGGCAATGGCAGGTGCCATTTCTCAAGTGACATTTCTCTCCCTGTCTCCTTAGGCAATGAAAGTTCTTTCCAAAAAGAAGTTACTGAAGCAGTATGGCTTTCCACGTATGTACTTTTCTGTCCTGTCCCTGGGAGCTCCTAGTCTGGAGACAGAGGAAGAGGAGATCACAGTTCCTGGCTACTTCTAGTTAGCAGTGGGGTAGAGGGGCAACAGTATGAGCCAAGGGTTGGAATGGAATGTGCATGGTGGCGTGGGACAGGACCATGGTCTTGCAAGAGTTGTGCTTGAGGCTGGCTGCACCCAGCTGTGGAGATTTTTTTTTTTTTTTTTTTTTTTTTTCTTTTTGAGACAGGGTCTTTCACTGTATAGTGCAGGCTTCCCTTGAACTCAGCTGTGGAACAGGGCTTTGAATCTTTTTCCTGGCCACAGGTCGCCCTCCGCCAAGAGGATCCCAGGCTGCCCAAGGAGGGCCAGCCAAGCAGCTGCTGCCCCTGGAGAGGGTATACCAGGAGATTGCCATCCTGAAGAAGCTAGACCATGTGAATGTGGTCAAACTGATTGAGGTAGGAGGAGGTGGTGAGCAGGGGACACCCAGCATACTCTGCATCTGCACGGACCCAGGGTCCTGGCGAGGGAATAGGTGTGACTGAGGCCCCAGAAGGCAGGCCAGACTTGGAGTGGGCTGCAGGGAGGAAGGGGGTTTGGTTCTGACTGGACAGAGGAGAGAAAGGCTGGATGGGGCAGGAACTGGTCGGCGATTACTGAGGCCCCATCTGTCCAGTCCCTGCTCCATGTCAGGGTGGCTGTGAGCATGCTGGGAGTCCTGGGGCTGGCAAGGACAAGGAGGCCTGAGCCCCTACTCCATGGCTTCTCAAGCCTCACCTCACGTCCGCTCACTTTCGCCAGGTCCTGGATGACCCTGCTGAGGACAATCTCTATTTGGGTGAGTGACCCAGGTCATTTCCACAGCAGCTCCTGTAGGGCTGGTCCAAGGGCTCCCTGGGGATGTGCATGAACTTCAAGTGGGTCTGGGGATGCACTGACTTCTTGGGGGCAGATGGGAGACACGTTTTCAAGCCCCGGGTTCCCTTGTGCAGCCTTGTCTAACTAGGCCCAGAAGAATCAGTAACAGTCAAATATTCCCAAGTCCCCACTTTCTGCTCCCCATTGATTGGCAAGACAGTAGGCCAGTGTATGCACTGTGCTTGGGTAGATGCAAGAGACAGGCTCTGTGGGTTCCTGACCCAGTCTGGCAGCTTTGCCCCTTAGTTTCCTCATCTATTAAATGAGATGGCAGTATTGGGACTCTAGCTCAGTGGTAGAGCACTTGCTTAGCTTGTGCTGGGTTCCAGCTGCTGTACCACAAGATAAACAGATAGATAGATAGATAGATAGATAGATAGATAGATAGATAGACAGATAGATAATACAGTGGGGTAACAATGGTATTTACCTTGCAGGGTTGATACCAGAAGGAAATGATTATATGCAGAACATACCAGTTTTTGTCTTTGTTAATGTTATTTAAGTTCCCCATGCCTGGGTTAGTACTGGCACAGAGCATGTGAAAGGGTCAGAAGGAGAACCAGCTTAGGAATTGGAGGCCAGGGCTCTGTACCCTGCCTGCCTGTCTGTGATGAGCCGCCCCCTCGACCCTCAGGACAGGGAGCTAGCATTGTCTGTTTTGGCAGCCTTGGCTACACCTTACCTTCTTCTTTTTGCTTTTGTTTCTTTCAGTGTTTGACCTCCTGAGAAAGGGGTGAGTTCCCCATCTTGATCAGGCAGGTCGATTTAATCCAGGTCTTCCTTTCCCTCCCTCCTTGTTCCCGGAAGATCATGGGGCCTTAGGAGGAACCAGAGATCTAGACCCTCTCCCAAGAGCTGCAGTCTTGGGGGTGGAGATCTAGAAACCCGTCCTTCGAAGGTTCCTGGTGGTTACTGAGGCTTGAGTAATGCCAGAGGCCTCTGGAAGCAGGGTGGTGGGGGTGTAGGGGTGCTTTGAGACAGGTCTTGAAAAATGGGACAATCTGGATGGAAGAGAGGGGGAAGGAAGGAATGTTTTTCAAGCAAACGTGTAAGACAGGACTTCATTTTGAGGGGTGCAGTTGAGACAGGATTTCACTAGGTAGTTGAAGCTGACCTTGAACTCATTATGTAAGGCAGGCTGGACTTGAACTTGAAGTGATCCTCCTGCCTCAGCCTCCTTCCTGAGTGGCAGGCCAGGCATGATTATAGACATGTGCCACCACGCAGGACTTCAGTCTTACCTGTATTCAAATCAGAAAGAGTTCTTTCAGCTTTACAGAAAACTTGTGAACCAAGTGGGAGGGACTCCATGGGTGCCCCTTTGGGAGACAGAAAGCCAAGGAGAGTCATTGATGGAGTCTACAGTTGTAGCCACTGGAGAAGTGGAGGTTGTATTTCTGAGTTTTCCATATATTTCAGTGCAGCTGAAAGGGAGTAGTGGGCATGGCACTGGGTGGACAGGGACCCTAATAGCCAAAGCCTTGAATGCAGGCTGTGGTGTGGCTCTCTGTGTGAGAGCAGCTTCCTAAACACACATTTGGGGGAGAAAGTGGCCTCTTTAAGACTCAAGGGCTTTCAGATATATATATATATATATATATATATATATATATATATATATATATTTTTTTTTTTTAACCTCCATTCGAAACAAGAAATATTTCTTAATGCTATCTATATCTGTAACTGAAACCGAAGTTTTAAGAAACAGTATTTACATGTAATACATTGTACTTCACTAGGAAAAAAGAAAAATAAAAAAGCAGTTGCCACCCACTAAATTGATTTTAGGACTCTCTGTTGGATTCGTTTGAAAAGTACTGCTATAAGTAGTATCTTTGAAATTATCTGATTATAGACAACACAGTACGTAGAAGAAATACAAGCCATTGCAGCTAAGATAAAGCTGATTTGGAATTGTGATTGAAAATGTGTATCGGTGTCAACCTGTGAGAAGTGAGAAGCAGTCAAGGCCCAGGGTTCTCAGGACCAGGCTCCCCCCAGGTCCCAGGCTTGCGTGGCCCACCTCCCCACCTCCTGCAGTGTGGTTTTCCTCGGATTCTGGCTGAGCACCCCTCCCCCGCCTTCCCATAGGCCTGTCATGGAAGTGCCCTGCGACAAGCCCTTGTCTGAGGAGCAAGCTCGCCTCTACCTGCGGGACGTCATCCTGGGCCTCGAGTACTGTGAGTGAGCGGCTGCCTGCCCCCGGGACTGAGGTTAGGCGATCGAAGCCTGCACCGCCAGTCCGCACTGCTCTGCCAAACAGCTTTAGCGAAGGCGGGGCCATTGGCCTGTGGGCGGGGCCTAGGCGGAGCTCACCGGGCATGCGTCAAGCTCTGCACCGTGCTCTGTGGGTGTTTTGTTGCTGTCTTTGCTGTTTTCCACAAGGCCTCAAGAGATGGGGAGGAGCTGGGGCCCGTGGGTGTGGCAGGGTGAGTTCAGACGTAAGGGCTGCTGCGGTGCTGAGTTCAAGAGAGATGTTAGCTCAGCCTCTGTCTGGAAGTCATTTACTTATTGGATCATTCATTTCATTTATTCTTGGTACCTACTAAGTGCTGAGTGGAGATCCAGAGATAGCAAAGCCCCAGGCCTGACTCCAAGAATCTCACTGGCCTGGAGGGAGGGGCAGGAACTCAAGCAGGTAGATGACATGCTGTAGGGCAGTGCCTGCCAAGGCTGAGAAAGCACAGGGTCCTGGAAGACCAGGGTTCTAAGGATGAGTAGGAGTTCATTGGCCAGGTTTTGAGGAGTGGGGAGAGAAGAGTGCTCCAGGCAGCGGCAGAAAGAAGAGGGTCTGTATTCTTGAGGGTTTCAGTCTGTATGAAGCAGCAGGGTGGAAGGCAGAGGAGGTGGTTAATGGACAGTGAAGCTGAAATGTGGGAGAGTGGACTTTCAGGGCCTCCCCTCAGGGTTGCATGGCCCTGAGGGCACTGAGTGGGCAGGGTAGGATGGAGTTTGTGTCTTATAAAGGTCTGTCTGGCAGCTATGTGGTGATTAGATCCAAGGCTGAGAGATTGCCGGTGGGTGGTGGGGAGCTGTTTTTACAGCCAAAGTGACAGATGGTATGGCTGAGATTAGGGCAGTGGCAGTGGGGAGGAGTGTGGAGAGTGTGGCCAGCACAAGGTGTCTGACCAGTCTGGGGAGCAAGGGGCCCCAGACGCCTAGGACTCTGGCCTGGGCTAGGGACCAGGGTGCTGCCTGTCTCTCTGAAATCTTAGGCTGGCTTGTTAGGGATATATTCTCCTTGGGGGAGGAGAGGGAACCTAGCTGATGTGTGACCTGAAGTGGCTGGAACAGGGCTGCCTTTATCCTTCTTGAGCCTCTCCAGTGCTCTCAGATTAATGTTCTCTTTGAACATGTGGGAAAACAGATTCATAGAGGGGAAGGCTTTGCAGAGGATCCTTAGCAAGGAAGCAGAGGGTATTTCCCCCAAGTGGTCAGTGGCAGGCCAGTCCTAAACAAGCTTGGCTCCACCCCCTTCCTGTACTAGGCTCTTCGATGCACAGGGTCTGTTGCCTGCCATCTGCTATCTCTCCCTAAAGCACACTGATTCATCTGGTTCTTGATGTAGCTTCCTCAGGACCCAGCTGATCACAGTGAAGCCAGCTGGAGGGGGTGGTTGATGCCAGGAGCTGGACAGGTGGGTGACCAGTGGTACCAGTGCCCTCAAGACGGGTCTTGTGGTTCTGACCCAGGGAATACAGAGTTGGGGCTGCCCAAGCATGCTCTGTGGTCAGAGAGGGGCAGGCCAGTTCTCAGTAGATGGGGCAGGTGCAGCAATGTAGATGATGGGCAATAGTGGGTTTGGAAATCTGCTTTGAACTTGGGGTCAGCTGATGTGAGGTCTGAGTGGAGGAGTGGAGGAATGGTCCCAAGGTTTGGCAACTTTAACAATATTACTCTGTATATGAAAGACTAGAAGAGAAATAGGGAGTTTCTCTTTGGTTTGTTTACTTGGTTGTAGGGGTTGCAGGTGGAGAAATAAGAAATGTTTTGTGATGCACTGAATATATATATATATATATATATATATATATATATATATATTGATTTATGTGTGCATCCATCTTGATGTCTGTGGGATCGCCAAAAGGTAAAGAGCCTGGGTCAAGCTAGAGTTTGATATAAGCATCTGAGGGGCTGATTGGCAGTTTAGTTATTGAGTCCTTGCCTGTTATACATCAGGCACCGGGTTTGATCCCCAGGACTGCAAAGAATTTGAGACTACTTTCCACAGCCAAACATGCAGCTCCCTGAGCTTCTGGGCTCAGTAGGACTGTGTCAGATTCCTTGTGTGTACCTGGAACTTGGTAGGCAGTTAGTAAAGGGCACTGCTATTGTGATTATTAGTGTGTGGTGCTCACTTCCTCTGACTGGCCTTCCCCTCCTCTATTTCCTACTTTTCCCTCCTTTTCTATCTTCCCTTATCCAGTATCATGGGGTCTGTGACTCCAGGAGAAGGAATTTGCTGAGAAGGGATCCCACAGCTGGATAGTTGTGGGGTGGGGTCAGTCACTTTTCTCAACTGGGACATCTCTCGTCATCTCAATTTGAGCCACCCATCCTGTGCTGGCAGTGCTGGGCCCAGGAGGCAGAGCAGGCTCTTAGCCTAGTAGGCTCTTAGTCTAGTAGAACTTCATTCTACTAGAGATGGCTCTTTGCTCCAGCCAGCCTGGTGCTTTCTCTGATGCCCTCCGTCCTTGAACCCCATCACCCTGCATCCCTTGGGCTGAGACCATGCATCTATAGGATACCACCATCCCCAGCATCAAACCCTTAGTGTTAGAGGTAGGGATATTTTTGACCAGGCTGGGTAGGAAATGGAACTAGGAAATCTGGGAGCTTTGAGCTCCAGATGGCAGTGATGTGGGAGGGGAAGAGATGGCCTAGGGAGGGGCCCTCTACCCATTTCCTCTCGCTTCTGCCCCCAGTATCAGGTACCTTATTTGTCATGGAGAGAGCACTGGACTTGGAGTCGCCAGGCACCTAAAATTCTCTCCTGGCTTGGCTGCTGACAGCCAGAGCTGAGCGGCAGTGTCTTCATCATGTTGAGCACATGGTCCTGCTGTCCTGTTTTAAGGTCCTAATGCGACAAGAGTGTGCGTGGACTGGGATGTGCCAGCAGGCTTCCCTGACCTGACCGCCTCTCTCTGCAGTGCACTGTCAGAAGATCATCCACAGGGACATCAAGCCATCCAACCTGCTCCTGGGGGATGACGGGCACGTGAAGATTGCCGACTTCGGTGTCAGCAACCAGTTTGAGGGGAACGATGCTCAGCTGTCCAGCACGGCGGGCACCCCTGCATTCATGGCCCCTGAGGCCATTTCTGACTCTGGCCAGAGCTTCAGTGGAAAGGTGACTTCCAGTGCTTGGGCAGGTGGGAGCAGAATGTCTTGCAGCAGGGACCGTTTTCAAGCTGAGGGTGTCAGGCCCTTGCATCTAGGGAGTAATATCCAGCAGCTTGACATGTTCCCTAAATGTGTTGTCCTCTCAAGTTCCAGTGCCATGGTCACAGAGCTCCTCTGCAGATATTTACTGGCACTTGTCTTGTGTCTGGTCCTGGGCTGGGCTATGGAATAAGCAGAGCCATGAGGGTCCTTCCTCCCGCCCCTCTGCCTGGTAGACAGGACAGGAGAGCTCAAGGTCAGGGGAGCTGAAGGCTCCTGATCTTGAACGAGGAACGGTCTGTACACAGGCTGGAAGACTGGGGAGGATCTGAGCCAGAGGTAGACCCAGAGGATGCACAAGAGGACAGAGAGGCATGGGGCTCAGAGGGCTGGAAGTTTGAACTTTCTCTGCAGTGACAGAGGCAGGAGGGGAAGCTTTCTGAGAACAGGTTACTATGCCATTGCGTCCCCTGGGCACAAGCCTGGTCTCACTGGTACAGGGGGAGGGCCCAGAGGCTTTGGATGTAGGCAGGGCCTAGGGCTCAAACAGGTCAGGGATGTCAATTTTAAAAAATTTTTTATTTGCGTCAGAGATACAGCTCAGTCGTGTGGCATTGTCTAGCATATGTGGGAATGTTTGATCCCTAGAACTACAAAACAGCAAAAAACTAAGAATAACTTTTCTTTATTTTAAAGAGAAAAAAAAAAGCGACACAGAAGTTCAAAACAAGACAATAGATTAATAATGGTTAATATGTTGCTCGGATTACAAGATATAGGCGTGAAAAACTGATCGAATAACATAAGCACAAACCATTCTTTTCAATGAATAACATTTTATTTTTTTAAATTTTATTTTATTTTTTTGGTACTAGGGGTTGAACTCACAACCTTCTGCTTACCAGTCAAGCACTTAAGCCGCTGAGCTAAATCCCCAGCCCAATAACTTTTTATTTGGATGAAATCCTAAGTGTACAGAAAAGTCGTAAAAACAGTACAAAGAAGTACTATATAACTTTTTAACCACTTTCACCAGTTACATACATTGCATGTCATTTGATTATATATATATAATTTAATATTTTATGTGCATTTTATCGTATATATATATATATTTCCTGATACCTGTAGATATGTGTGTGTTCATGTCAAATTTTTCTAAGCCATTCAGAGTGAAGTTTACCACTCCTTGAGTGGAGATGTCCTAAGAACAAGGACTTTCTCTTACATAACAGTGCAGTAATCAAAACTGGGAGGCTTGCCTTTGGTAAGATTGTTGTATAATTTATAATGTGTTTAAATTCTTATTATTTGGGCCAAGGATATAGCTCAGTGGCACAAGAGCCTGTCTGGCAAATGCAAGGTTCTGAGTTTGATTCCTAGTACAAAAAAAAATTGTTATACTTTATGTTTAAACTTTGTCAGTTTTCTCAACTTTGTCAGTTTTATTGTCCTGTGTAACTTTTTCTACCCCTGGCTGCAATCTAGAGCCATTTGTCACATTCACTGTTGTGTCTCTTTCGTGTCCTCTGATTTGGAAGAAGTCTCTAGCCTTTCTTTGTCATTTCTGACCTTGACATTTTTGAAGAGAACAAGGCTGTTATTTGTAGAACATGTCGGTTGGTGTTTGTGTTCCCTGATTGGATTTTAGTGATGCATCTGTCGCCCGAGTGTGCAGTGGAGATCTGAGGAGGGCCCACATTAGAGGAGAAGTAGAAGCTGGAAGAAGGGGCAGAGGTCTGCAGGGGCTACAGGGGGAGCACAGTGACAGTCCAGGAAGGGGGAGCCTGAGGAGCGCGTGGAAGGAGTGGCCACTCCCTCTTGTCCTGTAGCACTGCGGGGTGAGTAGGGTGGAGGGGCCTTACTGGCAGAGGGAGGCAGGTGTCAGGAAGAAGGTGGTTGCTGCGTCTTGGGATGAGCAGTAGAAGGCGCAGCCCCTCGAGGCCAGAGCCGGTTTCGTGAGCGTGAGTTCAGTACCTGCTGTCACTTCTGGTGTGCATTTGAGGGTGCGCCTGTGACTCTGTGAATGAAGATGACTTCCCACCTGTTGAGCTGGACACATCTGGTTTCAGCTTGTCCCAAGGAGGATTGAGGCCCCCGGAGAGCAGTGGCTCTGGAGTGGTCACCAGCTTATCCCACTGCTCAGCAAAGGGCCCAGCAGAGTGGAGCAGGCACTGTGGAGCCTTTGTGGAATGGATATGGGACCGGGGAGGGTGGACCTCTACAGGCCCCTTCTTGCTGCCCCCTTGAGCTGGGTATGCGGTGAGCGGTGCTAACAACTGGGGGCTGATGGGAACGTGTTACTTCCTAGGCCTTGGATGTGTGGGCCACTGGAGTCACGCTGTACTGTTTTGTCTATGGGAAGGTGAGTGCGGTGGGGAGGTGGGGTGAGCCCAGATGTCTGGCACCACAGGCTGGGCACAGTGGTGTTATTGCCTCTTCTCTAGCCAGACTGCTCCCTGTCCCTCTGGCCCTGGAGGCCACTCAATCTCTCACCCACACATTCACTCAGTCATGCCCATATGGACTGCTTTTGTGGGTCAGACCGGGCCTTGTGGGGATCTGAGATGCTGTCTCCGGGGGTTTCCATGTTAGCGACCACACCGAGGAGCTCAGTGAACACATTCTCACACACCGGGCCCTGGGCTAGAGGCCTTTCTGTCGTGGCTCTGATACCAGGGGGGACAGCAGTCTCACAGTTCCCTCAGACACCCTATGGGGGCCACTGTGCCCCCTGCTTTCAATCAGGGCCCCGTGCCTGCATCCCCTGTCTGCCTCTCCCAACAGTGTCCATTCATCGATGACTACATCCTGGCCTTGCACAGGAAGATCAAGAATGAGGCTGTGGTGTTTCCCGAGGAGTGAGTTGTCCACCCAGGGACCCCAGGGAGGGTGTGAGAGCTTGGCAGAGCTTCCACTCCTTGAAGACCTTACTCTAGCCTGCAGATCCTTGGGAGGGACACCAAGCAGAGGGAGGGAAGGGCCTGTGGAGCGGAGAGTCTCCAGGATGTGAAGGTTGGGTCTTGTATAGATGGGGCTACTGAGGCAGAGAGGATCCACTGACACCATCCCTTCACTGCATGGGGTTGGCAGCACCAGTCCCACAGTGCCCCTGGGCCCAAGGGGGACTTTTGCTTTCTCTGTGTTTCAAGGGGGCCTTTGAGATGCCAGTGTGGCTGGCATTTCACAGATGGCAAACAGAGGCTCTGAAGGACAGTTGCTAGCGGGGCTGGGTTTGGAGCCACTGTCTTCTTCCTCCCATTGTAACTTCTTCCTTCTTTCTGTTCCTCCCACTGTGACTGAGGTGTTTGGGCTCAGGGGGCTCTCACGAGCCCCCTTGACCATCTCTGGTTCTTCCACAATGGCCTTGGCTGTTGTGGCTCTTCATTTTTCAGGGCTCCCCTACCATCTACTCAAATGGCTGGGACAAGACAGAAACTGGAAGAGGGTTTGTCTTCCATGACTCCTGCTATTCTGTGATTTTAGTTTTTCTGGTACTGGGAATGAACAGGAAATCTTTGCACTAAACTACATTTCTAACTCTTTCCATTTTGAGACAGGGTCTTGTTAAGTCATGAAGTTGCCCAGGTTGGGCTTGAACTTGGGATCCTTCTGCCTCAGCCTCGCAGAGTTCTGGGAGTCTAGGCAGGTGCCACAACTCCCATGACTGCTGCTGATTTGTACCTGCTTCCTGTCTGGTCCCCAAGCCCTGTGGGGTCCGTCTCTTGCCTTTCTTACACCTATGCCTCCTCCTCAGTCAGGCCTAGGGCCCCCCTCGCAGGACTTCTTCATCCCTTCCCTCTCTGGCCTTCCCCTGCCCAGCCAGTACACTCAGGCCAGGCTGACTGTGATAGAGTGCATCAGGCCTGACCCTATTTCCTGCTTAACGTTTGTCCTAGGCTTTCTAAAGCTTACAGGACAGAGGTTCTGGCCTTGGCATTCAAGGCCCTCTGGAGTCTACAACTTACCACAGCACCCTCTTCCCCCTGAGCACTTTAGTGCCTATGGGATTTGGTTCATTTCCTATTTTTCCTTTAACTTTTTGGCTCCTTATCTTCTTCCTGCTGCCCCTTGCTCTAGGACCCCCTCCTTTCTAGCGTGTAAGACAGCAGAAGGGAGTGGGTGGGTTCCTTCTCCCCCCCTCTGGACAGACAAGTGCCCTAAGGATGTTGGTAGCCAAGAAGCCTGGAGTTTAAGCAAAGACGGGCCCAGTTGCTGTGGATCTGAGAGCACTGTTGTGCCCCTGAGGTTCCTATCTCTGCCCAGTTCTCTTCTGAGTGGCAAGGTACCAACCCTGCAGCCTCCCGGGGCCTCAGTTTCCTCCTCTGTCAAATGAGAGGCCACCTGCCAGGTGGAGGCAAGGATGAGAGAGTCAGCAAGAATGCAGGCTGGAAAGTGGCTCTTCTCAGGTTATGTCACTGTCCTCCGGCTCAGAGTGTTCCAGCTCCTGGGGGACTCTTTTGTGTGGCCTCTGCCCCTCTACTTCCTCCTCAGGAAAGGAGATCCATGCGCTTTGCTGAAACTCTCCTCTGGCTGTTCCCCTGGGGTCCTCTTGCTTTTTCCATCCGAGGAATGAGGGCTGGGTGTGTCTCAGATCCAGGGCATGGTGGGGCAGAGGAGGGCTGAAAGGGCACTCATCATCCGTTTCACCCCAGCTCCCCCTTCTCATCTTTAGGCCAGAGGTCAGCGAAGAGCTCAAGGACCTAATCCTGAAGATGCTAGACAAGGATCCCGAAACACGAATTGGGGTGTCGGACATCAAGGTGAGGGAATAAGAGGTCTTGGGGCTGAGCAGGGCTGGGACATAGAAAACAGGCCTCAGTTTCCCTTCCTGGAGAGACCTACGCTAGGACTTCTCTGGGTTGGGTTTGGGTGTCAGGTGTGAGGGCTTTTGGATTTGTTCGAGGTCTTGTTGATGAGAGGCCTGGAGTCTTTGCTGGTTGGGCTTTGAGCCCTCCCTGCCTTTCGATCTTCACAGTTGCACCCTTGGGTGACCAGGAATGGGGAGGAGCCGCTCCCCTCGGAGGAGGAGCACTGCAGTGTGGTGGAGGTGACTGAGGAGGAGGTGAAGAACTCGGTCAAGCTCATCCCCAGCTGGACCACGGTGGTAAGAGGGTGAGGGGCAGAGGCTCCCTTGTCCTGGGAGACCCGGAGGAGAGCGTGTGCACTGCTTGAACCTTGCCTTGTGTGTGTCCCTGTGGCTCTGTCAGCTGGCGTGGTGGGAGCCACAGAGCCCGCTGCCACTTTTCGGGAATCCTGTGGAGAAAGGGGTTATGTTACTCAGCCTTGCTGGAGGCAGACCAGCTTGGAGAGGAGAGAGAATGGCTTTAAATGGACTGAGTGGTGCATGAGGTGTATGCCTATAATCTCAGCGCTCTGGGGCATTGAGAGGCTGGAGGGCTGCAAGTCTGAGCTCAGCCTGGACAAGTTAGCAATGTAAAGAGACCCTTTTAAGTAGGCTGGGGATGTAGCTCAGTGTGAAAGTTTAATCCCCAGGATCACAAAGGAGAAGAAAAAGGAAAAGAAGAAAAACGCTCCCCAAACCTCTGCAGGGCTTGTCCCCAGCTTTGCTACCATCCTGGCAGTATTCCCTGGGGCGGAGAGGACATTTCTTTCCTTCCGAATGTTTCCCAGGCACTGCCCTGAGGCCATGACAGGGAAAATCTTGGAAGCCTGGGAATTGCAGCAGTGGCTCCAGACTCCCCTGTGTGTCACACACCCCAGCAGCCACCCTCTTTGGGAACCCGGGTGGGCCTGTGTTCCTCATGCTGATGTCTGTTCCCCAGATCCTGGTCAAGTCCATGCTGAGGAAGCGCTCCTTTGGGAACCCATTTGAGCCCCAAGCACGCAGGGAAGAGAGATCCATGTCTGCCCCAGGAAGCTTACTGACGTAAGTGCTAGCATCCTGTAGAGTGCTCCCTAGGCTGGGAGTGGGACACCGAGGCACAGCACCCTGGCTTGCACCATAGTGGGGCTATGCAGGCTGAGCCAGAGGTTGGGACGCATCAACCGTGTCTCACAGAGGGCCCCATTTGTAACCTCTGTTCCTGAGGCTAGTTGGGCTAGAAGGGACCTTCCTGGGCTAGGCCTGTTCCAGGGTGGGCCTGGACTCCCTCCCACACTGCCAGGGATGAGGAGCTCATTTGGTCCCTCATGGGACAGGATGTCCCTTCTGTCTCTTGATGGCCTGATGTTTTCACACATCCCCGCTGGCCCCAGCTCAGCCTTCTTTCCAGGTAGCCTGGAAGAGGTCTTCAGGCAGGCTCAGTGTGCTTCTTGTATAAGGCTGGCTGGTTGCTGGAGGGACAGGCACGTCTGTCCCCTTTTCACGGCTCTGTAGTGGGTGTCAGCTGCTTTTCTGAGTGGCCCATGCCACATGCAACTTGTTCTTTGTGAATACCTACCTGTCCAGTGAGTCAGCTGGGCAGGCGGTGAATTGGCCCGGTGGAGAGGAAACTCAGTTTTCTATGTGAACCATTTTCCTACTGTGAACCACTTGGGTGAGTTTGCTGTCGTATAAAAGAGGCCAGAAGAGCAGTTCCTCAAACCTCTCAAACCTCTGTGGGCCTTGTCCTCAGCTTTGGCACCATAGTCAAAATCAGTGTGAAGGGCCAGCATGGCCTGCTGGAGTTTGCACCTAGACCTGGACCAGAACGTGATGTTGGGTGACAGTCACTTCTTTTGGCCTGCGAAGTGAGCTACAGAGAGGAGGGGTGGTAAGAGCTGTCTCTTCCCACCTGCCTGGTGGTTAAGGCATGCTCCCCGGGGATTCAACTTCATCTGTGTCCTTCCAAGTCACATCTGCATGGTGTAGGGTGCAGCTTGGGAAAAGCCCCACTCAGGGTAGCCATTTTCCCGTCTTTGGTGAAGGGGGTTCTCTGAGCTCATTAGGTCTTAGGCCCTGATGCTAGAATTGTGCTGAGTGTAGGGGAGAGGCCACTTCTGAGCGTGAAAGGGGAAGATGTTTATAATTGGGCCAGGAGGAGCAAAATCTGGACTGTCCCCAAACCAGACATCATGGCCCAGCGCCCCCTGCTGGTTAAAGACACATCTAATCTGTGTCCCGCAAATCGCTAATAGTTTGGGTTCAATACTTTTTCAGGCCTAAAATTCTATAATTTGAGTCCCAAGTTTAATTTTGAAAACAGATTTGACCTCATAGCCAAGCCCCAGTGCTTGATTTTGGTAGACCCTGTTGTTCACACTTAGGGATAATCATGACACTGTGGTAGAGTTATGTAGGGGGGTTAAGAGAGGTCTTGGATGGGGAGATCAGGAATCCACTGAATTCATAACAGAACCCCAAGACTGATAGGTGCTCTCCCTATGAATAAGGGAAAGAAAATGCAAAAGAAAAGCATTTTACCTACATCTGCTGGAGGCCGATCAAGGTCAGGGTGCAAGGTCTTTGGCTTGGCTGCTATGACAAGGACATGGGGAAGTCAGCTGGGTCAGATGAGAGGCCCTGGAAGCCAGGCTGGGGAGTTTGTGTTTCATCTCAGCGCAAGGGCAAGCCACAGCAGGGTGGTGGGCTGAGGCTGGGGCAGGCAGAAGACCAGGGAGTGATGTTATGTTCTGGGGGTGGTGGGAGAGGAAGAAGGCCATACTTGGAGCAGTGGGTACGGAGGTATTTGAGAGATTGTGGGATAGATACCTCTATGTCTGTGTGTGTGTATGTGAGAGAGAGAGAGAGAGAGAGAGGGGCTGAATACACATTCTGAACTCTGAGGTCCTTCTATCCCTGGTGTCACCTGAATAGGAAAGAAGGGTGTGGCGAAGGAGGTAAAAGCCCGGAGCTCCCTGGAGTCCAAGAAGACGAGGCTGCATCCTGATCCTCTGCATGTGCCCAGAGCCACCAGGCAGCACGTTCATCCCACGCCTCCAGAGGCCACCGCCCTCATGCGACAGCTGCCCCTGCAGGCAGGGGGCCGGGGGCTCGAGCCCCTCTCCCCGCCCCTCCCTTTCTGTACCGCATGATGTCTGCGCAGGCACGTCCCGGGACAGATTGGAATGTGTGTCAGCTGGGGCTGGAGGCAGGCTCCTACGGCACCTTCCTCTCAGTCCTAGCTCTGTGTGGCCCGACTCAGCCCGTGGGGAAGCCAGGGGCCCGTGGAACCTGGCTGGTTAACATGGCTCAGGGCAGGGGTCCAGGGACCAAGGTGGCAGATAGAGGCCTAGCTTAGCTACCGCTCTAGAAGGTGACAGAGCTATTGTGTGCTCAGAATGCTGGTATGGAGGCTCTGACCTCTCCATGTATGCCTAGGCCTCAGTGGGAGGTGGCAGTGTTGGAGAATTCACACTCCTTTTATGTTGTCTTTTACTTTTGATTCTAACCTAAGAAATGGGAAAACCTTACTAGGGAACATCTAATGAGCCTCCCTATAGCTTTGGGGGGTTCCTAGCATATCCACCATTATTCAGTGACCAGTGGATTGGGCTGACCTTCCTGGATTGGCACCATCTGGAAAATGGGCTGAACTAAATCATACTTGGAGCATGGGCCCGAGCCTAGAGCAGCAGCCTTCTCTACCCACTTCCCTCCTCCTTCATAGCTCCAAAGGCCTCACCAGGGATGATATAGGCCAAGGGCTGAGGACTCAGGGCTATGGCCTTGCGCATGCTGAAACAACTGGAGTCCAATCACTGACCCTCACTGGCTTTCCCGTCACATACCTATGGTGAAGGAGAAACTGCTGAGCTCAGAGGCCAGGCTGGATGAGGCACCCTGCAGGGCCATCTACAAAGACTGGCACACAGCCTCCTCGCCAACTGTTGTGCCACCCGGACGGTCACCAGCCAGGCTGCTCAGAGCTGGAGCACGGGCACCTGTGTGTGGGCAGCGCCTTCTGGAGCAGGCTTCTTACCTCTGGGATCAACGAGTGGCTGGCTGGCTTGATGTTCACCGACCAAACCTCAGAGGTGGGCCCTCACCCCCCAAAGGGAAGTATATGGGGCTCAGAGCTGCCCCTGAACACAGGAGGACTGGTCCGTCGGAGAGGGAGTTCAGTGGAGGAGGGCCACGTCCTGCATCTCTGTGCCTGTGGGTGTACGTTGCGCCTCCACACGCACGCACACACGTGCGTGCCCATCTGCTGCACACAGCACACTCGCATTTCTTGCACCAGTCCATGCATCTGTAACATAGTTTCTATGTCTGTTTAAGGCTAGGAGCAGAATGCGGCCTGCTGTCAACAGCTCCTCTGCATTAAGGCAGTCTGTGACCCAGGGCTTAGACAGCATAGTTCAGAACCATCCGTAAGAGCACGTTTATAGAGCTGAAGTGATTGAGAAGTTAAAACTCAGTCCCTGGCCAGTGAGTTTTCCTGAGCATTTCAGTGAGGTGCCTATAAAGGCCAGGGCTTGCGGAGCTTTATGGATGGGACCCAGCCTTGGAGAAAGCTCAGAGGTGGCTGGCTGGCCCTGTGACATGGCCTGTGACAGCTTGGATGGAATGTCCACCTCATTACTGAGGCTTTATTGGCATCGTCATTTTTGGATGTAGCATAAATGATGAACAAACTCCATAAAAGTGTTTTAAAAATTAACTTCCCAGGAAGTGAGTTAAAAACAGTAAAAGCCCTTTCTTGAATTTAAAAAAAAAAAAAAGAAGAAGAAGAAGAAGGCTTTGTGTGTCCATTTTCTGCATCTGATTATGTGTTCTCTCATCAGGTAGATCAGCTGGTTTGGCTTGCTTTTCTAGAAAGGTTTGAGGCAACGCAAGTCCCTGAGTAGCGTGCAGAGGGAGGTGCTTGGGGAGGTGAAAAGGAAGGAGGGAGGGAGCGAAGTGGGTTCCTGGGGCTCCTGGGCAGGTCTGAGGCCCCTCCTTGGGAAGGACTGTGCGCTTGGGAGCAGGCGGGCTGCACACACAGGGTCAGGAAGGCTGAGGTCTTCTCTGGTCTAGGGGTAGCCTGGGCTCAGTGCCTGCCCTGTGCCTCCTTGTGTGGCACTGGTATTCCCTCCATAGAAGGGACCTCCAGGGTAGTGGTGGAAAGAGTCACCACCGACATCACACAGCTTTGTACTGGAATCCAAGCTTTGCTAGGTCAGGACTATGTCACTGGAGGTAAGTCACCGGAGGAAACTTGGTTTCCTTGTTAGTATACCTTGAATGAATATCAGCACTGCCTTCATGGGGTTCTGTTTCAGTAGATGAAGTCATTGTGAGTGCCCAGCATAGTGCTTGACATCTAGTAAGCAGCAGCCAGCAAGTGAGACCTCCAAAAGAAGCCATGGAGGCCCTGGGTTCAGCATGTCCTGCATGGAGGGTTGCAGAGTTGGGAGTTTCCAGCTCGCACTGAAGACCAGGAAGGAGACAAGGCTAGAGGATGCCCAGGTTTTCACCCAAGGAAGAGGCCAGGTTGCCCCTGCTAGCTTCCTAGTTGTCTTGTGAGGGCTGCACCAAGTCCTTCCAAAGGGGGTGCAGGCCACCAGGCAGAAGTCCCCCAAAGACCAGATCAATCAGTGGGTCTTGGCCTCACTTCTTTCTGGCCCCTGCAGCTTCTGACCTCGCCTCCTCACTGGCCCCCAGCCCTTCCCCTCATCAGCCACCAGTGTGGTCTGTCTGAGCACCCACCTGGCCAGGCTACAGTCACTCCAAATGCCTTCTGCCAGTCATCTGTGTCCCCTTCTCCCTCAGGCCTTCCCGTGTCTCCAGGGCACCGTCGTTCCTCACCCTCTGCCTCTGCTCCTCAAAGGTGGCCCTACCTTTCAAGGCCTGTTGGGCAGTGAGAGCTCTGAAAAGGATCCCAGAGGCCTGGTATCATTTCTCTATGCAGACCACCCCTCTAGGAGCCACACTGTGGTAGAGAACCCCCAGGGTAACACAGAGCATCAGAGATGAGCCAGGTGACAGCTCACATATGCCCACCTGCCCCCTCCAAGGCCTCCCTACACCAGCTACTGGGAAAACTAGGAACCCCACACATGCAAATCACTGGAAGACCAGAGTTGGTGTCCACCCCTTCAGATGTCACCGTGCAGGGCAGGTGAGCCTGGGCACAAGGGTCTATCTGAAAGCCTGGGAGGCAAGCTGGGGTGTGCCACAGGAGGACTTGGTGTCTCAGAGGACATGTTTTGCACTCTAGATACCACAGGTTCTTTACTTTGGCTGTGCTCCTCCAACCTGTCAGCCCACATGATGGTCACAGCTGAGAGTGGAAGGAGGGGCGGTCAGGGCCACTGGGGGTTCCACCTCTTCCAGGGATCACACACAGGACTCTGGTTCCAGGGTCACCTTGCCATAGGTCACCTACTTGTACAGCCTTCCCTCAGGCAAACAAGCAGACTTATCACCAGATCTCTGAGGAGCCGGGTGGTGGGAGCCAGGGGGTCTGGAGAGGGGCTTATCCTCTCCCTTACTGCCTGAGAGGACTCCTTGCCCCAATCCAGTCTCCTGCCGGACTAGGCCCTGAAGGCATCCAAATCACTCAGTTCCAGGTTTATTTTATTTTTTGTCTTGCTATGTAGGTCAGGCTGGCCATGTGCTCACTGTGTACCCAGGCTGGTCTGGAACTTGCAGTGATCGTCCTGCAGCCTTCTGAGTGTGAGGATTACAGGCGTGCCTGCCATGCTTGGCTCAGCCCCATCAGCCCTCTCCCCATATGCGCATACTCAGCTCTGGCTGAGGCCTCAGCTGTATCCATTTCCCCAGACCTAGGATGACCAGAAAATGATGGAACCTGGGTCCCCTCACTCTTCAGCCACCTGTCCCCCCAAAGCTGTGCTGATTTGTCGTCATCTTGGCCCAGCTTTGTGGTCAGCCTCCTCACCCTCCTCACTACTAAGCTCCCCCATCCTGAATGGCTCCTCCAGGAAAGCTTCACTGGCCCACAACCGCAGAGGCACCTGGGGCCTGACATCATGGCTGCCTCCCACAAGCCTGGGGCCAGAGCCTTGGCCCCACAGTTTTGCCCACTAGCTGAGCCATTTCGATGATTTATAATTGCCCACTTTCTGTGCCACCAAATTGAAGGCTCACTACTGTTTAGCCGGGAGGCAAGCTGGTTGCTTGGTTTCCCAGTGCCCTAAGTTCCAACATAGCTCGGATCTCAGGAGTTGCTGGTGGTTCTCCCTCTGGGGCGGCTGCAGCCTGTCTCTGGCCTATTTACCCCTAGCCTTTTTTTGTCCTTTGTGTCATATTCTTCAGCCTACACAGCTGTGCATCCCTTTCTGGTAGTGCCCCTGGCTTTTTGAGGGTAGCTGACCCACACATTCAAAGGACCTGTGCATGGGCTCATTGCATTCTATCCACAGCAGGACTGTCTAGTTGTCCTAGCCATGATTCATGCAGTTCTGATGAGCTCTGTACTTTGACTTCCCTTCATTGTTTGGTTTCCCCCAAGATACACCGCTTCACCCCCACACGCACACACCCACATACGTAACCTGTTTACACGTCTACCCTGAAGGGAAGGAACCAAATCAAGACAACAGGGCACTGGGTCAATGTCTCCTCCCTTGGTTTCACCCAAACACCGGGGTGGAGGGGGACTGGGGTAGGGTGGTGGGCTGATGCCTGAGGTTCCTGAGGTACCTGAGCCTTACGAAGAGGATCCCCCTTACGCTGCTCTCAGCTCTCCCCTTTTCTTTAAAGCACTTGGTGCCAACAACCACCTGCTTCCTTGGGAACCACTTAGAAAGGGCTCCATGTTGGTCTGTCTGTCCTTCCCCATTCCCCATTCAGTCAGAGGCAGATCCCTGCCTGGCAACCTGCTGGAATCTCCTCCCAAGCTTTAAAAATATCTTGAGGCCAGCCTTCTTCCACACCTGACTGATCCAAATGGTCTTTGACGTAGTCTGTGTGTCAGAATTTTTTTAATCAATAGGCTTTATTATTTCTTAAAGAAGATTTTAGATTTACAGAAAAATTAAGCAAATATATAGATATTTCCTGTATACCTCCCCAACCTCTGTCTCCTGCCCCCAGGTTCCCCGATTACCACTTTGCATGGTGTGCTGCACTTGTTATAGTTGCTGAACCAAACTTGATGTTATTATTAACTAAAACCCACAGCTTACTTTACGGCTCACTCTATGTGCTTATTGTATGCATTTAGATAATGTATAAGGACATGTATCCACCACTATAGCATCAAACAGCATAGTTTGGTGCCCTAAAAACCTCATTCTCCACCTGTGCATCTCTTCCTGCTCCTCCCAACAACCACCAATCCTTTTATTAGATTTGCCTTTTCCACAGTGTCACAGAGTTGGAGTCATACAGTATGTATGCTTTCCACTCTCAAATAATTTCAATGAACAGTAAGAATGGACATGATTAGCTTTGGTCTAAGATTTGGTAAAGAGGGGTGGTAGATCTGGTGCTCTGTTTTTCTAAATCTAGTGTGAGCATAGGTCTCATCTCCTTTTGCTATATCCATCCATCCATCCATCCATCCATGCATCTAGGGATCTATGGATCTATGGATCTATCCATCCATCCATCCATCTTTTGTTTGTCCAGTGCCTTCTATAATCAGGTGCTGGGTTAGACACTGAACTGAATCAAAACAGTTCCTGTTCTCAAGGGTCTCACAGTCCATCGCAAGAGATTGGCTTTCATCTAGTTACCAGGCACATACTTAGATGATTTCAAACTTACATGGATGCTTTATAGCAAAAGCTCAGGGCCAGCAGCTGAGAGTAGCTGGCAAGGCTACAGAGCAAGGAAGTTAAGGAAGAGCTAACATGATCACCAGAGATGCGGGGGAAGAAAGCTCCAGATAAACCAGCTTGTACAAAGGCCCTGTAGCAGGAGGGATCATAAAGCTTCCCAAGAACTGAAGTGATGATGTTAGGAATGAGAAGAGAATAGTGCAAGAAGCAGCTGGAGGGGAGATTGGAGCTGGATAATGTTTGCTAAGAAAGTCACTGTGGTTACAAAGCAGAAGGGAGGGAGAACCAGAGTAGAAGAACCAGAAAAACAGAGAGACCCTATTAGCAGGTCACTGCAGTGTCCAAACAAGAGAGCATATGATGGAGGCCAGGTGGAAGGAAACCAAGGGGTAGGTGAGGAGATGGAAAGAAACTGACATGAAGCCCTCGCAGGAGGCCAGATGGACACAGTGACACAGGCCCTGGCTGTGGGGCAGGAGGGGGAGGGTCAAGGGTGGCTCCTGGCTCCTGCCTGCCTACTAGATGGACTATCAAGAAGGCAGGAAATGGGACGAACCCAGGAGGCTAAGATGCCTTGAAACCTTCAAGGGGAGCTGACCTCAGGCAGCAGGATAGGCAGGTCTGGAGCTCAGAGGACAGCAAACAGAAGCCTGAGGCTCCTCCGGTTGTTGATGGCAGTGGAGCTGGAAGACATGGGTGTGCTGAGATAGTTTAGGGAGTGGGTATGGGGTGAGAGAGCCCTGAGGGCTGTCACTGCTGGGAGGATGACAGAACCCCAAGCATCCAAGCAGGAGTGGGTGGTCAGGAGGTCAAAGGAGAATCAAGTGTACCATTATTACAGCAGGGTGTGCATGGCTTCCAGAACTGAGTGACCACCAGTGTCCAGGCTGCCTAGCAATCAGGGTGTTGGTGGAGGGTGGACAGAGGAAGTGAATGCAGAAGGCTTCTGAAAACTTAGCTTCAGGGGCTGAGGATTTAGCTCAGCAGCATAAGCACCTGCCTTGCAAGCAGGCAGTTGTGAGTTCGATCCCCGGTACCGATAAAAAACAAAAAACTTAGCTTCCATGTGTAGGGGCTGGGGGCATGGACACAGCTCTCTGGGGCCACCGGCCTTGTAACCTTCCCCTGAGGAACTCTTCTTTAACTACTGACCTGTTTATGTTCTAAGGGCAGAAGTGAACTGTGGGGTGTGAGCAGAGGGGGCTTACATGCCTGATTTTAAACTGTATTTAAAAACATCTCTTTTATGGGGAGGGGTTAATATGTGTTGTATAAATGTACCAATTCTTCATGATGAATTTACATAATCATTACATACTATAAACATGTACTGGTAAAAATAAACATTTTTAAATTTTATTTTATTTATTTATTTATTTATTTAGGCTAGTCAAGTGAAGCAGTGGGAGTGGAGAAGGAACAATGAAATCTGTAACTGGTTGTGATCAATTAGTTGTGAATACTGCTGCACTCGGACCAACCTAAATTTTAAAAAAGAATATTTTATTTTAATCAGCAGGGTGTCACCCCAGGCCAGTGGACCATGCTTTCCCTCAGACAGCATCCGATTTCACCTTAGAGGCTTATATAACTAACCTGCAGATGGCTTTGACCTTTGTTACCCCAGGAGACAAGGGCTTCTAGTATTTTTATTTGCCTGAATAGGAGAGGGAGAAGGAAAGGGTGCCTAGATTACAGTTAAAGAAAAAAAAAAAAGGAAACTTTTCAAAGACTGTTCATACTGTTTCCTACCCCTAACCTCTCATTCATAAACTTCTGGAAGAGTTCATTTCTATAGATGCAGAAAAAGCCTTTGATAAGGTCCAACATTCATTTATGATAAGAACTTTACAGAAAATTGGAATAGATGGTCTTTACCTCAATATAACAAAGACCATCTATGACAAATCAACAGCCAGTATCTTTTTTTTTTTTTTTTTTTTTTTTTTTTTTGTCTTTTTCCTTTTTATCGGTACCAGGGATCGAATTCACGACTGCCTGCTTGCAAGGCAAGTGCTTATGCTGCTGAGCTAAATCCCCAGCCCCAACAGCCAGGGTCTTACTAAATGGCCAAAAAGTGAAGGCCTTTACTTTAAAATCAGGCACAAGACAAGGATGTCCCTTATCACTGCTCCTATTTAATATAGTACTGGAAATACTAGCCAGAGCAATTAGGCAAGAGAGAGAAATAAAAGGGGTAACAATAGGAAAAGAAGAAGTTAAATTATCATTGTTTGCAGATGACATGATACTCTACATAGAAGACCCCCTAAACTCCATTGAAAGATTCTTAGATATAATAAATAAATTCAGTAATATAGCTGGATACAAAATCAATACTCAAAAATCGATAGCATTCCTATACATTAACAACAAATCACTGACAGAGAAATAAGAGAAGCCACACTCTTCACACTAGCAACCAAAAAAAAAAAAAATGAAATATTTAGGAATTACTCTCACGAAAGAAGTAAAAGATGTATACAGGGAAAATTATAATACATTGAAAAAAGAAATTGAAGACAATCTCAGAAAATGGAAAGACATCCATTTTGTTCATGGATAGGAAGAATAAATATTGTGAAAATGGCCATTCTCCCAAAACTCTTATATAGATTCAATGCAATCTTAATAAAAATACCATGAACATACTTCATAGATCTCGAGAAATCACTCCCAAAATTCATCTGGAGTGAGAAGAAACCTAGAATAGCAAAGACAGTTCTAAGCAGCAAAGGCAAGGCAGGAGGCATCACAATACCCGACTTGAAGTTATACTACAAAGCAACCATAGTAAAATCAACATGGTACTGGAGTCAAAACAGAGTTGAAGATCAATGGAATAGATTAGAAGATACAACCACAACTACAAACACACCGAACCACCTTATCTTTGATAAAGGGGCCAAACATATTCATTGGAAGAACGACAGTCTCTTTAATAAATGGTGTTGGAAAAACTGGCTCTCCATATGCCGAAAAGTAAAACTAGACCCATGCCTATTATCATGTACTAAATTAAAATCTAAATAGATCAAAGATCTGAATATTAAAACAGAAACACTAAATCTATTGGAAGACAAATTGGGTAAAAACCTTGAAGACATAGGGATAGGTAGAGAATTCATGAACAGGACTCAAACCGCACGGGAAATACTTCCCAGAATCAATAACTGGGACCACCTCTTATTAAAAAGTTTCTACATGTCAAAAGAAATCTCCAGCATCGTGAAAAGAAAACCCACAAACTGGGAAAAAATCTTAGTGAACTGTCCCTCAGACAAAGGACTTCTGTCTAAAACGTATAAAGAATTAAAAAAAATCAGACCCCCAAAATTCAAAGATCCAATCTAAAAATGGGTATCTGAGATAAATACACACTTCTCAGATGAAGAAATACAAATGGCAAATAAATACATGAGGGGCTGGGAATTTAGCTCAGCGGCATAAGCACCTGCCTTGCAAGCAGGCAGTCATGAGTTCGATCCCTGGTACCGATAAAAAAGAAAAAGACAAAAAAATACATGAAAAAATGTTCATCATCATTACTCTTTAGAGAAATGCAAATTAAAACCACACTGAGATTCCCTCTCACTCCTGAAAGAATGGCCAGGATCAAGAAAACCACCAACAACAAATGCTGGAGAGGCTGTGGGGAAAAAGGAACTCTCCTGCACTGTTGGTGGGAGTGTAGACTGGTGCAACCATTGTGAAGATCAGTCTGGAGATTTCTCAAAAAGCTGGGATTGGAAGTCCCATTTGTTCCAGCTATTCCACTTCTAGGCATATTCCCAGAAGAACTGAAAACATTATACCTCAGTGATATATGTGCACCCATATTTATAGCAGCACAATTTGTAATAGCCAGATCTTGGAAACAACCTAAGTGTCCATCAACTGAAGAATGGATAAAAAAGTATTTTATACTCAGTATTTTTATATAATGGAGTACTACTCAGCTATAAAGAAGGATCACATTGAGATATTTATAAATAAATGGGTGCAGCTTGAGACAATACTCATAAGTGAAATAAATCAAACTCACATGTATGAATACTGAATAGTTTCCCTAGTGTAAGAAATGATACAAATACATAAAAGTATGTGGTAATCATGATTCCCCATTATATGGCTTTGAAGACTTATAAAGTTTTCACTCATTAATTGGGATGGTTTTATTCTGGGCTGTTTGATATTATTTTTGGATACTTTTTTTTTTCATCTTTTTCCTTTTTATCGGTACCAGGGATCGAACTCACGACTGCCTGCAAGGCAGGCGCTTATGCCGCTGAGCTAAATCCCCAGCCCTTGTTTGATATTATTGTCTGTGATGATATGAACAGCTATTTTGAAGAAAACAAGACATCATAATAGCTAGTGATTTAATATCAGTTTTGAAATCCCATCAAACTGTTGTTCTTCTGTCTCCATTACTTTTATCATGTTGTATCTTATTAGATTTTATTATATGTGATAGTATAAATAAAATTTTTTATAGGCAAGATAATATAGAAACCATTGTTCATTTTCTGTTATCTGGTTCTAAATACCCTGTAATACTTTCCTCCTCTTGAATGGTTTCACACTGTCTTGATATGTTTGATGCTATAGTATATGGAGTTATACTCAAATATTTCAAGGAAAGAAGACACTATGGTAACTACTATTAAGTCAGGTTATCTTTTGGTGAAACACTATGTTGCTTAAATGGTTCTGTTCTGACCTGTATTGTTATGTTGTTATGTCCTCTTTTATCTCAATCTCCCCCCTCTTTTAAAAAAATTTATTTATTTTTTATTATTTTTTATTTAAGAGAAAAAAATTTAAAAATTAGCAGGATATATTACAGTAACTTTTTTGATTTCCTATTAACTCGATTTGAAGCCTTGTATTGCTCTCACCATCTTGTTTTGACTGATTTTACTCTATTCTGTGCTGTTTGATATTATCAATTTTGAGGTATAGGCAACTACTTTGAAGGCAATAAGATTCACTATGATGCCCATTCTGGTTTGACTATTATCTTCTTTTGAAGTTCAGTAATGTCTTCAATGTTTAGGTTTTATTGGTTTTGTTTTGTACTGTTTTGTTCAATTTTATTATACCTAATGATATAGGCAATTCTTTTTAAGGTAGCAAGAGGCATTATGGTAACCATTGTTGATTACCTTGTATTCTGTTTTGACATCATGTACTATGTCCATCCTTTGTTTTGACTGACTGCTTTGTTTTGTCACATTTGGTTTTATTCTCTTCCAAAAAAAAAAAAGTAGCAAGAACTGTGGGAGTAATAAAACCCAAAATGTGTAAATGTTATTGTAAAAAAGAGAAAAAAGTACTCTAAAGGACACAACTGCAAGTGTGTTTAGGTGTGTAAGACAGATGACCATATTACTAAGTTTTTGTTGGATCATTGAACACAACTGTTTGCAGTCTCATTGTTTGAATGTCCACTTTGTATGCTTAATTTTGTAACTTGATCAACTATTTCTAAGATGACAATATATAATCTATTAACCAGTGATTTCTTAGTGTTTATTTTTTTTTGAAATTCTGTATTACTTGTACCCATTTACTGTTTTTTTTTTTTTTTAATTAAAAAAAAAAAAAAGTTCACACTGCCTCAACTCCCAGTCTAATCTCTCCGGACACTGGTCCCTTCACAGTTGCTAATGGCAAACAAACCTCCAAGTTGAGCCAAGTTCCACCATGAACTTGTGGCGGCATTTGACACCATACCTATCTCTTCTTAAAGCTCTCCCCAGGCTGTCCCAAGGTCCCACTCTCCTGGTTTCCTCTTTGAAGGAAAACCGGCCAGACTTTGCAACGAGAACAGCTCTGAGTAGTGCCTGGTATACTAGGGATCATGTTTTTCTCCCGTTTTCTCTGTCTCATTATTGCTTTTGTTTTTGAGACTGGGTCATTCTGTGGAGTCCAGCTGGCCCTGAACTTGCATCAGCCACCTGAGTGCTGGGTTTATAGCTGTGTACCACCACAACAAACTGACAGATCATCTGATTCTCTAGGGGAAAGTCTTTGTTAGACTTCTTATTAATTGTTGATTAGAATGTTTTATAGCTATTAAGAGTAGAAGCTAATTTATAAACATTTCCTAACAAGTACATAATTCTTGGCAGTGCAAATGCCTCCTGCCTGGTAGAACAGTGAACCCCAAAAATTACAGTTTCTTGCCCTGTAGGGCATTAACCTCCCTTGTGAAATCATTTTAACATTCCTTTCCCCAATCAGTTCAATATCCATCCTCGAATTCTTTTAAACTAGTCTTCACATTTTACTCTTTTTCCTTATTTACCATGAACAAGTAAAAACTTTGAGCTTAGTGGCAGAGTACCTGCCTAGCATGTGTGGGGCTCTAACATTTGATCCCAGTACCGCAAAACAAAAATACATATGTTACCTAGGTATGCTTTATTTTTTTTGAGAGTCAGGTTTTTTAACTGTTTGGAAATTATTCTTTACAATCTCCTAAACTCTCCATGACTCCATCTCAGCAGGCGACACTGAGGTTGGGGCTTGGGGAGGGAATTGGGTGACTGTCTTGGTCACTTTTCTTGCTGCTGGGACTTAGTACCTGATACCAACACACTGAAGGAGGAGAGATTTGTTGTGATTCACAGCTCGGTCCACAGTCAGCTGACTCCAAGGCAGGACAGCATGGCAGAGGGGCAGAGCACAGGAAAAGCTGCACATATTAAGGTAGTCAGCAAAAAGAGAAGATGCACCCTTCCCGGCCACACTTCTCAGTGACCTGCCCTTCAGAAAAGTCCCAGCTCCTAACATCACTTTGGCCATAATGTCCCTGTGATTCAATCTCTTTTCAAAAGCCCCACCCATGAGTACATGAGACTTTGCCGGCAATTCCAGATTTAAACCATAGCAATGACTGACTAGAGAAAAGCACAAAGGGCTTCCATGACAGGAGCCCTCGTGTTTGACTGCCTTGGCTTGCTCTGGGTTCTAGAATACCTACCAAGTCTGAGGTTGGTTCACCTGTGAACTGCACTGGGGTGCAATGTAGAGCCCTCTGTGTATCAAATCCTGATGGAGAAGAGCTCCTACTCAGCACAAAGGAGAGCCTGCCCAGCCTTCTAGACTGGCCTCCTGATGTCCATAGCAGAGGAGGGAGCACTTCTTTATCTCTATCCTCCAGGTCGAGGACACCAGTGAAATAATGGGGTCTCAGACCCTCACCCATAGCTAGCCATCTCATGTACAAACTTTCTTTGAAATGCTTTTTTAAAAAATGTGCTCTATGCATTCAATCCAACTTCATAACTACTTTATGTTACTTTCACTAAGCAAATTCAGCCTTGTAATAAGTTCCATCTTGTATTTGCCCTGTTGTTTAGACCCAATTTAAGAGCAACTAAGACATACTCACTGCTCCACTTCTGTTGGATTCCGCATCTACATATAACCTCATCTAACCCTCACAACCTTCTTCGCAGGTGTGTAACAGTTCTACTTTACTGATGAAGAACTTGAGACTTAAAGAGTTAAATGACTTGCCCAAGATCGCACATTGCATGTCCATCTGCTCATGGTCTTCCTTGTTTTATGATTATTTATTTCTCCACAAGCAGATCTGTTAGAGCCTCAAAAACTGGGATGGACTGCTGGGACAAGTCCTCATGGAACTGAGGTTTAAGCTTTAGCCTTTGGGCAGGTCACCACCCTCTTGAAGCCTCACTTTTTAAGTACATAAAATGGTTCATTATTGGACAACTGGAAAAAGTCAGGGTTTACAAGGCAATTAACTACTTGTTAACCTACAGATTGTCAAGAAGTGATAGACCATGGTTCATTCTCGGCTCTGGAGCCAGACTACCTGGGTTCAGATCCATGTTTTAATCCTTTAAGCAGTCGATAGTTTGGGTAAATTTCTATGCCTCAGTTTCCTTATATGCGGAATGAAGATAATAAAGAAGGGATTTATAAAGCTGTACGGGTTCAAGGGCTTGGAAGTGTCCGGAACACAGTGTCCCACAGGATTTAGCTACAAGCACAGGTTTAGTCCTGGGGCGGGTGTTTTGTAACCTCACACTATACGGGTCTCTTCCAGGCCCTGCCTCCGACCGGCCACGCCTTCTCCTCACTGGATCCCACCCCAAGCCGGCCCGGGTTCCTCCAGTATACCAGGGGGCGGTGGTGCTGATGGCCGCTTTCAGGCCGAAGTAGGTGGCGCTCTAGGGAGCAGCGGTGCTTCTCCGTAGCCGATGACGGCGGCACTCTAGCCGGCCAGTGTGCAGGGCGAATTCTCAGTGGTGCGGCCGGCGGGCAGCTATGGCGGCCGTACGCGGCCTGCGAGTGTCCGTAAAGGCAGAGGCCCCGGTGGGCTCGGCTTTGGGGCTTCCGTCGCCTGAAGTGGAGTCCGGCCTGGAGCGTGGCGAACCGGAGCCCATGGAAGTGGAAGAGGGCGAGTTAGAGATCGTGCCGGTGCGGCGCTGTCTGAAGGAACTGATCCCGGTACGGGCGGGGGGCGAGGAGGAGGTCGCGGAGCGAACGTCCAGACCGAAGGGGACCGGAAGGGGAGGTGGCCGGGGTCCCACCCGGGGAAGTCAAGGGACAGCTATGAGGCGCGGGCGTCCGGGGCAGGAGGACTGGCATAAGGACAGACCCCGAGCGGGATAAAGGACGCCGGGGCGCCGGAAATGGGTGTTGAGAGGGCTGGAGGTGGGGAAATTGGGGAGAGTTGAGGACACCCCATCGCTGCTTCTCGGAGCCAACCTGTGCTAGGGAGTGAGTAAGGAGAGCCTAGGGTTGCGATAAAGGGGGAGCCCGGGCGGGAAAGGAACCTGGAGCGGCCCCAAAGGAGCTGTTGGGTGCGCCCGTATCCAAGTCTCCTAGTAGGTCCCGCTCTGGTGGAGTTGGTGTCTGTTAAATGTGGCACTCGTTGTTTCTCTTGGGAAAGCGGTACCTGACAGCACTAGACACTGTGTTACTGTTGGGACTTAAAGGTTATCTTGCCTCCGCGCGTTTCTATTACTGTGCTGCATCTGTGTGCTGCGTCGGCGCCGTAGTCTTAGCATTTGACCCGCAGTGAAGTCAGAGTATCAGAACCGCTATAGTCCTTCGTCTCCTACAAAAACACTGCGGGAATGATGAGAGATGTTTTGCTGTGGTTTGGAAATCCTATGACTAGTGGTTCTGGCCATCAATTTCACACATCAGCTTTTTTCTTTTAAAGCTATCTGTCAGCAAATCTTGCTTTTAAATTGGAGTTATGACAAAAGGCTAAGTTAGGATGCCCAAGATTAGCAAATGATCACGAGTACAGCATCAATTAACATAATGGCATTTTGCCATTTGCTACATTATTTTATTTAAATATCACTGCAGTTATGAACTAAGTGTCAACATCCATTCGTTCAGTTCAACATATATGTATCCCAGCACCCACCATATGTTAGGTGTAGTTCTGGGTGCCTAATCAACAACAAGATCGAACTCCCTCTTGGAGTTTTGGTGGGGAGACAGTAGATAAATGATTTCCATTATTGTTAATTTCTGTGAAGAAGATTAACATGTTAATGGACAGAAAATACAGGGGTGTGCAGAGGATCAAGTGAAGGTGATAGGAGGGCCAGGGAATGGTGACATTAAAACTGAGCTGCAAATGACAAAAAGGGGCCAACCAGGTGCAGATTGGAAGGGAATATTTGCAGCAGGGACAACCACAAGCATGCAGGTTCTGAGATAGGAGCAAGATTGTTTTGTTGAGAGAGTAGAAAAGAAGATCAGTAAGATAAGCATGGAGGCAACCAAGTCCCAGATAGGCCCAAGAAATTGTGCTTATAGTGCGATAAATATCAGAACTGAGACTTTGGTCTTCCCTCCATGTTCATATTTCATCTTCTTTTCATTGCACTCTGCTGTTTCCCCAGGAATTCTAGGTGGGCTGGACTTTCTGCATTTTGACGGGGGCTGGTGCTCCACCTGGTGGCCTTGGATGGGCATTTGGTCCAGTCTGCATTTGGGGAAATAAATGTGCTTCATCTTTAGTATTTTTCATGAAATCATTTAGATTTTCATTTACATGGATACCTTCAGATGTTGGGATATTTAAGATTGTAGACTGGCTCCTGTCTAGAAAAAGACTTCTGGTTAGAGTGGTTGATTGCTACCATGCAGTCATGGGGATGAGCTTCTTAATGAGGGGTTGTTATGGGTGGAGAAGGGTTCCTGGAGAAGATACCAGTTATGGGACTACCCTTTATGTGAGTTTTTCTCATTGTTGTTACGTGAGTTTTTCCCATTGTTTGTCACCTTTCCTCTTTATATTAGGACACAAGCAGAAGATACGAAAACAAGGCTGGCAGTTTCATCACTGGAATTGATGTCACCTCCAAGGTGAGACACATCATAATTTATTCAGTCTGATAAGCTAATAAACTTAGTGAACTTGGTCCGTAGGATAAACAGAAAAAGAAGTATTTTTTATCTCCTTTTTTCTTTATTTCTAGATTTTAAAAATTAAAAAACTTTTTGTTGTACAATGATGCTTCATGTATTCTGAAAACATCCAGGCATCATTTTGTGTTCTTTCATCCACAAAAAGATAAAATTACTTTACCTTCTACTCAGCCATTTCCAAGAAGAATGCTGTACCACAAATAGTTTTTTAGGGGCTGGGGATTTAGCTCAGCGGCATAAGCGCCTCCTTGTAAGCAGGCAGTTGTGAGTTCGATCCCTGGTACCGATAACAACGAAAAAGACCAAAAAAAAAAAAAAAAAATTAAAAAAAAAAAACAAATAGTTTTTTAAAAATACTGTCTAATCTGTCATAGCAGCTTGATCTGTAATCCCAGCACTTCGGTGGCTGAGGCAGGAGGATCACTGTGAGTTTGAGGGCAGCCTGGGCTACATTGTGAGTTCAAGACCAGCCTAAACTACAGAGCAAGACCTTGTCCGAGACAACAGCAGCAACAACAGTGATAACAGCAAAACCCCCAGAAAACAAAACAAAATACTATGCACATTCTTTAAAATTGCATGTCATTTCCATTTGAATAAAACAAAACATAGAAAGCACCTATGTTTGGCCTTTAGTAAGTGTTTTTATTTCTTACCAATTGTGGACTTAGAAAAATAGAACTTCTTGATTGTGATCTGCCTTAACTTTGAAGGCTAAGTCAACTGCGTTATTCTTAGCACCTGAGTATATTGCTTTTTATCTAGTGATTGCTGTTACCACAGCATCACTTTCATTTCTTCACCTCAGCGTGAATGAAATCTGGTATTTTCCTTGTAAACAGTCAGTATATGTTTGTGGCTTTAATCCAGGTTAGATATTTCCCGCTCACTTACATATGCTCAGTTAAGTTTGGAATAGAAGTTTGAATACATTTGTGAATAACAGTAATATTGCTATGTTGGATGTCTAAAAGCACAAATAAAAATGTCCTCTTATTTTTTTATGGCCTCTTATATTTTATCTGTATTTGTCTGTTTTTTTTTCTTTTTCTTTACAGTACTAGGGGTTGAATCTAGGACCTTTGTATTGATTTACATCCCCAGCCCTTAAAAAGTTTTTTTAAAATTTTGACGCAAGGTCTTACTAAATTGCCAAGTTCCTCAGACTGGGCTCAAACTGGTGATTCTCCTGCCTTACTATTCCAGAATGCTGGGATTATAGCATGTCACCACACCTAACTGTATCTTAAATTTCTTAAAGGCCAGAAGAAAGAACTGATGATTTTTAGACACTCAAAAAATTAGAACAAAGTGAAAATGTTTTCATATGGTAATTGAGAAAGGAGTAGACTTCTATAAATCCTACATCATTTGCCATTATATGAAACAGGTAAATGGGAGAAAGAACAGGAGTCCAGAGTTGGTATTTAAATTGCTATTAAAGGAAAATAGATTGCTGTTTGTACTAGGAGTACTTCAGTGAAGAAAATTAGCATAACATTGGCTACATAACTAAAGTATTGCTGCTTTACCATCCCCCAAGCTTTCTAGTGTCAGACCATTAATTAGTGTGGCAAAGTCAGTATAGTAAGTGAAGGATTCCTGAGAGCCACTAGAAAGCCTAAGTTGGACGTCGATTTATTTCAGCTCTCAAAATAAACTTAATAATACTGATTATTTTTTCAGTGAAGTGTTAGTGTGTGCCATGTAGAAATAAAAACTGGCAATTCTGTGGACTCAAGCCTAGACTAGAGGAGGGTTTTGGTGTTATTTTTAAATGGGAAACTAACTTTAGGGAGCGGACTGTCGGAGCAGGCATACTGTGAAAGAGCTTGATAGGTGTGATTACCATGCACAGAAATGTGAAGTGGTGGTGGTGGAGGTTCCTAGAAATAGCATGGAAATCAGAAGATCTGTCCCAAAATACCTCCAGCAAACGTTTTTTTACTTTAACGTGCCTCATTTACTATCCCTGGAAAATTGAGATGCTGAGATTGTTTAATTGTAATTGGTTGGCATAGTCGCTGACAGTCTATGTCAGAAAACCTCAGAAACACTCACTGTACTGCTTTTATGTCCCAGGCACAGTGATAGACTGTGATAGGATGGAGACAATACAAATTACAGGAGTAATAATGTATGTCCACATTAAATGTTAATATCCAATTCCTTGTAAGACTCATTCAGAGTTCCTTATTTCTTTGGTTTAGTTTAGGGTTGTTACTGATGTGTCTTACTGTGTTCATGATTTAACTTTCTCCTCCTCCATGTTTTACCTCTCTGCCTTTTTCTGAACTTTCTAGGAAGCAATTGAGAAGAAAGAGCAGCGAGCAAAGCGTTTCCATTTTCGATCAGAAGTGAATCTTGCCCAGAGAAATGTCGCTTTGGACCGAGATATGATGAAGAAAGGTACGTGGTGTTTGGGGGAGCTTTTCCACACTTCCAGGAGAGTGACTTTTCTCTGCACTGCCTCCTGCTTCTGTCTTTGCCATGTGTATCCTGTCCTCATCCAAGTACTTCCAAAGGAAGGGAATTGCAGAGTCCCATTATTAGGTCATCTGTGTGAAGTTTAAGATGCCATCAGCTGTGTCTCAGACATTAAAGCTGGGGAAAAATTGTCTTTCCTGAGGTGGCCAGAGAATATCACTAGTTGGTGGCAGAAATGAGATAAGAACCTGGGTTTCTCTGGACTCCTAACTCATTTTCTCCCATTATCATAGAGGTTTTAACTTTTCTTGCCTTTAAAGATAGAAACATTGTGTCACAGTGAGACCTTTAAAGGAAGTTGGAGCAGTTTTGGGATTGTTGGAGGAAAGTGTTCACACCTTTATCGATACTACAAATGCATGGTAAATGCAAGCCACCCGGTAATATCCTGTTGTCAGAGAAAGCTAAATTAAACCTTCCCTGGGTTTTAGATTTGCTTGCGATTGCAGTTGAACAGATGATTTCATTTTATTTTTATTTTTTGTCTTATTAGGATATTACGCTCCCTAGAAATCATCCTGCATTATCATTTGTAGTAATCTGCCCTAGTCTTAGCTAACAATTTATAAATAAAAGGGAAAATTACTCCTTTTTAAAAAGTGAATCTACATCTTGTTATTTCACTGTAATGTGAATCTGAGTGCAAGTCTTTCTTCTGTTGTCTTTGCAAATTTGTTCACAAAGGTGCTCAATGGATTATTCTCTGAACACATGTTAAAGGTGTGTGCTGTCCTATGTGAGTGAGTTCGTGTAGTCTTGCCTTCTAAAAACTAAACATGCCGAATGAATGGAAGGATAGCTACTGGTTTTTGGAAACTTGCTTTTTTACTAAACACTGTGGTAAGCACGTTACATATTTATTTCAGCATCCTTATAAGGGATGTGTGTGTGTGTGTGTGTGTGTGTGTGTAAGGAAATGGGCTCCAGAAGTTTACTACATTGCCCAGAGTTACACAGATGGTACAGGTAGAATCAGGATTCCAGCCCAGGTTTATCTGACTCAAAAACCTTGACCTTGATTACTTCGGTAATACATAGGCTCTGATTGTGCCCCTCCACAGCTGAGCCTACAGGGCAGTGTAGCTTGGATACAGTGTTCACCTCTAGAAGCTGCTTTACTCTCGTTCTGTCTTGGTGGGTTCAGTCAGGAGTACGACCTAGCTTTCCCTGCATCTCCTGGGTGGATTTCTGTTTCAGAAGTCCCGTGAAGGCTGTGAACAGCTGGTGCAGCTCAGCACTCTTGTGCCTGCACAGCCTGGACGAAGCAGACCTTTGCATTCCTCTCCTAGCCCTGTAGTTTCACTACTCCTGTCGACATCCAGTCCAGCCTCTAGTGCTGTTCATGCCTTTCGTTTTCCTCATTTGCCGTTCCTCGTCCATACCTCATCTAGTTTAGGTATCACTTCCTTCATGAGGCACTCTGGATCACACCTTCATAATCCTTTTTCCTGTTTTTACTACACTTTAGAGTGGCAAATTTTCCTGGAGTCTTTTGTGACTGGGGCGAGTTACTAAACCTTTTTACTGTTTAGTCTCCTTGTCTGTAAAAGGGGAATATGATATTAATAGGATCACTTTGGGGGTTAAGTTTTAATTTTTAAATGATTTGGGGGGGGTGAAAGTTTGGAAAAGCAATTCTGATTTCATAATCTTGAAGATAGTCTAAAAAAGACAGTAAGCCTAGCTGGGATGTCAGCTAAGAAATGTTGCTTATTTTAAGGAGTGATTTTAAAATGTGCCTTAGGCAGGATGGCCTAAGTTCTTAGAACAGTGCCTGACACATAGTAGGTGCCCTGTAAATATTAGTTCTTATCATTATCTGGCATTCTTTTCCTTGTAAGTTAGTAGTCATCTAATTGGCCCAACCTCTTGGGTTTATGGGAAAGTTGGAAAAGACATCTTGACTTCTGCAGTTATACCAAGCATTAAGTTATTTTTATTCTTAATGCCAACAACGATAATAAAATTCATTTGTTAAATGCTATGTTCCAGTTACTCAATTCCGTGGTTAACTTGTCCTTTCAACATTCCCATGAGAGAAGGATATTTGTTGTGTACAATTTACTGATGAGAAGACTAAGGTGCCGAGAGGGTGTGAGGCTTTCCTAAGGTCCTGCTGATCTTCCTGAAGCCTGTGGCTCTGATCATCCTGCCAGCATTCAGGGACACGGTTTGGAATGTTCTACAGCAGACTGTTCTGCATCGAGGGATTTGCTACTTCCGAATGACTCAGTGTGGGACAGCTCTGTCTCCTTAACTCCAAGATCAAATCTGTCATAGTTTGAAGGGACCTTCAAGGTCATCTAGACCACTGTGTTCAGCACAGGAAGCCCTTCGGGCCCTTTTGCCCTGCCCAAACATCCAGTGATAGTTAGAAGAACCGTTTGTGAAGAAGCCAGCTTTGTCTTTGGATGTCTCCTCAGAGGGGAGCATTGCTTTCTAGGATTTACTGCCTAGCAGTTGCTGTGTGACTCTTAGAACAACACTGTGAAGTTCCTTCTTTTGCACCACCCTGCAGGTCATAGATTCCAGCCTACTGCTTCTTTCTCAAATGTCTGCTGTATGTGTTGGCTTTCTGGCCTCTGTTTTGTGTTCTTCCCAGTTTCTAAACATCCTTCCCAAGATGAAAAGTAAGATTCTAGATATGACTGGATTTGTGAAGAGAGGGCAAGACCTCATCTTCATCTCTGGCTAGCCAGTTCTTAGTGTACTTACCTTTTGGTCAAAGCGCCCAGGTGTTTTTCCTGAAACGGGGCCTAAAAGTAGCCTTTGTTGGGAGGCTGCTGTAGGAGTTTAGAGTTTAAGGCTAGACTGGGCAACTTAGCCAAATCCGCTCTCAAAAAAGTCTCTCACCTTGCACTTGAGGCATTTGAAAAATTACCTTTTAGTTTATCCATATTAAATTACATCTTGTTGATTTCAAGTCCCTGTTTTTTCATCTTACTCTTTGGTTCACCCTTTAGATACATTCCTGTCCCTCCACTTAGTAACCATGGCTTCTGCATCTTCCTCCTGTCCTCAGTGAGTGTTGAACAGTTATGAACTATGTGCCAAGAAGCAAGGTGCTCTGTGTACAGGTCTTACTCTGTTATCAGTGCACATTTCTTCTTCTTGTCAGGAGGAACTGGATTGCATGCCCTAAGGAACTTGAAATAAGGAACACTATCTGTGCCCTTTTTTGAATTTATTGACTTAGTAACCCTGTCAAAAAGAAACGAGGTTAGAGTGCCTTTCTTCTTATCCAGCTTGTCATTTCCTATGGAAGGACTTGATTTTCTCAAGGATTCTAGAGTCTATGTGATGAGCTACTTTCTTTTTAAAAAAAATTTTGGAAACTGACAGTAAACTTTTCAGTCTGTGTCTGGAAATTTCCTTTTCCTCAATTATGAAAATCAGTATGAGATGAGTCCTTCATTAGATTTAAATTACTTCTCCCCTTCCCTGCTGCTTTTTATATGTTTATTTTAATTTAATTTTATTTTCGGTAACAAGATCTTACAATGCAGTTCAGGCTGGTCTTAAGCTCACTTTGTAGCCCAGCCAGTTGCAAATTTGCAACGATCTTTCTGCCTCAGCCTCCTGAGTAATTCTGAGGTAATTCTTGACTACAATGTTACCAAAAGCTAATTCTCACCCTGTTGCCTTCTGTCTTGTGTTCTGAATCTTCTCTAATGATGACTGTCCTGTAGCTAGTAGAGTGGCAAAATAGGTCCAGTGGATCTGCCTTTTTTCTTGCAGCATCTTCCCATAGTAGAACTCTTTACACACTTAGAAGAAAGAAAGCATCCTCACTTTGATGAGCCTGTTCCCTCTGGACTTCTCTTCATTAGATGTTTTACAAGCAATTCATGTTCACCAAAGATAATTGGGAAAGCACAGAAGAAGAAAAGTGGCCCACAGTGTAACCACCACACTGCAGTTGCCAACATATCATGCATTCTAATCTCTTCTGAGCATGGACTTTCTTTTTGTCTTTCCCTTTTTAGTCATACTGCGTTTTTCCTTTATGCTTGGCAGTCTCTCATCAATATTTTCTGTTTCTGTGTGGTGTCACTCTTTCAGGTTTGTCTGTTCTTGTTCTCTTTGTCATCAAAATTTACTGTTTATCTGTATCTCATATGTGTTTGTTCTTTGTGGGTATGCTCCTCTAAGTTGTTTTTTTCTTTGTTTGTTTGGGTTTTAAGACAGTCTCACTATGTAGTTTAGACTGGTCTTGAAATCACTGTGTAGCCCAGATGACCTTAAACTCACAGTTCTCTTCCTGTCTCAGCCTCCCTCGTGCTGGGATTCCAGGCATGTGCTGCCACACATGGTTCATCTAAGTTTGTTGTCTTGTATTTTCTTGGGGTCACCTTTCATATTGAGTGATTGTATCTGATGTCTTCTGACTTACTCATTCTAATTTGAAGCCTTGGAGTTGATTCGGGGTTTTAAAATCTGCTTTCCTAGACTTGAGTTTTTTGTTCTGTCTGTCATTTATTGTTTCAGTATTAGAGCCTGCAGGGTGACACCCTGGACTCTTGGCTTGCCATCGGCACTTGGTCTGTGCACCGGCCTTATCCTCCAGTGTGTCTCTTCACTGCCCGCTCAGCGCATGGCCCTTGCTCATTGGTTGGACCTAAGTCTAATTGCCTCCTGCGTTGCTCTGTTTGATAGCTCATAGTGGTACTGTCTCGAGTTAAGGGTCTTCTCCTTGGAGGTCTTCCACTGAATCTTTTTTTTAACCAAGTGCCCAGTTCTGCTGGGCCTTGCACTATTGGTTTGATTCTTTGAGACAGAACCTTTCTTTTCTCCCAGCTCATTGAGACTGATGCCTGTAGCCCGTAGGAACCAGAGATAATGCTTTTGCACACCCCTATCATACTTCTGCCTGCTTCTTTTGACCAAAATTATACCATGCCCAATTTTCAGTATGTAATTTCTATGTTTCAGTCCTTATATTTAAATTTTATTCCATTTTGGATAATAAGTGCCAATGTGAATGTGGAGAAAAGGAAACCTTTGCACATTGTTGGAAGGGCTGTAAGTTAGTATAGCCATTATGGAAAACAGTATGGAGGCTCCTCAGAACATTCAAAAGAGAGCTGCTGTTCCGCTCCTGATATATACCAGAAGGAGGTGAAATCAGTTGTCAAAGACATCTGTACTCCCTTGGCTGCAGCACTTTTGGCGGTGACTGAGGTATGAATTGAGCCAGTGAATGGGTAAAGAAAATGTGGTACATGTACAAACTGTGCATCTTAAAAAGAATGGAATGTGTCGTTTGGGGCAGGATAGCTGGGATTAGAGCTTGCTATGTTAAGTGGAATAAACCAGGCCCAGAAAAACAAGGGGCACATGACCTCACTCATATTTGGGTCTGAACTCAGGAGTAGAGAGTCAGGTAGGGTTCCTGGGGCCTGTGTGAGTACTGAGGAGAGAGGGAAGATCGCACTGACCTGGGTGCTAAGCCCAGACAGGACAAGGAAGTCCGGCCGTGGGCTGTGCTGCAGTGTGCCATGGAGAGCCTGCGGCTTCGGGTCTCAGAAGGCTAAGTTAGGAAAGGGCTGTGGATGCTTCACCTTAAAACAACCATGTGGATCTGAGGAGACAGGCATGTTTGACGCATCTTAACACCGCACAGTGCGTGCATGCATTGAGACATAACATGGAAACCATTGGTAACCCAGGTTGTATGTGTCAATTAAAAGCAAAAATTAGTTTGGAATAATGGACATTAACTTGACACAGTATTTCAGAAAAGGAAGGGATAGAGGACATGGTGAGATTATAAAGGCCCCAGTTTATTTTTTTTCTACTGTATTTTATATGATAATGTGGATAAACTGTGATTAATATAATGAGCCCCACCTGTTAGTCTCATAGCTCCTGGACTGTTAGGAACAGTGCTGTACCGAACGCCTTTGTGAGAGCTGCAGTGTGAGCCCGTGCATGTGATTTTAAGGTGGTGACTGGAGGACGGAATTCTTGGTCCTCCACATGTGCTATGTTTTGGTTTGCCCTGCAGGATGGCTGTGGAGTTCACACTCCTACTGGCAAGGGTGTAACTTCCTGCACACTGTCTTACCTTAGTGTAAATGTTCCTGATTAGTAGGAAGGTCAGTCCCCATCTCCTCATGCATTTACTGGTGTTTTGTATAAATTGCCTGTTTTTGTCCTTTGCTCATTTTTATTTTTATTTTTTTTATTGATTGGTAAGATTTCTTTACTCTTAAGTTTCATTTTTCTTTTTTGGTGGTACCTGGGACTCGACCCAGGACACTCTGCCACTGATCTACATCCCGTCATTTTTAAATTTCTGCTACGCTGCAGCTGGGCTGGAACTTGGCGATCCTTTGCTGCCTCAGTGTCCTGAGTAGCTGTTGCAGGAATGGGCTGTTGTGCTTAGCTGCACTGTCTTCACTCTGGTTTCATGCTCTGATACATGCCCAGGACATCATCTCTTTCAGATTGTCCCTACCACTGCGTATTTCTCTTTGACATGTATTAAAAACGTCTTTGAACCAGCTTGTCAAGTTCAGACAATAATTCTTTTGAGTCTGGTATTGCTTTGATTACTATAGTTAATGTGGGAAGAGGTATTTTACCAACACCGTTTGTTTTTCAGAACATGACTGTTCTGAAGTAAATAATTTTTAATATTGTTTGGTGAAAAAATTCAAAGTTTTAATTATTGTCTTTCATGTTCTTTTGGAATAACTGTCATTTTGGGGTGTATTTGTTTTCTAAGTAAACTCTATGTGAGCTGTTACTAAGACATATTAGTGAGATATGCGGTAACAGGTGGGGAAAGTCTCATCTTTTCTGTGTTGTTTTTCTAGCAATTCCCAAAGTGAGACTGGAGACAATCTATATTTGTGGAGTGGATGAGATGAGTACACAGGACATCTTTGCCTATTTTAAAGAATATCCTCCAGCTCATATTGAATGGTTGGATGATACCTCCTGTAAGTATACCACGTTTTCTGGTGAATATACCTGTATTTATGCTTGCTAGAGAGTTCCTACTGTCAGGTGTTGTACAGCTATGGTCCAAACTCCTTGTTAATTCCTAACCTCTACCCTGGGAGAGACAAGAAATTGTTCATTGTTGAGAACCAGCATCCTTTAGCCAGTCTGCCAACTCATGCCCATAGGCATTTGGAGTTGAGTTGGAGGCAGTGTGCCATGCTCTAAGAAGAACAGCTGCTGGCATCTGAGTCTTAGTGTACATTACTGGGGGCTCTGTACACCCACAGTTCCCCAGTAGAGTGGTGGAGCCAACTATATAGATTTTGGGTTGCATTTTTAGGCCTTTTGGGCGTTCTCATTGCTGTTTCCCATGTAGTTATGACAAGGGTTTTGCTCTGCCTCTGTCTCTGACCTAGAACTAGTCCAGAATGTTCTGACCTGGTAACAGCTGCTCACCTCTGCTGCCTTGCACTCTGCTTTCTGGGCTGTCATCTGCCTCCCCTAACCTGTGAGTTGTCCAGTTTGGAGCCAGCTGTAATTTCTAACTTGCCTGCCTGCTCTGTTTGGCTTGAGTGCTGGCAAGCACTTTGCTGGCTCCTTGTCCTGGCTGACTTCTGGTCTGGCTTTACTTGCTGCCAGCTGACTGACCTCTAGGTAGTGCACTCGGTGGCAGCTGATTTTCTCAGCTGCTCTCTGAAGATACTGATTTAATGCTTTCATTGAAAGAAGAGGCATAACTAAAGGTTTTTCTCCATTTTTCTTTCGTTTAACTTACACTCTCCAAATCAAGGTTTTCTAAAAAGGGCCACATAGCAAATAGTTTAGGCTTTATACCTAAATATAGCAAGTCCCCAGCTTATGACCGATTCTGTTCTGTGAAGACCTTCATGAGGTGGATTCATTCATAAGTCTGATGAGGTGAGTTACATCTTTGACACAGATACACAGTGTGTGTTGATTTGTGCTTCCTAGCAGTCCGCTCCATGCCACTGCTTTCCTCTTGCTTCCGGACACAGATTGAGCTCTGCACTGTAGTACACTGTTGCGCTGTACGCTCAGCAGCACAACTGTGCCCAGGCCTGACAGATGTGCGCACTGCTTCTGCGGTTTGTTCGCACCTACAGATGTTCTGATGTGTGAGGGCTGTTCATATCTGCAAAAGCTCAAAACTCAGATGTTCGTAATTCAGTGCAAAAATTACTGCAAATCTGTTACCAAGAAAAATAAGTAACAGGCGAAGGGGTGGATTCGGCCCTGGGTGGTAGCTTGCTAGCCTCTAAGTCATCACCTTGGATGTTAGATTTGGAGGGATCATTAGAATTACCTAAGTTCAGCTACTTCATATTTTGTGTCAAACACTGAAAAAATGAAAAATGAAACTGGTAAAACAGAGAAAGAAAATTATTTGGCCAAGGCTACATAGCACATTAATAAAGGAAGTAGGAGTCCTCAGGCCGTAATGTCCTGAACTGAACTACAGGGAAAACTATTTTGAGAAATACCATTTAAACAGAGTTAGAGTTTCTTTTCTACAAGACCTCTCAAAGCTTTTTTTTTAGTTCATTTCCTTAAGTTAGTTGCTCCCATTGTACGCTTCCTGTGTTTACCTTTGCTGAACACACCTTATGATGTGCAGGCATCATATAGCATGGCAGATGGTGAAGAACACAGAGAGCTCCCTGCAGGAAGCAGTAGCATTACAAATAATTCAGATTTGTTTGGCAACTGTCATCATCACGAACTGTTAACATTCTGACTGGCATAATGGTCTGCACTTGTGGTCTTAGCTACTCAGGAGGCTGGGGCAGGAGATTACTGGAATCCAAGAGTTTGAGACCAACCTGTGCAATATAGCAAAACGCCATTAAAAAGAAAAGAAATGTTAACAGTGATGGTGCTTTCTGTGTTCCTCTAAGTTATAGCATGTAAAACCCTTTTTCATGGAATGCTTAAAACTAGTTTGTGTATCACAGCTTGAAAATGCAGTTCTAGACTAAGTTCTTCAAAGAGATTTTGGTATCACGTTAACTTTTTCTCGCTAGGTGGTTTGCACACTTACTGATGACAGTCTATAGGTGAGTGACTGTGATGCAGAATCTGCTCTAAAGAAATTGACCATTTGTAATGTTTTCTTTCGCACCTTGTTTTAGGTAATGTGGTCTGGCTGGATGAAATGACAGCCACACGAGCCCTGATCAACATGAGCTCTCTGCCAGCGCAGGATAAGATAAGAAGCAGGGGAGCCAGTGAAGACAAGCCCTCTGAGAAAAGCAAAAAAGGTAACTGAGCTGTGAGAAGAAATTTTGACCTGAGAGACCTGTTCTTTACACTATCTTTTTGGGGGCTTGTGGGTTTCTAAGAAGAAGATTATATAGTGTCTCATCGTTAGATATCGCTGAAATAAACTGATGTTTCGGATCAATAATAAGTAGAAGTAGAACATGCTAAACTTTTAGCACTGTGTGAGGTGGGCCATGGTGGCGCATGCCTGTGATTCCAGCACTCAGGAGACTAAGGCAGGAAGATGAGTTCCAGGCCAGCTTGAGCTGCACAGTGAGTTCCAGGCGAGCCAGGAATACATAGTGAGATGCTGTCTCCAAACATGAAAAGCTAAAAATAAAAAAAATTTAAAAAACCAATAAAATCGTAAGGTGGAGAGTTATGTTAAGGCTTATCTTCTGCCTTACATTCCATTTTAGACAAGCAGGAAGATAGTTACGATGACGATGAGGCGGAAGAAGGAGAAGTGCAAGATGAGAACTCCAGTGACGTAGAGGTTAGTAATGGGGAGGAATATCTGTAACATTTCATTGTTAAAATAGTGCTTATTGTCTGTTTAAAGATAAGGCTCGGGGCTGGGGATTTAGCTCAGTGGCATAAGCACCTGCCTTGCAAGCAGGCAGTCGTGAGTTCGATCCCTGGTACCGAGAAAAACGAAAAAAAGGCCAAAAAAAAAAAAAAAATCTTAAAAGATACGGCTTAAAGACTTAACAGGTTGTGTTCTTCCTCTGTGTTTTCTGGGAGATCTTCTGAGGGTGCACTAGGCTGTTATTTTGAGCTGTGTGAATGTCACAATTTATCTTGAGATGTTGGAATATTATTCACAAGTCTGCCTAAAAAGTGGTTTTATTGGGGTTGGGGACTTAGCTCAGCGGCATAAGCGCCTGGCTTGCAAGCAGGCAGTTGTGAGTTCGATCCCTGGTACCAATAAAAAGGAAAAAGACCAAAAAAAAAAAAGTGGTTTTATTGAGAAATACTTTGAAATGTTAACTAATCAGTAAGATTAAGAAAAACCAAGTAGAATTAGGGGTGTCATTCAAGGGTAGCATACCTTCTTTCTATGTATGAAGCCTTGGGTTTGGCTCCCAGCACCACAGAAAAGGAAAAAAGGGAAAAAAAAAGGGGGTGGCAAGTTACATATTTCCTAATAGGCTAGCTGCTATAGTTGGAAATATTAGGCTGTATTTGTTATAAATGTTAAGTACCTAATAGGAACTAATCTTGGAAGTACTGTAGTTGGATCATCAATCAAAACAAAGTTCTCACCATCTGAGAAACCTGCCTCACAGCAGGCAGACAGACGGTACACAGATGTGTGGGTGCGGACGATTGGGGATGATGTGTGCTTTCAGGAGAAGTAAAGCAGGTTAGCCGGATAAAGGGAGGGCCGACTGTTCTAGACAGAGTGGGTGGGGACCATCTCTGGCTCTGAAGTCTGACAGAATCAGTGCTGTAATGCTGATGGTGTTAGAAGTCTACTGCTTTCTTAATGGTAACCCCTCTTAAATAAATGCTAGAAAGGCTTTCATTTTTACACTGAAAATGCTCTTTTGTTTTTAAGTTGGACACATTGTCTCAAGTAGAAGAAGAGTCTCTGTTGAGAAATGATCTTCGTCCAGCTAACAAACTTGCTAAAGGAAACAGGTTATTCATGAGATTTGCTACGAAAGGTAAAGTTGATATTTGATAGTGATTTTTTATTTTCAGTGAAAATAATTATTGAGTGATAGCTTCCTCTTTTGGATAGGAAGTTGTCACAAAGTTTCCTTTAAAATATAATCTGTGTTTATAAAATAATGGCTTACAGAATGAAGAAATTTCTGACTGCATATTAATCATTTGTATACTTTCATTTTTTCTGGCTAAAGTAAGTTATTTTCTGTTAGAGCTAGTTTGCTCTACGTGCTTTTCAAGCAGCTACATGAACTATGAGGTTTTTTTTTTTTTTTTTTTTTTTTTTAACCCGGGATCGAACTCACGACCGCCTGCTTGCAAAGTAGGTGCTTATGCCGCTGAGCTAAATCCCCAGCCCCGAGTAATATATTTTTTAAAATTATTCTTTTAAATTTATTATAGTAATATCTTTCTAGATAAGCTTTTTAGGACTGGTCTCTTTTTTTTTTAATTTAAAGAAAGATTAAAACAGAAAATAGGTAGAAATAGTATATACGTTCAGAGAAAAAAAACTAAGAAATCACTAGTTGATGTTGTCGTTTTACAAATAGTTGTTCAAGGTACAAAAATGGAACATGTAAAGTGGGAATTCAAACAGAGACTGCAAAAAGTTCTAATCAACTGTCCAACAAAAACTTAGTAACATTGTTGTCAATCCTATACATTTAAACATACATGCAGTTATCCATATCTTCATTTATGTTTAGATTAAACAAACTAAAGCAGGTTAAAATTATTCTGAACAAAGAATAATAGTATTGTTGGATTTCACATCATGACACTCCGTGATCAGCACTGGGTACTGTAGTGTCTTCTTTTTAAAACTGAATTTAAAGAAAGACTAAAAAAACAGAAAATGGGTAGAAATAATACATAATTTCAAAGAAAAAATAAATGGTAAGAAATCAGTAGTTGATGATTACAGATTGTTTTCTTACAAATAGTTATTCAAGATACTAAAGTGGAGCATATAAAGTGGGGATTCAAACAGTGAGATTGCAACCAGTGCTGTTCAACTATCCAACAAAAACTTAGAAATATGGTTATCAATCCTATACACTTAAACATATATGCAGTTACTCATATCTTTAATTATGTTGACTTTGAATAAACCCAAGCAGGTTAATATCACTCTGAACAAAGAATAACACTATTGCTGGGTTTCACATTATGGCACTCCAGGATCAGCACTGGGTATTTTAGTGTCCTTTTCCTCAAAGTATCTGTTCATTTCATCATGTGTCGTAAGATCAGTTCTCATAAACTGTTTATAGATTCTACACATGCATGAGTCTTAACATGTATATATATTTTTTTAATTTTGAAAGTAGTAAAAATGCAACAGCACAAACAGAACAAAGCCAATCGAGACAATGCAGTGAAATTGGTACAGGATTTCACAGTAGGATACTGGGATAGTAGTAATAAGTTATGGTATATCTCTTTAACTTAACAATAGTTGTCCAGTCAATTACGTATTATAAAGTCAAACCAAAAATAGAACATTGTAAAACCAATTGAAAATACTGAATAGAGCAAAAGAAACATAACAAAACAGTGAAAACAACCTATGCCTTCAAACAGAAGATAGAAGGAGATCCCCCATATTTACTATACTGCATATGGTCATCCTCCCAAGAGATATTGAAACATCTATCCCCAGTAGCTAATCGGGGAGGGGGCAGGTGGGAGAAGGGTGCTTGATTTTAAGCTCACGTGGCAGTAGGCTCACAGGTAATGGTTCTTCTCCAGGCCCAAGCTGCAGGTGCTAACCAAGAGGGTGGGTGAATAAGCTGCCTGAGTAGGGCTGGTCTCTTCCTCATAAGACTTGGTGTGCAATGATTTTTGGTGGTTACTATGGTACATATAGGTAAATGAGTGTGTTTGTATGTGTGTATCTATGCGGGGTGTTCAAATTTTATACTAAATGTTTAAATTTTAAAAAATTTAAAAGATGTTATCATTAATTTGCCTCAAAATACTTCCCTCACTTCAAACACATCCAATTTTTCTTGTCATTTTCTGAATCAGTTTGGGAAGTCCTCATGCAGGTGTGTCTTTTATTCCCCCTTAGTTTTTTTGAGAAAGAATCTCACTGTGTAGTTCAGGCGGGTTTGAACTCTTTATGGAGCCCTGACAGGTGTCAAATTCATGGCAGGTTGCAGATGTGTGCCCCTGCTAGGCATCATGTGTATCTTCATTTGTGCCATTCTGGCTGCTTCCGTGTCCTGAAGAGTCACAGCATTTATCTTTCATGACCATTTTGTCTTTGAGGAGGAACCAGGCCCAGTGAACAAGGAAGATAAAGACACACTGTAATGTTTTTACAAGCCTGCCCCTCTGCCAATGGCACTCGGCAGCAGAAGTCACTGTGTTTTTATCCCTGTCTGCTTTAGAAAGTGTCAAGAATAAAGGGATAAGAATCACTGAGGGGAAGTATTTTGAGGGGAATTAATGGCAATAGATGATATCTTTTAAAAATATATAATTCTTCATTGCATTTTTTAATCTCATATATAGATTCATTGTTTTATGGAGTATACCTCAATTTGGACTTGTTACATGTTTTCTCCTGATTAAATTTACATTGTACATTTGTGGCAAGATTACTACAGAAGCGCTGTGCATTGTGGTACATACCTATAATCCCATGTACTGGGGGCTGAGGCAGGAAGTGTACAAATTCTAGGCCAGCAATTTGATAAGCTCCTATCTCAGGGAGGAGGAAAAAAAGAATACTGCAGAAGTGATAATGGGTTGTTTTCAGTGCATCATACCAAGAAGTATATGAAATTTATTAATCCCATTCCCCTTAACTTCATTTGGTTAAAGTAATAATTATTAGATATCTTTTTTCCACTGTGAAGCTGCTGTTTATAATTTTAAAAGTGAATGTCTGTTTCTCATCATATTTAAATGCAAAAATAATTTTAGCATCTATTAATGATTTTCTGACTCCATCATTTATCATTTGGCAGGCTGTTGTAGGGAAGAACTTTGTCCTTTTACCTGTTTGTTTACTTTTTTACTTATATCAGTTTAGACTAGTGGATTCTTATTCAGTGAGTTATTATCCATTACTGTCATTATTTTAATTTACAAATTGTCTTGGATTTGGCCATGTCCCTTCAAGCTGTGTGTGATATGCCCTGTGATTCTTTGAGTACTTTCTTTTTAGCACACAAAACATCTCTATACTCAGTTTGTACTTTACCTGCCCCAGATCTGGAATCAGCCATTTCTTCAAGGAGTTGGTAGGCATGGTTTTTTGTTTTTGAGGGTTTGGGGTATACACACACTGGTCCAGGTCTGTTGAGCCTTTGCAGTCAGCAGTACCCAAGGAACTGTTCAAGGCCTTTGTGTTATGTACTTCATTGAAGAGTGTGATCACCTTTTCTTTCTCTTAACTGGCCTTAATGTGACAAGTATGGTCTTTTCCACATATATTCGTTTGAGTGGCTACTTGAGTGTGTGTTAAAAGTATAGTATTGTGCTGTTTTCTTTAAGCCATTTTGAGGAATATCACAATAAGCCAGAAAAAAATATTTACCAAAATATGGAATTATATATAGTTTGATTCTTTAACCCTTTTTCTATGTTGTTGAAATGTTTGTTATTTAGAAATACCAACTTTCAGGCTGGGAATTTAGCTCAGCGGCATAAGCACCTGCCTTGCAAGCAGGCGGTTGTGAGTTCGATCCCTCGTACTGATTAAAAACAAACAAACAAACAAACAAACCCACCAACTTTCAGAAAATACGAAAATACCATCTCTTCTAAAAACCTCTCGTTATGCCTCTTAGAATCTTAAATCTTGTGTTGTGTATTTTTAATAGTATTTCCTGTGCTGAGTTAGTCAGCTCCTAAATAGCAGCTTAACCTCATTCATCTCTGCTTTTTGCTCTCCTTCCTTCATACTCAAAGAAAGAAGGAATAGTTAGAGCGTGTTTTCCTTGTTGTTGGGAGACACACTGATCTGATGCCAGCTATGGAGTCTCCCATCCTCAGGAAATCCTAGGTGACTGTTATAATTAATTTTTAGATGACAAAAAGGAACTTGGAGCAGCCAGAAGAAGTCAGTATTACATGAAATATGGGAATCCCAATTACGGAGGCATGAAAGGAATTCTTAGCAACTCTTGGTGAGTCTAAAACCTTATAGTATAAGTTTAAAGAGAATTTAAGTTTTCTTTAATCTTTCAGTCAGTATTTGGTAGTGGAATGTCAAAACCTCAAGTGGAAAAGACAAGAGGGAAGGATTCAAGATACTTAACTGTGGTAAATGATAGGAGTATGTTTCGTTTTCATTGAAAAGATGTATGTCTCAGTGTCTAACACTTTCAGTGTGTAGTTGAAACGAATTGGTGGATTTCACGATCCTCCCTGTTGGTTTCTGAGTACGTGTTTATTTTGGCATTGTTGCAGGAAGCGAAGATATCATTCCCGTCGCATTCAGCGGGATGTGATTAAGAAGAGAGCCCTGATTGGGGATGATGTTGGCTTGACGTCATATAAGCACCGACATTCTGGTAGTTGCCTGCTCAGCTCTTGGGTAGACACATGTTTGGCTCTCGAAATCGTAAATTTTATTCTTAATGCAGTCTTTTAAGGTTCCAAACTTTATCATCCTCTCTTCCTTGCCCTCACCCTCTGCCAACATATAGGAAAGTAAGTCAAGTCATAGTTAATTTTAAATTGCCCATGCAAAGAGGTCAAATTACTTTATTAAAGCTATTATAGTGACAAAGTCCAAATGTGACATAGGGCAAATGAAAAGTTTTCTTGGAAACCTAACTTTTCTACTGTAACAGCTGCATGCAAAATATTTTAAATATTTTATCAGATGGGCTGATTTTGTGTTCCTTTTCTGACAATGAAAATGCTGTTTTGAGTGCTGTGATGCTTTTTGTCTTACACATATGAATGCCTTAGAAATGTGGGTCATCAGGGTTTGGATTTTTTCCCTCTCTTTTGAGCAGACTATAAAATAATAATTTTCATTATATTTTATAATGTTTTTATTCTGAACTAAATGTGTGGAATTTTCTATGTAACTAGTCAAATTATATAGAACTTCTTTATAGAACTAGTCAAGTCAGCATATAAACAGTAACATGCACACACAAGTATCATTGGAATGGGACAGGAAGAGATGAAGTCTATATATTTTTATTTAATGCATATGTACAGAATTATATATTTAAATTTGCATATCAATCCTATTACATGGTTAATACTATCAATTTTAGTTACTTTTACTTGCATCATCTGTTCTGTATGTTCGTATTAAGAATTAAAAAGCAAATTTCCATAATTATAGCACCCTAAAGAAATAACTGCTTTCATCTTCTCATTTGTCTATTCTCATAATAAATACAATCCTTGAAACTATGTATCTTATCTTCAGTTTTTCCACTTACAAGAATTCTTCTGTGAACTTCCATGTCAATAGTTGGTTTCCGTTGTATGGTGTGGTTATGTGCTTTGAAGTCACCGTGAACTTTGAATTAGGAAGTAATTGAACCGGGGCTGGGGATTTAGCTCAGCGGCGTAAGCGCCTGCCTTATAAGCAGGCAGTCGTGAGTTCGATCCCTGGTACCGATAAAAAGGAAAAAGGAAGTAATTGAACCATACAGTGTCTGGTCACACTATTTTTATGAACTAATAAATATGTAACTTTTATTTTTCTGTTTGAAAAATACCTTATTTAATATATATTGTTGGCTAATGTTGACTTCACAGCCAATAGCAGTATTCTTCAAATCCAAATGAAGGTTTTCTAACATATATTTTCTCTGTAAGGCAGATCACAGCCTTCTTTGACTTAACATTACTAAACAGCACTTTAGCACTCTGTTTGGGGGTCATTTTAAACAGTGAAGTCAACAAAAATGTGAACAAGGCGGCAGTCGGCAGGCTGTGAAAAGGACTCTTTCTTAAACTGAGAGATAGACAGAAAGGTGCAGTTCTGCTTTTCCTCACCTCCCCTGGGGGCAGGCTCACCCGAGGACTCAGGTTTTGTTGTTGTTCTGTATGTGTCCACAAATGATCCTGAAACCACCTTGAGGACTGATTTAGGAGTTACAAATGAATTTGGCAAGTTTGCATTTATAAAACTTGTGAATAATAAAGATTGACGTACACTTTAATGGGCTTAATAGGGTTCCATCAGGCTGTTAGACCGTCTTGTCCCTGACCATTCTGCTAAAAGCATCAGGATGGTACCCAGCTTGCCGGTGTTATAAATAGTGCTCCAGTAGAATCGGGGAGGATTTGTTCGTTTTCACCAGTGTAGAATAGAAAATCATATTCACCAGTGTTAGTCTAAGCTTTTCCTTTTTTTTGGTTAAATTGTTTCAGGATTAGTGAATGTTCCTGAGGAACCCATTGAGGAAGAAGAAGAGGAGGAGGAGGAGGAGGAGGAGGAGGAGGAGGAGGACCAGGACATGGACGCGGATGACAGAGTGGTGGTAGAGTACCACGAGGAGTTCCCAGCTCTCAAGCAGCCCCGGGAGCGGAGCACGCCCAGGCGATCCAGCGCCAGCAGCTCAGACTCAGATGAAATGGACTATGATCTAGAGCTAAAGATGATTTCCACTCCTTCACCGAAGAAAAGCATGAAAATGACCATGTATGCTGATGAGGTCGAGTCTCAGTTGAAAAATATAAGGTAAAGTGTTTTATCCATGCTAGCTTTAATTTTCTTTTTTTAAATGTGGTACAGAAGATTGAACCCAGAAATTTGTGTTTGCTGGGCAAACATTCCCACTGAGCTAAACCCCAAATTTAATTTGATTTTAAATACTAAGTGTAAACTTAATTTCTTTTAATTTTATAATCACTTTTATTTATTCTAATTTCAGTCCTTTGTAGGCGTTTAATACCAGCACCTCAGTTTTCCTCTGTCCAAGCACTGGTGCTTGTTATGTGAACTGTAAACAGCCCACAAAGCAAAACTCACCCACAATAACAGCTGTTAGAAGTTGGGTGATAGCCTTCCTGTTATGTGTATGCATATGAGCAGTGTATGGAGAAACCACGTACCTATAGTTGTATAAAAACGAAGCTATGCTCCTTATATTGCTTGCAGTGTGCCTTCCTATTTATTAAAGTGTAGACACCTGTTAATTTTTCAACCATAAGTAATTCATTGTTTGAAAGTAAATCTGGGAAGTATTGTTACTCACATTACTACCTGTATCACCATCAGGTGTTACCATTATTCCTAATCTTTGCTGATTTTGTGAACAAAAGTTGTATAGATATTTTAATGTGAATTTCTTTTGTTAATAGTAGGGATGAACAGATTCTATGTAGAGCAGGTAGTATATCCATAACTCTTAAGGGTTGAATTTTAGGGATGTTCTGAGACATCTTTGGTCATGTGTTGGGGGAAAGGAAGGACCTTTTAAAGTGATGTGCTTGGATGGCCTATTTGCATCTTTAGTTGTAGTATTCACAGGACTTACAAACAGTATGCTGATGGAATAGTGCTTATACCCAGCATGATAGCAGGTTTCTTTGACAGAGAAGTCTGCCCTTTAAAGAAAGATGTGGTACCCTCTGTGGCGTCATAAGTACAGCCAGACTGTGGCCTGGGTGAGCAGAGAGCCCGAGCTCTTACAGCCTCTTCTTACTGTCTGTCTCAGGAAGAGGGGCCTCGTGGGTAGAACTGTATGGGCGTCCGTGTGGAAACAGCAGTTCCTGCTTGCCTGCCCAACCCTGTCAAAGCAGGTTGCTTAAGCAAGTTACTGTCGGGATTACTGGGGCTTGGGCTGCAGGTCAGTGCAGAGGTGCTTGCATAGCGTGGGTATGGCCCTGGATTGAGCCCTCAGCACCACTGGGGAAAACAAAAGGATGTATGTCTTGTGTAGACTTGGTAAGTGCATGCAGACTATTGGATTGGGTTTTTTCCAAAACAGGAGATTATTGTTCGGTTGTTGTCTACAGTTACAGTTGGATAACTTTTTTTTTATTTTTAAAAAGGAACTCCATGAGAGCAGATAGTATATCCACAAGTAACATCAAAAACCGAATTGGTAACAAATTGCCGCCTGAGAAATTTGCAGACGTCCGACACCTCTTAGATGAAAAACGTCAGTACTCACGTCCACGGCCACCAGTCAGCAATACTAAATCAGGTACTGTTCTTTTTTGTGTTCCTGGAATTCATTCTGAGTGCCAGAGAACAAATTGGGGTAGGACAAAGTTGTGGGATGGCATGTTGCTATTCAGAGTGGATTTAGTCGTCTTCATCACATCTAAATTGTAATTGCATGTTAAGAAAAAATAATCAGACTTTGGCAAAACTATTTTTTAGTATTTTGCCCGAAACTGTGGTTTTACTCTGTAAACTGTTGGTATAATTTACATATGAGAATAATAGAAATGAAGTGGGAGGTTGGAGAAATGATTGTTTATGCCTGCAGACTCTCACGTTACAGGTATATGGCTGTGTTTGCCGTGAACCATGTGGGAAGTCTTCGCAGGGCTACAGAAACACTGTCAGTTCACCAGGGAAACTGGAAGTAAGACTTCTTGGAGAAAGTAGCTTTAGAGCTGGGCCTTGGAAGGGGAATGGCATCTTGGTTGGCAATCCTTATTTTTTTGTGGGTGAGATGGGCCAGAGCTCCAACACACAGCTCTGCTAATCAGTTTGTTGCTGGTGTTGCTGCCACTATTAAAGGGTATTTAAGGATAGGCAGCTCTTTGAGCAGGTTGAGGAAAACTCACTTGGTTTGGGACATTGCTTTTTGCCCGTCTCATCATAGCTAATGGTTAAGTTTATTGAAAACTATTCACATTTTCAAAGATTGGTTCTGCACTTGGAGAGCCTATAGTATTGTTTATTAAACTGAAATTTATAAAACAAGATAAAAATGTGATTCTGCTTCAGAAATTTTTTTCTGAAACAGTCAGCTCAAGGTTTTTGTTTGTTGTTTTTTCTCCTTCAAATAGCTCTGGCGTCTCAGTTTCCAGAGGGAATATAGGCCAGTGACAGAGAAACCCAATTCTGTCAGGCTCTGTGTTGTCACTTGGGGAAATTCGGTTCTAGGTCCTTTAGAGATCTCAGCTTGACAGTGTGGCAAGTGAAGCATGTATACTTAGTCACAGTAGCACTTTTTTTTTCCCAGATATACGCCAGCGGTTAGGAAAAAGACCGTATTCTCCAGAGAAGGCTTTTATTAGTATCCCAGTGGTTCGGAGAGAGCCCTCTTCAGATGTACATAGTAGACTAGGTGTTCCCAGGCAAGACGTTAAAGGCCTCTATTCTGATACTCGGGAGAAGAAATCAGGTGAGTAACATGTAAAACTGAAGGAATGGCAATCGGGAAATAACAGAGAACAGTAGGAATAGCATAGATCTGCAGGCTGAAAGAGCACAAGCCAAACAAAGTGAGTTTTCCTCTTCTGTTGTCATTGTCCTGGTCATCAGCGTCATCATCATGCTAATACAAAAATGTAGGAAGTGGAAAATAATGCACACCACTGCTTCTTTCAGTGCAGCACAGATCCTTCCTAGTTTCCCGTGTGCATTTCAGACATCTCCACATACATATCATGCCCTTTTTGTACAGCATTTTATCATAGTCATTTTTCCATGTTACATTCTTTGTAAATAAAACTTTTAATCACCTTAGTAGTACCTTGGTTTGTGAGTGCTTTTGTTTGTGAACACTTTGGTTTGCAAACAAGTGTTTGGCAAAATTTTGTTTTCCGTTCACAAACGCTCCATTGGATGACACAGCGGTGGCCATCTGTCCCACACAGACTTAGATGTGGCCATGTTCACCAAAATTGTAGAACAAATTAAGTCTGTGAACTGAGGTACCACTAAATGTGCCTCTAATATGAAAATTCTAAGCACATATCTCTCTTTTGTTAATAAAATAAAAAATTAATGGGTAGTGGGTCAAAAATCTAAAAGTAGTTTGCGATGTAACAGGCTCCCTCAGTTTGCAGAATGTGGGAGCTTCCAGTTTCCTTGCAGAACTCAGCAGTGTGCAGCATGGTTCAGTTTCACGGGGAGGGTCAGGTATGACAGGAGACAGCCTATGGTGGATCCAGATGTGTGCAGGTGTACCTGCCCCAGCAGTGAGAATCTCCCGTGGAGTCCTCAGCCGTCCACTTGCAGACAGGGGCAGCAGCCGGGACAGGAGATAATCTGCCCAGGGCTGCACTGCAGTTGTGAGTGCCACAGACCAGTGATGTTTTCTACATGTCATGTGGTGGCATCGCCCCTGCTTCCTCAGAGCCGCCTGCTCCTTAGGATTGACTGCCAAACTGAAATGCCTTTTCTCCCAAACAGGGAGCTTGTGGACTCGTTTAGGATCTACACCCAAGACCAAAGAGAAGAGCATGAAGAAAGTGGACCCTAGGGCAACTGGCATGGAGGAAGATGACTCTGAGCTGCAAAGGGCGTGGGGGGCTCTGATTAAGGAGAAAGAACAGTCTCGCCAAAAGAAGAGCCGGTTAGATAACTTACCATCTCTCCAGATTGAAGTTAGTCGGGAAAGCAGCTCTGGTTCAGAGGCAGAATCCTGATGTCCCCAGTGCGGCAGCTGCCCTAACGCGATACTCTTACACAGGGCGGGGTGCGGCAGGAGCCTCCCCTGCTGGAGTGGTCCCACCTGTTCCTGCTCACTCGGTCTCCCTCAGCTCTTGCTGTTTCAGCAGGACATCCTAAGGATGTGACCAGTTTGGAAGGGCACCTCTCTTGTGCTGCAGTTATAGTGCTGAGCTCTGGATTCTTTTCCCACTACCCCATAAGCTTTATCCTTTGAGAAAAAGGCAGCCCTCCAGATTTTATAGACATTTTTCTTAATATTTTTAACATTGTGTCTTTTAAAAGAAATGTTTTACACAGTTCATCCAAAGAACAGAGAACTGAACTTCTCACTATTGCCTTGGCCCTGTCAGCTGTTACCAGCACCCTTTTCCCAAGAAAAGTCAATTCCCAGGTGCTTACCGGACAGACTGCGAGGGGGAAGAGGAGGGAAGCCGCCAGCTCGCCCTTCCAGGATCCTGGTGTGAGGGCGACTGTCTCGGACCTGGCCTCAGAGGTGTACCAGTGCTGGCAGGTAGCTACCAGATGCAGCAACAATCGCGCTTCCGTCCTCCCTTGGGGTTTCTGTTGGGGACTCTCATGCTGGCTGTCAGCTTGATGTGAAGGTCACGTTCAGTGCTGTGGGGTTTTTAGGAATAAAAAGACTGTGACTGACGGATATGGGGTTGATTTTTGTGCTAGGGTTGGGGTCATGGGTTAATGATGAACAATTTTTAAGTCTGTACGTATTGTGTTTAAAATTATTAATGATCTTAAAGTTTTAAATTTTTAATTTTTATATGTGGCAGTTCTTCCTGTTGGCTATAGGAGCAACTCAAGTGGTGTCTTCTTTTGTGCTGTTAAATATATATTATATACTTTGGAAGATGGTAAAGAGAGGAGTCTCATTATTTTAAAGGACCCTAACTGTATGGTCTATTTGTTGTTTATAGTGTTCAATATGCTGTTTGGCCACTGTAGGAAAAAAAAACCCATCTGAGATGGGACCTTGTTTATTATCACTTTAGAAGTAAAGATAATTTATTCTTTTTGTCTCCAAGTTGTGACTGAAGACCTCTTCAAAACTAGCAAATAATATTTTCAGAAATGTTTTGTTTAAACTCTTTTAGATTATTTTACCATGAAAAGGAGGTTGTTTTTTGTTTTTTATTTTGTCTTAACATCTGATTTTTATCTCACAGTACTTAATTCTGTAGTCTTTTGTAGGCTTTAAAATAATGTTTCATTTCAGTTCATGAGCACTTGGGAGTTAGAGGTGCTAGTAAGCTTTTGTCACTGTGTGATGTCACATTCTTCACCCTCCGGACTGTTTTCCACCAGAGCAGCCTAGAGCCCTTGCTGGTGACTGAGCTGATGGTGTATTAATAGTTGGTTGCACTGTGGTGCAAATGAATGCGTGCAAAGCAGTGTTGTTCACTAAGAAAATCAAGGGTTGAGACCTGAGGGCTGTAATGAAAACCACATTGCAGCATATTTTAACCTACCTGCCCCATGCTGTGTTTCGGGTTCCCAGGATACTAGAAAAGAGGTGACACTGGTTTCTCAGCCAGCTAAAACCTGCCCCTGACAGTTCTAAGTGCTTTTTGCCCTGTGAAGCACATGGCTCAGAGCTAGGTTCTTAGGTTGAGGCTCAGGGGTTGTTAGGGTGAAAGGTGCAAGGACCTGAGAGTTAAGAGGCCCTATGCCACCTGGCTCTACTGCATGGACCTGGGCCTTGGTTTCCCAGCTGGAAATTGGTGGGATGGGACTGAGCTAGTTATGTTGGCTCATCTCAGTGGTGTTTTACTCTTCCCACAGCTGTGAGTACAGTGGACTGGCCAGCACACCTTTCTGCTGCAAGTGGCCAAAGAGTCAAGAAGACAGCTGAGGGCAGGCATGAGGTTGTGGGCAGGATCCATCCCTGAGCTGTTACAGTGTGGTTTTCCTGAGGGGTTAGTGGCCATAGTCTCCCCAGCACTCAGGAATTGTCCTTTGTAGGCTTCTCTTTTTGTTTCCCAATCACGAAGCCGACCCTCATACTAGAGAGCAGAGAAGACTGTAGAAGCTGGGTGACATGCAGTCACAGCTGGGTCTTTGGTCTAATCGTGAAAACCATGAGAAAACACAGAACTCAAAGAAGTAGCTCTGGGATTGTATTTCCTGAAGTGGTCCTCCTTCCTCCCCTCTCTCTCTGGTCCGCACTCAGCCACTTGTGTCTTGCAGCATCTTGAGCATGCCCTGCATAGCTACTTTGTCCCTGAGTTAGGAGTGAGGGGACAGTCAGACAGCTTGACAAGCCGCTCAGCGAGCTTGCACCCCAGGTGTTTTCTGTGTGGCAGCCAGTAGGGCTGCACACTCTGTACCCTTCCGCTCATCCTGGCAGGTAGGAGATTTTAAATACAATCGTGCTGCTTGATAATAATTGCAGATACCTCATCTCTGTTTCCCTTCTCTCTTAGGAGAGTCCAGGTACACAGGAGAACTTGGAGAAGCCCATCACAAGACATCAGCCCCCCCCCCCCCCCGGTGTACTCTGGTCTGTGAATCTCTGCCTGCTCCCTCTGCCCCATTCTCTCTTTCTAGTCTGCTCCACTGCTGGGATGAATTTTTGTTGGCATTTCATTGAGTGATGGCTTGTTTGTATAGTGTAAAATTCATGTCATAGTGTACATGTCAGTGGGTTTTAGTGTGTTTACCAAGTTGTGCAACCATCACCATAAGCAGTTTTCAAGCATTTTATTGGCAGAATCATCAGGAGTCATTATTTCTTTCTAGCCCTTGGCAATTATTCTTTTTGTCTGTGGCCTTGTCTTTGGTGGATATTTGATAGAACTGGAGTCACGTACTGTATATTTGTGACTTCTTTCACTTCGAACATTTTTAAGGTTCATCCATGTTGGAATATCTGCACTTTATTTTTTTAAGTTGTAGAATAATATTCCATTGTGTATGCCACATTGCATAGACCATGTTTTATCTATTAATCAGCTAATGAACATTTAGGTTGTTTCATTTTTAATTATTTTGAATACTTTTTTATGGACGTTTATATACTTGTGGATATATGTCTTCTTGTCCCTGCCCCTTGGTTTTGTTTGAGAACTGTGGCAGTTTCCTTGCTTCAGCCTTCTGATTGCTGGGATTGCAGACTTGTACCACCATGCTTGGCATTTTCTTGGGTTTATACTGAGGAGTGGAGTTGCTAGATCACATGTAACTCTTTTTCAATTAGACCTTGGGCTTTGCACATACTAGGCAAGGATTCTTGGGCTATGTCCTTAGCCCTTTTAAAAAATTTTGATAGTGTCTCCAGTAAGTTCCTCAGAATGGTCTTGGACTTTTGATCTTTCTGTCTCAGCCTCCTGAGCTGCTGGGATTATAGGCTTATGCCTGCATGACCAGCTGCTAAGGGTCTGTTTAATCCTTTGGGAAGTTGCGGAGCTGATTTAGCTGTATTGGTTTACATTCCTGTTAGCAGTGCATGAGGTTCCAGAGTTTCCTCACATCTTCAGGAACACTGTTTTAAAAATGGGAACTGGTGCCTTTGGTTTTGATTTGTACTTCCTTAATGGCAGGTGACGGGCATCTTTTCTTTTTTTTTTTTTTTTTTGATGGGCATCTTTTCATGCGCTTCCGGATGAACTTTTAAAAATGTCAGTCTGATCTTTTTATTCCTCTGCTTGAAACTTTTCCTGACCTTCTTTATTTCCTTTGGAATAAATCCAAGCTCTTCTGTTAGCTTATGAAAGCTGATTGTGATCTAGACTCTTGGGCCTGTTCTCCCCCGCCTTCTCTGCTTGCTAAGTTCCGGATCTATCTTTTTGGGGGGTGGGGGTGGGGGATGGGGTTACCGGGTATCAAATCCAGGGCTGTTGCACTGACCTTTATCTTTAGTCCTTTAAAATTTTTAAAAATTTTTAAAAAATTTGAGATGGGTCTTGCTAACTTGAGAAATTGTCCAAACTGGGCTTGAACTTGTGATCCTCTTGCTTTATCTCCCAAAGTACTGGGATTGCAGGTGTGCACTGAACTGTCTGGCTCCCTGGATCTGTCTCAATCTCAGCAGTCTTCCAGACCCAACAGAGCACATGCTCCCAGTGACATACTTTCCCAGGCCCTGTCCCCTGTCACTCAGCCTTGAGCTCTCAGGGGCCTCTTAAGAAGCAGTCCTCAATTTCCAGAGGCAAGGTATGGGTTCCTTCTGTGTTTGTTCCACTGCTGACACAAAGGAATTCTACTGATGTAACATCAGTGCCTGAGATAAAGCTGTGTGCAATCAAAATTCCTCGTGGCAACCCCAAGGCAGGCACTATAGTGAAGGGGAGCATCACACAGTCGGTCACAGTCATCTCCTGTCTGTGGGAGCAGACACTTTGGCTCTCAGTGGGCACAGGTGGGGTGGTTGGCCTGCAGTTGGTCTTGTACAAAGCTCACTTCACTGTAGCTGTTACAACTTCTCTTTTGAGGAGCTTAGAGGTTTAGACTATGGAAGCAGCCAAGAAACAGACTTGCCAAGGATTTCCTGCCGACGTGGGCTCATTGAGGGAAAGGGGAAGCTGGAATGTCCCAGGCAACTTGGAATTGTTTTTTGTTTGTTTTTTAAATAACTTTTCAGACTGACACCACTGTGTCTGACTAAGTGAAGTATGTGTATTGTCAAATATACTGTATTCACCAACCCAGCACCTCCATGCTGGACTGGAACCTCCTAGCCTTTATTTGTCTGTTTTGCTAGACTGGAAGCTCCGTGAGAGCAGGGTCATGACCATTACTTACGTTCATTGGGGTTTTCCCACACCTTTACCCAGGCCTGGCATCTGGTCCTCCCTAAATGTTTATGGAATTTGTAAATCTCCAGCCTCAGAATTGCTTCATCTGAAGCCCTCGGATCATTGCGGTTCTTTCTCTGCCATCTACTGTGGGAGATGACTCCAGTGACTCCCTTTGAATCCAAAACAGTTGCTGTGACTTGATTACTTGGAGACTCATTTCCTTATACTGGTATATAAAAGACTGGCTAGGGTATTGCTTTCTCTCTTCAATTGGCTCTGAGCACTGCAAGTAAGGCTAGCCGAGGTGCTAATGTGCAAAATCTGTAGCCATCAGACAGTCCTGTTTCTTCCCTGGTGCTCTCCACATTACTGGATTGAGCTCTCAGAGATGTTAGAGCAAACAGCTCCGGGAATGTCAACTGGGTACCAGCCTCAAGATAAGAGGTTATTATTCCCCAGGGCACAAGAGTTTGCATATCAAAAACACAAACAATAGCCCCCCCAAAACAATTCCACTGCTGCCTTAATTAGATTCTGTAAATTGATCCTTCTGCATATCTTTATCTCTGCAAATTACCGAGATGCCATTCTTGCACCTGGCTAGCCAGCTCAATTTACTCAGTAATCCCTGAGATCTTCACTATCACTCATCCATGAGCCACTCCCCTTTGTTCACAAGAGAATAAATGCTGGGAGAGGCCTAGGATCGAGGCCTTTGTCCTCATGTCCTCATGGGAATTGGACTTAGGACCCCTTGGCTGCCCGTAATTTAGAAGATGTCTTGTTGTCTTTACTCTCGCTGTGGGTTGGATTGGTAATGGTAGATTGGAATTAACTTGCTAGGATTCCAATGACGTCTCGAAGCGATTATAAATATAACCTTTTGGATTGTGAGGAAAACTAGAAAGAGGATTACAATACTTGGGTGACTGAACTTGATATTTGGGTTTACAATAATCTACATTTAATGTCTTTTTTTCCTATTTTCCTTCTAGCCTGTGAGCTCCTAATGAGCAGGTGTCTTCATGTTTTCTTTGTATCCTTGCAGCAGGTAGTGTGCTTCGGGTGTTTGGGAAGTGATTGAATCATGGTAACTGAGGCCTACTTTTGCACAAATCTGATTCTAGATGAGATCCCAGTCCCACAAAAGGACACTGTGCTTATATAAGGTAAAGCGCTCAGGTTGGTCTCAGTAAGCATCCAGTGTTGATGACTGTGACATGCTCTATAAAGAATATGCTAGCAGGTCACACAGATGGTCCTGAGTATTTTGTTAGAAAAGCACTCATCTGCCCCATGATAGGAAGGAAAGAAGCTGGTGGGAATGTGCGAGGTCCCAAGAGAGACTGCCTAGGCTCTGGTCCTTGTGGAATGGAAAATGACTGCAGTCTGAGGTGTGTGACAAGAAACCGCTCATTCCCAGCAGTACCTCTCTGTCCGAAAGCAGTGTCCCTCGGGCTTCCCAGGTGGAGCCTTGTCCAGGAGTGGGAAATGCTCACGTGCACTTCCGGTCAGCACCAGCAGCGAGTGACAGTAAGCTTTGCATATTAGTAGTTACTGCTTCAATAAGTTTGACGTGTAAGTATTTGCTTTAAACTCCTTATAACAAGAGTGAAGTTAGCGCTAAGAGGAGAGCATGCTTTTGGTAATCTTGGGAATAGCACATTTGCTCTGAGGCAGATCACTGCTGTGTCGTTTGACCCACAACAAAGGTGGAACTTTTCTTAAATACTTGTAAAATAAATCTTAGGAAAGAAAAGTACTGTACATTTTTTCCCCCAATGAAATTCTATGAATGTTTCCTAGAACTTTGTTCCTGCTTCAAAATCTGTTTTAAATAGTTCAGAGGCATTGAAGTGGGATTTCATGTACTATAAATAAAACACTAGGGTAAGGGTGGCATGTAGCTTCCCACAGTCACTACCCTGCTCGGAAATTCTGATCTGTGTGAGCAGTCCCCAAGGCCTCCTCTGGATGCCTGCATGGTTAGGTGTTGAGTCTGTGTGTCACCTCAGCCCAGGACCGGAGGGGGTTAGTACAGGCAAGAGGCCTTTATCATCACCTCTTTTCCTTGGGTGGCCGCAGATCCTGTGATATGTCCCTCTTTCTCCTTATGGACAAGAGCTTCTCAGAGGGTCCTTTAGTCTTTGGGAAAGAACTAGGATGAGAGCCGGAGCTGGAGCTGGAGTATGAAGAATTCATCCTCCCTCACATGCTTAGGGGGGAAGGGCAACATCCCTGCCTCTGGACCTCAGCTTTGCACTCTGTCAAACGAAGGGCTCCACTGAGCTGACGCCTGTTTTCCTCCTAGGGCTGGAGTGTGTCTGAGGACCTCTGCTGCCTTCACCAGGGCAGGAGGGAGGCGGGTCCAGTGCAGCTCTTCCCCTCCCAGCCCCCATTACACGAGGACAAGCAATCCCTGTTGGCCCTCCTGACGCCCTCCTGACCAGCACACCCACACCCATACCCACACACACCAGTCAGTCTTTTAGGGCCGGCAGCCCAGGGTATGAGTACGAGGGCTGCCATGTCAGTGTCACACTTAGGAGGCATTCTCGCAGGGCTGGAGCCTGAGAGGCAGACCACAGTGCCAGGATGGCAGAGGCCCTCAGCCAGGCTTGCTCACTGCCGTTCCTCTGTGTATGCACATGAGCCTTGCACCACCATTCCTGCTGAGTTAGAGCCAGGCCCTACCCTTCTCACTGCTTTTAACTTTATTTCTTAAAAGCCTCGTCTCCCAGATACAGCCGGGTTGTGAGTTTGAGCTTCGCCATTTGAATTTGGAGGGGATGCAGTCTAGTCCACAGCACCAGTTCCAACAGAATGCCAGTCTGTGTCTGTGGAGTGAATGCTCCTGTTTGCTGAGACAAGGTCTAGCTATGTAGCTCCGGTGGCTTGAGACACTTGTCCTCTCCCAGTTTCCACTCTCCGAGTGTCAGGGTAAGAGGTGTGCACCACCATATGTGGCTTGGGTTTGTTTTAAGCTGAATCTAAAGGTGGGAGGGTTTGTAGTGTTCCAGTCATGGTTCCCAGGGAGAAAAACTTGAGTCCTACGCTGCCACTACTGTCTGTCTGGCTTTGGCAAAGCACTTTCCCTGTCTCTGGGCACCAGCAGCTGCATCCGTAAGTTGGACCCCCTCAGATGGAGGCCTGCACACAGAGCCTGGGCTTGCTTGTGTCTGGGCTCCCTGCTGAGTGCTCAGTGGTAGTGGGCCCCACTGCTCTGCCCTGTGTGCCCCGCAGCACTCAGTCTTCTGGGTTGACTCTGCCTGTGTCCTGAGGCTGGGTAACATGGTGTCATGTCTTGTTTCTGACTGATACCCCAGACTGCAGATCCATCTTGTGTCCCACACCTCCACCCTGATCATCGTGCAAAGGGCAAAGAACACATCACCACATTTTATTTTACCTCTCAAGCTCTCCTTCCTTTCCTCCCTTGTCCCTTGTTTTTCTTTGCCCTCTGAGCCATGAACAGTTTGGGAAAGATTGCATGTGCCCTGCCCCTTGACCCCTATGGTGCTTGTTAGTGCATATTCCTAAGAACAAGGCATCCACTCACGTGTCCACGGTGCAGTCCCCACATTATGCGAAGATACAATCTCAGGTCAGTGCAGTGCAGTGATGTGTGCTTCAGGCTTCAGCTTAACCAGCTGTTGAGTATGATAGACCAGTCCTTTCCGGTCTACAGTCCAGCATCAAGTGCTGCCCTCTCATTGGTCTCCTTTGATCTGGGGCAGCTCCTCCGCCTTTCTTTACTGCTCATGAGGTTGATGTTTCTGAAAAGTACAGACCAGCTGATGTAGGTTGTCCTTCAAGTTGGCCCCTTAACATTTGCTTAAAGTGAAACAAACTAGGATGCCTCTTTCCTATTTCCTTTAAGTATATAATTTGCTGGACACTCAGCCTTCTATTAGATAGCAAAACCTGGCCATAGTGTGGAGACCTTGGTTCCGTGTGTGGGAAAACTGTTAGCATTACGTTGCTTGGAGAGCCCCTCTGCATGCCCCAGACGAGCTTGGATTACCACATCTTGGATACAGAATGCGTCCAAAACAAAAATAGAAAAAGGCCTTGGTCCCTGTCTGAATCCAGTCACTGCGCCTGCCTGACCTCCTCAGGTGCCTGAAAGTTCATGCTCCAAATACAAGCTTGCTTCCCACAGGCTTCTCATGTGAGCGGCAGTCTGTGTCCCAGCCTGTCCTCGCAAGGACGTGCTGTCACTTTGGGCTGCCCTCTTCCCTTCTGGGCCAGTGCTGGGAGAGGAGTCCTGTGTCACCCTGGGAGCTCAGGATGCACTGGGGAGGCCAGGTACTGAGCCCTGGAGGGTGGGGAGGTGATAGGTGGGAGGCTGCAGGCCCTCATGCTGCCTGTGATGAGGTTAAAACCTAGGGATGGTCTGCATCAGGATATGGCAGGAAAATCGTCAGGCCTGAAACTTGGTTTTTCAGCTGTTTACTTTCTCTGTTGGCTATGTACAGGGGAAAATGGTGAATTGTAATATATCGAACCATGTAAAATCTAGTCATGGGTATTTTGTGAGACCAAAATAGGTAAAGTAAAAGTGTATGCAGTGTCATCAACTCATCACAGGACTTTGGCCAAGTGAGCTTTCAGTGTGGAAAAAATAATAAAGCATAAAATCAACCCCATTGTCTACTCTGTGTTAATGCAGTGACATTTCAGAATGCTCTCAGGGCTACAGGAGGACACCCTGTCTTTCTGAATTTAAATCAAGATTATGCTGGGCATGGTGGCCCAGTCCTGTAATCTCAGCACTGAGGCTGAGGAGGACAATCGCTGCGAGTTTGAGGCCAGCCTGGGCTACATAGTGAGTTCAAGCTGTCCTGAACTGCATAGCGAAACTATCTAAAAAAAAGATTAAACAGCGTCTGAAGCTCAGTGTGTTGGTCGCACTAGTGCTATTTTAAGGACTCAGCAGCCACATGTGACTCATGGCTGCTAGGCTGGATAGTGCAGTCTCGACAGAGCTCTGTGAGATCTTGGTCCCTGAGCTTGGCTGCTTGGGAGCAGTGGTGGCAAGAGCCACAAGGGTGAGTTTGAGAGCTGAGGAATTTGGCCCTTGTCCTGCCTGTGGCTGTCCGTGGTCAGTCTGGAAGGCCCAGCTGGCCTGTGGGCAAGTGTCCTGAAGTACTTACAGCAGTGTGTCTATCTGGCTTGGTAGCTCAGAGCCTTGTGAGAGCAAGCTCGGTGTCAGGATGCTGGAGCTAGGTTTTGAAGAAGATTCAGCCATGGTTAGATGGAGGCAGTGATTCCAACCAGCACGTTGGATCTTTCCACTCATCCGGTCTCCCATAGGCCAGGCCTTGGGTGCAGGGGCAGATAAGAGGAGCCCACTTTCTATGGGAAAGGAGCCCCCATCTCATTGTTGAGGCACCTGCCACTCATGACCCTGAGCCAGGACCGAGCTGTGCTGTCTAGCAGTGAGTCCTGAAGCAGGACAGGGACCCAGCACTCATTCACGTGGATAGAGACCTTGGGCTTGGTCACTGTTCCTTACCAGTGGTGTGCACCTCCAAGGATACCCAGAATGTGGCCCTTGGCTCACCATTCCACAAAAGCAAGTGATGCAGCAGGACTGATAGCTGTCTAAGCCCTGTCACCGAGCTCCCAGCTGCTGAGGTGGTCGTGTGGCTAGCTGCACAGGCGGGAGTGGCTGGGTCCCTTTGAAAGTGCCTGTCTGCCTGTTGGTCCTTGCCTGTGTGTGCACTTCTGTCCCCGCCTCCTGGCCACCTCAGCTAAAGAGGGGAAGCTGAATAATTGGCCAGGCCCCGTCAGCTCATACATACCTGCCTCTGCCTGGCCTAGGATGTGGCTCTTGCACACGCTGCTCTGCATTTCCAGTAAGTAAGCCTCCCTCTCTGCCTTGCAGGCCATTGTGCTCTCAGTGCCAGTTGGATGTCTGTAGAAAGCCTCTGTCATTGTCTGATGGAGCTCAGGCCCAGAGGTCAGAGACTGCAGGAGCTTCCCCAGGAACCTCCCTCGCTGGTCCATTGGATCTTCTGCTCCCTGGGAAGTGTCAGATCTCTGAGGTTCTGTGCTGACTGCAGCCTCCAGCACTCTGCCAGCCTCCTCTGCAGGCAGGTCCTCTGTGAGTGTGGCAGCTTACACGGCCCTGCTACACCCAGCAGAGCACCAGTCTGCCGCAGAGCAGGTGTGAGCATTGGCAGAGACTGGGGGCAAGGGTGGGGGAACAGCTTCCTGTTCCTGCAGCCTTGGCAGGGAGGGGCACACAGCTCCTGCTGCCTGGGGTCCCATTCTGGTCTTCCCCTCCTCACGCCCCCAAGACAGCATGCTCAGGTGAGCTAGTGACTGCTCTGGGCCTGGGATTGGGTAATCCTACCCGCTGCTCTGGGCAGCTTACAGAGATCTCCACCTGGTCAAAAGCTTGGCAGGAAAATTGGTAGACATCAGATGCAGGAGTAAAAAGGCTCTTGGGAGCCAGCATTCTCCCCAAAGCACAGTTGGGCCAGTGAGCGCCAGTGTGTGAGGAAGCTGAGTCCATGGGAAGAGATGCAGGATTTGGGCCAGGTCACTTGGAAGTAGGCCAAAATCTGCCTAGGTCCCAAAGCTAGCCTACATTTGGGGACAGATTTTGATGCATGATATTTCAAAACCATCAAAACAGTTATCATGGAAACAGCAAAATTTGGTCAAACTTCCTGTGCGTTTTACAACTTAGATTCATCTTTATTTTCCTTACATACTGGGTGTGAGCAGCTCTTACCTTTTTATGCCTTATGGTTTTGATGCCCCATCTCCAGTATCTGGAGGTGGTGCTAAAACTGGATTCTGGGCCAGCCCCTCTCAGCACAGAGGAGGTGACTGAGGTCCAAAGAGGGACAGAGACTGTCCTGAGTAATAAGCAAGGGCCCAGGCCCCTGTCCTCCTCCCAGCTCGGAAATTCAGCTTGTGACACTGACCTTGGCACCACCACTCTGCTCTGGACTCCTCATCTGTGTCTCCTGCAGCCCCTTGGATGACCGACCATCCGTCACCTCCACACTTCTCAGCAGATGATATTTATTAAATCACTTCTGAGGTCCAGGATTGCTGAGGCCTTCTGGGGCCTTCTAACTTGAAAGCAGAGAGCAAGATGGAGCTGCTCTGCACTGCGTCCGCTTCGGTGCTGCCTGCATCACGGCACGGGGGAGGAGTGGGCTCAGCAGCTCAGTCTGGGGGGAGAAGTGCTGTACTGGTCCTGTTTGCCACTGTGCGGACCGAGGCTTGGCAGTGGGCCGGTCCTGGAGCACTTCGTGGAGGAGGTGAGGCTGGCACTGCTGTTTGAAAGCTGGCAGGAATCTGATGAGGAAAGGAGATGCCTGAGACCATGAGCCTAGGCCAGGGGTCCCACACCCCAGGCCTGGCTGGGGGTCCCCCAGACCGGGGCAAATCCAAGACTCCCTGGCCTAGCTCTGACCTGCTTCTCCCAGGCCTAGCCCCTGTGTCTGTGCCCCTGTCTCTTACCATGAGAGCAGATGAGAAAATGTTCTAGAAATTTTGAAGAGTCAGGTAAGGATGCACAGACTGGAGCTGCCCAGCACCCGGCCCCAGCCCTGCTGCCCTCTGAAGGTCAGAGCTGAGCTCCGGCCCATTCTGTGGCCACAGCAGCTTACTTCTCCCTCCTGGGCGTCTGAGGCAGAGTCTGCCTTGCTTATGGGAAGGGAACTGAGCTGTTGACCCTCGAAACCCACAAGGTGAAGAAGGAGGAACCAGAGTTCAGGACCTTCTGTTCTGGTGCCACCAACTCGGGCTGAGGTCCCAGGCCCTGCCAGGGTATGGTTTCTACCTGTGCCAAGCTCTACACTTGCATCCAAGTGTGTGCAAGAAAGCCCTGGTTTTAGGTGGACATGGTGACCATGGCAGTAATCCCAGCACTTTGAGAGGCTGAGGCAGAAAGATTCCAATTTGAGTCTATCCTGGGCAATTTGGCAACACCTTGTCTCAAAAAACAAAACAAAACAATGTAAAGCAAAACAAAACAAAACAAACGAGGATGGGGGATGGAGCTCAGTGCAAAGTCTTGGGTTCAGCCCCCAGTGTCCCCCCCCAAAAAAAAAGAAAGAAAAGGGAGGGAAGGTGAGAGGGAAAGGAAAGGAGAAAAAAGGGAGAGAGAGAGAGAGTGCCCTGGTCCTCTGATAGTGAGGACTGTGATGTCTTGGGACTGGTGAGAAAGAAGTGCTTTCTGGGGTGAGAAACGGAAGAGCAAAGGCCTGGGTACGTGAGAAAGATGGAGGGTGAGGTGCTGGGGGGCAGAGGATAGTCTGCTCTGGCATTGCCTGCGCCTTCCCAGGGGATGGCTGGGCCCTGGTGGTGAGGGCACGTGCCTGTCCCGGGGGTGGTTACAAAGGGGGCTGCACACACACGAACCTCTCTCCTGGTGGAGGAAGCCTCCAGGCCCTGAGGCACAGCAGGAAGGGTGCTCCAGGCAGAGGGCCCCAGTGGGGCATCCAAGGGGGCGGTATCCAGGGCAAGTCATGTGGGTAGTGTGAGCCCAACAGCTAAGAGCGTCTTGGGAAACTGGCTTGCAGGTGTGTGTGTGTGTGTGTGTGTGTGTGTGTGTGTGTAGGGCGTACGGAGGGCACATCTCTATGACATATGTGAAGCATCTGGGGTATAGGATTGTGGAGCATGTGGTCCATGGTGGGGGGTTGTGGGTGTGCATGGTATGTGTTGGGTGTGCACAGTATACAGGGTGTGTATGGCATAGACGTGTGTATGGGGCACCTGTGGTATGTGCAGTGTAGCACGTGGTGTGTATGGGGTGTATTGGGTACCAGGTATGGGTGGTGAGCATGGATGTAAATGAGGTGTGCATGGCGGGTGTGTGTTTATCAGCATCCATGGGGTGTGTGTGGCATACGGTGTGTATGGGGTGTGTAGGGACCCCTGTGTGGCCAGGCCTGAGAGACCCGCGGTGGCAGGTGCAAGGAGTTTGGAAGGCCCGGAGTGGCAGGATGACACTTGGATTTCCCACAAGGGCCAGGAGATGCCACAGAAGGTCTTGTCAGGGTAGTGGCAGTCAGACATGGAACGTAGAATCCAGGAGAGGGGATGCAGGGAGGCCAGTGAGAGGCCACTGCAGAGACCAGTCCAGAGGTGTCGAGAGAGAGTGGGGAGGAGAGGCACCCACAGAAAGACTCGGAGGAAAACTGGGGCGCCCATGAGTGCTTAGTGAAATGCCTGGTACACAGTAACAAGCTGGTGGCCCCTTCTGTTGTTAGGTAGCCTGGGGCGGGTGGGGCAGGCAGTCTCCATGCTGCAAGGTCTGGGCTGAGATGATGAGCTGTGAGCTCGAGACCGTGGGCAGGACTGAGGCGTGGGCTGAGGACGTGGTGTGCGAGCTGCTCTCAGGGCAGCCTCTCTGTAGAGGATTCTGAGCCGTGACCCACCCAGGGCCTTTCTGGGTGTTCTGGGCTGAGGGTCTGAACCCTTGAGTCTGTACCCAGCCAGCTCCCGCCATAGGTTTGGCAAAAGTTCATTGGAAGTAGGGATGACTGTTGTACTACAAAAATGTGCATTTAAAAGGCACAGTGAAGAAGGAGAGGCTGTGGGGGCCGAGGGAGAGCAGGTGGCTAGGCAGACAGGATGAGGGGTGACTGACTCAGTGGCCCACATGGCTGGAGACAGCCGAGGAGCAGCAATGTGGGTTGTGTGGTGATAGACACTGCTTATCAGGCCTCTTGTGACAGGCTGTGAGCAGGCTTGTGGTGAAGGACCACAAGGCTCGGAAAGAATGTGACAGACCCTCGTCTGCGGTTACCATTCCCTGACTCTGACGGCAGCTTTCGCACTATGAGCCTCTGCGCAGCAGCCCCTGGGTGGGCCTCACGCTGCAGGTGCAGACGCTGGAGCAAGGTGACAGCCCCAGGTCCTTCGGTGACTGCGGCACAGTCAGGATTCAAGCCCTGGACTGCCCACCTGTGTTATTTTCCGATTCTTCCTGGGCAGCGTGGGACCTCAGGGACCCAAGCAAAACCAAAATGTCAGGGTCCCAGCAGGACCAAGTGGACCAAGCCTGGAAGTCCCCAGGAACCAGCTGGCTCTGGGGAAACTCAGCCAAACATGGTGAATCCCATGGCTACCCCACACCCCACACACCGACACATATGCTCCTGTGCCCTAAAAGTGCTCTGCCCTGACCTGATTTCCAGTCCAAAGCAGGGCATTCAGGGTAGGCTGTAAGATGCACTGACGCCAAACCTGTCACGCATTGGCCACCAAGCCAGGTCCTGAGAGACTGTGAGAGAGGCAGACACCCAGTCTTCACCCCTGTGGGATCCCTGCCCGGTGAAGGGGACAGTTATAGTCCCAAGTCAGCAAGGAGGACAGTGACGTCAACTCGGACAGTGTAAGTGCGGTAGTCAAGGCCCCAGGTGGACAGAGCGTCCCAGTGGAGTCTGGAGGTCAGGAAGGCATGTCCTGGTAAGGACGTGGAGGAGGCTCTAGACCTTCCTAGGGCGGAGCACTTCAGCTGTGGGTGGGAAGATGGCTTCCGTGCGCCCTTTTAGACTTTCTCTGGCTGGGATGCCAATTAAATAGAGACAAGGCAGATGAACAGGATAAAAATAGAGTCAGATGAAAACAGGGTTAGATAAAGTTGCTTGTGGAGCATCCTGAGCTACAGAAAGGGTGTCAGGCATGGTGGTGAACCTTTGGAATATCAGCTTCTTGGAAGTCTTAGGCGAATTGCAAATTCGAGGTCAGATTGGGCAATTTAGTGAGACTCTGTCTCAAATAAAATAAAAAGGGTTCAATACACACACACACACACACACACACACACACACACCGCTGGGGTTTAAGGTAGGAGTCCAGGATGCAGCAGAGCAAGGAGGAGTTGACTGTCCAGGTCTGCAGATAATGGCTCCCAGGTAATAAAAACGATCTTTTCCCGTAAGTTACTAATGCAGGTTTCCTTTATTGATGTATATTTCTCTTGCTACAGGTAGCTTTTTAGAGTTACTTATATGCTCAGTTTCTTAGAAGAAGTCTGTTTTGGTGTGGCACTTCTGGTCTCCTACAGTTATGTTTTGGGGTGGTGTGCACTGAACCCTGTAGTAGTGCACATTACATTGGGCCATGGAGAGGGTTCTAATCCATTCATCAGATTCCCGAAGGAGGAGGGACTCATGGGCAGGGTAAGTTTGTTCATTAAGTGTTCTTGTGAAGAGGATCCCCAGGGAAATTTTGTTTCTGTTTTAATTGACAGAACCAGTTGTGCTTTACCAGAATACTTTCTTTTTCCAATTTTGTGGACGCTGTGAAAGACACTGACTGATTGTTTTTATCTCTATCTTTGGCTTCAAGGAAGCCTAGTTTGTGGGCTGGGACTGTAGTTCAGGAATAGAGCACCTGCCTGGCGTGAGTGAGTTCCAGGCTTTGATCCCAGCACCACAAAAGTATGCACGCATGTACTGTTTACCATGTGCTGATGCTGTGTGCGGAGCCCAAAGGGCCTGTAACAGAAAGCACCAGCATTCTTCAGCACAGAGACAGGCTAGCGGCTGACCTCCTTCCTGGTGTGACTGCGTCTGTCCCTTTTCTAATTAAAAAAAATTTTGACTTTTTGGGAGTGGAGGTTGCTGGAGAACGAAAGCCTCAAGGAGGCTCATCAGCGCTGTACGCTGAGCTCTGCTTCCAGCTCCTAGGTCTTTTTAAACCATCAATTCCTTCCTTCTTCTTTTTCCTGACCCATACCTTAAATAACTTTTATTTCATTGTATTGTGTGTTTATATGAGTCGGCACACATTCTGGTCTTCATCCACCAGATCAGGCACTGCTCAGCCTCTGGTTCTTCCTCAAAGTCAAAATGACTGAGAGAAGTGAAACATTCTGGGTTGATTCAGAACGAGAAGGCAGGCGTAACATGGGTGGCTGTGCAGCTAGAGACGCGGTCACTGACGAGGGCTTCCCTCACCAGCAGCAACAGGGGAACCAGGGTGTTGTTTTTTTGAAACATGTTTTTTACTGCAATAAATCTTTAAAAAAATTAAATATTCACCATGTGGGGGGTTTACAACTCATAGCTTGTATTCATATCAAGAAACAGAACATTAACACCTTGGTAATGCACTCCTAGGCTCGAGGGGACCCACTTTCCAAGGGTCCCCTTCTGTCTCTCTTAAATGGAAGCTTTCTTTCCCCCAGTAAATATTTCCTGCGCTTAAAAAGAAAGAAAGAAGAAAGACACTGTCTCTTCAGCCTCCCCAACCACTAACCCCAAGGACATCTAATAGCATAGATTATTTTGTTGTTTTATGCTTTGTATAAACGCTGTATTTTGCCGTGTGTACTCTTCAGTTCCTGGAGTCTTCGCTCAGCACTCTATGAGGTCTGCTCCTTATCATGGATTATTTTCACTGCTGTGTCCTGTAGTGCAAACACCATGATTTATTATCCATCATTTCCGCTGTGGATCTGTGTTGTTGCAGTCTGGGGCTACTGTGTTGTGAGGATGTGTCTTTCATGACTATGTGAACACAGTTCTGTTGGGTTTGTGTCTAACAGTAAAATTCCTCAGTTATATTGCTAGAGGTTTCTCAGTTTACTGATTTTTTTAAAATAAAAGATCTTCTTCACTGTAAATTTTCTATTTCATTGAAGTGTTTTCATCTTTATTCCTTCCTGCAATTTCTTTGTGTTCTTTTAGATTTATTATATGTGCGTATTCAAACCTAGAAGTCTTAATATCTTTAATAAATATCTTTCCCAAACATTTTGGTATTTGTTATGCACTTTCCCATGATCTTTGGTCATAAAATACTCAAGAGGTTTCACAGTCGTCTGAGGGAGGTTGGCTGTGTGGCCAGTCCTTACCTATAAAATGGCTAACAAGGTACTTTTATCCCATGGGCACATGGACAAAGTTTTGTTTCTGTTTCTGCTTTTGTTCTGAGACAGGATCTCGCTATGTAGTTCAGACTGGCCGGGGACTCACAGAGATCCTCCCGCCTGACTCTCCCAGGGCTGGGGCAGAGGCGCTGCACCGCGCACGGCTTTTTCTTTGAGTTTGATCTGCTCTTCCTTTAGCTTCTTGCAGTAGAAGCTTAAATGACTGATTTTTAGCTTTCCTTTTCTAACATATTCATAGAGGGCTACACATTTCCTCTGAGCTCTCCTTTAACTGAGTTCTTTCTGTTCAAGTGTCTTAGAATTTCTACTGTGACTTTATTTTTGATCTTGGGTTATTTAAAAGTTCACTCTCTAATTTCCAAGAAGTTCATAGTTTCCTGGCTTTACTTTTGTTATTTATTTTATTTTATTTATTTATTTTTTAATACTGGGGATCATACTTATGACCTCACACTTGCCAGGTAGGCACTTATGTTGCTGAGCTAAATCCCCAGCCCTTGTTATTAATTTTAATTCTACTGTGGCCAGAGAACATTTTCTGAGTTATTTTAATCCACTGATATTCCTAGATGCTTGCTTTGTGATTCACCATATATATAGCAACTTTTGGCAAATGGTTCACTTGTATTGGAAAAAATGTTTATATTACGTTGTTGGGTGCCATGTTCTGTATGTCAAGTAAGTCAGGCTGGTTGATTGCATTGTTTAGCTCTTCTATGTTCTTAGTGACTCGTGTGTTTTTATAGCAAATCTAAAGGATCTGTTAGTGTTAAGGTGTTTCACTTTGGTTGTCATGTTTTGTATACTGAACTTATATCAGTGGGTTTTTATTTTATTTATTTATTTTTGGTACTGGGAATTGAACTCACAACCTTGTGCTTGTCAGACAGGTGCTGTGCCCCTGAGCTATGTCCCTGGTCCTAAATCAGTCCATTTTTTAAAATCAGTTCATTTTTGATGCTATATTTTGAAGTGATGTTATTTGGTACCTGAAGATTAAAAATCATTGTCTTCCACGTGAATTAAAAACAACACGTGTATATGTATAAACTTCTCTGCCTTATATTTTAGAATGCAACATATTTTTAAACCTATTCTTTGTAAAATGATTTTGATTTATTCTTAGAATTGTTACTAAATGAAAAGATATTAAATAAAAATATTAACTAAAAAATATTTCCACTAATTTCAACAGAAAAATTGTGATGCATTCCATCCCACCCAAGACATCCAAATAATTATTATTAGTAGATAAATATATTATCTTGACCAATAAAATGCATTTATACAAATAAAATCAATAACTTGAATATGAAATCACAATTTGCTTGTAAAAATTTATTGTACAACACATCTGTAATCCCACACTCTGGAGACTGAGGCAAAAAGATTACTGTGAGTTCAAGGCCAGTCTGGGCTACAAAGTGAGTTCAAGACAAGCCTGAACTGCTTAGTGAAATCCTGTTTCAAAAAAACAAAACAAAACAAAAAAAACAATATTGTTCACAAGTTAATTGTTCTTGTTAAAAGAGGAAGATTGAATGTGACAGTGGGTAGCAGAAGAGTTTGTAAAGGTCTATTTTCTTTTCTCTACTGTTTCTTCAACTTTAGGAATCCATGGCTATTTTTACATTCAAGCAAATTGTTAGAACACAGAAAAATACTTTGAAGGCAAAATAAATACTAAACCTGAAACATCCTTCTTAGCTTTGTGCAGCGGCAGTATTGTAGCCAGTAAGATTCATCCAAAGTGTGACTGTTGCTGGTTGAAATCTCTTTCTCTTTCTTCCTTTCTTCTTTCTTTGTTTCTGATACAGGGTCTCACTATATACTTCAGGCTAACTTTGAACTCACTGTGTAGCCCAGGCTGGGTTTAGACTCATAGAGAACCTCCTGCCTCAGCCTCCAAACTCTGAGATTATAGGTGTGCACTATCACACTCAGCTGAAAGCATTTTAAAATGCATAGAGAGAGCTGTAGATTCAAAGAGGGTGCCACCTCTGTCAGCCCTTCCACTTGGTGCACAGGCAGAGGGGGTGGCAGGGCGGGATCTCAGGGGGAGTCAGAGTCCCCAGTTTTTGGGGTGCAAGGTGGGGTGGGTATGTGGCCAGCGGATGTGGGCAGACTGAGGGCGCGTTGCCTGGAGTCCGCACCCCAAGCAGAGGATCACAAACCTGTGCCACCACACTGGCATTACAATATCATTCTGTAGGGTATGTCTATTTAGTGTAGAGATGAAGCAGTTACTTATTTATTTATTTTTTATCGGTACCGGGTTCGAACTCACGACCATGCGCTTGCAAGGCAGGCACTTATGCCGCTGAACTAAATCCCCAGCCCTATGAAGCAGTTATTATACCGTAAACAAAGGACTGTGTCCCAAAAGCATTTCAGTCAGATATGGGCCACCATGGCCGCATTAACTGGACAGTAATTGAACAGATGTGAACAGAACTTTGTCTTGCTTTTTCCCATGTGGTCAATGGTTAGATCGTGGTCAGATTGCAGGTGGTCATATTGTGCTTTGAAAGAGTCTTTTTTAAAAAAATTTTATTTAGGGGCTGGGGATTTAGCTCAGCGGCATAAGCTCCTGCCTTGCGAGCAGGCAGTCGTGAGTTCGATCCCCGGTACCGATAAAAAGGAAAAAGACAAAAAAAAAAAAAATTATTTAAAGAAAGACTAAACAAAACAGAAAATAGGTAGAAATAATACATATGTTCAGAAAAAAAAATGAATAGTAAGAAATCACGAGCTGATGTTTACATATTGATGTTTACAAATAGTTGTTCAAGGTACAAAAATGGAACATATAAAGTGGGAATTCAAACAGTGAGACTGCAAACAGTTCTGTTCAACTGTCCAACAAAAACTTAGAAATATGGTTGTCAATCCTATACACTTAAACATACATGCAGTTATCCATATCTTCATTTATGTTGAGATTAAATAAACTAAAGCAAGTTAAAAATCATTCTGAACAAAGAATAATAGTATTGCTGGATTTCACATCATGACACTCTGAAAAAGTCTTTTTAGCTGGATGTGGTGGCGCACATCTGTGAGCCTATTTCTGGGGAGGCTGAGACGGGAGGACACAGTGAGTTGAGGCCAGCTTGGCCTATGCAGTGAGTTCAAGGCCAGCCTGAACTGCGTAGTGAGACCTTGTTTCAAAAAACCAAAAAATTAAAAAATCTTTTTAGGAGGTGGTGTAGAGTGTATTCAAAGGAACAAGTCATAAGGGAGAAAGTCCAGGAAACAAAGCTGTCCTATTGTTTATAGCCAGCCTTTGCTGTAGGTTAGTGGAGTAGAACTGAGGCCCAAATGCACATAAGAATTCTGAGTTTCAGAATTATGAGGATCAGATAAGCTATTCACAAAGGCAGGGGTGTAGCTCAGTAGTAGAATGTGTTTCAAATATATGAAGAAAAGACTAAAATTCAGGGTTAAGAAATGCAACAATGAAAAACTGGAGACAGCGTGAGTGAATAAATAAAAAAATCGTGAGTGGGTTGGCAGGACACAAAACTTAAAAGTCATAAAGGAAAGCCAATTTGCACACAAATGTAGAGGTGGGGAAAATATATATAAATTAAACAGCAAAAAGTAAAAAGCAGTATCTGGAATACATGACTAATTTCTCTATTTATGGGGCTAGAGATTTAGCTCAGTGGCACAAGTGCCTGCCTGGCAAGCACGAGGTCGTGAGTTCAATTCCCGGGACCACCCCCAGAAAATAAATAAATAAAGGTGTTTACAAGTAAGAAAAATAAACACGTGTTCATAAAAATGGATAATGTATATGAATAAGCAGTAAATAAATTTATAAAACATATGACTTCACTCATAATTTAAAAATAGATATTTTTTGTTTATTTTTGTATTTTGGTACTGGGGGTCAAACATGGGACTACAGGCATACTAGGTATATACTCTACCACTGAACCACACATCTGCCCTGAAGAAGAATTTTGGAACAAAGTGATGAGATATACTTTTAAAACAAAGATGTGGTCCTCGGGAATGCGCAATGTGGTATGCACAACAGTTTGGGTGACATTTTGGGGAAGAAATTAATTCCCTAATCTCTTATGGAAGTATAAATTGGTGTGGCCTTTTTGGGCAGCAACTCATCGACCTAAATTTCCTACCACAATTTTTTTTTTGTGATGCTGAGGTGTGAACCCAGTACCTCACACAATGCTTCCCTCACAATTTTTGTTAAGAATTTTCATGTGTTGGGGGCTGGGGATTTAGCTCAGCAGCATAAGCGCCTGCCTTGCAAGCAGGCAGTCATGAGTTTGATCCCTGGTACCGATAAAAATGAAAAAGACAAAAAAAAAAAAAAAAAAAAGAATTTTCATGTGGAACTGGGGATTTAGCTCAGTGGTATAAACACCTGCCTGGCAAGCACAAGGTTGTGAGTTTGATCCTTGATACGAAATAAAAATTTCATGTGCACAGACCTGATAAATTATACACTGGGCAGCTAGGGTTTACAAATGTGAATCTTTAAAAATATTTGTTCTGTCACACCCATCAGTCATCTTAAATTTTGATATATTTAAAAGTAAATCGATGTGTTGCTTACATAGCAGTTACGTCATAATCAGGAACTAACAGTAGTAACAATGAGAATGGAAATGAGAACGGGAGACCCAGAGATGAGCGGGGGCGGTTAGTCGGTATGGGATTTAAACAGCACCATGGTGTGCATGGTGTGTTCTGCACATCCTCCCACTCCTTGCGGTGGAAGGTACTGAGGTGCTGCAAACACACACACACACACACACACACGCACACACACACACACACACACACACACACGAGAGACAGCGAGAGAGCAGGGGTCAGCTAAGCAGGCTCCTCAGTGTGCTGACAGCAGGTGGAGGGGTCCATGGTGAATGTCTGCATCCCTGCATGTGGGAGGCTGGGACAGGAGCATCAGCATGAGTCTGAGTCCAGTGTGCCTTACACAGTGAGTTCAAGGTCAGCCTGAGCTACAAAGTCAGAGCCTGGGTCAACCCGCCCACGGGCACACAGAAACACACACACACACACACACACACACACACACACACACACACACAGTGAAGTGAAGTGAATTGCAGACATCAGTATGATTTACCCTTAAACGTTTCAGTACAGATATCAAGAGAAGTTCAAAATTTGTGTGTAGTTCTTTTACGTTTTGGGTAAAATTCACCTACAATGAAATGCATAAGTTTAAATGAACAAAGGCACAAATATTTGTAACTCAAACTGCCAAGATATAGGATATTCTTACCACTTCAGATTTGTAGGTCTTTCCCGTGCTGACCTCTACCCCGCCCCACGCAGTCACTGTCTTTCTCACTACCGGTATACAGTACGCACTCTTTTTCTCTACAGTACTGGGGATTAGACCCACGGCATTTGCACTGGACTACAACCCTAGAGCTTTTATTTTGTATTTTGAGACAGAATCTCACTAAGTCATTAGGTTGCCCAGGTTGGGCCAGTAGGTACTTATTTTTTATACCAGCAATCAAATTCATGACCTCATGGTGCCCGGCAGGTGCTTATGCCGCTGATCCAAATCCCTGGCCCCAGTAGATACTTTTTCTTCACTGGGCTTGAGTTTTGAGCATCACCTAGAGTGCTGTGCACATCAGGCCATTCTTTTTCCTCCTGAGCAGTGTATCCTGCTGGAGGAACGTCCACAGCTTCTCCATGGTCCCACTGGTGGGTGTTCATGATGTTTCCAGTTTGGGGCAGAAACCAGTGACACTGCCACAAGCCACCCTGGAGCAGAGGTTTTTGAGAACGTCAGTTTTCTCTCGGTCACTTGGAAGCACATACGTATCTCTCTGCCAGGAACACAGAATCCGGGTTCACCTTGTTATGGGTCACAGAAGTGCATGGACAGCAGGGGCAGTGTGTGAGCCCAGCACTGGGCAGGCAGGAGGATCACCTGGGTGGCCTCTCAGAGGAGAGAGCCTGCCACCGGAGGAGCTGGACTAAGGAGGGGTTCAGAGGCTCTGAGGCAGACACACTGGCATCCAGTTCTCTTCCCCTGGGGAAAAAACGTCCTTGGGGAGCTCAATTTTCTTATCTGTGAAACAGGTACAATGACCCCGCAAGACCTGATGGAATAGTGGGAGGTACATCCCAGCCCCGGCTTCATGAATGTGTCTTGGTTTATACAATTCCTCTTCTGCCCATAGGCCTGGCACCCCTGGGGGCCTTCAATGTGGACGTGACCAGGCCCTGGGTCACCCGGGAGGGAGGTGCGCCTTTCGTGCTCAGCTCGCTTCTGCACCAAGATCCCAGCACCAACCAGACCTGGTGAGTGGGGCCCCGCAGGTGGGAGGGCGAGCACTGAGGGGGCCTCTGAGATATACCCCAGAGGAGGCCTTGGCATCCTACCAGCACAATATGGGCAGAAATGCCCCTCGCTCTTACAGGAATGGGCAGGACAGGGAGACGGCAAGAGAGAGGCTGTTGGCCCCGGGGGTGGGGGGCAGAGCTGTCCTCGGGGTCCCTGGTCCTCTCCTTCCTCAGGCCTTCTCTGCACCACTGCCCCGGGGAGGGGAACTTAAAAAATGATTTTAAAGTTCGCAAAGGCTGTTTTGTTACTTATAGGCTATGTGCTTAATATTGAAAATTTGGAAAGTCACAAAAAAAATTGAAATAGGCCTGAAGTTGGCGGTTTTTTTTTTTTGTTTTTGTCTTTTTCCTTTTTATCGGTACCGGGGATTGAACTCACCGACTGCCTGCTTGCAAGGCAGGCGCTTATGCCGCTGAGCTAAATCCCCAGCCCCTAAGTTGGCGGTTTTAAGGGGCAGCTGCATTTCTGGAGTCTCTGTCCAGGGGTGACCTCACCCTGCACTTGCTGGGCAGCATTAACAGGACCTCTGCCAGGAGCCCCAGTTTCTCTTCTTACCAGGGAGGTGGTGACTTACTTACCCCACAGGGTTGTCGCAAAAACTGAGATAACACATCTGCTGGGCTTTGTGTAGTTTCTGGCCAAATTAAGGCTAATAAACACTAACTGATGTTTTAAAAATATCCTCTTCACTGGCCTAGCATGCATGAGGCCTTTGGTTCAATCTGCAGCACTGCAAAAACGTAAATGAATCTATAAAAAAAATGACAATATCATCTGTATCCACCCATTAGATGACCAAAAAAAAAAAAAAAAAAAAAAGTAAACCTGTCGGTTCCACACTGGTAAGGGATGCAGTGAAGCAGTCTGTGTGCAGGCATGTGGGGACTCGGCTGTCACTACTGTGGAGAGCAGTGTTGTTGTCTCCAGTAAAACGGAGGATGCACAGGGCCTTTAACTCAGACACCGACCCTAGAGACAAGCACACCAGCATCCAGTCTGTGGAGAAAAAACCTGTGTAATATGGGGCTTGAAACGGAACCAGAGCCTCATCCTAAGCACATGCTCTGCCGGTGAGCCCCACCCCAGCCCATGCTAGCTGTTTTCTGTGGAGCTGGGAGTTGAACCCAAGGCCACTGAGATGCTAGGAGCCTCTTCTGTTGCTGAGCTCCACACCCAGGCTCGCATGTAAAAATGCTGATCGTAGCGTCACTTGCTAAAGTGAAAGGTTGGAAATACTCATCACTGGGGAAATAAGATGTAATCACATGACGCAACACCAGAAGCAGTCAGGGGAACAAGACTTGTGTATAAGGATTAATCCAGACTGATCTCGAAACGCTGTGAGACCGAACGGCAAGTTGGGGTACTGTGTTTACAGTGGTCATTCAGTTAACACCTACTTGTGAGCACCTACTATGTGCCAGGTTTGAGGCTGAAGTATCAAGCAAGGCAAACAAAAACCCCCCAGGGTCAGGGAGCTTAGGGGCAGACACACGATGGGATGAGTCAGACATGTCTTCAGCAGAAGGTGACAATGTTCAGGGGCGAAGCTGGATTTAGGGCAGGGTCAGGAGTGAGAGTGGTGACATCTGAGGACAATTTCAGTTTCTCCCGTTGTCATCAAAGTGATTATTTATTTATTTGACACAGGATCTTGCTGTAGTTCAGGCTATCTTTGAACTCACTCTACAGCCCAGGCTGGCTTTGACTCGAGATGATCCTCCTGCCTCAGCCTCCTGAGTGCGGGGATCATAGGCACATGCCACCCTGCCTGGCCTATCAAAGTGACTTTTAGAGCTGTGTGCATTAAAGCTGGGATCTGGCCATGGTTCCCATATTGCATATTGGTGTTATGTTTTTTTAGTCGTATATGAAGCAGCTGCTCTTCCTCTGTGTTTCCCGCCTCTTTTTCATGACAGGTCATTTTCTGCGCTTGCCTTGCCACTGAGTCATACTCTAGCCCAGCCCCATGCTGCTCCCTCCCCATCCCACGCTTGTTGCTCAGTTCCTGGTCAGTGGTCAAGGGTTTGCCTTCTACTCAGCATAAGCAGGTGAGCCCAGGGCCCAGACAGGCTTTGGGACAGAGCCAGGGAGCCACTCAGGATGCTGAGCAGAGTAGCTGTGCCTGGGGAGGGTAGGTGAGCAGTGCATGGGCCCTGAGGTGTGGGCCGTGATCCTGCCACCCAAGCAGTCTCAGGTTCCTCTCTGGATCCTGGCTTCCTCATCTCACAGTGAGAAGTCTTTGATTGCTTAGATTATCAGTAGTGAATTTCTGTTGCTTGCAACCAAACACTGTAACTGAAATATCACTATTAATCAGGTGTTTCCTAATTATATGAATGCTTTATAAGTCATAAAATATCTACGACTAGAGATGAACTCTTTGCACGCTGAGATTATGTGTCAGCTCTTGGCCCAGCATGCATTCCTCAAACAACAAAAGTTGTGTCAGGGGCTGGGCCGGAGGCTTGTTCATTGGGTTTAATCAGTGGATTGAAGTGTTAAAGGCAGATCTAGGTCACTTACTCACTGGCTCACTCATTCATGAAGTAGTTACAGAACATCCAGCACCAAGCAAGGCTGGAAGACGAGATAGTGGAGGAGACAGGGCCACACAGCACCATCACAGAGCTCCTGGGCTCGAGAGGGAAATGACAGGTCAGATGACAAGAGTCATGGGGTGAGCGTGACAAGAGTCATGACAGCCGAGGGGTGCAGAAACAGGGGCGAGAGTGCTCCTCAGCATCTCCAGCAGGACGTGGGGGTGAGCAGGAAGTAGCATGACAAGGGCAAAAGGGAAGTCCAGGCAAGGAGAGCTGCTGGCCACTGGAGGTGGCCAGAAGGAACTGAGAACTCCCAGAGAGAGGGACGTGAGCCTGGGGAGATGGCCCAGGCTGTCCCCTGTGAAGGTTTGAAGCTGAGACTGTTGTCAGGATTTGGGGTACAGGAAGATGAAATAAAAGCCAGTATTTCCTAGTCTGGGACATCCTTACTCCAGTGGGTCCCCCCTGGCCCCGTACACTTCACTGCCTCATCCCTCAGAGTCCAAGGCCAAGGCAGATGAGGGTGTTTGTGTTTGAAGCCTCTGGTACAGAGAAGGCTAGGAGCCACCAAAAGACAGGGTGGGGAGCCCGGCCACCTCCCTGAACACCTGTTGGTGCAGAGGGGGCTCACAGACTTGCACATGCTGAGGAGGAGGAGGATGTGGTTGATGGAGGCTCTGCTGGGTTTCTCTGCAGATGGAGTTGGAGACCACGAACTGCTGCAGGGCAGGAAATGTACCAGTTGGCTTGCCCAGGTCATAGAGAGAGGGGTGGGCTGGGCTCCCGGGAGTGCAGGGATGGTGTTGTCCCTAGCATATAACAGATTAGAGCTGCCAGCATCCTGGCCTTGGCCACTGCTGGGTGCTAGAGTAAGACATAAGGCAGGCCTCACCTAGGAGATATGGGAGTGGCCTCTGAGAAAAGGGACGGGTTATAACTGAGAGAGGCAGGAGATGGACATGGGGTACCAGGGCTGTACCCAGCCCAGCATGGTACACAGTCCCTGGGGTTGTCAGTGGATGATGGCAAGTCCTTTATCAGAGGTGGTCAGCCAGTGTTAAGTTGTTTTTCATTCAGTTAGTCAACAAATCTGGACATCCCTGGGCTTGGAGGATGAAAAGATGGGGAGCAGAGACTGGGAACAAGGTGCAGGACTGGGGGGCTTCTGGGAAGAGAAGCAGGGTTGCTGAGCAGTGACCTAATTTGGAGATTTAGCTGCACCTAGCTTTCCACCCCCCTGCCCACCACAGATCAGTCCTCAGTGGTTACCTTGGTTGCCTTTAAGTCATGCAACAAATATTTACTGAGCCTTTGCTCTGTGCTCAGCACTGGGCCAGCACTGGGCCAGCCCTGGGAATCCTGTGGTGAACAGCTGAAGGAAACCCTCACGGAATTCACTGGTTAGTGGGGGAGACTGGTAGTAAGCAGGTAAACAAACAAACGAACAATATACTACTGGGTGATGAGAAATTCTGAGAAGAAAATCAAACGTGATGCAGACATAACTGGGTTGTGAGGCCAGGTTGGTTTGAGAAAGCATTCAGTGAAGAGGTGACCATTAGCCAAGGGACGGAGGCAGCCTGAGAGGCAGGGAGGGTCTGGACTGTACAGAGTCCAGGCTTTCAACTTGTTTTCTAAGTGCATGGGAGGCTGTTGTGCATAGTGTATAGTGTAACAATCAATTAAGAAGAAAAAGGCAATAGAAGAGGCAAGTTACTCTAGGCCAGGCAGGATGATGGTGGTGGCCAAATCCCACCAGGCTCTGCCAGAAAAACTGCAAAGCCCAGGATGGGGTGAGCCCCGAGCACCTCTACAGAAATTGGATCAGGAAACTACTAAAGTTCCTGTGGAGCCCAGGCAGAATTACATACAAACATAATGGTTGGTGAGGAGAAAAATCTGTAGTCGTGAAGGCTCTTATGTGATGCATGTCAAATTGCTGTCTTCTGTTGGTCATGAACTTCTCATAAAAAGAGAACCTGCTTAAAATCAGAATCAGTAGAAGCCGCGTTGGGTGGCTCAGTTTAGTTTACTGAAAACAAAACCAATGAGGTCAGTTTTAGAGAAACTCCTTCACACGTGTTTTCCAAAGTCTGCACGTATCTTACCTCCAAGGTTCAGTGTACGAACAGCCCCGCCGAGATTCTCAAATTTCCCATCGCACCTGAATTAGCCCTGGAACTGCTGATGGCTGCAAACTTCCTAGCTTATTAAATAAATAAGCATGAATAAACTTAGCTTTTCAGTGTCTAATACTTGTAGTTTGGGCAGTAATTTTTTCGTATACAGCATGTTGCGGGCATGCAGTTGAACCATAATGTTAATTGCAAAGCGGGTTGTCTTCTGTTTTCTGCATAACAGTCAGAGTTGAAATTTATTTGCCACATCAGGAAATTAAGGACGTTTTCACAAACAGAAGTAAATAGAGATGCCAATTCATAGGTGGTTTTGTCTTATCTTTTGGTTGTAACTTTTCAAATGAGAGCAACGGTGAAGTGGCAAACCCTGAAATGTAGGCATAGATGGATATGGTCTACAGGTAAAAAATGGGGCTTAGTATTTTTATGCCTTCAGCGTTCTTTAAAATTCTGATCTTATAACTGCTGAGAGCATTACTAGATTCTTGCAAATAATTACATGTTTATAATTTAGTCAAAATGTTTTTATAAATCTTAAAGAATAAGAGTTTTTCTTAAGTGTATTTTTTAAGTAAACTGCAGTATTAAGTTTATTGTGTTTTGTTTATTACTGCAATTTAAGAATTTAACTTCACAGCAGTTTTGGAAGCTTGTTAGGTACAACTTCCGAGGCTGTAACTGTTTAAACTGTAGTCACGTGGTCAGCAAGTAAACTACATGATTTCAGAGTCTGTGTGTGATGTGTTTTGGGCAATCCAAAGTGCTTGCTTTCATTTTACTAGAAAAATTCCGTTACAATTTTCATTCTTCCTTCATAGTCCTTTTCGCATATACTTCTACATGTCTAAGTGTGTATTAGACGTTCACTATGAGCTTTATCTAAATCTTTTTTTTTCAATTTTTTTTTCTTTTTCTCTTTTTATCGGTACCAGAGATCGAACTCACGACCGCCTGCTTGCAAGGCAGGTGCTTATGCCCCTTTATCTAAATCTTAAAACCAAGCAATCTAGTCTTCCTCCAACTGAAATGTTACAAAAAGGAAAATTGTGAAGAGATGCAGTGAAAATTTTATTATATGCTTCAAATATAGTGTATGAATTATTCTCTTATAATTAAAACAAGTTGCATAAATATAGCACCATAACCAGTGGGTGCTCTGAAATCAAACTCACATAAAGGAAGTCATTCAGGTTTTCTGTTAAAAAGATTTAAAAAAATACTTGAGGGTCTGGGGGTTTAACTCAATGTAGAGTGCTTGGTTAGCAAGCTGGAAGCCCTAGGTTTGTTCTCAGCATCAAAAGAAAAAAATTTTTTAAATATCAAAAAAATTGCATCTTTTTTCAGACATAGAAAAAGATGAACTGCAGTTAAAGTTTTTTTTTTTTTAACACCCAGTCAAATTTTAATTTCAACTAAGCAATAGTTTTTCCCCTATAAGTGTGTTCCAAACATTTGCATATTTACCCTAACAGTACTCTCTGTCATCGAAATTCAAAAATGCAGGTATTTTCACCTGGGGAGTTCTGTCACTGCTCTCCTCGGGCCTGGCTCTTCTTGCATTGTTCACAAAGAAGAGTGAAGCATTTGAAACTATCTAGAAACTATCTAGACACTATCTTGACTTCTGGAGTAGAGAGTTTTGTTCCTCATTTTTTTTTTAAAAGAAAAAACAAAAATCATGAAGCAAACAAACCAAAAAACTCCATCACTACCACTACCACCAACAACAAAAGCAAAATGACATTAACAACAACAATAAACAACAATCGCTATCTAGGTTTTCAAAACAGGATGATAGGAATTTAACAATGGTTGTTATACTGCATATTGCTACCTTCAAATTAGGTGCTCAGGTTACCAGATACAGGAATAAAACAAAACACTAAAACGTAACAAAACACTGGAGTTCAAAAACAAGACAGAAGGAAATCCTCACGGTTGCTATAATGCATAGCGTTATCCTCCAAATAGATGCTCAGACTACCAACTTTAGGCCTGCGAAGTCCATTAGACAGTACAGCATTAAGCTGCTCCCTCTCCTTCAGTTGCTGAGCTCCTCGGAATCCGCCCATTGCTGACTGAGGGGTGGGGTGGGCGGGGTCCACGGTCCAGCTGGCTCACAGGAAGGCGTGGTTTGGCTTCTTGATTCTCTTCTCATGCTGGAGTTGAAGTTAGTGTTGTCTCTGTCTTAGAACAAAATTGTCATTATAACAACTGTAAATTTAAGGTGCAGCCAGTCTGGGAAACTTTTTAGGACTCTTTCAAAACAGAAAAACAAAAAAACCAAAAAAAACAAGCTGAGAACGAAGCTGTGAGGTAGGGCACCCTGGGCTCTGTCCCCAGCGTTTCCTCAAAGCCCAAAACAACAACAAAAACTAGCTAAATATACATCAGCTTTTTCTGGAAATAAAAAATAAACAAAAGTAGTTATTTCCTGTTTGAAAGCCCTAATACTTTCCAGCTAATTAAAAGGAGTTAGTGTAAATTGTGTATTTTTAGTAAGTCCTTAAGATGTACTGATATGTACTTCGGTATAGAGGATTATCAAGTATAATAATTATAGTATGGAGCGGGGGATGTTAGTTCTATGGTAGGCACAAAAAAAAACCCCCACAAAAACAAAGCAAAACAAAACAAAGTAGTATACCTATCTGGCAGCAAAAATATCAGTTATAAACCCATAATGGTTTCAAAGGCGGAAAGCTAAGAGACAAAGATTAACACTGACTTAACTTTTGTAAGTTGTTTTATGTGTTGGATTCAGAAGTAACCTCAAACTTAGGACCTTCAAACTGAAACAAAACACCAGGCAAATCTGTATACTTTGCAGCAAATGGTGCGTTAATAAAGCCTATTAAAATATAAAGATGGTAGTGGGCAGGCAGTGGTGGGGAAGACAGGGGGTGGAGCCTCCAAGGAGGTAGGAGGTGGAGAGGGAACCAGTGAGGCGGAGGATGGACTGGACAAAGGACTGAGTGAAAGCCACAGGGTTCCCAGCTGCTCCCGCTGGAGTGTAGAGGACCAGGGCACGTGCTCTCCTTGGCTTACCGGTTCTGTTGGGCTATGGATATTGTATTGGTTTCCTACTGCTGCTGGAACGTGTTACCACGATTTCGATCACTTGCAATATCACAGATGTAAAGCTCTGGAGGTCCGAAGTCTGAAACAGGCCCAACTGGGCTGCCGTGAAGGCATCAGCAGGACTGTGTTTCTTCTGGAGGTCCTAGGGGAGCACTGGGGTCCTCCCCCTTTCCTTTTATGGTTTCCAGATGCTGCCCGCATTCCTTAGTTCATGGTCCCTTGTTCCATCCTAAAGCCTGGAGCATCACAGCTTCAGACCTTCCTCAACTCTGACCTCCTGCTTCTCCTCTTATAAGGACCTTTGTAATGGCACTGTACCCGTCTAATCAGGTCCCCATCTCAATCAAGATCTGTGTTGCCACAGAAGGTGGCATGTTCACAGATTCTAGAAATTAGGACGTGGACCTCCTAAAGGTGATTATGTCACTTAGTAGAGCCACAGCTGGCTGGTCCCTGGTCTGCTGGAGGGCTGCAGATGTGAAGGGGGGAACTTCAGCACTGACAGGCATCTTTGAGTCATGGGGGTGAAAGGGATCATGAGGGAGAAGGTACTGGTTAGAAAGATGGGGACCAAGCCCCAAATCCTGGTGACATTTACAGGTCAGACTGTGCAGGAGTCAGCAAAGGAATCTAAGAAGGAAAAATGAGGGAGCAGGGTATATCAGGAAAAAAGTATGCCTGTGTGTCCTGGAGGAGGTGGCCACTCATGTCCAGGGCTGCTGAGAGGACGAGGGAGATGAGGGCAGAAAGGGTGCGCTGGTTTGGCATTGTGGGGCATCAGGGACCATAATGAGGTCTGTGTCAGCCTGGGCTGGGTGAGTGCATGTGCACGGGGTAGAGGTGCTGTTCTGTGAACCATGTAAATGTGACATTTCATCATTTTAAAAATGGAGTGACAGGAGTTGGGGGAGTGTCTCTCATGCTGTGCTCTCTAGTGTGTCCCCAGCTTGCTGCAGCCACATTGTGACTTCCGAAGCACAGGCTGATCCCATGCTTCCCCTTCATGATGTCCTCCCTAGCTTCCTACTGCCCCCAGTATGAGGGCCTTGGACGTATGGGGTTCACTGTGACCAAGCCAAGCCTCGGGTCTGCTTCCCTGCCAGCCCTGCTACACTGGGGTCCTGCTTGAGGGGAACGTGGATAGTGACACATTTGAAGCTGACCGGAGACTTGCCCTGCCTGGGCTTGGGGTAGGAGAAAAGGTGCCCACAGTCAGGAAGCACAGTCTCCATTTCTGATAGGAAAGTGCTATCACTGAGTTCTGGATTACTGCCAGGAAGCCAGCACTGCCTTCAAAGAACCACTATGATGCTGATGGTCTCCTGGTTTCCCTCCTAACCCCACCCCATCCCCACAAGAGAGCTGTCTTTACTTACAAGCAGAATCACCCCATCTCTGGCAGGTGGGCAACAGCCAATGAGGGCTCGTACAGGAGGGGCTGAGCAAATGCCTTCCCATAGTGCTGAGCTGTGGTCTTGGGCTTGCAATCTGCCTGCTTTCCCTGGTCTGGGCTCTCTCCATGGCCCCAGACTGGGGGGCTGTGAACCTGAGATGGGAAGACTCTGAGAGGCACTGAGGGACAGGCCATCCTCAGCCAGGTCTGTCTCGCTGTCTGCTCTACCACGCAGGCTCCTGGTCACCAGCTCTAGAAGCAACAGGGCATCGGCACCCCTGCACCGATGTTCCCTTGCCCAGGATGAAATCGTTTGCCAACCTGTAGGTAAGTCAGCCTCAACTCGAGGGAGGGCTCCCGGGGCTCTGTTTCTGGGGTTCACACTCATACCAGCGCATTCACTCCCTCCAAGTGAGCCCTCCCTCCACACCAACACCGGGGCCCCTCCCAGCAGTCTTGGTCCCCACTTCCTGGTGTGATCCTACGCAGAACCCATGCCTAGATTTACTGACTGTCACTGTATGCCGGGAAATCTGCCCATGCTTCATTTACTTTTAATCCTCAAAATCACGTCTTTAGAGGAGAAAAAGTGACAGTTCACAGAAGTTAAGTCCGGCGTGACTGAAGTCACAACTCTAGAGCTGGCGGCCCTGCAGATGCAAACCTCGTTCAGGCTGACTCCAGTCCCTGTCCATCCTAACACAATTCCTTACACCTCGTGAAGCTCAAGCCCACCTGTTCCTGTCTAATTGTGGTATTTCCAGGGTCTAGCATGGGTCCTGGCATGTATTAGGCATGTAATATGTGCTACTTGAACAAGGCATGAGCCTGATTCACCTACCAGCCATATCTACCCGGACCCCGGTCTAACTTAGCAGCCACATACTGACAGCCCTGGCTGTCCCAGTGAGGGTGCTGAGCTCTGCAGACTGTTTCTGCCCAAATGAATCCATAGTCCAGTTGTGGCTCAAATATAAGACAGTGTCCTGATGCCCAGTGGAGGTGGCACGGAGCTCCCACCTCTGTCCCAGGGGTAGAGGGGTTGCAAGATTCCTCACAGACTGCTCTTCAAGCCTCAAGTGTACTGCGTCCATTCAGGCATCCCTTCAGTGTCTTGCACACTTCTCTGGTGCTGTACACACTGACCCATTGTGCTTTTCTGCCTGCCTGTGCCCCAGGCCAGGAGCCTCATGAGGTAAAGCCCCAGGCTGTAGTTATTTCTGGGTCCCCACTCCCACCAGTGACCAGACTGGGAATAGAGCAAACAGTAAAGGGCATTTGCTGAAAAACTAAATGAGGCAAGGGACAGGTGCTATGTCCAAGCTATGTCCAGGCCTGCCTGGAAGCCCCCACTCTAGCTTCTGGGGGCTTCTCAGGGGCCCTGATCACGGCAGCTCTGAGTACTCAGACCCTGCCTCTCCCTCCTTACCTACTGAACTATTTCAGAGCATGTCCTCGTCCCAAAGGGGAAGTACCGGGGTGTGACGGTTGTCCGGAGCCACCATGGCATCTTGGTGAGTGTGTGGGGGGGGGGGAGGGGAGGGGACTTGGGCTCTGATCCCAGCTCTCCTCGTGAGGGGAGCCAGCTGTTCCAATGTCCCTTGCCTAGTGGAGCCACTGAGTTCTAGGGTAGAGGTGCCAATGTGGTTGCGACTAGAGGACCTGGGGTTGACCCAGCCTTTCTGCTCCCCTCTATTCCCCTCCCCAGATATGTGTTCAGGCACAGGGCCGGCGGCCCCACAGCCTCAGCTCAGAACTCACAGGTACCTGCAGCCTGCTGGCTCCCGACTTGCGCCCACGGGCCTATGCCAACTTCTCTGACATTGGTAAGGATGGGGAGATTTCTGGCTTTGGAAAGCCCTAAAGAGATCTCCTTGGGTCTCCAAGGAGAAGTACCAGCCCACAGCAGAGGAAGAGGAACACTGAGCCTCAGAGTAGGCCAAGGCAGGCCGGACAATGCCTCATGAAAGGGTCATTGCAGAGCTAACTGTGAGCTTGTCTTGGGGAACCATGGAGCCTTCTGATCCAAGCTATTCTCTGTGTGTTTCTTGAAGAAAATCTCCTGGATCCAGATACGTATGTGGATGTTCATGACTGCAACAGGAACACAGAAGGACGCACAGAGGCGAAGAACAGGGCTAGGAAGTCCAGGGCTCTGGAGGAGGTGGAGGAAGAGGAAGAAGCAGAGGAAGCTGGTGAGAAGGGAAAGATGTGGGGTTCCCAGAGCTGACTCCCAGGTGGCAGCTTCCAGAGGTGTGGTGTGCCCAGGTCTGGAAGATGGGGGTGGGCAGAGGCTGGTCAGTCCCTCTGCACCTCCATCTCACAGATGGGGAAGCTGAGATCCCGAGAGGGGATTCATGGTAGTGATTCATAGCGAGTCAGAGCCCATGCATATTCTAGCTCTTTCTTTGCCTCTGAAACAAGAGCCTCACTCTTGGGACCTTTGATGGCTTCTCCATTGAAATGGGCCTTGCGGCTTGAGGCAGGTGTTTGTCCTGCTGAAAGGTAGGATGTCCTGCCCTTGCTCCTGTACAAAGCACATGCCCACCTGACCTGCTCTGCCATCTTGGCCAGGCACTGAGATCGCCATTGTCTTGGATGGCTCAGGAAGCATTGATCCTCCAGACTTCCAGAAAGCCAAAGAATTCATCTCCAACATGATGAAGATGTTCTATGAAAAATGTTTTGAGGTGGGTTTCCCTTGGCTGTGGTTTCGTGTAGTCCATCACCTGTCTATCTCTGGGTGACAACCTTGAAATAGCTTGAGCTTGTATTTGTTTTATTTGCTGATGGTTCTGCGGATCAGATATTTGGGCTGAGCTCAGCCGAATGGCTCTTCTGTGGGTCTTTCTTGGTCACCCTGCAGCTGCAGACAACCCTACAGGGTGCTTGGCTGCAACTAGACGGCCACTCATTTGTCTGGGTGATGTGTTTCAGCATGCCAGCCTAACCACTTTATGGCACCAGAATCCCAACCGGGAAAGGCTCAGTGCAGGCACTGGCCAGTGTCCCACTGGCCAAAGCAAGTCACGTGGCCAATCTCACAGTCAACATGGAAGGGAAGATTCAGGAAGAAATCCAATTCACTGGGAGTCATGGCCTACGCTGTCTACTACCCCTACTTGAGTGGAGATTTCCCTGCTTCTCCTTCTGCCTGGAGACATGGTAGACAAGCTGATTCTCCCAGTGCTTCCAAGGGGAGCTAACTGGAGGCAAGAGAGGTCTGGAGCTGGGCACCTCTGCCAACCTCCTCCCCCTGTCCCTCCTCTCCAGTGCAACTTTGCCTTGGTGCAGTATGGAGCCGTGATCCAGACTGAGTTTGACCTTCGGGACAGCCAGGATGTGAATGCCTCCCTTGCCAGAGTACAGAACATAATACAAGTGGGGAATGTCACCAAGACTGCCTCAGCTATGCAGCACGTCCTGTGAGTGTGGGCTGCTTACTGGCAGCCATGCCTGGAGGAGGTGACCGCACAGACCTGAGAGAGGAGGGACTGTCCTCTAGAAACTCTCCTAAGGACTTCTTTCTCTGACACAACGCGGCAGAGTGCTAAGCTAACACGATGTCTGGGTTCAAATCCTGGCTTGAGCTTGTATGTGTGTGACTTTGAGCAAGTTACCTGGCTTCTCTATGATTCTGTTTTCTGCTTTTCTTTTTTCTTTTTGAGACAGGGTCTCACTGTGCAGTTCAGGCTGGCCTTGAGCTCACTTTGAGCCCAGGCTGGTCTTGAACTCACAATGATCCTCCTGCCTCAGCCTCCAGAGGGCTGGGATCACAGACACATGCCATCACACCTCGCTTTCTGTTTTCCACTTTTGACATGAGGCTAATGTTAGTCCTTACCTCATAGATTTTGTTCAAGTCCATATAATGTTTATGAGAGCACCTGGCATACAATAAGTGCTCTGTAAGTTTTACCCCCTATTTTAATGTCAGTACACATGGGATGGACTTAAACACTGTCGAGCCTCATTCTATCAGGATCAGGTGAGGAGCAGAAGACCTGAGTGGCAGATGTTTCACTGTGTGACAGGGATATCCTCATCCTTCTTTGTGCCTTTGTTCCCCTTGGAGGAGGGTATGTGTTAACCCTTTCCAATTCTAAAACAGGACAGTGAATAGAATCTCCCCCAAAGCACAGTCATCCTCCAGCAAAGTTCCCTCCATTCCCTCTCCTGTGTAGAGACAACATCTTCACGCCAAGCCGTGGCTCCAGAGAAAAGGCATCCAAGGTCATGGTGGTGCTCACAGACGGTGACATATTTGAGGACCCTCTCAACCTCACGTCTGTTATCAGCTCACCAAAGATGCAGGGTGTGGAGCGCTTTGCTGTTGGGGTAAGACCCTGGAGCAGGGAGACGACTCCTGACCCAGTGCAGCCAGGATGGAGAGGACCTTGTAGAAGGGGCTTCTAGAAATAATGCACCCAAACCCCTCTAATCATAGACCCCCTTCCTTTCTCCTGGCCCCTGGTCCCGTGCCCCTACTGGTCTTCCTAAGGAAGGTTCCATCTCCTAGCTGCCATCACAGTGCCCTGGCCTGTGTGGTGGGGAGAACCCACAGGAAGGTTTCTGGAGGAGCTGGTCTGAGCCGAGCCGGGAAGACCAGCAGGAGTGGTTTAGCCAAGGACCTGGAGGAGGTGGGAAGGGCTCTGTGTAGAGCATCTGTGGTGGGAAAAAGCATGTGTAGCAAAACCAGATTTTTGTCCAAAGTGGAATGGGGAAAACACGGAGCATCGAGGGAAAGAGGCTAGATCTGGAGCACTCACTGCGCGGGGTCTCTCTGCAGGTGGGAAATGCCTTCGAGAAAGTTAAGACTGACAGGGAACTGAAGCAGATCGCCTCGACCCCCAGCGAGACCCATGCCTTCAAGGTGACCAACTACACAGCGCTGAACGGGCTGCTAAGCAAACTGCAGCAGAGCATCATCCACACAGAAGGTGAGGCCCAAGCGGGCCCACAGCCTCTCAGCACTCAGCGCAAGCCCCCGGTCTGCACTCCAGCCCTCTGCCCCACCAGCTCTGAGGGCCTCTCTGAACTCTCACCAGGCCAGGCCTTTGCTGGTCATCTCTGTAGAGGCAATGGGGTCCCCAACCCTCCTCTCCCGTAGTCTCCATGAAGCTCTGACGAACTGAGCTAGTGCTGGAGAAGCAAGGAAAGTGGGGACACAATCCTCCTCCCAAGACTCACAGAGGAGGGAACTGAGGCTCCGAAAGAGGGAGTAAGCGTCCCAAGTCTACCCAGCCAGGAGCTGCTAAAACACAACTCAAGTCTCCATTCTCAGCCCAGGGCTCCTGCTGTTACATCAAACTTCCACCCCCATGTGGCAGCATCTCACTGGGCTTCTTGGCTTCCAGGTACTGTGGGAGAGGCCCTTCGCTACCAGCTGGCACAGACTGGCTTCAGCGCCCAGATCCTGGATGAGGTTTGTGGTCCACGTGGGGCAGGCGGGGGTTCAGGGGCTCCCAGTGTGGGACCCTGTGCTGATGCTTCTGGAGGAGTCATTTTAGGGTGATGGGAAACACACCTGCTTGCTCTCTCGAATCTGAACCACTGAGATGGACAAAGGAATGGTCACTTTTATTACAGGAGGACATTTTGTTGTGTGTCTTTAGACATTCCTTTAGACATTCAAGTAAACCTGGCTTTGCCTTGGGCTGGCTTTCCAAGCCAGTATCTTACTTCTCCCACCAGTAGAGAGAAATACCAACCTGCTCATGGTGGAAGCATAGTTAGCAACCAGGAGGGCTCTGATGAAGGGGAAGCGCTTGAATGCCATCTTGCTCAATCAGAATTTTTTTTCAATATCGAGGATTGAACTCAGGGCCTTCATACGAAGCTACACTAGCTGTCCACTTAAAAAAAGTTGTCCAGGCTTGTGATTCTCCTGCCTTAACCTACTAGAGTGCTGGGCTGATAGGAAAGTGCCACCCTGTCAGGCTAATCATACTTTTTGTTTTAGTGCTCGGTATGTGGGTAGTGGTAGTGGGTAGTGGGTAGTGCTCAGCTTCTGGAGTGATGGGTTATGGGCACTGGACAAGGACCGTGTTTGCCCTCCTGCCTTCCTGCATGCAGTTTGGCCAGGCTATACCATGCTGCCAGACTCCTCTGCTTCCAGCAAGGTGCCCTGCACTGGCACCTGGGTCCCTGCCTCTCATTCGGCCCCACCCCTGTCCTCTGCAGGGTCAGGTGCTCCTTGGGGCTGTGGGGGCATTTAACTGGTCTGGAGGTGCACTGCTGTATGACACCCGGTGCCGCTGGGGCCGCTTCCTGAACCATTCGGCAGCAGACGCAGGAGCTGCACAGTACAGCTACCTGGGTGAGGACAGGGCCTTTGCGCTCCCCGGGTGAGGATGGGGCCATGCTGGTATGCTGGGGGCAGGGTTAGTTGCACAATGAGATCCTGGTAGAGAAAGGTCCTGGCTGGTCACATAGGCCACACAGAATGGGCCCCAGTTAGGCACCCTGGGGTTGAATATTTTGGGTGGGCACAGAATGGGCTTGGGTACTAGGTAGGGGAGGGCCAGGGTTTCTCCATTAAGTCCAGAGGGTGCATGTGAGTGAGCAGGAAATGTGTGTACACAAGTATATTCTGAGCAGAGCATGTGCATGGTAACGTGTGTGCAGCACATGTGTGTGATTGGTGTGGCGCGTCACCAGAGTTCTGGGAAGGCCTGACTGGGAAGGTGGGGCTCAGTGGAGTGCTCGGGGAGCACCTCTGTATGGTGGCACCACCTGCTCAGGTTACTCAGTGGCCGTGCTGCACAACGCCCATGGCGTGTCCTACATTGCGGGCGCTCCACGGTACAGGCAACGTGGGGCGGTGTTCAAGCTCCGGCCTGAGAGCAAGGAGGCTACCTTTGTGCAGGAAGGGGAGCAGGTACCTTGTGGGGAACGCCCCTCCTTTCTTATAGATAGGGCTCTGGTGGCCCCGGGGGAAGGTAGGGACCCTGTTGGGCAAAGCTTAGGTTCCTGGGTAGAACCCAGCAGCTCTGAGTGTCTGCCAGGCAGTCCCTACTGTGGGCCCTGGGGTGCTCAGCTGATTCCCTGTGTCATTGACAAGAAGCTGCTCTGGAACAAGCCCATTTTGGGGACCCAGGAAGGGCATAAGCAGGGCTCAGCCTTGCTAAGGGGTGGAGGAGGGTCTCCCTGGTACTTCCCAGGTGCTTAGTTTCTCCTGGGCCGTAGTTGGGCTCCTACTTTGGTTCTGAACTGTGCCCTGTGGACGTCGACATGAACGGGATCACAGACGTTTTGCTGGTGGCTGCTCCATTCTACCACGACCACGGCGAAAAAGGCCGAGTCTACGTGTACAGTCTACACAAGCAGGTGGGAGAACCTCTGGTCCCAGGAGCTTGCTGGGGCTGTGGCTGCCAGCCAAGCACGAAGGTGGCAGAAAGCAGGCTAGCTCTGGCCCTACCTGGCTGTAGTGGACACTGACAAGGAATGCCCATGGAGGACAGCGGCCTCTCCCTCTCCACCCCAGGGTCCATGATAATATCCCTCCTGGCTTTGTGGTTGGCAAAGGATGTGCAGTCTGTAATTTACTTGCTTATCATAATAATTTTAGGAAGTGGCTGTCACTCCCATTTTACAGATGAGGAAGCTAAGGTTCAGTGAGTCTCCATGATACTGAGGCTTGCAAGTTTGGCTAGCAAGTATGCTAGAGATCCAGGCCTTCCAGTTGCCAATTCAGTACTTTGTGGGAGTGGAAGGGGCAGTCCTGGAGTCCTTCAGGAAGACTTCTGCTTTGCTACTGGCCCGCTGTGTGACCTTGGAAAGGTCCTGAATCTTTTCTGAGCCACAGATTCACTGCAGAATAGAGTCACAAGCTTGTGAGCATGCTCCTCAGGTGCTAGCGGTGTGGCCCTCTGCGTGCCTTTCAGGAGGGCTGAGCTATTGGTTTGCTTTGCAGGATGGTTCCTTCTCCTTGGCGCACATACTGAGTGGATGTCCTGGGTTCCCCAGTGCCCGCTTTGGCTTTGCCATGGCAGCTGTGGGCGATATCAATCAGGATAAGTTCACAGATGTGGCCATTGGGGCTCCCCTGGAAGGTTTGGAGATGAATGACGGGGACAGCTTTGGCAGTGTGTACATCTACAACGGACACCAGGATGGCCTCTCCTCCAAGCCCTCACAGGTGACTGTGGGTCTCTCTCTTGCCTTATCTCTGGGCTATGATCTCCTCCAGACAGGCTTTCAGAGCACCATGTTCACCCAGGCCCTCAGTGCTGGTGGTTGGGAGGACAGAAGACACCCTCATGGCTTGTCGGGCCCTATGTCCTGATGATTCTAGCCTTCTCCCAAATCCAGCCCCTTCTCTCCATCCCCCCATCTTATCCCAGATCTGCCTTGATGTTTGTGCCCTGGATTTCCCCCCTGGCCGGGCTCCGGCCTCCTGCCCGTCTTCCACCCACGTGTTCCGTGCATTCTAAAATGTGACCTTGACTCAGAAAAGTATTTGACAATGCCCCAGCCTCACATCCAGCCCTGTTTCCTCCAGATTCTTCTCCTCATCCCCCATCCACCGCCCCAGCCCCTGGCAGTTTCCTCAGAGAAGCCCTGCTAATCTGTCCATCAAGTCTCAGGCTCCACTCAAATGTCCCTTGCTCTGGGAAATCTCCCATCTTTCTGTTTGTAGGTTAAAGGCTTCCTGGGGTAGGCAGGGGGGACGATGCTGAATTGAACAGAATGAGAAAGAGCGTCTGCTTTTCTCCTCCTTCTCACCTCGTGCTTGTGTCTCTCCCTCTACAGTGGATCAGAGCCTCTGCCGTGGCCCCAGGACTCCGCTACTTTGGTGTGTCTGTGGCTGGTGGCTTAGATTTCAGTGGCGATGGCCTTGCTGACATCACTGTGGGCACAATGGGCCGAGCAACCGTTCTCCGGTAGGGGTCTGCCCTGCCATGTGGGCTCCCTGGCCGGGCCCACCCTCTGCCCTGCTCTTGAGAGATACCTGTGGACACCAGGCTCCAAGGAGGAGGGCGGGAGTGAGGCTGTTGAGGACGCAGGTTGTGGAGTCTGCTTGTCTGGGTTTGAGCCGAGCTCTCATTTGAGCCAAGCTCCAGTGTGTCTCTGGGTAGAGTGTTTAACGTTAAGTCCTCCCACCCTCTTATGCATAGTTGGGAATAAACATTGTGCCCACAGCACAGTGCTGAGTTATGGCTCTAATTATTGTTATTATTATTATTATTATTGTTAGTGTCAGGGCCTCTGTGCTTCACCCCTAAGTGAGTCAAGCCCGAGGCTGTACATACCACCACCTCCTTGCCCCCAAGCTCTTCCAGTACACACTGGGCTTTGCTGCCCCCTCGACACCTATCTTGGCTGCCCTCAGGGATACCTCAAAGTGAACAGGTCCAGTGACTCTGGTTCTCACTCACTCTTCCTCCCCGCAAGCCTTCCTCTCAAGGCTTCTGGCCTTGGCAAGTTGGGGCTGTCATTCACTAGCATGCTCAGGACAAAAACCTGAACCACCTTGATTCCACCTTTTCTTTTTTCTGCCACCCCAGCAACAAGTTTTTGTTGGCTCTGTCTCCAAAACATCTTCCCTGCTTCCTCTCTGTGAGTTCCCTTCTCCACCCAGCAGCCAGTGGTCCCTTCACTCTGCTGCCCGAAACCCTCTGCGGCTCCCACCAAGAGTAAAATCCCAATTGCTCGCCCTGACTCTCGGGGTTCTCTGTGACCTGGCGCTGCTTGTCCTTCCAGTCTCTTCATCCTGTTACTGCACTCTGTCTCACTAATTATGCTCCTGCCACACTGATCTTTTTGTTTCTCAACAAATTAAGTTCATTCCTGCCAAAGGCCCTTTGTGTGGCTGGGCCTTCTGCCTAGAGCGCTCTTCCTCTGATCTTCACGTAACGGGCTCGCTCTTGTTAACAGATTTCTTCTTCAGCCCCTCTTCATTAGCAAGGCCATCCCTGGCCATCCAGTCCAGCCCCTAATTTCTACAGCCCCTCTTTTGTTTGTATCATAGCCGTATCAGGACATAGTATTTCCCTATTCTTTCTTGTTTAGTTGCTTGTGGTCTGCTTTTCTTTTTCTTTCTTTATTTCTTTTTTTAAAGAGAATAAAACTGAACAAAACAAATCAGAATAAAGCTAATTAAAACAAAGCAGAGAAAGTGGTACAGAACTTTGAAGCAGGATAATAGGAAATTAGCAATGTCTACCATAATGTACCTTGTTATCTTCACAATAGTTGTCCATTCTGTCAGACAGTAAATTCAAATAAAATAAGCAATAAAACCAATCAAAATAGAACAGTAAATAAAGCAAAATGATTAATCAGAACAAAACAAAACAATGAAAACAAAATTGGATTTCAAAAACAAGACAGAAGGAAATCCCCCATGTTTGCTTATTGCATGCTGTTATCCTCCTACAGATTCTCAGACCACTAGCCCCAGACCTGCAGAGTCAATCAAATAATATAAGCATGTAGGTCCTTTTGTACCTCAGTTGCTATCTCCCAGCCTTTTGCTTACTAGGGTTGTGGTGGGTCTTGATTCTCAGTCTGCACACTGCTTGGCTCACAAGAAGGGTGAACTGGCTTCTTGATGTGTTCCTCCCAGACCCACCCAGCACGGTCCCTCATCATCTGCTTTTCCACTAAGCAGGGACTTGTATGTTTCTCCACTGTCTCCTAGGGACATAGAGTACCCCCTGCAAATTGGAGATGTTCCCTGATGCTCATCAAATGCATGAATGAAGCAGCCAAGTTCTGCTCTGAAGTCATGTGATTACTTCTCATATTCTCTTTGCTGTTTTGTTTAGCTCACGACCTGTGGTTCACTTGAAGGTGTCCATGACCTTCACCCCCAGTGCACTGCCCATTGGTTTCACCGGCAGTGTGAATGGACATTTGTGTTTTGAAGTGAGCCCCACAACCGCGGCAGCTGAATCAGGTAACGGGCAGCCAAGTGGCCCCTCTGATGTTGTGGCCATTGCCTGCTGGCTTCTGTAGCGGATAGGGAAGGAGGGCTGGGATAGGGGTGGTGCGAGCTCCTGGTACTTGATATTGCTCTGCTAGATTCCAGGTTTTTTTCATTAAGTTCCATTAAATGCGAACTAAACCAGGAAAAGGGGGATCTGATGTCACATTTCACTTGGCTGGGGAGAGGGGCTTTGGAGCTCTTCCTTAAGGTTGCAGAAGAAGAACTGGTCCTCTTGTTGAATTACAATTTTCCCTTCTTCAGAGGTCTCTTGGCTCAGGTGGGGCTGGTTAACCTGCTGGGGGCCCGGCCTCCCCGTCCCTTACCTAACCTTCATTGAGAGACTTTCCAGAAAGTGAGGGCAGGCTTGGCTGTCCCAACCCAGGGGTTCCTCCAGAACAATCTCTCAGCAGTAGCCCCAAAGCTGAATCACTCAGTAACAAGCCCTAGGTGGGCTTGCTGCTAGGGCATTGTTATCAACCTAAGGCAGAAAGTGACTGACCTATCAGTTCTGGGCACGGAGAGCCTGCTGAGGGCTTTGTGACATTAGGCATGTGTCTTTCCCTCTTGGGCCCTGGTTTGTTTGTGTCTTGCACAATAAGAGAGCTGACCTGTGATTGCTGAGGTGCTCCCTGTTCTCTTATGCTCAGGTTTTACTCTAGTTTATCTTTCTAATTCCTGTCTCTCCCTCCATCCCAACATCCTGCCCAATCCCTTCCTTCCCAAACGAAGGCAAACCCAGCCCAGGAAATGTGCTGGATGTGGGGCCAGGCGGCCGAGGGATCCTGGCTAGTGCCAGGACAGTGAAATGAAGGACTCTTCAGAAAGTGCCCCAGGGAAGTGTCCACAAGGGGCAGTATTTAGGCGGGGTTCCCAAGGAGCCTCCACAGGCTGGGGGCCTCTCTCTGGGCCTTGCCATTTCAGCCTCATCAAGAAGTCTGGTCTTCACCCCACAGGCCTCAGAGAGAAGTCACTCAACTTCACAGTGGATGTGGACGTGGCGAAGTCAAGGAAAAGGCTGCAGTGTGTGGACGTGGGGGAGTGCTTGAATCACCATCAGCAGTGGAGCATTGGGCCCCGCCTTTGCAAGAGCCTCCAGCTTGTCTCCACAGAGGGAGAGGTGGGTGCAGGAATTTATGCAAAAGTCCAAAGGGGTCTGTGAGGCTGAGAAGGATTTGCAGTGCTTACAACATAGAACACACACCTATACATACACATGAGGCAACTACAATGACCCTAACAAATGAAGACCCCTAATGGCACGAGAGATGTAGATAACTATATCAAAAATATAGAAAAGGCTGGACATAGTGGTATGTGTCTGTAGTCCCAGCACTTAGGAGGCTGAGGCAGGAGGATTACTGAGTGTTCAAGGCCAGCTTACCTGCATAGTGAGAGTTCAAGTCTGGCTTGGACTACATAGTGAGACCCTGCCTCAAAAAACAAAACAAACAAACACAAATGAAAGAGACCAGAGACCTGGACTACCAAAACTGAACTCTGTCTCTGAGTTTCCTAGAAGCTGGGCAGAAAGGCAGTTGCTTTGGTCAATGACATCTGGCTTGGTAATAAATCAGAAATGTTTATTATGTTATCTTACCTCACTGGATACCAGGGACTGAAAGCCCTTCTGCAAGTCAACATTAAAACAAAATAGAACAATTAAAAAGTATAACTGGAAGAACAGAAGTTATTATTTAGGGTGACTGGCAAGCCAGAGACATGGCAAAAATGTTATTTGTTGGAATTCAAGTCCTAAAATGAACTAGAACTTTGGACACGTAAGAGTCATTTATTCCCATAAACAAGTTCATGAATTGCACTTCTAACTATATGTCTGCTTCCAAGGTGATTGTTAATTGGCTTAAGAGTTTCCAGCACATCTGTGGCTTTCCTTAAGTAAAAGCATAATTACATCTTCCACCGGGGAATCGAGGTAACTTGGTGGCTTGTATTCAGCATGGTTACTGCGGCTGAAAGGCCCCCTTAGAGAACACAAGAAATGGGTTCCTCTGCTCTCTCCTCATTGTCAGATTTTACTCCTCTCCTATGTCCTCCAAGCTGCTTGGGAAAGATCTTTGTAAACTCAGATGTGACTATGATTCTTCCCTCTGTCACTGCTACTGCCTTCTAAATAAAGCCTGAGCCAGTTCTCATTCCTGGTGGCCAGAGTCCTTTGTGACCGAGGTGAGAACCATTAGGGTTATAAGACCTGAGGCCATGGCTGACCACCGCAATGTTTTTCAAGCTCTTGGCAGCTTTCTCGAAGAAGATTGCCCTTTGTCTTGGCTTATTCAAAGTATGTTCAGGGCTTCTGGTCACTACTTTGCTTGCTTATTTCTTAATGGCTATGTCGAAGTTAAAGATACTCTCCTTGTATTCTTCTTCTCCATTTTCTACGCCGACTCCACCTCCAGCTCTGTGAGGAGGACTGCTTCTCCAATATCACTGTCAAGGTCATCTACCAGCTCCAGGATCCTGAGGGATGGAGACGGGACTCCTGCCCCATTCTGGCCAACAAGGAACCCTTTGCTGTCTTCCAGGTGACTCTGTCTCCAGCTAAGACCCACTCTCCTGGGGACCAACCCACAAAAAGCACCTGCTCCCCTGAACTCAAAGAAGGCTAGAGTTGGCAGGGAGGGTCTTCAGCTAGGAGTCGGGCTCCTCACTGTACAAATGAAAAAGGGGAGTCCCTGAGATGATGCTCATTTGCTCAGGACCTCACGGGTAGGTGACAGGTCTCCAGCCATTCTTCCAAGCGTGCTCCTTTATGCTTTACTAGGAGGCTTACTATGCATAGGAAAAAACACATTGTGTCCTGGGGCCCTGGCCTGGTAAGGGTACCTGAGGGCAGTGTGGTGGAGTCCCTTGCAGGGGCTGGACTGGAGCTGTCATGGGCTGGGAGAGAGAGACTTTTGGTGCACCTGCCTATTCTGCCATTGGTCAGAGTCTGTAGGGTGCATGTCTGGCTCCCTCAAACCTTCAACGAATTGGATGATTCAGAAAAGACTGGGAGAACTACTGTCATAGAGTTTTAGCGATGAGTAGATTGCCACTAAATATGGATGTTCTCTTTTTTTAAAACTTGACTTTGAAATATATAACTTACTAAAAAGTCACAGTTATTAGCCAGATCACTGGTGCACCTGTATTTCCAGTTACTCAAGAGGCTGAGTCAGGAAGATCACTTGAGCCCAGCCTGGGTAACATAGCATGACCCTGTCTCACACACATGCATACACGCACGCATGCATGAAGAGTTCACACAATTTTCACTTGAGAATGAATGACAGTTACTGAGCCTCTTTACCCCCCAGTACTTTGGTATGTTTCCTAAGAACAAGGGCATTTTGTTACATAGTATTTGTACAGTGATACAAATCAGGGGATTAATACTGATATAAATACTTGATAGTGAGATGCTTTGAGATTGTGTACATATCCTGCCATTTATGAGATTGACCTTAATCGACTATTACTAGGGTAGTATGGGAAAGAGATTTGAACATTTTTATTCTACTTATGAAAAGGATGTGAGAAGTGTCTGACGTGGGCACACAGATGTTATCAGAGAATGAGTTCTTGCTGGGGATTTAGATGGCTGGCTCCGCCCTGTTCTCTTTCACTGGAATTGGATGAAAGAGAATGAGCTACTTGGCTACATAAAAAACAAAAACCCTGTGCAAACTGTTGACCCAGTTAGATGAAGTTCCAGGACCTGACTTCTGCAAACTCCCTCCTCCAGGAGACAGGAAGTCTCCTTCTTGTCCCGAGCCCAGGGCTCTTGTTCCAGGCCCAGGCTGTGATAACAGCCCTGCAGAAAGCTGCCTCAGTGCACACTGGCTGTTGGGGAAGACACAGATGGAACTCCCCAGCTTTGGAGATGAGTTCCTTTCATTTAAAAAAAAAATAGGATCACCTATCTTAGAAACTTTGATTTTTCAACTAAAACTGGGACTTTTAAAACTCAAAGGGGCCTATTCAACCAGGTGTGATTTTCTGAATTTGTTTACTATGTGTATTAAAGTTTGCAAGGGAAATAGTAACTTACAGAGGACACCAGCCCTGGGGCAGGGGACATCTGAGGTTGGGACCTGTTGATATTTGGTCAGGTGGCCCTGGCTCCTGCCCCAGCTGTCCCCACCCTACTTGAAAGGGCTAAGGTTTCCTCTGCAAAGTTTCCCTCCTCAGGGGCTGGGGATTTAGCTCAGTGGCATAAGCGCCTGCCTTGCAAGCAGGCAGTCGTGAGTTTGATCCCTGGTACCGTGTTTTTACCTTTGCCAGAGGCTGTTCTAGCAGTGCCTATGTTGTCATTCCTAACCAGCAATGTCACAGCCGCAGGACTTCTGCCTGTGTGGGCTCAATCCCAGCCTCCCAGCCTTCAAATCCATCTAAAAGCTTCAAGAGGAAACAGGAAGTGTCCTAGACAGAAGATCATGAGGCAGGGCTACAGGTAGGCCAGGACCCCTTGGCTGACCCTGCCCTCCTTGTTGGTTACAGCTGCCCTATCAGAAGGCCTGCAAGAATAACCTGTTTTGCAATGCTGAGTTACAGCTGGCCACCTCCATGTCTCAGTGAGTTGGATGATGCCGTGGTTTCTGCAGTCAACCTATTCCTGGAGAATTTACCTGGGCAAACCTCTCATCAGGATCCACTGTTCATTTTTCCTTTCCACCATGGTCCTCAAAAAGTCTTTGTGCTTGCTATCTCAGTCACCATATGAGGGAGGAAAGACAGGGATTTTTGTTTCCATTTTATAGACTGGGAAACAGACTTCATAGCCAAGGCCTTTGTATAGGGTCATTTGGTGAACTTAAATCCAATCCTGGATGATATTGTGTGTTGTAATCTGATGATCCTCACTCTTTGGGCTACTTCCACTAGAGGCAGTCTCTTTCCTGGCTTACCTCTTGAAGAAATAACAATGCCTCAGATGTCTCTGTGTTGAGCACTGGAGGTGCGGGGAAAACCTCTAGGAGCATGTAAACAAAAACTCCTGCCCTTTTGGTGCTTTTAGGGGGAGAATATAATAGATAAGTAAATTCTACGTTGAGCATGGGATGTATAAGGAAGGGAAGACGGAATAGGGTGGCCAGAGAGGCTGAATTTGGCACACATGAGGAGGTGGGGGAGCCAGCTGTAGGGGTGTCTGAGGAAAGAGCAACCACAAAAACCCTGGGGTGGGATCATGCCTGGCTGGTGGGGGGCAAGGCAAGGACCCAGGGTATTTGCAGTGGGGTGACCAGAATGGGGAGCAGATGAGAGTAACATGCGGGGTTCAGTGGGGTTTCATCAGGCCTCAGAAAGGCTTTCACTGTGAACAGAAGATCAAAGGGCAATGTGATCTTGCCTGCTGATGTGTGGAGAATGGATTAGGGGAGCAGAAACAAGGAGACAATAGTTATTGCAATGAAGCATCTGAGAGATGGGGCGACTTGAGCTGGGCGATAGCAAAGAAGGCGGTTACATTTTGAAGTGAAAGTCTCTGTGGGTAAGAGGAGGTGGAGAGTTAGGAGGGATCACAGCTGGGGATCTAGCCCAAAGCACATTCCCCTCCACCCTCCGGCTGTTTAAATTTAAAGTCATTAAGCTTACACACAGTTAAAAACATTAGTTCCACATCCCAAGTGCTCAGTGCCCTTGTACGGGCAGTGGTAACAGATGCCACGGACCATTTCCAATACTGTGAATTCTGGGTTGGGTATGAGTGTTCCCACACCCTGAATTCCAGAACAATGGAGTCGCCAAAAGCTGAACCAACTTTGGGAGTTTGGTTTTCACATTTGGTGGTCTTAAAATGCCTTTCCTGGCCAGCAGCACCCGTGTGTATCCTGATACTGATGACCATCTGGCCAGAGTTGCCACCTGTGGGAGACTGTCCCCTGAGCCCTGGTGAGCTTGCATTCAGATGCAGACGGCTTAGTGCTGCCTATCACTGAGGACGCAATTCAAGACCTTCGAGTGCTTTGGAATCCAGCCTAACAAGCGGGCACAGCTGTTTCCACGGGGAATTAATTATAGCCAAGCACCAGTCTCCCAGCCAGATCCTGGGAAACAGGTGCAGCTCGCACAGCTTGCCCTGCACTGCCTCCTGGTGTACACAGCAAGCAAGCATTTCTGTTTCTGAAGCATTGCTGAGCCCGTTTCGGGGTCCAACTGTCTGAACCAATTTTGATCTTTGCAGACAGGGATCACCTAAAACAAAACAAAACAAAACAAAACAAAACAAAACAAAACAAAACAAAACAAAACAAAACTCCGGACCCCACTCCCAAGGCTATATATGCACACATAAATGCTTGCATTCTGGGGCCTCTGAAACTGTCCCTGGGCCTCAGGTTAAGAAACTCTGGTAAATATTCTGATGATGGTCAGATCTCTCTCAGGCCCTGAAACAGTACATTCAGCAGACACGCAGCACCTCTGTCTTACTGTCTCTTCTCACATCCCAGACTGAGCTCATCTCCCTGCATCCTGGGATCCTCTCCCTTATGATTGTTCTCTCAGTGAGAAACATCACTGAGCCATCTGAACAGGAATCTCAACCTCTCCTCTCCTCTCCTCTCCCCTCCCCTCCCCTCCCCTCCCCTCCCCTCCCCTCCCCTCCCCTCCCCTCCTCTCGTCTCCTCTCCTCTCCCCTCCTCTCCTCTCCCCTCCCTTCTCTCCTCTCCTCTCCTTTCTTCTCCTGATTGCCTTACCACCTCTGACTCGCCTTCCTCCGACTCCACTAAGGTTGTATTTCTGGCTGTGTTGTCTCTCTGATGAATTTTCTTTCTTTTTTGTCGTTTTCTTTTTTTTATTGGTACCGGGGATTGAACTCACGACTGCCTGCTCGTAAGGCAGGCACTTATGCCGCTGAGCTAAATCCCCAGCCCTTGGATGAATTTTCAACAGTAGGCTCTAATTGTATCTGCCCTTGTCTTTTCCTCCAGTCTATCTCTTCTCAGCTGTGACAAAACGAAAATCAGGACAAAGCAATAACTATAAAAGGCAAGCCACATCACTCCGCATATTGCACATTCCTTCTGCGGATGTTTCAGGTGGTTTGCAAGTTTTCTTTGTGTTGTTCCTACACTACCCCATACAGCTTAGAAGTAATTCTGCATGGAATATGGGCAGTCTTCTCAGTGGACTTGGACCACAGCTTGTTAGTTAGAAGGGCCTGAATGATTTTTGCTGAAATCAGCAAAGGAGAAAAGCTGAAGCCATGAAAGAAGGCTTTGCCGGGTATGGATGTTGGGTGCCTGTAATCCCAGCACTCAGGAGGCTGAGGCAGAAGGATTGCTGAGGGCTGGAGGCCAGCCTGGGCTACCTGTAAGTGCAAGGACAGCCCTAACTACATAGTGAGACCCTGACTCAAGGGTCGGGGGGGGGAGCTTTGTTAAGAAGGTGGAACTGTGTGTGCCTTGTGTATACTGCTCTCCGGTGCTTTGTGGAGCACTTGACACATGTACAATGTCCCATACGTATCTGTGGACTGGATAAATGTGTGACATGAAGGACCTTGCCTACAGTGATCTGGTGGTAGAAAGAAGTTTTGGATTCAACTCTCCCAGCTTTCTTTGGAGGATGCTAGATTTCAGGCAAACTGGCCTCTCTTGACTCCTTTCCTCTTCTACAACATGGAACTTAACTAGGAATTAACTGAGGGCCCAAAGCACAGCCATGGAACATGGCAAGCACTACACAGATGGTAGCCGTTATAATCTCATCCAGCAACGAGGTGGATGTGGCAGGGAGAAGAAAATCTAGGCTACATATAACCTTTAGACAATTTATGCATGTAGTTAAGAATGTGCTGTTCAAGTGTGTACAAGATTTTACAGATTAGATAAATTGGTAATGCTTTTATCTTTACCCTGTGCAGACAGGAATTGGTGGTGGGTCTCACCAAGGAACTGACCATGAACATTAGCCTAACTAACTCTGGGGAAGATTCCTACCTGACAAGCATGGCTTTGAATTACCCCAGAAATCTACACTTTAAGATGCTACAAAAGGTAATCGTGGCAGCAGCTTTGGAAACATGCCCTCATGTCTTCCCCTGGCCTGCATACCTCTTTTTGTGTGCATGAAACCTCCTGACTGGGCTCCATACCTCCAGCCTCTTCCTGTTCTGTCCAGTAAATGCTTAGTGATTAGATGAATCCTCTCCAATTCAGCTGCAGGCTGTGGGTCCATTCTCTGCCTTGCAAACTTTCGGTGGCACCATTCCATAAATTCTCCCTGCATGCTTCCTTTCTTAACCAGGCTTCTGAGAGATAAAGATCAAAAGCCCTAAGTCACTGAGAAAAGAAATTTTCCAGATATCGTGGCATACATCTATAATCCCAGCACTCTGGGAGGATGAGGCGGGATGATCACCAAATCCAGCCCAGTGTGGGCAAATGCATCTAAACTCCACCACCCCCAAAACCTTTTAAAAACCCTGGCTTTTCCTTTGTTGGGGAAAACACTGCAGCACACATGTCCTCATTTGCAATGAGTCTGTGAGTCCATAAACTTGACTGTGTTGCAATGCAGGTTTGTCCCCAATGGTCTTATGCTGCATGAACTAAAATAACATCCATGATATGAAAAAATAATGAAACTATTTTCTATGCATCTAGAGTGGAACTGGTGATATACAGTCCATGGGAGAATTGTTCCCTGTGTTTAGGGGATCAGATGAGGAACTGACTGAGAGAGACATTGTTTAAACCTGTGCTGGCCTTCATAAATCTCTGTGTGTGACATTTGTGCTGATCCTAAGCCCAGTTCAAGTGTTGACTCCCCATCAGGATTTTAGAGGGTCCTCGTGGCTGGAATTCATCTTTCCACTCCTCTCTCAGAAAAAGCCCTGAGGCACTATATTAAAATTCTTCACTGTTCTATTGCTCTGCCCTCCTGACTAGCCTGAGACAGACAGGGACCAAGTCTCAGTTCTGGTGTCCCCAGATCCTGGCAGGTGTCTGGCATGAAGGAAGAAAATCGTTATGTGTTTGCTGAATCGGTGTGAGGAAACTAACAGTGTCCTATCTGTGTCAACAGCCTCCCTCTCCAAACGTCCAGTGCACCAACCCTAAGCCGGCTGCATCCGTCCTGGTCATGACCTGCAAGATCGGTTACCCCATACTCAGGAGGTCATCTGTAAGTTTGCCCTGACTGGTAGTATCTTCTTAATGCCCTAGAGCTGCCCTTATTTACAGCCCAGTCTCTTTGGAGTCTCTCACTTGTCATTATGCTTCCCGTTACTGAAGCCAACCTATGGCAGCGCTTAGAACCGCTAAGTTTGCTCTGAAAGGAAGGACTGGTAAGGAGGCAGTTTGAGTACATGGCCAAAGACAAAATTTTGGCTCACTGCAGAAAAGCAGAGTGAAGCTGGGGAGGGCATCAGACCACATTCTCTGTGCTGCAGGAAACCTTCTCAGTGGCTTCCTAAACCCTGGAAGGGAACCTGGAAGGGGGAATAATGTTGTCTGCCCTGTTCACTGCATGTTTGCACTGTGAAGTGCACATTAGAGAGGGATCAAGTGACCATATTTCCTCCTTGAAAACAGGTAAACATGTCAATAGTTTGGCAGCTAGAAGAGAGTCCCTTTCCAAACAGAACAGCACACATCACTGTGACCATCAGCAAGTAAGTAGTCACAGCCAACTCAGGCTGTGACCTTGGAAACCTCCCGACCCACCAACACTGTCCAGATGTTGTGGGACCTACAGCCCCTCCTGCCCAAGGAGAAGGGGGACCTCAGTGAGCCCACAGAAGTGTCTTGTGTCCCTATGGTGACATCTTATCAAAGATAGTTAAAGAATTCTTTTATTCAAAGTAAAGTCATGGGGGCTGGGGATTTAGCTCAGCGGCATAAGTGCCTGCCTTGTAAAGCAGGCAGTCGTGAGTTCGATCCCCGGTACCAATAAAAAGGAAAAAGACCAAAACAAACAAACAAACAAAAAGTAAAGCCATGGTATAGTGGAGTGGAATGAACTTTGGACTAGATATCTGGTTCTGGCTTGCTTAATTTTGGAAGAACCACACAACCTCTATATTTAGAGGTTTTGATACACTCAAATAGGGGTATTCTGTTCCCAGAGGCAATGTTTCTTTTTGGTCAAGGTAGGGTTTCACTGTGTAGATCAGGCTAACCTTGAACTCATGGAGAACATCCTGCCTTAACCTCCCAAGTGTCGGGAGTATAAGCAGCTCCCCTGTCCCTGGTTCCTGAGATTTTTGACTGTCATGACTTAGGCGGTGCGTCTAGCATCCATAGATGAGGGATGCTACTAGACAATGTACAGAACAGTTTAACAACAAAAAATTTTCTGATCCCCACTGTCAATAGTATTGAGTTTGAGAAATCTTTGTGAAGTCAGTAATTTCTCAAAGTGTAGTCTTGTAGTGATTATTTTGTACTCTAATTGCATATCTGAGTCTTTTCTTATCTAACATCCCCTCCACATCATGATCCTGGGAAGCCAGGATGGTACACAAGTAACTATTACACATACAGTTGTGAACAAGCATTTCATTCCTAGTTCCGACGAGAGATCTTTGGCCACAGAGACCCACAGCCTTCAGTTCCGGCATGCCTTCACCGCAGTTCTTTCCAAGTAAGTACTCTGAGTCTGCACCTGCGTGATCCCCACACACAGAGGACCGCTTTAGGGAGTCCCTCTTGGGGGTGGAAGTAGCAGTTAAGTAGCAATATCCTTCTGAGAGGAGGCTGCTTAGAACCCAGGCTCCAATACTGATCACTATGGCACAAGAACTGGGGTCTAGAAACTCCGTGAGGGTCATCAGAGAAGCAGTACCCACTAGTCTTGCTATAAAAGGGAACTGACAAGTTCCCTATAGAGGGAGAGAAGGACTGCGGGCTTGGGAAGAAAGGAGGAGTGCTACTAGAAAATGAATCAGCCCCGCTATATGCAATGCAGATACTCTACCCTAATTATCCCATCACCACTCCGCACTTAGACCTTCAGCTTTGATTCCTGTTAAGGATCTGGTTCCCTTGTCCCAGTATATCTAACAAGTATTCAGGTTTATCCAAAGCATGAAGAGGACCTGGAAGCTAATACATGTCCTCTCAATTGCAGACCATCAGTGATGTACATGAACACAAGCCAGCGGCTTTCTGACTATAAAGAATTCCTCTTCAGTGTAAGTACATAGTCTATGCAGAACTGCATCTGGCAAAGAAACACGAACTCTGACTTCCTGCTCTGGTTTTTACTTGGCAGATACATGGAGAAAATCGCTTTAAAGCCCAATTCCAGTTGCAAATTTGTGTACCAACCAAATTACAAGGTCTACAGGTTGTAAGAGTGAAGAATCTAACAAAGATTCAGGTACTTAAAAGACAATTCTTTATCATGATCATATCTCTTTTCATATTGACTATGGATTTTTTTTCCTTTTTTTGGTACCAGGAATTGAATTCACGACTTGTGCTTGCTAGGCAGGCACTTATACCATTGAGCTAATTCCCCAGCCCTGATTATGGATTCTTGAAGGTATAAAAACCACAGCTTAAGGGGCCCATGTAGTACCTGCCTGTAGTCATAGTATTCTGGAAGGCTGAGGCAGAAATGACAGCTCAAGCCCAGCTTGGGCAATTTAACAAAATCTTGACTCAAAACAAAAATTAAAAAGGGACTCTGGGTTTGATCCCCAGTACTGCAAAAACAAAAACTAGTGATTTAGAGTAAAAACCAAGGTTAACCATGAGAAAATATTGGACATTACTATTCATGTCTAGGAGTATCAACCACTCAGTTTTTTTTTTTTTTTTTTTTTCTCTTTGTGAGACAGGGTCTTTATGCAGTTCAGGCTGGCCTTGAGCTCACTTTGTAGCTCAGGCTGGTCTTGAACTTGCAACAGTCCTCCTGCCTCCCAAGTGCTGGGACTACAAGGATGTGCCACCATGCTCGGCTCTCGGATTTTTTTTTTTTTTTTTGGATGAAAAATATGCAAAAATTCAATGTTATTAGCAACCATGGAGTCATTTATTTCCCCTTTGAAAACTGCTGTTTCTATGTGCCTGGTGAGTGAGCCTGATAAACATGACATTTCTCATCCCCTTATAGTCTACTTTTGCTTTTTTTTCTACTCTAGTTTCTTTCACTCTATAGCTTTGCTACAACCTCCCTGTTTGCAGTTCTTTATTCTCTTTGTTTCTAAAGCCAGTCTTGATACCTAAAGCAACAGGATCAGTATAACAACTAATGCCAGGGCTGGACCCTGTTGACAACTAGATTTACAAGTTGCAAGCACTTGCTTTCATATGTAATTTATTCACTTATTTCTTCTTAGAGCCTAAGCTCCCTTTAATAGCTAAACTGGTGGTAAAAGAGAGAAGTAAACAAGTAATTGACATAATGCACAGAACAAGCACATAGGGCAGAAGCTCAAGAGGGAAAATCTGAATGCAGAGCAATTTAGAGAAGTCCTCCATAGATGTAATTTATTTAAGAGCATTTGTTAACAGCACATTTAATCATTTCAACAAACATTTTTCCCATTTGAAAACAAAATTGTTTGAAAAGCTGGTTGAAAATATAAGAATGGAAATTCTACCTCCACTTTGGTCTGGGGATGGAGACTAAAAACAATACTGGAGGCTTCAAAATCAGCGCCCTCTGACTTTGGGGCAGTAAGACATATTTTTGCTTACTGAAATAGACTGTGTTGGCAGAGCAGGTCAGTGGCAGAGCTGAAGTTAAGCACTGTTTTATAGAAATACTGGATCTTTCTCCTCATTTGCTTTAAGGCAGGGGTGTTACATTTGTTCTTAAAGGTCATGGTATTCAGGATCTTGTCTGTGAGGTAATGTAGCCAGAGCACATTATTATAAGGGTGATATTCACACCAGCAGTTGTTGTTCTCTTTCCTCATGAGCCTATAGATCTCAAATTGGTAGTCACCTTTACCTGTAAATAGGTCCTCATCCGCAGAAATGTCACAGAAAACTACAACCCCATCCCGCTCCAGCCGTGACAGGGTGTAGTCAATGATGTTGACTTGCAGTCCACAGGTAGGGATTGTGTTGGTCTTCCCATTGAGGGTGTAGTGGAGCTCTTTCAGGTTGGTTTTCTTTAGGAGCACATTGCCCCAGTGTAAGTCTCGGTGCTCAAAGCGAAGTGATGACTCTGCTACTGCAAGTGATGCTGTGATCTGGTGTAGAATGCTCTTTGCGTTAACTACAGAGGACAACTTCCTTTGCATTTTCTCTAAGTCAATTCCACCAAACTCAAATTCCAGTATAATAAAGAGTTGGTCTTCCTCAAAAAAGTCAGGCCGGTCATTTGCAGACCCTTTGGTTGAGTTATAATGATCCCAAGCTTTAAGCAGCAAGGGAGGGTAAGAACCTTGAACACAATGTACTGAGTTCAGCCCAATAAAGCCTTCTGTACGATTGGACACCCCATTAGATAAGAGGCTCAACTCTTTGGAGATGATAATCTCTGGTAAGATTTCCTTGAAAGTTTTCTGATGGGATCCATTCACTAAACCCGCTCCTTCAATAGCAATGATTTTTAGAGCTACAGGTGTGTTATCAGTAACTGTTTGAAACACTTCACCAAAAACCCCTTCTCCAATCTTCTCACAACGTTTCAGTTTTTCCTCACAAAGGCAGTAACTAAAGGGGACAGGACCTCCCTGATTGCATTCCCCATAGACCTTTTCAGCATCAGATGCCATTTTTTCTGCAACAAGTAAACTCCTTAGGGGGCTTAGCAAATACATAGAAGAGGAGTGCCGAGGGTCCAGAGCACTATTTGTTCTGTTCATGGCAGAACAGCTTAGATTTTCTGATATGAGGGACCCACAGAGAGAATTGGCAATGGTATAGCTGCTGCCCACCTCTGACATGTCTGTCACAACTTTTTTCTTGTGAAAACTGAAGGAGGCCTTGGTTTTAACCCAAGAACAAGCCTTCTGAGGAGTCAGGTCCTGAGACAGGCATAAATCCTTCCCAGTCTTCTGGCCCTTTTTAAACTGGTGGTAATGGAAGGGTGAGGTGTCCACTTCTTGATGTTTCCTTTTCTGGCTTAGCCCAGTTCTCTTAGGCCTGGTGATTTTCTCAGGTACAACTAAGTCCCTGGAACCACTGGCCTCCTCGCAGTCTTTCTGGATGGCTCCCTGACACCCCAGCTTCTGAAAAGCGCCCTGGTCTCTGGTTCTCTTCTTACCTCTGCTTCTTAGATCTAAGCTCTCCCGCCTATTTCTTGTCAGTTGTCTTTCACAACGGGACTCCTTCATATTTTCCCCATTTGGCCCCAATTCAGAATCCTCAGAGTTTCCTGAATTCATGAGGCTAAAGAGAGCTGACCTGAGGCTGGCACGGGCTCGGCGGATCATCTTGTTGAACCCGCCTGTTCTTGATGTTTCCTGGGAGTAGGACAGTGATGCTTGGCCCTGTGAGGCTGCCGGGATGGGGGAACCGCTCGTGACAGGAGAGGCTGCATCTGGGGCGGCAAAGGAGCTGATTGAGATGATTCTCCCTCCTGGCTCGGGCGACAGAAGGTCGGTCGAGGCCGAAACGCTGAACAGGGAGGCACTGGTGCCCGGCTCGTCGCCGTCCCTGAGCTGGCTGCACACGCTAAGGTCCGGCCTGAGGTGGTCCAGGTGGTTGCTGGAGAAAGGCAGTGGTCGGAGCAGGTCGCAAGGGGTGCTGCACTTTTGTGGCGGCCGAGGTCGCAGCCTTAGGTGTCTCGGAGTCGCGGTCAGCGCTGGCCAGTCCATGGCGTCTCTGCTGCCAGGACGCTTCTGCCGTCGGCTGACAGGGCTGCCGGGGAAGTCAGGGTCGTCAGGATCGTCGGAAGCAACACACTGCGAGGAGCCGCTGCTGACGTCGCTGCTGCTGCCGAACAAATGCTCCTGGTCTTGTGGCTGGAACCACTGTGCGGCTGTCCGGCCCGACCGTCGCCGCCGCGGTCGCCCGCCGCCAGCAGCCCCATAAGTCCGGAACAGCCGGCTCTCTGGTCGCCGGGATGACGCCGCCATTGTCTGGCGGAACCCGCGGAGAAGTTCAAATTTTAACACCGCGATACTTCCACACGCCCGCTTGCCCACTGGGTCCTAGCTTCCGGTTTTGCGCATGCGCAACGCGCTGGCTTGTACGGAAGCCGACTAGGGCGATTTTGTTTTCTCAGCGGTTTGTGAAAATGGCTCTCATTTTAGGACTCCACTGAGTGCATCCAGAGTCAGGAGAGTGCCTGTGGGAGCACTCCGGTTCAGGTGAGCGTGGCCGCGGCGAGAGGCTGAAGAAGGGGTTGAGGAGGGCTTTGAGCGGCTGGCAGGAGAGATCAGGTAGCTGCTTTTCTAAGGTTCCTCTGAAGCCCTCAACGTCTTCCTCAGTGGGTCGCGTTTGCCAGTGAAGGCTTTCCTGGGGCCAGGGGGATTGCTCAAACTGCTCACACGCTCTACCCTGGGACCTTAAGCTACTTTGTGTCCTAACCATTAAAAATGGTAGCCTTTCCTCACGGAAGAAGATTTAAGCTAACTACTTACACGTCGATTTTCTAGCATGTGGAAGAGTGGCATTCAGTGAGCTGTAACATCACTTCGGATGAAGAAAATGTCACCGTGGCTGCAGAGATCTCCTTGGGTCACTCTAACCAGGTACTTGAGACTGAACTGCTCCTCTACACAGGATAATAGCGTCTAAAGTGGAACACATTCAAAATAGGTCTCTTCCACCTTCTGTCCTCGCCTGCTCCTTAGTTCCTGGGGCTACCTTCAGTAGTAAGTTACTCCTGTTGGGTGCTAGGAAATCAGAATTACCAATGAGTCCCCTCTTTTCTACATCCCATATTTATTCCAGCGGCAAGCCCTGCTCTTCTACCTCCAGAATCGTTCAGTTCTCTCCATCTCTACTACCACCGTTGTAATTCAAGCTACCCTCGCCTGCTAGGGCATGCCCCTTTCACCCTTGGACCTGCTTTCCTTGCCTCCTCTTTTCTCATACCTTCTACAAATAATTCTTTACATAACAGTTATACATCTTCTAAAAGCAAACATTAGATTATGCTACTTCCATGCTAAAAGAAGTAATAAGATTTTAAAAAGTGAGTTTGAACATACTTAGAGTAAACGCAATACATTTTTTTTCCCTATAGACTGCAGAGCTGTACCAGATCTGGTCTCTGCTTGATTCTTTAAGTTTGTCTCTTCGTACTCTTCTTTCTCTCCGCCTGTTCGTTTCTTACAGCCCAGCTGCTCTGTTTCCGGACATAGGACCTTTGTAATTGCTATTTTTTGCATAACATTGTCCTCCTAAATCTTGATATGGATAGTTTCTTATATTTCCCTCAAATATTATTTGCTTAGAGGCTTGTCCCCATCGCTTATTATAAAGTGGGAACTAGTGATCAAGTTTCACATTTTGCGGTAATTTGGAAAGCACAGTGAGGTTTGAGGAAATAGCAGTTGGGTAGAGAAAAAAGGAGACTGGGTAAAGGGATTTTTTTTTTAAAGCATTGTCAACAGCTGACTTTGGGTTGAGTTTGTAGCGTGAGGTAGAGAGTAAGGGAAACACTGAGGAATAATAGCACATTTCTTTCTTGAGGTAACTGTGAATGCTGAGGCCATTAATGAGGCTAATGAAACTAAGAGAAAGAACGCGTTTAAAGGGACAGATGGTGACGGCTGTTCAGAAGCAGAGAGTCCATGTCTAAAATGCATTTTGTTTTCTTCCCTCCTTCCCCCAATCTTATAGTTACAAAGAGATATAACTGACCTGCAGGTCCTTGGTGAAATATCTTTCAACAAAACTCTGTATGAGGGACTGAAAGCAGAGAACCACAGAACTAAGGTAACCACTGCTGTCTTCTGGTTTGTGCCTAGCTTTCCTCATTTCTGACTTTGGCTCTGCCACCAACTGCCTTTGCAACTTGGAGTATGTCAACTTGTGCCTCAATTTTTCACCTGTGAAATAAGGCAATTGAATAAAAAGACTGAGCTGAGGATTGAATAAATTGAAATAACTAGGCTGGAATCAAGAGTACTGTATACTTTGATTTGAAAATTTATTGATTTTGAAAAATATGTAGGAAATAATATTGAAAATATTTCCTAAGTGAGAAATTATTTTTGTACCCATTAAATATCTTCATATCTTCCTAGTATGTAATATCATTGCTTTTTTTTTTTTGTCTTTTTGAGACGGGGTCTCACTATGCAGTTCAGGCTGGCCTTGAGCTCACTTTGTCTCCCAGGCTGGTCTCGAACTCATGGCAGTCCTCCTGCCTCAGTATCCTAAGAGTGCTGGGATTACAAACATGTGCTACCATGTTTTGTGGTTTTTTAAATTTTTAAAAATATTTATTTATTATTTTATTTCATTTTGTTATACTGTGCTATAATCTGCCACCTTTGATCCTTATGTTTTGGGTCAGAGTTACTACATCTCAAGTGCTACACAAGTTGAGTTACCCTTCTCCAAAATGCTTGACACTAGATCTATTTTAGATTTCAGGGCTGCGGATATAGCTCAGTGGCACAAGCGCCTGCCTGGAAAGCTCAAGGTCTTTAGGTCTTTAGTTTCATTAGGTACGAAAAAAAATTTTTTCAGAGATTTGGATTTTGGAATATTTGTAGACTTTTCCAACTGAACATCCCTAATCTAAAATTCTGGAACCATGCTTGGTGGTGCATTCCTGTAATCCCATTACTTGGGAGGCTGAGGGAGGACTGTTGCAAATTTGAGACCAGCCTGGGCTACAAAGTGAGCCCAAGGTTAGCCTGACCTGCATAGTGACACCCTGTGTCAAAAAGACAAATATATAAAATAAAAAAATTAAAAAATCTGAAATCTAATTTGGAGCATGTTGGATTTGGATTTCTGGAGTAGAGATGATCAACTTGTATTTTCACATGAAAAGAGACAGAACAATATTGAAACGAGGAATATTGAAAATAGGAAACGAGGTTAGCAGAGGGATTATTCCTCCTGTGCCTTTGGTTTTAACTCTTCCTAAAAGCTCCCAGGAGCTGTCCCTTATATCTTATTAGTAAGAGCTGGGTCTTGTTTCAGTCACTAGCAAAGGAGAACAGTTGTGTCATGATTATCTTAGACCAGAGAGAAGTAGCTTAGACCAAAAGAGGAATTGGCTGGGGGTAGGGGCTCCCCTTCAGTGTGTGCCATGAACAGTATAACCCTTTGTTCTGTTGCTCTCCTAACCTCTGCCAGGGAAGCTTTGGCTCACTTTTGGGGACCTGTGCACTTTGAAGAGGAGCAAGGGGCATTGAAGGCATTGAAGAAAAGATTCATTGCCTCTGCTCAAGTGTGGCCCGTTATTTCACTGCCACCTTGGGACTTCCTTTCGTCAGTCTTGTCCCACTCCCTCAACTTGTCACTTTTCTGCAGAAGTGAAAACTGGCTTTCTCTAGTCTTCCTTCCACTCTGATGTTTTGATGCCTCCCCATTCTCAAGGCCCATTCCCCATTCTCCAGAATTCACTCTTGAGATCAGTTACCTGTGAGTTAGATGGGCTCCACAGGATCAACCAGTGTTCCTAACATAATTGAAAGAGGCCTTGGGTCAGGGATGTGGCTCAGTGGCACAGTGCCTACCTGGCAAGTGTGAGGGCCTGAGTTCTTTCCTGGTACCAAAAAAAAAAGCCTTATGGGTAAATTGTGTAGCTCCGTATCCTATGGAGAAATTTTTCCAAAGCATCTTAATCTTGGTGCTTAAACATATGCATAAAAAGAACTCAGTGCCTTGGGTAGCAGAGCAGAGCAAGTTGGTTTTTTGTTGTTGTTGTTGTTTTTTGGTATGTTATGGAAATAATGTTATGTTCACTTTCCAACATTTTTCTTCTTTTTCACAATTGTTTTAATGATTTCAAGTCTTAGATTTTCATGTCAATTTTAGAAAAACTTGCCAATTTAAAAAATGAATTTTCATTACAATTGGATTATTAGATCAGTTTTTGGAAAATTATCTTCAAGTGTTTCACTTAAAATGTTTTTTGGAATCTTTAATTTTCTCTGTAATGTTGACTAGTTTTCTGTGTATAGGTCTTGTAAATTTTTAGGTAACATTTATCACTATTTCATATTTTAATACTCTTGTAAATATGTGTTTTGTTTTTGTTTGTCATCGTGAAGTGGAAGTACAACTGCTTTTCAATAAACTTTAATTAAAAAGAAAAAAAGAAAGAAAGAGGATCCAGGCTGGCCTAGAACTCACCAGGTAGCCCAGGCTTGCTTCAGACTCATGGTGGTCCTGCAGGCAAGCAGTTGTGGCGTGGCCCTGACCCTACCTAAGCTCTGACAGTGTGCTCTGGCTACAGCCTGGGAGAGCCAAGTCTCAGTGGAAAGCACCTCCCCTGAGTTTCCACTGAGCCAGGGAGTGAGAGGAGATTAGTGTCCTGGAACTGAGAAAATCTTTGCAAAGTAGAATTTGAGGATGACTTTTAATAGAACCCCACAAGTACTACACATGGATATAATTTTTTATTTTATTACTGTGTCTCAGTACCTATTATATATTTCTTAGGAATATATATTAACTTCAGGGGAAAGTATATTACCAAAGACTCCAGGGTTTATAAAAGACTCTGGTCACCGAATGATTTTAGCTTATCTAAAATGCTGCATCAGGGGACATTTACCTTTTTTTTTTTTTTTAATTTTATTTAAAAGGAAAAAGAGAAAAAACAAAACAAAGTGGTGTAAGGGTACAAGTAATACAGAACTACAAAAAAAAATAAAAAAATAAAAAACAGTAAGAAATCACCAGTTAATAGATTACACATTATCATCTTAGAGATAGTTGCTCAAGTCACAGTATCAAAGCATACAAAGTGAACATTCAAACAGAGAGACTGCAAACAGTTGTGTTCAATGATCCAACCAAAAACATTAATATGGTCAGCTATTTAACACCACTAAACACACTTGCAGTTGTATCCTTTAGAGCACTTTTTTTCCTTCTCTTTTTTTTTGTCTTTTTCCTTTTTATCAGTACCGGGGATCGAACTCACGACTGCCTGCTTGCAAGGCAGGCACTTATGCTGCTGAGCTAAATCCCCAGCCCCTTCCTTCTCTTTTTTACAACAAAATTTACACATTTTGGGTTTTATTACTCCTTAGTTCTTATTACTTTTTTTTTTTTTTTTTGGAAGAGAATAAAGTCAAATATGGCAAAACAAGCTGTCAGTCAAAACCAAGGATAGACATAGTACATGATATAAAAACAGAGTACAAGGTTATCAACAATGGTTACCATAATGCCTCTTGCTTCCTTAAAAAGAATTGTCTATCTCATCAGGTATTATAAAGTTGAACAAAACAGTAGAGAACAAGACCAATAAAACTTAAACATTGTAAACATTACAGGACTTCCAAAGGAGATAATAGTCAAACCAGAATGGGCATCTTAGTGAATCTTACTGCCTTCAAAGTAGTTGCCTATACCCTCAAACTTGATACTATCATTCAGAACGGAACAGAGTCTAATTAGTCAAAACAAGATAGTGGGAGTATTACAGGACTTCAAAACAAATTAATAGGAAATCAAAAAAAGTTACTATAATATATCCTGCTAATTTTTTAAATTTTTCCCCTTAATTAAAAAAACCATAAAAAATAACTAATTTTTTTAATGAATAAGGGAGAGATTGAGATAAAAGAGGACATAACAACATAACAATACAGGTCAAAGCATGACTGTTCCAGCAACCTAGTGCTTTACCACCAAATAACCCGACTTAATAGTAGTTACCATAGTGTCTGTCTTTTTTCCTTGAAATATTTGAATACAACTTCATATACTATAGCTTCAAATATTTCCATATCAAGAAGCCCAGAATAGCCTTTCCAATTAATTAGTGAAAACTTTATAAGGCTTCAAGGCCACATAATGGGGAATCATGATTACCACATACTTTTATATATTTGAATCATTACTTACATTAGGGAAACTTCGGTATTCACACATGCGAGATTGATTTATTTCACTTATGAGTATGGTCTCAAGCTGTGCCCATTTATTGATAAATATCTCAATGTGATCCTTCTTTATAGCTGAGTAATACTCCATTGTATAGAAATACCACAACTTTTTTATCCATTCCTCAGTTGATGGACACTTGGGTTGTTTCCAAGATCTGGTGATTACAAATTGTGCTGCTATAAACATAGGTGCACATATATCACTGTGGTATGATGCTTGGGACATTTAGCTTTTAGCTTTACTGTCACTGGTCTTGATCAATACATAGGTTATTGCCAAGTCTTCGTATTTTGCTCTTTAAAGTAACATGGAACTTTTTCCTCTTTTGCTGTGTGTGATTGATCAGATGATCTTTTCGTCTTGTCTAGATCACAGTCATCTTCCTGAAAGACGAAGTGTACCATTCTTTGCCTGTCATCATTGGAAGCAGTGTTGGCGGCCTTCTGGTTTTGATCGTGATTATAATCATCCTGTTCAAGGTCAGTTCTGTTCACTGTGGGCAGGAGAGCACTGGGCTCTGGGTTTGGGAGCAGTAGGCCGTAGAACAGCCAGTGGGAACAGCCAGTCTCCCACTTACAGCATTTGCCCTGGCCCGGTCGCTTCTTTTACCTCTTGCTTAAACTGTACACCCCTCTTAGGCAATGGAGTAACTTAGTTTTTGGTCTGAAAAAACAAAAACACAACTGAAGTGTGTTAGTCCTAAAATAGATCTTCCTGAAATAGATCTACAGTGTTTCCCTTTTTACAGTTTTTCTTGTCTTCCCATGTCTCAAAAGACGCTCTACTCTCTCATCTCTACCCTGCTTCTCTCCATCCCTAAGTTTTACTCTTTTTCCTCCAGACAAGTGAAATAGTTCTCTAAATAGACTCAGCCTTTCTATGTGTGTGCAAGCTACTTGCCATTGCCTGGAGTGCCCCTCTCCACATTTTCACCTCAACGTGGAGCCTCCTGGACCTTCTGGGTTGTGCTATTCCTGTGAGTTCCTTTCTGGAAACCTTTCCAGGTGGCACTGGCTGTATCATAATCACTCCTCCTGCCACTAGATTCTGAGCTTCTTGCTGTAGGAGACTGTACTTTGTTTCTATGCTCAGCATCATAGGTAGTACTGAGTATTCCTATATAAATAAGGCTATATCCATTATAGCCAGAACTCTACTACTCTGCAGAATTAGTAAGGTTAAAAAGGTTCACATCGCCTGGGAGTTCAGAGGATGCTGGGAAGTTAGTTCTGATGAGGAATAAGCACCTGGAAAGACACTGAAGAGGGATCTGGAAGGACTGACTTCCAGAGAAAGACTCGGAAGAGGGGAGGAAAAGGGAGGAGAAATAAGAGGAAGAAAGGATTCCACAGGCTATTTAGGCAATAGTCAGAAAGGCGGTTTTCTAAAACAGATGGCTTTTCTCAGCTGTAATTTGACTTCCCTTCCCTTTGTTTCAGTGTGGCTTTTTTAAAAGAAAATATCAGCAGCTGAACTTGGAGAGCGTGAGGAGGGCCCAGCTGAGAGCAGAGGATCTGCTCACAGAAGGAAATTAGGGTCCGTGTCTTCATCCTTTGGGACCCTCGGACTTCTAGAAGCTTGGTGTTGTCCTGGCTACTTTTCCTGAGGATGACCGAGAGCAGCACTGAATAAATTATACAATATTGTTTTTAATGATACATTGTCCTAGAAGTATCTATACATTGTCAAAAAAGGAATTTGGGAAACTTTGATATTAAAGTAAATGTTTTCTTTACAATTGTGCTTTAAAATGCAAATACTCTATGATTTGCCGTAAATCCTGATGTCTGATAGGCTGTTTTCATTCTTATGTTTTTAAACATCAATTGCATTCTTTCAGATGTATTTTAGTGTTTAGTTTTCCAGATTTCCACAAGAAACCATTTGGGGTTTAAGTGTACAGGTTAAATTTGGAAAAATTGGTATCTTTACAATATTGTCTTACTCAGAAATACAGTATTTCTCTATTTGATGAGGTTAAATAAAAGATACTTTGCTACAAGATTTATTGTATTCTTCAGAGAGGCCTTAATTCATGAAGAGCTTTATTTTAACAAGTCTTAACTTATGACCTTTATTTTTCTCTGTCTATAATTAAGACCTCTCTGGAAAACATGATAAAACCTTGCAGGAGATTGGTTTTTTTTTTTTTTTTTTTTTTTTTAATTTCTTTTTTTATTCTTTCTTTCTTTCTTTATTTTTTTGGTACTGGGGATAAAACGACCTAGCGCTTACCAGGTAGGTGCTTATGCCACTGAACTAAATCTCCAGCAGACACCAGATTTTTTTATGTATACATTCTTGAACCCAAGCCTAGGCTGCTCCTCTAGCCCTATTTGCTTCTTTATTAATGGAAGTCTGATAGCTACCCTACTTTGAAAATAGTATGAGTTAAAAGGTATTTAGTGATACTTGTAATAGCTCTAATATAATGGGAAAATTTATTTCTATTCATTTCCAGATATAGGTGCAAAGGTTGTTGCCTACATTTGTGATTGAATAAGATACTAAATTTTAATCAAAGTATAGTTGTCTTAGTTACTCTTCTTATTTCCAAGACAAAATGCCCAATATCATCAAGTTAAAAGACTGAAAGCAAGTGTTTGGCCCACAGTTTGTAGAGGTTTTGGTGCATAGTCAGCTGGCCCCAAGAGAGACTGGCTTGGCGGAGGGGGATTGCAGGAGAGAAATAGTTCATGGCCAAGCAAGCAAAGCAATAAGCTTCCCTTTCCCTTGCATCCAGTCCAGGCTACACCCAGGGTGGGGCTTCAATTATCCACACCCAGAACTATGCTAAAGCAATCAGTGGGCTAATTTAGTACCACACACCCTTAATTCCATTATCACATACCCTAGAAGCAGCCAGCTCCAAAAAGCCCAGCTTGTGAGCTCATGAGGCTTTGAAGGGAATATCTAGATACAAGCATATAACAATAGTAAAAGGAAATGCGTGGATTTCCCCCATTTCATTTTATAGATCTCCCATTCAGTATGCTCTGATGCCTTTTAAAGAAGCATTCTTAGATGGGCTTTGTAACTTTGCCATCACTCCAAGGTGATGATGCTGATTTATGGCAGAAGAAACAGTTTGCCCTAGGCCACAAGGCAGAGCCATTATTCCTATAAAAGTTCTTTGGATCTCAAGTCTAATGCCTTTTACACAAAAGTTTGTTACAGTCTGGGCAAGACCTGGGTGACAGCTCCTGAGAGCAGTGATGATTTAGCTTGAGTGGGCAGAAGAATGGCTCATGTAGCTCAACTGTCCAGGTCTATTTGCCTCATCATGGAAGCTTCTGATGCACCAGCTTGGCCTGCACCTGGGAGTCTGCTTTCTTGGCATTCCAGGTGGTTTTGACGTAGGAGCAACGTTCTATGAGATACCAGTTGTGACATCAGAGTTTGTGCATCTTACTGCACTTTGTTAGTGGTAGCTCTTACTCAGACTTGATGACTAAATTACTTCAGGAGACAATTTTAACTTAATTCCCTGGTAGAATGATCTGTGTTGAAATCTTTGAATATGTACACAAAAATAAAAGTTTTGGTCACTACCCCAAGTACTTCAAACATACAGGCTAGAGGAATCTCATTCACTCATTCTTTATCTTTCTACAATCCTCAACAGCTATCTACTTTGTGAAGGTTCTTTGATGCATATTAGTAGAGTTCTTTCCTGTTCTCATAGCCTATTCAGCAAATAAAATATCTCCCAGCTGTTGCAGCAAGGGAGAAAGCAATGGAGTCTTAAATTGTACAGTTCCTGCCCTGTGAGAATGTAGAGAAAATGAAAAGCTGCCTGCAGGCCAAGACATGAAGTGTGAAGGTCTGAAGTCAGCCCAGGCGATGGCATGGAAGATGCAGCGCCCATGTCCATTTGACTGAGACCAGGTGTGCGTTACGGGGGCTATGAGGCCAGATGTGCGTTATGGGAATTATGAGGCTGGACAGCAAGGCAGAAGCAGTGTATCGAGTAAGATTCTGCCTACGAATTGTGCAAGGGAGCTCCGGGAACCCCAGACACTGTGATAGTTTATAGGGGGATTTCCTGACTGTGCCGGTCCTGTGAACAGAGCACGGGGTACAACTGAGAAGCTATGCAGGTTACTAGGGAGCAGCCTGCACAGAGCAGAAGAACAAGAAGGGCTTTGCTCTGAGATGGGCTAACCTGTTATTGCCTTGGGGGTTGGGTTGACTACAGTTTGAATCTTTGTTCTTTATGGTGCCTGTGCACTAATATTCAACTCTACTGTTTTTACGTGGTTGATACCTTGGTAATTTTTGCTCAGATTCGATTTTGGGAGCTCAGTAATAAACACCAAGCCATCAATTAAGACGGGTTATGGAGGGAGCAGCAGTCTTTCCACAGAAGGGAGCTTTCTTGTCCTGTTGACTATATTTAAACAACATTAATAATGCATCTGCTAGTTTTTGTGTGGGTCAGAAATATCTATTAATGGAATATGTTTGTTGTAGCAGGACTGCTCAGAGCAAAAGGTAAATTAGAGGACAAAGTGGCAAAAGCCTTCCATGCTGTTCCTTTCTCATATCTATCTCTGGGCCACCCAGGACACATTTTTTTTTAATGGTACCAGGGATTGAACCTAGGGCTTTTGCACTGAACTAATCCTTATGATCCACCCCCTTTTATGATTGATTGATAGGTTTTTTTTTTTTTTTTTTTTTTTTTTTGTCTTTTTGAGACAGCTTCTCTATGCAGTTCAGGCTGGCCTTGAACTCAGAGCAATCCTCCTTTCTCGGTCTCCCAAATTCTGGGATTAGAGGGTTGTGCCACCATGCTTTACCAAGAATTATGTTGTTTTGTGAGACTTATATTTGCTTTATTTCTATCTTGTTTGCTTTAATTTTGTAGAGAATATTTTAAGTTTCTGAGCCTCTCAGGCTTTCCCACTCCTAGGGCTGAGGGGAGAGGGAAGCCTATGCATCTCTGAAGGTTGCAGAGTAACCAAGGGCAACCTCCAAGCCGCCTGCCTGCAGCTGACATTTTGTCTCTTAAAAGCCCACAGCTCATCACCTAGCAAAATAAGAGTTCTTGATTGAAAGGAAGTTCTGTCTCTAGAGGTCCTTTCGATTAGATGTCCTTTCTCCTTTATAATTGATAGAATCCATAGGAGGAGGAGAGAATGGCATGGAGAAAAGCTGGCATCTGCGACAGGGGTTGGTCCCTCTGCAGACTGATGTCTCAGCCTGTGTCCTTGGGGCCAGGGAGGGCTCTGTCTGAGGGTCCACCATGGCTTTTACTGGAGACATTCCCTGAAATCAGCAGAGCAAGATGGGCCTGGGAGTGTCCAGGTCCCACAAAACAGTGGACTTAAAATTTGGCAAGTCTTAGGACCAAATGAGATGTTATAAAACCAAAATGCCGGTTGGAAACCCCTCTGAATTCCCATCACTTCACTGCATGTACCCTAAACCGTCCAACTAGCTCTGGATTTACTGTGGCCCAAAAGTTTACTATTGGCATGATGGTGGACACATGCAGCCTGTTAGGGAGAATCAGGGTAATAGTGGTGCTGACCACACAGGGTGCTCATAACCGTGGATGAGTCCCTCCACCTGAGGAATGGAGAGCTGCATTTTGCAAGCAGTGAGTGCGAGACGTGTTTGATATGGTGATGGTGGCAAACGTCATTTTGTTTTTGGTGTGTTAGGAATGCATGCTTTATAATTTAGAGAAAAAAAAGCAAAACAGAAAAAAGGACAAATAATACAAAATTTAAAAAAAACAGTAATCACTAGTTGATAAATTGCATATGGTTATCTGAGAAGTGGTTGCTCAAGTCACAAAATCAAAGCATAAAAAGTGGACAGTCAAATAATGACAGTATAAACCATCTATTTGATGAACTAACAAAAACTTAGTAGTACAGTTATTTATCTTGCACACTTATACATACAGTTATATCCTTCCCTTTCATTATTATAATATCTATTGTACATTTTGGATCTTATTACTCTTTCAGTTTTTTATTATCACTTTTTATACTAGAGAAATGATATGATATTTACGAATGTGAGTCTGATTTATTTCACTTATGAGGATAGTCTCCAGCTGCCTCCATTTACCTATAAATGCCTCAAGATCATCCTTTTTCATAGCTGAGTAATGTTCCATTGTATAAAAACACCACATCTTTTTCATTCATTCTGCAGTTGAAGGGTATTTGGTTTGTTTCCAAGATTTAGCTATTACAAATTGCACTGCTATAAACATGGGTGCACATATATTGCTGAGACATGACCTTTCCAATTTTTCTGGGAAAATACCCAGGAGGGGAATAGGTGGATTGAATGGAAGTTCCCATCATAGTTTTTGAGGAATCTCCACACTGATTTCTACAGTGGGCAAAGATCACTTTAACAGGCCACCGTGGAGCTCTAAGAGTGTTGTAGGGCATGTGCTTCATATTCTCAAGGTCCCGGGTTCTAGCCCAGTGCCAAAAAGAAAAAAAAAAGTAATTTATTTTCTCTGAAGGGAAGGATTAACCTTAGTTTTGGAAATGACGCTGACTGAGGGCTAGGGGTGTAGCTCAGCCACCCATTTCCTGCTGGAAATGCCCCTGGCTCGGAGTTTTAATATTACAAAGGTGAGAAACAGAACATTCTTTTTCCTCTTTTCCCCATGGGCACAATGGGGATTAAGCACGAACTGTTGGGTGGGGGAAGAGGGCCCCCAGTCAAGTGGAGACAGAATGCAAATAGTTGGGGGCACTGCTAGGACCTGTTTTTCACACTACTTTGCCCGTGACCCACAGGAAGAAATATTTCCACATAATAAAGTCATGCAGGCCTAGGCTTGAAATAATAGCGTCTGAAACAAAACTCACTCTCAATTTGTAAACATTCTGATACTTTCTTCTCTTGCTTTTTAAAAATATAGTGTCTTTGTTACTTTTCCAGTTGCTGAGACAAAGTATTTCACACAAAGTTAGAGAGGAAAGGTTTATTGTGGACATTTCTGTCTGTGATTGGCTGGCTCCAAGGCAGGGTGGCATGGCAGACTGATATCTAAGAGGAGAAACAGTTCATGGCAAGCAGAAGGCAGCAAAGCAAGCAAGGGAGCTTGGCAACTTTTTCTGCCCCTTTTATACTCTAGGCTACTGGGGAATAGGGCAATGCCAAATCAATCATTGGACTGACCTGGTAATCACACACCCTTAATCTCGGCATTGCACTCTAGATTCGGCCACCTCTGAAAAAGCCCACCTATGACCACATGAAGTTTCGGGGGGACATCTAGATAGAGGTCATAACATAGGCAGAATTAAGTGGGAGGGAAAAGGTAAAGGAAGAGGGAAAAAAGATGGTGAACAGAGAAAAAAGGCTATGTTTCTTCTTTTGTCTCGGTGAACATAATTGTATTTTTGTTTTATTTGTATATGTTGCAGTTCATGTAGTTTATGGTCATCTTGGGGAGTGGTTATGTGTACACGTTATATCGTGTTTTTATTTACACCCCCCAGTCCGCTACCCCATTTTTCATTCTTGTGGATATTAATCTTAGCTCATGTTATGACATACAATGTTTACATTAATTGAGGTTATTAGGTTCCTATACATGGCACATCTCTGTTCCTATTTCTCCTTTCCCTCCTACTCACCCCTCTCCATTGTTCCCTGGGACCACTTCCCTATTGCAAGAGATCCAGCCCCTTGTCCCTTTCTATCTGTCCTTTATGATTTTCTTAGTTTAGTTTTCCTCACTTAAATGAAAGGTACTATGATATTTAAGCTTGTGTGTCTGGTTTATTTCACTTAACACTGTATTTTTCAGCTTTATTCATTTTCCTACAAATGCCTCAAATTTGTCACTCATTACAGCCAGGTAGTATTCCCATATATATGTGTACCAGGGTTTCTTTATCCAGTCCTCTGTTGATGGGTATCCAGGCTGTTTCCAGGGTTGGGCTATAGGAATTGTGCTGCTGTGAACACTGGCATGCATGTGTTGCTCTAGTATGACGATTTGAGCTCGTTGGGGAAGACACCTAGCAGGGGGATATCTGGGTCATCTGGGATTTCTAATTTTAGTTCTTTGAGAAATCTCCATACTGATTTCCATAATGGTTGTACTAGTTTGCATTCTCAGCAACCTACCAAAAATAAAAGAAGGATCCACAGCCGCATCAGCATTTATTATTGCTTGATTTTTAAAAAATCAAGTTTACTTGCAATTTAGGTATATACAATGATCACATTCATCATAGGGATTTTGTACCTGTAAATAACATGTCTTGATTTGTCTTTTATTCCCCACCCTCTAACCATTCTTCCCTTCCTTTTTGGTTCCATTTTATCCTTCTTTTCTCTCTCTCTTTTTTTTTTATTTAAAGAAAGACAAAACAAAACGGAAAATGGGTAGAAATAGTACATGCTTTCAAAGAAAAAAGTAAACAGTAATAAATCACTTATTGATGTTTACATATTGTCCTCTTACAAATAATTGTTCAAGATACAAAAGTGAAATATATAAATGGGAATTCAAACAGGGAGACTGCAAATAGTTCTGTTCAACTATCTAATAAAAACTTAGTAATATGGCTATGAATCCTATACACTTTTTTCATTTATTTTATTTTTTATTTTATAGAATCTGAAAATGATTTTATAAATTCATGTAAATTGCACAGAATAGTGGATTACATTTTGGTGTACTGCAACTTGCATATAATATACATTGATTTTTTTTTTTTTTGGAGGTGCTGGCTTGGCTTCCCAGAGTCCTCAGTTCCAACATGGCGTGGATCTCAGGAGACACTGGTAATTCTCCCCCTGGAAGGGCTGCAGTGGGCCACACTACTGCCGCTTACCTGGGAGGGGAGGTGCTGGTTTGGCTTCCCAGAGTCCTAAGCTCCAACATGGCGTGCAATCCTATACACTTAAACATACATGCATTTATCTATATCTTCATTTATGTTGAGATTAAATAAACTAAAGCAGACTAAAATCGCTCTGAACAAAGATTAATAATATTGCTGGATTTCATATCATGACACTCCAGGATCAGCACTGGGTACTGTAATGCTTTTTTTTCCTTCAAAGCATTTGTTCATTTCATCATGTGTCATGCATTCAGTTCTGGTAAACTGTTTATAGGTTTTATGCAAGCATGAATCTTAACATGTATTTCTACCCTTTCTATATTAGAGGGAGAAACAGAACAAAGCAAGACAGAACAAAACATATTCCTATAGACACCTAAAACTAAAAAGACATATAAAACTGCTGTACAATCTGTTGTTATCATCAATAGAATTGGCTATATCATCAGATAAAGTATAATTGAATATATCAGTACATAACAGTATTAATAGAAATACAACTTTGTAGATAGTGTGGAACTACAAAAACAGGTAGTATCAAATCAGAATGGATATCAAATCAGAATGGATATCAGAAATCATTGTCATTTTCAGTATAGTTGTCTATACTCTCTGTCTTGATACTATCAACCTAACAGTTTTGAATAAAATCTGTCAATAACAAGCAGCAATCAAACAAGTCAGATTTAACTAAGATCAGTCATGATATAACAGTATAAGTTATACAGGGATCCAGATTAAGTTAATAGGAAATTAAAGATAATTACTGTGCTATATCCTTATATTTTTAGAATAGCCGTCTGTTCCCTCAGATCTAGTGCTTGTATACAAAGTGAGATGGAATAAGTTCTATCTAAGCAGAGTCGTGCGAGTAATATGGGTTTTAATTCCTGATACACTATTAGCAATATCTTCTGCTGTCTTTTTAAAGAACCCTTTCACTCCCCCAGGGTGTACTGAGTATTTTTGGGTCTCCCCAACACCCTCAGTTTTATATCGGGGGGCAACCTGCTATTTACCTAAGTGTTTCCGAACTTTCTCACTCCTGGACTTGATCTCTAGTTGTATTTCTTTACTTATTAAAGCCTGTCTTTCCAACCTATCCATAAATACTGGTCCAGTTGCCCCTATTACTCTCTGGTTCCCTATCACATAGAGTTCTGTTTTCTCATATTTGATTTTGGTCCATATACCCTTCTTCAGGATCCTATCACTTGGTCCACTCTGCTTGCAATTCTTTTTATCCTTAATTTAGTGTATCTAGGCCATCTATATTAGAAATTACATCCAATCTTCTCTGCCTCATTTCTGTTATGCTCTTTTTCTGTCATTAGTTGTCTGTCTTCTTCATTTCACTTTTTGCTCCATTCATTGGGGCCTCTCTGCTACTGTTCCTGAAATTCTGGTGCTTTTCTCCCTCTTTAGAATGTCCTGTAGTATTCTCTGTAGGGTTGGATTGGTGGTTGTGATTTCCCCCAGTTCCTCTTTATCTTGGAAGCATCTTGTTTCTCCATTAATTTCCAGGGACATTTTTGCAGGGTACATCAATATGGGCTGGAGACTATTTCCTTTCAGGACTTGGAATACTTCGCTCCACTCTCTTCTCGGTTTGATGGTTTGTGCTGAGAAGTCTGCCATAATTCTAATGGGCTTTCCCTTGTAGGTAATCTGTTTCTTGTCTCTGACAGATTTTAATATTCTGTTCTTATATTGGATTTCTGGGATCTTGATTATTATATGCCTGGGTGTAGTTCTGTTTTGGTTGTAGGTGCCTGGAGTTCTGTATGCCTCATACATATGAATATCTTTTCCTTTCCCTATGTTTGGGAAGTTTTCCTTAATTATTTCTGTGAATAGCCTTTGTAATTCCTTTGTTTATAACCCAGGTTCTTCATTCACATTCTTTATTCTTAAGTAATAGATCCTCTTGTCGTCTTCTAGCCTTTGTATTGTTACTGCTTATTTCCTTGTTATTTTAAAGAAATTTTTCCTTTCATGATCCCACATTGCAAACCTGTCCTCTAGTTCGCATAATCTATCCTTAGCTTCTTTCAAGCAGTTTTGGCAGCTTTCAGTGGAGTTTTTAATTTCCTAATGATCTCTTTGAACCTGTTTCATGTATTCTATCTTTTCTCTATTTTCTTCATCAAACAATTCTCTCCTTTTTTTGTGTTCTTCCCTTCTTCCCTCTGTTTTTTCTTGAGATGTGCTTAGCATTTCTTTAATTATTCTATTTATATCTTGCTTTACTTGGTTAAAATACTTCATTTTTGAACTCGTCTATGAGGTCCTGAAGATATCGCTTTATATCTACTGGTGCCCTGTCTGATATTGCATGTTTGCTGTCCTCATTCTCCTTTGCATTTACCTTTCCTGAATCAATGTTCTCAAGATTAGGGACTGGGGACCCTTTCTTGTTACTTCCTCTTCTCATATTTTTTGTTCCTTTCATACAAGTGTATATAGGAGGCCCAGCTTCTTTCTTTGTTGGTTACAATTCATCTTAAGCGTGCTGGCTAGGTGCTCCTGCCCATTGCAGTGTACAGATGGGGCAGCCTATGCTAGGCCTGCCCTTCTGGGTCAGTCAACCTGCTGAAGGCTTCACTGCATTAGGGTGCACTGCCAGGCGTAGGAACTTGGTTTGGGCTAACTTATTGGGTCTCAGTCCATGGCGTCACTCAGGTCAAGTGCTTCCCACCATTCCTGCTTGAGAAGGAGCAGCTGACTGAAGTCACTGCAGCCCCTTGTTCTGGCTAGTGTGCCTGGTCCCAGAATGTCGTCTATTGGATCCCCTTTTTCTGTGGATTTGTTTTATTCCCATCACTCACTGCAGGGCGATGCAGGATTCCCCTCCAGCTCGGCAATCAGTTCGGTTCACTGATTCCCATCCTTAGTGTGAATGTGTCTCTAGTGAGTTGAAACTGGCAGGCTTTTGGGTAGCTCAATAAGTCTCCGCTGTGAGGGTTCAAGCACAGCAGTAGCAGGGTGTTTAAGCAGTGAGTTCAAGGGGCAGTCCCAAAACCGTAGCTGTTACAGTAGTAGCACTAGGACTGTATGTTTAATTGGTTTTTCTCAGCTTAGTTTGTTCCTGGGTCAGGAGGGTCTATCACCTGCTGTTCAGGACTCCCAATGCTGTATTATTTGTGGACTCTAAGTTGACTGTCTCAGGGAGCCTCTGTAGCCTGCTGTTATCTATCTGCCATCTTTTTCAAATCTATCCTTTTCTCATTTTTTCTTTTCCCCCTCTTTCCTTTCCCCTTCCGCCTCCCTAATTCCCCCTTCCTTTTGAACCTATCTTTTGTACAATTTGGTTATTATTTCTATTATCAGGTTCTCACACTAGTGAGACTGCGATATTTACATGTGTGTCCAATTTACTTCACTTAAGAGTGTGGTCTCAAGGTCCATCCATTTAGCAATAAATGTCTCAAGTTTATCCTACTTTATGGCAGAGTAGTACTGCATTGTATTTAAAAATTACATCTTTTTAATACATTCATTGGTTGATTCCTAAGTATTTCATTGTTTTGGATGCTGTTGTGAAAGGTGTCATCACCATAATTTCTCTCTCAGTGAGTTTGTTGTTTGTGTACAGGAATGCTATTGATTTTTGAGTTCTGACTTTGTATTTAGCTACACTGTTGAATTTGCTTATTAGCTCTAGTAGTCTTTTGGTGAAGTTTTTGGGGTCTTCTACTTCACTTTTGGTGAAGTCTTTGGTACTCTTCTAGAGTACCATGTCATTGGAAAGTAATGGTAATTTAACTTCTTTCTTTCCAATCCTTATTCCTTTTATTTCTTTCTCTTGTCTAATTGCTCTGGCTAAAGTTTCCAGAACTATATTGAATAGGTGTGGTGATAGTGGACATCCTTGCCTTGAAAGTGAAAGCTTTAAGTTTTTGTCCATTTCCTATGATGTTGGCTGTTGGTTTGTCATAGATGAGACAGATTATCAGATTGAGATAAAGACCATCTATTCCAATTTTCTGTAGGTCTTTTATCATGAATGAGTGTTGAACTTGGTCAAAGGCTTTTTCTTCATCTATTGAGATGATGACGTGATTTTTTGGAAGGGCTCTGTTAATATGATGTATTATACTTATGGACTGGCATAGGTTGAAATAACCCTGCATTCCTGGGATGAATCACACTTGGTCATGGTGTATAATCTTCTTGATGATTTGCTGCATTCTGTTTGCCAATATTTTATTGAGGATTTTTGCATCTATATTCATTAGGGAAATTGGCCTGTAGTTCTCTTTTTCGGTTGGATCTTTCTCTGGTTTTTGGTACCAGGGTGATACTTGTCTCCAGGAATGAGTTAGGGGGTACTTTCATTTTTGTGAAAGAGTTTGAGAAATATTGGCATTAAATCTCTAAATTTCTTATAGAATTCAGTGGTGAGTCAATCAGGACCTGGGCTTTTCTTTGTTGGTAGGTTTTCAATTATTTTCAACTTTATTAATTGATATTGGATTATTTAGACTTTTTATATAGTCTTGATTTAACTTTGGTAATTCATACCTATCTAGGAATTTGTTCATTTGTTCTGTGTTTTCCACCCTATTAAAGATTCTCGAAGTAGGTATTGACGATCATCTGAATTGCCACAGGATCCATAGTGATTTCACCTTTGTCATCCCTAATTGCATGAATTTGATTTTTTATTTCCTGTTTTTGATAAGGTTGGCTAGGGATTTATTTATTTATTTATTTTGTACTGGGACTCAAACTCACAACTTTGTGCTTGCCAGGCAAGCACTTAGGCCATTGAGCTATATCCCCAGCCCTATTTATTCTTTCAAAGAACCAAATCTTTGATTCATTAATTGTTTGTATGACTTTCATAGTCTCTACTGCATTAATTTTTGCTCTTTTTTTTTGGTACTGAGGATGGAACTCATGACCTCATCCTTGCCAGACAGCACTTATGCTGCTGAGCTAAATCCCCAGTTTTGCTCTGGTTTTTATAATTTCCTCCCTTTTTTGGGTTTGGGCTGGACTTGCTCCCCTTTTTCTAGAGGTTTGAGGTACAACATTAGGTAGGTTGTGCTCACTATGTTTTCCTGATGTGAGAATTCTCTACTATAAATTTTCCTCTTAGGAAAACTTTCACTGTACCCCGCAGGTTCTGGTATATTGTATCTGCATTTTTGTTTAGTGGTAGGTATTGTTTAATTCTTCTTTAATTTCATCTGTGACACATTTGTTGTTCAGGAGGGTGCTATTTAATTTTCATGTGTTTATGCGGTTTTTGTGTTTTCTTTGCTATTGATTTCTAATTTCATTGCACTCTAGTCAGATAATATGCAATTCCTTTGCATTTGCTTAAGAATGTTATATGTGGTCTATCTTAGAGAACATTCCATGTGCAGCTGAGGAAAATGTATATTCTGACATTCTGGGTGGAACACTCTGTAAACATCTACTGAGTCCATTTTGTTCACAGATTTAGTTCAGTTCTGATATTTTACTGATTTTTTTTCCTGGTTGATCTATATATTTGTGGCAGTGGGCTATTAAGGTCAGTGGCTATTATAATTGTGTTAGTGCTTATTTGATTTTTCATGTTCATTAATATTTATTTTATGTAGTTGGGTGCTCCCATATTTGGTGCATACATATTTATGATTATCTCTTCTGCTTAAAAATTTCCCCTAGTTGGGGTTGGGGATTTAGCTCAGCGGCATAAGCGCCTGCCTTGCAAGCAGGCAGTCGTGAGTTTGATCCCCGGTACCGATAAAAAGGAAAAAGACCAAAAAAAAAAAAAAATTTTCCCCTAGCAAGTATGCAGTGACCTTTTTTTTTTTTTTTTAATCTTCTTTGATCAGTTTTGGTTTGAAATTCACATTGTCTTCAAACAGAATAGCCACCCCTGCTTTTTTCTGGGTTCCTGTTGCACAGAGTATTATTTTCCATCCTTTGACTTTCAGTCTGTGAGTTTCTTTTTAAATTAAATGTGTTTCTTTTATGTGGCATATTGTTGGATCTTGTTTCTTGATCCATTTTGCTGGTCTGTTACTTTTCATTGGTGAATTGAGACCATTTACACTAATGGTTATAACTGATATGTACTGGCTTATCTTTGTCATGTTAGTTTTCTACTGTTTGTTCCCTGCATTTCCCCTGTTTAACTGCTTGTCTTTCCTGGTGGTTTCTTTCTACTGGTGTTTGGTGGAATTATGGTCACTTTTATTTCTGTCCAGAATATCTTTTAATATACTTTGTAAGTTGTTCGGTGCTTATGGATTTTTTCAATTGTTCTTTGTCACGTAAGTATCTTATTTCTCCATTAGTTTTGAAAGATAGTTTTGCAGGGTACATCAATGCAGGTTGAAAGTTGTTTTCTTTGAGGGCTTGAAAATACTTTATTACAAACTCTTCTTGTCACATTGAGATGTCTGCTGTGATTCTGATGTGTTTTCCTTTATAGGTGATCTGTTTCTTTTCTTTAACAGCTTATAATATTCTTTGCTTGTGCTGAATTTCTGGGACCTTGATTATTATATTCCTGAGTGTAGATTTATTTTGGTCATGGCTAATTGGAGTTCTATATGCCTCACTTATCTATAGATCATATTTTCCCATGCTTGGTAAATTTTCGGCTATTACTTCTACAAATTGTTTGTTTTATGTCATTTGTGTTGACTCCTGCTTTTTCACTGACCCAAATCCATTTTATATTATTTTCTTTGTATTATCATGCAGCTGTTGAATTTTTTCCTAATCCCCTTTTATTTTTAAGAGATCTTTCTGTTGATGATCTCTACTTGCGATCCTGTCTTCAAGGTCTGAAAGTTTGTCTTCAGTTTTGTTCATGCAGTTTTGCAAGCCTTTAATGGAATCGTTAATTTTCTGGATATCTATTTGAATCTGTTTCATGCATTCTATTTCTTTCCTGTGTTGGGCATTTATTGTTTTCATCATTTTCCTAGGCTGCTCTCTGGTTTTTTAAAACCTGTATCTACTCTGGAGTTGCTTAGCAATGTCTTAAGGTTGCCATTTCTGTTTTTTTTTTTTTTTAATTGGTGCCAGGGATCGAACTCACAACTGCCTGCCTGCAAGGCAGGCACTTATGCTGCTGAGCTAAATCCCCAGCCCCCACCATTTCTGTTTTTACTCAAGAGGTTTTTTTTTTTTTTTTCTGATCTGATTTGCTCAGTTTTGTCCTGGATTTGTTTCTTTACTTCGGTTGCTGTCATTTAGGAAATTTCAGGTGTGTGTCTTTTATTTTCCTCTATCTCATTGTCTCCTGGACTTGTTCTAGGTAGGCTGGGGGTCTGAGGTTATGTTTTGCTTCTGCATCGTATTTCCTATTTAAATGTTTTAAATTTTGTATTCTATGTTAATCCTTCTAAGTTTTTATAGCAGGTAGCTATATGACTAGTATCAAAGCCTCTCTAGGATAGGGCTGTTCTTCAGGGACATCTTCTGTGTGTGGGAGGTTCTTGGTTTTGTGTCTGTCCCAACCCCCTCCTTCCCAGTTAATTCAGGGGAGATGTTGGCATCTGTCTGGCTCAGCCCCCAGTCCTTTGGCACTGGGCTGTGGTGAGTTTACTACCCCAGGGTGTCCCAGTATTGTTACAGAAGGGAGAACAACTGATTACAGCAGATCTGACATCGTAGCTAAAGCAGTACCATTAGCAGTAACAGTATCATCAAGCACAGCCTAGAAACAGACAGACTGGTAACTATTAATTTAAACACAGGAGCAAACTGTACAGTTATGTAACAGAATCGTCATAAAGTGGGAGCTCATATGCAAAGTGTTCACCCTTGGTAGAGTGGTTTACCTGGTGGTGGGGAAATTTAAGAGTGATAGTGGAGGAAAGAGTAATAAGATCCAAAATATAGAGTAGATATTGTAATAATGAAAGGGAAAGAACGTGATAAAAAGGAATGAACAACTGGAATGAAAGGAGAAAAGGAAGAAAGGAAAAGATCATATGTATATTGGTAAACTTATATAAAGGTATGTATGTATTTGTATGCAAGACAGATAACTATAATATCAACCTCTGTCAATTCAGCAAAAAAAAAGAGTTTGTTGATTGTTCACAGTCAGTACAGATTGAACTCCTTGTTCTACTCTTTCCCCCCTTCTCACTACTGCACTTGACTAGTCTTAAAAAAAAATAAATAAATAAATAAAAAAAGTTTGTGCTGTCATTGATTATTTTTGTGCTTAGATCTTGTAACCAGAACTCCTTTGAAAATAATAATATGCAATATACTAACTAGTATTAATTTCCTGCAGTTTTTAAAAAATTCTGTATCATTTCTATCCTTTTTTCTGTTTTTCTTTTTAAAATAAAAAATCGTTTTCTTGACAAAAAATAAACTCTTGATTCTTGTTATAGAAAAAAAAGGGTGATAGTGGATAATATAGAGATAACTGAAGAGAAATATAGTAAAGCAAGACCAGAGGACATAGGATGGTCACACAAGCTCTGGGCAGACAGAGAAGAGAGCAGATGAGGAAAAGGAAGGAGGAAGCAAGGGATTATCAAAGTTAGCCAGGGAGATCCAAGAGAGTATTTACTCATGACCCAGATGAAAATCAAGAGAGATAACTCAGAATTTTCGGCACAGCTAAAAAGATAGAAATATGAAATAAAAGTGGCCTTTATTTTAAGAATGCAGAGAGAGAACCCCTTTTCTCAGCCGGACACGTGGTGTGGGGGTGTACACATAGCTTAGATTTGGGGTGGTACCTAAGGGGCATTACTGATGCACAAGTAGCCTAGGGGCGGGGAAGATGACCTCAACATAGAGCGCCTTGGTTCAGCCTCCCAGCGCTGCAGCGTCCCACCCAGGGCAAATCCTTTTATTTTTGTCTTTTTATTGTTAGGAAAAGGGCAAAGTTTTTCTTTCTTTTACTATTTCCTGCTGAAAGAGGGCGCTGTATTGGGGTTTAGGAGAGTGGACGGGATGATGGTTGATGCCCATGTAGAAACTGGTGCCAGGTGTTTTAGCCAGGGCAACTTTATCATTGGTGAGTGCCCACACATTAGACTTGGTTGTAGTCCTTGTGGTGATTTCATGTAACAGGACTTTATTAAGTATATCAGCAGTCTCTCTGTGGAAAGACTTTTATTTATCCTGAAAAAGTACAAACAAAGGTGATAAAATATTTGAGAGTTTTGTGGCAAGGCATGTGTGTAAAATTTATCTGTCAGTCTTGACTAGGGTTGTGTCTGAGAAATTGGTGAATAGAAAAGGAAGGGGGTGCTATGTATCCCTGAGAGAGGAGGGGGTTTGCTAGAGATAACAGGTGTAAGCTGTTGAGACCTCAGAGTGTCTGGGTCAGTCTGCATAAACACAAAGGAAAAAAAGACATAGGACAGTAAAGTGAGTGGTGGAGGGAGGAATGACCGGCGCAGCTCCCCAATGAGACAGGAGACGCTCTTGTGGGCGACAGTTAACTGCTGGTTTATTTACGCGGGCTCTGGTTTATATATTTGGCCGTGACCAATCACAGGCTGCCACGAGGAAGCAGGGCGGGAATGGGATGCAGGCTCTGGCTACTATATCCAGCTGTGGCCAATCAGGAGTTGCCACAGAGTACGGAGTGAGCACAAAGTGCGCACGGGTTGGCTAATTTAAAGAGGGACATAGCGCATTGCGGAAGCTGGCGTGGTCCTTAGTCCCGGGTGGGGTATGGTATGTTGAGCACCTGCGCCCAACATCTCCCCCTTTCTTTATAACTGACGCAGGGTCTCCAGAGGTCGGTGCCCCTCATGAGGTGTCACGCTGCAGTCATGACAATGCCTCACTACTCGTTGGTGCTCTTTTGGAGGGGGCGGGAGTATTGTTTTATGAGCCCAACCCGCATGCTCGCCGACATGGGGACCGGGGTGTCTCCTGGCCAAGGACGACACCCCCTGCGATGCTTTACTCCACACCTGCGTCACAGCATGGCGAGCCATGCTGCCGGGCTTTGACCAGATTCCATGATCAGCAATGCTTGTTTGATACTTTGTCCCTATTCCTTTGTCTGCGAATCCGACAGAGCAGAAGTAGACTGCCGAATGCGGCAAGTGTAGTCATGGTAGCCAGAACTCCTATTCCTGCCCATTCCTTTATGGAAGCCAATTGGAGAGTTGGCCTGAGCTGGATCACAGGAAACTCGTCTGGGTCTGTCATAACTGGAATCCGTACGAACTGGAGTACCTGCATAACAACAGCTGAAAGTGCACTGTTATCCCAACATTGTAACATATAACAGGTTGCGGTGGAGCAATTTGGAAAAGTCATATTTGTGGTGCTTATGGTGGCCAGGGAGAATCCCCATAATATCTCCTGGGAGTATCCATCCAGGGGGTCACAAGCGGTAAACTGGAGGACCCTTGCCCAGATAGGGGTGCAGAAGGATCCCCGGGGCCTCCGAGCTGGCGCGCCCTTAATTGCAGCGGGCTCGACTTGGGCCCCCTGCAAGATGCAGGTCAGGAGGTAGAGCCCTAGGTCTTATACGGGGCGGCCCTGGGATCCCGTACTCGCTTTCATTGACCCATTTACTCTGAGAAATCCTGTGTTGCAGCTCATTTATGGCCTCAGAGTAGGGCCCTCTTGACTGCATGTGTGTGACTTCCCCTCTTTCGGTGGTGTCTGCATCCGCCATTTTGTATACTTCTTCTTCCTCCCCCTCATTACCTGACGAGTCCTCTGTTTCTGGGTTGGGTGGGGTCACCTCGCCTGCGGCACTGGGCTCGCGAGATTGCTCGCGGGAGGATTCTGCCTGATGGTAACCAAGCGCCATGGCGCCAGCCCTTATATGGTCACGACAAGAGGCGTCTGCGAGACAGCTTCTCACCACTGCCCAAAGGGGTCTGACTCCTGGCTCCAGGAGGCCATTTTCTGCTGCAAAGTCAAGATCTCTCCCTAATTTATCCCAGCTGGGGATGGTAACGGACCCCGTGGGACCAAACCAAGGTGCTACCTTATCGACCTGATCGAGGAAGTTTTGAATTTGTTCTTGTTTCATTTGTAATCCCTTTTCTCTCAGTAAGTCGCTTAAGGCAACTGACAGTAGCTGAGTAGCGGTGTTACCCATGTTAACCGAAATTTCAAGAGTTTCTTTTTTATTTATTTATTTATTTATTTATTTTGTTTTCCTTTTTCATTTTTTTTTTTTTAACAGGGACAGCTTAGTCCCCGTGCCCCTTTACGGCGCCCCCAAAACCTGCCTCTTTATGGTACCGGGAACTCTCTTTACGAGTTCCTCGACCCTTGCGACGCGTCCGCCCAAGGTTGCCTGATAGCCCCCGCCATCCGGCCCTGTTGCGTAGCACCTGCTACCAACGTTGAGCAGTTTAACCTGTCAGCCCCCGCCCACCGAGTAGCCCCTGCTATCGGCGCTTGATGGTTTTACCTGTTAACGTCTCTGTTCCGTCAGAGAGAGAGGTTCGTTCCCCGTACTGTCGGAGAGAGGATCTCAGCGATCCAGGAGAGAGGGTCTCAGCGCTCGTCTCAGCGCTCCCCGTACGGGCCACCAGTTGACCGGCGCAGCTCCCCAATGAGACAGGAGACGCTCTTGTGGGCGACAGTTAACTGCTGGTTTATTTACGCGGGCTCTGGTTTATATATTTGGCCGTGACCAATCACAGGCTGCCACGAGGAAGCAGGGCGGGAATGGGATGCAGGCTCTGGCTACTATGTCCAGCTGTGGCCAATCAGGAGTTGCCACAGAGTACGGAGTGAGCACAAAGTGCGCACGGGTTGGCTAATTTAAAGAGGGACGTAGCGCATTGCGGAAGCTGGCGTGGTCCTTAGACCCGGGTGGGGTATGGTATGTTGAGTGCCTGTGCCCAACAGAGGAATATGAGAGAGCATTGTATAAGGGTTTGGCACCACTGAGTAGATTGGGGTAATAGCATTATTGAGTACCCTAAGCTCTTGTACTAGAGGGCAAGACCCATCAGGCTTGAGTACCAGGAGAATGGGAGTATTATCAGGTAAATGGGTAAGTTAATAAAACCATTGTCTAAAAGGCACTTAACTATAGGTTTAAGTCCCTGTAAGTGTTTGGGAGCTATGAGATATTGGGGAACACAAGGAAAAATTGAAAGATCCCTGAGACAAATTAAGTTAGGCATGGCATGGGCAGTGCAGGTGGATTAGAGGTATCTCAGACTATGGGATCGACCAGAGAAGAAGCACTCTGGAACCTGCATGTAATGGGCTCTTTCTGTAAAGGTTGAGTAGGCTGGCCATCGACACCCACTATAGAGACTGAAGACTTAATATAGTGGCCTGAAGACTCAGGAAGAACCCTATACGTGGCCTCTATGTCCACAAGTACAGAGACTGTCTTACCTGAGACCTCTAGTGGGACTTGAGGCTCTGAGAAGGATACCTTAATGGGGGCTGTAGGCCCTGAGCCCCGTCAGTCTTCAGCAGCAAGTCTGAGCAGATCTGTCAGAGAGGAATCTGGCAGTGATGGCATTTCCTGTGAGGGCTAGAAGTTAAAAGGATGGCTTACCTGCTCTCTGGCAGCTAGGACAGTCCAGTAGCCCTGGGGCAAGGCCCCAAAGGAATGCCAGGATTGGGGCATTTTCTCGCCCAACATTGTTTTTGCTGCACTTGAAGCATGGTCCAGGAGGGGCTCAGGCAGCTCCACCTTGAGTTGGTTTACCTGTCTCAGAGCTCCAAGTGTAACTGCTAAAAGACCAGATTGTTATTTTTTATCTCTGTTGTTGAAAAGCCACATTAAGAAGGTCTCTTGGGCTGGGGATTTAGCTCAGAGGCATGTATTTTTTTTTTTTTTTTTGTCTTTTTCCTTTTTATCGGTACCAGGGATCAAACTCACGACTGCCTGCTTGCAAGGCAGGCACTTATGCCGCTGAGCTAAATCCCCAGCCCCTAGCTCAGAGGCATAAAAGCCTGCTTGGCAAGCACAAGGTCGTGAATTTGATCCCTGGTTCCACAAAAAAAAAAAAAAAATTAAAAAAAGAATTTCCAGTAGGGGCTGGGGATTCAGCATAAGCACCTGCTTTGCAATCAGGCAGTCGTGAGTTTCATCCCCGGTATTGATAAAAAAAATAAATTAAAAAAAAAAGGTCTTTCTGTGGGGTTTGAGAGCCAAGTTTAGCCTTTTGTCTTGGGATCTGGCCCATGGTAGAAGGTATCTGTAGAATTAATTATGAGGAGTCAAATAATACAATCAACAGGATATTTATGATCATAACTTTAGCAATGGCCTCCCATAAGGAAATTTTAGGAACTGACATGTCATTTATTTGTCATATATAAGTACCTCTTTATGCTATTAGAATGTCTAATATCATCTGATTTTTAGAGGATGGCCTGTTTTATTAATTTTACCTTTTTATTTAGGAGAGAGATCAGCTATGGTGTCATTTAACGCCAGTTGAGTATAGTTAATTATGGTTTGGTGGAGGGCTGAACCAGGGCCGGTGGATGGGCTGGGAAAGGCTCAAACCTGGCCTCTGCCCCAGTGCTGGTCTTGTTGTTTTGCATGCATCATATAACCTTTTTTCTGGAAAAGATCTGGTGGATCCCAGCAAAATTCCTTTTGGATTTTATAATTATCTCTTAATTTATAATTAAGGAATTTATAATTATCTCTTAATTTGAGTTGTTGAACATTTAGAAGATTGCTAACAGTACAGTGCAGTATAGGCAGTAAGCTTAACATAGAACATTAAATGTCTATTAACCATAGGTGTTTTAACATTTGAGTACTGAAGAAATTTGTGAAGCATCTCTAAGTATATGTCTGGATCTGAAAGAAAACACTTGTTATATATTGCATAAATTTTAAGAAAAAGGCAGCAGAATTTTATATTTGAAGGCATGAATACACCATCAGACCAGCAACAATGAACTGTCTTAGTTATATGAACTTTAGTTGAGGTGTCTCCAATAAGGCTATGGAGATTATTGGAGGCTCCAATCAATAAACAAGAGCTGGTAAAATTACCAGGTGGCCACTTTTCCCGTTTATCAATTGAAGTTGTCCAGTGTCTCCTCACCCCAAGAAATTTTATTTAACCAGTTTTAGTACCATTTTGACCATCTGGCAAACTAGGGAGAAGCATGTTTTTTAAATCTATAACCCAAATAAACCTTGATTAAATGGTTTGAAAATGCAAAAAAGGAAAAAAAAAAGATTGTTGAGCTCAAATAAAAGGAACAGCTGTTTACAGAGCAGGCAAATGGACAAACATGGACAGATGATCTGTACATTATAAGTGGACTAAACAACAGATATATATGTAGAGAGACTGACAATCATAAAATTAGAGTGCACTCAAATATATTTGGCCAATTTGAACTATAATAAATAGACTAGTGTGAACCTTTTTGTAGATTAATAAGAGATCTCTTGAAATAAGGATGCTAGAAAAGGAACCTTGTTAGCTCAGAGAGTTAAGAAGGAATGGCCAGGCGCCCCTGCCTGCCCAGGCAGCCATTGGCCCCTTTTCCTCCCACCACATCCTGTCACCTGAGTTGCGCTGGTGTCTGGCCTGAGCCAAGCCACGCTAGGGGGATGGGACTCGGGGAGTGGGGCTGCTCAGGAGGCATGCGGAGTGGGAGGTGTGTGGAGCCCGAAGGGGGATCACAGAGCCAGCGCATGGCATGAAGGCCCAGTCCAGAACAGTCCGAGCAGGCCTGTGGGTGTGCACTGTGCCCACCCCACCTGCTCACAGCCCAATGCTGTCTGCGAACACCTCTCCCCATCCTGGCCTGCGGGTTGGCCTTACAGTGGGGCAGGGATTAGAATCGGGGAGGAAAGGACGATGTTGAGAAAGCTGCGAGATTTGGTGTGTGAGATATAGGAAGAAGTTGTAAAGGAGCCACTTCCTAAGTGTGGGGGGAAGAGGGATCCTGGAGGCACATCCCTAAAACAAAGGCCTAAACATGGAGAGTTTTGCCAACTTGTTGTCATTGTGATAAAAGCAAAATAAAAGATCAGCTTTTTGGTTTTTGGTAGCCTTTTGAATCAGGCACCCCAAAGGTGTGGGTTTTTTGGGGGAGAGCAAAAGATATTTCCCATGATCAAATCACAGTAAAGAGAGCCAACAGACCTCGATCTAAAGCAGACCAGGCTGTCACTTGGCCTTTTAGACCGACAGTAATTGATTCCAACTCTTGCTTTTTAATTGTCATCAAAAGGCATGAGTGGATTCCCAGTGGATTATAGTAACGGCTCTGTCTTGGAGGTGCCCAAGGGACGTGAGAACTGCTACCCTAGTCCAGGCACAGAAGAAAGATCCGGCGTGGGGCCCGGCCCACCACTGAGTAATCCTTAGATGAAAATTGGCTCACCTGCGGCAAATGAATTAGACTGGTGTTTGCAAACCAGCAGCAACAAGTTGAGCAACTCCCTCATGTTGAGAAGTGAGGAATTAATCCAGGATGCGGTCCAGTCTGTGAATAGGCAGTGGACTCAAACTGGGAAGACCCAGGAATCACTTGCCTGCCACCTGGTTGGGGAACCAACTAATAGAATTTTCGGTGTAGCTAAAAAGACAGAAATATGAAATAAAAGTGGCCTTTATTTTAAGAATGCGGAGAGAGAACCCCATGACCACTGAGGTCTGGTTTTTCTCTCTGCCAGGAACGTGGTGTGGGGGGCATACATATAACTTAGGTTTGGGATGGTGCCTAAGGGGCATTACTGATGCACAAGTAGCCCACTGGAGTTCATTTCATGCCATAGGTAAATATCCTAGGAGCGGGGAAGATGACCTCAAGATAGAGCTCCTTGGTTCCGCCTTGCAGCCTCTCAGTGCTTCAGCATCCCATCCAGGGCAAATCCTTTCAATAACTAAGAAAGGGGGAAAGAAGATGAATAGAGCAGAACAAAAATAGAGGTAAAAGAACTTTTTTTTTTTTTTTTTGTCTTTTTCATTTTTATCGGTATCAGGGATCGAACTCACGACCGCCTGCTTGCAAGGCAGGCGCTTATGCCGCTGAGCTAAATCTCCAGCCCCCAAGGTAAAAGAACTTTTAAAAAAGAAACAAAAACAAACAAACCAGCAAAGAAAAAATAAAAATAAAATGTAACATAATTAAAAAAACCAAAATTCCTCTGGTGTGCACGGAGAGCCCCAAACTCCTGGGTAACCCTGCAGAGGCTGGGGTAGAGTTAGTGCTGGATTCAGGCTGATCCTGGCCTCCAGAGGTGGGGGCTGGGGCCAGTCTTCAGGCGTGCTTTCTGTGACCCTTAGCGGCCTGCCTGCTCCTTGCCCTGTTTCTCTGGGTGTCTCTCCCAGCTACTGTGCTGCCCTCAGACAACGGCGGGGCTGCTTCCAGTCCTGTGAATAGTTGACACCTCCTGGACCTTGCATGGCCGGTGTCTGTCCTCGCAGGTCCCTTGTTGCAGGGAGGGGTGGGGTGCTGTGATGTGGTCTGACCTCTGCTCCTGCAGGTGGCGTTCCAGGCCGCTCAGTCCGGGTTCTTACTCCTCTCCCGGAGGGAGTGCTAACCTCCCACTGCTTGCTTTGCAAGGTCCCCTCCACCTGCCTCCGCCAGCCCCGTAGTCTGTAACCTCTTGTTGTAGGGCAAGGTGAGGTGGATGTTGTTGATTGCGGTGGGGTGACTTTCTGCTCCTGCCCTCACCCCCTCCTCGCATGGGACAGCCCCGGGGTGCTCATTCCTGCAGAGCAGTCCTGTTTAATTCCTGCGCGCGCGTGTCATGGAGGAGGGGCTAGCTGTTCCATTTGCTTGAGCCTGCTAGTCCCTAGAGGGTCCAGTTAGTGCACAAAAGGGAAAGTAAAGAAAGAAAAAGAAAAAAATGCGGCCAATCATCAGGGAAGGAGCGATTCACTCCTGTGTATGCCGGCGCAATTTACTGCGGGTTCTTCCATTTGGAGGAAGGCAAGAGAGGCTGGGAGCTTGTACCCCAAGACTGTCCCGCGTGGCTGGATTTAGCCACACTGTTTTAGTCTGTCCATTCCCCCTCTTTTCTTCTTTTAAGCTTCTCAGTGTGGTGGTCCCTCGCCATTTAGTCCTATATCTGAGTTTTTAGTTGAATTCTCTGAGTAGCTCTGAGTGAGGCTCCTTCTCTATTCAGCCCTGTTGAATCTGGTTGATTTCTTAATAGTTGCCTTTCTTTCAGGAATAAGATAGACTCCTAGGGTTGCTTTAATTTAATTTGCATTTCTCTAATGGACAGAGATATTGAACATTTTATATATATATCTATATATATATATATTTGTTGACCATTTGTATTTTTTCCTTTGTGAAGTGTCTGTGTATTTCTTTTGCCCATTTCTGACTGGGCCTTTAAGTGGTCTAATTTTTTTGGTTTTTTTTAGTTCTTCTTATATTCTTGGTATTAGTCCTCTATCTGAGGAGCAGCTAGCGGCACACAGTGTGTGACTCGTAAAGGTTTGACTCATCAAGATAATCAAGAAAGAGGACAAAGTAATATAATCCCAGCATGGGGGTGCTGAGGAAGGAGGATCTCAAGTTTGAGGGTAGCCTGGGCTTTGAGACCCTGTGTCAAAATACAGAAGAATAGAGGAGGGTCCTGGATGAGGGGCTCTGCTCTGTTTCCTGGGATTTCTGCCTGCCCTTCCCCTGCTGCTCTGGGGACCCCTTGCAGACACACAGGTCTTGTGCACATAACCTGGCACTCCCTTTGGGCAGTAGGCAGGCTCATCCTGGTACTTTTGTGGATATTGTATTGCAAGGGTCAGTGCTGGGTGTGGTCCAGCCTCAGAGCCCAGGAATTAACCGCCCACTCAGAAAATCCACCTTCCCTCTGGGCCTTCTGCAGTGTTCTTCAGCTGGTGGGTTCTTTTTAGTGTTGCAGAAAACAGACAGGACACGGGAAGAAAAGAAATGGCACTGGGAAGGCTTAGGAGTCCGTTTATTATACCTGTGGGCTTCTGATCAGGGTCACTCCCAAAGGGTCAGAGCCCTGCCCAGTGAGGTTTCAGGGCTTTTAAAGTAAAAATAAATGGGAGGTAGGAAGGTAGATTCAGTGTATAAGATCAGAAGTTTAGATGACAACCTGGGTTTCTAAGGGAGTTTAAACATTTCAGGTTATATTTAAGGCCATCGGTTATACAGAGGAAGAAATGTCCTGTTACATTTTAAGTTACCTAGCGAGGCCATCTGTCAGGCAAGCTTTCACAAAGAAAGAAATGTTCTGTCATCGGGTTTGTCCAGTCAAGGACACATCTGCCTGATCCTGACAGCCATCCCTGGCAAGCTTTATTACAGTTTTAAATTCCCTTTCACTGGGCCACATTTTCCTGGCTGCCAGAGAGCCAGGTTAGAGCAGGGCTGGGGAGAGGCTGACAGGAGGGGGCTGACTGGGGCAGGACAGCAGCTTCAGCTACCTTCTTGTTTTTAAAAGAAACCGAGCCTAGGCTTGTTCACTCTTGCAGCAAGTATGTATGGAACTGTGACATGCTGGGCTTGGGACACACAATCTCCACCGCCAGAATCCTTGTCTTCCTGCAGCCTCTGGTTTTAGAGGGGTACAATCACAAGTTAGTGAGGTCCTCTTGGATGGTGACAAGTGCTCTCCAGGACCAAGATGAAGTTAAGGGATAGAAAGAGACTGGGGAAGGGTTGGGGCTCCTTTGAGGATGATAACATCCCTTTTAAGAAAGGGCATTTGAGTAAAGGGTGTAAGAAGCTGGAGCCGAGCTCAGTGGTGTGTGCAAGGCCTTGGGTTTCAGCTGCAGCACTGAAACAAAGTCTGCACCTCCTGTGAGGGGTGATCTCGACTGCTCACTTGTGTGACACCTATGAATCTTTTGTGTGTGTGTGTGTGTGTGTGTGTGTCTTTTTCCTTTTTATCGGTACCGGGGATCGAACTCACAACTGCCTGCTTGCAAGGCATGTGCTTATGCCGCTGAGCTAAATCCCCAGCCGGGCCGCAGGGCCATCCCCTCTTCCCCTCTCCCCCAGCTGAAATTTAAATAACACCTATGAAATTTAAGTAACGCACACTTCTGGGTACCAGCCGGGTCCTGAGACGGGGTCATGCCTTGGGAGTGACCTGCTTCCTGGCTGTCATAACATGGGCAGCTTCCCTCCACCGCAATCTTTCATCTTGGTGTTTCTGCTTTGGAATCAATCAACCATGGATTGAAATCTCAGAAACTGTAATCTAAAATAAAGTTAGCCCTGCTTCCTCTGCCCTCTGTTCGTTTTCCATGATGGGGGCAGCCTGCGTGAAGCCTGTCTCTTGCTCTGGGAACCAGTCTGGCTCCGGGCATATTTTGCGCTTCTGGGCCTGGATTGCCTGTCTCCCCATCCCATCGGCCCTGTGCTTTCCTGACCTCTCCGGGAACCTGGGGTTTTAATCCTGCAGCAGCAGCTGTAGTAGAAATGCCTACTTGTTTCCCCTGGAGTCCAGCAGTCACCACACAAGTCTCTGACAGCCTGGGGCGAGGGTCAAGGTTTCCCCAGACAGCAAGAAAGGTCCACCTCCCATGAAGTCTTGGCATGTGGTAAACCAAGAAACCTGTCCAGCGGGGCACGGTGGAACATGCCTATACTGCTAGCTACTTCATAGGCTGAGGCAGGAAGATCACAATTTAAAAGAAAATGTGTGTGGAACGCACGTGGGGTGGGGGCAGATCTTGGATTGATCCCCATTGGAGGGAATACGGCAGAAATCTGTTTACTTGTGAATGTTCTCTAGCCCCTTCACCTCCACTTCCTGTGCAGTAGTTTCCTCCTCTCACCCCCCCCCCGCCCGGCCTCAGTTTCCTTAGCAGGTGAGCAGGGCGGGGGCTGCTTCGCTCTTCCTCGCCCACTCTCTCCTTCACGGCGGTTGCACCCTGCCGGGCTGCCGCGCAGACCAGTGACTGCGGAGGGCGGTCCGGCGGTGGCACCCAGTCAGCGGCGGCGGCAAGGTCGCGGCTGGAGCTCTGCGCTCGCCGCAGCCCGGCTCCGGGCGGCGGCTCATCCTCCCGCCGGTGCCTGGCGCCCGGCTCCGCGGGCGTGCCGTGCCGTGCCGTGCCGTGCCGGTGGGAGCCGAGCGGCCCGGGGCTGTGGCGGGCCGACCTGGGGCGCCCCGGGGGACGGGGCACTGCAGGCATCGGTGCCCACGCGGCACACGTGGGGCTCTCGGCAGGCCCGGCTGAGCTGGCAGCATGGGGCAGGCGGGCTGGAAGGGGCTTCTCCAGTCAGCGTTCGACTATAAGACAGAAAAGTATGTGATCGCCAAGAACAAGAAGGTCGGGCTGCTCTACCGACTACTGCAGCTTACCATCGTGCTGTACCTGATCGTGTGAGTCCCGGGAGCTTCGGAAGGCTGGGGGAGGGGCTCAGCTGGGGAAGGGGCTCAGCTGGAGGAGAGGGTACAGCTGGGGGAGAGGGAAAGAGGGGACGGCCCTGCGGCCCGGCCTTCTCGGGGTCCCGCAAGTTGCCCGTGGCTTTCCCTGAGATCCTCTCCAAGAAGAGGACCCTCCCTGGGTCCTTGGGTTTAGGGTGGGGGTACGCAGGGCCCCTCTACTTGCCCGTGGGGCGGCTGGATTCCCATGGGCAGCTCCTTCCCCAGGGACTGGAGCCCTGTGGATGTAGGGGTAGGAAGGGGCAGGGAGGGGGCTGGGTTACAGCTGTCACCCCAGAGGCCTCCCTGGGCCTGACAGTTGGCCCAGGAATCCAGTAGGTTATTTATAATCACTGAGCGTCACTGTCTTACTCTGGGCTAGGGACAACTCATCAGTCTGGAGTGTCCCTGAACTCTCTTCCGGTCAGCTCACCTACCCGTGACTGGCTTCTTGTATCCAGCTGGGTCCTGCCCAGAGGCTTTAACCCCGCAGCGCTGCAGCGCCCTTCCCACATCCCCATCCCATCCAGCAGGAGCTGGTGCTCCAGGGAAGGCAGCCCCGGCCTCTCCTGCTCTCTCCTAGAGCTGGGCACTCGGAATTCCCAGACTTCCGAACCTCAGACACCTGCTGCCTGCCAAGTCAGAGCCTTTGTCGGTGCTGTTCCATCCACAGGCACTCTATTCCATCCTCCAGATCTGGGCGCCCAAGCAACTGCCTCCCTCGACTCTTCCCTGCCTTTCCCGAAGGGAGTTTAGTTTCACGCTCATCTGTGCTTGTGGAGGTGGGGCTTTGCCTCTGTACTAGTCGGGGGCTGCCCTGGAGGTGGAGTCCTGGCGTGGTTTCTCTGGGGAGTGCATGTGGAGTGAGTGAATTAGTGAAGCTGCGCCTTGAATATTTCCCTAAGGTCGCTGCCTGTGGCAGGCCCAACACTTTGGTCCCTCCTAGAATGACTGGTTTGCCGGGCCATGGTGCTCTCAGAGTTCCCTGGAGATGTGACCGCCTGGGGCTAAGGGCACTCCAGCGCTGCCCTAGAGATGAGGGGAGGGACTCACACTGGTTGGTACCTGCTCTACCCAGCACGTCCACTGGCATGTCCACTGGCATGTGGGGAGGTGCCAGTGTCCCAACCACTGGCTGCATGACCTCAGGCAGGTGGCTCCCCTCCTTGCCGTTTGCCTCAGTCTCCCCAACCTCACCATGTTAGCATGGACAGTCTCTCACACCAGCAGCAGTAATGCACTAAGGAGCTGTGTCCATTGGGGTCTTCTGTGCCCATAGTCGACCTGTGCTGTCTCATTTTAAAGTATCTTTTTTTTTTTTTTTTTTGACTTTTTCCTTTTTATTGGTACCGGGGATCGAACTCACGACTGCCTGCTTGCAAGGCAGGCGCTTATGCTGCTGAGCCAAATCCCCAGCCCCTAAAGTATCTTTTGTGTTTTGACATTTTTAGGCACACAAAAGATAGAATTGTACAAAACATTATTTCCCTCTACCAGGGAGCCCTGAAATGTTAGCATCTTGCTATTTATTTGTATGGTCCTTCTCCCTTTATCTGCGCACCTGTTCGTATTTATGCAGTTTCTCCTGAGTGGATTACAGACATTGGAGACTTGTGTCCACATTTCTGTAAGCCGTGAGTCTGAGATCAGGGTGCCCACACGGCCTGGTGCTGGTGAGGGCACCACGGGGCAGGGAGAGAAAGATTCTCCTCTTTAGCCAGTACAAGTATGAAAATCGAGGTGTTGTCATTAAATAATGTTATCTAACCTGCACACTTTTGTACATTGTTTCAATAATTACCTATGGCAAAAAAAAAAATCGTATTGTGCCTTGTATCCAGTTTTCATGCTTTCTTAGCCTTCTTTATATGAACATTCCCATCATCCCAAAAAGAAAACCTGCAGTTACCACCAGTCAGTCCCAATTCTCCTCCCTGTCATTTCCTGGCAACCACCCGTCTACTTTCTGCCTCTCTGGATTGGCCTATCTGGACTTTTATATAAATGACTCACACAGTGCATGGTTTGGGGGCCTCACTTCCTTCACTTAGCATAGTGTTTCCAAGGCCTGTGTATGTTGTAGCTGTGTCTTTACTTGGTTCCTTTTCCTGGCAAAATAATGTCCCATGTTATGGGCAGGTGACATTTGGTTGGTTTATCCACCAGTTGATGGACGTGGATTATTTCCACTTCCTATTAAGAGTGATGCTGCTAATAATATTCTCATAAAATTTTGGTGTGAGTGTTTTCCATTCTCTTCAGAATATCCTTCGGTGTAGAAGTGCTTGGCTGTATGCAGACTCAGTCTTTAACCTCTTGAGAAACTTCCAAGCCAGTTTCCACAGAAGCTGCCCCATTCTCTATGCTCACTCACAATGTGTGAGGATTCTAATGTCTCTACTTCCCTACCAATCTGTGCTGTTTATTCTTTAAAAATGCTGCTTTTTAAAAGCTCATTCTCAGTGTGAATTAAAAAATGATGCTTTTAATATGAATGTTGTGATGCATAACTATAAGCACCCAGGAGGCTAAGACCAGAGGATCGCTGCAAGTTTGAACCAGCCTGGACCAAATAGGAGATCTTGTCTCAAAAAATATGTATATTCTTAAAGTTGTTCTAGAGAGTATGAAATGATATATATATTTTTTTGAGATAGGGTCTTGCTATGTAGTTCAAGCTGCCTTGAACTCACTATGTAGTTCAGGCTGGCCTCAAACTCATGGTGATCCTCTTGCCTCAGCCTCCTAAATGCTGAGATTATGGCCATGCACCACCACACACAGCTCATGTCAGGGTTTTGAGTTGCCTTGACAATTTTTTTCAAGAAATTTGTAACCAAATTCTCTGCAATTTTTTTTTTCGAGACAGGATCTTGCTGTATTGTCCAGATTGGACCAGAACTGATGTTTTTCCCACCTCAGCCTTCTGAGTAGCAAGGATTACAAGCCTGTGCGACTGAACCCAGCTTTTGCCCATTTAAAACCTGAATTACTTAGCTTCTTACAATTGTAGTTTAGGGCTGGGAATGTAGCTCAGTGGCCCAGTGCCTACCTGGCAAGTGTAAGGCCCTGAGATCTGTTCTTGGTACCCCCTCAAAAATTGTTATATTTTAAAGGTTCTTTATCAGGTAGGGTACTCCTTGTGTGTGTGTGTGTGTGTGTGTGTGTGTGTGTGTGTGTGTGTGTGTGTTTTGGTTTTTGCTTGAGACAGGGTCTTGCCATGTAGATCAGCCTGGCCTTCAACTTACTATGTAGCCTAGGCTGATCTCAAACTCACAGCAATCCTCCTGTCTCAGCCTCCCAAGTGCTAGGATTACAGGTGTGTGCTAGCATGGCAGGTGTGCACTGGCACACCTGGCTCAGATAAGGTACTCTGGAGGTTGCCTTTTTACTTTCTTCATGGGCAAACGTTTTTAATGTTGATGAAGCACTAATTTACCTACTTTTTCTTTTGCCTCTTGTGTTTTGGGGAACAAAGAACGCGGGGTTTTGTACCTTATTTCACAGGCTGATCCTCAGTTTGGATTGCTCTGAGGCTCCCTCATGACTGGTTTCAGGTTAGGCACCATCTGTCATGTGAGCACCCTCAGGTTTGTGACTGGGGGACACTGTTATTCAGTTGGGAAACTCACATTCTCCAGGTTAACCAGCTTGCCTGGGGTCACGCTAGGTCTGCAGCTTTCAGTCCCAGCCTGCCCACTTCTGAAACCAGTGCGGGTTACCCCTTTTGAGCCTCTGCCTTGGGGGCTGCTTGCTGCCTCTGCTGCTTGCAGGATTGGGTTTCATGCAGCAGTGGTGACTGTGACCCCTGCCCAGGAACTGGTCAGACAGCTGGAGCCCTGAGCCTGGCTCCACCTTACCTCGGGTGGAGATGCTGTGATTCCCACCATGGCCTGGGCCCAGGAAAAGTCCCTGAGGGCAGCAGTGTGGCTGAGGTTCACCTGCTGACCCCTTCCTGCAGATGGGTGTTCGTGATAAAGAAGGGTTATCAAGACACTGACACCTCCCTGCAGAGTGCTGTGGTCACCAAAGTCAAGGGCGTGGCCTACACCAACACCTCAGAGCTGGGGGAGCGTCTCTGGGACGTCGCAGACTACGTCATCCCCCCCCAGGTCTGAGCCCTGTCTATCCCTAGTGCTCAGGCTGGTGGGGCCTGGCTTGGGGTGGGTCACACAGAAAGCTGCTTGGGTGCCCGGGGACCTCTATCCCATGTCTTCCGTGGTCCAGGGTATAGATGGAGGCCCCATCCACATCCCCTTTCCATGCCAAACCCCTGCCCTCCTTTTCTGTGCCCGGCATGCCAACTCTGTCCCCAGGTACCTGAGTCTGGTGGGACCTGTGGAGACCAGTGAACCCTCACGTCCTTCTGATCAGATACCTGGGGACAAAGAGCTCCTTCCTTATAGGCCATTGCCCCTCAGAATAGCTTCCCAGTTTGTTCGGTGGCCTCAGGGCACAGCCAGGACAACTCCATTACTGTCTTTTCTCTTCCCATGTCTAGGCTTGGACTCTGGGGGTGCGATCAGAATAGGAATTCAAGAGGCAAGGGCACTTGGGGTTTGCATGCAAAGTCCACCAATTTCGTGACCCCATTTCCAGTCATGCAGGGGCCCCAGCCCTTGCCAGGGAGCCCTGGGAAGGAGGGTCTTCAAGAGGGTTGGAGGAGGCCCTTATCCCCTCTGTGATTCCGCAGGGAGATAATGTCTTCTTTGTGATCACTAACCTGATCGTGACCGCCAACCAGCGGCAGAGCACCTGTGCTGAGGTTTGTTTGGCGTAGGGAGTGGAGGAGGGTGTGGAAGCTGCCAGCTATGGTAGGGTCGATCCTTTTACTGAAGCAGGGGCTTCTGTGTGTTCCAAGGATCCCTGGGGTCTGCTTGCACTGACTGGTGCACATGTCTGGCGTGTGGGGGAGAAGCAGGCTCTCAAAGGGTGTATGGTCCGGACCTGGGAGGGACTCCTCATGTAGCCCCTGGGTGGTGTGTGGCCCTGAGTTAGGGCTCTCCACGCAGGGACCTTTCTCTTCCGGCAGCGTGAAGGCATTCCTGATGGCATGTGTTCTGAGGACCACGACTGCCCTGCTGGGGAGCCTGTTAGAGCTGGAAATGGTGAGAGCTGGGGACAGGATGGCCACAGCTGGAGGAGGGCACAGGGGGTCTGGAGCTGGGAGGCTCCTGGCCTTTTTTCTGTCCCACCCCTGCAGGAGTGAAGACTGGCCGCTGTCTGCGGGTGGGGAACTCGACCAGGGGCACCTGTGAGATCTTTGCCTGGTGCCCAGTGGAGACACAGTCCAGGCCCAGGTGAGTGGCACAGCCTCAGGCCCCTAAATGAGTTGCCAGTTGGAGTCCACTTGAGGGTGGAGATGTGCCAATCCCAGGGGAGCTTCATTCTGAGAGAGATACCAACGCATTCCAGAGAGATCAGAAGATTGACCCAGCACAAGCAAATGGATGGTCCTTTGCAGCGGCTGAGGGTGGCCAGGGAATGTGCTTCCCGCACTGCCCTAGGCCCGAGGGAGGTATGTGTGGGGGCAGGCCTTCTGCTCAGGCTGTCTTGGGTTGCTTTTCAGGAAGCCACTCCTGAGGGACGCTGAAGACTTCACCATTTTCATAAAGAACTATATTCGTTTTCCCAAGTTCAATTTCTCCAAGTAGGTGGGGCTTGGCTGCTGGGGCCCAGGGGTGGAGCCTTGGTGGGGCCTCTCTGGGGATGTGTGTGGGTGCATGTGCATGTTTATGTGGCCGACCTGAGTGGCCCCACAGTGGGGGCAGACTGTGTTCTCAGTTCTCAGTTCGCACTGAGAATAGAAAGTGAGAGGAAGGGGTTAGGTCGTATGAGGGGTCCCTGACTTGTCTTCATCCACTGCTTCTACCCAGGGCCAATGTACTAGAGACAAAGAGCAAAGATTTTCTGAAATCCTGTCGCTTTGGCCCCAACAATCACTATTGTCCCATCTTCCGGCTGGGGTCCGTGGTCCAGTGGGCAGGGAGCAGCTTTCAGGACATTGCCCTGGAGGTGAGTAGTGTGTGTCACCCCTGGGACCTGGACTGTGCAGTGATGAGACAATAGGGCGGGAATGGCCTGCAAAGCCACCTGCCTCCAAGAGCTCACTAAGCCATCAGCTCCAATGGAGTTGCAAGGAGCCCTGTGGGCACCCTAGTTCATTTGTCAAGTGCCTGTCTGTAAAGCAGTTAGCTCCCTGCTCTCCTGAAGGATGAAGGGAGATACACTGCAGATGGGGTGAGGCAACTTTCTTCTCCTGCAGGAGTCTTCCTAAAGACCAGCTCAACAGGCTGTCTCTGGCCTGAGCCCTTCCTCTGCCTCATTCATTTCTGGTGAAGGGCTGGCCTCCATCTGTCTGCAGATAACTCTGGGCACTGATTCTTGTCTCCTGTATCAAGGGAGGTGTGATAGGAATTCACATCGAGTGGAACTGCGACCTCGACAGAGCTGCCTCTGAGTGCCATCCGCGCTATTATTTTAACCGTCTGGACGACAAACATGTAAAATCTGTTTCTTCTGGGTACAACTTCAGGTAATTGCTGCCTTGTGCCACTGTGTGGCCCTGACTGTATTTGGCATCCTCCCCTGGCCCCCCAGCACTGTGATACCCTGGTCTAGGGTGGGAGTCAGCAGGAGGTACGGGAGTCACAGCCGAAGTGTGGAGAGGACCCAGCAGAGTGGTGAGGACAGCATAGTGAATGAACACCTCTGGCCAGGAGAAGGATGTCTGTTCCTGCCCTGTTCTTGCCATGGTACCCTACAGGTTGGCTCGGTGCAGTGGGAAAGGCCTGGCACCATGGCAAAGGGTTTGGATGCCTCTTCATGGTTGGCGCAGTTGTGAGGGTCAGTGGCCCTCTCTCCGGGCGGCTGAGAGCTGGGATACTGGGAGTGCTTAGAAGCCCCCAAAGCAGCCACATCCGTGCTGCCAAGGCCGGAGAGCACAGGCAGGCTACGCCTTCTTCTAGGCCCTCTCTCCCCCAGGTTTGCCAGATACTACCGAGACTCAGCCGGGGTGGAATTCCGCAACCTGATGAAAGCCTATGGGATCCGCATTGATGTTATAGTTAATGGAAAGGTGTGTGGGTGGCCTTCCCATTTGGAGGCAGGCATGGCGGGCGGCGGGCGGGCAGGTGGGAGTGACTCTGGGGAAGGGCTGTTTATTGCACTCACTCACCTACCTCCTCTCTGTCTTCCAGGCAGGGAAGTTCAGCATCGTTCCCACAGTCATCAATGTGGGCTCCGGGGTGGCGCTCATGGGTGCTGTGAGTACCCCTCCCCAATACATGTACCCTCTGAGCAGGGAGAGGGGGCTGAGTGACTACCTGGGAGGAACATGTCTCAAACCCCAGACAGCAGGGCGGCTGGTGAGGTCAGAATGGATGTGGACCAAGAGGGCTTTCTGGGATTCTGTGCCCTGTCGGCTGTCCCCAAGTGGTAGTGACTGCCCAAAGCACCCCCTGCTATGGGTCTCTTGTCTCACGTAAGCTGGAAATCAGACATGGTCCAGTTGTTTAGCTGCTTCTTCACTGCTGACAACTGTCACCGTTGTCCATCTTCTTCAGGGTCCTCAGAAGGGGAGGGTCCCCATATGGGTCACCATAACATTACCACTGGCTAAGGGTTCTTTTGCTCAATTCATATAGAAATTATAGGCTGGAAAAGGATGATGATAGCCCTGGGCTTTGAATGGCAGCAGCTCTTTTCTGTTGGTGTTAGCAGCCCTCCCGGGTGCTTGAAGCGGGAGTCACTGAAAGGCTTTGAGAACGCTTCCAGCCATAAGAGGTGGCAGCTCTAGGCAACTCTCTACTGCTTTTCGTCATTCTCTGCTTGCTGGCTGCCTTCAGCGCTGCAGCCCTGGCCACTTTCAGTGCCAGCAGCCTCTGGTGTTACCAGCTCTTAGTGTATTAGCTCAGTGTGCTCTGCTTGAGGTAGAAATCATGAATAAGCAAAAATATGTCATTCAAAAGAGGCTTTATTAGGACTCCTGCTGCAGCATAAAGAAAAACATTGCACAGAATGACCCTTTGTGGGTATGGAGAATAAATAGGGGGAGAAAGGTAACTGGTGCTTTATGTTTGGTCATGGGTGGGAGGGTGCCCTTTAGGGCCTGTCTAAGGAGGGCTTAAGAGGGGTAGAATCATCCACAGAGGCTGCCCAGCAGAATTTGGCAGAGATGCTGTAGGGCCTGTTCATCTGGGGTAAGTCTGTGACCAAAGCTTGCTGCATCCAAAGCAAATGTCTCTGGAGTGGCTGTGGGGCATCTGACATAACCCGCTGGCCGACCATGTTTGGGCAGCCATGGAAGAAAAAGAGAAGTATTTCTTGGGGAGCATCGGGTGCATCTTTCCTGTCACCTATCACTCCGGAGCTGTGTGGGTCAGCCCCAGCCATGGTGTGGGTTGGGGACCTCTGATCCCTTAGGGTGAACTTCTCAAGCCTCCCTCTCCACTCTGCCAAAGGCTATACCCTGGGTTTCTCAGCCCTGGCACTAATGATGCTTGGGCCCAGTGATGCGTTGTTTTGGGTGCTGTCCTGTGCATTGTACTGTGTTTAAGAGAATCCCTGCCCTTTCCTCACTCAGTGTCAGTGGCACCTTTCCCGCAGTCCTGATGCCTGAAATGCATTTGACTGAGAATCAGTGGGTTAAAAGGAAGAGGCAGGCGATCCTGCCCTGCCTTCTTCCCTCAGAGGTAGCTCTTCAGCTGCAAGAAAGTCATGACTTGGGGTACGGAAAGTTTCTTCCAAATGCCTGGAGTGCCTTTGCACATCTGGAAGAGGTTTCAGTACAGGAGAATGGTCAGTGGGCACCTCATCCACACCTCAGCAAGTTCTGGCCAGCTCTATGTGGGCAGCCTCAGAAACCCCACTGGAGGATTTTGTCAGAACTCAGGCATGACTTTTTGTGCAGTTCAGGAAACTGGGTCCTATAACAGAACCAGTGAGGCTGTGCTCCTGAGAGTGATTAAGAGTGAGCCCTAAATGTGTTCCTCCTAACGGCCATCAGTCATTTAGGGGTCCCCCCCCCAGTGTGTGTATATGCTTTTTCTTATGATGTGGGCAAAATCTGGACATCTGGGGACGCACCTGTCAAAGGAAGGCATTAGTGCAGAGAAAAGGTGGTAATGGAGGCTGAGAGGGGGAGGAGGAGCACAGAATTGGTAAGTGACATTTTCGGTCTCTGGGGACCGGTTCACCTCTCCTGATATTCTCCATTAGCCCCTTGTGGCCACGCCTTTCCTCATTCAGGGCTGTCAATCCTGTGCTGTGGGTGGCGTCTCCCTCTACTGGAGAGGATGGGCATTGCACACAGCCTGATTGACTCGAACTGGGGTTCAGGGGTGTGGCGCCCAGCTGGGTGAGCTCTGGCTGCCTCTCCCTTGATCACAGCAGGAGCATCCCTGATGGTTAGACTGAGACCCTCTCAGGCCATCTTGCAGTAATTGGCAGAGAACTCTTCTAAAATGCTGCTATTCTGTCATGCCTTCCCCTACCTAAAGGACAAGGAAAATGCCTTGAAAATGATGTCAAACTGCTGATTCTCAACCACTTTTCTAAAAAGTGCATTTCATTCTTCCCCTGCAGGCTCTGGGGCGTTTCTCAGGCAGGATTAGCTCGCTTCTCTCTCTGTGATGCCCTTTCCAGCCTTTGCATAAATTGTTCAGCCCTCAAGGTTCAATAATAATAATAATAATAATAATAATAATAATAATAAAAGACCAGTTGTCCCCCTTAGTGGGGTAAAGCCCTGTCTTCTGCTCATCTCCCCATTACAGGGTCATCACTCTGTTACACTTTACTGGCTTCTTACCTCCTCTGGCAGAGGGTGGGTCCCTGGAAGGTCTCTGTGGTCCACATCCTCCTTAGAGCTGAGGCTCAGCAAAAGTGCATTGAGAACTGGTTGGGTGGGGTCCGGGTAGCATGGGGGTTTGGCCGGAGTGGTCAGGCTCCGGTGTGGCTTTGTGTCCACCATGGACCAGCTCTGTTGCCCTGAATGAGGTCCCCTTGTCTCATGGGTAAAATGGGGACTTGGTTCCCACATATGGGTCATTAGAGGATCAAATGGTATGAAGCCTAGGATTCTGAATCCGGGCCCCCTACTCTCTTGCAGGGGGCTTTCTTCTGTGACCTGGTACTCATCTACATCATCAAAAAGAGGGAGTTTTACCGTGACAAAAAGTACGAGGAAGTGAGGTCAGTTCGTTTCCCCCCACAAAGTGGAAGGGGTCTGTGAGGAGGTCCCCTTCTCCTCAGCTTAGAGCTCTCCCCTGGTGAGCGGGTGCTGGCTTCTGAGTGTGGAGAAGGTGGGTGAAGTGTTGGGGAGGTGACTTATTCCTAAGACCTGCTCCACGAGGCTGGATTCTACCTAATGACAGCCCAAAGGAAAGGCTGCTCCAGGCTGTCAGCAGACCTGGAACATAGGCTCTGCTGCCTCTCGCTGTGTGATTTTGGAAAGTCCCAGGCTTCTCTGCTGCTGGACGAATGAGGGCCGCGGTGACAAGGCAAGCCCAGCTAATGTCCCAGGAAGGGCCTGCAGGGTGGACTTCGGGTAACAGATTGTGTCCTGTCCAGGGGCCGAGAGGGGGCGGCTCAGGAGGCTGAGGCCAAGGCGCTGGAGCAGGGCCAGACGGAGGAGGAGCAGCAGGAGGGGGAGAGGCAGGAGGAGCAGCCTCAGACCCTGCCGCAGAGCAGCAGCTGGAAGGGGAACGGCAGCGTGTGCGGGAAGCTGCCCCGTTCCGCCAGGTGAGGCGCTGTGGGCAGAGCCGTGAGGACGCGCGCTCCGCGGTTGCTGCGACACAAGACCAGGACCTGGGAGATCCCTCCTTGCTAGATTCGGGTTGCGGGGGTGCTGCTAGTGTTGTTCCCGGCCCCTAGCTCCTGGGTCCCCTTGCAAATTAAGCGTCCTGCCCTGTGGTGCCCGCTCCACGTCGTAATGATTCTCCCGATGCCTCCTCAGGCCTGTGCTGCCCTGGGCTATTTGTAGATTTTAACTCATTTAAGTAACTTGATGAGGTGGACACAGATATGCGCTATTTTACTAGTGAGGACATTGAGGCACAGAACGATTGAACAGCTTGCTCAGTATATGGCAGAGGTGGGATTTGGATCCGCACAGGGTTTTTAGAGTGCAGTTCTCCGGTGTGTTTCCCTGCTTGGTCCAACCCCTCAGCCTCTACCCCCACTATCAGATTACTCTGGAGCCCCTGTTCTCTGGACTTGGGCCCTGCCTGGTCTGCCTGGCCACTTCTGCAGATGTGTCCTTCGCCTTGGCTGGAGGAGACCTGGGCTGAGAAAGGAAGCCCGTGTTTGGGCTTCTCTGCTTCTGCTTCACTGTGCTCTGGGCTCCATTATCCTTTCTTCTTCCTTTCTTCTTCTCCTAGTGGGGCTGGATACACGGGCTGCTCCTGTTCATTTATATTAGGGTTCGGTGACCCCTCCTCTCCTTGTAAACCACATCCGGGGAAGTTCTGTGGCATGGACCAGCTTTTCCTCCAGCCCCCAGTTTTCATTCCTTGCTGAGTCAGGGTTTGGCAGCCTCCAGGTGGGGGCTGGGCCCATGGGGAGAGGCCTAGAAATAGCGTGGGATGCAGCAGAAGGAGGAGGGTGCAGGCTGGAGGGTGGGGTACAGCAGCTGACAGGAGGTCTGGGGACCTGGATAGGGTGGTCTTGAACCCGCAACCCTCTGAATGCTTCTTGAGCTGACTGTCCTTGCGTGGGCACCCATCTGAGCATCTGTACCTTGCTTGTCTTGGTCCAGTCTTGTGCATCGCTCACTGGGGGAGGCTCTGTGCTCATGGGCCTGGGCCACGGATCCCACAGGTGGTGCTGCCTGTTGCTGGGTGGCTCCAGAGTCCCTCTGCTTCCATGTGTTTGGACTGCAGCCAGGAACCCCTGATGGTTTGCCCCTTTCTCCAAATGCTGATGACCTACTGTGCGGCCAGTGAGCATGGCTGCTGCATGGCTCCCCTTCAGGGAGGGGACCCAGCAACGGACAGAGTACCCAACAGCTCTCCCCACACTCCCCAGGACCAGCGCCTTAAAGCATGCCAAGGCGAATGTACAGCAACTGCAGAGTCTGCAGACAGTGGGGACGTAGCCAAGGCTGTTGGCCGAGAGCAGGATTTGAAGATCTTGGGCCAGCACAGTCTGCAGCTCTGAACTGGGAAGATGCATCCTCATGCCTGCGCGAGACAGAGGCTTCTGGGAACAGCCGTTTCTGTTACACTTTGGGATTCTGCTATGAGCTTTTTTTTGTCAGGAGAGGAGCCTCCTGGTAGCCCGAGTGGCCCAAATCCAGATGAGGAGACCCTGGCTGGGGCTGGCACCCAGGGAAGGGAGCAGGCCAGGGGCCTGGGTGGTACTAGAGTGTCTTAATTTTTCCTGAGAACCTGATTGGACACTCATTTATTCATCCGTACAGTAAACACTGATGCATGTTTCATGCTGGGCCTTGTCTAAGAGATGCTTTAATAAGATGCTGACGTAGCTCTCAGGAGGGGGACAAAATAACTCCTTCTAAAACCAACAGAGAGATCACAGACAGGGCTGGCCATTGTGGCCTTCTTCTGGCCTCTATCGGAGACTTTTACAAGTCCCAGTAGAGAATGTTGGTTGCTCAGAAAAAGATGTGGACTATATCAAGGGGACACCTGGCCTTCCTTTAGGTAGAAAAGATAAAGGTGGCCAAGGAGGCAGCTGGAAAAGGAATGGACCAGTCGTCTGGCTCCTACGAGGAGAGGCCAACTGCTAGGGCTTCTAGGTAAGGTGGGCAGGGGAACCAGGGAAGCTCAGCTCCATCTGACCTGATAGGTGCATTGCCTGCAAGATTTTTTTTCTTGCTGTTGTCTGGGGCTGGGTGACACTGGCTGGCTTTGCCTCCTCTGTCCTCAGGGGCTTGATCTAAAGTGTTCATGAGATAAAGGATGGCATTGTCTCAGCAGCATAAAGTTGTTAGGGAGCCCCCTCCCCCACCTCAAGATCCCCACCCCATCTCCCTCTCAGTGGCACAGAGCCAGCCCTGCGACTCCAAGTTGGGTCCCTGGACCAGCAGCATGAGCATCACCAGAGGACTGTTAGAAATGCAGTTTCAGCTTCTTCTTCATCTCACCAAACCAGATCCTGTGTCTTCCTAAGATCTTGAGGTGATCTAAGAGCACAGTTAGGGACGCCCTGGTTCTCAAGGGAAACAGGTAGTGTTATGCACTACCTGAGACCAGAGGACCCCTCTCCCACCCCTACCCCAGCCCAAAAGGAGCACTGTGTTCAATTATTTGAATTAAAACATTCTGACTAGGCAATACTTATATGATTCAAAATTTAAAAGGTATAAGAGAATAGGAATAGTGTCCCTCCTACCTCTGTTCTCCATGGGCAAACAGCATTACCAATTCCAAAAGACTCCCTTCGTGTGCTGAGAATCCATTTCATTATCTATACGATCACCAAGGAAATAATGTTTTCCTGTAACGCTGAGTCTTCTGTCAGAGATGGACATGAATACACTTGAATACTGGACTTGGAGTCAGCCGCCTCACTTCTCCTCATCTCATTTTATGGGAAGGGTCCCTTGGGAAACTGAGGACTCATTACTGTATCTACATGGCCTGGCATGACAGTCCTTAAGTCCTCCCACCCCGTGAGTGCTGGGCACTGTTTGGGTAGCTTGTGGCTTCCTGGGCACCAGGGGCCATCTTTGGAATGGGCACCTTCTGCATCAATGGGGTAATGAGCAACCTTCCATTAGGGCCTTTAGAGACAGCTGTCAAAAGGGGCTTGACACAAGTTGCTGCCACTGGGGCAGAATGGTATAGTGCCCAGAGCAGGACCTGTTGCAGGGAAACTGGCTTCCTGATCCTGGGCTACCCAGGAAGCCGGAGTCAATACGCCCACCTGCTCTCTGAATAGAAAGTGGAAACTCCAGGTGGTCTACTTCAGTGTCTTACTTCCTCACTGAAGCCAGCTGGGCTTTAGAATCCAGCATGTTGTTTTTGTGTTTGGGAGGAAGTAAGAGAGGTGGTGTCACAGCTGCTTAGGGATTGGTCTGGTTTCTTTTAAATGATGTTAAAATGGCACGGTGGCAGCCATATAACCTGGGGATAGTCTTATCATTTGTTTTGTAGTGGAGAAATATGCTTTCATACAGTCATTTGTTTTGGTCAGTCAATAAGTATTTGCTGAGTCTCTAACACATCAGCTGTTGGACTAAGCGCAGGAGTGAGCACCACACCTGCTCCTTGAGCTCCAGTGCTTCCTGTCTGGTGGGAGTTAAACCTTAACCATGTGGTCTGGCCTAGCATTGGGGACAAAGTAGGCTGCTTGGAGATTTTCAACCAGAAGTAGCTAAAGGAGGTTTCTCCAATGAAATGATTCAAGTTGACATCTCTTAAGTTAGAAGCAGCCTACGAGATGGGGAGGTAGTCCAGTAAGGGTCCCACACTTGAAAAGAGGTGACTTTCATGAGGGTTGCCCCGGTGGACCTATTACCTCAGAGGACTCACTCGACCTCATTGTTCCTTGGAGGCCAGCGGAGCTGGCTCGAGGGCTCTCCCGTTCCCTGTCAAGAGTCCCGTGCTCAAAAAGGCTAGGGTTTGCAGTCCAGCTTCTGGACAGTGCTGCACACTCTGCCCAGCTGCCTTGCCTTTTGCATAGCCTGTCCCTCTCCCCCCAGACCTGCTGCAAAATCTTGGTGCAAGAGTGAGGGCTCACTAATGTTAGGGAAATGGGCTTTTAAATGGGGCAAAGTGAAACAGGAACTCCTTCCAAACTCAGGGAAAGCCTCTTTCTGGGTACTAGTGGTTTGGCTGGGAAGATGGAAAGTGCCTCTCGAGCCCCCTCTGCCCTTCCTGGAGATGGAACACATGTCTGCTAAGCATGCCCTCTACACTGAGCTATACCCACAGCCCAAGAGCTCCTTCTAATTTTGATATCCAGGATCACATAAATCACCTACGTTTACAGTCAGGTCCCACGCTAACCTGGTCCACCAAGTATACCCCTAACTGTTGAGTTGGCCCAAAAGTGTGGGCGCATCACAGTGGTGACCAACAGGAAGTTTACACACTGAGTACTATCAGTGTGGTACCACAGGGACCAGCAATAAAAGAGCAAAGTGCCATCCGTGCCCAGTGCTGGGGCAGTTTTGGCCGCCTGCCCATTTCTTCCTTTCTCAATGAGGAACCAGATAAAAAAAGGGGAACACAACTTCCTCTAGATGTCTCTGAGCATCCCACCTAAGGACTACCATGACCCACAGAGTTCCTAAGTTCCCCCACTTGGGATGGCACCTGGGTACCTGGGAAAGGACTCCACTTGGTTGCAACATGCCCTTCCCACAAGGGACACGACTTCCCCCACAGCATTCTCCAGTGGACCCAAGAACACTTTCTCTTCAAAAGGCTCCACATTCTGCCAGCTACTTCCCCTTAGCCAGTACACTGAACTAAAGCGGGGAGCATGACAGATACTTTCTGGGACCTGCTCAAGATATGTATTTTCTGACATTTGGTTTAAAGCAATAAAAAGCATCAATTTTAAACGTGTCCTGGTATCTTTTCCCCTTGTATTTCACAGTTGTTTCATGTCTTAGGGGAAGATATAAGGAAAGAAACTGAGAGGCAGATGCAAAAACTAGTATCCACATATATTATGTTCTGTGTTACCTTGCAAAGAAACTTAAGTATGGAAATTATTTTAAATAAACCAACAAGAAGTTATGAAGGCATTAATAAACCTGGTACTTTCCATTCCACTGTTACCTAACTCTGAAAAGCACTTAGAATGGTTATCTTCTTTCCTAGATTATAAAATTCTTAAAATGCCAGGGATTCAGCTTAGCAGCTCAAGCACTTGCCTGTTAAGTGTGATGTTGTGAGTTCAGTCCCTGGTACCAAAAAAAAAGAGAAAAAAATTCTCTAAAACTCTTCTCATTTATAAATGTGAAGATATTCACTGCAGTGTAACAGGGAACATTTTCAACTAATTTACTACTCAACAATAGGAAAATCAGGTCAATTTAAATAAATCAGCTCACCGCCAATAATCCTCTCTCCTTTCCCCTCTTCCTACACCAACAGGTCTGTTCTTTTTTTCTGCTAAGGAACAAACCCCCTTCTCAGGTCAGAGGACTGACATGCAAATCATGTAAGGACTTTAAGTGGTGGACAGAGAAAGGGTTATGATCAGGAGGCAAAGCTGTGACCTCAGATTCTTTGTGGCCTGAGATAGAAACATGTGGTCCAGAACCAAAAATGGAATTCAGGTCTGAGTCCCAGATCCACTTCAGTTAGTGGGCACAAACCACAGACAAGTGTGTACAGGGGACTCTGTTCAAGCAGTCAGATTCTCTGCCAATCTAAAACTGACTCTCTTTTAAAAAATTAACTTACTGAGACACAGTCTTACTATGTAGTTGAGGCTGGCCTTGAACTAACAGTGATCCTCCTGCTTTAATATCCTGAATGCTAGGATTACAGGTGTGCACCACCACACCGGGCTGAAATTGTTTCTTAAAAATCCAATCTGATTGCATCACCCCTGACAAAAATTTCTAAAGGCTTCTGGTTAATTCCTCATGGGATCAAGGCATAACTGCCTATGAGGGACTCTATTATTTGGTCCAAGTCCACCTCTGGGCCACTTCTTACCCTCCAGATAAAAGGCCACATTCCTCTGCACAATGGCCCTTCCACAAGCTCTTTTATCAAGTAATCTCTTCTCTACATTTTACTGGGCTGTTATCTAGCTTTCAGATCTCCAGATGTCATTTCTACAAAGTAGCCTTTGACCCTCCTTTACCAGGGATTAAACTCACCTCAAGCCTGACAGGCAGGTGCTTATGCCACTGAGCTAAATCCCTAGCCCCAACCTCCATTTCTAACCTGGACTGTTTTGTGCACTCTTTATACCATTTATTATAATTTAAACATTTGTAAAATTTGGTAATGGTCATTTCCCCAAATTATAGATTTCATAAGCAACATGTTCATAATTATAACTAATGCAGTTTTTATTTCTTAATTCAACATTTGTATTTCATTATGAGACAATCTTCCTGGTAAGAAGAGGATCATAGATTAGCAAAGGGAGAGGCATTACACCAACAAGCCCAAAATTTAAGTCCAAATAACCTGTTTTTCAAGGTATAGTCTAGAAAAATTTTTTTCGTATGGGAAAGACAATTAGCTGGGACCAGGTGAAACTGATTCCATTTATACCTGAAAGTAGTGGTTAATTGGAACACTGGGCTGTGAAAAGGTACACTCGGGCAATACTAGGGAAATAATTATTATTTTATGGGTACCAGGGATCGAACTCACGACTGCCTGCTTGCAAGGCAGGTGCTTTTGCTGCTGAGCTAAATCCCCAGCTCCCAATAATTATTTTTTTTAGCCACAGTTCCACTAGGAAGCCCAGCCTTCTAAGTGCTGGACGGCCATATGCCTCCATGTCCGGCTGGCTCAGCAAGAATAAATTAAGAGACTTGTATTTGAATCCTGCGTTTGCTGCTTCCTAGCTAAGCCTCCTCTGGCAGAGATACTTAACCTCTCAGCCTCAGTTTCCTCATCAGCAGAGGGTTCACAGTAGCATTTCTACAGTTACTACAAGAATTAAATGAGATAATACAAAAAGCACCGGGCACACTGCCTGGCATTAGGGCACATTATTAAATTAGTTCTTCCGATGTTAACAGGAAGCTCTCTGCTTATGTAAGTCGTGGTGACCCCTCTCGGGTAAATGTAAATGCAGGGAAATTACAGGCCATGGTCCAGTACCTGCTTTCCAAGAGTTGAATGCAGGTGATCCTACAGGCATGGCAGACTATGCGTTAAGGCAGGAAAGAACTCCAAAAGTGTCTCACACTTCATTTAATCTTAAGAATGTTACAAGCTCTCTGTCTTCAGATATAAATTATGTATAACGTTACAGAACGAACAGTGAATTTAGCAATTTAAAAACTAAGTAAGTCTACACGGTGTTAACTTCCAACAACAGTCTTCCCAATCTGTTTTTTTTTTCTCAAAAAGTCACCCCTGCCCTCATTTCAGTAGACGTGCACCATGCCATAGAGGAATGTCCAGAACAGGACGTAGGTGAAGAGACCTCCGATGAGGCCTCCTGTAAAGAGAGGTCTTCGTGATTTAAAGTATTTGTTCCACCTCCTTCCCGCCTTGAGAATCAGGAGCAGGGAGAGCAGGACGGAGGCAAGCAGGTAGAAGATGAAGCCGTAGAGGCCGGTGAGACCGAGGATGCCGGCCGTGGCCCCCGACAGCGCTGACACGGACGTGCGGCAATAATCCAGCACCGCGGCGTTGCCCCGCACAGCTGCCTCGCTGATGAACGGCGGCCCTTCCCGCTTGGCCACCACCGCGGCCATCGCATCTGCCGGGCCTCGACCTCTGCCTTCTCGTGGGCCGACGCAGAGCTGTGGAGAAAACCAAGTTACAAGTGGCGCCCGGAGCTTCGGGAATTGGGTTCACCCCGCACCCTCCCCCGCGGGACCTTCCAGCACCCCCCCCTCCGATCTTCAAAAGACGCCAAGAAACCTGCGAGAAGAGTGGGCCATCGGGGGGTCGGCACAACGTCTGCATCCCCTGGCCACGCTTTCCCAGTTACCTGAAACGCGAGGACAGTCACTCGGCGTTCCCTCACACAAGTAGCAGTAGAGATTCCCGCGGCGCCATCTTTTGGTGAAGGCTGCTGGGAGGGCTTGAGATGCGCGTGCGCAGAACTACCGACTCGCCTTTGGCGCCTGCGCGTGGGGTATGCTCCGCCCTCTTCCCTGCACTACGCACGCGCCGGGACTTCCAAAAGTTGAACAGCGCTCAGATCGCTGACTGGCTAGAAATCTGTTAAATATTCATAAGGGGCGGGCCACGCTGGGCTGCCTTTGTTAACTAGCGAGGGCGCGGGAGCGGTCATTCTGGTTGCGGGGTTTACCGAGTGTTGTTTGCTTGAGTGGGATCGAGATGTCCTACATCCCAGGCCAGCCGGTCACCGCCGTGGTGGTGAGTGTCTCGCGCGGGTTCCTTTTCGTCTTGGCTTGCAGTGCGGTAAACTGACACTCAAGCAGATTGATAAAGCATCGAACCCAGGGCTCCTGCACGCAAACTGGCGACGTGAGCTGTGGTATTCTATGCCGGAGCGGTGCTATAGCCTCGTCTAGCTACGAGACAGAGGCCTGGGATCCGACAGTCTATCGAGACTCTGGGCACAGGCCAGACCCAGCATACTGCCGCCGCCGGGTGGATTCATCTCAGGCAGCCGGGGCGGGGAGGACGAAGGAGAAAGGCCTCGGCTGCGGAAGTCTGGGAAAGCACCCCCGTCCCGGGCCTCTGTGTCCCCAGCTGGGTAGCCGCGGGGGGCGGGCGCCGGCCCCGAAGTCTGTGAGTCGCAGCCTCAGGAATGAGGAAGCACTTCCTCCGCTCCAGCCGCCGCCGCCGCCCAGCGAAGGGAGATTTAGGGGGCGGGGGACTAGCTTGTAGCCTGCGGTAGAAACACCTTCCTCCCCTACCTTCTAGCCTATTCCCAGGGACTCTTATCGTTCTAGGGACGCAGTCGTTGCTGGGTTCAGAGCGAATATTCAAACAACTGGCTTGATATGTTGTCTGTACTTTTTCTGAACACTTAGTCCTTGGGGCAAAGTCCAAGTCACGAGCGAGCCCAGGTCTATAACCACCGTCTTGGTTTATCTGGGGTAGAGAGTGCTAACAGAACAGGCAAAGGGAGACTGGGATAGATGCCAGTGTCACAACTTGCTGGGGCTTGGAGGCCAACCCTGTGGCAAAGGTGATAAAATTGAGTCTGGTCATGCCAGACTCCTAAAGGAAGCCCTCGAGTTGGACCCAGATCCCCAGAAGTATTAGAAATTGAGAGGAAATGCTTGCCTGGTAGGCAGTGGGATAAGTGAAAGTCCCAGCCCTGGAGCCACAGGGACTAAAGGTGACATCTCAGATGGGTGTGACTCTACAGTCAGGAGGGCGGGAGCAGAGAAACCACTGATAAAGGTGGCATGTGAGATGAGGTTAGGGCCCTACCAGTTAGGGCCTGAGCTAGGAGGGAACCGTGCTGGGCCAGCTGACAGCTATCCTAAGTCACCCTGCCTGTGCCAACCTGGGTTTTTCCAGATCCCGCCTTGCCCCAGCGAGAAGAGTCTAGGTTTGCACCTTAGCTGGGAAAAAGGAGGAGCAAGTGAAGCTAGCAAGCCAGTGACAGGGTGTCTCTTCTGATCTTGGAGGTGGGTGTGCCAGTGTGTGTTGGAGCAGGCCTGGAGCTCACACCTTTGGGCCTCAGGGATTGTGCTTCCTGCCCCTTCTCCCAATACCTGCTCCCCACCAGGTCTTCCTCAAAACTATAGGACTAAAACTGTCCAATTCCTTTACCAGCAGCATGCCTAACAAATGAAGATTACCTCTGCAATCCCACCTTCTCTCACATAGTTAACATTTTCAGGGTTACGACCATTTTGGCCCATCCTGTGAACTCTGGCTCCATAGATCTCCCTCCTGGACACCTGTGCAGATAGCTCCTGGCACTCCAACTGCACATAGTGCTTCCCGGGTGTCCCTGTCTGATGGCTGCAGACTGCCAGAGTTGCTACTGAAGCACCAAACCCAGCCGAGCCGGTCCTATTAACCAACTCCTTTGAGTTCCTGTGGGTTCAGTATCAAAGTCCCTGTCCCTCTAGGCCTGGTGCAAATGACCCCTCCTTTGTGAAGCCTTTTCTTGTTTAGGTCAAGTTGGTTTTTGTTGTTTTCCTCTGCATGTTAAATCTCTGAGCTTCTGAGGTGATCTAGTTTGGCTCCCAGCATTTGGCAACTGGAGGATACCTGCTGAGGGCTATGGAAGGAGCCCAGCACAGCTGGGAGACCTCAGCTGCTAAGCATGATGAGGGAGCCCTAGGATATTCTAATGCGTTGTGTAAGAGCAGGCTCTAGGGCTTCAGGAGATCCCCTCCTCCGTCTGTCAAGTCCCAGGGGCCTGTATCCCCTAACCCTCCCCTAACCCCCTGGCTCAGCCTCAGGCTCACACTTCCACCAGAGCTGCCCTGCAGTTCTGCATCTTGCATGCTGTGCGCTGCTTTCATGAACACGGGATCCATAGCACCTTTGAGCTTTTGTTCTGCATCCTTGGCCAGCAGCCCTTTTCAGGGGAAGTTTGATCTTTTTCTGAGGGTCTTTTGCCTCACCCCTGATAGGACTGACTCAGCAAATAGCTGTCTTGGCCAGGAATCTGCAACTTTCCAGGGCTGGCCTTTCCTGCACTGTGTGCTTCTTCCTGGGAAAGACTTCTTCCATCCATGGAAGTCACAGGACTCTGGCTCTTGGGCCAGGGAGGCCTCAGACCACATGTTGATGAAGGTTGAGGAACAGGAAGGTTGGGGCTATGTGGCTAGGTCCATGTGGCCAAGTTTTAAGTCCCAGCCTCCCAGGCTGATGACCAGCTGGACTCCTGCAGAGGGTCTACTCACCCACCTATCCCCACCTTGTTTTTTTGTTTTTTTCTTTTTTTCCGGTACCAGGGATCGAACTCACGACCGCCTGCTTGCAAGGCAGGTGCTTATGCCGCTGAGCTAAATCCTCAGCCCCGTTTTTCTTTTCTTTTCCAGCAAAGAGTTGAAATTCACAAGCTGCGTCAAGGAGAGAACTTAATTCTGGGGTTCAGCATTGGAGGTGGAATTGACCAGGATCCTTCTCAGAACCCCTTCTCTGAAGACAAGACAGATAAGGTGAAGGGATTGGGTCCTGTACCTCTCTGTGGCCACAGAGAGCTGGGGTAGTGAGTCCTTTCTTTCTGGGTCTTGTGAAGGAGCATACCTCATCCTCCTCAGACAGAGTCCAAGAAACGATTGGTGTGAATAAGTAAGGCTGGGAGTGGGGAGTGGGCCTGGGTCCTAGGAAGGCCTGGAGGAGGCAGCCATTAGCACCATCTGGAGCACCCTTGGGGCAGTCATTCTGGTAGTCTTGGCTCAGCTTATACTCCCTGGCTGTGCTGGGGTTTGGGATACTGAGCACAGAGACAGAGGGATAGCTGGGAGTATACCAGGCTGAGTTCTGCTCTGGATAAGGGAACGGTCCAGTAGTCATAGGGCCTAATCTGGGCTTCCACTTTCCAGGGCATTTATGTCACACGGGTGTCTGAAGGAGGCCCTGCTGAAATTGCTGGGCTGCAGATTGGAGACAAGATCATGCAGGTAATGAGGGTCTCCCAAGGAATAAAGCAAAGTTTGGGCAAGAGGGGCTGAAGCACTTGGGGTTAAGGGGCAGGCCTCTCAGTGGGGAGGGACTCACCAGAGCCGTTTTGGAAACCATGCTGGTGTTGGAGGAAGCTGGCTGTCTCCTGTGTGCCTTGGCTGTGGTACAGGGCATCTTCAGTCCCTGCTTAGGCCTGGAACACCCCAGCAGGCTCCCCACCCCCACCCCCATGAGCCCTCTGCTTCCAGATCCCAGAGGGCAAGGAGCTGAAGTGGGCTGTGTTCTCTCCCTGGGTTAGGTGAATGGCTGGGACATGACCATGGTCACACACGACCAAGCCCGGAAGCGGCTCACCAAGCGCTCAGAAGAGGTTGTGCGTCTGCTGGTGACACGACAGTCGCTGCAGAAGGCAGTGCAGCAGTCTATGCTGTCTTAGCAGACAGCCAGGACCCCCAACTTTTGCCTGCCACCTGTTTGTACAGTGACCCCACTTCTACACTGTCTGCTGCTCCTCCTGGTTTCTGCTGCGTGCTGGTTCCACATCAGAAGGGCAACAGCTGGGCCTAGAGGCTTGAGCCAGCCTTCCTTCCACTCCCACTCCCAGGCAAAGGCTCTGGGACCTTCTCCTTTGGACAGAGGACTGGAAACGAGGGCCTGGAGCTGAGTGATCGCTGGTCTACAATGACCACAGGCTCAGCCCTCAGGCCCTGCTGCCTGGCTGCTGTACTGTCCAGGTTAGTAGGAAACACTACTTTCTCTGAGTTGCCAAAGCTGGGGATTCCAGTGGGGCCAGCTTTCCCCCGATTTGCCCCTGGCCATGGGGCTTGGCCCTGCCTTCACATCACTTCTAAGGTGCCCCACACTTTGCCCACCATGTTGCCCATTGTGGGCTGGACCCACACACTGCCAGAGGCACTATGAAGGTTCATCTGGATGGAAACGGGCAGGCTCCCATTCACCCCCACAGGGGTGCTGGCCTCTCCAGGGTTTGCCTGCTTCTAGGATTTAAGTGAGGCTTAACATTTCTGGGCAGCTCTCAGGATTGCCACTTTTCTCTATGCCTGTGGGTTTAACTTTTGTATTTTTTTAATCACAACTTTGATACAATTGTTTTTATCTTAATATTTGGAGATGCCAATTCTACTTTTGAAGTAAGCTTACTAATTCACATCTGGGCGCAGCTACTTAGCACATCAATAAGCCTTACTTTATTGTGGAAATGGGCAGCGTGATGATGCCCCATGCCTGACATCTTGTGCTCAATAAACAATGCTGGTATTCACAGAAATCTTTTGAAGCATGGGGAGGGTTATTTGGAGGTGGACTTGGACAGATGCTTTGGCTTTAAGGACAGCTGGCCTGTCCTGTGCTGCTGTGTGGCCCAGGGTATCACTCAGGGGCAGTGCTCACCCAGTGAAGCTCTGGGTTCTACCTCATCACTGCACGGAAGCAGCAGCCTCAGGGGAAAGTGTCCTTGGCAAGGGCCCTATCTGTCTACCTGGGAGCATCTTCACTGCAGTTGGGGCAGGGAGTCCTGGAGTGCATTGTCTGGAGTGAAGCACCTAAGGTGTCCTCAACTTCTCACATAACCTAGCTTCCGCTGCTACATGAGAAGGTCCTCTGAGTACTCGAGTTCATGTTTTAGAAAAGCACCCTCTGCTTAAGAGGTTTAAGAGTGCCCTGAGCCATAGTCAGGAACACAGCTCCAGATGTTTTCAGGGGCTAAGAGCTGGCCAGATGGTGAGCCTGAAAGCACCTGGGCTTCTGTCAGTTCTGGGAAGATGCCACCTATAGGCCTGGCTAGCGCTGCCAAATCAGGTTTGTAAAGAAAAGCTCAGAATTTGAAATCTCCCATTTTTAAACTATAGTGCCCAATAACACACTTTATAAAAATGACTTGGTGACTGCAATCAAATAAGTTTTATGGGCTTATGGCTGCCATCTCTGCTCTAGAGAAAGACTGCCTTCAATTCCTTGATGACTGTTACAACATGATAGAGGAAGAAAGACCTTCACTGCTCTGGCTTCCAGTGCTATTGTGCCTTTCAATGCTCCAGCTGTTTATAGCTACAGTTTGAGCAGCTGTTGTGCCTTGGCACTGGCAGACATACCTGTCACAGACCTACCTGGCCCTGCGTGGGCAGGGGTCTCGTACTATCCAACAGGGCTTCCCCACTGCAAAGTCAGCATACAGCATTCCACAGCCCCGTATTTGCCTTTACAGGAGGTGAGCAAAGCTGACTGAGCCCCACAGACTTGGCTCTGAAGGCCAGCATACCTGCTTTCTGCATCCAGCAAATGCTCAGAGTGTGCAGAAAAGAAAAGCCAAGTTTTACAAAAGGGTCCAGGGCCCTCACATTAGTCTTGAGTAACAGACTGCATTGATAAGCTCAAGGCATATACAGGGCACATCCTGGGTCCATCTCCTGTTGTAGGACAGCAGCTCAGGGTGGAGAGCAGCACTTTGAGAGTAGGGTTGGGTCCATAAGCACTGGGTGAGGGGGTCTCAAGTTCTCTGAGGCTCCTCCATAACCAAAAAATTAAGTCTCCTGTAGGGGTCTGGACAAAGAGAGGGAAGGGGCCTGCCCTTCCTCCCAGTGGAGCTACTGTCACCATTTGGCAGGACTAACAGGTCTCTAAGGCACAAATTGGTAGAGAGGGTGTGTCCTGCTTTAGTTCTGGGGTATCAGGGGTACTCGGATGGGGCCCCGTCTAACTCAGAATGTGGAGGTAGAAGAGTAGGCAAAAAAGAGGGAGCCACTTCTAAGACATCCCTTGAAAAACTCCAGAAGGAGTTTGTGTGACATCTGACTGTGGTAAAGATCCAGAAGGCACAGGACATGACACTGGCCATAGCCATCTGACAGGGGCTCCGAATACTGCTTCCCAGGCTCCTGGCTTGGGACACTCATTACCACAGTCTGCAGAATGAGCAGGTGTCTGGGATGTGGCTTTCAGAGAATGGACGAAAGGCTTAACCCCAGAGTCCTCAGCCCTCCACCACTGGCACCTTTGAGTCCATTGGGACAGCACCTGGCTGCTTGTTCCCTGTGAACACCGGTGGCAGCCAGGCACAACGGTCCTGTCTCGGCTGCAAGGTCAGCCTTTCAAGTTGCTCCCAGAAACACTGGTGGTTTGAGGCAAGGCCCCCGGTTGCAGGCTCAGCACCAGATTCTGCCTGGGATGGCTGTCAGGACCTGTGTATGCTGCCTGAAGCCTTAAAGGAAAGAGAGATGGCGCATCAAGATGCAGGAGGGCCAGGAGCCCTGCCCATGAGGCCGACGGGGCTGAGCTCCCTGGGAAGGCTGGGAGGACTGCCTGAGGTCTGGCTTTCGGTCTCAGAGCACAGTCAGGTGTCTCTCCCCGAGCGAGGATCTGCTGTGGCCAAGGAGGAGCCCGGGAAAGGCAGGCTGGTTGCTTTTAAGGCATTTGGCACTGTGTGAGACAGTGCTTCTGTTGGCACAGTGAACCAGCCCGCATCCCAGCCTCTTGTCTGGTCTTTGTGGGGTGCAGACTTCCCCACCAGAGCCACCGCCCCAGCTGTTTACACTGGGTCTGTGGGTGCTAGTTCAGCTGTTCGTACCCCGGTTTCTTTCTGTACAAACAGAAGTGCTGGACGAAGAAGACAACATCAAAGAAGATGCTGAAGATGCCAAGACCAAACTTGGTTGGGTCTCCGAAGATCAGTGTCCACTGGTCTGTTAACAGAGGAATGGAATTCAGTTTTAGGGAGCAGCTCCTAAGACAGTAGGAACATGTGGGACTATGGGGACTGGGGTGAGGGTCCCCATCTGCCCAGGAAACTGCACACCCTCCTGCTGCAGAAACCTCTGGGTGAGTCTTTCTGGGGTTAGGATTAGCTGGAATTCCTGGGCTACCACACTTGGGCTGAGGGTGTAGCCTTGCCTGGGGGGAGACCCAGGATGTCTGGCTCCCCACTCACTGGGCAAGAGCAGCCCTCTGGCTGACTCACCGTTATTGTAGGACTGGAGGAACATCTGGAGGAGGCTGAAGCTACCCCCTGTAAAGTCCAGGAACACGCCACCAATACTCCAGCCCTCGGTGCTTTTGTAGTAAAAATTCATGTAGGCCTGGGCCAGACAGACAGATGGACAGAGGGCTGTGAGGGGGTTGGGTGGCTGCTTCATATACCTTGTGACTACCACTCCAAACAAAGGCAGCTCTGATTCCTCCCACTCGTGTGCTCGGTTCTCGGTTCCAAAGGACATGGTGACCTTTGGGCTCCAACAATGCTTCAGCCAAAGGAATATTTGGGTGTCCTGGAACCTCAGCTCAATGCAGGGCAAAAACAGCTGCTCCCTCCTCCCACCCTGGGACTGCCTCACCCCAGTGGGTGTGAGGGGTACTGCGCTGCCCAACTTCTCTGTCCTCTTAAGGGGGCAGTACTCTATCCTGGGCTCCCAGTGACTCCAATTCTTCCTTTTACCTCTAGGAAAGCTGTCCCCAGACTCTGCTTGGACTCCACACTTATGTGGCCCGGGGGCCAGGCTTTCTGGTGTGACTTGCAGCCATGACAGGGCTCCAGGGCCTCCATCTGAGCTTTCCAGGTCAAGTGGTGTTTGCTTAGACACTCTTTTTCCTACTACCTTTGTTCTACAGCTTTCCTCTAAATCTAAGGTGCCCTTTGGGCTTCTGCCTGTCTTCCTGTCACTTAGCGGGGAGGGCCTTGGTCTGTCCTCCCTCTTGCATATTTGCTGCTCCCAATTCCAGTGTCTCCCACTGGTGTGCCTGCTTCCTAGGTTCCCAGCCCCAAGGCTTCCCACATTCGAGGATGGTGGCCACTTCCCCAGAGACCGTTCCCTCCTCAGAATTCCAACCCTGCTGGGACCTAGCCTCAGGTTCCCCACTTTGATATTCTCAATGCTGCTCAGGCAACCAGTCTGCTGCACAAGCTGCCTGGCCTGTGGGGCTACTGAACTTAAGCCCTGTCTCCCTAAGTCTCTAGATCTGTTCCTGGCCAGCACTCTCCGTTCTGAGTTCCTGGGACACAGCTCCCTGTGCAAGCTAGGTTGAAAAGGGGTTCTCCATCAGAGATGAGTTAAAGGAAGGCCTAAAGCTGCAGGGAATGGTATGCAGTTGGTAGCTACTTCATACCAGCCCTTGTCTTAGGCCATTATCACTGTGGGGGAAGATGTATTTGACTCTTACTGACTCCAGACCTGGATAGGACAAGCAGGACTCATGGGAAGGGGACTGGGGATTTAGCTCAGCGGCATAAGCACCTGCCTTGCAAGCAGGCAGTCGTGAGTTCGATCCCTGGTACCGATAAAAAAGACAAAACAAACAAACAAACAAACAGGATTCATGGGAAGGTGCTTATGGACAACAAAGGAGAACATTTCTCCCCGTAAGGTGGCTTTGGGGCTGAGGTTCTTCCCATCTACTCTTTTTTGATTCTTCTGCTGCCATTGTGGTGATGAAGGGCAGTCAAAAGTAATGACGTGGCCAATCCCTGACTCAGGAGCATGAAGTCTGAGACCTCCACTGACTTCCTCATGTGAGCTGGGCTCTGCTAGTCTGGGCTTACCAACTCCACTGCAGCTTTCCACCCTTAGCTCCTCACCCTGCCAAAAGTTGGCCCCTGGGAGCTCTCAGGCTAAGTTCCTCTCATTCTCTTTCATGCTACCAACCATAAGAAAATGCAGGAAGGCCCTGAAGTACCTGTGGGAAATACTTGATCAGCGTGACAGCGAGCTTGATGTAGGAGAAGCAGAAGAGAAACTGCAGCCATGTGGTCACCCCGACTGCAGCCACAATCATGGTGATGATGGCGAAGAGCCATGCAAGTACCAGGAAGCCAATGGCGGGCCATGACACACGCTGGCTGCCTCGCTGAGGATGAGATGGAGAGGGGGAAGGTTGCAGATGGGTCAGAGGCTGCTGCAAGTTTTGGGAGGGAATGGCCACAGATGGACGAGGTGGCCTTAGAAGAAGGTATGGCATAGGCTAAAGGAGAGATTTGGCCTGCATTTGGGTTGTGTCCAAAGAAAGAGAGGGTTGAGGACAGATTCCAGAGATCTTTGGACTTCATCTGGGCCATGGAACAGTTAGTGGATGAGGTGCCAGGCTTCTCCTGTCCTCAGTACCCCCATCTTTTTACTATCAGGGTCTCCTGTTCTGTCTGCCCTGGATTCTCTGGCTCCTGTCGACTTTATGTCCCCAGTTTGCAGAGCTGGGGGCCTCTAGAACTTATGAAGAAGCACAGGGTGTCAGAGTCGTGAGATCCAACACTGGAGGCTGAATGAAAAGATGGGGTTACAGGGTCTCTGGAATTTGTTCTACAAACCGACTTTTCTTCAGACATGGCTCCCATGTGAACCTCCTTCACCAGAGCCTCCTTTACCAAAGGGTAAGAAGACCTAGAAAGTTCACAGAGATGGAAGCCATACAGCCCTCTCTGGCCTTGTAGAAAATGAAGAGAACTCCCTGAGGAAGGTAACACAACCACCGAGGAGGGGAAGCAGAACTGCTGTCTTAGGGGTGTCTCCCTGAGAAGACTCCAGCAGCAAGTCTGGGCGGCTCTGGCCTCTCCGAAGGTGGTTCCACCACTGGCATCTGAGCCCTGGCCATTGCCATCTGCTCACAGTTATTCCCAAGTGCCCCTCTGCCATCACAGTTCTGTTCCAGGCCCTTTCTATTTACTACAGGAACGTCATTCACCTTGGACAACAGCTGCCATTTTCCTCCTCCCTCCCATACCTCCTTAGCTTGGTTGTGGGCTCTGCTCTGCTCCATGGCTGTCTGTGTGTCCCCCTCCACACTGCTCTCCGCCTGCTCCTCTCTCTGTCTCTCACTTCAGACTTGGGGGGCAGTGTGAGGGCCTGGGTTAGTGGGGTATTTCTCGTGCCCACCCCACTCAGGGCCTGGCCCATGGCCTAGACCTGGGAAGCAGGTGCGGAAGGAATGAAAACGTTCTTTCTGAGGAGTTGGGATCTCAGGTGGAACGGCAGGGAGCAGTAGTGGGTGGCATGAGGGTAGGGTGGGGGTGGCTATTTCTCAGCCTCACCTCATACAGGCAGCACTGTATGATAACGATCAGGGTGAGGGCGACTGCGTGCAGGCTGAAGAAGACGTCATTATTCTCCACAGGGTTCACACCGTTGGGGTATTTAAGGAGAAACTGCTCCTGTCCAGGGTGGGGAGAGTATGAGATGAAGAGCAGCCTGGCCATCAAGTGGCTTTGGTGGCTGTCTATGTGTGGGGGGCAATGCCATACCTGGACGTAGGGCACCCACAGGAGGCCAATGTTGAACACACTGTAGGCCACGAAGCCCATCAGGTTCAGGGCCAAGAAATCGAAGCTCAGACCAACAACACTGCAAAGGGCAGAGAGGATGAGGCAGGCAGGGGTAAGATCTGGGAGCACTGGAGTGGGAAAGGACAGCGCTCCTGGCACACAGGGAAGGAGGGCTCTGCTGGGCACAAGGCCAGCACTGCCCTTCGGTCCCTCTCTGTATCAGTTGATGCCACCTAGTCTCTGTCTTCCTGAGAACAGGTCCTCACCTTTCTTCCCTTGCTCCTGAAATTTATCTTATCCCTTCAATTCTGGCCTGGGAAGTGAGAGACCTGCAGAGAGGCAGCCTTTCTCTTCCTGGCTGTCTGCTAAGAAGCCCCCGTAGCCAGGGACAATGAGAGAGCCTGTGTCCTTGCTTCACACAGATGTGATCCCAGGCTCACTCTTACTTTGTCTAAGAGGACAGTGGGAGTGCTTAGTCTCCAGGGATGCAGTGTGTGACATGACACCGGTTTTCCAGGGCTGAGGAGATTCTGGTGGCTTTTCTACTACCCAGCTGGTTTTGGCTTAGCTGAGAAGTATCATGCTCTGCTTTCCTAGGAGGGCCTGGACTGGGCAAGAGAACAAGTGCGCAGCCCTGGAAGTCCTACCTAGGCTCTTGGACAGAGCTTTCCCATCAGGACAGCTTTCCTGAAAAGGCAGGCAAAAGAAAGCACAGAGGGGGTCTGAGGTCACGCTGCCTATTGCCCCTCTGAGGCACCCATTCTTACCTTTTCCGTCTCCAGTTCTTGATCACCTGAGGGTAGAAAGAGATGGACCAGGCCAGGAAATAGATCCAGCCAATCACTTGGTTTATGATGCTAATACTGTTGCTTCTGATGACAAAGAAGAGTATCCTTGAGCTAGAAAAGGATTTGGGGATGGGATGAACTCAGGCTGGACTACTGTGCCCAGTGCAACCTCTGTTTCCATCATTTATGTCCACGTGGGTGGGAGCAGAGGCCCAATTACCTGGTCTGGTTGGAATGATTTCTGTGCAGGTAAATGGTCACTTGTCCAACATTTTGAGATGTTACTTGAAAAGAGGACTGTGTCACTCCAGGAGGTACTACAACCTGTTAGGAAGACTGAATTCATTCTGAGGCGATATATAGTTGTGGCCCCACAAGAGTCTGGCCTCAGGCTGTGAGCAGGCAATGGGGGCACACAGCACACAAGGTCCTGCCTTCTAAGAGCTCACTAACTAGAGGCAGAAATGCTGGGTTGGCTAGTCAATTCAAACCTGGTACAGCCCTGTGTGAGACTTCCTGAGCAGAACTGTAGCCTAGTCTTGGGGTCCTCCCTGTGGGGGAAGGTGGGACAGTGTGCTTCCTCTCACTAGCTATGTAATCTCACTTTTTTTTTTTTTTTTAATATTGGTACCGGGGATTGAACTCACGACCACCTGCTTGCAAGGCAGGTACTTATGCCGCTGAGCTAAATCCCAGCCTCCTAGCTATGTAATCTCAAGGAAGTTACTCAAGGTCTGCTCACTGTAAGTAGGAATAACACGTGTTTCTTTAACATAGTTGCTATGAATGACATGATCTCTGTAAATCTTACAGCACAGAGCCTGGCACATGACAAGCTTGAATATTTCCTACCATAAGTGTACAATGACAACCATGTTACTTCTATTTCCATCACTACTAGGTTCTTTGACATCCATAAAAGACGTCTGCCTCATGTCTTTTCTGGCTGCCAAGTGACAAAACAGGAGGTGCACGTACCAGACACTTGGCAAGCAGAACAGTCTCATCCACATTCCTCCCAATATTGATCAAAATTCCTGCTCTGGCTGAAGCTGGAGCTCTGTAGTACAGAGCTTCTTGCCTCCTGTGAGAGGCCCTGGGTTCCATCCTAGTACTAAGGGTGGAGGGAGACCTCTCTCCAGGAAAATGGACCTGGAGGCCTCCCTGCAACATCTCATCTCCCAATCATTTCTCCTGATACTTTCATATTCCCAGAACAGCACAATAAGAATGTAGCTTCACTGAACTGTCTTTCCTAGTCTTCATCTGTTTGCTCCCTGTATAATAAATACTCTGGGTCCCACCCTTAACTCACAAGTCCCTTTGGATGGGACTTATTAAGCACCTCCTGAGGCCCTGCCCTTTTGGTTTCAGGCCTAGAAATCAGGGCCTTTGGCAGAACAATGGAAAGGTGTCAAGTGGCTGTTGGAAAGCCTCCTTCAATTTCTGGTCTGCCCTCTGCAAGCCACAATTTGAGGACAGGCCCCGCTTTTGGCTCTTTTATTTTCCTAGCACCTTACTTTTTCTTCTTTTTAATAGTTTCCTTATAATGTTGTTTATATTTTTGTAGGTTTCTAGTTAATCCATTTAGAGCTAGGCAGGAAAAAAAAAATCAATCAGAAATCCACAAAAACAAAGAACGAAATGATAATGGTTCATGGCTTTTACTGAATGCTTTCTACCTGCCAGGTATAATCTCAGACATTTATTTTGTACTTGATATTATCATTTTTAATCTTTGCAGTATGGTCAAGTTGATGTTATGAATGCTGTGTTTATAAATGAGGAAACTGCTCTGTCAGGCCAACGTTCCCTGGTCAGGATCCTTGACGCCTGATTTCCAGGTTCTAACCAGTGGCTTCTGATGTCATCATTAGGGGACAGGAGAGGTTAGAGCTGGGTAGGGTGGAGACAGTAAGGCACCAGCCTGAAAGGTGAGTTTGGGTGTCCACTAAGTTATCTAAATGATTTGTCTGACTTTCACTATTAAATATTTTTTAAAAATTAGATCTGTGGGGCTGGGGATTTAGCTCAGGGGCATAAGCGCCTGCCTTGCAAGCAGGCAGTCGTGAGTTCAATCCTCGATACCCATAAAAAAGGAAAAAGAGAAAAAAAAATCTGTAATATACATGCTGAATACAAAAAACCAAAGAACTATGGTACATCAAAAAAATGTAGTTGATTGGGTGACAAAGGAGTGTCCTAAATAATGGAGGTATTTTCCATCATAATCTAGCTGATAGAAAGTGCTTACTTACAGATCTCAAATCTCAGAAACCTGTACTGCTAACATTTATGTATTTTTCTAGATATGAGGTATTATTGCCATGGAAAACTTAAGTAGTGAAAGAACTAAGTGTGCTTACAGACTTTTAATGTAACTGCTACTTCAAAACTTTTTGCTTATTTACCACTGTAGCAACAAACAGTTTTAAGTGTCATTGTGATTCTCAGTATATATTATTTACCCACTAACATTATGTGTATAGATCACGTACAATTTTAGTGTTTTTGCTGTCTTCAAATAGCCACAGATTAATGCATCTTCTAGTTCCCAGATCAGGAAACAAACATTTCCAACACCCTAGAAGCCTGTTCCACCCCTCTAGTCTCCTGACAACCACAGGTTCCCTTCACAGTCCGGGTGCTTTGGTGGCAGGCTTTTTTGCTTTGCAAGCATTTGAGGTCTGCTTGCTTTTAGAAGATGATACTCTTACATAGATGTCTGGTCCTGAACTAAGTGATCAGCAACTGTTCCTCTCAGAGTTTGTGATCTATGGATAGAGCAGATTTCAGGGGCCACGTGCCAGACCTGTGTGAGAACCAGTGACCCTCCCTGCACTGCACACTGGCCTCGTGCTCTCAGGCTGGGGAAGCTATGAGACATGGCACCAACCCTATGTGGTGCTTACTGGGGTTTGGGCTGAGCTCTACATCCCAACAGGGCTCCTCTGTGAGACTGAGCCCTCTCTCACCCATGCAATTTGTCAGATGACAGATTCTCAGACTCCTTCCTTCCTTCACCTACTTCCTCCCTCCTTCCTTCTCTTTTTCCTGTTGTTGGGGACCAATGCAGGGGTTTGCATGTCTGCTGGGCAAGTGTTCTACCAGTAGGCTACACCCCGAACTCTTGAGCCTGGTCATGTTTCATTGCTGTTTGCTGTCTCATAGTCATCTGGCTCATCCCTACATGGCTCTCCTGTCATGCCTCCCCCAGATTTATTATGATTGACAAATATGTTGTGTATATTAGAGTGTATGTGGTAGTTTGATATGTGCATACTTTGCAATATGATTAAATCAAGCTAATTAACATAACCTTAACGTCCAGCCCCTCACAGATCCATCATTGTTTCTGTGATCTAATCTCGTAATCATTTTCAAGTACAGTCACATGTCCCTTCACAATGGGGTGTAGTCTGTGGTATGTGCCACGAGGTGATGTCATAGCTGCATGAACATCAGAGAGTGCATGTACACAAATTAAGATGGCTGTAACGTCATTAGAGTGTCACTTACTGGACCCCTAATTTATACGCAGAACTTAGAAACTGACTCTTTGTTTTGCTTTTGTTTTGGTACTGAGATTTGATTCTAGGATGCTCACCACTAAGCTCCATCTCTAGCTTTTATTTTTTAAATTTTGAGACAAGGTCTTGCTAAATTGCTCTGATGGCCACAAACTTCTGATTCCCCTGTTTAAGCCTGGATTACAAGCATGCATCTGGTCTTTTAAAACCATCATTTGCCCTGAGTTGCCACCTCACTGTTGTCTTTTATCTAGGTGAATGAACCAGTGGCTCACAGTGGGAATGTGGAAGCTGAGTATATGCAAACTGATAAATGCACAAAGCTATGAATAATTACCACTGTTATACCAGACAGTACGCTGGTACTCTGACTAGTTTTTGTAAATGACACGCAACCAATGGTGTCTCAGAACAGTGCTTCCTAAAACCTAATATGGATCCCAATCATCTGAGGACCTGGCTGATAAGATGACTTTGAATAAGTCAGTCTGGGATGGGGGCTCAGAATCTGTGTTTCTAAACCTTTTTTTAAATTTATTTATTTTTTGGTGGTGGTGGACTAAGTATGTGTTCTATCACTGGGAATACCCCAGCCCCTAAGGCCATTGCTGCTACTCCACGAATACTGTTGAGTAGCAAGGCCTTAGAAAACCATTATGTTGTCTTCTTGGGAGGCTAAGGCAGGATAGCTGCAAGTTTGAGCAGCCTGGTGTACATAGTGAGTTCAAAGCCGGCCTGAACTACGTAGGGAGAACTAAATGAGCTGGGCGTGGTGGCTCTTGCCTGTAATCCCAGCACTCTGGAGGCTGAGGTGGGAGGATCCTTGTGAGTTCGAGACCAGCCTGAGGCCAGCCTGAACTGCATAGTGAGACCCACCCTCCCTCTCAAAAAAGACAAAAAACCAAACCAAAACAAAACAGAACAAAAACTGCATTCTCATAACTACTTTTGCCTCAGGCTTCTTACTATCAGCTTAATTCAAACTACATGACATAAAATGCTTATCTCCAAAGAGACTAACAAAGCCTAAATCAGATTTCTAGAATGCCGGAACAGAAGAAAGCCAAGTTCTTAACTAATGCATTTTGTTACCTAGCATTTCCCTACCCATCAGTTAAGATTCATTACTTACTTCATCAGGGAGCTTAAGGATAGTAGTATTTTTTGACTGAAATGTGATTTCAAAAGTGATCACCAATGTTGCATTTAATGGCTGCCTGTGGAGGACAAGAGTCTGGTTATTGCTGAGAAGTGGAACACGATCGCCACCAATCCTTTGGATTTCATATCTCTCGCATCAAGAACAGGAAATGGAGTATATGAGGGGTGAAGAGAGGGAAGAATTCTTGCTTTCTGGCATTTTCTGACTTGTGAGGAGATGTCTGTTCAGTTAAGGGAACATGAAAAGGCAGCGCACAGACTGTGAGTAACATAAGGCAGCTGAAGCCTGTTGGCTTTCCCAGAGAGGGTCAAGTCTGAGCAGGCCTTAGTATGAGGTCAGAATCTGACTAAAGCAGACAAGGTCTTTCTGAGAGTAGCCTTAGAGGCTGGAATTGATTTAGCGGACGCCAGGAAGCCACTCAAGGGTTCTGGCGAGGGCAGTCTTTAGGTAAGAGGATGACTTGGGTGACTGGCGAAGTGTGGGTGCAGAGATGGCAGCAGTTAGGAATGGAGTAGCTTTTCTGCAGCCTGGGCCTACAGCCAATGCTCCCTCTCTGGTTTGTTCTATGGTGGCAAAACAAGCATTACACTGAATACAGACTGAGCTGGGGTCAGCCCTGACACAGCTGGGAGGCCTGTCCAAGTGGGGCTGCAGATAGAGCGTGGTGAACCTACCCGAGGGTGATGTTGACGGTGGCTGAACTGCCATTTTCCAGCTTTACAACAGGAGGAACGGTGAGGCTGACTGTCGACGACTCTGGAAGGACAATGACACGAGTCCTCAGATCAGAGTGCTCAAGACCATGAGGGGAAATGGGAACAAAACCCCTGGCCTCTGAACTCATGAGCTCTGACTCACTAGTAATCTTAGGTGAAGAGAGGGAGGGACTTGAAGCTCCTGAGGTGACCTGGGCTGCATTATGCTCCTGCCCTGTCTGAGAGACAGATAGAAGGTGACACAGGCCAGAGTAGGAAACACTGGAGCTTCCTTCTCCCCGCCTCCACTGAAGGGCTTTGAGGCCTGTGAGTTGCCCAGAGATAGTTTGAGAACCATGGAGCCCAAAACTGATCAAAGGAATTCAAACTACCATCTACATTATAAGTAGTGGACTGGAACCTCTTCAGATGGATACCACAGGGGTCTCCTCTGTTTATGGGGACAAAATGGTGAAGAACCGGTCTAGCACCTTCCTGTCTTCTCAGAGCTACAGGGAACATAGCTGATACATCTCTAAAGAGCTTCGCAGCCTGCCTTCCTGACCCAGCTCACCCCACAGTGGATCCGTACGGACCTCCTTCCTGAGACTGAGCATATATGCAGGCTTGGAGAAGAATGATGAAAAATGCGTTTCATTATCAAGGGTTTCTTTTTGGCATTTAGGTATTAACTCAGGATAAGATAGCCAAATAGACCTCCAGGAAGGAGGAGGAAGCAGGTATGGTTGGGTCTTAAAAAACTATTTTGGTAGGGGACTGGCAAGAGCAATGATGGTGAACCTTTTAGAGCTTTCAATGATACCAGCAGCCCGCTGTGGCATGGGTGCCATGGGTTTGTCACCACTGGGCTAGGGTACAGCTCAGTGGCAGGGCACATGAGTAGCATGCATAGGGCCCTGTGTTCCTGTATTCAATCCCCAGCAGGTGAGGGGAGGAGATGACCATCATCTTGGGAGATAAAATACCTCAGGGCACCCTGGACATGGAACGTAACTGAGCTACCTCTTTTTTTTTTTTTTTTTTGAGTTTTTCCTGTAGTTTTTGGGCCCCTTCCCATACTTCCCATTCCTAAACGCTATGCCCAGTTATACTCAAGCCTATGCAACATCTCCCTATCTCATTTTCTCTGCCTCACCACCTTCAGGGCTATGCATGGCCTACGGGTCACAATCATGAATTCAGACTGGGACAGGAAGGAGAACCCATGTAGGGGAGCAGGTGCTCAAATCTGGTGATGAAGATGGTCCTTGTAGGGCTAAAGATTCCAGGCAGGACCCCTCAAAGGCAGAAGACATATTCTGCAGGGGACTTTAGTCACCTAATCAACCTCCAGTGTTAATTCCTTTTCTCAAGTCTCCTTGAGAGCCCCTCTTCATCTGCCTGGACAACTCCAGAGCCCTCAGCCAGCCAGGGACTTGTATTCTGCAGGGCAGTGCTGCCACACAGGGCCTCTCAGACCACATATGAGCTGCCTTCTTTGTCCTAGCCTGACACACGCGATTGCGGATGGAGGTTGACTCAAGTCTGCAATTCCCTGAGCTGAGACTCCCATTGTCCAGGGTTTCTGGCCCCTTATTGAGTGGTTGGGTCCTTCAGAGCAGGATACCCCCCACCCTGGCCCTAAAAGAGGTCAAGTTGCTCAGAGTGAAATGAGTCCTCCCTTAACCAGAGGCAGCTTTGGCCACTCTTTGTTTTTCATGCCCACCACTCTGTTATCAATCGGAGGCTTTGTACTGGGCTTTCCCGGATGGAATAATGCAGGACTTGCTGTCCCAGAACAAGCCACTTCTTGGGTCAGGGACATAAAGGAAGCCACTGTTAGCTTCGGGTCCCCAGGCTCTGTTCAGGCCCTCAGTCTTTGTATGTTGAAGGAGAGGCTATTTCCCTCTCACTCATCACCACAGAAGACAGCAGTGCAAAGCAGCTAACACACTGGGCTCTGAAGTCACACAGTTCTACATGTGCTCTGACACTTCCTAGCTGCATGGCCACAGAGTGAGGTACTTGAACTCTTTGAGGGGAAATAACACCTATCTCACAGGATCACTGTGGAGATTTGTGACGCTGTGCTTGTGACATGCTTTCCACATGGTCTGAGTGCTAAATAATTGTTGGTTACTATTTTTTATCATCAATTTGTAGCTGCAGGACATTTTTGGCCCAAGATAGATGGCAGTTTAGAAGCTCATATCACATCCTGAGAAAACACATGATAACCCCAGAGCAAACTTCACTCCATAAACTAAATTAGAATTACCAAATGAATTATGATGAGACAACCCCAAGTTCCCCTTAGTGGGAGCCTGATTTTATTTTTTAAGCTCATACTCACTGGCATTTTCCCCCACTACATCCCACCCATGCTAGCCACTCTGCTGTGTTCTTAATTCTCAAATTACTGCAATGAGGAGTAGGTATTTTTATTCCTGCTTTAAACACAAGGACCCTGAAATTTCCAAGAAGGAAGGTGTCTTATTTGCAAAGCTCAAAAGTAGTGGAGGCAGAATTCAAATCCAGGCCTGTCTAGTCCAAAGCCCAGGCTCTCACTATTAGGCAGCACTGCCTTAGATTTCCTCCAGAGTTAGAGACAAACAGGTTTGAAATTCAATCATGTCATTGGTCATCCTCAAAGATCATTCCAAAGCAAACAGAAGACAGGCACATCAAATGATGTTAGAAATTAGTCATTTAATTTTATGGGTAACTTCCACTGACCTTTCACAATGGCATACAGGAAAGGGGGCAGTCATATAAAGGGAGTAGAGATCCTATGGAGATTCCAGCTTTGTTACTTTCTAATTCTGTGAATTTGGGCAAGTCTTCTGCCCTACCTGGGCCTCAGTTTCCCTTCCACTAGAGTCGTAGTAGCTGGAATTTTTGTTCTTTAGGTTATTAGCATTGCTAAAGAAACGTTAATGGGTTTGCTCATGCATACAACTCTTAGGTGCATGCCCACTCAGGCCACATTCCCGGAAACTACGGCCTGGAGCGGAGAGTGAGGCTCTGGCATCCTTACTGAGCAACACTGCCCCATGGGCAAAAGGAATTTTCTTCTCAGAAATCGCTTATCTACAGGTGTCACTACAGAGTAACATGACTGATATTTAACAAATCTCGAAGAGTGAATCAGATGGTTTCTGTTTTTTTTTTTTTGTCTTTTTCCTTTTTTATCGGTACCGGGGATTGAACTCACGACTGCCTGCTTGCAAGGCAGGCGCTTATGCCGCTGAGCTAAATCCCCAGCCCCTGGTTTCTGTTTTTTTGGAGATTCAAGGAGGCCACATCATCACAGTGGTGTAGCCACAATTTGCATGACTCTTGAGAAACGCGTGCAGTACTTGTATTGTTTGTATCAGGCTCATTTGAACTTTGCAGTCAGAAATTTTAAGATGTATTTGGTTTTTTTAAAGAAATATAGTTATATTAATGATCAAAATGCTGTAAAAGGCCTAGCACTCTTGGTGTTCTGAATGGAAGTTCTTAGCAGAAGAAAATTCCAGAAATGTTTCAGATAGTGGGAGACTTGGGGAATGACACAGGATTTGAAGGGGCCCTCCTACAAGGATGTGCAAACCCTGTGCTCTATGTGCCTCCACACCAGCCCCGCTGTGGTGTGACACCCTGGTCCTCTGGCCTCTTCTAAGGTAAGTCTTCTTCTCTTACAAGGTGATACCAGATGACTCCTCTGCAAGACCAGGTATAAGAAGGTGGCCATCTCATCTATCTCCCCAGTGTCTCCTAGGACTCACAGCTCTTTTGATGATGTTTTTAGAGGGCAGAAACCTAAGCCATTCTTTACAGATATTATCTTGGTTTGCTGGTGCTCCAAAGTTTGACTCTGAGACCAAGCTATATAGTGTAATACTAAGAGCCAGCCGCTGACTTTGGTAATGCAGAAAAAGTAACAGGGACCTCAGGGCAGGGAAGGCCAATCATCTGTGGAATCACTGGCTCTTTGTAAAGCTCCTGGAACCCAGGTTTGGGTTTGGCCTGCCACCCCTGGCGGAGGGGCAGGAAGACATGTGGCCTGAATAGTACTAAACGGGTACACACTCTAACAGCCATCCTTTCCTTCTTTACACAGTTGAAGATCCATTTTAAAACTTACCACAGTTCTCTATGAGCTTCAGAGGCAAAAGGATAAAAATAAGCCGCCAATTCTTTATCATGTTCCCTGATTTCTCAGAACTAGGAGGAAAAACAAACAGCAAGAAAATTCATGTTAAGGTTGAATCAGCTCATCCTAGGTGGACAATGTGCTATCAGGAACCAAGGCAACTAGACAGACCATAAAGAGCTTTCACTTCACACTTGGGATCACACAGGTTTTGCCTCCTCTTTTCGATCTCACATCTTCAGAGAAGGGGACCCAGAGAGGTCTTATCTTTCTTTGATTATAGGGAAGTGAGTTATGTAAAGCCACTCTTGAGGAAGTGAACACAAACTTGAATTTTTCCTTCTTCAACTGCTTCAGCAAAAGTTTTCCTCCTCCCAAGGCTAAGACATCCTAGGAGAAAGACTCTAAGTAGAGAAAGATGCTGACAGATAAGTTCATTAAAATGCTTCAGAATATCTGATTAAAGATCATATACAGCTAGTGGCCTATGAAACCGATAAAACTGAAACAGCATTTCAGACGGTGGACTCCATCTGGCGTGGCCTTCTTCCCAATGTAAGATCTATCTTTCAGGCCTCATTCAGATGTCACCAGTTATCAAAGCCTCTCCCATCCCCACAGTCCCCTTCTGGATGAGTCTGGAGTGAGGCATCTCTGGTGGCAACTCCCCTCTGTCAGGATTTGTGTTGGTCCTTTCCTTTGTCCTCCCACCAGGACTTCCTGAAGAGTAACAGCTGGAGAAGGGGTGTATGCTCGGCAGATAGAGTGAGAAGGTTCAAACCTGAGTCCCCGTGTTTATTAGTTGTGTAACTTTTTAAAAATGTAACCTCAGTTTCCTTATGCATAAACAGGGATGGCGGTAACTGCCTCAGAAATGGGATAAAATGAAAACCGTGCATTTTCAAAAGGGCTAAACTTGGATTTTGGGGAAATGAGAAAAAACTTAAAATACTACAATATTCTGCAGCTCTCAAACCACTATACATAAGCAATAAGGGCCATAATATTTATGCAAATACAGTTTATCGTCAGCATTAAAATCTCAAGAGGAGATGGGCTGATAAGGATAAATTAAGGGTGAAGAAATACTGCATGTGTGATGTACTGTGATTCTAATGGTGTCAAATGCACTTATGAAGCAGTTATTTTTCTCAGTCTTAATGAAAGGATAGGGTCCACGCATTCTCCCCTCCTCCAGTCTCAGAACTCCAGATGGCAAGGTGGGACTCTCTTCTTGCCTAGTGTTCCGGAGTCTAGCACTGGACAAGTCAACCAGAGCTTCTCTCAAAGAATCGCCTGTCAAGCGCTAGGCGTGCTCTCCAATCCAGATTCAGATGGCAACTGAGCAGGAGGCTGGAAGGGGCTAGAACTACCCGGGAACACAGCCACCCACACCATCCTGACCACCCAGTGTCCCTGCCTCCGCTCGCCCCCATCCGGGCCCTTCGCATCAGGGGCTCTCCAGTGGTAGGAGATGGAACCCAGCGCGGCTGAGGGGGCCTGGAGCCGCGGCAGGTTGCCCCACCGATGTGCCAGGCCGGGCTCTGGGCCTCAGAGGTCCGCCGGGGAAAAGAGGAGAGGTTGTCCGGCGCCTGCTGGCTCTCACCTGAGATCTTCCCAGGATCCGGGGACCGACTTCACAAGACTTGGCAATCTCGCGCCACACACTTATACCGAGTGTACCTGATTTCCCCGGGCTAGGATGACTTTATGCGAGGGCGGGCCAGCTGTCACCTGACTCGAGTCACCTGACTCGTAGAAGCCCGATGTCTGCGCGAAGTCCTCTGGCAGTTGTAGTTTTTACGAGTCAACCAGAACTAGCCGGGCAGCGTTGCGGGGAGGGTAGAGAAGCGCAGGCGGCTTGGCAGAGATGGGAACCCCAGTGTGGAGGGTCACAAAGGCCTTCGCGGCTGCGGCATGAACTCTTTGCTCCTTTGGCATGCGAAAATACCCAAGTCTGGTAACCTCGGTCCTAAGGGGCGGGGCCTCTAGGTCCCGCCTTCTAACGCCTCTTTACCTATCCCGGGGCCAGTCGCGAGGGGTACGTGGGAGTAAGCTTCTCCAGCCAATGGGAAAAGGAGAGGCCGCCATGTTGAGTGTGGCAGGAGAAACCGGGTCAAGGCACCTCCCTCCCAGGTGAATCGTCCACAGCACGTGCAGCAGGTAGCCGGTCTGAGAGCTCCGCTAGTTGCTGCTGATATGGCTGCACAGTCTATCACTCTCGGCATCGACCTGGGCACTACGTCCGTGAAGGCAGCCTTGTTGGAGGACGCACCGAGCCACCCATCCGGGTTCGTGGTACTGGCGAGTTGTACCCGCCCCTCGCGAGCAGATACAGAGAGCCAGGCTGCCGTGCCCCAGGTGAGGCAGTGCTCCGGAGCCGCCGTTTCCAGGAGCCTCCGGACACCTCTTTTCTCCCAAGAGGCATCCTGCATAACAGATTCCTTTCGTAAAGAAATCTCCCAGACTGTTCCCGTCCGTCCGACCTCCGCCTAATCTGCTGGCGACACGCCCCCATTCCGGGGCCTCAGGGGTTCTGGGCCAAGGCGCTGGATCCTTATGTTTTCTGCTGTCCACTTTTTGCACCCTGATCTTGGAGGAATCGCTGGCTGTGAGCTTGTAGGAACCACAGACCTTCCTATCTCTTGTCGCTCAGGGTTTCTCGCGCCTGCCCTCGGGTTCAGAATCAGATCGTTTCCCAGGCAGTCTGGATTTTACTCCGGAAATCAGATGTAAAAGCAGGCCTGACTGACTCTTCCGAAGGCTCTAATGTAGTTCAAGAAACGCAAACACCTGATCGGTAAAAGTCTCCCAGCCCAAAAGGCTGAGACACATGAGAAGAAAGACATTAGAACAGATAGACACAAGAGATAAATCAATTAAAATGTTTTACAAAAATAATCAGGTCGATAGTTACACACTGCAACGAGTGGCTTGTGAAAGCTAAACGATCCAGGAACAGAGAATTTTAGGACAGCAGTCCCTTTAGGAAGATGAGTTAAATTCCTGGAAAGGGTAGCTTTATAAAGTTTGGCCGGTTGATAGTGGAAATTAGTATCAGAGAACTTTCTGCGTAACCTCTGATTTGTTCTCCGGATTTAAATGAGTGACGTTTTAGGCCTTTTCTAGCCACAATCTTGATTTTCTGAGCCAGGCTCCCACACTGGACCTTTGTTTTTCATAATCTCTTGCATAATAGGTGAACTCTGTTCTTTAGGGTTCAGAATCCAGCTTGGAAGCAATTTAGAAGATAAAAGATTTCAAGGGCACTTTTGCATTTTCATGGAGGCTTTTAAAATAGGTTTGGTTGGGCCAGCAGGGCATTTTAGAATAATTATTTCATATTGTAGACTATGAAATGGAGGCCCAGTTGGCTCCAAGCCTGTGAGTTGGTCTGCAGAGCTGGGATTATAGGACAGTGGGTGTTGAAGGGCCTTTTTCTCTTGAAATAGTCTAACACACTACTGTAGCTCCATGTCTTCTAGCTGTTTTCAGAGGGCTGTTTTTCTTTTCTTTCTTTCTTTCTTTCTTTTTTTTTTTTTGAGACAAAGTTTCACTGCAGTTAATGTAGTTTAGGCTGCTCTGGAGCTTACTTTGTTTTTTTTTTTTTGGAACCAGGGGTCGAACTCATGACCTTATACTTGCCAGGCAAGCGCTTATGCCGCAGAGCTGAATCCCTAGCTCACTTTGTAGCCCAGACTAGCTTCATATTTGGCGTGATTCTCCTACCTCAGCCTCCCTGTGTTGCCATACCTGGCCTGTAGGCTGTTTTCTGATTATAGTGACACCCAGCGTGCCACACCTGCCAATAAAAGGCAGTAATTACCCTCACCTCCCTTTCACCCTACACATACATACTATGCTTGGGGACAAATGGCATTACTGTGACTTCTCAACCTTGGCCCTGAGCTTTGTAATTCTTTGTTGTAGGGCACTGTCCTGTACACAAAGGATGCTTTGTTCATCTCTGGTTTCAATCCATTAGATAAAAGTAGCACCTCCTCTAAGATGTGACAAACAAAAATATCTCCTCATTCCCAAATATGCTCAGCTGAATCACCCCAGTGAGAGCCATCAGGCTATAGCAGCACCTGATGAATATATCCTTTCATCCTGTACGTCCATACCATTCACACCGTAAGTACTGTGTGCACCATGGCAGTGACACACATTTAGAAGTTTGCAGTTGAAAATACAAGGTATTTATTTTTCCTCTTGTCTTCAGTCTCAGCTATGAAAAGGGATGCAGGGATGAGAAGGGTTGAATGAGTTTCATTTTTTAAAAATTTTTTTGTCTTTTTGAGACAGAGTTTCTCTATGCAGTTCAGGCTGGCCTTGAGCTCACTTTGTAGGCTAGGCTGATTTTGAACTCTCAAGGATCCTCCTGCCTCAGCCTTCTGAGTGCTGGGATTACAGGCGTGAGCCACCACGCCCGGCTCCTTTTTTGTTTTTTGTTTTGTTTTTTGAGTTTCTAAACACATTGTTTTTCTTTGATCTGGGTGTGGATCCACAAATATTCTGGTTAAGAAATGGCCAAAGCCTTTCCTTTATATCGTGGACATGCCCACTGTCTGTCCTTGGGCTACCCCTCTTCATCTTACTCCCCTTGAAAACTGAACTTGACTGGCAACACTGCTTCCTTCTCTGTAATCCTGTCTGGCCTGTTTCCCTCCCAAATCCTCTCCACCCACACAACTCACCCACCCTGGGCCCATTTTAAACAGAGGTTCCTCTGTCCTGGGGTGATGCCCCATCTGATAGCCGCATGGGGACTCTAAGCCAGCATTGTCCAATGGCTGTAATTTTCCAGTAGCCATTTAAAAGAAGCCAAAGGGATAGAGTGAAATTCATTTTAATTACATATTTTATTTAATCCAATGTGTATGGCACATTATAATTTTGATGTATCATAATCAATAGAAATTTACTAGGTTGGACATGGTGGTACCTACCTGTAATCCCAGTACCCGGGAGGCTGAGGTACAAGGATCACTACAAGTTCGTGGCCATCCTGGGCTACATAGTGAGTTCAAAGCTAGCTGAAGCTACGCAGTGAGATCCTATCTCAAAACAAAACAAAACAAAAAACCCAAATACTGTGCATTCTTTTATCCATCTTTTCTTTTTTTTTTTGTACCTGGAATCAAACTCATGACCTTGCACTTGCCAGGCAGGCACTTATGCCACTGAGTTAAATCCCTGGCCCTACTTTTATCCATCTTATATCTGAAATCTGGTGTGTATTTTCCACTTCATCTCAATTCAGACTAGCTGCATGTAGCCGGTTACTGAATTGTACAGTGTGGGTTTTTCTTGCTGTCTGGGGGTCATGCATAGCTGCATTCCTCCTCTGTGCTTTCCTTTTTTTTTTTTTTTTTTTTTTCCCTCTGTGCTTTTCTGACTCCCAGTGCCCCGCTGGTTTGCCTGGTGCCTCTCCCACATAGGCCCTGGAGCTGCCCTTCAGGAAAATGCAGTTTCCTCTCTGTTCTTTCTTTCTTGCCTTCTTTCTTTGTTCATGTTTGTTAGGAGCCAAGAATTGCCTTGAACAAGGCCAGCAGGTTTGTTCCAAAGAGTGCAGGGAATCAGGGGCCTCTTGGTCTTTGAGTGGTTTCCCAAGGCTGTAAGCTTTTTCAGTTCCTCAAGGAATCTATGTTTAGTGAGAGCTGATCCATGTTGCTCTTCCCCTTTTCTGAATGTTCCACAGGTCCTTCCATTTGCTAAAGAATAAGTTGATTTCATGCCTTGAGGTGATTTTTTTCGTATCCTGTAAACAGGGTGTTTTGGGTGAAATAAGTAATTTATGAAATTCAGAACCTTAATTTTGACTTAAGCTTTTAAATTTAACTTATAGAATTTATTCCTTTAATAAATAATATTTAAAAAAGAAAGAAGTCTAACAAAAAGGGGCTGGGGATTTAGCTAAGTGGCATAAGCGCCTGCCTTACAAGCAGGCAGTCGTGAGTTTGATCCCCGATACCGATAAAAAGGAAAAGGACAAAAAAAAAAAAAAAAAAAGAAATCTAACAAAAAAGCCCAACTAACACTTTAACCATCATTTGCAAAGCCTTTGGCTAATATATCTGTTGTCGCTGATTAAATACCTCATACCCACTCCCCTTAGTTGTTTGAGTCAGGGCCTCACTGTGGGTCAGGCTGGCCTTCAGATTGGTCTTGTCTCTGCCTCTTACTGCTGGGATCACAGGTGTGCACATCATGCTTGTCTCTCCTTAGTTGTTTTAAACTGAAGTTATACACTTGATCTATTTTCCAGCTTAAGTACTGCAGTTTGTTCAACAATTCAGGTTTAGAAACTAGGCTGGTAGTTTAGCTCAGTGGTAAAACATGTGGTGGGTTTAATTCCTAGCATCAACTTTGTGCCTCCCTCAAACAAAACAAAACAAAACCAAATACACAACAGCAATAACAAAAATTTTTCGAAACTCCCAAAGTAAAAGGACATTATTTGAGGTCTTGGGACTTGTGAATTGGGAGACTCATGCTCAGCTAGCTTTGAACAGTGTTCTAGAGAAGGTAGGGAAGTGGGGACTTAAATGGGCAAGCTGTACAAAGTAGTAACGACAGGCCTTTGCAGGAATTTCTGTTGAGATGAGAAAGAGCAACGTGGTATGGCAGGAGGCTGTGGGACTGAGAGAAGATAATGTGAGTAAATATTTAGTAACGCTGCTCCTAAAACTGCAGTCGGAGAACTGATGGAGATGCATTTTGCATTTCTTGGCACAGCGTAATTACCGTGTGTTCCAGAGCTTGCAGTCACAGAGGGGAAGTGATCAACATCCGCATCCCAGGACACAGGTTAAATAAACCATGTGCAAATCTTTCTGATGCCTCCCCACAGTTTTGAAAAACTCTTTTAGTGTTCATATCATTGTGATTTTTAAAAAATATTCAAATTAGTCTGACAAATGTTTTCAGAATACGAAAGCAAATAAATTATATAAACATATACTCAAGGAAAGCTTTGGTGTTCTTACATATTTTAAACCCTCTCATAAGTGTAGTAGAGATTTGAATTTATAATTGTAAATTTAGATCTGTTGCTCAATTTCAGTTTAAACTGCAGTTATGAAGGCAGGCTAGGCCAGATTTTCTCTCTCTGTCTCTCTGCCTCTGTCTCTGTGTTTCTCTCTGTTTCTCTCTTTTGAGACAGGGTCTCGCTATGCAGCTCAGGCTGGCTGCAAAACACGGTAACCCACGCTAGTCTCGAACTCAGAACAATCCTTTTGCCTCAGCCTCCTGAGTGCTTGGATTGCAGGTGTGTGTCACCATACCTGGTTAGACAGATTCTCTTAAGCATACAAATTTACTTAAAATACTAAGTACCCCAAGATTCCTTAAGCATAAATATTAATAGCACAGGTATGATTCTTTTAAATATGAGTAGATATTTAATTCTTGATCTGTCGATTTTGAAATTTACTTATCAAAACAAGTATGGCAACTGGGTTGCTTTCCCAAGTGAAGATTTTATGGTGACTTTTTTAGCTTTTTAAGGTTTAGGGGGTTAGATTCTGCCTGATGCCCTTGCATTCACCAGGTTCTCTGTGCTGTATTCCCCGATCATCTTCCTCCATGTGTATCTGTTCTTTTAGTTTAAATTGCTCAGCCCATGCACTTCCCTGCCATATTTGGGGAGGTGTTCGCTGATCTCTAACAAAGGAAAGATGCTGTGAAGAAAGGCTCCTGTGCTCTAGGATGAGCCCCAGTATTCTGGGCACCTTCAGGAATGGGATAGAACTGTGGGATCCTAGTTAGGGTCTATAACAGGGGTTAATTATTGAAAGGATAAGGTGGTCACAGAACCCAGAGTTCTTAGGTTTATTCCATCATGGCCTACGTTGGAGTGGGGTCTGTAATTCTTACCCATCTGGAGTATAGCTTGATTGGAGTTGGCATTACTTCAAATTAAGATATCAAAATGTATTTCCCCCACCTAACTCCGCAGACCCAATTTGAACTTCTCTAACTTTTTATTCCTGTCTCTTAGTGTTACAGGGGTGATATCAGAACTTCCAAATATTATAAAGGATATATTATAACTCCCAAACTGTTAGATGTCTCATACGCCAAGTTTGTGTTCTCTAAAAATCAAGGAATGAATTCTGGGAACAATGGTATTTATTGAAAGGGAGAGATATAGTCCTGAGGGGCAGGAGGGGGCCCAAATTGGTTTCCAGGGACACAATTGTACAGAGAAATTTTACAGAGCAGTACCCATGTGGATATGATTTGGGTTACAGCCATGATTCGTCAACCAGTAAACAAGTATAGTAGCTTAGGTGATAGCAATCCAATGGGGAAACCAGTCAGGTGACAAGGGTGCCGGGAAAGAACAAAGACTTTTTCTAGGAAGTGATGGGTCCAGAGGTCTTGGTCACCCACTAGGGTGACTGATGTCTATCTAAACTTCATTAGGCCTGGTGTTTGTCCTTGGAGGAAGTATTTGGGTCTGGTCATGTGGTCTTTATTTTGAGGCTTCATTTCCAACAGATGTGTCTCCAGCCACAGTTGAGATGTGTTTCACTTTTGTCCTGGCTCTCCTGAGGTCCTAGCCTTCTCTGACTGCCTACAATATTTCTACCTGGTTTACCTGCCTGTAATATTATTATTAGGACCACTTTTTTTTCAGATGTTAATAATGTGATGTAATATTATATTAAAACTGCTTGATGCACAGCTCCCTCCCCCTTTCTCAATTTTAATCCAGGGCCTCATGAATGCTAAACTCAGACTCTACCACAGAGCTACAACCCTAATCTATCTTTAAAAAAATAGGATCAGATTATTTATTTTTTGTTTTCTTAAGAGATGGAGTCTCCGTGTAGCTCAGGACTTCTGGCGTCAAATGATCCTTCTCCTTCAGGCTCTAGAGGAGCCGGCAGTTGCAAGTGTGGGGGACCATGTCTGACTTTGCCTTTCAAGGTTAGTCTGTCTAGGGAAGTTATCAGGGAGAGAGGAAGTCAGGAGGAAAGGCTTCTCGGGAAAAAATGGTCCTGATTTTTTTCAGTTTTTTTCTCCATCTCTGATACTATCAGTTTCTCTTTGTGTAACTGATGTCATGGTTCAATTAATGTTCTGGAAAGATCTCTGATGATAGTACTTTGTCTTTCATAGTGCTCTTGGGGCTCCTGTTACCTACAGAAAGAGTCCCTTATCTTGGGACCATAGTCCTTTGGGCCTTCTAGTGGCATCTTTTTTGTGTTGTAGTTCACAGAATGGGAGCCCTCAATGATGGCAAGGTTTTTGTGTGGTGAAAAATGTAGTTTAAAGGAAATAATGAAAAGGCAGGGTCAAGAACCTTGATCCTCCTTTGGGAGCACATGGAATGGCTGTCTCTGGATCTTACATGTTTTAAGTTGCAAGTTGGGTATGTGTCTGTAGTCCCAGCTACTTGAGAGGCCGAGGCAGGAAGATTGAGCCTAGAAACTTAGGATCAGCCTTGGGAACCAGGTGACATAGGGAGACCTCACCTCTTAAGAAAAACAACAACAACAAGCCAGACTACAAATAGAACACAACCATCTTCCAATCCCCACTTGAAATCATATCATCGGTGTCAGAGAAGACGAAGGAATGTAGCCATATGTGAAGAGATTATTGGCATGGGGTAAAGTCTGTCCCTCGGGCTCATTCAGATTACAGAGAGAATCATTTTACAAGATAATATCTGTCTCCCCCTAAGTACTATTTAAGACTTCTCAAAGTTCTCCACTTTCCTCACTTTCCCCTGCCATGTAGAGGAAGGATCTCATGAGCATCATAAGCATCGGGATCACAAGGAGCCTTGGGTATCACGTTCCTGTGACATCTCTCCACGCTGTGTTTTTGCTTTGTACGCGTTAATAAATCTATATGATTGTCTCTTACTTATCTGCCATCGTCAGTTCATACCCATGAACCTGGACTAGAGGGGAAGGGAAGGGAAATTTCCCTTTGCTCCTACACCTGCCAGCTCCTGCCTGCTGCACTGTACGTCTCACTACTCCTTGTGCCTTATGAGAAAGATCCTGTTAGATGTCCCTGATTGCTGGCACGGAGCAGGAGCAGTGTTCTCTCATAGACTTGCACAGTGGAGAACGGGCCTGGCCCACTTGCTCATCCTCATCTTCTCCAGTGCCTCATGGGTGAAGGCAGGAAGTGTCCCTCGCTGGCCACCGGCCTATCCCAGGCAGCAAATTCTCAGGTCCACATCTCACCTCAGAGGCCACAGAGGAGGCCTGGGAAGTGACCCTGGTGGACTGAGCTAGCAAATCCTCATGGCTTTGCTTGTTTGTGTTCCCTGCCCAGCATGTCCCGTTCTGTTTTCAGGGGCGGGAGCAGGATGTGAGTAGGATCATCCAAGCCCTGAACGAGTGCCTCGCTGCTCTTCCCCAGCAGCAGCTCCGGAAAGTCAAGGCCATTGGAGTGTCGGGACAGATGCACGGCATCCTGTTGTGGGAAATAAGCCAAGGTATGCTGGGCTCAGGTGATGGCCTTATCTGCTGTGTGGGAAGAGGGCCGAAAAACACCGTCCACGCAGGACCAGCTCATCATGCCTGGGGACAATGTCTTGTTCCTCAGAAGGAGATAACTTTGCTGCTCCCATATTTTGTGCAGAGTTTGTGATGCAGTGAACTGCTCACAGCAGCACTTGCTGTATGAACAGGCAGGGGAGGAGTGAACCCTGTCTGCTTCCTCTGATGATTGGTGGAGTGGAGTTTTTTTGAGACAGCTTCTCACTACATAGTCCGGCTGGCCTTCAACATGCAGTGATTCCCCAGCCTCCCAGCTGCTGGAATTACAGGCTTGGAGTGGATTTTTCTTTCTTTCTTTTTTGTTTTTTAAAAAATATTTTATTATTATGAAGGTAGTAAAATACAACAGAACAAGACAGAACAAAGCCAGTTGGGACAGTGCAGTGAAAGAACTTCACAGCAGGTTACTGAGATAACAGTAATAGGTACCATAGTATATCTCATTATCTTCACAATAGTTGTTCTTTCAATCAGGTATAGCAAAATAAAATAAAATACAAACATTACAGGACTTATCAAAACAGAACATTGAATAGAGCAATGCCATTAATCAGAACAAAGCAAAACAGTGATGAAAATGTTTGCCTTCAAAGAGATGGTAGAAGGAAATCTCCCTTATTTGCTATATTGTATATGGTCAGCCTCCCAAGAGATGCTCAGATCTCTGGCTCCCACTTGCTAAAGGGGGTGGGGTGGGGTGGGGTGGTGTGGAGGGTGGGTGGGGAAGATGGGATGTTTGATTCTCAGCCTGCACACTGGTAGGCTCACAGCTGCTTACCAGGGAGGCAAGCTGGTTGCTTGGTTTCCCTGTGCCCTAAGTTCCAGCATGGTGCGGATCTCAGGAGATGCTGGTGGTTTTCACCCTGGGGCAGCTGCAGCTTGCCGGGCCACAGTGGCTTACCAGGGAGGCGAGCTGGTTGCTTGGTTTCCCTATGCCCTAAGTTCCAGCATGGTTCGGATCTCAGGAGATGCTGGTGGTTTTCACCCTGGGGCAGCTGCAGCTTGCCGGGCCACAGTGGCTTACCAGGGAGGCGAGCTGGTTGCTTGGTTTGCCAGCACCCTAACTTTGGAGTGGATTTTCTAAAGCTTTGCCTTTCTTGGTGTTAGTGTCTCATAACATTAGTGCTGACAGCCATAAGATTAGCTGTAACTACTAAATGGCCAAGACCCAGAGGCAATTCTTCAGAATTTGATTCTAGTTTTTGTCCTTTATTTAGTTATTGGTGATTTTTCAACTCCAGGAGTACCGTGGGTCAGTTGCAAAGTGTCACTGAGTTGGCTGTGTGTTGTAGGAGTGCTATAGTGCGGAGGAGGATGACTTGTTCTGTTTGGCTCTCAGGAGGAGTCCAAGCCAGGAGAACAACAGCAGGCACCTCACAGGCCAGGTGCCAGGCTAAGGTGTTACCTGCATGACCTCATCCATATTTCCCAACAGCCTTAGGATGAAGGTGACTGTCACTATTGTGTGGATGAGGAGCAGAATTTCAGAGGGTTTCGAATGATATGTTCGGGGTCACATGGCAGCAGGTGGTGACTCCAGCATTTGAACCCAGATTGGTCTGGCTGACTTCGGAGCCTGCAGGAGGGCACAGTGGCTCAGGGAAGGGAAGGACCTCCTAACAGATTGACCAAGGGAGGGTGAGGCTCTTATAGGAAGTCATGAGCTCCCTGGAGTGCTAGGCATTAGCATTTTCAAAAATTATAACATTTTATGTATAGACATAAAAAAGTAGGGAGAGCGGTATTATGAACCAAAGTGTATCCACTACAGCATTTGAGTGTAGATTTATTTTTTAAGATTGAGATCTTACCCTGTGGCCCCGGGGTGATCTTGAACTATTGGCCCAAAGTGGTGATACTGCCACAGCCTCGTGAGGAACTGGGATTACAAGTGTGCATCACTGTACCTGGCGAGTACTTGTGCTTTTAGTGGAAGGAGGATGGCTACCTCAGGGAGGTGTGTCAGGGAGATGAAGCATGAGGATGGGAATGTTGAATCTTCCTCTTTCTGCCTGGAGAGTCAGTGACTGTAGTCCCCTGGGTCAAGGGAGCAGTGACTGACTCTGTGGCTGGTGTCTAGTGATGTGTAATTCGATCATGCCTAGCACAGGGCTGGATAGCTGTGGAAGCCGACACAGGTTTTCTGCCCTTCTTCCCTCTGCCATCTGCTTGTCGTCAGGCCAGTGCAGACATCGGAGCAGTTTGGCTCCCGAAATGGCAGGAGCAGAAAGCGGATCATGGCGTTGGAGTTGACCTTTCAGAGGAAGCTAGGTTAGAAAAGCTTTTTAAACTCCTTAATTCTGCATTAATGAGAATGAATGTTCTTTTAATACTAAAGCCCTTCCCAAAGAGGACAGCAGAGATCTAATGATTGTGGTCTGCTCATACGCCTTCCTTTCTGTCCTTCTCCTGGACCAACCACACAAACCAGCAGCTACATCGGTGGAAAGAGCTGCTTAATATTTCATTGAGCCGGCTCCGTATTTCTTGTTTTGTTTTCTGTTTCTGGGAAGGAGGAAGGCTGCTGTTCACTGATGATGATTCCTACGTGGTGAAGCTGAGTGAAGTCAGATTTGGGATCAAATCATGCCTTTTTAAATGGTAGCCTTAATTCAGTTTGGCTTCAGTACCTACAGTATAAAAGGCCCCGTGCTAGGCCCTGAGGGAGAATGAGCAATGAGTGGATGGAGCCTCTACCTTCCAGAACGTGGCAACACAGCCTGGCACCTGTAAACACGAGTGGAGAGCTGAGTGCTTCAGGGAGCATATGGGCAGGCAGGTTGGAGGAGAGGGAGTGATTAGTATTTTCCAAGAGGCCTGTGGTTGTGCTTGTTTGCAGATTCCATTTTCAGGCTCAGTAAAAATGGGCAGAAAAACAGACCATAAAATAAAACTAAAAGCTGGGTAGCACATTGGAAGAAATATTAGCCGGTGTAGAGAGACAAAAGACAGACATCAGTATGAATAAAGAAGGAGTAACAAAGAAAGGACCAGGGGGCATAGAATCCCAACAGGCAGTTCTTAGGAGAGGAAATATAGTGGCTCATAAAAAGAGGAGATGCTCAGTGTCATTAGTAATTAGAGAAGTGCAGAAGAGAGCAGCAATGAGAAATCATTTTCCACCGCAGATTGTAAGCAAATCAGAGTCTGGGCCTGTCAAGGGCTATAAGGGGAGGGGGGCGGTTTAAATGCTGCTGGTGCTGGTGTGAATTAGTAAGCTGGAGGGCAGTTTGGCAGAGCCTATTGCAATACGGTGGTTGCTATGACTCTGAGTTTTACCTGGAATCTGTCCACGGAAAGTGCTGGAAAACGTGGGCGGGAGGTTGCATGAGCATGGCCCTTCACTTTCTCTTTGCTTATAGTAGCAAAAATGTGACCTTTATCTGAAGTAACTGCTGGCAGGTCCTTGTTATGGAATGACATGCAAGATACTCAGGTGTACCGACACACAAACAACTGAAGAAAGTACATTAAAGACTATTTAAAAACAGCTAAATCCTCCATGCGCAGATTAATTCAACAAAACAAAACATGTATCAGCATAAAATCTCTGGACAGACACCTGCGAACCCTAGGAAGGGAGCTGTGACCAGGTAGGGGAGGGGAGAGCAGGGCCTTTGTCTACAGTGCTATTTGAAGATTTCACATTGGGAATGTGTCCACTTCTCATATGTTAAAAGCTTTTAAAAAGTGCATCAATTCTTTATTAAAATGAAGAAAAGAAAGGTGGAAGATGAGTAACATCGTGGAATGCAGTACTTAGATTTAAATCTGGATTCTAATACTTATAAACTGTGAATTTGGGTAAATTTTAAAAACTTCATGCTTAGTTTTTCCTATGTGTTTTTCCCCTAACTTATGTGGGAATGATCATCACGTTGCCTTATAGTGTTACCATGGAGATTAAATAAGCGAATATTTCTAAAGTCTTCAAACCACACTTGCACATTTATCACTTGCACTGCATTTTATAATAAAATTATAGCTCAAAATTTTTAAAAAAAATTGAATCAAAAGAGTTTTGGAAGTAGACAAAGCAGTTAAAAAAGCTAGTGGTCCAGCTTTAGGGCTAGGGTAAGTGTCTGAGCCTTAGATTTAGATAGAAATGAAGCTGTGGGGAAAATTACTCCCAGAGGAAGCCCTGCACTTCCTCCTGCCTCCTCCATCCTGTCCTCTGCTCCAGGTGAAATTTAACATGAAGCCTTTATGTGCAGTTTTTCTCTTTGCTGTGCCAGGTGTGACCAGGGGTACTAACCAGTGATTTCTTGACAAGGTCCCTTGAAGCCTTTGTCCTCACTCTTACATCTATCTGCAACATGTGTCCCCAGTTATTAAGGGTAATTTCCCTAATTTATTCAGGTCCCTCCATACCTGTCACCTTGAAGAAGACCTGAATGATGTAGAGGAATGATGTGACCATCTTAACAGCCCGTCACTCACCCCTTAGCTGCACGTTTTTCATAGTCACTGAAAGTATCTGGTCCTGTATGTTTGTGTGTTTATATTCCATCTTCATTTCTATCACACCAGCTCCATGAGGGCACTGGCTTTCTGTTGTTCACTGTTACATTCTCAGAGACTAGAACCAATGCCTAGTATACACTGACTACTCAATAATGTGTCACACAGCCATGCATGGCTGTGTTAAAGAATGGTTAGGTGCTTCATGCCTGGAACGAGGTGGAGAGGGGCAGATAAGTCTCTTTCTTTGGGTCTTAGAGGAAAGATTTGCAGGAAAGTATAATGACCGTGGTACCCAGTCTGGGATCTGATATGGGACACATTGTTTTCTTTTGTGGTATTTTCCCTGCAGTGGGTGACGTTCTCATCTCCATTCAGCAGACTTGGGGTGTCCTCAGGTGCTATTAACTTATTTTGGGCTTCAACTTAGTATTAGCTTTCTTTCCTCATTTTGCTGCAGTGGTTGTATTTATACTGCAAGATGGTGTGGCAAACATCCTGTTAGAAGGAGAGGAGAAGCAAAGGGACGTATGAAAGAGGCACAGTGTTTTGTGAAGGCTGCTGGAAAAATCTGGGACTGTGGAGAGACTTTAAAGCTATGTCAGTCAGTTTCCCATTACTATCATAAATACCTGAGATAATGATAAGTTTATGGGGAAGTTTTATTTTCCATTCCATGACTGATAGGCCCTATTGTTTTGTCACCACATCATGGCTGGAACATCCTGTGGAACAACATTGCTCACCACGTGGCTGGAAAGTGTAAAAGAGGAAAGAAGAAATCAGAGTCCCACAGGCTCTTGAGGTCACACGCTCAGTGCTCTAAAGAGCTCTCACTAGTGCCCATGTCTTACCACTTTCCTATAGTGCCATGTGAGACTTAGGGAAACATTCCAGGTACAAATCATAATAGAAGCTAATGGTTTACCCCCCACCACCTCTTTACCTTCACTATGTGTCAAGTATTGTTTTGAGCACCTTTCTTACAGTATAAACAAAATCCTCCAAAAAGCTATTTTCAGGATTGGGCTTTTAGAAGGTGGTTAGATCTTGGGGGCTCTAACCCCTATTGATGAGTTCATAGATGGATGTGTTGTTAGGAGGTAGGACCTGGCTGAGGACTTAGCCTGGGAGGATACATTCTTGTCTTTAGCCTCTTTCTGTCTCTCTGGCACTTTCCCTGTCACTCCTTTCCCTGTCTGCTGTGAGATGACCAGCTTTTTTCTCTCTCATGCCCTTCCTTCTGTCATGATGTTTCTGCCTTAGAGCTGATCAGCATGCTCCAAAACCTCTGAAACCGTGAGCTTTCAGGTCCTGGCCTCGATCCCCAATCTCCCAAATGAGTGTACGGCGGAGGCGTAAATAAAATGCGACAAGTGGTATGATTTTAGGGCTCCAGGAGGCTCAAAACCCTTTAGTTGAGATGGAGACTTTGAGGGCTAAGACAAAGATTTCTCTGGACTGCCCACTTTATTTATTAGGTCCAACAACAGCGGGTGGCGGGGAAACAAGAAAGCACAGGCCATGAGCAGGACTTCGGGAGCCACTTCAAAGACATCTCCAAGTAATGAATCAGGTCAATTCAGTAGAACTGTCTTATCATGAAGATATGGTAGGAGTGAGACTGTAGTAGTAATTCCTGCAGCTGCAGTCTCCATCTACTTAATTGGGGCTGGGGCCAAGTGTCCACAGCTGTGGCCTTATCATGTCCTTTGAGGTATCTCTGGCCTCACAGGCCTCAGCCAGGACCAGTGATTCATAGAGGTTCACTTACTATGAATCAGCTCCCATCACCAGGCAAGGGGCTGAAGCCTAGAACAGACTCACAGATAATCTTAGAAAGCCAATTAGTTAATTTTAAATCCTGCTCAGAGCTGCTGGGTAGTGGTCTCCAACAGTGAGCCAAAATAAACTTTTCTTATTTTAGTTATCAAGTATTATTTCATGTATCACATATTTTGTTCCAGTAACAGAAAGTTGACAAATAACAGCTTTATATATAAATCTACACAGCACACGATACTCACATCCCAACTATAACTCTTCTCTTTGCTACTAGCTTGAGAGGGAAGTGGCTGAGCCACTAGGATCCAGGGTAAAGGGTTCTAAGTGCTTCTGCTTCTGGGCTGCTAGATAACAGTTTTCACAGAGGTGGTGCGATAGTGACTGCCAGCTCTTGCCTCCAAGATCAGATTGAGAGGAATTTTCAGTGGGAAACCCACCTTCAGGAACAGGGGAGAGCACCATGAGGAACTGTGGAATAACAGGCTGAGTGAGCTGGAGTGTGTGGATTGATGCTTTGGATCTTGGCCAGAGGGAGCCAACACTGCTGGTGGGGAGACCAGCGAGGAGGGAAACTGCTGCGTCCCCTCGATCCCTACAGCCACCTGTCTCCATTCCTCTGGCAACTCAGCTGTCTGCAGGGGTAAAACCAAGGCAGCGGCTGGTGACCTATAACCTATAAGCCAAGGTCCTCTTAACATTGTTCTTGAGGGGCAGATGGGAAGCTGTGGCCGGAGGAAATATTTTGTGTGGCGAGTGTGGGCTTGTTGTAGATGTACCTGTGAACTGGTTCCAGAACTCTCCATCATGCCTAGGTCATGGTGGGTGGCCGAAACTGAGTCTTTGCCCTTCAGGGTGCCTGGCAATGTAACCAGTGTTTCCAGGAGACAATGATCTCACGGGCCAGGACAACAGGACAGCTGAAGAGCACAGCTATGTCACAAGACAAGCATTTTGCTGGGTTGTTTGATGTAGATTGTGTTATCAGAGGCAGAACTTTTAGCAGAGGACACACTGAGAATTTAAAATTATCTTGATGCAGTAAACAATATTCAAGGAAAATCTTAGCAGGAATGCAACAAAAGAACACATAAAAAAAGAACAAATATTTACACATGAAAATAAAGAAGTTGAAACAAAGAATATGTGAGATCAATAGCAGAGTGAATAAAACTTCAGAACAAACCAGAGAATGAAAGATAAGATGGAGATCTTTGTAGGAAGGAAGAAAGAACAAAGAAATAGAAAAAATATCTGAGATCTTGAGGTTATAAATAGTAGTACCAGCATCTAAATAGTAAGGAACTGGAAAAGGAAAAATAAAAGTAGAAAGGGGGGAAATATTTGAGGAAAGAATGGAGAAATTTTCTCATAATTGGCAAAGTAAGATGAAGTACTTGCAACTGAAAGGGTCTTGTGTTAGCTTTTCTTGCTCTGACCTGAGAAAAGCAATTTGAAAAAGAAAAGTTTTATGGTCACTCATGGTTTCGTGGGTTTTAGTCTGTTGTTGGCTGGTTTCATTGCCTTGGGCAGGAAGCAGCCTGTAAAGAGAGGGAGAAAGGAGGAGAGGGAGAGGAAGAGGAGGAGACGAGGAGATAGTGAAGGAGAAAAAAGGAGAGGAGAGGGAAGAAGAGAGAGAAGACAGGAAACAACCAGTAAGGTAGGTGAGGGACAAAATATATCCTTCAAACCCCAGTGACTGTGTTCGTCTAATTTGGCCCTCCCTCCTAATAAGCTGGTTGGGCTGTGGACTCTTCAATGCATTAACCTATTGATAAGGTTAGGACACTCAGGGTCCAATCGCTTGATAAAAGCCCATTAGCTTGGCACATGGCCTTTGGGGGACATTCCAGCTCTAGACCACAAATCTCTGCTCTGGTTTCCAAAGGCTCATGTTACTAACAGTGGTACTCCCGTTTCTCAACACAAATAACACTCAGTCTGTCTCCCAGAGTGGTTCACAGAATGTCAAAAAGTCCTCACTGGTAGATGCAGTCTGGTGAATGTATATTTTAAGAATTTTAAATATTAAGGCAGGAAAATCACAAATTCTATCCCAACCTGTGTATCTTAGTGAAACTTTATCTCAAATAAAAATAAAAATAAAAAAGGGATTGAGGATGTAGCTCAGTGCAAAGGCCCAATTCAACTCTTCGTACTACAAAAAAGAAAGAAAAAAAAATCAAAGAGAAAATTTCAAAAGCTTGCCAAACCAAAGATAAGATTTCATCTAAGTGAATAAGAAGCAGACTGACATTAGACATTTTCTTTTTTTTTTTTTATCTTTTTATTGGTTCCGGGGATTGAACTCATGACCGCCTGCTTGCAAGGCAGGTGCTTATGCCACTGAGCTAAATCCCCAGTCCCAGACATTAGACATTTTCACAGTAAGTAAAAAAGAATGCAGCGAATACAGCTCAGTGGTAGGATGTTTTGTTTTTACATCCAGTACTGCAAATTGAAAAAAAAAAAGCCTGCTTTAGTCAAATGTACTGGCACAAACCTATAATCCGAGCACTGTGGGAGGCCGAGGCAGGAGGATCATAAGTTGGAGCTCAGGTCTGTCAACTTAGTGACAGTGAAGTTCTCTCAAAATAAAAATTAAAAAGAGAGCTATGGATGTAGGTTAGTGCAGACGATGGTTTCAATCCCAAGTACTGGAAAAAATAGAAACAATGGGATGGAGTTTTGTTTTGTTTTGTTTTGCTTTGGTCTGAGACAGGGTCTTGCTCTGTAATTCAGACTGGTCTCAAATTCATGGCCACCCTCCTGCCTCAGCCTCTGGAGTGCTGGGATTACACCAATGTGCCCAGCCTGGAATTATATTTTGATTGTCTATTGTATCACAAACTAGTTCCAAACTTAGTACCTTAAAATAACCACCATGTTAGCATGTTTCCTAAGGAGCTGGGCCAAGTTCAGCCGACTATCTGACATGGAACTGGTAGAAGTTGCTTTTCGTGTGCAGCTGGTGGGCAGGTGGGCCATGAAGATTCACGATGGCTGTGCTCAACGCCTGGTATTGTGGGAAGACTACAAGGCGGGGCTCAGCTGGAAACATCTGCCAGAGGCCTGCATGTGGCTGCTCTCGTTTCCAGCACGGTGGCCTCACAGTGGCTGAACTCCTTACCTACATCTGGCTTCCCACAGCACTTTTATGACCTAACCTGGTAGTTCCAAGACTTAACACTGGTTTTCTTGGTCAGACAAGTCACCAATGCCAGCCCATAATTTAAGGAAATGAGATTTAGACTGTACCTCTTGCTGGGAGGCATAGTAAAGCATTTGTGGTAATCTAGCACAAATGCTTTTAAGGATTAAAGAGAAAAAATTTAAAACCCAGGGTGTTGTAACTGATCAAACTATCATTCAGACATGAAACTGGAAAGAGCATTCTGAGGCGTAGATCATACACTTGCGGATACTTTGCCACAGAAAGACTACACTGGAAATGGTTTGGGATGAAGTATTTAAACAAGAGCAGAAAACAATTCCAGCAAATGCAACAAGAGATAGTGAAGTAGAGATAGCCAATTTCCCAATGCAGTCTGACCTAGAAGAATCAATTGGCCTGGAGCTCAGGGACGGAGCACGTACTAGAGGTGTGTGAGGCCCTGAATAAAGCCGTGAGACCAGGGTACTCGGGAGTGTGAGGATTTTCTCTCATGAGATCAGTGTGGGGGGATGCATAATATCAATTTAGAAATGAATAAAAAATAAATGGGACAAATGGAAGGATTTAATGACCTGCCCAGGGTCACAGCCACTATGATACCGGAACCCCGTGTGAGCCAAGCTTTGCCACAGGGTAAAAATACCTGTGCTGTAAAACACCAGCGAAGAAGTCTCCGGGTGTGTCAGCGGCCACTCAAGTCTCTCCTTTCCATCTTGGGTCATCTCTTTTGTTCCAGGCTGTGAATGGATGGAGGGAACTGCTACCCCTCTGTTTGAGGCCAGAGCTGTGAGTCCCCTGGTCACCTGGCAGGATGGCCGGTGCAGCAGCGAGTTCCTGGCTTCTCTGCCCCAGCCATCCTCTCATCTCAGTGTGGCCACTGGGTTTGGCTGTGCCACCATCTTCTGGCTTCTGAAAAATAGGTAGGACAAGTCCTGTTTGTACGTGCACTGGGTTTCTAGGGGAAGAGGGAGTGGGGGCCGCCGGTCCTGTCGCACGGTGCCTTAGTGAGTGTGTCCTGACCCAGGGTACAACCCAAGACCTAGATTTGGGGCAGAACAACTCCATTTTTCAGGTGTCTTAGTTATCCTGTTCTGACTCAGTGGGGCGAGAACGGGGGAGGGGGGGGCGCAAGTGGCTGGCCAAGGGTCCTACGGTGAGTCAGGACTGGGCTTCACTGAGGACCTGTGTACCCATGTCCTGCCTTCCCAGCATAGTGCTGCCTTCCTAGAGTTCCTTTCCCTAGGGCAGACTCGAGGTGGCTTTGCTGGGAGTTGGATGGGCCCACCTAGAGGTTCAGCTGTATTTGAGCCACACCATGTGGCTGGGCCCCACCCTCTAGTCCCCTCTACCCACAGCTAGGAGCAGCACCGTTTTCCACATCTGTGTAACACCTTGTCGAATTGTTTTTGATGTTTAAACAAAAACCAGCCCCGAGCTCCTGCAGTCCTACAACGCAGCTGGCACCATCCAAGACTACGTGGTTGCCATGCTGTGTGGCTTGCGGAGACCCCTGATGTCTGACCAGAATGCCGCTAGCTGGGGATATTTCAACACCCAGAGCCAGAGCTGGAACATGGATATGTGAGTATGACCTTTCAGGTGGTTCCTGGCAAAGGCCACCTCCCAGGGAGAGGTTCTCCGCTACCTGTGAATTTCAGTACTTAATGTATTTTGAACAGATTAAGAATGGGAAGCAGTAGGCTGGAGGGCTGCCTTTTAAGCTCTTTTTAAACAGTTGTTTGCCTTTTCAGGTACAGAAGTCTGGTGGCCTTTTAATCCATTTCCATCAGGGCCCAAATTCTGAGGTCTTCAACAAAGCCAAAAAACCAAAAACCAAACCAAATCAAAACAAACAAAACAAAAACCCAAAAACAGACAAAAAAACACTTGATAGTTCAGGTAAAGGACTCTATCGCATGCTTTATACAGTTGGAAGCTCTGTATTCACTAACCTTGAGTGATGGATGTGTTCGATATTCAGAGGCTGGCTGGTTTGACTTTGGTCTGGATTGTGCTAACCAACTCTGACTTCACACCAAGTCCCTGGCTGCCTCCTGGTGTTACTGGGGGCGGGGATACTGGAACATTCCTAATATCTGGTTCTTACCTAAGCGTGTTTGATGGCTGCTGTTTAAACTGGTGATTTTCTTCCCTGGAAGATAAATCCCAAGCTTTTGGTTTAACACAAGCCCAAGAGGCTGCCTGTGACAACCCTAGTTTCTGTCCTGTCTTTTCTTATGTGTGACTCATAGTACCTTCCCTTCCCAGGTTTTCTGGAAATGACAAAAAACAGAAAACTGAACACCAGCTACACAGAGGTGTCCATTTTTGTTTTGCAGACTGAGGAGCTCGGGCTTTCCTGTCCATCTGCTCCCTGACATTGCCCAGCCTGGCAGTGTGGCGGGCAGAACGTCCCACACGTGGTTTGAAATCCCAAAGGGGACACGGGTAGGCGTGGCCATGGGTGATTTACAGGCCTCTGTCTATTCTTGCATGGACCAAAAGACAGATGCAGGTAAGTTTTGCTTTTGTTCCCTCCTTTGTCTTAACACTAGTGCTTCCTAGGCCCTGGCTCTGAGTGAGAGTCTGAGGGGCACCTAACTTAGCCAGCTTAGTGTACTGAGTGAGCTCACTGCACTGTAAAGATGACAGCTACCTTCCTTCTTGCAGGTGAACCCCTCTGCTCGGGGAACGTACCTGCCAGCTGGCCAGTTAGGTCTTATACACTGACCATCTGTGCATGACTGCTGTGTGGTCTAACTGCTGTGCACTCCATAATCAAGAAAACAGATGAGCAGGCTGGGCTGAAAGTCATTGGCCCTGCATTTGATCTTAACACCACACACACACACACACACACACACACACACACACACACACACAGGGTTATTGTGTGTTAGTGAAAGTTATGTCAGATCAGATTAGAAGTGCAGAATCTTCTGTATCTTGGGTAAGAGAATCATAGTAAGGTAGAGGGTACCAGTCTAGGGCAGAAGTTGTTAAACTTTTTCCATAAAGGTCCAGCTATTTTCCCGTATGTGGACCATGTGATCTCTTCAGTTGTGGTTAGAGTTTAGTATACAAGTGAATGGCCATAGCTGTGTTCCAAAAAGTTATTCCTCGGCAGAGATGCAATTTCATATTATATTAATGTGTTATGAAATTTTCTTCTCTATCCATTTGATTTCTTCTCAAGCATTTAAAACATGAGGCCATGCTAGGGAGACTGTAAAATGGACACAGCCTGGCAGCCCCTCACGAGGTGAACATGGAGTTGCCACAGAACCAGCAATATCCTCCCACAATCATGGCAGCACATTCATAGCAGGCCCTCAGTAGAGACACCCCAAGTGTCCTTCACCCGATAAGTGGATTCTTTAAAACCGTGTTATATCCCTGCATCCAGAAAGGAACTAAATACTGAGGAACATGACAAAATAGTGTAAGCAACAGTGCAGGAATAAAAGAAACCAGACACAAAGCCGTGTATGAAGTGGCTCCATCCTGTGGAGTGTCTAGTGCAGGCAACTTCATGGGGACAGGAAGAAGACAGGTGACAGCCAGAGGCTGAGAGCAGTGACTGCTGAAAAGTGCAGTGTTACTTTTTGGCGCCCTAAAAATGCTTTAAACCGAGATAGTAAGGATAGGTGTTCTGAGGAGATGGTGGAAAAACTAATTCATTTCTCCTCGCAACACAGATGGCGTTTGCTCTCAGATGTGTGCAGATTTCCCCCACTCCCCAACATACTTGCCAAGTGGACCCCAATTTCAACTCTGCCCCTGTCTACCTGGCCACAGCATCAGATTCCACAAGCTGAAGGCTCCATCCTGACTGTTCCCCCACCCACTTCAGCTGCCCGGGTGGTTCTACCTGTGCTCGTGATCAGCCAGCTCATCGCTCTTGGGTTCCCACAAACCCCTTTTTGGGTTCAGTTAATTTGCTTGAGCAGCTCACAAGAGCTGAGAGCTCTCTAAAGATACACACTTACTGGTTTACTAGAGAGGATGTCACACAGGTGAAGAGGTGGAGAGAGGGGCAGGGGAGGCAGGGGAGAAGGGCTGTGGAGCTTCCGCGCCCTCTCCTGGCTCACCCTCCACCCTGGAGCCTGCACATGCTCAGCTCCAGGACTTGTGGAGCCCTGTGCTGCTAAGGAGTTTTGTTTTGTTTTGTTTGTTGTTGGTGCTGGGGATGGTATTGTGGGTAGCACATGTGCTAGGCATGCGTGCTACCACACAGCTTCTCTCCCAGCCTCGGTTCTGAGTTTTCAGTGGAGAGTTAGTGTGTATCTAACACTCATAGACTGGATGAAGAAATCCAGCAAGGCTTGTCTGTTCAGATTCTTCTTGGCCTGTGGGGAATGTTTCTTCCTTCCAGGTCTGGGATAGGACTCCTTCTGAAACTGGGGTTTTTATGAGTATACATCTAGGTAGAGTCGGAGAGAGAAATGTGGAGAAGGTTAGAGCTTCTGTGATTTATCTTGAATAAGAGAAATTCTAGTTTTTATGATATGCCTTATGGAGGGAGTTATAAGTAAGGTACAGTGGACAAAACTCATAAAAGTATTTATTATATCAGTTGTATGAATGCAAATATATTAAAGATCACTGGATTTCACATTTTAAAAGAGTAACTTTACTCTGGATTATATGATTTACATCTCAACAAACGTATTTATTTATTTATTTGAGACAGAGTCTCACTATATAAGTCAGGCTAGCCTTGAATTCACTGTGAAACCCAGTCTGGCCTTGAACTCATGGCAGTCCTCCTGCCTCAGCCTCCTGAGTGCTGGAGTTACAGGTGTGCATCACCATGGTTGGTGATTTAAACAATGGAAAAGCCATTTTCAACTCAAAAACAGATGGTGGGCTGGCGATGGCTTGTGGAAGGTGGGCTGTAGTTTGCTCATTCTTCATCTAAGGTGGCATCTGAGTTTGCCCCAGTGGGCTGGTTGACAGTGGAACCACTGTCACACAGGTGAGCGTGTGTGTTTTGTTTGATGCTCAGGAAAGCCTGGCTGAGCAGGTCACCTTTAGGAGTTTCTCCTTGTGTCTTACTTTTTTATTTTTGCTGAGGCAAAATATCTGACACTCAAAGCTAAAGGGGAAAGGTTTATTTAGCTCATAGTTTGTAGAAGTTTCAGTCCATAATCAGTTGGTTGCAAGGCAGGGTGGCATAGCAGACAGACATTGTGAAGGAGAAACAGTTTGTGGCAGTTAGAAGCAACAAGGGATGACCAGGACTCTTTCTTTTTTTAATAATTAAATTTATTGGTATAATTTAGATATACATAGTAATCATGTTCACCATAGGGAAGTGTACCCGGACAATGATGTCTTAGTTCGTCTTTTTTCCCATTCCCATTCTCTCTTTTCGCCCCATCTTCCCCTCCTTATTAACAAAGCTTTGTTTCCATTTCATTTTTTTTTTCTCATTTTTCTTTTCCTTTCCACTGTTCCCCCCATCTCCATTTCCCTTTGAACAATGACTTCTTATTTCAGGATATTGATTATACATTTTGGTTCTTATTTAGACTTTCAGTTTCTTACACCAGAAAGACAACGCAGTATTTACATATATGTGTCAGATTTATTTCACTTAAGAGTATCGTCTAAGGCCCACCCATTTTACTTACAAGCGTCTCAAGCTTATCTTTATTTATGGCTGAGTAGGACTCCATTGCATAAAAAGTCTTTACCTTCTGTATCCATTCATCAGTTGATGGACATTTGGGCTATGTCCAAGACTTGGCTATTACAAACTGTGCTACTATACACATGCATGTGGAACATTACTGTGGTATGATGCTTTTAATTCTTTCAAGTAGATACCAAGAAGGGGAATTGCCAGGTCAATGGGACCTCTAGTCCTGGGTTTTTTTTTACACTAATTTCCATAGTGGTTTTACCAGTTTACACTTCTACCAACAGTGGAGAGGTGTTTCCTTTTTCCCACAGTCCTGCCAACATTTCTTATTGGTTGATATTTTGATAATAACCATTCTTTATGGAGTGAAATGGAATCTCAGCATTTTTTTTTTTTCTTTTTCTTTTTGAGACAGGGTCTCTATGCAGTTCAGGCTGGCCTTGAGCTCACTTTGTAGCCTACGCTGGTCTCGAACTCAGAACGATCCTCCTGGCTCAGCCTCCCAAGTGCTGGGATTACAGGCGTGAGCCACCATGCCCGGCATCCTCAGCATTTTTTGTTTGTTTGTAACGTTTTGGTTTTGGAAATCAAACTCAGGATCTTGCACTTGCTGGGCAGGTGCTCATGCCACTGAACTATATCTCTGACATCTCAGTGTTGTTTTAATTTGCCTCTTTCAAATGATCAGTGATGTTGAACATTTCTTATGTACTTATTTGCCATTTGTACTTCTTCTAAGAAGCATCTATTTATTTCAGATGCCCATTTTTAGATTGGATCTTTAAATTTGGAGGGTCTTCTTTTTAAATTTTTTATATATTCTAGATATTAGTCCTTTGTCTGAAGAACAACTGGCTAAAATTTTTCCCACTTTGTGGGTTGTCTCTTTACTTTGCTGGTGATTTCTTTTGCTGTGCAAAAGCTTTTTAGTAAGACGAGATCCCGTTTCTTGATTCTTTGTATTTTATATGTGATCAGTGTTTTGTTCATAAAGTCTTTGCCCTCACCTATGTTAAAGCCCTATGTATGACTGCACGAGTCTTTGGGGTGACATCTAGACACAAGCCATAACACCTTGTTATCAAGGGGAAGAGAGGACTCATTCATCTCACCCACGGTTTTTTCTTGGTCATAGTGTCTTTTTTTTTCCTCTGTCTTCATCATCAGAAATACTATAAGGCAACTTTGAGTTTAAAAATTCTGGCTAGCATTATCTTCTGTGTAGCAATTTATTCTCTCCTTTTGCTGCAGTCTTAAAAAATAAAATGCTGAACGACTCTCTGGGTTTTGTTTTGCTTTTGATAGTAATTTGCCTTTGTAAGCAAACTTTACTCTTTTGTTATTGACTGTACTGAGATAACAAAGATGCAGACATCTCAAGGAGCGGTGTGTGAAAAAGCAGGAGATGAGCTGACAGGGAAAGATGACATTCTGCCAGTTTTGTTGCTCATACATGTGATACTTTTTTTTTTGTACCGGGGCTCAAACTCACGACTGTGTGCTTGCAAGGCAGGTGCTTATGCTGCTGAGCTAAATCTTCAGCCCCCATGTGACACTTTTTCTGATGAAAAAGGTTCAGCATAACCTTTTTTCCTCTCGAATTTTCAACTAAAATCAATGCCCCAAGAAACCATTCTAAGTGTATTTTGTGACTTTCTACTAGTATGTCATTTTTCAGAGCCTAACATCTTTTCCTCAAAGCAAGGAAGTTCACGAAACTAGTGGGCCTCAGAGTCCAGCCTGTGGCATTGGGATTTCACCTTTCTGCCTCTTCTGTGTGACCGTGGGCAGGCTGAGTTTCTTCTCTGTGCCTGTATCAATGTCCCAAATGTGGATGAGATCATTGCGTTGCTGGGGGGGGGGGCAGTGGTAGCCATTGCAGTGGTGCCTGGAAAGGGCCTGGCTCTCTCTTCCTACCTGCCTGTTCCCCCTTTGGAGGGTAGTCACTCTGCTGGATGGCAGGATGCTCTCTATGTTGGTGGCTAGTGCAATGTAAGAAAGTGACATTATGCCAATCTTAAGTCTGTTTTCTGTTGCTGTAAATGAATCTCACAGACTGGGTTATTTATAAAGGTTTATTCAGCTCATGGTTCTGCAGGTTAGGAAGTTCAAGACTGAGGGGCCACATCTAGTGAGGACCTTCCCGTTGGGTCACATCATGGTACCACCTGTGCAGACAAGCAGCCAGACCAAGTGATCTCACTTTTATAACAAAAGCACCTCCCTCCAGGACCCTGGGTTAATCTGGAAGGCAGAGCTTTTACGACTGAGTTACCTCAGAAAGCTTCTTCCTGCCGACATGGGTTTTTTTGGGAACATGCAAACTGTTACAGGCCCCCTCTTCACTGAAGACTCTGGCTGCAGTCTGGAGCTGCCCGCCTATGCTCAGCAGTGAAATGTCCATGAACAGTGCTGGCTGCCCTCTCTCTGACCCTGTTCCTGCAGGGGCAGGTGGAAGGCCTGGCTTACAGTCATGGCAGGAGATTTGATGTGGAAGAGAGTAACAGTTACTGGTTTTCTGGGACTCCTTTTTACTCATTGCTTCTCACACTATGGTAGGGAGAAAACTGATGCCATCCTTGGTTGGTTTGATCCCTGAACATACAGTTCCCAAAGTCACACATCATCACTTCCACTCTGTTTTGTGTGTTAGAAGCTTGTCACTTGGTTAAGCCTTCATTCAGGAGAAGGGAAATCACACCCAACCTCTTGAGAGGAGGAGTTTGTGGACGTATTTTTTAAAACCACTGCCCTGTTGTGATTTTGACCACTGAGTTTGCTCAGTAGGCCTCACCTCTGCTCTCTTTGGACCCCAGTTCTCAACATCAGCACCTCAGTTCAGCTGGCAGCCTCTATGCCCTCGGGATTCCAGCCTGCGCAGACTCCGGACCCTGCGGCCCCTGTCGCCTACTTCCCCTACTTTGACAGGACCTACCTGGGGGTGGCAGCATCGCTCAATGGGGGCAATGTGCTGGGCACATTTGTCCACATGCTGGTTCAGTGGATGGAAGATCTAGGTAAGACGCGGACCACACGGTGCTATGTCTTCTGCTTGTCTTTCCCCTTCTGTATGCTGCTGTCTTGGAGCTTCATGTGCTATTTCTGTGTTCAAGTTCAGGTCTCAGATCGGGCTGGGTCTCAGCATATTCCTTATTGCCTTTGGAGTCTGAGCTTGTGGCTTCCTTTCCTGCCTATCCTCTTCTCTGTGGCAGGTGGCTGGTGGCAGGTGGCAGGTAGCAGGCGGCAGGTCACCTTCCCCTTGTCTGGACTGTGCAATATTCCTTGGGTTCTGTTGACTCCCATGGTCTTACTTTCTCTGCCAGAAAGTCCCTGTGACCCTTGCATTTAGAGTTTTCTTCTGATGACTACAGAGAGCTAAAATAGAATGATCAAACAAGCATCCATGAAAGACTCCTGGTATTTCATAACACTGTAAAACCCTCACAGCACTTAATCTCGGAAAGTAATTCTTTTCTCACTATCTTGGATGTGTCCCTGGAAGTCTTCCTGACCCCTTTATTCATCAAGTCTTCCTCTGCTTTGCATGTATGGCAGCATATGTAACCCCTTCTCCTAGGAAAGATCTGCTTTGCAAGCACTGAGGGTGGAAATGACTTTCCAGGTCTAGGGAAACCATAGCTATCACATGCAGTGGTCAGCTAAAGGGACTCAAAGTCAGGTAACTGCAGGAAATGTCCAACCCTTGAAAAGGACGAGGCACAGACAGCAGAGTTAAGAGGGAGACTCCTCCTAGTTGTGTAGACCAGTGCTTTCAGGCTGTGCAGGAGGTCTGGGTCCCCAGGGCAGTTCTGTGGGGTCCTATCGGGATTCTCTGTTGAAAGAACCCGAAGGTTTTCTAGTTGCAGAAGCATTCATCCAAACCTCCAGACAAACCCTGTAAATAGATACTGATGTAACTGGAGGCTATCTGTGCTGTCAGCAGGCAACTGTTTCTCGTACCCTTGAAAGAGCTGGTCATGCTTAGTTTATTTCTTGGTGAGATGCTTTTGCAAATGTACATGGTTTGTGTCTTGATGAGATAAGAAGTGCCTTGAATAATAGTATTTTTATATCATTTAACCTTTTATGAAATATCTCAGTATTATTACTTAGCTTTCCTATTCCTGGGACAAAATATCTGACAGCCAAAGCTTAAAAAAGAAGTTTAACTTGGGCTTGTAGTTTTAAAAGTTTTAGCGGGCTGGCTTCAGGGCAGAAGCATCACGGAGGATGGGCCTGGCAGGTGGCTTAGTCACTGCTGAGACACGATGCCTGGCACACACAGCCTAGCAGAGGGGAGGCTCACAGCATGCAGAGGTTTCAATTCACAGTCTCAACTGCTTCCAGGGAGGGTAGCATGCCAGAGAGGCATGGCAGAGGAGAAGGAGCTCGTGTTGTACAACAGGAAGCAAAGAGAGATCAAGGGAGGAAGGTGAGAGGCCCCTTCCAGGCGATGCCACAGTGACCCACCTCCTCTGACCAGGCTTCACCTCCCAGCATCGCATCTAGCTGGAAACTAATCAGTGGACTAATCCACTGGTGAGTGTCACAACCCCATGATCCCGTCACTCCCGAAAAGCCCCACCCATGAGTGTGTGTAGCTTTGAGGGGACATCTAGATATAAACCAAAGCAGCAAAGGAAAGCTACTTACCTCAGGGTGGCTGGAAGCAGAGAGCATAGGAAGAGAGCCAGAGAAAGACTGAGCATGAGAGAGATGGAGAGAGCAAGAGAGAAATCAAGACAGGATAAGAAGAGAGAGGAAGGAGCTAGGATAAGTGCACACCTTTAAGGTCCTGAGTCCCCTTCTCCATCTGGTCCTCAATTAGTAATAGCACATTAACTTACAAACTCATCAACAGAGTAAGCCACTGCTGAGTGTATCACCCCCACCTCTGAACACATGATGCTTGGGGGATGTATTATATCCAAACCATAGCAGTCTAAAATTATGTCACTTTACTTTTATAAAATTTCTACAGTTATGGACGTACTCCCCAACACCTAGGTCACAACCTAAGAGATACTTTCTTCCCTGGTGAGCAAGATGAGTTTGTGTACATTTTCATGTTTCCTTAATTTTTTGAATTTTTACTAAAGAAATACAATCACATGACTTTACAAATCTAAACTCTAGACTTCTTTTCGTTTTGCCAGATCTCCCCCTAATGCCTTTTTCTCTGTGCTAGGATCCAATTCTCATTGCATTTGTATCTCCTTAGCCTTCTGCCTTCTATTGGATTGATCCCTCCTTAATGTCTTCTCCTTGTTTCCTCTCCTTAGAGGGTTTAACCTTCTTGTCTGTGCTTTTAGAAATTACTGGTGCACTGATTCCAAGGGTATGGAAGAGTTGTCATTTTCACATGTTTTGTGGTATGTAAATTGGTACATCTCCTAAAGATTTACCCTTGAAAGAGGTAATAACATTTCATTTACTTTTCTGTAAGATCCTTTTACACATTCATGATTGTTATTTGATGAAACAGGAAGTGCTATGAGGGCTAATTTTTTATGTAACTTGATCTTTAATGAAATTTCTGAAAAAAAATAACAAAGGAAATTTCTGCCATTGTGTATGTGCATGTATTTTGATCTAGAAGTTCCTGTCCAAGGACTGAGTCTAGAGATATATACACTAATACACACCTGGTAGGCTATTTACCAAGAACAATTTTTAAATTTTTTTTTATCAGTACTGGGGATCAAACTCACGACCGTGTCCTTGCAAGGCAGGCATGTATGCCACTGAGCTAAATCCCCAGCCCTTAATTTTTATTTTTTATCTTTGTAGTGCGAGGATCAAATCTAGGGCCTTGCAATATACCAACCTAGCAGTATAATTTTTACAAGCCCAATAATGCCAGACAATTTTGTTGTTGTTACTGTTTGTTTTTGAGACGAGTGTCTTACTAGGTAGCTCAGGCTGGCCTCAAACTCATGATAATCCTCCAACTCAGTCTCCTAAGTGCTGGTATTATAGGTGCCTACCACCACACCAGCCTCTCTATGTGCTTTTTAGAAACTTCAGTCTTTGTTTTAGTTTGGGGATCAGATTTTAACTGGGCCGCTGTGTGGCAGCCAGAAAATTGTCTCTGATCAGTTTTAGGGGATTGGGTTGGTATGGCCCCAAGACATCACAAGAGAGGTTGAGGAACACTTGGTTCTGTGTTCCCAGAGTGAGTAAGGGCAGTAGAGGGTTCAGAGGGTCTTGAGCCTGTGCCAGTGCCTCAATTTTGTACCCTTGCAAATGTAGAAATGAAGAAATATTTGGCACGAAAATAGGCATAACTGGGGTACGCTAGCCAGCCAGGAGGCCAAGGGCTCACTGCTATGGTTTTGGCCCTGCTATGATTCTGCCTCCTGAAGTATCTTGGACCTCCCAGGTTCCAGTCCCTATGGAAGAGAAATTGGCTTCCCTTCAGCACTTTCCTTTGCAGACTTCCAGGCAGTGGCTCTCTGGCTCTGTTCAGAAAGTCAGTTTTCACTCTGTATCTGCTTGTCTTTCAAATATGGGCTGAAATGCTTCAGGTCTTGCCATTTCCTCTCCTGTGTTCTCTGTCCTTGGTTTTTCTTTCTTAAGAAAGAAATTTGGGACTGGTGTAGCTGTGGTAGAACATCTGGTAAACACGCTTCAGGGCCTGTGTTCCATCCCTGAAACTGCGAAGGAAAAAAAGGAGTGATTGGGCCAGGGGTTTAGCTTAGCCGCACAAGTGCCTGTGTGGCAAGTGTGAGGTCACGAGTTCGATCCCTGGTACACCCCCCCCCCCCCAAAAAAAAAAAAAAAACCATAAAAAGTGATATTTCAATGAAATTCTTAGAGAAGGAGGAAAGATATTTATCATATTCATCCTGCTGTCTTTAACCATGAGTCATGCTGATCAGATTTTACTAGTTACCTATGATATTGTCGTTACTTTTTTCTCTCCCATTTCCAAATATGTGCAGTAGATTGGTATAAGCTAAATGTTTTGATGGTGTGACTGCACTGTAACTTTATAGGTTAGTGATCCTCAGCATCAGATGTACACTGAAATTAATTATGAAGTCTTAAGACAATATTGATATCCTGGTCCCAGGTACAGACATGCTGACTTGTTTAGCGTGGGGCTAGGGTAATGCAGAGCCTGGCAGTTATAACACTCCTCAGGTGATTCTGATGCCTGGCAACCAGCATCACTCTAGGTGGAGCCAGCAATCCCTGGATCCTTTAACAAATGCAGGGCCTCAGAGTCTGCCCTAGGAACAGAGTCAGAAACAGAGTTCTAACAAGATTCTGTAAGGAATTCGTTCATAATTCATGTTTGAGAAGTACCTACAGGTCTAGGCTGGTGGCTGTCCAGCCTGGCTCCATTTCAAAATCACCTGGGAAGTGTTTAAAGTTCTAGCACTCAGGCTGCAGCCCAGACTGGTTCCATCAGGGTGTCTGGGGATGGTAGCCAGCACTTCGGTAGTCATTCAGGTGATCACAGTGCATCACAGTGGTAGACAGCTCCCGGCTGGGACTGTTTTCTTCCTATCAAAGCCAGGTATGCACTCTCTCAGTTAAAGCCAAGCTAGAGATTGAAAGTGGTATATTTTCATATTATCTTCCTTCTCCTGCTTTTTCTTCTTCTTCATCTTCCATGTGCTCTATCACTGAGCTATACTCCAGGCCCAAAAGTGAGTGTAAGATCAAAGGGTGCTGAAATCAAAGATGTATATTCTCCTCTTCCTCTTCCTCCTCCTTCTCCTCATCCAGAATGTAGAGCTAATATAGTGTGGGGGAGAAAAATCTGACCAGGACTGGCTTGACAACAACCAGCTGCTGGATGGTCAACAGATAGCTCACTTCTCCTTGAGCACAAGTTGCCCCCTGAATGTAACTAGGTAGCTTAGACTGTGATGGGACCTGGGTTCCTGGGATTGCTGGTGACATTGCTAATGGCTTGAATAGCAGCTTTCACGATCCTAGTGCATGTAGCCTGTACCCCCTTGGGAGTAAGCACCCCATCACTGTAACATGGTTATGATCCCCAGATTAGGGTTGGGTCTCACATTGACACTGATGAGAGAGTTCCCTGAAATCTGTCTGGAGCTGTCTGGGGTGGGAGCAGGGTCTGGCTAGTCAGTAGGTATGAGCCTGAAAGTCTCTAGCCACAGTGAGGAGCAATAAGCAGCTCTCTCCTTGCCCCTTGGGAATCTGTGTAGTCTCAGCCCACGACCAGGGGCCACCCGAGCTCACAGAGGTCTTTCTTGTTCTTGGCAGGCCTGAAAGTTGAAGAAACCACTGTGTATTCACAGATGATCCAGGCAGCTGTGCAGCAGAGAGACACCTGCCTAACAATCACCCCAACAGTGCTGGGGGAGAGGCACCTGCCAGACCAGCTGGCCTCAGTGACCCGCATCTCCTCCTCCGACCTCTCCCTGGGACACGTGACTCGGGCCCTGTGCAGGGGCATTGTTCAGAACTTGCTCTCCATGCTTCCATGTGAGCAGCTCAGAGAGTGGGGAGTGGAGCGCGTGAGGGGAAGCGGGAGTGCGCTGTCCAGGAATGAGGTGCTGAAGCAGGAGGTGCAAAGGGCCTTTCCCTTGCCTGTGTCCTTTGGGCAAGATGTGGATGCGGCTGTCGGGGCAGCTCTCATCATGCTCAGGAGGAGCCTTGACCCGATGGACTCCTAATCCACCAAGTGTCATCCCTTTGTAACTCATTTTGCAGGTCTTGTGATTGCTGAAAGCCCTTCAATGAGCGGTGGGGAACCTTTTGGAGCTCCCCATGATAATGAACAGCCGCTGCAGCACACGTGCCACAGGGTCACCACAGCCACTTTAGATGATGTGCCTGTGGTACTGATTGCATTCAGATATTAAATAAAGCTGGTTCTTTCAGAGCCTTGACCATCTTGTGTTGCAGCCCCTGGGGAAGGCCTGGAAAGGGAAGGGAAGGCTGAGGGACTGAGGTAGCTCTGCCTGTTGGAGCAACCTTCCCTTTGCCCGACAGCAGGCAGCCCATCTTCCTGCTTAGGGTGCTATGCATAGGGTGTGTAAACAGAAGACTAAGAGCCAGATAGGACCACTTCAGACATAGGCAGTACTGGACTGTGACCAGCATGGCCCGGAATGCTCTGACCTCTTTCCAGACCAGGTACCTACTCTACTGCTGAGGGCTGAGCTTCGCAGAGTCCATGGTCATCAATGAAAGATCCCACTGCTAGGACCGAGGTCCCCTGGATGTGACCTAGGTCTTCTGTAGGAGTGGAGGATTATACACAGCTGCCAAGGCCTCATTTTTCCAGCCTGAAGTCATGAACTGCTTACTGATTGTTTTCTCATTTTTTTGGGTGGGAGAGAACATGGTTTGAGACAGGATATCACTGTGCCAATAAATATTTGCAGCCATCAGCTTACTCCTCAGATGATGGACTAGGCAACAGTGATGGCATTTGGGCTGCACGCCCAGTATCCCGGTCTTACCACCACATGGTAGAGATGTACTTTCCCACTCAAATTGGAATGTGAATAGAAGTTATCATTTCTGGGCAGAGGTCTTTAGGAGCCAGCATCCTATTTGTCACAAGTGACTGGTGGTGACTCAGATGGTGTAGGCTCTGCCATCTTGGATTCCTGAGTGAGGGCAGTGTGGCACTGAGCCCTCACCAAACAATGAGGGACACACAGTATAAGTGATAAATAAACTTTTGCTATTTGAAGTCATTGAACTTTGGGGGTATTTGTTACAACAACATACCTAAATTTATTCTGACTGCTACAGTCACAGTAGAGACTGTACAAAGTCTCCTACATCCTAGCACAGACTACATTAGAGATAGTGAAGCATCAAGTGGAAGATGGTGTCCCGTCCAGGATGGTCAGGTATGTTTGAATTCCTATCACTAGCAGCCTAGATAAACACTGTGACTATTACACCCATACCTGGAAAGGGACCAATTCATTCTTCATACAAATGATATCCAACTTAACCAAACAGTTAACATTTTTTGAGTATTTACTGTGACCTGAGAACTGTTATAAACTCTTATTCAAATTCATTTGACCTTTACAAGATTCCTAGAAGGCAAATGTTATTATCACCGCTTCACGGATGGAAAAATTGACTCATCAGAAGTTAAGTAACTTCTAGTGAGATCACAATGCTGGAATGCTTGAACATTCTAGGGACAACAGGCTTAGTGTTTATGTAAAAAAGTATTGGCTTGCTCAGGGTATGACAGACTGTCTGGAGTACTTGGTCACAGAGCATATGAAAATATTTTCAGGTAGTTCCTTTACAAATGGCTTACCAGTCTGAGCATGGTAGCACATGTCTGTCATCCCAGCACTGAGGAGGCTGAGGCAGGAGGATCACCGTGAGTTCAAGGCCAGCCTGGGCTACATAGTGGGTTCAGGGCTGGTTTGAACTACATAGTGAGGCCCTGTCTGAAAAACAAAACAACAACAAAGAGAAATGACTTGCTAAATAAAAGCATTCCAGGTCCTTGTCTCAAAGAATTGGACAAGACAAGCCAGTAACAGTGCCAAATGTTTATTTGAAAATGAAGGGTGAAGGGTAAAGGGAAGAAATAGCTCTACAGAACAAACTTAGGGCAAACAGAGAGAATGGTAAAAGAAAAAAGTGTCTATGAGAAGCAGGGTGGGATACCATAAGGGAGTCATGATAAAAGCGCCTGTGGCCTCTCGTTTCTTATGCTGTCCTCGTTTGATGGGAACTCACTAGTTCTAAACAGAGTTATTTGGCAGGGTCCTGGGATCTTGAAATTGACAGATCCAGCCCACTTATCACTGTCCTGCAGTCTTATAATTTACAGGTCTTGCTTATTTCCCCAGCCCGTTGGCAGGCCCTCCCTCCTGTATCAGAAGGATGTCATAGGAGTTGTGGTCAGAAGTGTTGGCTGGAGAGTGAGGGCTCTGGGGCACCAGGTGAAGAGGTGAGGACCTCTCCTGAAGGCAGTGTGGAGAGCAGGATTTCCTGGGCTAGGAGTATAGCCGGATTGGAGGTGGGGTGCTACAGGAGCTAGGAGCCCTAGAGAAGAGACTAGAAGATGATCTGGAGAGAGACAGGCAGCCTGGCCCTACACAAAGCGGAGGTGTAGCACTTGCCTGTCATCCCAGCACTGAGGAGGCTGAGGCAGGAGGATCACCATGAGTTCAAGGCCAACCTGGGCTACATAGTGGGTTCAAGGCCAGCCTGGGCTACATAGTGGGTTCAAGGCCAGCCTGGGCTACGTAGTGGGTTCAAGGCTGTCCAGCCACTCAGGCTTTCTCTCCTCCCTCTGCTATGGGTCTGCCTTTGACCTTTGACTATATCACCATGTTTCTATGGTTCTGTCATTCTCTTCTTTTCTTCTCAAATGAGCTGAAAACTCCTTGAGGTCAAGCTGCCTCACTAGGTGTTGTCTGCCCTGTCTTCCTGTACTTTAACTTGGGTCCACGTTCAGAACATCATTGTTGTATGACAGATCCTGCACCTGGTTCACATTCCTGCCTGGTTGCTGTCTGCCTGCTGCCCAGGGTCTTGCTAATAGAGTAAAACTGGAAGCCAGCACCCTGTTTAAAGGTCTTTGTTGGCTTGGGGCCCCTGCCTTGCACCGGGAACAGTGTTTCCGGCCCTGCCTGGTGTCAGCAGACTTGTCCAGGTTCTCACCTGTCGTGGGCCCCAAGAGGGTGGAGACCATGCTATTCATCCTACCACACCACCGTGGGACTTTTGAAACACATGGCCAGACCTAAGGGAAGAGGGGCCCACCTGCCTTTTTGTCTCAGCCACAAGTAGATGGCCAAGCTGTCTTTGACAATGAGATAGTCTCATTACAGAAATGCTTGCTTGCCTGACTCATGAAACATTAAGCAAATCTTGTTTTTTTTTCATTAAAAGACAATTAGTCACAACCTCTAGCTAATGGCCGGATACATCTCAGCAGTCAGTAGATGTGGTCTGAGAACAATAATTCCTGCTGTCTGCCTGGGGATGTACAAGCTTCCAGAGTCCACTCTCAGCCAGGGTTCTTATTAACCCCCAGAAGTCTTGCAAAGCACGAAGGGCAAGTGGATAAAGCAGTGGCCCCAGAGGTGTGTCCTCCAGCCTGAGTCCATACCCCCAGCACCTGGCACGGCCAGGCCCCTTCAGTTCGGATCCATCCTCTGCCCTCACCCCTACCCTCCACTTGGCTTCCTCCCATGGCTCCTGGTCCCTGTCCTGTAAAGCGGGGCTGGACTTCTGTAGCTAGTGGATATTGAATCTTGCTGGCTCAGATGACCACTTCCATCTGCTTCTGGAGGATGTGATGCTGCCTTACAGACCCCTGTACTCCTTTAAACTTGGCCTTTTAGACCCACATGGGTGCTCATGACCCACAAGCCACTGGCAGAAGGGAAAACAGTTTCCTTCCAGGTTTGTTCTTTGCCATGTAGATCTGGGAACCCTGTGGCCATTTAAAAGCAAAACAGAAATGTTAAGAAAGTTAAACTTCGACACACAATTTAGTAAGCTCAAGACAAATGAGTAGAGCTGTCACTGTCCTGGGGCAGGTCACAGGCACCTGCTAGGGTGACTACCACTTCCGGGCCTGGGATCATCACCACTCATTCCTACCTGGCTCCTCTCAGAGATTCCGAGCTGATGGTTCTGATTTTGCTAATTAGGCTTTTTCAGCACCTAAGCATTTTCGGGTTTCTAGCTGTGCTGAAGTCTGGTCTCAGATCTGAGAGGAACTTGGATAAAGAAATTTGGCTCTTTTGGCCCCGGTCAAGAGCTCAGTTTAAGTCGACGTGCCCCCTGGTGGTGGCACTAGAAGACGAAACTGCTGCCATTGGCCATGTCAGTGGCTTTGGCATCTGTCCCATTTGATTTGGCCCAACTACCTGTTGGTCCCTTCTCTAGCTACTTTCCTGTGCTGCTGCTTGTCCCATCAGCCCTGGATTAGAGGGGTACCTTCCTCCCACACGTCGTCATTAAATTATGTTTTGCTCCCAAGAGTTTTGATAGGTACATGGTTAGGTAAATCTAGAAGCACCATGTTTCACCTTGTGACCCAGAAAATCAAGGCTATGGATGTGGATCTACAGGATGTGTCCCTGCCACCATACTGTGAACTTTAGGAGATCCACTCAGGACAGGGCCTTGGAGATAAAGCCATTCCAATAAATAATTCCCACCTATTTCTCTGGGCAAGGCCCAGGGCTAGGCTCAGAGAATGACACAGGGCTGAGAACCTTCTCTTGCCCTCGAACCGCTCATAGAACCTGGAAAGCAAGTCACAAAAATCTGAGAAGTGCAATCTCAACTTACGATTAAGAAGCTCAGAGAACAGTACATGTGTCACTGTCCTTGGGTAAGGTGTGGAGCTTGTCTGTTTCCTTTCCATATTTGGATAGTGGAAACAAAATTATTTTCAGCTTATGAATTTTTTTGTGAGTCCCAGTGAGATAGTATGTTTAAAGTACTTAGCTGAACTCAATACATTCTCTGCACTCAATAAATGTTCACAACCGTGGTTGTTGCTGTTGTGATTATAAATGTTGTTTGCCATAGAAGTATACAGACCTAGCTTTCTATGGGAGGAGAGAGGTGAACACTTTATCCCAGGTCCCCTTTGCGGGATGAGGGACTTGAAAGGCAGAATTGCTGGTTGGTAAGATGGATGGTACAGGCAGATTGGGCAGAAGGAGGACAGGGAAGAGTACAGAGGTGGCTGCAATGAGTGTGGCTGGGAAGGGGTGAGTCATGCTGATGGAAGAGGATGGGCCATACTGGGAGAGATGATGGGGCAAGGACTCAGGCTGAGGGCTGGGCACCATGGAGAAGCAACAGGGTATAGAAGAATTATGCTCTAGGACTGTTGAGGGGTGGTTGCTGGACAGAGGAAGGGAGATACTTCAGGTCCTCCAGGTCAAAGTAGTGGTGGATGTGAACCCCAGAAACATGATCCAGACAGACGACAGAGAAGGAGATGTTGGAGTTGACAAAGAACCCTGGATTTGGTTGTATATGAAATACATATAGGTAGGAAATGCTCACGGACAGCTGAATGTGGACAGAAGAGGGGTCCACCTTGAGAGCTGCTGAGGGAAATGGTGTGCAGTCTTCATCTGCAGATTCAGGGGGGCAGAGGTGGAGCTCAGGGAGAGAGAGGGCTGGGTTGGGCACCTGGATGGAGGAGTCGGTGGCTTGGAAATGTCAGATAGGTTTCCAGGGAGATTGTGCGGGCTGGGAGGAGATAAGAGGGAAGACTGGGCCCTCGGAACCCCTATGTGTAAAGGAAGGACGTGATGAGGAGGGGCAGCTGTGGGAAAGAGGAGGACTAGGACACCCACCGCGGACCTCAGATCATGCACAGGGCCATATGGATTCTGTGCAATCCTGGTAAGATCTAAAGGCTCTGCTAACACAGGGGACATGTTTGGGGACACATTTTCCTCAGTAGAGGCAGAAGTCGCCATGGTGGATAATGGGATAGTTCTGGAGGAAAAGTGCCAACCTGCCCTTTTTGGCCCATGTAGTCAAGGGAAAATGATTCTCATGGACTTGGGAGTTGAGGAGTCACTGCTGGGAAGTTTTTATTCCATAGATTCTAATTCTGGGCACACAAGGTGCCCAAAAGAATCAAAGGCAGGGACAGGAACAGACAGACACCTGTACACCGGTGTTCATAGAGCATTACTCACAGTAACTAACAAATGGAAGCAATCCAAGTGTCTGTTGATCAGTAAACACAATAGAGTGTACATTTATGATGGAATATTATTCAGCCTTAAAAGGGAGGAAATTGTGAATCATGTTACCACATGGACGAATACTGAAGTCATCATGCTAAGTGGAGAAAACTGTGTCACAAAAAGTGCAGGTGCTGTGTGACTTCAGTCATAGCAGGTACCTGATAGAGCTGTGGGGGACTGGCGGTGCGGCTGGAAAGATAAGAAGTATAAAATATAAATGACCTTTATTTTGAGAATGCGGGGAAAGACACCCCCGACCCCCTGGGGCACGGCATCCTATCCCCCCCCCACCCGTCGGCGATCTCTCCGTGGACATGTGGAGTGGAGGCATATAAATAGCCTAGGTTTGGGGTGGAACCTAAGGGGCATTAGTGATGCACAGGTAGCCCATTGGCACTCGTTTGGTGCCAGAGGTAAATTCCTAGGGGTGGGGAAGATGGAGCTCCTTGGTTCCGCCTCAGGCTTTACCGGCTACAGTGTCCTGTCTGGGCCAAAACTCTTTTAGTACCTGGAGTAGCTGACCTGATAGGCAGGAAGTGGAATGGTAGTTGTCAGGGGCTGGGGTGGGGGAATGGCCAGTTGTTTAATGGGTACAGAATTTCAGTTTGGGATGATGACAAAGTCCTGGAGGTGGATGGCAGTGATCTGTATGGCACAACAAGGTAAATATGCCTGACATCACGAACTGCACACTCACACATCATAATTATGGTAAATTTTACGAGATATGTATGTGGACCTAGAATTTAAAAGCAAGGATGAATTCCAATAATTGTATTAATTGAAGCACTTATCACAGATGGCATGGTAACACAGGCATGGCTTTCAGATCCGTAGTGTGACTGTCTATTGCTTGGTGTCACAGATTTTTGTTTTTGAGACAGAGTCTCATTGTGCAGTTCAGGCTGGCCTTGAGCTCTCTTTGTAGCCCAGCCTGGTTTGGAACTCACAACAATTTCCTTACCTCAGCCTCGAGAGTGCTGCGATTACAGGCGTGCACTGCTATGCCCAGCCTTTGTGTCACAGATCTCTTACTTGCAAACTGGCTGTGACAGTCCCTACCCTCCCACTTTCTGGGATTTTATGTGGTCCTCCAGGGTAATTTGGAAAACTCTTTGAAAATTGCCCAGCATAACTAATGTGGTGACCTTTCTTTTCTTATTTTTTATTTTATTTTTTAAAATTTTACTTTGAAAGTAGTAAAAATGCAACAGCATAAGATAGAACAAAGCCAATCGAGACAATGCAGTGAAATTGTTACAGGATTTCAAAGTAGGATACTGGGATAGTAGTAATATGTACTATGGCATGTCTCTTTAACTTCACAATAGTTGTCCAGTCAATTAGGTATATCAAAATCAAACCAAAAATAGAACATTATAAAACCAATCGAGAATACTGAATAGAACAAAAGAAACATAATAAAACAAAACCGTGAAAACCTTTGCCTTCAAACAGATGATAGAAGGAAATCCCCCATATTTGCTATACTGCATATGGTTATCTCCCAAGAGATGCTGAGACATCTATCCCCAGTAGCTATGGGGGGTGGGGTGGGGAGGGGGAAGGGTGCTTGATTTTCAGCCCACAGGGCAGTAGGCTCACAGGTAATGGTTTTCCTCCTAGCCTCGCCTCAGGCACTTATCAAGAGGGTGGGTGAATCAGCTGCTTGAGTCTCACATGTCCGGATCTGGGGAGCGCTGCTTCTCTCTTTTCTTATTCATATTATAATTTTGTTCATTTTTTCTGTAAAATAGACCATATATATATATATATATATATATATATATATATATATTTAGAAAATATTATTATTATTTTTTCAAAATAATGTATGACCTTTTTTAAATGCCTGGACTCAGGTTACAGCCTTGGGGGCTGCTCCAGCCAGGGCTGCCACCCACTCTGAGGGATGTGGCTGGTCCTTTCTGTCTGTACCTGACCCACACCTTACTGGATTCCTGTGAGGCTCTTGGGGGCAGCTGCTCTGGTCCCCTGCAGGGAGAGAACCTTGTGGGCCTGAGCCTACAGCACATTCAGAAAGACTGTGGGAGTTTTAGCCAAGTTGTAGGAGAGAATGAACTTATGCTCTGTCTCTTTGCTGCATGTGAAGAATGAGCTTGTCTGCTGTGCATTTAGGGTGACGGTGAGGGGAAGTGAGAGAGTAGACACTAACAGTTTGTTGTGTTTTGTGATTCACTGAGACACCCCAGGTGAGAAAGACAGGGTTAAGGTACTTGGAAGCTGCCTCCAACCCTAATCTCTACCCTAGCTTTGGGTACACGGGAAACAAGAGGCAGGGGCTGGGCCAAGTTTCCTCAGGGTCTCAAAACTGATTCTTAATACCAGGCCAGGACTGTGTGATGTGAACACAGCAGTCTCCTTCCTTTTTCCTTTTGAAAATGAAGTAGCTTCAGTATGCTGGTATTACATCTCTGGTTGCTATAGAGCTTTTGGGGAGCTGCTTCCCGAGGAGGATAGAGTGCAGAAGAGGTGTGCTTGGGAGGCTGAACAGCGCCCTCCTGCTCTGAGGGCTGAGACCACAACTAGTCTGGGTTGCATGTGGCTAAGTGCACCTCGGGCCTGGCATAGCTGGGGGAGGGCAGTGGCTAAGTGGTTTCTGAAAAAGGGCAAAAATGATGGGAAAAGCTTTGGATCCTCTGGGAATCAGATCTGTGGCAACAGCAGCTGCTACCCTGGCTGGAAATGTTTCCTTGAGTGCAGTGCCAGCGTGTACACACAGCCCACTCCTGCAGTGTGGCTGGGGTGGAGAGAGGACCCTCTCAGAGACAGGCAGGCGACTTTTCCTCCACGCCAGCCTGACTCACCCTTCAAGTAGCAACCACCTTGGCGCTCCCAGGGACACAACGAGCCTGAGGTGTGTCTGCATCTAGCTGGTGAGTCCTTTTATTGTTCGTGGGCTGGTGCCTAGGACAGCACTTAGGGTGGCATTGTGAGTGATCGAAAAGTGGGACCTGCCACTTCCAGTTGTGTAGTTACAGGAAGTTTAACTAGACTCAGAGCCTCAGTTACTCCATCTGAAGATTCGGGGTAGGAATGGTGGCTGTGGCTGTGAGCCTGAGGTAACACTGAGGTTGACCTGCTTAGGTTGTGACAGTTGTTATCAGCATTTGTTACATTTGCCTGCAGGGAGCTGAGAGGCTGCAGCTGCTGTCTGAGGTTTGTGGCTGGAGGATTTCCCTGCACAGCGCTCTCTGTGCGGTGCAGGGTTGCGGGGATGGGTGGGAAGTAATCCAGCTCCCGTGCTCGTCCTCATCTCTTTGCTCTTGGCAGAGCCTTTCTGTCCTTCACCCCTGGTTCTCAGATCTCTGACTCTTCTGGGGAGATGTTCAGGTCAGATACGAGGATGAGGATGCGGGACTGGGTCTGTGACCAGCGTTATTCCAGCCTCTTTGAAAGTCCCAGGCAGCCAGAGGGATACACTCTCAAAACCCTTCGAGGCTGCATGCTCTGGGCACAGAGGCCGGCAGGAGAACCACACTCAGCACGTCTCACCTGGCTTGGGGATGAGGAAGGGAGTCATTTCCAAGGTAGTGGGCAGGGTCCCACTGGGCTGTGAGGGGCAAATCAGGTCTTGATGGGAAAGTCACGTTTTCAGGACCATTCTTTAGTTCATCTTGAGGAATCTGTGAATCTGGCATAAACTAGAATGCCCATCTCCATCAGACAACTGACACATGTCTGCTTGAAACATGGTAGGAAATCCCCTCGATTACTGTGCTGTGATAGAGCCCATTTGCAGGTCACACCCAGGCCTGGGAGTGACAGACTATTCTGCCACTATTTCCCCTCCCACCTTGTGGCAGATGGCTCCTCAGTACCTATCCTGCCCTCTGTCCTGGAAGAAGCTTGGTTTGTAATAGGTAACTGGGTGGGTAGTGTGCAGGGTTTGTTGACTGACTGAAAGGAGGCAACTTATGGGTTAATGCCTGTTTGTTGGGTTGGGTTTGATTGGGATCAGTTGGAGGAAGAGATAAAAGACATCACTAAAGTGTTCGTGGAGCTTCCTGATAACAAGTGCTCTCTTGGGGTTTTAGAACTGCCAGTCAGGGCTTAGCTTATTCTTGGTTTTGCAGGTAGCCTTGCTCAAGGTGGGGAGGCACAGACATTTCAGGGAGATTCAGGTGTGGGATATGGACTGGGTACTCTGTTTTTGGGGTTATGAGCTCCTTAGGACGCTCATTTGCATAGGAAGGTGCTTCAGGTCTGGAGCTTATGCCCGACCTCGGGTGGGAGTGTCTGGTTGGATCAGCACCAGGCCTGATGTTTATGTCTGAGAAAGAGCCTTGAGCCTCCCAGAGAGGTGTGAGAAAGCTGGGGATGATCTGAAGTTAGGTAACTGGGGATCATATCCGGGCTCTGCTTCCTGCTGTCTTGTGTGACTTGGGGCAAGAAAGGTAATCTGGGTGTCAGCTGTGAACCATTTACTTCTGAAAGATGCTCTGAGAACTGCGGAATGCAGGTAGTGCATAGAACAGTGTTTGCCTTGTGCATAACACATGCTTCAACATGTCAGTTATTCTTACTTTCTTTTGCTCCTGTGCTATTTATTTGGAACTCAGAGCTACTGAACTCTCCTGTGCCTTTTAAATGATAGCACACTCCCCAGACAGTGAGTAATTTTTGTTGGTAAACTGTCTTCTGAAGGCACTAACACCTGATCTCCATGCCACTGAGATTACTCCTGGCTTCCCTCTGTTCACGTAATTATGCCCACACTCTGTTTCTTGGCCTTCAAGGCTTCTGGTCTTCAGGCTCTAATCTGCCACCTGTCCTACCATCCTTCTGATTTTCTCTTCACCACCTTCTCCGTCAGCTTCAGCCCCATTCTGCTCTCCTTGCAGTTCTAGGTCACATGCATCTTCCTCTGGGAAGCCTCCTTCAGCACTCTGATCCCTCCTTGGCTTCTCTGGCCCAGCCAGATTATGGGTACAGTTCCCCATGGTATCTGACCCTCTCTGAGCCCCCAGCACTGTGATAGGCTCCTAGAAGGACTCAGCAGATGGGTGCTGAGGAGGAAATGAACAGATGTGGGATTGGGAACACTTCCTGCTGCAGGGGGTTTACCTGATGAGTGAACTGGAGACTGACTCAGGCCATCCTGAGAGCAGAGGGAACTGGCAGGAGCTGGTGGCCAGCTATCTGCTCTGTTCATATTCTGGCTATGTGCTCTGGTTTTCACTGCCTGAACTTTCCCTTGAAAACAGCTTCAGAGGTCTCCCACTCCCTTAGTGGTTGTTTTCCAAAATGAAGTTGCTGTTGGAGCATTACTTTCCCTAACACAAAAATAAGAATGAGGAGGGTCTGTGTCTGATTTCTCTATCTATTCTATCAACACCAAAATAGTTTTTCATAAAGATGGGCCAGTCAAGGTCCTTGCCAAGGAGGAGACCATAAGGCATAGGGGAGAAAAAGCAGTGACAAGAAGAAATGTTGCTATATTACATGGTAGACCTGGCTAAGAGGACATGAGGGATGGATGGCCAGTGGGCTGGGCCACTCTGGAGAAGGGAGGGGCCTGAGCAAGGTAAGGATTTGCAGGGCTTCCTGGAGGTAGCTGTATCAGTGCCTCCAAAGGCTGGTGGCATCTGAAAGGTGGTGGGCTTTAGGCAAGGAGAGAAGGAAGAAAAGCACCACAGTGGAGACTGCACGGGAGCAAAGGTCCCTTATATGGGGCAGCTCTGGATATCAGGGAGAGGGTGAGGGGACTTTTACAGTGTCCTGCTTCAAGAAGTCTTGACAAGAAAAGCGGGTAAGGTTGAGAATAAATAGTGTTTGAGCTACAAAAAACCCTAGCTCTGTGACTGCCCACAGGTAGACACTGGGTTACAGAGGATCTGGCAAAGATGAAGAAACGGGCTAGTGTGGACTCGAAGGAGTCTGAGGACCCACCCCAAGAGGACTACAGCCTGGATCCCCTGGATGTGGATGCTAACTCCAAGACGCCTCCAGCCAAGCCCCACACTTTCTCTGTGAGCAAGAGCCGTAACCGGCTCTTTGGAAAAAGTGATTTAGAGGAGTCGTCGCCTATTGATTGCTCTTTCAGGGAAGGCGAGGCAGCCTCCTGCCCAACCATCACAGTCAGCTCTGTGGTCACCAGTCCGAGGCCTGCTGATGGTCCCACCAGCACCAGGTAAGACCTCAGGTTCTTCCCTGCCAGAGCCCACTTGCTCTGCTGCTGGAAGCCTCAGCATGGACTCTCAGTAAGGTAACCCCACTTCTGGGATGCAGGTCCCAGAGCTGAGGAGCTGGGGGAGTCTTCTGAGGTGGCCTAGTGTAACATCCGCACTCAGAACACTCACTGGACACATGGTCATTGACCTGGCATATACGCTGATCCTGGCTGCCAGCTGATTACTAAGTGTCTCGGTCTGGAATGCTCACCAGCTTTGAACACTTAGATGCCAAGCTCTAGACCAGGAGCTTTTACACAAAGAGAATGAAATAGCTCCAGGAAGAGCCATCAGCCCACATTGTGCTCCTTGGGTCACACTGACTGGCTGTCTTCACAGTCAGCAGGGGCCATGCAATCCCCTGTATCCATCCCCACCCAAGTGCCTGCCTCCTGATCCCCAACAGAGAGACAGGTGGGGCAGATGCAAGAGGAAGCAGAAGGGGAGACATTCTTGATGATGGATATAGACCGGGTGGGGACACATGGGTTCACAGTTACACTGGCTTCCTGACAGGTTATCAAACTGAGGAGTAGTCTTGTGTTCCCCTTTTGAGTTGTCTTGCATTTTAGTTGTGTTCCCTAGATAAGCTCCTAAGGCTCCAGGGCTGAGGGGAGACAAGGGTATGAGGGGAAGGTCTTCTCTGGTTCCCAGGCAGCTGACCCAGGACTCCATTCCTACCAGTGCCGAGAAGCCACTCAAGCTCTATGATCGGAGAAGCATCTTCGATGCTGTTGCTCAAAACAACTGCCAGGACCTGGACAGCCTGCTGCCCTTCCTGCAGAAGAGCAAGAAACGCCTCACTGACACTGAATTCAAAGGTGCCACAGGGCCTGACTTTCCGGGAGGGGCCCTGCCATGGCTGGGCTCTCACTCTTTCTCTGTGTCCTTCAGACCCGGAAACAGGGAAGACCTGCCTACTGAAAGCCATGCTAAACCTGCACAACGGGCAGAATGACACCATCTCTCTGCTCCTGGACATCGCCCGGCAGACCAACAGTCTGAAGGAGTTTGTCAATGCAAGCTACACGGACAGCTACTACAGGGGTGAGAAGGCCAGCTGGTCAGCCTGACTCAGCTCATGAACCCAAGCGTTCAGGGGTCTGGGTGTCCTTATTCCTCTAAGCGCCATACTCCTTGCCTCGCTACCATGCTGGCCTCTTTGGATTCTTCTCCTTGTCTTCCTCATCTACAGTCTCCTTTGCTGGTCCTGAGGTCTCTGCCTCTATCCTGCTGACTTGGGGGCCCCTGACCCTGGCCGTTTCTGGCCTCTCTCTGCTACCTTTCCTTGCCCCTGAATAGCTTTGACTCCTCTTCCTTGTATTTCTTGATGTCAGGAACCTCTGCTTCTGTCTGGGGGTCTCCTTGGGCTTCCTCAGGGGACCCTGACCTGGCCTCTGGGAGTGGGCAAGGTGGTTGAGCATCTTCTCCTCACTTTTTCCTCCAGCAGCAGCTGTTGCTGGCCCCACGCCCTCCCCTGGGTGCAGCTGTCTGGGCACCCTGTAGGGCTGTAACCACAAAACCAACAGTGAGCATCCTCCGTAGGCCAGACTGCCCTGCACATTGCCATCGAGAGGCGGAACATGGTGTTGGTGACCCTCCTGGTAGAGAATGGAGCAGATGTCCAGGCTGCGGCCAATGGGGACTTCTTCAAGAAAACCAAAGGGCGGCCTGGCTTCTACTTTGGTAGGGAGATCATATGGCAGATGCTCAACATTTTGACTTTTGTTAAGGGGAGGTTTGGAGCAGAGATAGAGGGAGTTGGAGGCGCTGGGGTTCAGGGACCTCCAGTCTCATTCCAGGGCCCACTGCGGCCCTATGTTGGCTGCAGGTGAGCTGCCCCTGTCCCTGGCTGCGTGCACTAACCAGCTGGCCATCGTGAAGTTCTTGCTGCAGAACTCCTGGCAACCAGCGGACATCAGTGCCAGGGACTCGGTGGGCAACACGGTATTGCATGCCCTGGTGGAGGTGGCTGACAACACGGCTGACAACACCAAGTTTGTGACAAGCATGTACAACGAGATTCTGATCCTGGGAGCCAAACTCTACCCTACCCTGAAGTTGGAGGAACTCACCAACAAGAAGGGGTTCACACCACTGGCTCTGGCTGCTAGCAGTGGGAAGATTGGGGTAGGAGGGAGGCTTTAGCCCTGAGCTGAGGCCTTGTGCGGTGAGGGGACCATGGGAGAGGATACGTGTGGGACTGATTTCCATAGAGGACCCCTGGGCTGCTAAGCAGAACCTGCCAGGGCAGTCACAGCCACTTCTGATTTCCAGCTCTCAGTGTTACCAGCAAGACCCTCGGCGGTAATGGGTCCAGGGACCTGGGAATGGGGCAGGAGAATCTGTGTGAAATTGAAAAAGAAGCCTTCTGATGAGCAAGGATTTTGAGTGACGGGGAAGTTCCCTTAAGGAGACAGTTTGGAGTAGGTCAGGCCCCAGCCCAATCAGGGGGCTGGGAATGATGTTAGGTGATAGAAAGCCAATGGCGAGGCTGGAGCTGGTGGGAATTAGACCATAAAGGGCTTCTCAATGCCAGAGACTCTGAAAGCTTGTTCCTGCTCATCTGAGTCCCTTAGAAACCTGGTTTTAGGGTCTTACATTTCTTTCTTGGATTTTCTTTCCTTTTGGCTTGGGATTTTCTAGAATGGACCACTACTGTCTTTCTTTCTTTCTTTCTTTCTTTTTTTTTTTTGTCTTTTTCCTTTTTATTGGTACCAGGGATTGAACTCACAACTGCCTGCTTGTAAGGCAGGCGCTTATGCCGCTGAGCTAAATCCCCAGCCCCTACCACTACTGTCTTTCAATGCTGGATGCTAGAGTTAGGGGCTCAGGTGTGTTGGACCTGATGCATCTGTTGGAATTGGAGGCAGCAGGCAGTGGATCTTGTTGGTGGTCAGGAGCAGGTGGAGGGCTGCCTAGAGCTTGTGTGGGGTATCTGTTCAGGCTGGAGAGCAGAATGGGTGGCCTGTGTGAAGATGTGGTCTTTGGTTGAGCCCCAGCTGGCCTCTGATGAGTTCTTGCGCCACTGCAGGTCTTGGCCTATATCCTGCAGAGAGAGATCCCGGAACCAGAGTGCAGACACCTGTCCAGGAAGTTCACTGAGTGGGCCTATGGGCCTGTGCACTCCTCGCTCTATGACCTGTCCTGCATTGACACCTGTGAGAAGAACTCGGTGCTGGAGGTGATCGCGTACAGCAGCAGTGAGACCCCTGTGAGTGGCCAGAGCTGGCACCCAGCTGGGGAGGGCACCAGATCTAAATGCCCACCCCTACCCAAGCCTGGGTCTGGCTCTGCCTGGTCTCCCACAAGTGGAAATTTATGGTCCGGGGACCCAGGTCCTGCAACCTACTTTCTTCTTCATTCCCATTGAATGCTTTCCTTAAGCACATAAAGAACAGATAAGTTTAATTCCATACAAAGGGAATATTTCAAGGTATGTTTTCAAAATAGCCCTCCTTTTATACCGTATAAAATGTATCATTTAATTTTGTTTACCAAGTGGGAATCATACTACACGTAGTATAAAATAAGTGGTGTTTTCATGTAATGTCATATCTCATAGTTTTAGATTAGTACACATGGGTCCATTTCATCTTAGATGAGGAAATGTCCGTAAGACATTCAAGGATTTTGAAGTTTTTTGCTACCACAATGCTATAGGCTACTTAGCACAGATTTAAGAATTCTTCAATGAAAAATACTTAGAATTGGAATTGACAAATCAAAGGTAGAGCCATTTAATATTTTAACAGCTACTGAATCTGTCTACATGACAGCCACAAGTGGCCATTCAGAGGCCTGTGCCTCTGCCACTCTGAGCGTTATCAATTTCTAAGAAGCTAGTTTAAATTCGTTAACTGCAAACGCTATCCTGCTAATGTCTTAACCTCGTTTTCTGGATTACTGTGAGGCAGAGCATTTGATGTGTTTATGGACTTTGATATTTCTTCTATTTGTTGTCCTTTGCTACTGCTTCTGCCGAGGTGTTTGTCTCCTTTTGGTCTGTCAATGTTCTTGTTACAGAACAAATCGATCCTTCTTCTATTGTACATGTTGCAAATATTTTCTTTCCTACCAGTCCGACTCTCCCCTTTTTTCTTCCTTTATGACATCATTTTACTTACACAAGGCTTTCATTTTGATAGGGTCAAGTTGACCAGCCTTTGCCATTTATGGCTTCTGTGACTGTGAGGAAGCCGTTTTCCATTTCAAGAATAAACATTTATCCTTCTATATTTTCTTTTATCCTTTTTAGGTGTTTTGTGTTTGGTGGTTTGTCTAGGTTTATTTTTGTATAGATATGAGGGAAAGCATTCTACTCAATTATCATGAGCTCAGAGAAAGTGCTGGTGTCCTTTACTGAATACTCACTACAGTTAGCACCTGCTTTCAAATGCCACCTTGCTTGTGCTTTGTTTATAAGGTGATACTCCTAGTTCAGCTAGTTCACCCCAAGAAGCCGGCTTGGGGACTAGCATCTGTGTCTTTGGCAAGAGGGGCTGCAGTGTGTTTCTCAGGTCACAGATTACATTTCAGAGATGAAATAAAAATATACAGTTCATGCTTAAATTTAAAAAATTATAGTAAAAGATACACTGACATTAACCATCTCAGAATATTACTCATCACTTGAAACACATTATCTCATTGCCATTCTGTGAAGCTGTTGTGAAAGTTCTCTTTCATGACTGTCTTTATGACATGTGATAAAAATACAGTGCACAGTGCTCTGAGAGCCATCCAACAAGGAGGTAGGTATCCTCACCCGCCACACTCGCTAAACTCGGTACTGAGTGGCTTCTGGCTCTTGCCCAGAGTCAGAATGACCATGAAAGATACATGTTTTGAATTGGTTCAGGACACCAAGGCGGCTGTGACAGGCAGAAAGACAGGGAAGACCTTCAGAACTGCTTAAGAAAGTGGCAAGAATGTTGGGATGTGTTCAAAGTGAGGGCAAGTATTTGGAGGGTGACTGATCAATGTGTCTTTTACTGTCATAAATCAAAAATAAAACCTTCACAGTATTTTTCAATTACTTTGTGTAGGAACAGAGTCCAGGGACAGGTAGGCTTCGCCTGTCAGCCCTGTTGGTTCTCCTCTGCACTGGAGGCTGAATCCGGCTTCTGTCTCAGGGTCTCAAAGCCTAGAGTTCCTGGAGGGGTCACCTTATAGACAAAGGCCTCAAAAAGAACTGTGATATTTGACATGGAGGAGAGAAGATGCCTTCATGTCTCCAAAGGCTCTTGGGGTCAGGAGTATGGGCTTGTCCTGGGGCCACTAGTGGAAAATAGAGAAAAACCAACTTTATTCCAAAAAATAGCTCTTCTCCACAGGTAGCCCTTCTCCATAGGCTTCTTGAAGGGTGAGGGAGTTTCCTGTCACCAAAGATAGCCAAGGTTTGGGTGGGGTTTGGATTTGATGGCCAGAGAAAGGCTTGGATGGTTTTGGTTTATCTGTCCTAGGGACGTTTGAACCTTAACAAAGTCTTTATATATGAGACATTTTTTTTCTTCTTCTTCTGTACTGGGGATTGAACTCATGACCTTGTGCTTGCCAGGGAGGCACTTACGCCACTGAACTAAACCTCTGACTCTATATATGAGACTTTTGCCCCAGAGCCTATTTGTAATAGTACCTGGGCACTGGGCCTTCCACCACAGGAAAGACTGCCAAGGTCCCCTTGTACCTCATACATATGTAATTGCCACCCCAGCCTGACCTCATGCCTAGCTTTAGGAGTCAGTCTTCTCCTGTTATGATGACAGTGATGAGGATTTCTCTTGGGAATAAGTTATTAGAGATAATAGGGATAGAATGTTGAGCAATGCTTTAAGTTCTTAAATTAGCATTTAGGGCTTGTTCAGTTTTCCCTTTATTCATTGTACCCATGCAACACTGAGGCCAAGAGGCTGGGTCCTTCAGTGAGCCACGGACAATTGGAACCACCCCGGGAGCCTGTCTGCCTGCTGATTCAGACCTCGGGTGATACTCAGATGCTTGACAGGCTGAGGTGTAGTCATTCCAGGGCTGTGCAGGTGACATGGGTGTAAGGAGCACCAGGCGTCGGTGTGGGGGTACAAGGAAGCTCCTGGCAAAGGACTGAGCTTGCTTTTCTTTGCTCCTTCAGAATCGCCATGACATGCTGCTGGTGGAGCCTTTGAACCGCCTTCTACAGGACAAGTGGGACAGATTCGTCAAACGCATATTCTACTTCAACTTCTTCATCTACTGCTTGTATATGATCATCTTCACCATGGCTGCCTACTACCGGCCGGTGGATGGCTTGGTGCGGCCAGTGGGCCTTGGCAGGCATGGTGGAGGCATGGGGTGTGGCGTGGATGCTCCCATAAGACCCTCAGGCTGCACGCCCAGATGCTGCCCTGGCCTCTTTCCTGGCTTTCTGCTAGAGGCAAGGGTCGTAGAGAGGTCCTTATTTTCCTGGCCTTAGTATACCCCCTCCCAGGCCCCCCTGAGGTATCAACTCCTTTCCTATTCCTGGCCCCTCTTTAGCTTTGTGGTCCAGAGAGGCTAAGTGTGTGGGCACTCAGGTCTCTGCTTTCAGCAGTGAGAGTATGCAGAAAGACTGTAGGAATCACGGCTTAGGAAGCAGCCTGCTCTGCCGCTGGATATTTGTGGGGTCATGGCGTGGCACGAGACCCCATCCAGCTGCCACCCAGCTGGTCTGCTCTCTTTTGTTCACTCTCTTGTTCCTTATTCATTTCCTGGGTCTATACTTTTAAGTGCTTCTTCTGGGCCAGGCCTGGGGACCTCCCTAAAAGCAGCTTAAGATAAGAGTTTTCTTTCTCTCCGGAGCCATGGACTCCTGGGAGTTTCTGAATTAAGTGCTTTTGTTAAATACCCAGGGCATTTCAGTTGTTGCCTATATATCCAAGGTGCCTTTCTGGTGATTTTTTTTCTCTTTTTTTGTTTGTACTAGGAATTGAATCTGGGATCATAACACTGCATTCCATACCCAACTTATTTCTTTATTTTAATTTATTTTTGAGACAGGGTCTTGTTTAGCTGCTAAGTTGCTCAGGCAGGGCTGGGACTCCTCCTGCCTCAGCCTCTCAGAGTGCTGGGATTACTGGTGGGTACCACCAAGCTCAATTTGGTTTAGAAACTCGGTTTCCCCAGTTAAGGTACCCCTGATTTCTAGTCACTTATTAAAGTCATTTAATGGTTCCATTTTATGAGAAAAGAGAAATATGCTTATAAGATAAGCTAATAAACTAGTGCTTATAAAACACATATGGTAAGCTACTCTAGATAACGGTAGCTGAGATGCAAGGACAGTAATCACATGTATGTGAGGGATGGCCCCTCCCTCAGCAAGGACACTGCCCATACCATTCTCTGCTCGATATGTGGAGGCTGCCACTCTGGGGGAATTGGGTCCCACAGAGGGACCTCCTTGCATGTGTCACCCTAATAATATATTGCCTTTGTGTGTCTCTCTGTCTCTTAATGGAGGGCATCCCTCTGAGGTAGGGGCTGGGTCTGAATCATAGAGCTTGGCATGAGGTAAATGTTGAATGAACAAATGAATGAATGACTGAAGGGATGGGTGAATAAGTGGAGTCACCAACTTCTCTGCATCTCACAGCCTCCCTATAAAATGAAAAACACGGTTGGAGACTATTTCCGAGTCACTGGAGAAATTCTGTCTGTAATAGGAGGATTCCACTTTTTTTTCCGAGGGGTAAGCATTCCTTCCCATGCTGTGAGTTTCCATTATTACGGAAACAAAAGCCGATAGAACCACTGCTTTCTCACTTGTTCTTATGCATCAGAAACATAATGCCCCACTTGAGTTGCTGAGAGACGTAGAGGTGAAGCTGAGAGGTCTTCAGTGTTCACCTGGGGGTGGGGTGCTGCCCAGTATGTCCCATGGGCCCAGAGCAGTCAAGCTTAAAGTTAACTGGGGCTCTCAACTGTGATACTCCCTCATCTATATTATTTGATACAAGCTCAGAGAACCCTCTTAATTGGCCATTTGCAATTTTACATTACCTTCCTTGAAAAAACAAACCTATAGTGAATGTGTGTCTTATAATTGGTAGTTTCCACTTCTTTAAACGGAAGTGAGGACTTAGATATTGCTATGGCTTGTGTTTAGATGTCCCCGCAAAGCCTTGTGCAGTCATAGGTGGGAATTTTCAGAGGTGGCTGGATCTAGAGTGTGTGATGCTAGGACTGATTCATAGTGGAGTGCTAGGATTGAGGGCATTAGGACTAAGGGTGTGAGGGGTGCACACCCTGAATAGCCTGGATAAAATAAAGAGGACAGAAAGACACTGTTAAGGTCCTCTTTGCTTGCTTTGCTGTCTTCTGGCTGCCATGAACTGTTTCTCCTCTGCGATGTCTCTCTGCCATTCATCCTGTCTTGGAGCCAGCAGATTATGGAGTGAAACCTCTACAAACTGTGAGCTAAATAAACCTTTCCTCCTTTAACTTTGGGTGTCAGGTATTTTGTTTCAGTAATGAGAAAAGTAAGCAAGACAATTACAGACAGAGAGCTCTGAGTGCAGGATCTGAGACTGTCATGATTTTTAACCTCCAGTCTTCTTTGGGTTAAGTTACATCTGATTTCTTCCTTCCTTCTTTTCTTTCTTTCTATTACTCACTTTCATGGAGACTTTACAAATCACTGGACTTTATCTTCATAGAAACAACTCTCTTCTTTTCATAGTCATGGTTTGCATTATAATAAAGGCAAGGTCCAGCAGCAAGACCATTGGAATGAGCACCTTCTTGGCAAACAGAGGATTAACTGTAGAAGTGGACAGAAATTTGAGTGTCCTGGAGGAGGAGACATCCTAATGCCAATGGTTAACCTGCTAAATTAGTTCAGTGGAGGCTGGATAAAAGAATTTTCACTCTAATGCTTATTTATAGAAAAAGAAAAAAAGGCACTAATTTAAAAAAAATCCTAATCCTACCATTAAATCACAGCAATTTTGGTGATATTTTTCTCCCTGAATTTATTTCTGGATAAAGTTGAATTTACTTCGGTATATGGTTGTCATTCTGCCCTATTTTGAAAAACAATCTCTTATTATCCAGGCTACCGCAGTGTTGATAATCTGATTTAACACGTGCTAGTGTTCCATCATGGTGACAGTTAGGAGGTACCCTGGTGCCTGTTGAACCACATCTAACATTTTCTGGAAACTTACTCTGTTTCCCTGTAGATTCAGTATTTCCTCCAGAGGAGGCCATCAGTGAAGACCTTGTTTGTGGACAGCTACAGTGAGATACTTTTGTAAGTGACACTTTGACTCTTTTGTTTCTGTTGGCTGAAGTGACAATAGTTATTTCTCCCTCGTTCTCTCTCTTACACTGGTGCATAGCAGGCTTATCATGGAAGGACTCAATAGATATTTACTGGATGAATAAATATTGAGGGTCATCCACTCTATGCCAGAAAAGTGCTGGGGTTGACAGCCATGTCATGGACACACAGTCTCAGTTAGAGCCCCTTGTCTCCTTTTTCCAGCCATCGATGAAACATACATGCTCCTGCCTTGAAGAAATTTCATCTCTAAGGGAGGATTCTTTAACCTTGGTTGCCCTGACAGCTTGGACTGCATAATTCTCCGTTGTGGAGTGGGAGACTGGCTTGTGCATTGTGGAATATTTAGCCACATCAATGTTCTCTACCCGCGAAGAACCTGTAGTTCTTCCCATCCTCTAGTCTTGACAATCAAAAATGTCTACAGAAATTGCCAAAAGCTCCCCACTCGGTGTGGGGGAATTGTACGTCTCCACTTGTACATACTGGGATTGTTTCTAGTTAGTAACCGTCTAATAGATATATAAATGTCAGAAGTAAAAAAATGGAAAGTGCTTAAGACTGAGAAGGATTGTACAAGAGAATCCCATGTTTGAGTATAAGCTTTTTGTACTCTGAATTTTTTGTGTTGAGTAACTTTGATACAATTAAAATGTTATACATCCATATAGAGTATCTTTAAATGAGCTAGCGACATGTTGTATGGTCCTCTCTCAAGACACTGGGCACGGGCAGGGGCCACAGGCCCCTGTCACCCTACCATCACAAGGGGAAACAGCTGACACTCTCCAGTGTGCTGCATTGCTATGCTAGTGTGTTCAGTAGGTTAAGTGTATTCAATGAATTTTTTTTTTCTTTTGGTACCGGGGATCGAACTCATGACCTTGCACTTGCCAAGCAGGTGCTTATGCCGCTGAGTTAAATCCCTGGCCCTCAGTGAATGTTTGACTTACAATATTTTCAACTTGTGGTGGTTTTTTAGGGTGTGTCCTAAGGTAAGGAACATCTGTGCTGTATTTATGATTGTGCTTTAGACGTAAGATTTTGTACCCTTAGCCAATTCTTGACCTTTGAGAGGGCCCCTATTTCTTCATCCAAGAGTATATGGGCCACGGGAACAAGAGCAGCTCCTACTGTGGTCTGAAGTCTGTCTCCAGGAATAAGCAGATCTGGTCTTTTGTTCACGGGGTTGCCAGCCTCTCAGGTACCCACAGAGCTTCCTGTCTCCCCACCCAGCTTTGTGCAGTCCCTGTTCCTCCTGGCATCGGTGGTGCTGTACTTCAGCCACCGCAAAGAATACGTGGCTTGCATGGTGTTCTCTCTGGCCTTGGGCTGGACCAACATGCTCTACTACACCCGCGGCTTCCAGCAGATGGGCATCTACGCTGTCATGATAGAAAAGGTGGGTGCACTGTGTCCAGGTGGATTCCCCACAGAGCCCTGTTGGCCTCATGGGTGGGAGACACTGTCCTACAGACTGTCCAACCTCACTGTATCCTCTGGGGAGGTGCGGATTCAGCTTTTAGTCCATTCCTTAAGAGTCAAGCAATCTAGCTGTGATCCAGGAGTGGAGACTCCTGTCTCCTGACCAGCTCAAAGGCCGCAGGGAGAGGTACACGTGAGTCTCCCATGACACCTGGGATGAGGACCGCCACCCCTGGCCCTCCTGCTGTTCTCTTGTTTGGACACCAGGCTAAGGCAGTCCTAGCTGCTCCCTTGCCCCTCCCAGGGCCCAGAGGTCTCTGGTAAACTTGCTCTCTCCTGCAGATGATCCTGAGAGACCTATGTCGGTTCATGTTTGTCTACCTCGTTTTCCTGTTTGGATTTTCAACAGGTAATGGATATTGCTGGGACTGGTAGGAGGACAGGTCTCCTTCTCACTTTGAGCTGAGGACTTCACTGAAGGCTGAGGGGGGCAGATAAATGCATTGCCTGCAGGTGACAGGGAGAATGGGCAAAAAACAAACTCAAATGAACCCAAGAGCTAGGAAATGCGATTTGTAAAATATTTTCAATGACTTTAAAATAGGAAATGATGCTTTCCGTAGTATGCCTGCACTTTGTCTCATTTTACCCCTTTTAAAATTGTTTTGACATTTTTTCCTGACTTACAGGACATTTTCAGGAATACCACAAATAATGTTTATTCTCCTGACCCAGATCCCCTTGATTTTGCTACATTTTAAAATCACTTCTCCTCCCTCTGCATCCTTGCACATGCACACACACACCTCACACTTAAAATAACTGCTGGAGAGCTTCAGGCATGATCAACCTTCTACTACTAAATCCTGCAAACAAGTGGGTATGGCTGTACAATAGCCATAGTACGCAGCTGTTACAGTAGCGCTCAGGCTCTGCACTGAGCTTCTGAGGAAGAGCACAGAAGGCCGGACGAGGCCATTCTCTGAGCCACTTGGTACCCATGGGGGGCCTCTAAGGGACACACAGATGGGATGGTTGGCTGACAAAGTGGGTGTGAAGTCGGGACTGATGTGTAAAGTTAAGAAGGCAGACATGGCACACAGGTAGCTCTGTTGACACTGTGCACATACACTGTATGTTTATTCTGTATGTTTTCCTATCATACAATGAGAAAAGCATGGTTATAACTGAGCAGTACATTTTAACAATTTTTCAACAATTTGGAAAAAAGGCTGTTTTAAAAGCACCACATAAAGGTGCCAAGTGACTGAGTAGCATTCCTGCTATGGGCCCGTCCCGGGGAGAAGGGTGTATGTTGGGGTATGGGGTTTGGCTTCCAGCTAGTTGCCCTGTCTCCCATCCCTTTCTATGGCCTGTAGCGGTGGTGACGCTGATCGAGGATGGGAAGAATGAATCCTTGTCAGCTGAGCCACACCGGTGGCGGGGACCTGGCTGCAGGTCAGCCAAAAACTCCTACAACAGCCTGTATTCCACATGTCTGGAGCTGTTCAAGTTCACCATTGGCATGGGCGACCTGGAGTTCACTGAGAACTACGACTTCAAGGCCGTCTTTATCATCTTGTTACTGGCCTATGTGATCCTCACATATATCCTTCTGCTCAATATGCTCATCGCTCTCATGGGTGAGACCGTCAATAAGATTGCACAGGAGAGTAAGAACATCTGGAAACTGCAGGTGAGTGGGCTGCAGGGTGTGCAGCCTGGCGAGTGTCAGTGCTCTGTCTTCTGCATTACCTAGATGACAGTGTGAACCTGCAGGACTTGGGGATGGTACAGAAAGCCCAGCCTGGCTGGGACTGAGTAGCAGCATTGGCCTCAGTGGCTCCCTTCCAGCATCTTTCTCTGTTGAGCATGGTCTGTACAGGGTCAGATCAGCTTGGCTGGTGTTCATAGACCCTGTGCTTGGCTGTGGGCTGGATAATCCTGGAGGGAAGGAGGGAGAGGGCTCAGTTCATGTGGTATCCACTGCAGAGGAACCTGGTCTATGATGAGGACCAAAGATCAGACTGGGGGAGTACAGGTAACAGGAGATGGGGTCCAGAGAGCTCCTTTTCTGAGCCACATGGTCCCCACCTGCTTCCCTGATTCCTACAATGAAAATATCACTCTCATTAAGGAGCACTTACTCAATAATAGGTCCTGTTATATGTGTTTTGCTTACCTGATCCATTTGATCTTCGTATGATCCTGTGACGGGATGCAGTTACTAACCCATGTTTGGATGAAGGCCCTCAGAGTGAGTGACATTAGGTGTCTGTGTTATGGAACGTGCAGCTGCAAGGCGGCAGAGGCTGCCTTGGCTGGGCAGTCTTATACCTGAGACCCTGCTTATACCCAACACTCTGTGTTGTCCTGTTGTGAGGGTCCAGACAGATCTGGACCACATGGGCTGAGCTCCCTCTGCGGAGTGTTCACTTGCCAGGCTGTGGAAAGAAACACAGTATTAGAAGGCCCTGGAGGTACAGTGAGGAGGTTTTAGGGGCTGGGAAACCTTGGAAAGGCTGATCCTAGAAGCAAGCACCAATAGCCAGGTGGCCCCTGGGTGAGCCCTCTGCCCCTTTGCCCTGCATATTATTCGTCAGAGAGCCATCACCATCCTGGACACAGAAAAGAGCTTCCTGAAGTGCATGAGGAAGGCCTTCCGGTCAGGCAAGCTGCTGCAGGTGGGGTACACCCCTGACGGCAAAGACGACTACCGCTGGTGCTTCAGGTAAGGCTCAAGCTGGGGTCAGGGTTCGTAGGACGCTGGGACTCAGATGTGGGCACGGAGCACTCATACAGAGCAGCTGTGTGTACAGAGGCTGTCTCTGTACCTCTTGAAGCCAGTCATGAGCTTAGCTGACTACCCCAAGGCCAGCTGTAGGAACTAGGGCCACCCCAGGGCTCAGCGACCCATCCTGGTCTCAGAGGATAGGACCCTGACAGACATTCTGGACAAATTGAGATGTCCAGAAGGGGTCATCTAGTGAGCTGGGTCAGAGCCAGGTATCCAGTATTCAAAGTCTCTGCCCTACATGGTATGGTCAGGGAAGAATAGTGTCCCCAAAGCAGGTCTTCTCTACCTTCCCCACCAGCTAGGTCCCCATCTGGGTCTATGGGCTTTGCGGATTGGAAACTGCATGTGGCCCTTTGTTGCCCAGCACCCTGAGTCCCTGTCCCCTCATCCGCAGGGTGGATGAGGTAAACTGGACTACTTGGAACACCAATGTGGGCATCATCAACGAGGACCCAGGCAACTGCGAGGGTGTCAAGCGCACCCTGAGCTTCTCTCTGAGGTCCGGCCGAGGTGAGGGGGCAGGGCGGGGTTGTGGCTCGGAGGATTCTTCTTGGCTGGTGGTCTGATGGTGGCCAGGTGGGTCTCCCAGCTGACCTTCTTCATCTTCCTCTCCAGAGCCTGGGTTCTGTAATAGTCCCAAATGTCAGCTGTCCACACACTCAGCCCAAAGCACTCTTGTGTGCTCCCACACATGCCTACCCAGCTGAGCATTTAGTATGGTGCTGCAGGGCAGAAGGCCAGGACCCCTGGCCCAGACACTGTCCTGGTGCTTAGAGGAAGTGGCTCAGGCCACATACAACTCCTGGGTTGCCAGCTTGGGAAGGCCGTTGTGCCTCCTCAACCCTGCTCCTCCTGCCCCATGAGAGCAGCCACGGCCATTTACATTACTCCTTCACTGCAGTATTAATAAAGACACTGACCCTGTGGCAGGGATACACAACTTAATGTTACCTGGAGCAAGGATGGGGACAGTGAAAGTCCCTTTATTTCACTCTTATGATTAGTTAAGGCTTATTTCTTGAGGTTTATACATCTCAACCCAATTTTGTAACAGAAGAAACTCCAGTAATGAAAATCCAGATAATTCAGTCAAAAGAGCTCTTTCCCTACAGTGTGTGTATGTGTTTAATAAGAGGGAATGAGGGAAGGCAAGAGAGACAGGCCAGGGAAGAGAAGTAGTCAGTAGAGGAGCTGGAAGGGTGTATGCAGGGGTCTTGGCATCAGAACAATGGGGAATAGCACTGGGAATCCCATGTCTCCTCTTTCAAGGGCTCTGGACCTGGGTCTAGACTAAACAATCCTGAGACTCAGTGTCCCCCCTACCCAACCAGCCACTAGATGATATCTTAGTGGGAACCTAGTCTGTCTTTGCATCGAATTTCCTGCATCTATGCCCAGGTTCTGCAAGGGATCCTCCTTCAGCTTGGTATCAGCTTGCGGTTGAGGGCTGGGGATTTAGCTCAGTGGCATAAGAGCCTGCGTGGCAAACACAAGGCCATAAGTTTGTCTGGTACCAAAAAAAAAAAAAAAAAAAAAAGCAAGCAAGCAATCAGCAAATAGGGATACCATCAATTTGCAAGGCCTGGAGAATTTAGAAAGAGCAATCACAAGGGCCCAGTCTCCAGCATTCCTGAAGCCTTTAAGATATGATTAGGGTTGGATACCAGCAGAGGGCACTGGCTCATAGCTTCAGGTTAGGACCTATATGTTAGGTTGGTTTTCTGGATAGGGCTCTGGCAGATTGAGGAACATCTACAGCTTGCCTTCTTGGCTGTCATTCCTCTGAGGTGTCAGAGGGTGGACGTGGCTAAGGGGCGACAACTGAGACTTCCTCAGGAGCTCCATGAGATTTCAGGACACACCAAGGTCTTCATTTGAGGTCTAGTGTCATCATGCTTCCCTTGGGAATCATTTCTCATCTGCTATGTCCTGATGGGGTCTGGACTCCAAATCCTAAATTTCTGACTAGTGTCCATCACCCTAGAGCTGACCCACTGTGTGACTTCTCATGGTGGAGGACTTAGGGTTGCTGTGTGATCACCTCCTCTCTTTCCCTCTTGGGAAGGGAGGAAATGGAGGCTGAGAGAGGTGAGCAATAGAGTTATAAGCAAATTAGGGTGGAGCAGAGGAAGTGGAGGGTGTTACCTGAGTGGAGGAGTTTTCTTGATGGGCTAGAGAAGAGGAAACTGCACCAATCAAGGAGCCCCAGGAAACTCCATTCCTGGGCCTCGTTGTGTCTGGAGCCTTGTGAGGCCAAGAAGTAAACACGTTTCTTGGTTTTTGCTGCATTCAAGGTAGTAATGATGGTTTGCTCTTCAGTTTCAGGGAGAAACTGGAAGAACTTTGCCCTGGTTCCCCTTTTAAGAGATGCAAGTACTCGAGACAGGCACTCAGCCCAGCCCGAGGAAGTTCATCTGAAGCACTTCTCAGGGTCCCTTAAGCCAGAGGATGCTGAGGTCTTTAAGGATTCTGCAGTTCCAGGGGAGAAGTGAGGGGCCCGGTGCAGGGTACCCTCCGGGCTTTGGATGTTCATCTGCCATTGGGGAGCTGTTCAGGGAACCCCAGTGGCCTGAATGCAGCGTGACCTGCTCTCTGCCAGCCTAGGCACAGCCCTAAGACTGCACTGGACACACCATGGGAGGTGCAGTTGGGTCTATAGAAAGAGATCTGCACCCACCCACCACTGTCCCCAGGTGAATCTCCAAACAGAAAAATGTTCTGATTTTCTACATATTATTGATTCCATTAAACAGTGTGAATGGTAAATCTCTACTCGGACACATGTTAGGCCCTTGTTTTTCTTTTCTTTTTTCTTTCCTCTCCTTGTTTCCTTTGGAGATATGTCTTGCTATGTAACTCAGGCTGGCCTTGAACTCACTATGTAGTCCAAGCTGGTCCTGAAGTCACAATCTTCCTGCCTCAGTCTCCCGAGCTGCTGGAATTATAGGCATGTGCCATCTCTTTGATTTTTTATATCTCCGGGAGTACAAGTAAATAAACCGGAGGAAAATACCTTTGAGAACACAATACTTCCTTGATGTCGATGCAGAGGCCCTTTCTTTCTGTATTGTGTTAACATCTCACTTACCAAGTTTATCATTTACTCCCCAGAGGAGTAAGGCTGGTTCCATGTCCAGTTCTGGAAGAATCAGGTTTTCCCAAAAATGACTTTGTTCTTTGATGTAAAATACTAAAATCCCCTCTATTGCTACTCAGATAAAAGTACAGGACCATACCCCAAAGGACATGGAGAGGAATTTTTAATGAACTTCCTTTTGTCGTGATGAAAATCCTGATCTCCTGCAGTGCTAAATGCTTCTACCCTACTCATCTTGTCTTTCGCTAAATATATAAATTATGTATATATACATATATGCCTATTGTAACAATTGTGAACTTTGTGCAGTCACTGGGCTGGCATGGCTAGGTGGCACTGTGCCTTTTGTTTGTGCATCTGGGAGTGTGTACATGGGTATGTGTATGGACTCCCTGTACGGCGAGGCACCTCTGATTGTTCTTTAGTTGTTACCCACGGTGGGGATTCTCCCTCACAAATACACCTACATTAATCAGCAAACTATATCCATGGACCAGTCCACCCTGACACCTATTTTTTTTTTATCTTTTTTTTCAATTTTATTTAAGGAGAAAAGAAAAAAAAGCAGGGAAAGGGTACAAGTTATACAGATTTACAGAAAAAAAAATGAACAGTAGGAAATCACTAGTTAATGGGTTACATATTGTCATCTTAGAAATAATTGTTCAAGTCACAAAACTAAAGCTTGTAAAGTGGACATTCCATCAATGATACTGCAAACAGTTCTGTTCATTGATCCAATAAAACTCTGTGATATCATTTTCTATCTTATACACTTAAATATACATGCAGTTATATAGTTTGGAGCACTTTCTTTTCCTCTCTTTTGTACCATGACTATTACACATTTTGGGTTTCATTGCTCCCACGGTTCTTATTACTTTTTTGGAAGAGAGTAAAACCAAATGTGACATAACAGAACAGAATTGGTCAAGTCAAAAGGGTGGACATAATAGATAATGTAAAAACATAATACAAGGTGATCAACAATGGTTACCATAATGCCTCCCGCTATCTCTAATAGAATTGCCTATATCGTTAGTTATAATACAATTGAACAAAACAGTAAAGAATAAAACCGACAAAACCAAAACATTGGAGACATTGTAGGTCTTCAAAAGTAGATAAAAGTCAACAAGAATGGGCGTCATAATGAATCTCATTATCTTCACAGCTGATGCCTAAACTTTCGAACCTGATACTATCCAGCAAAAACAGAATAGGGGAACATCAGTTAAAAACCAGATGGCTGACACCTATTTTTGCAAATAAACTTTCATTGGAACACCGCCTCACCCACTCATTTGCTGTTTCTGTACCTGTTTTCTTGCTGTAATTTGGAGTGGAGTACTTGCAGTAGAGACCGAAGAGTTTGCAAAGCCTAAATATTTACAAGCTGGTCATTTGCAGAAATGTTTGTTAGCCTTTGGTTTCTGGAATAGAACTTAAGCAATCCAGGAGAGATCTTCTCAGACATGGGTGGGCTATGCTAATGTCTGTGGGCTGTGGAATGAGCTGCTTAATTGTGAAACTGTTGGACACAAGTCCACGGAAGAAAGGGTGGCTTTAACTGGGGCCAGGGCTCAGGCCCACATGAGAGGTAAATCTGGAGGAAGTACCGAGATCCCTCCTTTGTGTTCTTCAGCATCACCTACGCCCCGCACGAAGCCTGACAGAGGATCCTGAGGGCTGGCACGCGAGGTGCCTGTGTGTGCAGTGAGGTACACACACACCACATGGGCCGTGAGCGTGGAGGAGGAATACAGACCATGAGGATGTGCAGCATGCTGATGAAAGTGCTTGATGTACATTATCCTTTATGCCTCATAACAGCTCATGCAGGAGCTATTATTAGATCCATTTTATAGATAAGAAAATTGAGGCTCCAACAATTAGTAAGGTTACACAGCCAGTAAATAGCGTGACCTGGGTCTGACCCCAAGGAGTCGGACTCCACAGCCCCAGTCTTAAGTGCTGTGTCAGGCCACTTGGGCACGGCACCTTACCCCCAAGTCAGGAGGGAGACAGGAAGGGTTCTTGCTGTCTGTGGTGAGCCTGGACTGGGAGGCCTGTCTTAGAAAATGTGTGGGTGTCCAATATCTGAAAATTTCTGCAAATTGGTTCAGCTTTTGAACTTATGCAGAGTGGGAAAGCATCTTGTGGATGTTCCTTTGAAAGATCAAAACCCTTTGTGTAAACTATGGGTTTCTTAAAGAAGAGAATATTTACATCTGGTTCATTTCCCCCCTTTCTTTTCTTTTTAAATTAATAAACTATTTTTAGACAGTTTTATGTTCACAAAAAAACTGAGCAGGAAGTGAAGATTTTTAGCATCCTCTGTCCCCACACGTGCACAGGAGTTGTACGCTTGTTAAGATGAGTGGCCTACACTGGCATACTGTCATCACCCAGAGCCTGTTAGCATTCACTCTTGGGAGGTGCATTCCACGGGTTTGAGCAAATGTATAAGTGTGGTGTCCACAATTACATATCACACAGAATAGTTTTACTGTCCTACAACTCCTCTGGGATGAACTAATTCACCCTCCTCTGCTTACCTTTTGGTTATCACTAATCTTCTTACTGCTTTTCCCAGAATGTCATGTACTCGAGATTACACAGTCCATAGCCTTTTTGGATTGGTTTCTTTCACTTGGTGCTATACACTTCAGTTTCCTCCACATCTTCATTTCCTCTCTCTCTCTCTCTCTCTCTCTCTCTCTCTCTCTCTCTCTCTCTCTCTCACCAGGAATCCAACTCTTCTATGTGGCAGGCAAGCACTGTGCCACTGAGCTACATCCCTGGCTCTTTTCCTGTCTTTTTTGGCACTGAATAATATTCCATTATCTGAATTTACCACAGTTTGCTTACCCGTTCAACTATTGAATGTCGTCTTGGCTTCAGTTTTGGCAGTTACAAATAAAGCTGCTGTGAAACATCCATGCACAGGTTTTGGTGTGGCTATACATTTTCAAATCCTTTAAGTAAATCCCAGGGAGCGTGATTGCTGGATCACTTGGTCAGAGTGTGCTTAGTTTTGTGAGAAACCCCACAGGAGGCTTACAAAGTGTTTGAACATCTTACGTCCCTATGGGCAGTGATGAGAATTCTTGTTTCATATCCTCGTCAGAGCTTAAGGTCACAACTTTGGTTGTGATTAATAAGTGTGAAGTAAGTGGTTCTACTCTTTTTTTCTGTCTCTCTTTTCTTTAATGTTTTCACTTACACTTAGCAGCACTGACCAATGTTTGGTATGTGTTTATATTTTGAATATTATATTTTTGTTGTGGCTATGTTCTTTAATACCTTTCTGTACCTTTTCCTTACTAATTCTCTCAGTTAAATAAAATGGTGAAAGAGGGAACCAAACCAAACCACATCTTCATTAACAATGATGTTGACATGTATTTATGCTTTTTGAACTATGTATTTGTGCTTTTTGGTGCTGGGAGTTGGTCCAGGGCCTTACGAAAGTTAAGCACGTGCTCTACCATGGGTGTTGCCAAGTATAAATTGTACACATTACGGGGCTAACATGCTATTTCGATACATGTGTACCCTGAGGAGAGGCCGCGGTAGCTATTTAGCGTATGTGTCACCTCATCTGCTCATCACTTTTTTTGATGTGTGTGTGGTCAGAATTAAACTCTACTCTCATCAATTTTTCTAGCCTTTGCCACTTCTTTGTTTTTTCTCCATGTCTTTCCTAGATCATCTCAAAGCTTGATGAGCCACATCCGAAATCCCTACGCGGGCTGCAGCCCAGCTCTCTTTGTCCAGGGATGAAGGTATCTTGACAAGATGCAGACCAGGGACCTCAGGTGACCAGTATCGGGACCTGGCATCCATCTGTCAGAGCCAGTCCCTAAGGTCACATACACAGAGGAAGCCCCCACTCCATGCTTCCCACTGGCAATCATGTGTAACTGACCCTAGTGTCAGACAGCCTTGCCCCCTCCTGCCCATAGGACCTCGGGAAAGTCATTGCTCCACAAGCCTCAGTTTCCTCACCTGTGAAATGGGACATCCCAGTTTGCCAGGTTACTGTGAATGTAAGGACCAGAGTGAATGAGAGAGTGAATGGAAGGGTAGAACAAGGTGTGTAATGAAGAGAGAACTCAGGCTTGTTTCTACTGTGCTCATTTATTCGTTGTCCAAGGCCAGAATGTGGAAGAAGACTCTGTCCTCCTCCTTTGACCAGGCCTCTGCTGGGAGGGCATGGGGTGAAGCCTGACTCAGCATGGCACAGCTCCCCACAGGAAGGTATGGGCAGGACATGACAGGGTCAGTCTGCTGAGGTCTCAAGCCTGCAGTAGAGCTTTGCTGGCTCCTGGCTCCTTCCTCATGGCGCCAAGTGTGGGAGAGTGTAGGCCCTTCCCTTTCCTGCTGCACCCACTGCACAGAGGTCCCCCAGCCCCATGGTGGAAAACCTATAGGCTTGTCGCTCAGGCCTGGTGCCCGTGGGGCTTGGAAGGTGCAGGGAGCGGGGGAGCATCTGCTTCAGCTTCCTGCAGTGTCTTCTGGGAATGTGTATGGCGGGCTGAAAGACTGCCTCCTAGACAGACCCTGCTGACTTGGGCAGGGTGGGGGAGGATATGGTGTCGGCAGTGTCAGCTTCTAGGGACAGGGCTGGAGTGGGACACCCAGAGGCTGACCTTTCACTCTCCCTGCTGCGTCCTACTCCAGGTTCTGGCCCAGTTTCCTCCACATACACAACTGATCTGAAGGCCCCTTTCTGGGACTGTCATATGTTCTACTCACAGTCCCCAAGAATTTAAGTCACCAAGGAAGAGTTAACATAGCCTGGTACACGGTTGCTACAAGGACCCTGGGGCCTGGCAGTGGAGGACACTTGTTAATTCTTTTGGGCTTCAGGTGTTGGGGCCTCTGCAAATGAGCCCTAAAGGTCACTGGTGTGGCTGTCAAGACCATGCAGGCCATGTGGGGTTCTGTAAGGGCTGCAGGCTTGGTGCAAAGAGGTGGGAATTCTGAGGCCACACTCCTGCCACTGTGCTTTGAGGACTAGAGACACTGGCTCACTCAGACTGGGTCAGTTCCCTTCCTGATCTCAGTGGTGACAGCATCCTGCCAGGCCACACGCCATGTGTCTGTGAGTCTGTGCAGACACAGCCCTGTGTGACTAAGCATCAGAGCTGACCCAGTGGCCTGGGGCCACCCAACCAGCTGCTCCGCACTCTGAAGCCCCGTGTCTGAGCACGTCGCAGAGTTCATGTGTTGCCCCAGCAGTGTCACCATGCGTGGAACGTGCTGAAGTGGCTTTTCTTTTGTAGGTACCTCTATCTTTGCAGGTCCATTTCATGTATTCTGTCTGCCTCGAACCCATCATTCCCCTGCATTAGGGGCCCTTCCCACCTTGGCTGGTCCTTAGCACTTGCCTGGTGGGGTATGGTTCCTGCCTGTGTTGGTCTCCCCTGAGTCCCTGCTCCCATGTGGGCTCTCCTGCTGTCCTGCAGTCACTGGAACTGCACAGGGCTGCTGCTCCCACGTGTTAGGGGTGGACTCTTTCATGAAGCAGCACCTCCTTTTCTGCTGGGTGACCTCTTGCTGCTGCTTAGAGCAGAGGGATGTTTCTCTTATTCCTTGGTGGGCACAGTGTAGGCCTGTGGGTGAGAGACAAGGGACATTTTAGCTGGCTACCTCCTGGTCTCTGAGAAAAAGCACCAATACAGGGAACCGGAAACTCCAATCATGCAGCAGGCAGGGTTCACACACACTGGGAGCCAGCTGGGAGGTGAGAGGGGTGGGTCAGGGAATTACGGAGGGAGATCATGCTTCCCTGAGGGTTGGCTGTGATGGTATTTCAGGATGACACTTGAATTGTGAGTGGGAATTCTAGGCTCTCGCTAACTTAAGTTGTCAAAACAGCCCCATTCTTTACCAGACCCAAAAGCCTGCTCTGCCTTGTCCAAGCCACATGTCCTGCTGTCCTGTGGCCTGCATCTGACTGTCTCCCCAGCTCTGGTGGGTTGTGGTGAGGATCAAGGGGCTTGCTTCCTGGAAGCAGCTGGGGAAGGTCCCTGCTGCCTCAGCCAACAGCACTGGCATTGTCAGCAGAGACTTCCACTCATCCCTACCATGGCTTGCTCACATCATGCCTGGGGGAACAGGTGTGCAGTTCCTGAGTCAAGCCTCTCTCCACCCATTTTTTTTTTTTGTCTTTTTCATTTTTATCGGTACCGGGGATCGAACTCACAACCGCCTGCTTACAAGGCAGGTGCTTATGCCGCTGAGCTAAATCCCCAGCCCCTACTCCACCCATTTTTTTAGTGGTGGCCTGGGCTGTGGGAGGGAGAGCACACAGTCTTCTCGGCTGTAGCCTTGGAGAAAGGAATCCTGGACAGTTGCTGGAAAAATAAGTCGGCATGACAAAAACAATCCTAGGTTATAGATGTTGTTGCGTTTGTCCTGCGCTCAGGACCTTGTTCCAGCTGTTTATATTCACTGTCTCACTTAAGTCCTTGAGTAACTTCGCAAGGAGGGTTGTATACCTCTTACTGAAGGAAATGAAGGCTTAGGAGAAGTGACTGTCTGAGTGTCTCTGATGCTAAGGTCAATGGGACACGATTGCTGGTGGGAAGCACTGAGCGGGGGGCTTCCTCTGTGTCTGAGGGACCTGGTCTTGGGGACTGGCTTTGAATGATGGATGCCAAGTCTTGGGGCCAACCATGCTATGGTCAACCAGGCCAGTCCTTGGCTGGGCTTTTTTTCCAAGCAGTCAGGGTGGAGTGCTTGGCTGTTTATGAAGCCTTCCCACCTTCATGATCTGACTCCTATGGCATCTTTGGGAAGTAAAGTCTGTATTGAGTCCCATTTCCCAGCTGCAGAAACTGAGGCTTTCGATGGGAAGAACCTGTTGAGTATCAAATACAAGAGAGGGAAGAGCTGGAGCCAGAACTTCAGCCTGTGCTATAGCAGTGCCTTCTCCCCTGTGGGGTAAGGCTCCTGAGTGGGTGTGGGGTGACTCACACAGGGCACGTGGGTGGTAGGCGAGGCTTGCCTGGCGCCAAGGGCAGGTAGCCCAGCCAGTTCTGCCTCTGCTGCCTCATTCCAGTCTTCAGACATCCCCAAGCCTGCAATGAAAGCCTCTCACCACCTCAGCCACTGTCCCATTGGGGGGCCTTGGGCTCCAGACATGCGGTGATATCAGAGCAAGGGCTGCCGCATCACTCTGTACCTCAGCAGGTGAGTCTTTGCTGCACGGGGCAGCCAGTACCATCCATGGCCCCTAGGGAGCCCAGAGCATAGACTTTGAGCTCTCTAGGCCTTGGCTGATCTTTGTCCATAAGCTTCCAGGAAGGTTGGGAGAGAGCTGGGTTCCGGCAGGGGGAAAAAGGCATGAACTCTTGGCTGTCGGGCTGTGAGAGCTCAGGCTCTGATGAAGACAGGGACACTCCCCAAGTCTGGAATCCTTCCTTGAGAAGGCAAAAGTCTCATGGCTGCTCAGGGCAGAGTTGGGGGTGCTGTCTCCCTCAGTAGGATTGGAGATGTCTCTGTGGCATGAGTGTCACAGGATTTGGGACTCTGTGAGATGGCTCGGTGCTGGAGAGATATGGGCCCTAGGCACCTGTGGCAGCAACCGCAGGGTGTCCCTGTGGTCCTCTCGGTGCCTGTGGTCTTTACCACTTCAATAGCATGAGAGGCCGTTTCACACAGCACGAGGGCTTGGGAAGCGTGACATTTGACTCGCTGGGAGTGGAGACTGACCCCGGAGCGAGGGAGGGCAGGGCAGCTGAGAGTCCAGCAGGTGAGAACGCAGGTTTTACGGGATGATTCAGGAGCTAATTATAGCTGCTGTAGTCCTGAGCCGGGCTTTTCTGGCCCTCTTCTGCTCTGGCTACCCAGGATGGCCCACGATCCCAGGCAGGGAAAATGGAGCAGCTAGTGGCATGGGCTGGGACTAAGGAGTCCTTAAAGACCGCTCAGCCCATTACTCAGGAGACAAACCCGAGGTCCAGGGAGGGGTAGGACACATGCCTTCATCCTTTTCTCTCTCTCTTGGCACAGCCCAGCCTTTTAGCCTCATTTAGTCAGAGGTCTCTTTGGGCTGGGCCAGGCAATAAAGGCCACTTGTCCTCCTCAGGCTGTGACTGGATACAGGCAGGGCCCCCCAAAGTCCCCTCTGCAGGCTTTTCCACTTGGCTGACCTTGGGCCCCTCCTGAGTGTTCCTGGCATCAAAGTGCCTGTGCTCCAGGGGCAGAGCCCTCCCCTGTCATGCTTCCAAACCTCTGTCCCACCTGATGATAACCTGCCCAGGAGCCTTCCTCAGGAAGTTTTCCTACTGGAGCAGGGTTGCCAGTAACCACCCCGGGTTCATCCCCTCAGCTGAGTTTTTACAGACACCCTTTCCCCGCTTTGTTTCTGTTACTTAGGTTGAGGCTGGCCCCTTCACTGCAGTCACCTCCTGTCCACTCCTCCCTTTCCAGGCCACTCACTCTATATGGCCAGTTGGTTCCCATCCCCATGACCTCCACGCAGCCTCCCCCTGGCTCCTGGGCCACGGGTCTCCTCTTTGCCCCATCTCTGTCCTTCCCAAGGTGTCTGTATCTATGTAACCCCAAGCTTTGCCTGTTCCCTGCTGTCCTGGGTTCAACTCCTAAGTAGAGCCTCTCATGGTGTGATCCAAACTGCTCTGGAGTTGTCCCTGACAAGGGTTCCAGGATCCCTCATCCCAGGAGACCCCAAGAGATCTCCCAGCCTTGCCAGTTCCTTGACACTCACTAATTTGTCATTAACCAGGTCTTTGCCAGGCTGTGCCCCTGCCCGTGTTGCCTTTCCCTCTCAGAAGCCTTTAGGATTTCCTCTGAGACATCTCCTCTCTCTTTGGAAAACATCGCAGTCTGTCTTTCCAGCATCTCTATAGTTACTAGAGCTCAGCTCAGTGCCCAGTTAACACTAAACATCAGTAAAATAGGTTTGGACCAGGGAATGGGCACCCCTGCCTGGCTTAAAGGACTCATCCAGGCAAGAGGGAGTTCGGCATACTGACAAATACTGGCTAGCTGTGCTCAGCTTTGTGGAGAGCACAAGAGGGATGATCAGTGTATTAGCTACTGAGACCATCTGGATTCTGAGAACCTGAAAACACCAGTGGAGCCCAAGGCTTTGTTACTAGAAACATGATGTCTAGAGAAAAGGAGGTCAAACCTGATGTCCAAGTCAAATCTTTGAGCATAGGTCTGAACACAAAATCAGAGTGACATCAAGAAAAGAGAACTGGCTCTCAGAATTCCATATGAAGATCATCAGGGCAGGAGATGGTGAGTGGGGAAAGGCAAGAGGCATGGTGGTCTCTACCTGATATTTTGCCAGGCTTACCTAGAACCAAAGGAGCCGGCAAAGGGAAAAACTGCAGGGGTAGGTCTCCTTGATCCCAGGAAGGATTGGCAATCTGGGAATTTAGAGAGGGAGCTGCGTGTTGCAGGAGGTATGAGCAATAGCTGGATGGTACCATGTGGGAGGTCTGAGTGCCCTTAAAGCTCCACCATGCCCTTAACACCTACTTTGTGATTGTGTTCCAGCTATGAATGCCCACCCCAAGGAGATGGTGCCCCTCATGGGCAGGAAAGCCAATGTGTCCTGTGGGAATCCTGCTGTCCTGACAGAAAAAAGGCCAGCGGAGGTCACACCCACCAAGAAGAGGTAGGACTGGCAGGAGGTACCCATTCCAAAGATCTCTTCCTTTTGGTGGACCGAAATTCTCAAATGTCATCTAGGGTGGCATGATGCCCGACAAGATCTAACTGAGGAAAAGACACTGTATACTTGGGCTTTGCAGGGGAGGTCTGTAGACTGGAACAGTCAGGGAGCTCTCCCCAAAGGGGCTGAGGGGCACTGAGGCAAGAACATTCAGGAAGGCTCCTGGAGGAGGTAAGGGATTGCTGGACACCTGAAGACCAGGAGTAAAAAGTTGGAGGAAACTCCAGATAGCTCGGACTGTCAGTTGGGTGTGTTTTACCTACAGTGCACCTTTCAGCCCATTGTGCACCTGCTGGGTTGCACCAGCTCTGTAGCCCACTTGTATAATGGATCCTTTGGGAAAACCCAGTCCAGTCAGTGTACAAGCATCAGCTGGCAAAGGCAGAAGTTTCTGGGAGACCCAAGAAAAGAAGCAGACAGTCTCAAGATTGCACAGTGTTATTTACTGAGGACTTATAGGCCAAAGTATGTCTTCTGAGACAGCAAGAGAGAAGGATCACAGGTGCCAAGGTAGGAGGAGGGGATTTATATGCTAAACTAGAAAAGGTAAGTGGTGGCCAACTGGAGTATATTTTGCTTTTCTCAAAAATCATTATTGTGTCCAATCTCAGTTTAAAAACAGTCTGAGTATCCACGTTCAGCACAGTACTTCTTGCTGACTGTCTTTGCTATTTTTCAGCTCCAGGGTCACCAGGGGGAAAATAGAGGCTACGATCGAGATGGTTGTAGTCAAGCTGGGTGTCTATGTGGGGACACTAGCAGTGGTACCAGCTCACTGGATGATGAATTGGGATTATGTCAACAAAGTTCTCAGCACAGTGCATGTGTTCATGTGGCCAGAGCTCAGCACATGTTGATGAAGGTAGTGTTTTTGTACCCTCTTTCATCATCATTGCTGTTGTCACTTAGTGGGCTCTTGGAACTGAGGCTGGGCTGGGCTGGTTAGTTCCATTTCCAAGCTGGGAATGCAGAGGAAGCTGGGGTCAGGGAAGGACTTCTCCAGGTTCAGACTTTCTTTTCCATGAGTTGCCTTTTAAGGCAGGTCTCTCTTAGAGCCCTTGACTGATTGGGTGCCTTCTAGATGAGCCATCTCAGACCAGGGAACCACCTCAGCTGTGCTTCCCTCAGACACCAGTGGACCCCTGCTCTAGGCTGACCCATTTTCTTGCCTTCCCTGCCAATCTAGGCCTCCTATTGGGCCAGAGGTAAACTTAGTTCTTTCCTTCCATCTGTTGGTTCAAGTCACAATCATTGAGGTCCAGGGCTGACTCGGTAGGGATTTGGGGATACAGAGAAAAAGCCTACCTACTTCTGCCTAGTCTGAAGGGGTAGATACAAAGGACAATGTTGGAAGTACATGAGAAGAAGCACACTGGGTAGAGTAGGGATTGAGGCGGCAGATCAGTCTGATCCTACGGGCAGTCTCAGGCTGCCTCGTACAGGAGGTAGTAAAGTGGAGACTCGTAGGTAGAGAGGAAGGGAAAGGGTGTGCCATGCAGCAGTTCAGACAGGGACCAGTGAGAAGTCTGAGGTGGCTGAAATACCGGTGAGGAGAGAACTCTTTGGGAGAGAAGAGCCTTACTGGGGCTTGGACGTGGGCGATTGGTTAAGGAACTTAGAAAATCTTGAGAGATGTAGAGAACCATGGAGTGATTTCTCTTGGGAGGGAGGGTATAGTGAATTTGTATTTTAAAAAGGTGATCTGTGAGGATGATGGATTGGAGAGGAGACTGGGGCAGGGAGATCGTGAAGAAGCTGTTGGAAAGCCCAAGTGACAGTTGGTAAGGTCTGAATCTGGGTGGTGACAGATGAGAGGAGGGGGTGGATCAGAGAAGTATTAGTGTCATGTGACCTGTTATGGGAGGGAAGGGAGAAAGAAGAGACATTTCCTTCTGATTCAATGAGTTGGAGGGATGGTGAGGCCCTCTGATATGGCCCTTGAGGAGCAGAAGGAACACGGTCAGGAGGAATGAACCAAGATCTGGTATAAAACATTGGCTAAGGGTGCTTATGAGGCATCCAGGTAGATGTCTAACATGGAGTGCAGAAGAGGAAGAGAGAGCTGTGGGAAACAGAGATGTAACAGGTGTCAAAGAAGCATGAAGACTTCATGGAAGGAGCAGAAATATCCCTGAGCTGGGCCAGCAAGGACCATTTGTCCTTGCTATCTTCCTGGTCTCCCTTCCGTCCCATTTTGCTAGGTGGACTTGGACATCTTGGCAGGATTGAGGATGGGCTTTGAAGGAATTCTATTCTAGGGGTTCCTAAGCAGGACCTGTCCAGCTGCCTCTTTGGAGCCCATCCCCATACATAAATTGACTCCTGGCTCAACTCTACTGGCTACATTGGCCACCTTTCCATCAGTTAGACAAAATACCTGGCATACACATCTTAAAGAAGGAAGGTTTATTTTGGTCTACAGTTTGTGGTGGAAGGGTAGAGGAAAGCTGTGCATCTCCTGGTAGCTGGGAAGCAGAGAGAAAAGAAAAGAATGAGAGAGAGGGACAGATAGACAGACAGACAAGAGACACCAAACACTTCCTTCAAAGATGTATACCCTTGATACCTCCTAATAGTCAATTCAGTATAAATTCATCAATAGGTCAATAAATTGATGAAGTTAGTGTCTTCATGACCCAGTTACCCCTCTATGTTTCACCCGGGAACACTACTTCTTTGAGGCTCGAGCCCCTAGAACACTTCACACTTAAACTGTGACATTGACCACCTGATTGCCTGATCCAGCCAGCTGAGGTGCAACTTTTGTCTCTTAAAGTCTGTTTGTGGCCCTCATGCAAAGGTTGGGGATCTCCCTGAGAACTGGTTACAAAACTTAGGCTTAGAGAAAACAAAAAGTACACACTATATGCAAAGAAAGAGAGCAATGTTGACCACTAGGTAACTATGTACTAATGGTGGAACTGAAGGCACCAGCAGGTATGTGTGTGTGTGTGTGCATATGTGTGCCTGTAATTCATGGACCTCAACCGTCATGCTATTCTCTGTGAAGTCCAATGCAGGACCAGAGATGCAGGCTGATAGGTGTGAAGGAGCTGGCCTTACAGAGCTCGGAACACTTGGGCAATTCTCAGAACAAGGCAGAAGGTCAGATAAGGTCTTCCCTAGCTGTGGCATTGCTTCCCGGAGGGACAGAAATGCAGGAGAAAGGGCTTAGTGCTGCCTGTGCACCTGCATTAACAACACCCTGCTGACTCAGGATACAGATAGGAATAAACAATCAGCATCTGTAGCAGTTCGAATCCCAGATGTCACATGGGCAAGACTGTACTATGTGCTTACGATAGTGGGTGGGAAGTGGGTATGAAAGGTAAGTAGGGCTACCCACAGGGTTCCCCCAGGTGTCTCCCACTAGTCTCCTCACATCCTGTGTGCCTTCCCCAGCACAGCCCTTTCCTTACTGCCCAGGAAGATGTTGTCTTGCTGCTTCCTCTGTCTCTGGGCTTCCCCCAAGCCACAGGCCTACTTAAGACCCAGACTGCATCTTCCCCACCTGTGCCCTACACTGCTTCCTTACCTTGAGCTCCTAGAGCCCAGTCCCTCTCCAGAGAGCTAGAAGTTGTCATCAGAATGGTGTCGGCCCTGGTCGAGGTCTCTGAGGATGAGGTTCATAGAACGATCATGTGTCCTCTCCCCGTTCCCTAAAAAATGTTCTATTATGAGCATCTGGGTAGGTTTGAGCAACAGGTGTGTCAGTGAAGGAGGAGGCTGGAAATGGAGAGGAGTGGGTAAGCTGACAGGCAAGCAGCCCAGCCACTCAGCAAGGGTGAGGGCCTGACGTGGTGAAATGATTCTTCTCCTTCACTGGCCTCAGGCATGGGCTGGATAGATGTGCTTCTGACCTGGCTTCTTAGACCATTTGGAGGTTTCTTTGAGCCCTTGCAGGAGGCCTTGAAGAGGGAGGGAGATGGAGGAAATTCAAAGGACCCCTTCTCAGCTCCTTGTGCAAGACTGAGAGCTTTGGGAAACAGTACGGTAAAAGTCACATGAAGGATGCAACCTTTGGACAGTGTTTGCAGGAGGGTTGTACTGATCTGCCTGGGCATTGGTCCTATCAGCAGGTATCTTCATTTATCTACCCCACCTACCCCCTGACTACTCATCACCCATCCATTCATCCATTTATTTCCCACACATCCTCCCACAAGGTAATACTCACCCATCCACTCATCTGTCCATCTGCCTGGGCTGCCAGTCTTCATTCTGCTATCTTTCCCTCATCACCTGTCCTCCCATTCATTTGTTCAGTGAGGTCTTTTGATTGTTAGCATCAATGCTGAAAAGTCAAGAAGGATTTTAGGGAATCAAATATAATACAGTTATTGTCGCTGCCATCGATGAATATGTGGCTGAAGATAATAGATTGTTCAGAGTCAGGAAAGATGTGGCCTCAAGGCACTATGCCCTGTTCTCCCCTGGGGTCTCATTCTGACCAACCCACTGGACAGCAGCTCTGTTTAATACTATATCTCCAGTTCCAGGAGCAATGCCTGGCACACTGCAGTGCTCAATAAACTGTATAAATGCACCACTGAGAAACCCAGATAGGTAGGGTAGGATGTGGGCCTCACAGGGACCAGACCACTGTCTTAAAGAAAAAGCTGTTGGTACAGATTTAGGGCCTGCTTAGAGAGGATTTGGCAAATCTCAGTCAGGATGTTTGGGACTAAGCCTCCAGGAGATGTGTGTGAGTGATGGGCTGCCATAGCAGAGTGGGGCCAGTTTTGGGGTGGTGGTTCTGGGCCACTTCCAGAGTGCAGGGGAGTGGCGATCAGAATGGCTAACCTCTGAAGCCCACTTCAGCTAGATGTCCAGAGGTGGATAATCCTAGAGCTGTCCTGACTCTAGGTCCACTGTTTAGGAATTGTCTGAGCTGATCATCACCTATTCAGGTAAGGATGCTTGGAGCAGAGATGAAAGGTAACCACACAGGAGGAAGAAGCAGAGGCATGTTAGAACCCAGGCTTTGAGTTCCCAACCAAAGATTTACATCTTCCCATTCTCTTCTATTCTGGCATATTAATGGTACATGTATATATCATATAATCAAGTCAATCTTTTTTTTTTGGTACCAGGGATCAAGCTCAAGACCTTGTGTTTGCCAGGCCAGCACTTATGCTGCTGAGCTAACCCCCCAGACCCTGGTCTTATATTTTGGAAGAAAAATTTGCCTCTAGGTCAGGTTAGAAGTTTTCTCTTGATGGGCAAGAGCCAGAAGATACAGGCCAATGCTCTCTGCCCTGTTTGTGGGTGAACTCTGAGCTTTCTAGGCTCATCTGTGAGTGGAGAACAGGAGGGACCCACCAGGTCAGCATGAGTCTCTCCTGCCAGCTCCACCCTGAGAAGTGGCTGTGTTGGTCAGCCTCCTTTTGAGACTAAGTCCTACTGCTAGTTTGGCCAGAAACAAGCCCAGAGGACTGAGAGCAGAGCAGCGTAGACACTAGTCACCAAGTTCTTCTATCCTGGGGGGTGGGGTGACCGTGGATGAGCTGCTTCTCCATGTCAAATCTCAGATGCTTCATGTGCAGAATGGGCCCAGTAGCCCTTCCTTGTTGCCCTGCTTGTGAATTTTATAGGGCTACATTGTGCTTTGGGAGCTTTCCCAGGGTCTTATGAGGAGGGGAGAAGGGATGCTGGTCCTCCCGGACCTTGGGAGAAAGCAAGCAGGCACCAAAGGTGTTTGGAAGCCCAAGGCCTGGAGAGAGGCCCAGCATCCGGGAGGCTACTGTGCTGGAGAGGTCACAGGGTTGGTGACTGTGCCACAGCAGCTGCTGCAACTGACGTCACTCTTGGTGTGATCCCAGTAGGCATCAGAAGGCTCATCTCTAAGTGTGCAGTTGCAGTTTCCAAGGTCACACCTATCTGCATCTGTATGTATGCGAAGGGTGCCTGACTGTGGCTGCCTGGGAATTTCCAGGTTGTACGGGCCCAGCCCCAAGGAGAAGCTCTGCTTTTCCTCTCCACGGCCTGACACAGTTTCCTGGGTTTCCCTTCCTGATGATGCGGTGTTGTCAGTCCTCTCCCCTGACTCTCAGGTCCTTCCTGCTTATAGCAGCCTTCTTAGCCTGTCTGCTGTTATGACAGACAGCACAGGTGCTGATGACAGCAATTGAGAGTGGAGGGGTGGACCATGCTGGAGCAGCCAGGCCCACTCCTTTAGGAGCTGGCATAGAGCCCGTGGTGTGCTCTAGGAGCTTCCCCTGCATGCCCTCACGTCATGGCCGTGTTTTGGGGACATCTGGGTGAGAAGGAGGCTCTAGCTCATGTTGTTCTCTCCCCATCTTTGAAGAGCCTTTCATACCTGGAGACAACCACAGTCCTCAGGTGCTAGGCACTCACCCCAGGAGTGACTCTGGGGTTCCTCCACCCAGTACTTCTATCGATGAGAGTCACTCAGATTTGAATCCAGGCTCTGCCAGGAACCTGTGGGTGGCTGTAGACAAATTTTTACCCCAAAGCCTCCCAGGGCCAGACTGTGACATAAGAATGAGGAAAGAGCCCAAACCTGGGGCTGCTGTAAGGGCTGGAGGAGGCTGATGTGGCACAGGGCTAGCCAAGGGCGAATGCTTCATGTGCTGTGACTCACAGCTGGACAGGTCCTACCCAGGTCTAATGGCCTTGTCTGGATGTCCCCTCAGTGCTCACTTCTTCCTGGAGATAGAAGGCTTCGAGCCCAATCCCACCGTCACCAAGACATCCCCGCCTGTCTTCTCAAAACCGATGGACTCCAACATCCGGCAGTGGTGAGTCCTGCCCTGCCTGACCTCTCCATCCGGCAGGAGGCCAGTGATGGGCACTGGGCCACACGGCCAATCCTGGTTTAGCCTGCTGCCACTGTAAATTTTCAAAACTTGTCCTCTGCACTTCCAGCCTCTCTGGCAACTGTGATGACATGGATTCCCCTCAGTCTCCTCAGGATGATGTGACTGAGACCCCATCCAACCCCAACAGTCCAAGGTAAGTCAGGTCCTTCCCTTCATCCTACCAAGCACACTGAGGAGCAGTGGCAGAGGGACAGGTTCCAGCAACTTACAGGAAAGGGAAAAGGCCACCATTCCTGAGGTTTGGGGACAAATGTCTGGAGGTGTAGGCCCATCTAAATGATACTCTTTCATTGCAAAACACTCAAAGCTTTCCCCCAGGAGCCTATAGTTTAGGTCATGGCTATGCACAGTTTGACATATACCCTTCTTGATCATTCCTCCGCATATCCAGACACTTATTTCAATACATGTGATTGCACGTAGACAGGAACAGGAGTCTGATAGGGAGTCCAGGGCCAGAGTATGAATAGCAGGCGTCATAAGCCATGGGAGATGCTGGGAGGCTGGTGTATGGCCCTGGAGAGTTAGTAGCTGTGATAGGGGAGAGAGTGTGGTAGTGAATTAAACATTTTCTGGCCTTAGTGCAAACCAGGCCAAGGAAGAGAAGAGGCGGAAGAAGAAGAGTCTGAAGAAGCGCATCTTCTCTGCAGTCTCTGAGGGCTTTGTGGAGGAGCTGGTGGAGCTGCTGGTGGAGCTGCAGGAGCTTTGCAGACGGCGTCGCGGCCTGGATGTGTCTGGTTAGTGCCTGGCCCTGGAAGACGATGTAGGCCTGGGAATCCCCACTTGTCTCTGTTTGGCTCCTGCTCCATCTCCTGTGGGCTGGAGTGTGACCACCCTTGAATGCTGGGCTGGTGACCTTGAACTTGACTCTGAAAGCAATGGGGAGCTGTGGATGGGTTAGGCAAGGAGGGTCATGCTCTGGCTATTGCATGGAGGATGGGGTAAAACTGGAGAATCAGGACTGAGACTCTGAGTAAGGCTCGGGGAGGGGAGCAGTTCTGTGGAGTCTTTAGGCAGGGCACTGCAGGACTCCAGGACATGGGGAGAGAGGGAGGGGGAGGAGTACCATTTGGATATGGGTCACCTGATGGGGCCCTGACTGTCTAGGGGACCAGGACAGAAGCAAGTTGAAAGGGAGAAGATAGATTCTAAAGACCGGGAGGAAGGAGAAGTCAGGGTGGAAATGGCGATTCCAGTGTGAGGAGCTGGGGAGGAATGAGACCACCCCCAAACCGGAGAAGGTGCAGCGGGCAAGAATCAAGGCCTCAGATAAGGCTCTCACAGACATGAAGAAGAAAGGAAGCCGAACCAGAGGAAGAACTGCTGAAGAGGAAGGAAGAGACCAAGGAGTGCGGGGTCAGGGAGACTCACACAGGCCAGAGGGGACAGAGCAGGATCTTGAGGTGCGAGGCTATGGCTCCTGCCTCTCCTGGGCTGGGAGGGCCAAGAGTAGCTGGTCATTTCTGCCTATGCTTCCATCCTATGACCTGCCCATAGACTTCCTCATGCACAAGCTGACGGCTTCAGACACGGGAAAGACCTGCCTGATGAAGGCCTTGCTAAACATCAACCCCAACACAAAGGAGATCGTGCACATCCTGCTCACTTTCGCAGATGAGAACGACATTCTGGACCAGTTTGTCAATGCTGAGTATACCGAGGAGGCCTACGAAGGTACCCTGCCCACAGGGGCTGTGCAGATGGGGGTCTCCAGGGTTTCCAAGGCCACTGCTGCCTGTATCATGCAGAGGCTTTGCTGCCAGCAGAAAGCCCAGCACACACGGCATGGTGCTGGGCAGGCAGCAGGTACTTTTCTCATTCTTTCTTCTTTCTGCAAATGTGTGGTGCTAGGCATCGTTGTCAGTACTGGAGTACAACAGGGAACAAATTAGACTAAGGCCACTGCTCTAAGATAAAATAAATTTAGACAGAAAATTTTATGAAAATAAAATAAAAGAAGCTAATGGGGCAGAAAGAAATGGGGTGGGTAACTTTAGAGTGGGTGGATGGAGAGGTACCTTGACCTGCAGAATGAGAAAGATCTGGAGTAAAACAAGGACAAGAGCCCCGAAAGGAAATGTCTTGGTGTGTTTCAGCTATGGAAGGAGATTGGAGATGAGGCTGGAGAACCAGGAAGGGCTATAAGAAGACAACTACTCGTGTCATTATCACTGTGGTTAACTGTCTCTCTTGGGTCTCAGTTTTGTGGCTTCCATTGAGGTGGGCCATGGAGGCAAAATTTGGACCAAGACTGGAGACACAGCTCTGGAAGAACACAGGCCTAGCAAATACAGATTCCTGGCTTTGACTCCTAGCACTGGAAGAAAGACAGCTCCAGAGTGAATAAGCTGTATGTGCTCAAGTGCACATCTGAGGTGTTGGCCTCAGAACTGCCCACTAAATTTAGGCACTTTTGGCAAAAAGGAAGGTTCGTGGTGGCCCCCTGCTGGTGAGCCAGGTCCACTGTAATGCAGCTTTCCCAGGTGGGGTCTAGGGTGGGCCCTTGACCCTTCTCAAGGGAGAAAGTCACTTGGATTTATTATTTGAACTCTGCAGACTTTCAAGTGGGATTTAGTTATATTTAAGAAAAATCTAAGGGTCGGGACAGTCTAGAAGCAGTGGAGGAAAGGAGAAGAAAGCCAGGAAAGACTGCCGTGCCTGAGCTCTGAGCACACACAGAGCTGCTGGTAGTCACGGCAAAGAGCAACGCTGGATGCATCATTTAGCGTTCTTACCCCATCAGGAGTTGACACGAGTCCTGTGGATGGCAGGGTGTCAGGCCTGTGTCTCCAGCTGACTTGTCCTGATTCTGTTCCCCTTACGGTCCTCTCGGGTTTCCTCTTTCTCTCAGGACTGCAGGGACACACAGACTCACCCCTGCTGGCAGTGGGGCCTCCCCCACCCCTCTGATGAGGGCAGTCTTGCTATGCAGTGCAGGCAGGCCTAGCCTCTGCTGCTCTCCAATATAGCTGTCTTCTTGCCTCAGCCTCCTCAGTGCTGAGATTACAGGCATGTGCCACTAACTTCTGCTCAGTAGGCTCCTTTTGAGGTCAGGGATTCTTGGATGTCCTTGAGGACAGCTATGAAGACCGTCTGCTGCCCAAAGTTGACTTGCTAGTGCTCTTGAGGTCTCTCATCTGAGACACTGAATTTTTTTTTTTTTTTTTCCGGAGTGAATGAGTGGAGGACATTAGTGTCTCCATTAAGGTTCTGCTGTTCTGGCTTCACATCCTTGCTTCTCTCCTTCTCTGTCTCCCCTTGACCCTTCCTTCTTCCTCAAATCCATCTCTTGCTGGTGGGCTCGCAGAGGGTTGTAGGTGCCACTCTGGTCTCAGGAGTGGCGAGGAGCAGCTGTTCCTCTTTCCAACAACCCCCCCAATGGCCATCAGTCGGCTCCTGACGTTATTATAGTTGGTGATTTTAGAAAGCCCCACCCCTTAGTGCTGAGGGGCTTCAGGACCAGAAGGCCGCGTGTCACGGGGGTCTCAGGACCCAAGTGAACCCCCTGCACATCCCGCCCGGTCCACAGGGCAGACGGCTCTCAACATCGCCATCGAGCGGCGCCAGAGAGACATCGCGGCTGTGCTCATCGCCGCCGGGGCCGACGTCAATGCCCACGCCAAGGGAGTCTTCTTCAACCCCAAGTACCAGCACGAAGGCTTCTACTTTGGTGGGTGCGGCCCTGGCCCAGGTGGCCGTGGGACAGGCATTGGGGAAGAGGGAGGAAGGGCTCGCTCTACACTCTCCTACTCCTAGTAGGAGTAGGAGGCGCTGGTGGGCTGCAGAGCCCTCTGCTGGGTAGAGGTCCAAGGCCTGGGAGGACAGAGCTTGACCAGGAAGCCGCTGGGTCAGAGGCATCTGAGCAGGACCCAGGGCAGACCTGAGAGTGGGGCTGGGTAGGTAAAGTGGTGCTGGGTGGACCGGAGACATCTATCTGGGAGCAGTCTGCAGGGAACAGAGCTGGGAAAACATCAAGGGGGCAGCCCCGTTTCACAGAGAAGCGGTGGCTCTGGAGGGGAGGTGACTTCCCTTGCCTAGTAAGGCCTTGATGTGGCTGGATGGCCCAGCTTCTAACTCTGGCCTCTCAGGACTGCAAACAGGGAGTCACAGGTGGGAGCAGGAACATTTTGGACTCACAAGTTGGGGAGTCCCAAAGCAATTGAGGTTAGATATGTCAACCTAAAGTACAAGAAAAAAAATCAGAGTCTCCAAATAAAAAGTACTGATACTTATTTGAGAAGAGAAGAGCAGCTTGAAGCTGCCGACAGGGACCTGTAATGGAAACAGCCACACCACAGCCAACTAATTGTGTGTTCACACAGGCGGAGGAGAGTCCAAGGTTTTAAAGACGAAAACTAGGAGGCTTATGCCAGACATATTTAAACAGTAATCTGGCTACAATGATTAATAACAAGAGCAGAGTCAGTTCGAGGGTAGACAGATGACAGGTCTTGGGCAGATGTCTTTGTACAAGTACTTTTTGTCCAAGGTCATTGCCACCCCTGTGCAACTCGTGGTTGGTCCTGTTGTTGATAGTTATGATCAAGACATCATGTGTAAAAGCCCCCTTTTCTCATCCTCCCTGCTTTGTCTACTTTTTTTTTTTTTTGGTGTTTTTGATGGATTGACATAAGCGATTCCATTTTGACTTTGACATGGGTCACAGTTCTTTCATGCATGCTCTGGTTGAAAATAAGTTGAAATGTGTAATTTCCCTGTGGTGAAATTCACTTTAGTGTAGAGGGCTGTCATTTTCACAAATTCTCATAGTTGTGTGGCCACTGTCAGAACAGGAAAAGTGACTAGGGGCTCCATTAGGCCAAAATCTTTCTTTAAGAAATTGGTATTAAAACCTTTTTCTCTTACCCCAGCTGCTGTCTACTAGCCACTGATTTGTTTCCTCCTCTGGGTGGCTGTTTAATCAGTAGGTGGGGGAAGTTCTGCTTACCCTGGAGAATAGGGTGGGAGGAAGAGAGAGGCTGGAGGACAGTGGGAGCCCTGGCATCAGTCCTGGTGTTGCAACAGGTGCTGTGCGACTAGTTTGGAGTCACTTGCCTTCTCTTTTCTCAGTAAAAATGAATCAAGTGCTTACTGTCTGCATCAGGCTGCATTCTAGGTGCTTCAAATATATAAGTAAACAAAACAGAGTACAAATATATAAACAAACAAACAAACAAAAAGATCTCTGCATTCTAGGTGTGGAGAAAGACCATCAGTAAAAAACAGTATAAATAAGAGTTTATAGACTGTGCTAGAAGTGCTATTGAAAAACAACAGCAACAAAAAAGCGAAGTAAAGCAGAGGAAGAAGAGCCGGAAATTCTGTCTGGAGCTGGAGGGAGAAGACTTGTTCAGTTTTCTATTTGAACAAAAAACTGAAGGAAATGTGAGTGGGTGCTGCAGTGTGCACCCCCACAGGTAGAGCAGCCAGCCTATATAAAGGCCATGAGATAGGAAAGTGCTCAGTGTGTCTGTGGAGAAGGAAGAAGGCCTTTGAAAGCAAGGGAGGAAAAAAAGGAGGGAAGGTGGCTAGGAGATACAGGATTTGAGGACTGTTTTGAAACTTGAGCTTTAATTCTTCATAAGATTGGAAATGTGAATAGGCTCTATCTGTCTGTTGCACTGAGCATAGCCTTGGAGAGCAAGGTGGCAGGTGGTGGGGGTGGGGAGCAGGGGAGCGGTTAGGCAGCTCTTGCAGCTCTTGCAGGGATCTTCCCCTGGACAAGGAGCAATGCGATGGGCAGGTAATGTGATTGCTGATGTGGTTAGGGTATGGGCTCGGGGCCTGGGGACCACTGCTTCTGGCTCATGAAAGGGCTGAGTCTTGGAGCTCCCCTTTCTTCAGGTGAGACACCCCTGGCCCTGGCAGCGTGCACCAACCAACCTGAGATTGTGCAGCTGCTGATGGAGAATGAGCAGACAGACATCACTTCGCAGGACTCCCGGGGAAACAACATCCTTCATGCGCTGGTGACAGTGGCTGAGGACTTCAAGACCCAGAATGACTTTGTGAAGCGCATGTATGACATGATCCTGCTCAAGAGTGGCAACTGGGAGCTGGAGACCATGCACAACAACGATGGCCTCACACCCCTGCAGCTGGCTGCCAAGATGGGCAAAGCTGAGGTGGGCTATGGCTGCAAGGTGACTGGATGTTGGGGAGGCACACTGTCCCTCTGCTAGCTCTGGGGCCTTCCTGAGGATCCCTCAGTCTACGGCCTGATGGAACCAGGAAGGTTTCATCCTTAGGTCTAGCTAAGGTGGGTTTCTGAGTGACCACACCAGGGAGGTACAGCCTGTGGGTCCTCACTCTGGCTTTTGGTCCCACTCTCTGTGGTTCTAACTCTTGTCCTGGGACTTTCTCCCTGGTCCAGACTGGGGGAGCCCTGAGGCTGAGCATTCCTGCATGGTAAGCAGAGACTGGGTATCTGATCCTTGAACTCTTTGGCCTCTTATGAGGATGAGAATTCTGCATAGTAGCCCAGAGCCAATGGGAGAGAGCTTAGTCTGTGGATCGTGACAGAACTCTGAGAATAATATTCCTAGCAAAGGCCCTTGTGCCTTCTGTGATGGGGCTCAGAGCCTTGGTGAAGTCTTGGACTGTTCTGAGCTCAGACAGGAGCCATGTCTCAGTCTGAGCCCAAAGCCAAGGCTCATATTCTTCTCAGAGGACAGATCTAGAGGTCCCAGCCTCTTCTGCTACCTCTGAGTCTGGCAGGGCACTCTGCACCCATCCATCTCCCAAGTCAGCTGCTCTGAGGCCCTTGGGTCTGTGCCTGTGGTCATGACTGGGAATCACAAGGGACCTTTTGATTCTCTTGTGGGGGAGGAGGAGTTGGAGAATGAATTGAACAGAGATGGAATTGTGTCCTGGCCTCCTCTTCCTTCACCTACCAGCCCACATCACGGCTTTCTGGGCTTTGAGGCAAGTCAGATGGCAACTGCAGATCAAGCTTTCTCCAAGGGCTTCATCCCTGCCTGTCACTGTGACATGGGCTCTCCTTGCCTGCCCAGCCCAGGGAGACTGATTCTCACATGGAGATGGCCCAGGACCCTTATCCCCGTTCAACAGCTGACAATTGTTCCTCTTCCTGTGCCTAGATCCTGAAGTACATCCTCAGTCGGGAGATCAAGGAGAAGCCGCTCCGGAGTCTATCTCGGAAGTTCACGGACTGGGCCTACGGGCCTGTGTCGTCCTCACTCTATGACCTCACCAATGTGGATACTACCACAGACAACTCTGTGCTGGAAATTATCGTCTACAACACAAACATTGATGTGGGTCCCCAGGGTGGGCCAGGAGGGCAGGGAGCAAAGGCTTGACCTCAGCCAGGAGCTCAGGGGGAAGTGGAAGGACCAGACGCCACCAGTGTCCAGTGTCTGCAGTCCTTCAGTCCTTTGTCTCAGTGCCAGAGGCAGGCACCGGAAGGTCAGGGCCTGGTGCTGACGCTGTCTCAGCTGTTCCTGGGCATCCTCAGATTGTGGACTAGTGTTTGGAGGTTTGGGAGCCCCCAAATCCTGGGCAGTTTGGGTTTGGGTGAGAGGTGGTGTTGGTCACCTCCACCTTTTTTTTTTTTTTATACCTGGGATTGAACTCGAAACCTCCTACTTGCCAGGCAAGTGCTTATGCCACTGAGCTAAACCCCTGGCGAGTCACCTCCATCTTGTATCTCTCCCACTCTCACTGCCAGTTTATACAGCCTGGCTTGGAATCCTTTTTTTCCTCAGCTCTAGTTTCTGAACATGAAGGTCATAGAGTGCACAGCTGGAGCAGTTCAGGGCCTTCCTGGAGGAGGCTGGAGAGGGGAGAGAGTTTAGCTAGAAGGGAGGAGAGAGGGTCACCTCCAAGAGATTTCAGCTTTTGGGTAACGTGAGGAAGCAGGCTGGGCTTCATGCTTCATATCTTACCACAATTCTGCTTCTCAGGGCCTACCTCAGCCAGGGTCTCCCTGGGCCCTCACGGCAGCCTGGCTGGGAGGGTAAGAATTTTATAGATGAGAGTTCTGGGGCCTAGAGAGGATTAGCAGCTGTCCTGAGGTCACACAGGGAAGGGAGCAAATTGGGACTGGAACCTTTTCCTAGCTCTCACTATGCATTAGATTCTCCTGCCGGAAGTCTCAAGCTTCTGGGCATTTGGCTGATACTGGCAGGAAGGAGTCCTAAGAGCTGGAAATTACTCTCTTAACATTTCCAGCTAAACCAGTCCATACCACATCAGACTGGCCCTGGTCCAGACTGACTCAGAGCTCTGGAAATGGGCCCTCCCTGCCTCTCTCATCTCTGTGGTGACTGGTGGCATTCTATCCCCAGAACCGGCATGAGATGCTGACCCTGGAGCCCCTGCACACGCTGCTGCGTATGAAGTGGAAGAAGTTTGCCAAATACATGTTCTTCTTGTCCTTTTTTTTCTATTTCTTCTACAACATCACCTTGACTCTCGTCTCTTACTATCGTCCCCGGGAGAAGGAGGTATGTGGGTCCTTGGGAGCAGAGGGGAGGTCAAAGCTGGAGGAGCTTGGAGCTGTCCCATTTGTAGACAGGGAGATGGAGACCAGAGAGTCCAAGAGATTTGCACGATGTTCTTCATTAGTCGTCCTTCAGAGTTTCTAGGGAACTGAACACGTCTTTGGAGGTTAGCTGGGGTTGGCTGTGGGCGCTCAGCCTTGGGTGCTCAGCCCCAGGCTGACTCAGGTTGTAGGGAGAAGTGAGGGATTAGGAGCTCCAAGTCCTGCCAGGTTTTTTGTCTGACTCTAGAAAGAATTGGGTGCTTCCACTATGAGGGCTACAGGAGGAGTGTATGTGGGGGGTGGGGAGGAGGGGGTGGGGGCGATGGGGTTGATTGGCCAGCCTTCCCAGGATGCTGGGCCTTAGTTTTCCATGTATAACTGGGGCACAGTCTGGGCTTTATTTACCTTGTTAGGTGGCCCTGTTGAGTGACTAGTGATGAATGGTTCTGGGAAGGACAAATGGAATGGACTATGTGGGGTTCTTAGCACAGACTTGCTTGATCCCCTAGCCCTAGAGTGCTGGGTTTCCACTGAGGCAGGGGATAGGGATGCTGTATCTTCTCTTACCCTCTACAGAGATAGGGTTTCATGCAGCCTTTGGTCTTGCTTGAGGTTTTGTCACACCTATATGTCATGATTCCTTGGGTGGGACACTGGCCTTCCTGCTGACTCTCATGCTCACTCTCTCCCTCCCTCCATCCCTCTGTCCCTCATCCCTCCTTCCCTGCCTCCCTCCCTCCTTCCTTCCTTCCTTCCTTCCTTCCTTCCTTCCTTCCTTCCTTCCCAGGACCTTCCACACCCGTTGGCCCTGTCACACAAGATGGGGTGGCTGCAGCTCTTAGGGAGGATGTTTGTTCTCATCTGGGCAACATGCATCTCTGTGAAAGAGGTGAGTGGGCACCTACACCCTTCCGGACTTCCCTGCTGGGGACAATAGGCCTGGCTCCCACTCTTCTCCCCGCATTGCCAGCACTATTGAGGGTGTTGGGAAGGTATTTTCTTTCTAAAACTTATATGCTCAAGTTATAACACATGAACAAATGAATAAGGAAGGCCTGTCCTAGTTACCTCACTCCCTCCATCCAGCCATCCAACTATTAGTTTTTATCTACTCAGCTACTCACTGTCCATATTCCTCTACTCACCACTGCTCATTGTTCTGGGCATTTGCTTTCTCTTATCCACTCATTCATCCATTCAAATATCCATGGAACTTTACCACTACCCATCCATTCTTTATCCAACCATCTTTCTATCTATCCATGCGTCCATCCATCCATCCATCCATCCTTTGATATGTCAATTCAACCAACCAACCAACCAATGAATTAACTGGCATATTCTTAGCACCCTTTACTTATGGGGCTCTGGAGGAGGTGATGGGGTAGAGTGAACTCTTTGAGTTCACTATCTGATAGAGATGTTATATGGGTATAACATCTAGACTTTAAGGTAGAATTTGAAAAGGCCCCAGTGGTGAGAGGAAGGGAGATAATTGGGAGCATGGGAGGGAGGAAAGCCTTGAAGGTAGGGATGGCATTTACTCTGATACAGTAGGGTAAGGTACGAAGGTACTGGGGATCAAGAGCAGCAAGTCTGACCATAATAGGAAACAGTATAGGTAACTGTAGTGATTGGTTTGAGGATGGGGATGAAGAATTAGAGAGATAAGAAGTTCTGAGGTAGCATCCACTGTCACTGCGAGGTCACCCCTGCTTTCCAGGCACAGGTCCCTTCCCTCCCCTGGGCTGTGGCTTGGCCTTCACACACACACATCCTGCACTGAATCTCAGTCCTGGGGAAGCAACCCCTTCCCAGAGCCTCAACAGAGGCACATGAAGAGGGTGAAGTTTTTTTTTTTTAAATTTTATTTAAAAGGAAAAAGAGAAAAACACAAAACAAAACAAAGCGGTGTAAGGGTACAAGTAATTCAGAACTACAAAAAAAAAGTAAGAAATCACCAGTTAATAGATTACATATTATCATCTTAGAGATAGTTGCTCAAATCACAGTATCAAAGAATACAAAGTGGACATTCAAACAGTGAGACTGCAAACAGTTGTGTTCAATGATCCAACCAAAAACATTAATATGGTCAGCTATTAAACACCCCTAAACACACTTGCTGTTGTATCCTTTAGAGCTCTTTTTATCCCCTCTCTTTTTTACAACAAAATTTACACATTTTGGGCTTTATTACTCCTTAGTTCTTATTACTTTTTTGGGGGGGGAGAGAATAAAGTAAAATATGGCAAAACAAAGCTGTCAGTCAAAACCAAGGATAGACATAGCACATGATGTAAAACAGAGTACACGGTTATCAACAATGGTTATCAACGATGTCTCTTGTTTCCTTAAAAAGAATTGTCTATCTCATTAGATATTATAAAGTTGAACAAAACAGTAGAGAACAAGACCAATAAAACTTAGGCATTGTAAACATTACATGACTTCCAAAGGAGACAATAGTCAAACCAGAATGGGCATCTTAGTGAATCTTACTGCCTTCAAAGTAGTTGTCTATACCCTCAAACTTGATACTATCATACAGAATGGAACAGAGTCTAATCAGTCAAAACAAGTGAGTGGGAGTATTACAGGACTTCAAAACAAGTTAATAGGAAATCAAAAAAAGTTACTATTATATATCCTGCTAATTTTTAAAATATTTCCCCTTAATTAAAACAAACATAAGAAATAACTAAATAATTTTTTTAAAGAATAAGGGAGAGATTGAGATAAAACAGGACATAACAATATAACAATACAGGTCAAAGCATGACTTTTCAGCAACCTAGTGCTAAAGAGGGTGAAGTTTTGCTTTCCTTTTTGGCTTTAGGGCATTGCAATCTTCCTGCTGAGACCTTCAGATCTGCAGTCCATCCTGTCAGATGCCTGGTTTCACTTTGTCTTGTAAGTAGGTCTTTCCCCTTGGTCACACCTCACATTCAGGGCCAAAGTTCACTTTTGTGGTTGCTTCTGGGATATCCACCTTAACTAGTGAAAAAGGCACATAGATGCCCAGGGAAGGAATCAGACACTCCCAGGACAGTGCCCAGTGTCTGGTGGCAGTGCTGGCTGACTCCACCTTGTTACAGAGCCCCAGGAACATGGAAAAGTCATAAGAAGACGGTTTAGCAGTCTTGTAGACTTTTTATAAGACAGAATTCCAGAGCAGCCTTTCCTACTTGCACAGGGCCTCAAAAAGTTGCCATCTGGGGCAACCAATTAGAATTGAAAGCTACCTGAAAAAGTCCTGGGTCTTGTCTGTAGATACCCCTGAAATTCTCAGAGCAGCAAAGTGAGTCACCTGCAGTCTCATGGTCCTTCAGTGGTGTGGGACATCCAGCCTCTTATCATCTTCACTCCCAGCTCATGCAGGGCTGATGGCCACAGTGCCTGCGCCATAAAGCCCAGTTCTGAATGAGGTCAGGTACCGCTGGTGACAAAGTCTGGTGTAACCTCCATCTCTAAGTGAGCAGAGGCCGATTCAGTTTTACTGCTGTGATAATGGAATAGAATCTGCAGCTCAGGATGAGGACTTCTGGGCTCCTGAGCTGTGTCTGCCACCCCCCCTGAAATTTCTCCCCTGAGCACGTAGAAGCCTGGTCTGTGGGGCTGACAGTCTTGGCCCAGTGATTCCAAATGCCTAGGGGTTTCATTATGTGTTTGCCTGCCTTCCAGTTTCATGAACAGTTCTTCATTCTGGAGGGCAGGCAGGTACCCACATGCTCCAGTAAGTGGCTTGACACTGCCCTGGGGTGTGAGACTCATGCGCACCTGATAGCTTTGAGGAAGTATGACGATTCCAGGGAAAACTCCGTTTCCACAGACAGTGGTTTTTTAGTGAATCATTTTGCTCTTTTGCTTCTTACTGTGTTAAGGTAGGGGACACAGGAACCATACTTTCCCACTCCAGTCCCAAATGTAGCTCATCAATCAAATGCTGTTCTTCACTGCACCAGAAAAACAAGCTTGCTAGTGTCCTAGTTTTGAGTAGTCCATAATTGTGGAAATTTCCTAATGTTGTAAGCAAGAGAGTATTTTTAATGAGATGCCTGCAAAAGTGGGAGTATACACACTCTTGAGTACATTTTGATCTTGTATTTTTGGTATATATTGTACTTAAAAAATTTAATTATGACAATGTATACAGAGCATAAAGTACACAGAACCATCTTGACTATTCTTAAGCGTTCATCTCAAAGCTCTGGGGTTCACTGACAATCTCCAGGATGCTTTTAATCTTGAAAAACTAAAACTCTGTACCTATAAAAAAAACTTCCAGTTCCCTTTTTACTGGTAAACAACATTCTACTTTTTGTCTCTGTGTTTGGCTATTCTGGGTATCATATAAGTGGAGTCATATAGTATTTGTCTTTTTTGTTTTTTTTTTATCAGTACTGGGGATCGAACTCACGACCACCTGCTTGCAAGGCAGGTGCTTATGCTGCTGAGCTAAATCCCCAGCCCCAGTATTTGTCTTTTTGTAATTGGCTTATTTCGTTAAGTAAGCATACTTTTTTAAGGCTGAAAAACAGAGTAGGCTTTGAGCAACTCATTTTAATTGGCTTATGAGTATATATGTTGGCAGATTTTATCTTGGTTAAAAATGCATCTATTCACCGCATCTTCAGTCTACATCAGTAGCTCCCAAATCTAGGTTAGAATCATACATCATTTGGGCAATTTAAAGAGTATTTATGGCCTTCTGGGCTGCATGCCAGGATCTGCTGGAGTCCTGGAGGGATCTGTATTTTTTTTTTTTTAAAGTACCTATCAACTTTAACTACCTAACTACTGGCCTCAACTCACATCTGAAGATTTCATCTAGAAGGCTGGAGTTCAGATGTAATTGGATGGATCTGAGGCAGCCTTAAGTGTCCCATCAGAATTGGTCACCAGGGTGCCATCAGGGGTTAGAGTTTGTGGAATCTGAATGTCTGTGCCCTGCTGCTGAGAAATAAGGTCTGTCTCCTGTGTCTCCTGAACAGTTTTATCCAAGCTGTGCTTGTGATACTGTCTGTCTTCTTGTACTTGTTTGCCTACAAAGAGTACCTCGCCTTCCTTGTGCTGGCCATGGCCCTGGGCTGGGCGAACATGCTCTACTACACACGCGGCTTCCAGTCCATGGGCATGTACAGTGTCATGATCCAGAAGGTGTGTGGGGCTGTGCGTGGTGCGGGGATGGAGCGGGGAAACTGAGGTCTGGAGAGAGGAAGCAGCTTCACAAGGGGCAGCTCTCTGCTCTTTCTGCTGAATGCCACAGTCATTTTTTGCTTTGGTCAGGCTTTCCGTGTCCAGACCTTAAAATGCTCATGCTTGCTGGACATTGAGAAGGGACACACTTTGTGAAAAACTGTTCTCCCTCTGGGCAGTGGTGTGCTGGAAAATATTTAACAATTGTTCTGTGGCAATGTGTGTATGGAAATATATATATATGTATATACAATATGCATATATATATGCATACATGGATATATGTGTATATGGATATACACACAGGGAAGTAAAATGTACAAACATGCATTTATTAGAAATAAAATTATAAATTTTACTTACAAAGGGCATGTAACATACAATCTACAGATAATGATAAAATATACAATACACTTTATTATAAATTTCACATAACCAGTTGAGTATCACAGAATAATTTGTTACTTTTATTGAATTTTTATATCTGTTACCAGCCCATGGTTGCAGTTGATGAACGAGTGTGTTCTTTTCTGGTGTGAATGTTGGTTCATATTTTATAAGCAGTAAGATGATAGTGAAACAGTGAAGATTTATGTTGGAACTTTACTTGTTTGTCAGTGATGTGAGCAACTTCTTTTTAAAAAATTTTTTTATTTTAAAGCGACTGGGACAAAACAAAACAAAACAGATCAGAACAAAACAATGCAAGCAACACAAGATTTCAAAGTGAGATTAGAAAATCAATAGTGGCTACCAAGCTGTCTCTATGAAATAGAAATACCATGTTGTTTCTACGAAATAGTTGTCCATGTCTTCACACACAGTGCAACTTCTTTACTGAGTTGGATACTTGGCAAATACTAGAAGAATATCTTGTTAATATGTGTGTGTTATTCATAATATAATGATACAGAAGGACATATTTTAAAATTTAATCCGCCTTAACATTTCTTCTATCACTGTCTTAAATCTAGATGTGGAAACCAACAAAATAATGAGTCAATCTCTCATTTGTAGCATTTACCAATCTTTATGAAAATATTCCTCCTATGCACAATTTCCAGCTAACAACTTCATGTCACTGAACACAGGTTTAGGGTAGACCTGCAGCTACACATCATTACAGCTTTCCCTTCATATGGCTACAACAGTTGTAGCAACCTCAAACCAGAGACAGTTACAAAATGCAGTAGAAGAACTAGGAAGTGATAAGTTTTGAAAATTTATTTTTAACATAATTTACTTATTTATAAGTTTATATGATTAAACTTGTTTTGGAGTACAAATTATTTTTTTCCCTCTGCTTTATTGAAGTATGGTTGGTAAGTAAATTTGTGTAAACTTTAGGTGTGCAGTGTAAGGTCTGTGTACATAGTGTAAAATGATCACCAAGCTTAAGTTAGTTAGCACACTCATCACATCACACAGTTTTTGTTTGTGCATGTGTGATAAGAACATTGAAGTCCTCCTGACACATTTCAAGTATGCAATCTGATAACGTTAACTGTTTTACATTATATCCCTAGAACTTATTCATCTTATAATGAAAGTTTGATTTAGCTCCTAATAATGGCTGTGCTTAACACTCAACCCACAAAACTCATCAAAATTCAACAGTCAGCTCTTGCGAACTGTCAGAGCTGGCTCCAGCACACCACTGCTTCTAGAAGTGTGAGGACAATAGGTGTGAGACCCTGTGGAGAGAGAGAGTGAACTAGAGACTCATCCTGATGCTCCCCAGGAGGTGCAGGAAAGAACCTGGGGTTGGGGCAGACCTGCAAGACTTTCTGGAGGAGGCGGGCCCTAAGCTGAGTTTGGGAGTATCGGGACAAATATGGAATCTTCCAGGTGAAGGGAGAGTAGGGGGGATTAGGGTGAGGTTCTAGGAGAAGATGGGAGGTTTGTGCTCACGTCTTACACTTGAATCTTGTTTGTTTCTTTATAGGTCATTCTGCATGATGTCCTGAAGTTCTTGTTTGTATATATCGTGTTCTTACTGGGATTTGGCGTAGGTAATTAATGCATTATTAATAGCAACTCCTACGAATATAAAGCACTTCATGCAGATGTCATAACTGCAAAGCACACAGCAGCCTCAGCAGTGGCCTTATCAGTTAGCAACGGGACACTTGCCACTTTAGTGTTTTCCAGGCAGTCTCATTTTAAAATTCTCTCCACAACTTGATCAAGGGAAATCATCACCCCTGACTCCAAGGTAACCGAGGCCCACCATTCTTACCTATCACGTTGAGTAATCTGCCTCCCACTTTCATGCTCATGGTCGGTGGCCCTTGCAACCTGAGACAGGCTTGGCCGGTGTTTCCAACCTACTTAACAGATAGGACAACCAAAGTTCTCAAGGATTTGATTGATGGCCTTCAAAACTGGGGTACAGTAACACACTGAGGAAACTGCATTTGTCCTTCCATATCTTGTTACCACCACAGTTTGCTTCAGATAACTATGAGAGCCCCTGGTTAGCCAGGGACAAAGAGTGGGGACTCATCTCTTAAAAACTTTCCATTTACAGTGGACAGAATCTCACAACCTGATTTCATGTCTAACTTCTTTATAGAGGGCTATAGTTTCCTGGCCCACCCCATTTCCCCAGCAATCATTGACATTTGAAATTAGATAGCTGCTAACACCTGCCTGGTACCTTTTCTGGGTTAGAATTGCTTATTTACTGGCTCCCTCATCTGCTCAGCCATGTATCCGTGCATTTGCTCACACAAATGCAGTTTGCTTGCCTGCTTGTGTACTGAGCGATGGGCCACTACTGCGCTGTGTTGGGATGAGGAGGATGAGGCTGGGCCTTGCTTCTCCATTACAAAGAGACTCAGGATTTCCACTCTTGAGGGAGGAACCCAGCTGCAGGAAGTCAGGAGCTCAAAGAGTAGCTGGGGAGTGGTGAACACGCACGTAGATTATAATAGGCAGTTCTCCAGGACCACAAGGAAACAAAGTTGAACTGTGGAGCAGAGGAGGAAGAAGAAAGGGTGCTTTTTTGGGCAGGCAGGGCTTTCTGTAGGAGGTTAGGGTAGAGAAACCAGTTTTAGGAGGCTTCTGAGGGCCCCGAGGCAGGAAATCGGAGTTAATAGGCCAGAAAGAAGGAAGAAAAAAACTTGCTCTGTGAGTGTGTGTGTGTGTGTGTGTGTGTGTGTGTGTGTACACATTTGCATGAGCTTGTCAGGTAATGAACCAAGCAAAGAGGGTGAGAGAATGCCTGTTCTGTCCTCCCAGCCCTTGCCTCGCTGATCGAGAAGTGTTCTGATGGTAACAAGGACTGCAGCTCCTATGGCAGCTTCAGTGATGCCGTGCTGGAGCTCTTTAAGCTCACCATAGGCCTGGGTGACCTGAAAATTCAGCAGAACTCCACCTACCCCATCCTGTTCCTATTCCTGCTCATCACCTATGTCATCCTCACCTTTGTCCTCCTCCTCAACATGCTCATTGCACTGATGGGGGAGACCGTGGAGAATGTCTCCAAGGAGAGTGAGCGCATCTGGCGGCTGCAGGTGAGCTAGGCACAGGGTTAGCGCATGCTCACGAGTAGCTATCAGCACTGTTGGGCTGGGGGACTGGGAGCCATGTGTGAAGAAGCCTGGCTCTTTGAGTACAGGGTCTACGATGTGTGAGAGAAAGCCCGGCTTGTGGGATGCTCTGCTCTTTATTAAGTGTGATATGTGAGTGCTGCAGGGTGACCTGAGGTTGCACTAAGAGGAGTCTAAGACTTAAAACAATGAAAGCAACAGCTCTGCTGTGCTCCACCCTGGTCTTAATGCTCCTTACCCACCAAGGGCACAATCTGTAGGATGGGTCCAGACGTGGTGACCAAGTTTGGAAGAGGACTGGAGACTGTGTCTCATAAGAAACGGTTGTTGGAATAAGAGTATCTGTAGAGGCACCTGTGAAAGAGGGATCAGCCCCCTTCCATGGCTCCCTACGTCAGAACTGTGGCACATGGGGGAGTTACAGGGAGAAAAGCTTTAATTAGGCACAAGATAGTTAATCATTCTTACAACCTTCTTAATTGGATTGAGACTATTCTAGAGAGATTGAACAAATGAAGGCCAGGAGAACTGCTGGGGGAATTTCAATCCTGGGAGGCGGTGTAGAACTATGTGAAATCTGAACTTGCCCCTTTTGTGGGATTTCAGGACCCTAACATTTCAGTTATTTGAGACATATATCATGCTTAATCAATTGTAACATCTTTATCAAACTTTCAGCTCCTTCATTTTTGAACTCTGTAGACTAGGTGAGTGTTCGGGATCTGTCATTAAGCATCCAGCCAGGATAGAGGGACTGTTTAATGTATGTGTGTGTGCAACACTCCTATGGAGCTGTGTCTGTCGGGCTGGCACTGATCAAGGAGCTCAGCCTTGTTTACGTCCACAGAGAGCCAGGACAATCTTGGAGTTTGAGAAAATGTTACCAGAATGGCTGAGGAGCAGATTCCGGATGGGAGAACTGTGCAAAGTGGCAGAAGATGACTTCCGTTTGTGTCTGCGGTAACAAAGAGGAAGGGCACTCTGGTGGCAGTCTTTGGGGAGGGTAAAGGGACAAGCCAGCTAACAATGTCAGAGAAACAAGCTGTCACTCACTTGCCATAACCACCCTACTGCCTCCTGTGACCTCCTCAGAAGATGAAATTTGCTCTTCTGTGGTCCTGGCTTGGGATAAGGGTTCTCAAACTTCAGGAGGGAGAGAGGAGACCACCACTGGTGGGTCCCTTCTCTGCCCTTTCGGGGCTGCCTCTGTGACCTTCTCTGTCTAGTGTCTGGCATAGAAAAGGCTTGCCAACCTGATAGTCTTTCTGCTACACTGTGTTGGTTTCTACCTTGTGTGCGTTCCTGTGACACTAGGGAACCTGGGGCATATTTATTGCCACGAGACAGAAAGTGAGACAGCTACTTTCCACAGATTTCAAGCTTTCTGATTTTTAAAAAAGTCTTTGGACACCCCAGAACCTCCTTTTCAGAAAAGCTTGTCTTCCTACTTGAGTGCTAACCCTACAGATGCTCTCTTCTGACTATAATTTAAAAGTTTTAGTCTTTTTCTCTGACTGTGGTTCCTATCCCTGCAAACCATCACTTTCGACTGTAACAAGTTCTCTAACAAAAATGTCTGATTTGGAGACTTTTACTCTAGAAATGGTACTTTTGTGCAAACTTAAGTGAAACCTGTGTTTCCAGCTGTGCTTTAACACAGTGGATACTGCCTGCTTCCTCTGCGGGGTGAACGCCGAACACCTTCTCTCAGGGCAGCTTTAGTCCTGGCTGAACTTCCTTAATCTAACCCTTCTGCCTTCTCAGCCTGGGCCCTTCCTATGTGCACCCCGTTTTCTCTGTGAGCTCCCTCTCACCAGTCATGCACACTTGTTGATGTCTGAAGATGGACCCTTTCCCCTACCTGAGCAACTTTCAGGATTTCTGGGTCCCAGAGTATGGGACTATGTGACATTGAACTTTCCCCTACAATGGAAGAACTCTGTGAAGTGGGAATTGAGGGTCAGACAGGCTTTAGACCCTAATGATTCTGGTGTGACTATACAGTACAGGAGTATTCTGTTCCTGGGATGGACAGAGCGGGGCTCTGTAGAAGCTAAGACATCTGAGTGCAGTGCTAGTATTTGTTTGGACTTCATAAGGCTCGGTTGTGAAGTGGTGAGAACAGTGATCACACTTGCAGGATCAACGAGGTGAAGTGGACCGAATGGAAAACACACGTCTCCTTCCTCAATGAAGATCCGGGGCCCATCAGACGGACAGGTACTGTTGCTGTGAGGCACTGTGGGGTCTGAGAGGGCCCTGATTTCCCCTTCTGTGAAATGGAAGTGTTGAATTAGATTGGTTCTTAGGTCCCTTCCAGATCAAACACTTTCTAATCCTAATTGGTACATCTTCTTAACATGAAGTGGTGGGACCTGGGGTTGTAGCTGAGTAGTAGAATATGTGCTAATTCTGTGTCAGGTCTGAGGTTCCAATCTCAGCACCACCACCAGAAAAAAATTATACTAACATGTGCAAACATGGAATGCAGAGAGATGCACTTCTAAAGTGGTTTTTTCTTTTCCTTATTTTTTTTTAAAGTGGATTTCAACAAAATCCAAGATTCTTCCAGGAGCAACAGCAAAACGACTCTCAATGCATTTGAGGAAATAGATGAATTTCCAGAAACGTCAGTGTAGGAGCAGAAGCGAGAACAGATGCGATAGTGAGCTGTCTGATGCTGCAGGCAGAGTCCTGCCTGAACTCTGCTGAGGGTCTGTGCAGAGTGGCGATCCGGAAGCTGGCCATACCCTCCTGTTGAGCGGACAGCTGTGCCCAGAGGCGGCTCTCAGTGCAGGGTTGGGAGACACTTGAGTTCTGTTACTCAGCAGAATTAGTGTGAACCCATGGGCAGCAGTCCTGAGCACAGGGGTATCCTAAGGTCAGAGTTGACATCCGTGGTTTGAACAGTTGCAGACTGGCTTCACTGGGAGAGATGGGCACTGGAGAAGGGGCCTCTGGAGGGAGAAGGCAGTCTTTTATCTCAGCAGCGTGCCCTTGTCAGCTCAACCCCAGCTGACAGAATGCCCTGTTGTGCTGGGCCTCTTGGGCTTGTGAGAGAATTTTGGTCCCATCCCAGGATGTTCAGAGGACTGTAAGCCAAGCTGGACATCCTTGGGGAGGAGGGGGTATGTGTTAGGGGAAAGCCCTTCCAGAAGTTTTAGGAAACAGAAAACCACCCTTGGAATGAAACCCAAGGCTCAAACTGTCTCAAACTGAGAGATGTTTTTAGTAGCGTAATTTACACAGGTTTTTAACTTTTAATAGAAAATACATTTCAGTTTTTAATGCAAATTACTTCAGATGAAGTAGGTGATATTAAAGCTGAGAAATAGATCTTGGGCTTTGGGCTGGATGTAAGTATTATATACTTAGCTTTAGGATGGCCAGAGCAAGGGCAAACAGCTTTATTCATGTCCACATGAGCGTACAGGAGCCAGGCTGCCATCTGGGTGAAAGGGCTTGGCCCCTTTCCCTTCGTGTCTTGCTGTAGTGTGGGCCTTTGAGCTGTGACCATGGCTTCCTCTGAAAGAGAAATAGCAGCTCTGTCTACGTGGTCTTAATCTCAGAGGTCTTAATCTCAGACGCATTCATGCGTCTCACTGTGGGATTTAACACAATATCTGACATGCTCTGGTACCAAGTATTTTGTTAACTGTGAATTTTGAAGCTGTGGGGGAAGGCTTATGAGACAAACTTGTGCCAAGACTTAGAGTTTATTTTTAGATCCTCATCCTGAGATTTTCTGCCTGGTGAAATTCCAGAGTTAGTCTGGGGGCAGAAGTGAGGAGACAATTGAGGAAATTTGGTAGAGCACAAACAAACAAACAAACAAACAAAAATCTACTGTCCTCTAGTATCCTAGTGAAAGAATTCACGTGGGAAATTTTGAGGTATAATTATTGGGATAGTCACTGTGAATTTTAAGTGGTACAAAGATAAAATGGGGCCTTCAGATCACTTGGCAATTTGTGAGTTAACCTGACTTGAGGCAAACCTGAGCCCAGGCCAAGCACTCAGTGCACCCTGGGCCCTTTCCCCACTCCAGGATGCTCTGTCAGCTTAGCTAGAGGAGTAGGACTTGGCCAGCATTTCTCTGATGGGCCAGGGTGAGGGAGGATGGGGAGATGGGGCCGTCCCAGCCTTGTTTGCAGCAGCCCTTGTGTGTTCAGCTTCTCAGGGAGTCATTAGTCTTCTCCGTGTATGGTCAGACCTGGTTCAGATGTGAGCAGGGAAGATGGGAGGGAGATATCATGGGAGCAAAAGGGTCAGATGTGTTCTAGATGGGCAGGACTAGTGAAAAAACCAGAGAAATATTTTTTTTTAAATCTTTTTATCGGTACCGGGGATCGAACTCATGACCGTCTGCTTGCAAGGCAGCTGCTTATGCCACTGAGCTAAATCCCCAGCCCCTAGAGAAATATTTTGATTCCATTAAGTTTTCAGCTACTCTAGATACTGGAGATATTTCAACAGAAGATGGTTAAACACTTATGTGAGATTTTATTGAAGAAAATATCTGGATGAATTTTAAGAGCCTCTTTGGCCTATGGTTTGTTCAAATAGCATTCCTCAGCTAGTGTTACCTCCTTACATTTATCCTGAACAGAAGTCCTGGGTTGAAGGGCAGCCATTTGGGCTGTGGAGCTGGGAATTCCAGAATTGCTTTGACTGAAATATTAACAGAAAAGGCCATAGGATCATCCATTTTCTATTTGGATAAAAGCTGGGAGGTTAGGCAAATTGAAATTAATAACTGGATCTTTGTCTTCTGACATATCTTGGAGTGCTGCCATTTATCTGTGGTCTGGATGGAATTTGCTGGCAAGATCTTTTTCTACACTGGATGTTTTTCTCAACAGTGGCCTTCCCCAAAGGCTGGAAAGTCTGCCCCTACATAGATTTACCAAGACAGAGAGAAGCAGTGAATCAAAAAATCATCCTAGTAAAAAGGACTAATTTCTTCATTTTATACTTGGAGACTAAAACTCTGAAAGGAACACGGACTTATTCAAAGACATGGAGGAGGTCGTGTAAAAGTAGTTGAATGTTTTGATTCCTGGATCACAGACATCTACCCCTGCACTATTTTTAGCATAGTTAATTCTGTAAATTTGAGTTTATTTTTGTGTTTGGCCCATAGCAGGGATTGACTTTTTGCTCAGATGATTTATTTGGCAGTCAGAATTCTCCCTATGATTCTTATGACTGGTCTAAAATCCAAGTGTACATAGAGTTGTGCACAAAAATATACATGTGTGCACCCCACTGAACCTCTGAATCTATCAGGATGTATTAAAATCCCACAATTTACATTTAAGTAACATAAGGGGGAGATTATTTTAGGCACGGGATCTCCCATGCACAGACAGTGGTCTTGTTGGCAAATCTTGTTTTACCTCAACTTTTCCTCGGGAAGAATTCATTATTGTAGGCATCATGTCACTTGACTGTTTGGAATAAAAAATGTGCCAATCTTCTCTCCTGTGATGTGGAAGAAGATGTGCAAGGCTGTACTGTGAAGTTGTTAAGCTCTTAGAAGGCACCCCAGAGAGTACAGTATTACTGACGTCCCTGTCCTTCCTCAAGGCCCGGTGGGACTGTGTCCTTTTGCTCTGGGCCGGGCCCAGGCAGATGGGTGGTCATCTGGGCCTGTACGCCATACTTGACTACATGGATTTACATATTTTAACTGTGATCTTGGTTCCAAGTACAGAACTGGCACTCTGTTCTTGTTGAATGTTCCTGATTTTTAAAAATTCTCTTATAGAGGCATTCCAAATGTTTGTATGTGAAACTCTATGTTCAGGAAAGAAATCATAAGAAGAGTAAGACTTATTTTAGCACCATCATTTTTATTTCTAATAAATATTTATTTTGCCTTGTTCTGGCTATGTTTTATTTTTGTGTTGTGTGAAAATGAAGACTGACTAGAAAGGCTTGAGTGCCACTTTTAGGAGTGGAAAAAAGGGAAGCTGGCTTTCGGGCCTGGAACATTCTTACTAGTCCTGGCTCAGGGGCAGAGCCACTGGCATGCTCTAAAACATGTCACCTTCAAGCGGCGTCTGTGTCTCAAAGTGATGCGTGTCTGGTACCCCATTTGTATCACTCAGCAACCTTGGAAGCAGCTCGAATAAAGGACTCAGAGCCAGATAATAGTGATTCTGGCTGAGACCCAAGAGGTGCTCTATTGGTGTCCTGCTGGCTCTTAGTTCAGTTTGAGTGAATATAAACCCATGGCTCCACCTGGAGACAGGAAGGTGTAAATCCCTGCCCTACCCACAGGATTTTCACAAAGAAGCAATGAAAGAATAGATATGAATGGGCTGGTATTGTGAGTATCAGTGTTACTCACCAGCCCAACTCATAGGCATATTTTTCATTTTATTGAATTAATGTGTAAGGATAGCTGTTCTCATCTGGAATCCCATGACACTATTTTGTCATGATGGGCCAGGAACTTACAACTCATTTATTAATAAGTGAAATACTGACTTGTTTACTTCATTCAAATGAGTCTCCAAATTCCTTCCTCACTGGGATGTGACTTAGTGAATAGCAAAGAAATTTTATACCAGTCACATCCTTAGCTTGAATAGGTTTTAGTTCATAATGTAGGAATGTGTCATCCATGAGAAATTCTAGGTAGGCTGATAGAAAAAGATATAAACACCTCCTGTTAGATATATTTCTGGTATAGGGGCCTTTATGTCAATGAACTTGGATATTTTTATGGCTCTTGGCACTGTGAAAAGTTACCTTCTGCACTATAAAGCTCTCTCATTCATTTACACTATTTTGTAGGTTTGGCACTGTATCCCAATTTAGTGGGTAGGGACCTGAGACCTGGAGACACAGTGTCAAGAGATAAGCCTTTGCTCACTGGACCAGACTACTTCCTGGACAGTGACCACAAAGCTCTGCAAAGAGGAGGGGTCCAGAGCGGTGCCACAACAGTGTATCTTTCATGTCATCCTTTGCGACATAGCGATGGTCTCAAGAGTGTAGAATGGAGTGAATTCTCTTGGGAGTGGTAGGGAGAACACTCAGTGACAGAGAAAGAAGGAAAAAAGAAGGCAGAGACACTGGTTGAATGTGAAGACATCTCCATAGAGAAAGAATGTCTGAGCATAGTGATTTATTTAACTGAACTTTATTGGGCACTTATTAGATTGCTGTTAACGTCCACAGATGGGACAGAGGTGAGGAAGGCAAAGGGGCAATCAGGTCATGGAAAGGGAGACTGAGAAGGCTTGTATGTGGGAGTTGCATTGCATTTTGAAGGAAACTCAGGAATTACTAGGATAAGTAGGTTTGGGATGGCAGGTGAAGGAAGGATAGGGAGAAGATTCAATCTGGATGAAGGCATATAAGAACGAACAGTGGGAAGGGCACTGGGACAGAAAGAAAGGAAGGGAGGCGCGACTGGAGAGCTTGTGGGGGATGGAGGGGCAGACCATGAAGGGCCTTTTGTGCTAAGTTTGAGAGCTTGAATAATAAGTACAAACTCTGTGCTGGAAGCTGAGCTAAGGGCTTACATGCATTTTCCTGGTTAATCCTCGCCATAACCCTGCAAGCGAAGCACTGGTACTGTGATCATACTCATTTTATAAATGAGAGAGTCGAATCTGAGATTGTTAGAAATACTCAAAACAGAACTGAAAGTGGCTAAAACCACACAGTGATGTGTTACAGAGTTTTAAAAAATTACATAAAATTAGAAACATTAAAGACTATACAGATTAAGCCAGGGAAAGACTAGACTTGATAAAAATAATACAAAAACTGGATTCACATTGTACAGTTTACAAAAATTAAAATCTGAGGGAAGAATAAAGCCTTTTTGCCAAAACTTAAATTTGGAAAAACTGATCCAGGGAAGGTGGATTCTGAAATAAAATAAAATGAGATCTTCCCCATGGGGCAAGGGGACATAGTAAAACACATACATGACAGCCAATTGACAAATGAGATTTTTATTATAACATTTAGAATGGAGTCTATTCCAGTAAATATAGAGTATACCATAAATGCTGAAAAATTTAGAAAATGCTTAATTGTGTTCTATAAAGCATTAAAAATGGAGTGCAATTGGTTTAGTGGAGTTTGCTCCAGAAGAATGAGAATGTTTGTGAGTATTCCAGGTAATTTTAGTGTTTTCGATAAATATATTAGAAGCCATAAACATGCGTTTCTTGGGGTCCAGGTTGTGGGATAAAAATGCTGTGGCCATGGGCCGGGGATTTAGCTCAGCAGCAATGTGCCTGCATAACAAGCTCAAGGTCCTGAGTTTGAGTCTCGGTCCCTTCCCTCCCCCCCACAAAAAATTGCTGTGGCCTGAGAGGAGAAAGGAGAACATCCCACAAGGCAAGGATGGAGAAGGGGCAGGCAGTGCTCAGCCGCAGGTGCTCCAAGGAGGAGAATTGCCAGAGGTGGGAAAATTCTTTCAAAACAAGCAGGGACAGCTGCAAAGAATTTGCTTCTCCCAAATCGTCCACGCTGAGAAGAGTAGTCAGCTTCTCAAGGTATGTATGTGAGACTTCAGGGTTTCTGGGTGTATTTGTACGCCAACATTACAATCAGCCCTCATGTCTTTTTCACATCCTGCCTGCAAAAGAGCATTTAAAAATCTCCTACAGATATCACGACTGTTGCTAAAGTCAGTAGATTGGATACTTAATCTATTGTCATTAATTCAAATATGAAAAAATAAAAAAACAAGTCTATACCATTGCTTTCTAAAAGGACTTATGTGTTATTTGAAAATGCACATTTTATTTTATGTCATCAATAACTTTGCACACATATATGTTGAATTATTTAGAATGTTAAACTATCAAAGTGTCATGTTTAAAAGCTGCATGGAAACAGAAAGAACATTTTTTGAATAAACTACATACATAAAGTATGATTTGAAAGAGACACATTCATTTATTCTCTTTCTAAAGAAACTGATCTAGGGGTCTACCAAGCCAGGCATGGAAGTGGAAGTTTAGACGTGTAGAGCTTTTCAAGAAATTCTGTAGTAACCGTTGCACTAGCAGTGATTTCTAGTGGAAAGAGGAGCGAATACGTTTGGCATTGAGTGTTAGTTTAGTTGCCTTTGCGAAAGCTTCTTTCTTTTCATAATATGCAGCTTCGTTCACAAACACTGGGTACACGGTATGGTCTCCGCCCAATGGAATAGTCTTTCCGTCAAGAGTCACAAACACAGGGTCCCCAGGGTGTAATGGTTTCCAGTCTTGATCCTCTCAAGAGACAGTTAAAATAGAAAACATTACATTTGATTTTTCTCCTGCTTTAAAAACTTTTAACATCAGATCCTAAGCGACTAGCAAGTAGTATTAAAAGAGACAGCTGAAGGATGCTGAGAGACAAGTGTCATGACCGCTCTGAGACTGTTGTTAATTAAGCTATTAAGCACTATTAAGAATTTTGCTTTTACTTTTTAGACAACACATATAATTAAAGTTTGCTTCAATACCAAGTTTTCCTTGAATGTCGCCGAAGAGATTTATAATATTAAAAAGCAAAACTAAATTCATGCTGACTTAAGTGCATATTTTACTTCCTGCCAATGGAAGTGAAATTTTGTTAAGTAAAATTTGGGAAATATCCATTCAGAGCTTTCTGTGTATGAAACATCCTCCTGCTGGGGATGTAACCATGAGTCACGATGTACTGTCATGCAAGGAAATTCTGTTCCAATTGGAACTAGTGAGAGAGGTGAGTGGGCTTGGGGAAAGTCTCAGGTGAGGTAGCTTGTGTTCAAAATGTGCCCCACATTAGATGCTAACTGTGTTATTTGGAAGGTTCCACATCAGCAATGCAGCCCTTTCAGCCTTTGAACACTGACACCGTCACATCACAGAATCCCTAGAATAGTTCTCCAATGTGGGTGTGTTTGCAAATCATTTTGTTAAAATGCAGGTTTTTGTTCTATAGGTCAGGTGCAGCCTGAGGTCCTGAATTTCCAACATTTCCCAGCAGCATCAGTGTCACCCAGGAGTTTGATGTGATCAACATCAAATAAATTTGAGCAAAATTTGCAATCTGTTTCTCTAGGAGGTTCCTGCCATCAGCTCCCAACTTGCTTCAGAACCCCAGTACCTAAACCTTGAATGGATTAATCAATAATAACAAATGAAGGAGGAAGAAAAGGCTTTTGGAAGAGTTAAGAAATCTATGGCTGGATAAAATCTAAAATGTCCACTCCCCATTGTGAGAACCCTAATACATTCCTAGACCTCAGAGAAGAGGAGATGTTACCTAGTGTGGGGCTTTCATCCCTCACCACACATTACTTAGAAAGCTTTTTAAAAAATAACAGTGACAAGAGTCCTCTCTGAGATACTCTGATCTCAATTGACTTGGGTAATCATGGTTGAAAACCACTGATGCATTTCAAATCCCCACTTAATGACTCTAATAGTCACTCAGACTTGCAACTTAATAAAGCATCCTGCCCACAAATATACACTTGTGGAGTAGATCCTGCTTTATGGTTTAATGGGACCCAGGTAAAAACTAGACGAAGGAACCTTAGACAACATTTTAAGGGAAAGATAAAGACTGAGAGAGAGAAAGGAAGAAAGCATTATACAGGACAAAAATATCAAGTGTAAGGAACACAGACTGAGGTGATGATGTCATAACAGGCTAACACTGGGGATTTTTAAAATTTTAGGAGTACAAAAATAACCTTGGGGAGCCTGAGAGATGAGATTAGTAACCTACAAGGTTAATAACAGGTCCTGGAAGTTAAAGAAAGATAGTTTGGAATTGATAGACAACAAGGAATGATTTGTTCTACAGGAGAAATTGATTGGTTGATTATCTGAGTATCTTTGAATAATTATTAAGGCTATTATGAATCCTGAGTTTCAAGAGAGGCAAGGTCCCTCATGGAGTTCTCAGGCTCATGAAGTAAACAATGTATAAATCAGTTCATCTCAAATAGTATTAAGTGCAATAAAAGAAATAAACAGGGAAATATAGCAGAGGGTAACAAAGGGTTCCAGTTAGATGGAGGGATCAGAATTCATTGGAATAGAAAGGTGAGAAGTCAGTCACAGCAAAAACACAGGCAAATTCCCTGGGCTGGAGATTCAGAAATGCAGCTCCTCTCTCACAGTACAGCTCTGAGCCATAACAGGCACCATTGCTCCTTGATGGGACAGAGGTGGGATGTAGGAGGGCAAAAGCAAGGAGGAGGTGTAAGGAGGAGGGATGGCTCTCCACAGGGCACTACAGATATACCATGTGTATAAGAAACTAGAGGTGGGGTATTCCAAGTCTGGGTGTTGATCGCAGGGAGGCGGCAGCAATGTACCAGCTGTAAAGACCATCAGTTCTGGGTCTGTCATTGATACCTATGTGGCTATAGGAGAGCTGTAAATTTCTGAACCTCTACTTTCTTTTATTAAAATAGACATAATAATTTTTACTCATTGCTCATGGGTAAGACTTCCACTTTTGTTCTGTTGCACCATCTGGCTCTACATTTCTAGACTGTTGCTGAGACTTCAGTATATCCAGTCCAGTAATGGTAAATCCGTTTGAGAAAAAGTGCCCAAACTGCAATCCCAGACCCACTTAATTATTGCAAAGTGCCAACACTGCAATTAAACCTGAATACTGAGGTTTCAGTTTAGAAAAACCAACTGTTATTCGATGCTCAGCTACTGCAGAGACATGGGTTGTGTGGCCACAGAGAGAGTTCTATGTACCTGGCTCAGCATGCATGCTATAGATTTTACAGGACCTAGATTGTAGGTTCCGTGAGAGTAGAAACCATGGTCAGTGGTATATCTCCAGAGCCACCACAGAGTACTGGGCAAAGCTCTTAATATATTTTTGCTATCATTTGAATATGGCTAATGTCATCCAAAGGTCCGTGTGCTAAAGGTTTGGTCTTCCTGTGATGCTGCTGGCAGGTGCTATGGATCTTTAGGAGCTGGAACCTTGTGAGAGGTCATTAGGTCACTGAGAATGTGCTTTTGAAGTAGATGATGGACATCAGTCTCTGAAGTTGCTCTCTGCTTTCTGGAGTCTAATGTGAGTTGCTGCTCCACCAAAAGCTCCCCACCATTTCCATCCAGTGTCCATACCAGAAGCAAAAGCAATTGGACCACCTGATCCTGGTTATGAGATCTCCATAAGCTTGAGCTAAATAACCCTTTTCTTTTTGTAAGTTAATTGCTTCAGGTATTTTGTTATAGTAATGGAAGGCTGATTAATACACTTCCCTACACTACAGTGTTTTTGGGAACATCAAAATTACCTAATGTATATAAAGTGCTATTTGAACTATTGAACTGAACTCAAAGGTAGAACATTATGATTTTCAATATTTTAAAGAAATATCAAAAGTTACCTGCAGGTTAGGATGGATAATAGCAGCAACTTCTCCATTTTCATTCCTGGGAAAATCAACTTTCTCCATTATTTTATAGGCCTCAATAGTGCAGGGAGGAAATTCTTTTCCTATGATGAAATAATATATTGCAAGAGCAACTAAAAAAAGTTGATACTTTAAAGAAAGAAAAATAACAAGAGAAATGAACACAACTATAAAGAGAACAAACTGAGTTTAGTTAAAGATGTTCAGAAACAACACAGGGCCAAAAGATGTTCAGGAATTATTCCTGATATACTTCCCACAAATACACTGATGGAGAGACAGAGATGGAAAGCAGAATTTATAAAGGACAATGTGAGCAAAAAAGAGCTTGTAACTGTGGATCAGGTACCCTGGGTTCTGTTTTGGTTGTGTCATCTTTTTGTTTTTCCCTAGTTGTGTGATTTTGAGCAGGACATTTATCTGCTAGAGGCCTGTTTTCATTTCCATCTAGTGAAGGTTCTGAGTTAGCTCAGCTTGGAGCACCCTCCCAAGTTCTGACTTTCAGGACTGTGTATTTCCAGGAGGACTTCCTGCAGGTCAGGTGGCTTCAGTGCAGTGGCTCTTCCTTCTAACTACATGTATTAAATACTCAAACCGCTCCTGAGCAGTGAGCCCTGGAGATGTAGGTAGCCTGGCAGCAGTGGAGTCCAACTTCCAAACACACAGCAATATCAGAGTACGGAGTGCCCAGAAACATGAAAAAGGAGTCATTGCTCAGACAAACTCTGAGTAAAAAGGATGAATTTGGGCCCAATGGAGGGCCACTGTGTACAACTCAAAGGGAAGTGTTCCTTTGCCCTCAGCACAGAGACAGGATGAAGGAACCCAGATAATCACTCACGCTCAGCTAGCTTTTGCTACATAGCACATTACCCGAGAACTTAGCAGCTTAAAACAGCCACCTCCTAATTCAACTCATGATTCTGTGTTGCTGGGCAGTTTCTTTGGACTGGCTTTGCTGTTTTCTGGCTACCTTGTTCTTGTGTTTGGAGTGAGCGGTCAGATCAGCTAGAGGCTGGTGATCTGAGAGGGCCTCATTGTTGGGTCTGGCATTTGACAGTGCGAGCTGCAGGATTATTGGCTGGGGTGTCTGATTTTCTATCTTATGGCCTTTACTATCTGGCAGAGTAGTGTGGGCTGATTCCCATGATGGCCGTACACAGTTTCTAAGAGCTGCAAAAGAACGAGTCTCAATGTGCAAATTTTTCTTAAAGCTCTTCCGTGGCACCAAACAAGTCAGACGGCCAAGTCAGATTCAAGGGGTTGGGGAAGAACTCCCCAGCTGATGCAAAGATGGGAAATGAGTTATACTGGATAACCATTATGGAAATCACTATGGAGACTTCTCAAAGAATTAAAATTAGAGGCTAGGTATGGTTGTGCACAAAAGTAGTCTTAGCACTCAGGAGGTTGAGGCAGGAGGATTCTGTGAGTTTGAGGCCAGCCTAGGCTGCAAAGTGAGTTCAAGGCCGACTGAACTGCATAGTGAGAACCTGTCTCAAAAAGACAAAAACCCACCCACCCAACCAACAACAACAACATAAAACCCAACCCAAACCAAACAGAAAACTCCCCAACAAACTGAAATTAGAAATTCTGTATTATCCAGAAGTTCTCTTTCCCAAAGAGCTCGACTCATCACACTACAGCGAAGCCTGCATACAAATATTGTCAGCAGCATAATAACTAATAGCTGAATCCTGGAAGCAGTTGGCATATCCATCAATGGATGGTTAGAGAAAGAAAAAGTGGTATTGAGCTGGGGATTTAGCTCAGTGGCTCAAGAGCTTGCCTGCCAAACGTGAGGTCATGAGTTCGATCCTTGGTACCAAAAAAATAATAAATAAATAAAAGAAGGAAAATGTGTTATCTGTATATAAAGCATACTACTTGGCTATAAAAAGTGACAAATTTGAGACATTTGTAGAAAATGGGTGTTTGAGTGTTGAGTGAAATAACATAGACACACAAGCTTAAATACCATATGGTGTCTCTTATCTAAGTGAAGGAAAGTACAAACTGAGAAAATGATACAGGACGGATAGAAAGGGACAAGGAAATGGGTCTCTTGGAATAAGGAAGTGGCCCAAGAAAACAAGGGAGAGAGGTGAAGAGGACAAGAAGGGAAATAAGTAGTATAAAGATATGCCATGTACAGGAACCTAATAACCCCAACTAGTGTAAATATTATATACCATAACATGAGCTAAGATTAAATAATATCAGTAAGAGTGAAAAATGGCATAGAGAATCTAGGAGGGGGGAGAAGGAGATAAAAAGAGAGAAACATGCTGTGATATGTGCTTATAACCATTCCCCAAGATGACTGCAAACCATATGAACTGCAAACAGGTACAAGAAAAATAAAAAATTGATTGGGTCTGAAAATGGCGGCGAGCTAGGGGATCGAGCGAAGAGTCTCTCCAGAGAATTCAAACTCAAAGCTAAAAAAAAAGACAGCATGGAGAGGACCAGACAAATCGATAGCGATTCTTATTAACCAAGACAGTACAGCTGGAGGATTTAAAGTCGTGCTGAGACCGGAGGCTGCAAATCCCGCGCCCTTAAATCAACAAACAGACTCGTGGACCCAGCACGAAAAGCTGAGTTGCTTTTGGGGACTGCGGGAAACTGAGACCCAGATCGAGACTCCAAGTAGCAGCCAGTTCTGCACCGCTGCACCAGAGCGGATGCACAAAGCTCTGGCGTTTCAAATCTAAACGGTACACAGAAATCTGACCGGTCAGCGCTGAGCCGCGAGTGGGGGAAAAGTGGACAGCTTGGTGTGCGGCGGTCCCGGAACGAGGACTTGCACCGGACTCTGGTGAGTACAGAAAACCCCGCGGCTGCTGGGTTTGGCCAGAGAACAGCTGGCCCGCCACCACGGGGAAATCAATAACACAGAGTCTGGTGCAGACATATTAGCCTGGCGGCAGAAATCGCAGCTTGGTGACATCACCAGGTCCCCCTGTAGGGAGGGCTGGTGGAAGACATCTTGAGTCCTGGCAGAGCCTGATTACTTGCTGGCTTCAGCTCCGCACAGAGAACTTAGTGGGAGCCATCTTGGTTTTGGGCAGATCTGCTTTTCTGGTGCTCCTATCACAGAGAGGTTTGGAAGAGAACGGCTGGGACCTGGGCAGAATCCTGTGCCATTACTCAGCTGCTTCTGATTCAAAGAGAACTGGCAGGAGCTACTGGGGCTAAACCAAGCCTCGGCTTGGGGCCCAATAAGCAGATACAAAATAGTCACAACTCAGTGACAACCAGAAAGTACAGCCTAATTTATGAACTAACTGACACAGAGGCTAGAGACTAGACAGTACCGCCCCTACATCCCAGCCTACCCCAGATAACAGCAAATTGGGGAGGACAGCAAAAACTCAAGCCAGCACGCTTCTGAAAGGCCCTAAGCAATTCGGAGAGGGCCAGAGAACTCCAGGACAGTCTGAAAGAAACCAGAAACATGACAAGAGATAAAAATAAAAAAAAATCTCCAGCTGTTCAACAGGAGAAATTAAACCCAAGAGAACTAAACACTGAAGAGAACAAACACAGTAACCACCCTCTACTCGACACAGCATCAGCCGAAATTAAAAAGTACTTACATGATCTCATAGAGGAATTTAAAGATGTACTCCTGATCCAAGTGAGGCAAGATATAAAGAGATTAATTAAAGAAATGACAAGCCCCACCCAAGAGAACACAGATGGAAGAACTGAGGAAATCAGAAAAGAAAGAGAAGCATCTGAAGAAGAATTTAAGCATAACTTAGAATACATGAAACAGATCCAAAGAGAATATCAGGAAACTAAAAACTCCATTGAATATTGGCAAAATGCCTTGACAGAAACTAAAGACAACCTTCTGAAACTTGAAGAGAGATTTAGGGCTTATGAACGTGAAAGAAAAAGCCTCTTAAAAATAACAAGGAACCAGAAAGAAGCAATTCTAAAACTGGAAGATGATAAAAAGATACATAACCTAAGAATAAAGAATGTGAGTGAGGAAGCAGGAACATCCAAAAATGAAATACAAAAAATATTCACAGAGATATTAAAGCAAAATTTCCCACATATAGCAAAAAGAAATGATATCCAGATAAAAGAAGCATACAGAACGCCAGCTACCTACAACCAAAACAGATCTACGCCTAGGCATATAATAATCGAGACCCCAGAAATCCACCAAAAAAACAGAATATTAAAAGCAGCCAGAGAAAAGATGCAGGTTACCTATAATGGGGAAATCTATCAAAATAACAGCAGACTTATCAACACAAACTCTTAAGTCAAGAAGGGAGTGGGGAGAAATATTCCAAGTCCTGAAGGAAAAAAATATGCAACCTAAGTTCATATATCCGTCAAAACTCTCTCTAAAAATTAATGAAGAAATAAGATACTTTCAAGACAAGGAGGAACTGTGGGAGTTCGTGGCCACCAATCCAACCCTACAGAGAGCGCTGAAGGACATTACAGAGAAAGAGAGGAAGAGATATCAGGATTACAGCTACAGTGGCAGAGAGGCCTCAGTGAACGGGGCAGACCATGGAATGAGGGAATAAGGTGGACAAATTATAGCAGAAAAGTGGAATAGCAGACATGAAGCAGAGACGGTAAGCTAGTCTTTAGTAGAGACAGCTCTGAAACTATATTTAAAAAAAAAAAAGCAGAGGTCATTGCTAATGGTGTATAACGATTTAAAAGACACAGTAGTCCTAGTGCCATATTTAGATTGAATTAAATTTGTTCTGGTCTGTCCACTCATATCAGCTTTGAGGACACAGACCTCTAGAACCAAAAATAGCAGGTTATACCATGGTAACTATCCTTACTTTCCTATTGACTTAGGCTGAAATCCTGTATTACTTACATTGTCTTACTATGACTGATCTTAATTGTATCTGAATCATAAGACTATTGGTTGGCCTTGACTGATCCTATTTGAAATCGGTATGCGTGTTAGAATCAACCCTAAAAGTAGAGGAAACTACTCTGAGCATGACAAGATGTAAAGGATATCCATACTGGTATGAATCAGTAACAGCTCTCAAATACTACAATGCAGTCAAAGATAAGTTTTTATAAAAATAGGTGATAGTATGTTTAACTATAATAAGCCAGTGTTGTCGACAAATCTATTGAAAATAACAAGAGAAAACATAGTAGCTACGGAAGATCATTTATATTATAGTTTTATAAGTCTTATCCATTGCATGTTTATCTAGGAAATTGTTTCGCTGCCTTGTTATGACTTGGTTTTCCCTATAATACAGAGAGGATAGGAACAAATACTCTGAGGAAGAGACCTGAAAAACCGGAGGCTTATTTTGTAGCATTATAATATAAATTCTAGCAATCTATTGCTTGCTGATTAAAATGACTCTGGACTGGTTTCCTCAGCTCAACTTCAGCATATGCAGAGATGGGGACGGCTATCACAAAGAGAATGAGAGATGCGATGGTAGTTGGTATTGTCTTCCCTAATTTGGAACTTGAGGACCTAAAAAGACTCCATCATCCTGTAATGATTTGATTAGTTCTACAATATGCAATAAGTATAGAAAGTGGGTGAAGTTAGGGACAACTATTTGTAAGAAGCTAGAGACAGTTAGATAAGGTAGATCTCCAGTGGACTTGCTTTGAAATCTGTATTTCTTTAAATTGTTTTTTATTTTTTTTTAAATGTTCTGTTCTGTTTTGATATGGTTAACCTTATCCTCTTAGAGATGTAAAACAAATAGGTGGGACTGATAATCATATTACGGAGCTTTTGTTCGGCCATAGAGCAGAATGGTTTGTAGAGTCACTTTTTTGAATGTCATTCTAAATACTTTAATTCTATAACCTGAACAGCCATTTCGAAGATGACAATTTGTAACTTATCAACTGGCAATTTCTTACCTTTTGTTTGTCTGTAATTTAGTATTATTTCTACCCTTTTTTTTTAATCTCCATGTATTTTTTTTCTTTTCCTTCTCTTTAAATAAAAAAAAAAAAAAGAAAAATAAAAAATTAAAAAAATAAAACCTTCAAGAAATTTTTAAAAAAGATGTGGACTGGAGATACCACTGCTTACTCCTGTAGTAGGAACCCATGGGTCATGATTTGTAGACTATGTTTCCAAGTGTTTGTGGCTCTTTACTGGGTGTATCACTTCTTACCATCCTGGAGTTTCGCACTTATGGTTCAAGGATTTCTTGCGAATATTTTGTGACCTTCCAAACACCAATATAGAACCTGTCCTCAGGCAAAGGTAATGAACAACTGATTCTCTGGTTTATGGCTTTGGGATCAAAGGGTTTCTGAGCACAAAAGAAGCTACTGTTATTACAGGAGTGTGCACATGCTGAGGGCAAGGGATTCCTCTCTCTGCCGATGCTGAGCTGCACACTAGCTGAGCTGCTGTCATTACTTACTTCTCAACAATTTCCAAATTGCCTATTAGAAATGTTAGCTAGATAGGATTTCTCGTGGACTTCATTTTAATTTTTTTCAAGTGTAAGATAAACTTTTCTTATAATTAGTAGAATTTAATCTTCAGTACCTTTTAGATTTACTGAATAAGTGAGCACATGAATATAGAATTCCACAGCCTATCTTTCCATCAGTTTCCATGTCATTGTTAGTTACACAAATAATATACGAATGCATTATTCTTGTTGAATGTAATAAAAACAAAATTAGCTTGGTTTATTCTTATCCTACTCTGTAATCATTGTTATTAGTTTGGTGTGTTTTAAGTATTCTAACAAGTGATTATTATTATTTTATGGCAAATTTGTACATTGTGTGATTTGATGTGCAATTTGCTTCCTTTTAGTTAACAACAGATTTTGAAGATTCTTTTATTTGTTAGTTTATTTAACTGTTCGCAACTGGATAGTTGGGTCTTTCTCATTGTTTTGATGTTATAAACAAAACTGCAATGACCACCCTTGTATATAACATCTTGGGTGGGCATAGGTTTCATTGAAATGTGGAAATGCTGGGTCATAAGAATTGCTTATTTTGAGAAGTAGACACTATACAATTATCTTCTACAATGTCTTTATAAATTTTTGTTTGCTATAGCAGGGAATAAAACTACCCTGTTTTCTTGAGCCTTTATTAAAATTTAATATTTTCTCAATATACTGGATGAAAGTGTCTCCTCATTTTAGTGTGCATTGCTCTCATTACTTGTGATGGTGAACATCTTTCTTAGGTTTACTGGACATTTGTATTTCCTAATCTTCCGTTGCTCTTTAGAATGAAAATTAATAGAAAAGTAGATTTGATGGGAACTTCATTTGGCAGTTACATTTCTTGAAATTGAGGAATTTCTTGAAAATTGAGGAATTCCTGAAGTGAATAAAAGTTTTAAAAAGCATATAAGATTGTAAATGAGACAAATTTGATCAGAAGTCTAGTAGCTATTTCAGTGTTTAGACTTGTTTTATGCGCGCGTGCACGCGCGCGCACACACACACACACACACACACAGAGTTAAATGGTGAATATACATTTTTATACAGTCATGTACACACTCACAATTAGAGAAACAGCTCCCATCTACTACTTACCGTCATTGAAATGATGTATAAAGTCAAGAGCATGTTTAATCATTTTTCTCATTTGATCTAAAATATCAGCTCTTAGAACACCTTGGGGTTGGGGGCCAACTTCTATACCTAGGCACAGAAAAGAAGATAGTGTATTTATGTAAGTATTGAAAAATACTGTGAAATTAAGCATTTTATTATATCAAGATCTAGAATTCTATTATTAAAAGTTATTTCAAAGATAGCATCATTTAGCAGCAGGGAAAACATTTGAGTCATAATTTGGGTAACATAAAAGAGAACATTTATATGTCATCTTAAAAACATTTCTCATGCTTAGCTTTTTGTGCATATGTATAGACATTTATTAAAGTATATGCTAATCTATCTATATGCTAATAAATTTGTCAGAACCAAGTATGGCTAAGGTGTGCATCTATGCATAAATGATTTGTGCAAATGTGCAAAACATTGTGTTTATGAATGTGTCTCCGTGTGTATTGTAGAAGATGTTGTTTGCTTACCACAAATTCACTCCACTTCCCACCCTTCCAATAGAATCATAACTTTGGTTGGGTATTCAATCTTCAAGGTAAATGAACTTTTATTTAGTTCAAGAGTAAAAATGTGATAGTTTAAGTCATGTATTGTAATTTTAAAACCTTACTGACCAACTGAAGAATGATCTGTGGCCCAGTTCTAATCAAGGAGTCAGAATGTAAGATCTGCAGAGGAGTTCCTCAGAGTACTCTTCCTCCCACTAGATATTTGCATGTTGGCATATGATATTTGGAGCTACAATGGCCATCTTGTGGCACTTGGGGTCAGCCGATGACATGTTAAAGATGATAAACCAGGAAGATAAAAGAACCTAGTCTCTCCTGATGTTGTTAAGCTGTTATGTAAAACAATAGATCTGTATTATTGTTTAAACCTTTTTGGGTTACCTGAAGCCAAAAGTATTCTTGTCTTTGTGGGAGAGGGAAGGTGTGGTTTGTCAGTCCCACATGAAGAAGGAAAAGTTATGAACTGGTAGGAATGTGGGCTTCACCTAGAAAATCAGTTATTAAAGCTTATTTTTTTTCCCTGAGGAGATAAACATGTTCAGTAGCCATATATACAAAGCCTCTGTAATGAAATCTCCTATCAGAGTAGAACATTTAAATTTGTTGGACATGGCTATGACACAGAAGTGGAGCTGAAGGAAGAATGGTCAAAAAGGTAACTACCAAGTTTCTTTTTTCTTTCTTTCTTTCTTTCTTTCTTTCTTTCTTTCTTTCTTTCTTTCTTTCTTTCTCCTTTCCTTCCTTCCTTTCTTTTTTTTTTTTTTTATACCAGGGACCAAACTCACAACCTTGCACTTGCCAGGCAGGCATTGTGCTACTGAGCTGTATCCCCAACCCATAACTACTGAATTTCAAGTGACAACATAGCTTATCTGGGAAAGGTAGAGGAAGATTGTGTCTAACCACTCTTCCATGTACATAAATGAGAAGAAGAGATAAGGAAGAGGATGGCAGTGATCAGAGGCTGCCTGCAGCACACTGCTTCCTTTTGGAATAAAGTTCACCTCGAGTGACCCTGTCACACCTCAGCCATGGTGACAGTGGAACACAAAGGTGGTCCTTGTAGGTGTTCAGCAGTTAAAGCAAGCTTGCAGGTGTATTAGTCTAGTGTGTTACAAAATGTCAATTCAGAAAGAAGGTATCCCAGTTTTCAGTGTTTTAAAATGATTTATGAATAAAAGTATTCCAAATGATATAACAAAGTTGGAAAAAAACATACTGATATTTCTAGTCATTTATAACACTTAATGCTCCCTCAATTTCCCTATTGAAATGTTTTTAAAGATTTGATTATGTTTAAGGTCCAAACAAGTGAATGGTTATTTCTCTAGCATCATTCCCCATAAATATCATAGATCAAGATTTATTTTTTTCCAAGTTTCCAAGCCTTTTATTTGCTGTGAAAGAGAACCATGATCTCTATCCCCTATTATTATTATTATTATTATTATTATTATTATTATTGGTGTTATCTGATGGTGCCGGGGATTGAACCAAAGACCTCACTCATATTAGGCAAGTGCTTTACCATTGAACTATACCCTTAGCCTCATCCCATATTATTAAGGCTTTGGTTTACCAATTTTGTACCTATATTTAAATATTTAGCTTTCTCCAATTGCAATTGATTAATTCTCTTAACTATGTACCAAAGTATCAATACTTAAATAATTAGAATAATTTTTTAAAATTTCATTTGTCAGGTTGCTCTTAAATTATTCTCAGTTAGACCATCTAAGATATAACAAAAAATTTTAAATTGTAGTAACAATTTTAATTTAGTGTAATCCGAAAATAATTAATTATGCTAATAGATGTGCCAGAAAAGATAATGGAATTATCCCCACTATGACCATTTATAACTCTGTGTAGTAATTATCTGGTTAGTTGTCTATGTTCTTATTAGATATTAAGCTTTTGAGGAAAGGGGGTATGCTGTGTTCATTATTATATCCTCAGCAAATAGCAGAGTGTTATAGTAGACACACAATGAGTATACGTTGAATGCATATATTTTTGGAGTAATGATTATTCTGTAGAGAACATTTTTTTTTTTTTTTTTTTTTTTTTTTTGGTGCTGGGGATTGAACTCGCGACCTCGCATTTTGCCAAGCAGGAACTATGCCACTGAGCTAAACTCCCAGCCCAAGAACATATTTTACTACATCTGTAGAAGGTGATAGTTCACTTGGGTCTTGAGAATGAGAAAAAAATCTGTCAGACCAGTTAAAAATCTGAGAATGAGAAAAAAATCTGTCAGACCAATTAAAAATCTGTCAGGCCAAATATCACAGGAAGGGAAATTAAAAGGGCAAAATGATACAGCTGCTCAGGGAAATTAGGGAATTAGGAATGGAGCCTGCCTATGAATTATAAACCACAGTCACATGCAAGATGTCTATAAATGTTCTTTAAAATAAGTTTATCAGAGTTTCAGCTATGATATATTTTATTCATTTACAATAATAGCAAATATGACTTACCCACAGGATACTTGGCTATAGAACGGGTGGTTGCATATTTGAGGGAAGGATGTTCAATAAGATAAACATTGCAGGATAATGGAGCCAAAGAGGTCTGAAAAGAATTCAATATAACTTTTTCATAATGTAAAGATGGTATGTTTTGTTCTCTCTTCTATTTCAGAGTCAGCAATGCCTTGAATATGATATACTTTGTCTAAGACTAATCAGACAGCTTTATGAAACACATGATAAAATTTGATGTTATTATAGCTTTGAAAGCACACAAATTAATTAAACTTAAAATTTAATTATATGTAGCTTTCTGGGCAAAATGTGCATCAAATGATGCTCTAAAATCATGAACAAAGAATACGAAATACATCTTCTTCTTGAAAGGATTTGGTTGCTTTTGTTTTTATCAGTGGGTAGACTTACTATTTAGCTTACTATTGGTCTCTTGAAGGATTCTATTTCTGCCCTTATGTCCAGTTCTCTAAAGATGCTGGGTTATGTCCCTTCGTCATGCTTATTGGAATGAGACTTTGTGTCAGTTCTGACTGTGGTGATTATCAGCCAAGTTGCTGTCTGGCAAACAAAGCATGCAGCCTTTCTCCAGTGAGCAACAGAGAACTGCTACATTAGGATCTTCTACTAGAACAGTCTCCAGTTATTGTCAAAAACTCAATTAAAAAATAATAGCTAGGTATTGCCCTAGGCTAAGTATTCAGTTAAACACTTTAGAGACTTCATCGTTTTGGAGGATTTTAGTTTCCATTTGGAGTAAGTGTTATTATTTTGACAACTTTGTAAAATGAAGGGAGCTAACTTTTGAGTTGAGCATCTTGTACAAGGTTTGTGAGAAAGTCAGTATTTAAACATAGGTTCTCTTGGCTACATGAATCAAACTTTTCCCACTCAATCATACTAGTTCTCAGAAAGGAAGAATATTTATTATACAGAATTAACAATTCACTATTTGTGTTTTTGCTTGGTTGTTATTTTTGAAACAAGTATTCTGTAGCTAGAAGCATTAGGTTGTCAACTTTTTCACCTTACAGATTTCTGAGCCTTACAATGGTTATTGAATTGAAGTATACACCAAATATTAAATGTGTGCTGGGGCATCTGAATCAAGTAGCAACAAGGGCAGGACTAAAGAGAACACTGCAGTCCTTTTACCATCAACATCAAATAACAAGTTCTTGAGCTTCCTAATCCCTGAAATCGAGATACGTTAGCTATACCACTGGCATTTTTACCAAATAGCTAATGATTTGGTGGCCATTAGGGTAAAATGTTAATTTTGTAGACACAAGGGTTTTGTTTTTATTCATTGTATTTATCATTTTCCTCCCTTTCTCCTGTCTGTCACGAGTGCTTCTGCATTCTGGTACAACTTCCCACTTGACTTCACAGCCTGGCTTTGGCATAGATCCCATTTCTTGTAGACCTTCCTTCCTTCCTTCCATTTTCCTCCATTGTTTTGCAACTACAATTGACTTAAAAGTACAGATACTAAACTAACTTCTAAATTAGTAACATAGAAGTTACCTTAATATAATGAAACATCTGAATTAAAAAGTCATTCTTGGAATCTTCAAGAATAAGAGTGCATCCCATGTTAGAAGTGGTATTGTGGAGGTCAAAAATGATGTCGTAGGAACCTTTGCTATCTTTTGGACCAAATAAATGATTTATTTCTTGAGCCCTTCTCACTTCATATGGCAAATCCTCTGACATTTTCTTGCTGTTATTAACAGAAAAAGATTAACAACTTCTGAGACTAAGGCATTGTAAATATACAACAAGAATACAGGGTACAAAGAATCAGTTCACAAAACTTTAATATGAAACATTTGTGGGGAAAGTGAAAACCTGTCCGAACCCTTTGTTAGTAAAAAAAAAAAAAAATCACACTTTTTCTCCATTTAATTCTATACAACCAATATTGCATTGGCACATGTACAAAATAAGTTGCCCTATGTTACTTGTCATAGGTTATTATAGTTTATGTTTGGATAGTCCCCCAAGCCTCATGCAGTCATGGAGGCAGCTGAATCTAGTGTTTGTGGTTGGTTTGTTGTCTAGTTCTGGGATTGGTGGTTTGAGTGCTGCACCTGTCCAGGGGCAGGTAGACAGCATACTATATAAGAGAAGAAGGATACGTGCTTTGTCCTTTTTACTGTTTGCTCTTGAGCTTGTGATGGCTATGCAACACCATGCCATCCTGCCTTGGAGCCAGCTGAGTATGAACTAGAACCACCAAAAACTGTAAGATTTCCTTCTTTTATTTTGGGTGTCAGGTATTTTGTCTCAGCAATGAGAGAAAAATAACTAAGACATACGTGGAATATTTCAAACAAAGTTTATCATTGGACTTCAACCTTGAGCAAAATTTATCCATTAATTTTGCAGTTTCTTAGAAGTTACAGCACATTTGTTACTTATTATAGGGATAGGCCATGAGGATGAATCTTTTAGAGACCAAGTGCCAAAGTGCAATCCAAATCCACTTAATTATGGCAATGTGCCAACATTGTAATTAAACCTGAATACAGAGGTTTTAGTTTAGAAAAACAGCTCACACATTAAGATATTTTGTCTTAAAAGTAATACCCAATAACCTGTGTGCTGTGTACTTGGTACCACCCCATTTCACTGTAGCTAATTCTACTCCACAAAAATAGTCAAACTTACGTGCTCCCTCATCTTAATTAGGATTTTTAATTGAAAGGTAGGAGCTTTCAGTGCTCCAGGGACAAGGTTTATAGATGAGTCTGTAAATCTTCCAAAAATATGAAACACAGGAGTGTAAACACATATGTATTCTGGGGGCGGGGCTCACGAGCTTTTATTGTATTCTCAATCGAACTTCTATTCACCCTCTCCTCACTTCCTGCAATGATTAGGGTGCATTTTTTTTCTTGCTGTGCTTGACAGTAGTTCAAGTTTATTTTCCTTCATTAAGGCACACAATGTATTTTCCAATAATTCCACCTACTTCTACCCCTAGCTAATTTTGTTAGTGTGTTCAAGGGATCAAAGTTTGTACCCGAGTTTTTCCTACTTGGAACATGATCAAAAAGGTGGAACAGCCATTTTGTAACTATGAGGCAAAAATCATGAGGACAAAAATGTGCATGTGAGGAAGAGTATAGATGGAATACAGAAGGAACCTGTAACACTGGCAATATCATGAAGCCACAGAACCAGTCCTGGACTGCCTAACTTTGGACTTACTATTTATGAACAAGGAATTGGGTTTCTATTATATGCAATAAAATGTATTCATATACATTTTACAAGTTAATTCATGAAATATGCATGAATATATACATCACTCTAACCTCTTTGGATAATGGCACCACTACTCACGTAATTGTTTAGAATCAAGGCTTGCAGTTTTGAAAAATGATGGACATTGAGTTCCTATGCCTGGAGGCCAATATCACTAGAAAATCCCAGAGGATGAGGTACTATTAGGTATAATAAGTTGCTTAGATCTATTCTGGATAGGAGATTTAAAAAGAATTTTCAGTAGGACAAAGGCATATGATCTACATGTTAGGATGATCCCTATGGCTACCATATAGAGAAACTATATCCTGGAGGACTACAATAAGACTGAGTGCAGAAGTATCCACAGAAGAAACAAACTAAAGTAATGAATGGGGGAGAAAGATTGAGTTTGAAAAGCTATTGCAAACATTGAGAGGACACAGTAACTCACTAGACATGGTGAGGCTGAAGGTGACATGAGAAAGTTCTAAGATAATTTCTGTAAGGACTTTGGTGGGTGATGGTGTCATCACTGAGATTAAGAATACAGGCATGGTGCACACCTGTAATTTCAGTACTTAGGAGGCTAAGGCAGGAGGATCGTTGTGAGTGTGAAGCTACCCTGAGTTAAATAAGGGAGTTCAAGCCAGCTGCACTGTATGATCAGACCTTGTCTTAAAAAGATAAAAAAAGAATACAGGAAAGAAATACAGTTAGGAGAGGAAGAATAGAGGAAATTAATTAGCTCACCTCTTACAAATTTCCATAATTACTTTGAGAGTGGACTCTAGCCTCTGAATAGTGTTCAGAGTAGAAAGCATAACATGAATTTACTTGGGAAGTTAATATGACAAGTAAGCAGTTATTCTTCAACAAACTCCTACTTGTAAAATATAAGTTAATAGCTATTGTAATTTCATATATGTTTTGTTGAGATATAGCTTCCATCAGGAAGATAAAGCATTTCATAAATAAAAATTTATGCTAGTAAAATTATTATTTGATGCACAATCAGGCCTATTTTAAATTGTCCTGAAAAACACCTATTCCATAAAATGAACATATTTGTATTACAAGTAGTATTCATCTTTTGTTCTGTGATGGAACTAAACCTAAGCAACTTTCTAACTCAAATTAGCATTTATCAGAAACCAAGTACATCAAGCTGCATGGTTAGATGTTCCTGCGAGTGTCTTGTGTCTTAGCCAGTCGTCTCTGAACTCATGGAAGGCAAAAAACATCCTGTACCCAGCTTTAGATTCCCATAGTACCAGGTACGGTGAGTAGAACAGATGTTCAGAATAAACTAGGCAAAACTAGAAGTGGCAAAACATAAACTTGGAGGCATTTACAGTGGTCACTATTATGATATATATAAGGGCAAAATGATTAGTAAGCGCCCACCTAGAATATTATGATTATGCACACTGTATTGCAAATCAGCTGCAGTGCAGAGTCAGAAAGTTCAAGGACGTGTCCTTAGCTCTCAATCCCCATTTATGCGAATGGTGTCATCATCCTTACTACACACGAAGTGGCCTGACGTTTTCTGGCAATGGGTACTTTTTGACTTATTCAGCAAATATTACCATGTTTTTCTGAATGAGAACTTTATGTACTATCATAAGCACAGTCAAATGAAAACACAGTAGTGAATTTCCTAGAAAGCCAACACATACATACACAAGCACAGTGGCCAAATACTAATCTAATATAAAGATTTACTAAATAGGCATCTTTAAAGATATAATTTTTTTTGTCTTTTTCATTTTTATTGGTACCAGGGATCGAACTCACGACCGCCTGCTTGCAAGGCAGGTGCTTATGCTGCTGAGCTAAACCTCCAGCCCTTTAAAGATATAATTTTAAAAAATCTTTCTTATCGTCTTAGTCCACATAGAATTCATTTACAAAGACAAATCAATTAAGAGAAATGCAGTGTGTTAAGTAGTTCATAAAAGACCACGCAAGTCCTCAGTTTTGGTAACTTCATAATTCACAATTATGATCAAGCACGATTGAAAGTGAAAGTGTTCTTATCCCACTATCGCCATTATATGTATGAATGTGGCTATTTATCATGCACACGTGTTCCTTATCTCACTTCTATCACTTTTCACACACACACACACATACAATATAAGAAGTATTCTTACCCAAGATTTTCAAGGTCAAAAACACGATTTAGGTCACAGTCAATATATCTCATACACTTCTCCACTGCTCTTGGGTTAGTAATAAATGGTTTTACTTCCAGACCTGTTCTCTGAATTTCAGCGCCATCCCGTAGCCAGTGTTTAACTAGAAATACTCCTGTGAGCTCATTTCCGTGAGTTCCTCCAAAGATAGCAATCTTTTTAATAGGTTTTTCCATTTTACCAGAAGTTTTATCTGATTTCTGCAATTCAGACGAGAAGATCAAAGAAAGCTTGTTTCCTAAGAAAAGTTTAGGAATTTAAATCTTAGCAAGGATTTAACCAAAGTGCAAGGTACTGAGTTCCCTTGAGTGAAGTCTTTTTAAAACTTTCTAGTAGAAATTCCGAGCTTTGTTTATTATCTAGACACTGACTTCTGTAGCCCTGCCCTTTACCATATTTGGATTAAAATATGCAAAGATCAACTAAAGATACAGCTGTTAAAGTCTAACTCCCTCAGATGGTCAGTAGATCTAAGTACAACAATAAATTAGCATGTCCTACAAATACAGAAATTGTTTTCCTTTAGCTAGAATGTTATCCATGGTATTTTAATGACTATTTATGATGATAAAAGCTTTCACATTTATAACCCCAAAGTATTAAAAAGTATCTATCTATCTATCTATCTATCTATCTATCTATCTATCTAATTCTCCACTGATATTTACAAACATTTCTTCTCTGAGATGAGCTCAGGTACTTTTAATGATCTGAAAGGCACTTGAGTGTCTACTCTAAGCAGCTAAAGGCAAATGCTCAGGCATTTCTTGAGCCAGCTTGTCTTCTTTCAGAATGCTTTTTCATAATTAGAAACACAAGGACTCAATCAATGATCACCAGGACTTAAAAAGCTATTTTGAATCATCTTTTGTTGCTCATGAATTTTTTGGTAATTGTGTATCAACCTCTGAGGAATCTTGCCTAAACGCCAAAGGAAAAGCAAGTGTTAGTAATGCATGGAAGTCTCCCTATGCCTGAAAAATATTTTGGGACGTACTGTATACATTAACATCATGTGAGTTAGCATAGACACAGCCTCATGTGCTGACAATAGCGACTCTCCACTAGAATGTGTTCAAACAGGGACCTTATTAGAAGAAATAATCTGGAATACTAAAATGATTACATACCTTTGGAAAATCACTCTGAGCCAAATCTGATTTGATTTCATGTTCAATCACCCAGAAAGTCAGTATGTTCAAGGGTTGGAAATGCTATGTATTAGTAATGCTGGATTGTTTGATAGGGGTATGAAAAGAGTAATTCATTACAATTTCAGGGTGGTTAATTTGTAACATTCTTCTACATACATTAACCCGGTTTATTTATATACCTATGCTATAAAATGGGATGGATTACATATTGACATCTGCATTATAGAAGTAAAGAGAGGTTAAATAACCTGATTAAGTTTTCACAACTGTATAAGAGAAAATTAGGCCTGAGGCTCATGTTTCTGATTAAGTCCAGTGTTTTCCACAGGACAACAGGGTGCCTCTTGGTTATTTTTGGTTTCCTCTGAAGTTCTAATTTTGCTCTTTTGGAATTCACAGTCACCACAAGGCTCAAGAAGTGAGCATACAAGCAAAATACACAGTAGAAACACACAACATAGATGCTTAATAATATTTAATAAACCAATTTCTGTATTTTTTCTTTAAGATATTATAATGCAGAGACATGGAAAGAAAAATGAAAAAATCTTTTTTTTTTTTGTCTTTTTTTCGTTTTTATCGGTACCAGGGATCGAACTCACGACTGCCTGTTTGTAAGGCAGGCACCTATGCCGCTGAGCTAAATCCCCAGCCCCAAAATGAAAAAAATCTTAAGTTTGCATGTTAAAATTCCTGATCTAACTTAAGACAAAGACCCTGCAGCTTTTCATTTTCTATCCACGTCAGTGTACACTAAACATTTCATACAGTTTAGAGATGATGAAAACATACATAAATGTAAAGAGCTGACAGCTGTATTGCTACTTTAAGAGCAGTAACTGTGGCGACACTGACATGCTCTGTGTTTTGCTCTCCTGCTGATTTGTAGTTTGCTCTGTCCTTTGCCCTAGTCTCTCTGGAAAAGCTGCTTCAGTTATTTACTTGTAGCTGGCCCAAATGATTTGCATTTTGAAACTTGTTTTATGGAATTTTAACAGGTCAGCATTTTGAAGCACATTTCACATTTGTACAGTTTCTGTTGCATGTCCAAATGAATAACTTACTGAAGATTTAATGAATTTCAGTAATTATTTCCTATACTTACCTTGTTTATTGTGTACAGAGTTTGTCTTCTGCCAAAAGCTTTATTAGAAAAAGGAGAGCATTTCCTTAGAACTAGAGCAACAGAGGCTTTTCATACTCTTACACTAAGTTTACTTCCAAAAGATTTTTAACTCTCTGTTTCCCAAAGCATACTTGAATTTTGAGGATACTTGACTTTTGGATACAGTTGTATTAGTTTAGTTCTTTTTTGATAGTTCAGAGAATTAGTAGTATAAAAGATGAAACCTTGTCTAAGGTTGTCACTGTCTTAGTATTGAGAATTTAATATTTTGAAGTACTTAAGAGTAAATGTGATAACTGTCAATATTTACAAATGTTTTGTACAGATGAAGGTGCCTGATTTATTAATAAAACAATGTAATTTAAAATAAAAGAAGGGTAAATTTTTACTTCATAGTTATGACTGTTCAATAGATTGATGCTAGAAATTTAGTAGGAGATAAATTTAAGGTGGATTGTTTCCTAAATAGTATGACTAGGTGATAAGGAGGGTTTTCTTTTCAGGACAAGGATAAGGATGGAAAAGTTTATAAACTGTTAGCAAAGGCTTCCTATTGTTCATGACGGCATTCCTTAAAGATGTAGTTCAGAATATTTGGTGTCATGGGCCTAAAGGCATTTTGTTGTTGTTTTCTCAAACAAAAATCTGTTTTTGTTTTTTGGGAAAGGAGCAGGTGTTTGTATGTATGTATATCTATATCAAGCCAAAATACATTTCCTTGAAGTTTATACTCATGCTTTTGGCAAGTCTATCTGAAATATAGATGAATAACAAGTCTTTTCAGACATTTTATTGTTTGAAGTTCCCTTTTTGAATTTAAAAGATGACTCCATTCCTTCAAAGATTATTCCTTAATCGGCTATTATTTGATCTGAAAATAACTTTAATTATATCTCCTAAAACTCTTCTTTATTTGAGTTAATTTTCAAGGAAACTGATATGATGTATTGTTATCTCATAGTCTGAGATCTTTACTAATAACCTTTCTTTTTGTCTGAGATCTCTGTCTCATTCATATATCCCAGTCTTCCAGTGACAGCATAACATTAGAATATAGTTTTTGAACTCAGTATAGATTTATGGCACTTGGCCTATAGTAAGTATACAACAAATGGCAAATACTGTTACGAAATACGAGCTAATATTTATTAAACACTTACTATGTGTTCAGACTTCATTTTCTCTTAATATTTTTGAGGCAATTAAGCAAATATTGTACTGCTACTTTTATTTTACTGAGGAAGGAAATGCATAGGGATAAATTACTTAGTCATCTGAACAGGAACTCATAGGTGGGCAGTTTGGAGCTCAGAGCTCTGTGGTTTTACACCATCCCATTTCCTCTGTAGAATCTCTGTGGCTCCTGTGCTCTTTTCTCCTGAGCTCCTGCAGCACTTGCCCTGCCTCTGCCTGACTCATCTGTTTCAGAAATGCAGGCAGACTCGGCAACACACTCATGCCTTGGTTTTCAGGCCTGTGGGCCATGGACTCTTCAGGCATAGCTCAGGGTGCTACTAGCACCACAGAAAGTGAGGTCTAGAGCCTAAAAAATGGCCACGGGGAGCAGGACGGGGAAGAGCCACACTTTTCTGACGCAGACAGGGCACAGGAAGGCTGGGCTGGAGACCTGCCTTTCGCTCAGGTTGACACAGCTGGCTCTTTTTCTCTCTGGTCAAAAGGCTCAAGAGATAAGGCCTTTTTCGCACTATAATTATGCGAAGGTGGTACTTTAACTTTGTCCTTCCTGCCAGAGAGATGCTAACGCCTTTCCAGCTGTCCTCTGACACCTGGTCCATCATTATTGCAAGTGCCCTTGTACCTGAACCCCGTGCACCTGCGTACAGGGCCAGGCCAAGTGCGCCTGCGCGAGGTTGACACCGTCCCGCTCCTGCACCTGCGCATGCGCACAGCTTGACTTCCCGCGCTTTTTCTGAGAGGGGAGGTCAGTCGTCGCTGACCGGCTTCGCTGGAGGACGGTTTGTGGTGGCCTGCGAATGCTGGGAGTAAAATTGCGTGTCATGTTGGCTTGGGGTGTGTGTGGGGTGTCAAGACGGGGCAAACAGTTTGCCGAATCTAGTTACGAAAGTGTTCCCAGTTTCCGGTGGGCTAGGAGGGGCCTTAGTGAGAGAACGTGCACTCTGACTGAAGTCTCTCTGTTCCTGACCTTTAGGGGCCGGAGTAGCGCCTTCTGGCCTCCTTCAGGGGCAGTGGTCTGTGGGCGACATGTGTTTGCTAGGGTGTTTGAGCAAACGGTGCGCATCGCAGACAGCGACCCGGGTACTGAGCCACGCAGGCCCAGTCGGGAGCCAGGGCGCGTGGGCAGCGGGCGGTCTCAGCCTCGGAGTAGCCGTCTGGGAGGACTTGGATTTCCAAAACGGGTTTTCTTTGGCCATTGAGTGATATTTAGAAACATAACTGCCCTTGTACATCTCTTCAGGTCTAGGACGTGCACAGTTGCACTGGTATTGCCGTGTTAAGAAGCAGTGCTGTAATCTTTATTTTGATGCCTGGAGCAGCACCAAGAATATGTTTTAAAGGGCCTCCCAGATCCAGCTTGAGGCCTAAGAGCTGTAAACAAAGCAGAGGAAGTCCGACCTCATGTGGCCCAAATTTTTATACCAGCAATATTTGGAAATTTATTTATCTCAGTTTGAATTGCGTTATTATTTAGTTGTGTTTGTATCTGTTTGTCTTACTGGGTGGTGAGTTTGGCGCAGAAACGCACACATTTAGGTTTCGAGTTTGCTTTTTCAGGCAATGGGCAAGCGTTTGTTGAATTAAATTGGAATTGAAATATTTTAGGCAAAATGAGTGGGAATGATTATGATTATTCTGGATATTGAGCGTTTAGTCTTTGGTTGTCTCAAACTACTGGCCATAATAAATGATCTGTGCAGCATCTTAGAGTTGGGCAAGAGCATATTCTCATATTACTAGTTCAATATTGTATTTTTTTTCTTTCTATAAGTTTTCCTGTACTATAGGCCATTTTCCTCTTTGTATATCTGGTTCAAAATTCCTTATTCTGAAATAAATGCTATAGACTCTGTGAAAATCCACATAGATTTAGGGAGCAGGGTTATAGTCACTCCAGTCTTAATTTATTTTGAGCAGAGCTAAATCATTGTAAATGTATTAAATGAGCTTTCCGTACTTTTACCATCATGCTTTTTAAAAAAGTATTCCTGATCTACTAACTGAGGCCCATGTGCAATAATGATTTTAATGATTTGTCTTGTATTGATGGCAACATTGTTTTGAAGAATATAAAAATGAGGGAAGGGGCTACTTTTTTTTAGTCCTTTTTATATTGAATATTTTATTAGATACATGTTATTCCCTTACCTCCTTTTTGATCAATATTATGCTTGTAATAAAAGAAAACCAGTGAGATAATGTGGAAAATCTAAATCTTCCTACTCTGGAAACATTTTTTTTTTTTGGTGCTTTTGGTTTAAAAGGTAAGTATATGACCCTGTCAGAATCCAAATGGTCAAAAGTTACTGTAAATCTGTTTGTTTTCTCGTTTCATGTGGACTTTTCATAATATCAAATCTGCTATGCAGCTAGGTTAACATTTTAGACAAACATGATTTGACTTTTTATTTAAAAAAAGGCAAAACAGAAAAAAGGGTAGAAATGATACAGAATTACAAAAACATTAAGAAATCATCACTAGCTGATACATTACATATTGTTATCCTAGAAGTAGTTATTCAAGTTACAAAATCAAAGCATAAAAGATTGACTTTTAATATAAACTGTTACAATGCACATCAGTTGTATATAAAAATATTATATATGACAACTTAAATTTAAGAAAAAGGAAAAAAATTTTGAATAGAGCTGGAAAAATGAGTTGTGTTGTAAATTCTTACTCAGAAAAGGATTCCCTAAAGTGTTTACAGTGTGAGGTTTGATAGTAGTTTTAAACCATAATTTCTGTAGTGGGCTGAAAAAATTTTTTTTGTGATATAGATTACAGATTTCTTTCTTTGAAGGTTTAGTCAACCAGCTTCACTTTGTAAAATTGGAATGCTAAAGAAAAATTACAGATTTTGATATTGAAGAAAATGAAGAGAAACCTTAATGAAAATTCAACTCGAAGTACTGCAGGTATTGAACAACTTTATTTTGAAATTATTTGTTTTATATATAAAATGTTAAAAACATACAGTTTATAGATAGACTTTGAAAGGAACTTTTAAATAGAGTTAACCGTTTAACCTGACCTCTTTTCTTTTTAGATCCAAGGAAATAAAGTAGCTTATTCAAGGCAAAATATTCACTGATATAGGTAGAAATAAAATCAGACTTACTTGGGCTTACTATGATGTTTTTTTCTAAAAATTTTGTGTGCTTGAGTAGTTCTATGTTTTTAAGATGAAAACAAAGAAATATATTTTTATTTGTATCTGTGACTGACTTGTTCAGAATATTTCCAGAGCACTTCTATGTCCTGATAGCTTCTTCCATTTCTGCTTTCCAGATTTTTTAGGTAGTCCAAGGGGAGAGGGGAAGAATGAGAATCAGGAAAATGAGCATAATGCACAATGAAGATAATAACTATTATTGTTATTATGGCTGTTGTGTATTCTAGACATTTCATTTTACATATTAATTCACTTAATCCTTATATTAATCCTCTAGAATAGGCTGTTCCTATCATCACTGTTTTCCAGATGAGAAACCAAGTGGCAAAAAGGTTAAATAAGTAATCTGTTCAGTGGCAGGAATCTAGCTTTAGAGTCCCTGCTCTTAATCATTATGTTATTCTGCCACTCAGCATGTCATATTGGCATAAACAGTTTAAGGAAATTACCCACATTTATACTTTGAAGTTGTAATTCAGAGCTACTTTGAAGTAATAACTAAAACACGAGCAGTTTGACTCAAGAGTCTACATAATTCTCCTAGCCTTTCATCAGTGAGTTTTCAGAGTCCATACTCTTCAGTGCAGTGATGATGGCTCAACTGGACAATGGTAGCGTGGCGAGAGATCTGAACTAAGACTTAGGAAGCTTAGGTCCTCACTAGTTCTTCCCATGGATTATTTTAAAGTAGTGAGTAAGGTTTAGGGTCTCTTTTTCTCTGGTTTTATAGTTTATGCTTTTTGACTTTTGGCTTGACTTGAGATTTGCACTTCTCCCATCTGGAGGAAGAAGAGGTGGTATTCCTTCTCATGTGGATTAAATATGTATCATTCTCTATGGCATTTTCAAAATGACCCGTAGAAAAATATCATGACAGACACATGGGGTATAAAATGCAGTTTTGGGTTCCAGATCAAATGTGTTGAAACAAAATTCATAATAGTGGGATTATGGTCTTGGAACCTGCATGTGTCAGATTAAATTTTAGGTAAACTAAACTTTGAGAACAATGACCCTAAGGTTATTTCCAACCTATACAGCAGTGTCTAGTGAAAGCTCAGTGCTTTGTAGATGGCACTTCTTACTGTATCCTCATGTGGCAGAAGCACCAAATAGCTCCCTCTCATCCCACCCATGAAAGCAAAGCCATCACTAATACTATTATATTGTCAGTTTTCAACACAGGAATTTTTAGACCATAGCAGAAAATAAACAGCAACAAATTAAGAGAGACAAAAATGGTTAGGACTTTGGAAAGTGTAGTTCAGAGTTTCGTTCATCATCTTGTGTGTTTTCCAGTTGATAAATTAATAGTCAAGCATGAGAGAAATAGGAAAAACAGTAAGTGAATTGGGGAAGGGTTTGAAGGTGAGAAAAAGACATGGGAATTAAAGAGCAATTAAAGTAATGTTAAGGAAGGTCTTAGACAAATTAGGCTGTTTAGGGTTTAAAAAAGATTATAAAAATCAAGGACATAGAACTATATAATAGATACATTAGCACATGGAAGTAGACATTAAAACTGTGCAGAATTATATATTAGTAATTTTTCTATAAGCATATCTGATTATTTCCCTGTTGCATACTAATTTATTGATACATTCAATATAGGCTGTTTATCTGTACCATTGTTCAATCAGAAAAAAAGGAACAGACAGCCATTAACTTCTAATCCACTTAAAAATGATCCAGGTAGCAGTTCTGCTTCTGACAGTTATGATTTCCCTCCTCTTCCAACAGGTAAGAAAATGAATCAGGTAAAAATTTTCAGGAAATAAGACACAGGATTATAGAAAATTATAAAATTTTTTAAGTGTAATGAATATAGAAAGTTTAAGTTTTTTTTTCCTCCCCATTTTCCAAGTAGAGAGATTATTTGGCTCTCTCTGAACCTTCCAGTACAGGTGCTTCAGTTTCCTAGTTCACAAGGGTGGCCCTTTATATTGCATATCTTAAATCGGAAGTGATTATTCTGGTGAAGTAGTAACCTACATTACCAAGATAGATTTTCTTTTTCAAGACACATATAGAGCCAGCTGTGTGGCACACAGCTGTAATTCCAGAACTTGGGAGGATGAGGCAGAAGAATTGCGGCAAGTTCGAGGTCTACCTGGGCATAAGGAAATGTATATCCTTCTGAATTACTGAATTCTTTAATCTTTCACCAGAGATATATTAAGAGAAAGGACTGTATCAAGACCAGGGTGTTCAAGGCCAGCCTGAAATATGTAGCAAGACTCTGTCTCAAAAAAAAAAAAAAAAAAAAGAAAAAAAGAAAAATAAAAATAAAAAGGAAAATGTGTAGATTTTATGACTTATACATTTTATAGTCAAGTTTGGAAAAATTCAGATTGCTTCAGGAATGGATATTGAGTGTGCATTGAAACACAGAAAAAAATGGAAAAAATAGATTTTAGGAAGAGAAGAAGCCTGAGAATTTTTCTGGTGCTTTGTCCTCGTCTTTTTTCTCCTGTTACAGTATTTTTGCCTTTCTTAATTTGTTGCTCTTTACTCTCTGCTATGGCCTGAAAATCCCTGTGTTGAAAATTGATAATGTAATAGTATTAAAGATGGCTTTGCCCTCTTGAGTGGGATTAGTAACCTTATAAAAAAAGTGTGAGGAAGCTATTTGGTGCTTCTGCCATGCGAGGATACAGTAAGAAGTGCCATGTGTGAAGCAGTAATAGTAGATAGTAGTAGTAGAAGTAGTAGATAGTGAATCTGTTGCACTTTGATCTGGGACTTTTCAGCCTCTAGAGCTATAAAAAGTTCTATTTATAAATTGCTCATCTGAGGCATTTAACCCAAATAGAGGAAGACTTTCCTCTAGTTGCCTTCTTGAAGCTTCAACTAGCCAATGAACTCTTAAGTTGCCATTGTGAAGAATTCACAAAATCTTCTAGTTCTTGGAGGTCATTGATTGATTATCTTCTATATTTCTTGATTAAATCCTAGAGACAAAGATCCTTTGGTTTATGTCTTCTAAGTGAGACTTAAATTTATAACTAGGCCTCTCACCTCTCAACCAGCTGTGATAATGAGAGCTGGGAGATCTTAATGTTTTCTGACTTTACTTTCTGAAAGAAAACATGGACAGGCAGACATTCTGAAATATACATGGTACATGTTGGTTCTATACATCTAATTTTTTAGGTCAGACTTTTAAAAAAGTATTGCTAGAATCTTAACCACTACAACTATCTTTATATATGACAATACTTGTATTGCTAATTTTACTTAATTTGTTCCCATAAATTTTAATGTGGGTTTAAAATGGTTTTTTCTTCTATGATAGAGGAAGTGGAGTATAAAGTTAATATTATTACCATTTTTTTGGATAGAAAATTGGAAATTCACTTAGGTATGTGCAAGTCAACATTTATATGGTCATTCTCTGTCATTTAAAAAATCTCCATTTAGAATATTTTTCTAAGTAGCATGAGTGTTGATCTTTTAAAAATAGAAAAATTTGGCTATTCCATAAGGAAATATACATCCTCTTGAATTGCTGAATTCTTTAATCTCTCACCAGAGATATATTAAGAGAAAGAACTATACCAGTGTTTTTTCAAGTTTCATCTTGACCCATTAGTTAAGCTGAGATACAATCAGTCTGTAAAAAACAAAACAGAACAAGAAATAGGAGAGACTGAAGTAGAGTGGAATAGAAAATACGAATCTGTATCACACATAATAGGAATTAAGTTTGGTACTGAAATTTTGTTATATTCCTTCAAATCAGTAATGGTGAATCTTTTAGAAATGAGTGCCCAAACTTCTACTCAAAACCCACTTCCATATCACAAAGTGCCAGTGCTACAGTTAAGCCTGAATACTTAGGAGGTTTTATTTAGAAAAAACTCATATGTTAACATTTTTCTGTCTTAAAAGAAAAGCAACGTGTGCTATAGCTTTAACACCACTGTCCTACCTGCTTTGTTGGTTTCTTCCTGTCTTTTTCACAAATACTGTGCATCTGTTACAGGTTACAAAGTTCTTTCTTGCTGTGGGGTGGAATAAAAAATGTTTTTTAACATTGAATCAGGTTGAATTCATGTTACAAAGTATAAGATCAGGATTGATTGTGGAAAAGATACAGATTAAACTGTAACTTTTGCTTAAAATACAAGGTGAAAAAATATCTATAAAAATTAGTGACAAACTACAACAAAGTGCTATTAGAGACTATATATTCAAGGTTTTTTTTTAACCTCCCAGATTGAGTAAATATGAAGTAATTATTTAAAAAAATGCTACATGTCTTATTTTTATCTGTGTTCGTATACTTTTGAGATTGGGCCTGGGAAGCTACAAATCCAGAGTTGGCTTCTTTAACGAAAACAGTGAACACAAGGTATGTATAAAAATGTAAACAAATCAATGTGTCTGTTATTGACTGATGTTATTCTTATGTGTATGTTTTACATTTCTGAATTAGAAAATAATATTTAACAAGATATATTCTCTTGAAAGGCAAATACCACCGTCAGTTTCGTGTCCCTTGAAAAGTCAAGGTTCTATGCCTAAATCTATTCAGTCAAATACTGAGAGAAGCCAACATGGTTGGAGGTGAGTTTACTTAAATTTTTTCTTCTTCTTTCCTTTTTCCTCTTTATCTGTTTTCCTTTCTGCCTGTTTCTTCTTTATCTCTTACTACTCTTGGATAGAACTACATTTAGGAAATTTCTACATTAATAACTGTAGCATTTGCAGATAACCTATGCACACCCTGATGTATATTTTAAATCATCCCTAGATTATGTACAATATTTCATACAACATGAAGGAATACATATACAGCTGTTATGTGTTTTGTGTAAGGAAAAATGACAAGGAAAAAGTCTGTATGTATTCAGTACAGATGCTGTTTTCTCCAAATATTTTTGGTCCATGATTGGTCAACTCTGTGGATGCAGAACTTCGGGACATGGAAGGTTAAGTGTGTTCTGTTTTTATCTAGATATTTACCTTTACCAATAAATTTTACTTTCTTGTAATTTAGTGTTGCTGTTTATCATCTTTTTGTTTCACTTTGAACTCTTGTTAGCCTTTATAAAATAATGTATAACCTATTGAGACCTTTATGCATCTCAGTAATTGCTGGACAACCTTAGCTTAAATACTTGTACACTAGAGATTTCCATGTTTTCACACGCATTTGATAAGGGGAAAGAGAATTTCCTTTTCTTTAATAATTAACATGTTGTCTTTTGTGTCACTGTGTCTCTCTACTGCAACAGCTTTGGGGTCTTTACAAGTTTTAGATATGTACTGTTATTCTTTGGAAGAATTTTAGGACACCAGCTACTATTAGGAAATGCTCCTAGAAATGATTCATATGAATTTTGGTTTTATGGTAATTTTAGAGCTGTTAATTTCCCAGTGCTCTGAACTAGAATGATTTGGTAGAGGCTAATAGGATATTCAAAGTGTAGTTTTCATTATCAGAAGAGAATTTACCATGAAGTGAATGATGCTGATCCATCAGAACCTCATTTTCATGTCCACTTCAAAGGTGTGTCCTCATCCATAGGCTAGAGAAGAAAACAGCAATTTGAACAGAGTATAAGCTTTGTAAAGTGCTTGGGGTCATTTATTCTGATAATGGTCCTGGGACTACTACCCTCCATAACAGGTGGCTACTTCTACCTCCTTAGTTCATCTGTTCTCAGAAACAGCTGATTGTTGGGATCCTTGTTGAATGTCTAGACCTATCCTCCCAAAAGGATTTAAGGGAGACAGTGTTTACTGCTCTGCTCAGAATTCATTGTACCTTAGGCTTCATGGCATACTTACAGTATTGAGGACATAGTCAAGTTTGACTGGCTTGTGTAGCAGTATCTTTGAGTATGTGGGGCAAACTAGAAAAGTAAAAGCCTATAGTTCCCTCAGGGCTGGTCCTCAGTCTAGGAATACCTGTGGAGCAAGAACGTTGGAGGAGATTTCCGGAGCACTATTACCAATACGTAGTTGTGAAGCTAAAAGAAAACCTTTTTAGCCTCTGTATAATAAAAATTATTTGAATAGCCATGAATCTGGAAAGACAAATTGTCTGCTTGCTTAAATGAAAATAAAATTTTTTCATATAAAGAAGTGGTCAGTGTAGGAAAAATTCTGTATTGAGACAGTTAATAATCTAGTAATATTTTTGTGGATATTGTGATACCTATGGTATTTATAACTTAAATCAAAGAATGAATTTTAGGAACAGTGGAGGTTAAGAGTAGAATATATTGAGAAAAAGAAAGCTTCTGTCTGAAGAGAAACAGAAGGGGTCCTGAGCAGGTTGCCAAAAGACTGTCTTTTCCAGGGACTTTTATAGAATAAACCCATGGGGCGAGATGGGTTCAAGGTGAGGGAAGACTGGGAACTCACAAAGCAGATGGGCATAAGGTGGGTCATAACTATAGTTAGCCAATAAGATTAATAGTTCAGGTAAAATTGATTAAATTGGGGACAAATGGGAAAGCAAGTCTTGTAGGAAGCGGGCATTCTTAGAGCTGTGACCTTTCCCTTAGGGGGATAGGATGGTGACTCCAGGCTTCCTCAGGGTGATAGGGAACTAATTAGAATATCAGTCTTTAAGGTGCGGAGATGCATTTGTTTGATTCTTTGTCTTGAGGCCTGGCCCACAGAAGGAGGTGTCTGTGTCCCCCACAGTTGTAAGGTATCTGCACTGGCTCCTTTGAGGACCTAGTCCTGTCTCACTGCCTATAATATTTCTTTTTTTTTTTTTTAAGTTTTCTTTTCTTTCTTTTATTTTTTATTTTTGTCTTTTTCATTTTTATCGGTACTAGGGATCGAACTCACGACCGCCTGCTTGCAAGGCAGGTACTTATGCCGCTGAGCTAAATCCCCAGCCCTGCCTATAATATTTCTAACTTGGCTACCTGCAACAATATTTCTAGGAAAATTATTTAGAATTAAGAATTTATGATTCAGACTAGATTTCCCTGTGGAATTCTTAACTAGCCTTCTTGGAAAAATATACTTTTGATTTTTGGTGTCATTGATCTCATTGTCTGATCACAACTCATTTAATGTAGTTATTAAACACTGCCAAACTAATTGGTAACACTTTGTAGCAACATGGTAAAATCACAAAAATATACAACCAAATAGCTACCCTGCATATATTGATTTACTCTGTAATTTAAAATCATGGACAAACTATAGTTAAGTTATTTTACATTATAGAAAAATTTAAAATCAATTTATAAAGAATTAAGCACAAGTCCTCTAAATCTTTCTATTTGAGTACAATTAGTGTAATATGGAAGCTAGTATAGTTTAAAAATACTGGATGTGGTGGGACATACTGTAATTCCAGTACTAGGAGACTGAGGCGGGAGAATCATCATGAGTTTGAGACCAACTTGGGCCACATAAGCAAGTTCAAGGCCAGCCTACATTACATAGTGAGACCTTTTCTCAAACAGAAAAACAAACTGTATACAGTAAGTTCCCAACTTATAAACATTTAAGTTGTGAACTTTCATAGGTATACTGTATAAAACTTTGTTGAATTATGAACAAATCCAGTTTATGAATATTCTGGAACACAGTTCCTAAATTGGAGACTTACTATACTTTGTCTGATTTGGAAGACTAGCATTCTCTGTTTTTGAACTGTCAGTAACATACCAAATTATTTCTTCATTAAACCTCTATCACTTTACCTGGACAGAGGAGTAAATAATATATTGTAGGGTTTTGTGATGTGTTTGGGTTTTCTAACTAGTTAATAGTTACAAAATGGTTAATATACCATACATTGCCATGGAAATGAACTTTTCATAAATTATTTTTAATTTTAAAAAGTATATAGAAATAATTATTTTTATTTTTTATTTTTATTGTAGCTATAGAAATGACAACAAAAATACCAGCATGAAAACTTGGGATAAAAGTGATTTTAGGCCTCAACATAAAAGAACAAGTCTAGTGAAAAATGATGAAATATATTCTATTCCAATGAATTTGGGAGCTCAGCAACAAAAACAATTAGGAATATATGAACCTCATAATTTAATTCATCACAGAGAAACTGAGATGCTCAGACAAACACATTCATCAAAAATATCTGACTATAAAATAAAAAGCCAAAACAAAAGCAGCATATTACAGACGTTTAAGTCTAATTTTCAAGAAAATCAATTTAAGAAACAAATGTTGGATGATTTTCCAGAAGAAAACACTACGAAGGTAAATATTTAAGTATTCATGAATAATTTGCTTGTATTTTTAGAATGTGAGGCAAATACTTGGGAAGTTACAGAGGTAAGAATATTTGAAATTAGTCCTGTGGTATATGTTACTTGATTAGCACAACCTTATAGTTCTACTGGAGTGGGTAAATAACTAGTTTTCACAGTATTTTCTTAGGGTTACGAATGGCTGTTCCTTTTCTTAGTTGCTTTAGAGTTTCATTCTTTTACAGTGTATAGAAGATAGTAGTTTATCCATTGCTTGTAGGACTTATCCAAGCTCTTCATCTATGATTCTAAGTTTTTTTTCAAAAGAGGTCAGAAAACTGTCAGTGTAAGTAGCCAGATAATAAGTGTTTTTGGCCTTCTGGGCCATACTGTCTCTGTTGTACCTATTCACTTAGACCATTTAATTCTGCTACTGTAGCTTGGAAGCAGCTATAGATAATTCATAAATGAATGGACATGGCTGTGTTCTAGCAAAAGTTTTTTGATCTCTGCTTCATAATTTGGTCTTGTTTTACCTACCCATGTTCTATCAGTTTATTGTATGTTCTATCAGTTTTCTGGTGTGCTAGTCATTCTGGACTTCGTAATTTATCTCACTTCCTTTCTGTGCACATTGTTTTAGTTGTTATTGTAAATGTCTTCTATACATTTTGTTTGCTGGTTATTTTCTATCTTCCCTTCCATGTCCTCTGACCCTGTAGATTCTCTACTTGCCCTTCTCTATGCTCTGGATGGCTAGATTGTCCATTGTGATGCATCCTGGGGCCCCTTGTGTGCTGGCTTCTGCTAATAGTCAGTCTGTGGGAGCTACTGGGAGCATATCAAAGGGTAGGAGGAGAGTTTTTCCCACTTTCTCCACACTTAAATGTGTGAGTAGCAGTGGCTGCATCCCTGCAAGCTGTACCCTGTCCGTGAGTTTAGCTTTCATGGGCTTGATAATTTTACTTCCTTTACTTATCCTTTCAGAATAGTAGTCTTTGGGTGCCTAAGTGCTCTCTTTTCCCCCATATGTCTGAAAAAGCAATCTTTTCAATAGGCCATTAGGATAAATTCTGTTTTTGTTTTCTGGAAATGTTACTAATATAACATATTCTACAGTAATTTTCAAATATGTAGTTCCTGTAAGCAAAAAAAAAATATAGTCACTTTAAGTAGCTATGGTATACTCTAGCAGTGATCTTCAACAGGAAGTATTTTTGAATCTTGGTTAGGATAAAGGGAGAAGGGAAAAGTAATTGTAGTTTTAAAAAAAGTCCCATTAGGTAAGTATTCTTCACAACCCTCACCAAGAAAAACCATCTTCTTTTTTTTTTTTTTTTTTTTTTTTTTGTCTTTTTTCATTTTTATCGGTACCGGGGATCGAACTCACGACCGCCTGCTTGCAAGGCAGGTGCTTATGCCGCTGAGCTAAACCCCCAGCCCCAAAACCATCTTCTTTGAGAATTAGTATTTTATACTGTATTCTTAGTTGATCTTCAAAAGAAAAATTCCATGCAAGTTTCTGTTTCAGGATTTTTATACTTGCTATTTTCGCTGTCCCTACTTAACCACCTAATTAAAATAACAATCTGTATCTCTCTATACTTTTATGTTTTTATCTTTTTTTAATTGCTTTTACAGATTAATGGGTTTCATTTTAGCAGGTTCATATATGCATACAACATATTTTATATTCACATTTCCCCATTCATGTCCTATCTTTCCCCTAGATCCATATTTTTTGGGGGCTTCAGTGCATATAATATATTTTGATCACATGTATTTTACCATTACTTGCCCTTAAATTTCCCTCCTCCTGCACCTCTTTCCATTCCTCTTGTCTAGTATTAGTCTCACTTCTACTTTTCTGTCATCTTTTTTAGATTGTACCTGTTAAGGAGGACATGAGCTGTTTGTCTTTTCTGAGCCTGGCTTGTTTAGTTCAACATGGTGTCCAGACCCATCTTTTTTCTTGCAGTGACAAAATTTTGTCTTTATGGGCGAATAATACTCCATTATGTACATATACAGCATTTTCTTTGTCCATTTATCTGTTGATGGACCTTTGGGTTGGTTTTATGTCCTGTCTGTTGTGAATTGTTCTGCAATAAAAATGTTCTACTGTGTTTTTTAATACATAGAATATATTAGTTCCTAATGTTCAATTATGTGTTTATTTTATGAATCCACTTTTTGATTATAACATATGTGAGGGTAGAGAGCTTGTCTGTTTTGTTCACTGTTATTTCCTTAGTAACTTTATTTGGCACAGAGTAGCTGCCCAAAAAAGTGTACATTGAAGTGAATGTACAGAGTATGAGCATATTGGGAAATAGTTTAATCTGTTTATTAGAGAATTGGCACATGATATATATTTAATGAACAAGCAAATAAGTGATAATGAATGAATGATATAGATAATTCTGTCCTTTATCCAAATGCATCCTGGTTTCTTCCACGGTAATGTAATAATGATGGCTTTAATTAGGGGGAGTAATTGTACTGAAACTTTATGTGATTCTTTTGTCATGTTCTGTACATTTACTTAATATAAGGACCTAGAATTTTTACACAGAAGATGAAAGGGTATGGGAAAAAAAACTGTGAAAGCTTTTTCTCATGTTGTGCTTTTATTCTTTCAAAAGGAAATCCCCTTGTGTCAGTTACAATTTAAGAAAAAAAATAATTCTTTAAGAATTATTTCTGCTGTTATTGAAAGCATGAAATACTGGCGTGAACATGCACAGAATGCTGTACTTCTTTTTGAAATATTAGGTATGTACAATTCTTCAAAACTACTTCACTAATACTATTTGGATGTTTTTAGTGTCCATAGGAATACCTAAGGAATCTTTTTTTTTTTTTTTTTTTTTTTTTTTTAATTTTTTTTTTTAAATTTTTATTTAAGGAGAAAAGAAAAGAAAGAAAAAAAACAGTGAAGGGGTACAAGTTATACAGATTTACAGAATAAAAAAAATGCGCAGTAGGAAATCACTAGTTAATGGATTACATATTGCCATCTTAGAAATAATTGTTTAAGTCACAAAATTAAAGCTTGTAGAGTGGACATTCCAACAATGATACTGCAAACAGTTCTGTTCAATGATCCAATAAAACTCTGTGCTATCATTTTCTATCTTATACATTTAAATATACATGCAGTTATATAGTTTAGAGCACTTTCTTTTCCTCTCTTTTGTACAGTGACTATTACACATTTTGGGTTTCATTGCTCCCACGGTTCTTGTTGCTTTTTTTGGAAGAGAGTAAAACCAAATGTGACATAACAGAACAGAATCGGTCAAGTCAAAAGGGTGGACATAATAGATAATATAAAAACATAATACAAGGTGATCAACAATGGTTACCATAATGCCTCCCACTATTTCTAATAGAATTGCCTATATCATTAGTTGTAATACAATTGAACAAAACCGTAAAGAATAAAACCGACAAAACCAAAACATTGGAGATATTGTAGGTCTTCAAAAGTAGATAAAGGTCAACGAGAATGGGCGTTATAATGAATCTCATTATCTTCTCAGCTGATGTCTAAACTTTCGAACCTGATACTATCCAGCAAAACAGAATATAGGAACCTCAGTCAAAAACAAGACGGTGAGAGTAATGCAGGGCTTCAAATCGAGATAATAGAAAGTCAAAGTGGGTTACTATATTATATCCTGCTATATTTTTCCCTTTAATTAAATGGATAAAAATAAAAAAGTAAATAATGGAGTGGAGATTGAGAAAAAGGAGGGCATAACAGCGAAACAGGGCAGATCAAAACATAACCATTTAAGCAGAATAGTGTTTCACCACCAGCTAATCCTGACCCAAAAATAGTTACCGTATTGACTCCCTCCCTGAAGTCCTTGAGTACAACTTCATATACTGTAGCATTAAGTATATCAAAACAATGTAAATCCATTTAAGAGAATGACAGCATTATAGAGTATTTAGAATCGACTAACAGAAAATGAACAATGGTCTCTGTATAATCTCCTTGTCTTTAAAAGGTTTTTTCTTATACTATCGTACATAACAAAATCCAATAAGATACAACCTGTTTAGACCATTGGAGACAGAAGAACAAAAGCTAGATGAGACTTCAAAACAAGATGGTACTAAATCAGCATTACCTATTAAGATGTCATTTTCTCCAAAAAAAGCTGTTCCTATCATCCAATCTTCTGTCTCATTTCTGTTGAGCTCTTTTTCTGTCAGTAGCTGTCAGTTTGTCTTCTTCATTTTGTTCTCTGCTCCATTCGTTGTGGCCTCCCCGCCCCTATTTCTGGGTTCTTTGTATTTTTCTTTTTTTAGAATATCCTGCAATACTTTCTGTAGGGTTGAATTGGTGGTTGCAAATTCCCCCAGTTCCTCTTTATCCTGGAAGCACCTCGTTTTTCCATCAATTTCCAGGGACAGTTGTGCAGGATATCTCAATCTTGGCTGTAGATTATTATCTTTCAAAGCTTGAATTATTTCTCCCCATGCTCTTCGTGATTTGATGGTTTGTGAAGAGAAATCTGCTGTAATTCTGATGGGTCTTCCCTTGTAAGTGATCTGTTTCTTGTCTCTTACAGCTTTTAATATTCTGTTCTTGTATTGAATTTCTGGAATTTTTATTATTATATGCCTGGGTGTTTCTCTGTTAGGGTTGTAGGTAGCTGGGGTCCTGTATGCCTCATACATTTGAGTATCTTTACCTTTTGCTAAATTAGGAAAATTCTCCTGGATTATTTCTGTGAGTAGCTTTTGTAGTTCACTTGTTTGTGTCCCTACTTCTTCTTTTATGTTCTTAATCCTTAAGTTATGGCTCCTCTTGTCATCTTCTTGTCTTTGTATTATTGCTGTGTGTTTCTTTGTTATTTTTAAGAAGTTTTTCATTTCATTCTCCCATGTTTCAAGTCTGCCCTCCAATTCAGATAGTCTGTCCTTAGTTTCTTTCAAGCTGTTATGCCAGTCTTGGGTAGACTTCTTAATTTCTTGATAGTCCCTTTGCACCTGCTTCACATACTCAATGCTTTCTCTGTTTTCTCCATCAAGCAATTCTCCCCTCTTTTTCTGTTCTTCCATTTCACCATCTGCTTTTTCCTGGGTGGTGCTTAGCATTTCTCTAACTATTCTGCATACTTCTAGCTTCAGGTCATTGATAACTTCATTCCTGAATTGGTCTATGAGGCTCTCTAAATGGCGCTTAATGTATATTGGTGCAGTGTCCACCATTGCCTGATTCTCAGGATTGGGGGTCGAGGAGCCTTTTTTGTTGCTTCCCTTCCCCATATTTTCTGTTCCTTATAAAATGTAATCTTACACAGGAGGCCCGGCTTCCCTGCCTGTCAGCCACAGCTTGATCAAATTGCGCTGGCTAGTTGTTCCCGCTCACCGCTGCGCCCCAGGGAGTTGCGGAGGAGGCAGCCTACGCAGGAGTCGGTCGCTCCTCCCGGCCACCGTCAGGCTCTGGGATCTGGGTTAGGCCAGCCTAGGGAGTCCGCGAGCAGCGTCCCTCCGGCTAGGCACCTTTCACCAATCCCGTCCGAGAGGGAAGTGTGCGGCTGCAGTTGCCACCGCGCCCTGCTCTTACAGGACTGCCCGCGCCCAGAAAAACCTCCGCTGGAGTCAAACTGCGGTAGGGAGTCAGTTCCTCGCTCACCTCGCCACCAGTCAGCCTTCCTCCCTGTCCGTCGCGTTTCCGACTCCGTTCGGAGACTCCCGTTCCCAGAGCTCGGTAGTCGCGTCTCTCCTTGCCGAGCCGCTGGCCGCCGGGCGGCGGGAAATCCAGACCGCGGTTTCCGATGGCGCGGGAACTACTCCCGTTCCCAGAGCTCGGCGGTCGCGTCTCTTCTTGCCGAGCCGCTGTGGAGGCGCCGGCCGCCGGACGGCGGGAGATCCAAACCGCGGTTTCCAATGGCGCGGAGTCGAGCCTCCACACCGAGATTTTTCTGTTCCTATTTTAGCGCCAGGACTGTATTCCAAGTTGGATTCTCTCAGCCCAGTTCGTTCCTGAGTCAGCAGAGCATATCTCTACTGGTTCGTATCTCCTTAGTCCGCATCATTCCTGGCCTCTGAGCCGAGTCTTTAGAGAGCATTCAGTAGTTGCTGTTGTCTGTCCGCCATGTTCTCTCAGTCCTCTACCTAAGGAATCTTGAAGAAAAATAAAGTTTGTAAAAGATCATGGATTATTAGAATTTTATTCAGTTTGTGGACCTGTTACTGATTTATGTGAAATAAGTATTAGTTTATTTATAGTAGTATTCTTGTGATCCCTCTGTTAAAACTGAGTAAACTCTTACAGGTAATCCAACTTAATCCCTTGCATTACAGAAGACATGGCCAAATAATTGAAATTAACTGAACTAAAATCACAGTTAGTTGGCAGCAGAAATGGTTGTAGAGCCTGTTTCCTCATTCTTAGTCTAGCATTCTTTGTTACTAATTTTGTATATAAGTTAAATCATATATTGAGAGATCTAAAGCACATTTACGAAGCATACTGATAAGAGAATCTTATAATTTAATCTTTTTCCTAAATTAATATTTTAAGAAGGGAGGCTTTTACAGAATATTTCTGGAATTTGATTGTAAAAAAAGGTAAAACAAGGTATTGAGATTCAAAACATCTCTTTCCATTGTTTGAAATCAGTAACACTTAAATTATTAAGTAACCCAAACATGGAAAAATATAGAAAATATAATCAGTATACATATACCCATATCATAGTTGTAAAGTCCCCTATGTATTTGCTTCTCTAGAGGTAACCACTATAGTATTTCTGTCTATGGTCTATGGTAATTTTATATATCTGATTCTTTAATTTGCTTTATATTATTGTTTTATATGCTATAATTAGTCCTCCTACCTAACAAAAATTTTTGCTAGTCCCTAAAGTATTTTAAAAATTGCTTTTTAAAAATAGTGCCTGGGAGTTGGGCGTGGTGGTGCACACCTGTAATCCCAGCACTTGAGAGGCTGTGGCAGAAGAATTTCCAGAGTTTGAGGCCAGCCTTAGCTACATAGTTCAAAAACCAGCCTGACCTGCATAGAGAGTCTCTGTCTCAAAAAAACAAATGAACAACAGCTACAAAAAAAAAAATAGTGCTTGTGGTAGGCAGAATAATGGTCCTCAAGATGTCTATGTCCTAATTCTTGAAACCTGTGAATGTTATTTGCAAGAGGGAATTTGTTGATGGTGTTAAATTAAGGACCTAAAATGGGAAGATGATCTTGGATTATCTCGGTGCATATACCATAATCACAAGGATCCTTATAAAAGGAGTAGAAAGACCAGCAGCTGTTTGTGGATTTACAGGACTTTTAGCTGACTTTTAGCTGTCAGGTACGCAGTCTCCAAATTGGCTCCCGTAGACTCATCACCAGGCCTGGAAATAAAGCCTTTGCTTCCCAAATTAAAAAAAAAAAAAAAGGAGTAGAAAGGTCAGAGTCAGGAAAGAATTGGAAGATGCTACTCTGCTGGCTTTGAGATGAAGAGTCTCCATCAGAGAATCAGAATGTAGGCAGAAGCTAAAAGTCTCTAAAATGAGCATTCTTGCTGATATTTTAGATTTATACAACACTATCATGTTCTTAGGTAAGTTTCTTCTAGTTACTGTTTCCCAGAAATTAACAAATGACTCTTTGCATGTCATCATTTCTTACTGGTAGCATGCCTATCACTGGAGCCATGAACTATGTAGCTGGGAAATGGAGTATGCTGATTGGCTTAAGTCAGCTCCAGGTCATATCTGGAATTTGGTGGTGGTTGGACAAATCTTATGGCAAAGAATGGAATACGATAGGTTTCTGAAAGGAAAATCTGGGTCTTATAAGGGGAAAGTTAGGCTGAATTCAAAATAACAAATGCTACCAGTACTCAGTAAGTAGCTGTTAAAAAATACATAATGCTATTTGATAAATTTCTAGAGATAAATATGAATTAGGATTTGCATTTTATAGATGAAGAAATGGCTTTGAAGGAAGTTAAGCAATTTGCTCAAAGGAAAGGAAATGGAAAGAGTAGATTGAATGGTGTAAACTTGCAGTTATACAGGATGAAGGTTTAGAAATCTCATGTACTACAAGAGAACTATAGTTAATTAATATTGATGCATTGTATATTGAACGTTTGCTAGGTGCCCTTACCTCACATGAAAAGGTAACCATGGAAGGTGTTGAATATGTTAATTTGGTTAACTATAGTAACGATTTTACATTTTTATACTTGCATGTCTATATATCCTCTTTTACTTTCGTAGTAAAAATGAAGCAACAAATTTGTTCAAAGTTAAAATATTACTAAGTTACAAAACTGGATTAGAGTGCATGATTTCTTATTCTAATTCAATTTTTTTCATTTAACTGATTATTTGGGTGTAAATAACATAATGTATTTCATTGTCACAAGATAGTAGATTGGTCTGCAGAATCTTAAGAAAAATGTTTCAGATGGCCAAACATTGCTAATTATGTGAACTTGATGTACAATCTCTTCCTAAGTTGAAGAGGCTAAAAATTTTTTCCAGTATAAAATTGTTTCAGAAATGCCATTTCTTTTAAAAATAGCTTATTATTATATAAGAAGAACTGAAAGGTTAATGTGGGAACATTATTTGACTGTTCAGTTTGTTAAATTTTATTTGTATTTTACTAACATTTGTTCCTCCCATTTCAATGTTGCTTAGCTGTCCTTGATTCAGCTGTTACACCTGGCCCATATCATTCAAAGACTTTTCTTATGAGAGATGGGAAAAACACTCTGCCTTGTATATTTTATGAAATAGTGAGTATTTTAAAGGTTGCAAACCTATACCAGTAAATTTCTGTCAGTAATTTCCTAGTACATTAAGCATTTGGTTTTAGTTCTCATATTACAGTTGTTTATTTGTTTAACTATGGAAAACCTGCGGTGTGTCAGGCTTGTGCTGGGTGCAAAGAATATAAGTGGGGTAGAAGTGGTAAGTGGCTTCTTCTCTCAAAGCACTTGTGACTTCAGGTAGAAAGAGATGCATACATGTCACACTGTGGTATGATAAATGACATGGTAGCAGTGTAGGCAGGATGCTATAGAAGTAGATAGGTAGGAGGAGGCAGATCAGACATGTATCACCAAAGATAGTAATCTGTATTCTCTGGGATATTTATGGACTAGTAAAAGTCAGGTAAACCACAGTGTGTTAGGAAGGTAAGAGTGCGTTTTAAGATAAAGCACCATGTATGAAGATGTGAAGCTAAAGAATCTGACTTGTTCAGGTATCTGCAAGTAGTATGTGATTGCTAAAGTACAGAGTTAGTAAGTAATGGGGTTAATGCAGTCTTGGGCTGGAACATAAATAAGAGACCTGGTGACAAAGAAGGATGGAGATTGCAGAGAATGCAGAGACCTTATAAGACATGACACTTGGTCCAAGAGTTTGTCCTTAAATTTTTGAAGTTTTATTTTTTTTATTAAAAGTGAAAGACAGTATGAAACCAAAAATGAATAGAAGAAAATAATAAAGATCAGACAGTGCAATCTCTTATCAAACTGTCAACATCATTTTTCATATAGATGACCATTTTGTTTCTTACATTTCTGTAAAAATAAAAAAAGAATCAGAATAGTCCAAACAACTATGATATAAGAACACAATTAGAGCTCCACCCCTCCCCAGTCCCATGACTTACCACAAAGTTACACCAATCATGAAAAAACAGCATTGATATCAAGATAGACAAACCACTGAAGTACCAATATCAAGTCCCAAAGATACCCACATATCAGACATTTGATTTCTGGCAAAGATAAAAAAGCAGTTAAGTGGAGAAAAGATAGTACCCTCAATAAATATACTGAAACAACTGGATATGTGCATGCAAAAAACCCAAACTTTATAGCACATCAAAAATTTCTGAAAACATCCGAAAGTCAACTCAAAATGGCTCACAGTGAGTTAGTTAAAGTGAAGGCAGATGTGGCCTGAGTCATTGTGTGGCTGAAGTCATTCTCTGGGACAAAAATACATGTTTTTTCCTTATCATGCTAATGAAACAATGCAATGATTATGCATGCATGACATATTTATTTCACTAATAAGTATGCTTTCAAGGTATATCCATTTAACTATAAAAATATCCAGCTTATCATTCTTACATGGCTGAATAGTATTCCATTATATAGAAATACCACATCTTATTTATCCATTCTTAAGTCAGTGGGCATTTAGGTTGTTTCTAAGGTCCGGCTATTACAAACTGTGCTGCTACAGAAATGGGTGCACATATATCTTTGTAGTATGATGTTTTTAATTCTTTCGGGAAAATACCCAGAAGAGGAATAGCTGGGTCGAATGGGACCTCCAATCCTAGTTTTTTGAGGAATCTTCACACTGATTACCACAGTGGTTGTACCAGTAAGCATTCCAACCAACAGTAGAGAATATTTCCTTTTCCTCCACAGCCCCTCCAGAATTTTTTATTGGTTGGTTTCTTAATACTAGCCATTCTTTCTGGGGTGAGGTGAAATTTTGGTGTTGTTTTAATTTGCATCTCTCAAATGGCCAGTGCTGTTGAACATTTTTTCACGTGTTTATTCGCTGTTTGTACTTCTTCATCTGAGATGCGTGTGTTCATCTCAGATGCCCATTTTTGGATTGAGTCTTTAAATCTGGAAGGACTGATTCTTTTTGAGTTCTTTATATGTTCTGGATAATAATCCTTTATCTGAGGAACAGCTGCAAACATTTTCTCCCACATAGTAGGTTGTCTCTTCTCACTCTGTTGGTTTCTCTTGCTGTGCAAAAGCTTTTCAGTAGTATGAGACCCCATTTGTTGATTGCTTGCAATAAGTCCTGTGTACTCTGGTCTTTGCCTATACCAGTGTCTTCAAGAGTTTTACCTACTGTCTTCCCGCAGATTTAATGTTTCTGTTTTAGTATTAACATCTTTAATCCATTCTGATTTTAGCTTAGTACATGGTGAAAGATATGGGTCTAGTTTTAATCTTAGGCATGTGGAAAGCCAGTTTTTCCAACACCATTTTTTTTTTTTTTGGTCTTTTTCGTTTTTATCGGTACCAGGGATCGAACTCATGACCACCTGCTTGCAAGGCAGGAACTTATGCCACTGAGCTAAACCACCAGCCCCTCCAACACCATTTTTAATTTTGAAATTGACCTCATTTCTGAAATCAGGAGAGACTTGGCTTCCAGGATTTATCATTTACTAGCTTGACCTAATAAGTTATTAGAAGTATGTGAACTTCATTTAAAAAGATGTAAAAAGGGAAGATGAGTTCCTACTTTGAAAAGTTGTGGCAATTAAATGATATAAATGTATAGTACCTGACTTACTATAGTGATAAAAACAGTACTTTTCATGTTAATTTCTATAATATATGGAATATTCTAGTTTGCATTTTAAAAGCTGTTATTGAAGTATGCAGTACAGAAATGTGCACAAATCATAACTGTACAGCTCTGTGAATAATCATAAAGTAGATGCTACCTAGATTATAATAAGTAAAACATTGTCATCACCCTAAACCTCCTGTATTATCTCCTACTATTAACTACCTCCTGAATCTTACCTGAAAGTAACTACTATCTCGGCTGGGTTTTTTTTTTTTTTTTTTTTTTTTGAGATAGGGTCTCACTATATTGTTCAGGCTGGCCTTGAACTCACTAGGTAGCCCAGGTTGGCCTTGAATTCACAGTGATCACCTGCCTCAGCCTCCCAATTGCAGGGATTACTGGTGTGCACCACTATGCCCAATGTATCATGACTTTTAATGTTATAAATTATCTTCTTTTAAACTATATATAAATATAGGGTGTATCTTTTTAAAATGTCTAGTTTCTTTCATTCAACACAGTGTTTGTAGGGTTCATTTATATTGTTGAATGTAGCTATAGTTCATTCATTTATATTGCTATGTATTATATTTTGTTGTATGAATATACCATGATGTAGCTTTCCATTTTCCTGTTGATGGGTACTGTGTTGTCTTCAGACTTACTGCTATTATGAATAATACTGTGCAAATATTCAGGTATATATTTTTTAGGCATGTGTATGCAATTCTGTGGGTTACATGCTTAGAAGAGCTGAATCATAGAGCATGTGTATGTCCTAATATAGTATTTTTCAAAAGATCATATCACTTTACACACTGACAAGCAGTGTAGAAGAGTTGTGCTTTTTCTGCATTCTTACTAGTGCTTGCTTAGCTTAGTGAGCCTTTTTTTCTAGTGGGTAAGTTTTAGTGCTTTCTCATTTCTCTGTGATTCCCTAGTGAGCAGTGAAGTTGAGCACCTTTTCATTTGTTTATTGGCCATTTTAGATACCTTTTTTTTGTGAAGTCTGTTCAGGTTTGTAACTCTTTAGAATTACTTATCTTTCCCTTATTGATATAAGGGAGGTTAAGAAAAACTGTTCTTGGTAGAATTTCTTTTTTGTGTTTATTATAAATATTTTCTCATATTTTCATTCTTAATGGTGGCTTTTGTGAAAAGAAATTCTGCATTCCCCACATAATTAATGCTTCTTACTGACCTTTTATTGAAAACGATTTCAGGGTGGCTTAATTTTATTTATGATTCAGAGATTTAGAGTTTGCTTTTTTAGTTTTTGTTTTTCTCCTGATTACTTGCCTTAAAAGCCTAGTCCTTTTGGGTCCTAGCCCTTAACCTGGAGTGGGGTAGGCATGGTTACTACAACTTCTTTCCTGGGAGCTTCAAAGTCAGTTTTTGGTTCTCCCAGCTCCGAGTCTGTCAGAAGTTCTGCTCAGTTTCTTAGGCTTTTAAATGGCTTTTTGTAATTGGCAGCTGTCTCAGAAGGGGAAGAGCCTTGATATGTCTCAGATACCTTTGAGGAGATTTTTAGTGAAATACTTTATCCAGCTAGTTGTTTTCATCTGGAGAGTTGAACTAAACCAGCTATACTGCCATCTATTAAAAATGGAACTCTAGCAATAGGGGTAGATAATGGGAAATTATTGCAGATTTTAAGGAGCAACATCTTGCTAGCTTGTAAGAAGTCCTATCCAAGATCAGTCTTTCTTCTGTGACAGGGCATCCCTATATATCTAGATACCACAGTCTTATGAGCAATAGGTTTTTGGTGAAGGAATTATAAACCTTAGGGTTCTGCCCATCTGTTTGACTGTATTATTAGTTAAAAATTGAAACTTAGGTGAATTAATAATTTTTAATATTTGTGTTTTGCAAAACAGGATCGTGAACTTCCAAGACTGATTAGAGGCCAAGTTCATAGATGTGTTGGAAATTATGATCCAAAAAGGAAGATTTTCAGATGTGTTTCTGTCAGACCAGCATCTGTTTATGAACAAAAAACTTTTCAAGCATTTGTTAAAATTGTAGATGCTGAGATGAGGTATTATACTAAAGTAATGAATGAAACTTAAGTAGCAATAAAGTGAGGGTTAAATAGTAAAAACTGAAGCATTTTGTTACTGTTTAATTTACTATTTTCATGGTTTTATAACAGTTGTTCCTCTGTATTTTGCTTCTTGAGTTAAAGTATTTAAATCATTTTATATGTGAAAAGTGTTTGAAAAATAATTTTTATTGTTTTTATTAAAATTGTGCATTTGGTAAAATTCAGTAGCCATTTTGAATAACAATGCTTGATATAAGGGAAATAGATATTCTCTAACATGGGATAACAATACATTGAGAGCCCCCAAACCAGTGTCAGAATAAAAGGGTGAAATGTTGGAAGCATTCTCACTGTCAGGAACAAGATAAAGGTACCCATTATCAGTACTGTTCTAAGCATTGTTCTGGACCTATATCGATGTAGTTCATCTGCTTTATGTATTTTTTCAATTCCACACACAACACATTTCTGATGTATAAAATACAAAGAAAAATGTTAGCTAATCAGGATTTAAAAAGATAGATTTCAGCCATGAAATTCATATATTTATATGGAGGCTACTCATCTTACACAGTTTGAATCTCAGTTCAACAGTGATATTAAAGCACATCCTGTGATCTTGTTTGGATATAAACTCAGTTCATTACATTTGCTCCCTTTTTTGCTTCTCTTATAACTTTCTTTTTTCTATCTTTTCTGCCTTTTAAAAATTTTAATGAGGAATAAAAATGATACAGAATTTCATATCAAGATAATAGGCAATTAACAATGGTTAAGATACTATGTATTATCTTCAAAGTAGTTGCTCAAATTACAAGATACAGGCATGCAAAACTGATAATACAATGTAAGCACAAACTGTTCTTCCAATGAACTAAAGAGTTAATAGTATAATTATGTTAGCTATCTTGTGTCTGTGTGCATATATATATTTTTTTCCATAAGGGATATATATTTTTTTCTTTTTTCACCCCTGCCTTTTCTTTCATCCTTTCTCACATCCCAGGTGTTCGTTACTTTTGAGCATTTTGTGTCTCATTCATGATATATATTGTAGATTTTGGATTTACTTACTCTTTCAGTTTCATACATTAGGGAGACAATATGATGTTTATACATGTGAGTCTGATTTATTTCACATTGAGCATGGTCTCTAGTTACATCCATTTACCTATAAAAGCCTCACATTTATCCTTCTTTATAGCTGAGTGGTACTTGTATAAAAATACCACATTTTTTTTATCTGTTCTTTGATTGATAGGCATTTGGGCTGTTTCCAAGATTTAAATACTAATTGTGCTGCTATAAACATGGGTGCATATTATGATATTAATTCAAGGAAGATACCCAGAATGGGGATATCTGGGTCAAATGGGACATCTAATTCTAGTTTTTTAAAGGAAATCTCCATACTGATTACCACAGTGGTGTATTAGTCTATACATTCACTAACAGTGGAGAAGAGTTTCTTTTCCCCACAGCCCTGCCAGAATTTGTTATTGGTTGATTTCTGAATGAGAGCCATTTTTTTCTGGGGTGAAATGGAATCAGTTTTTTATTTTAAAGAGAAAAAAGGCACAGAAAAATCAAATAGCAATCAAATAAAAAAGCCAAATGATAACAATACCACCAACAACAATAACAAAATGATAGTGATATAGGATTTTAAAACAAGATGATAGGACTTACAGTGGCTGTAATATTGCATAGTGTTATCTTCAAAGTAGTTGCTTAGGTTATTAGATACAGGCATGAAAAATTGATCGAACAATATGATTTCCTTTTGAGCAGTTTCTTTCCCTTCCACTATGTCTATTGTAACTTTTGGGTCTTATTTATTTTCAGCTTCTTACACCAATGAGAAAATACAGTGTTTATGCATGTGTGTCGGATTTATTTCACTTATGAGTATGATCACTAGTTGCATCCACTTAACTATGAAATTCTGGTTTATCCTTCTTTATAGCTGAGTTGCATAAAAATACCACATCTTATTTATCCTATCTCCAGTTGATGGGCATTTGGGTTGTTTCCAAGATCTGGATATTATAAATTGTATAGCCACAAACAAACATGGATGCACATATATCACTGTGGTATGTTTTCAGTTGTTCTGGGAAGATACCCCAATGAGGAATAGCTGGATCTAATGAAACCTCTAATTCTAGTTTTTTGAGGAATCTCCCCACTGATTTCCAGAGTGACTGCACATCTGTACTCCCACCAACAATTTAGAAGGGTCCCTTTTCCCCACAATCCCTCCAGTATTTGTTACATGTTGATTTCTTGATAGCCACTTCTTTCTTTTTTTTAAATTTTATTTAAGGCGAAAAAGGAAAAAAAAAGCAGAAAAAGGGTACAAGTTATACAGAATTTCAGAAAAAAAATAAACAGGAAATCACTAGTTAATGGATTACATATTGTCATCTTAGAAATATTTGTTCAAGTTACAAAATTAAAGCTTATATAGTAGACATTCAAACAGTGAGACCAAACAGTTCTGTTCAATGATCCAACAAAACTCGGTAATATCATTGTCTATCTTACACACTTAAATATACGTGCAGTTATATTGTTTAGAGCACTTTCTTTTCCTCTCTTTTGTACAATGACTATTACACACTTTGGGTTTTATTGCTCCCACAGTTCTTATTACTTTTTTGGAAGAGAGTAAAGCCAAATGTGACAGAACAGAGTCAGTCAAACCAAAGGGGTGGACATAATAGATAATGTAAAAACAATACAAGGTGATCAACAATGGTTACCATAATGCCTCCCGCTATCTCTAATAGAATTGCCTATATCATCAGTTATAATAAAATTGAACAAAACAGTAAAGAACGAAACCAACAAAACCAAACCATTGGAGACATTACAGGTCTTCAAAAGTAGATAATAGTCAACCAGAATGGGCGTCATAATGAATCCCACTATCTTCACAGCTGTTGCCTATACTTTCGAACCTGGTACTATCAAGCAAAACAGAATAGAGGAACATCAGTCAAAACAAGATGGTGAGAGCAATACAGGGTTTCAAATCAAGTTAATAGTAAATCAAAGTGGGTTACTATAATATATCCTATATTTAATTTATTTTTCCCTTAATTAAAAGGATAAAAATAAAAAATAATAAAATGGAGATTGAGGTAAAAGAGAGCATAACAACAAAACAGCGCAGATCAAAACATAACCGTTTAAGCAAAATAGTGTTTCACCACAAGATAATCCCGACATAAAAGTAGTTACCATATTGTCTCTTTCCTTGAATCTTTGGGTATAACTTCGTATACTGTAGCATCAAATATATCAAAACAATGTAAAACCATTTAAGAGAATGACAGTATTACAGGGTATTTAGGATCAACTAACAGAAAATGAACAATGGTTTCTGTATAATCTCCTTGTCTATAAAAGTTTTTGTTTATACTATCACATATAATAAAATCCAATAAGATACAACATGCTAAGACCAATGGAGACAGAAGAGCAAAAGCTTGATGAGACTTCAAAACAAGATGATACTAAATCAGCATTACCTATTATGATGTCATTTTGTCCAAAATAGCTGTTCCTATCATCCAATCTTCTCTGCCTCATTTCTGTTGAGCTCTTTTTCTGTCCTTAGTTGTCAGTTTGTCTTCTTCATTTTGTTTTCTGCTCCATTCATTGTGGCCTCTCTGCCACTATGTCTGGATTCTTCGTATTTTTCTTTTTTAGAATATCCTGCAGTATTCTCTGTAAAGTTGAATTGGTGGTTGAAAATCCCCCTAGTTCCTCTTTATCCTGGAAGCACCTTGTTTACAGTTGTGCAGGATATATCAATCTTGGCTGGAGGTTATTATCTTTCAAAGCTTGAATTATTTCCCCCCACGCTCTTCGTGATTTGATGGTTTGTGCTGAGAAGTCTACTGTAATTCTGATGGGTGTTCCCTTGTAAGTGATGTTTCTTATCTCTGACGGCTTTTAATATTCTGTTCTTATATTGGATTTCTGGAATTTTGATTATTATATGCCTGGGTGTTGCTCTGTTTGGGTTGTAGGTGGCTGGGGTCCTGAATGTTTCATACATCTGAGTATCTTTACCTTTTGCCAAATTAGGAAAAATTTCCTGGATTATTTCTGCGAGTAGCTTTTGTAGTTCATTTGTTTGTGTCCCTACCTCTTCTTTTATGTTCTTAATTCTTAAGTTATAGATCCTCTTATCATCTTCTTGTCTTTGTATTATTGCTGTTTGTTTCTTTGTTATTTTTAAGAAGTTTTTCATTTCATACTCCCATATTACAAATCTGGCCTCCAGTTCAGATAATCTATGCTTAGTTTCTTTCAATCTGTTATGCTAGCTTTCGATAGAGTTTTTAGTTTCCTGGTAATTTCTTTGAACCTGCTTCATGTATTCTATGCTTTCTCTATTTTCTCCATCAAACAATTCTCCCCTCTTTTTCTGTTCTTCCATTCTACCATCTGTTTTTTCTTGGGTGGTGCTTTAGTATTTCTCTAACTATTCTGCTTATGTCTAGCTTCAGGTCATTAATAACTTCATTCCTGAACTCATCTATGAGGCTCTGGAGATAGCCCTTTATGTCTATTGGTGCGGTGTCTGCTATTGCCTGTTTCTCAGGATTGGGGGCTGAGGGGCCTTTCTTGTTGCTCCCTCTTCCCATATTCTTTGTTCCTTATATATGCAAGCATGTATAGGAGGCCCAGCTTCCTTCCCTGTTGGCCACAGTCTGATTGAATTGTGCTGGGTCCCGCCCACCACAGCGCAGGGAGTTACGGACTGGGCAGCCTATGTGGGGCCCGCCCCTCCAGGTCACCCTCAGGTGCTGGGACCTGGGCTGTGCTAGCCTACTGAGTCTCAGCCAGCAGTGTCACCTAAGCTAGGCACTACTCACCAATCCTGCTTGAGGGGGAGATATGTGACTAAAGTCACTATAGCACCCTGTTCCAGCAAGTCTGCCCAGTCCCAGAATGTCCTCTGTTGGCGCCTCCTAGACTGTGGAAGAGTCCCAGTTTCTCTCACTCACCGGAGGTTGATGCACGGCTCCCCACCCATCGCGCTCTCAACTCTGTTTAACGATTCACGTTCTCAGAGCTTTCACACGTCTCTCTCCCTGCTGAGCTGATTCAGACGCAGCAGTGGCAGCTGGAAACCCAAATCGCAGTTTCCAATGGCGCGGGCTCCAGCTTCCATGACGAGGCTTTATCTATTCCTGTTATAGCACCAGGATTGCATTCCCAGTTGGTTTCTCTCAGCCCAGTTCGTTCTTGGGTCAGCAGGGCATATCTCCTCTCTTGCTTAGGATTCCTCACTCTGCACCATTCCTGGATCCTAAGCTGGGTCTTTCAGAGAGCCTCTGTAGCTGCTGCTATCTGTCCGCCATGTTCTCCTGGGCGATAACCATTCTTTCTGGAGTGACATGATATCTCAGTGTTGTTTTCATTTGCGTTTCTCAAATAACCAATGAGGTTGAACATTTTTTCATGTATTTACCATTTGGATTTCTTCATGTGAGAATTGTGTATTCATCTCAGATGCCCATTTTGGCAGCAGGACTCACTGAGGGTTGCCAATGGCTGCTGGTCTCTGAATCCAGACTTCTGGTCCCTGTGGGTTTCAGAGATGGTTTCAGCGTCTGGGAGGCTCACTAGGTGCAGCTTCCCAGTCCCCACAAACGTCACCTATAGGTTCTGGGTGTGGGCATGTCACTGGGTGCATACTCAGTCCCTGCAGGCCTCACTGTTGGCCCTGAGTGACTACATGTCATTGGGCATAGAATCCTGGTGTCCATAGGCCTCAGAAATAGTTTCCTGGTGTGGGCGAGTCACTGGGTGCAGAGTTTCAGTCCTCTATGTGCCTCATTGAGGGCTTCCAAGTGACTGCCGGTCTCTGGGCACTGATTCCTGGGCCCCGCGGGCTTCAGAGCTGTTTCCTGGGTGTAGACAGGTCACTGGGTGTAGGCTCCTGGCCCCCATGTACCTCAGAGATAGTTCCTGGGTGTGGGTGGGTCACTTGGTGCACCTTTCCAGTCTCTATGGGCCTCACTATGGGTTCCTATGTGACTCCTCTTTTTGGATGGACTGCAGTTATGTCCCAGTGGAGGTGCTTTCTGTCTCTTTTTTCCTTTCTGTCTCTCTGTCTCTGTCTGTCTCTCTCTCTCCCTCCCTCTCTGTTTATAGGATAGGAAATAGATGAAATAGATTACCTGTCCCCTAAAATGTTTTAACCATAGGCAGAAAGATCCAAATTTTAAGTTTATGAATTTGGTTTTCTCCTACTAATCACAACAAGTCTTCAGCCATACTAACCTGTCATTTCTCAGTCTTAAATGCTTCTCTCATCTGCCTTAACATAAACTTAGTTTATATATTTTAATCACATTTGTCTCAAGAAAAATTTGGCACTTCATGAATTTGTGTGTTACTCTTGGGCAGGCCACTTAACATTATTATTTCAATTTTTGTATATATGCCATTGAAGCGAACACATCTCAGGTAGTTAATGAGAATGTACTCTGTGTCAAGCACTATTTTAAGTGCTGGCGACAAAGCAATAAGAAACATAATAAAAATTTGGAATACCAGAAAGAGTGGTATAGAATGTATATACTTTGAACCAGGAACACACAGGTGCTGGTTCTTCCATAGTCATGATCCACAGTGTGGGAATCTAAAGGGTGGTAGTGATTTAAGCAAAGATGGTGGATAACAGCTGGCTACAGAGGTACCCTGAGACAGTCAACTTAGAATTCAACATAATATAGTGTGAGGAGCCCTGAACAGAGGGAGATGAATTCTCTTGTCCCAAGAAGAAACTAAGGTGAGAAGAACCAATCAAACATACAGCCCCAGTGCTATTATTGGAACAGCTAAAGGTTCAGTGCCCCCGCTGCAGTGGGTGACTTGCCGAGCCGTCTGAGGTCCCGCCACTTTGACTCACTGGAGGTGCAGTCATACTGAGGTCAGGGGTTGGCCAGCCGAATGGAGAGCTGAGCTGGTAGGAAGCCTGCATTGACCTGTGGTGAGTGATGGGAGTGGAGTCATTCCACAGAAAAGGGGGCTCTGGCAGACCACATTCTGGGACCTGGCAGGACTGGCAAGTACAAGGGGCAACAGTGACTTGTTCCCTTGGAAAGTTGTTCCCTCCCCGAATGGGATTGGAGTGAGGCAGGCCTGGGTCATGCAATCTGGCTGAGACCCAATAGGTTATCTGAAATCAATTCCCTCTAGTGGCAGCGCACACTAATGCAGTGAAGGCTTCAGAAGTTTGACCTGGAGGGGAGGTGGTACACAGTAATATAGTGTAGGTCTCAGCAGTTTGACTGATCCAGAGGTGAGGGGCCAGCATACTCTGCCCCTGTTTGCAACTCACTAGCACACTGCGGTGGGAAGGGTCACCTAGCCAGCATGCTTCAGAAGAATTGTAACCAACAAAGAAAGACACTGGGGTCTCCTGGAAGAAACAAAAAAGATAGGAAGAGGAAGCAAAAACAAAAACTCCCCAGGTCCCAGCTCTGAGAATATTGACCCAGGACAGGTAAATATAAAGGAGAATGAGAACAACAAATAAGCAATATCAGACACAGCACCAGTGGACATAAAGAGATATCTTCAGGACCTCATAGATGAGTTCAAAAGTGAAATATTTAGCCAAGTAAAGCAAGATATAAGAAGATTAATAAAAGAGATGCTAAGCACCCCTCAAGGAGACACAGATGGAAGAAGGGGGAACTCACACAAAGGAGAGAACCACTTGATGAAGAATATAAAGAAAAAGAATACATAAAGCAGATTCAAAGAAATCACCAGGAAATTAAAAACTCCATGGAAAGATGGCAAATCTGCTTGAAAGAAATTAAGGATAGATTATCCAAACTGGAGGGCAGTTTTACAATGTTATGAAAGGAAAAACTTTTAAAAATAACAAGGAAACAAGCAGTAGCAATATAAAGGCTAAAAGATGATAAGAGGATCTATAACTTGATAATAAAGAATGTGAATGAAGAAGCAGGGGTACAAACAAAGAAACTACAAAGGCTATTCACAGAAATAATTAAGGAAAACTTCCCAAACATAGGAAAAGTAAATGATATTCTGATATATGAGGCATACAGAACTCCAGCCACCTACAACCAAAACAGAGCTACACCCAGGCATATAATAAGATTCCAGAAATTCAATATAAGAGCAGAATATTAAAAGCTGTTAGAGACAAGAAACAAATAACCTATAAAGGAAGGCCCATTAGGATAATGGCAGACTTCTCAAAACAAACCAAGTCAAGAAGAGCCTGGAGTGAAATATTCCAAGCCCTGAAAGAAAATAACCTCCATCCCAGATTGATATACCCTGATAAACTGTGTCTATAAATTAATGGAGAAATAAGATGCTTCCAAGACAAAGAAGAACTTGGGAAATTCACAACCACTAATCCAACTCTACAGAGAATACTCCAGGGTGTTCTAGAGAGAGAGAAAAGTACTAGGATTCCAGGACCTGTGGCAGAGAGGCTTGAATGGATGGAGCAGAAAACAATGAAGAAGATAAGCAGACAACTAATGGCAGAAAAAGCATTATAGTAATGAGGCAGAGAAAGTTGGTTATAATCTCTAATACAGATGGCCTTGATACACTACGTTTTAAAAAAAAAGAACCACATGTGGAGTAGATCAGAAGGTAGGGTCCACCAAAGTGCTATGTATAGGAAATACAATTAACATGAAAAAGAGTACATGGACTGAAAATCAAATGTGAGAAAACAATGCTCTATGTGACAGAGAACCAGAGAGTAATAGGGGCAACTAGACAAGTATTTGTGGATAGGTTGCAAAGACAGACTTTAATAAGTAAAGGAATACCATTAGAGATCAAGTCCAGGATACAGAAGGTTCAGAACCACTTAGGTAAATAGCAGGTTGTGCCCCCCCACCCCAATTTAAAACCAAGGGTCTTGGTCAGACCCCAAAATGCACGGTGTACCCTGGGGAAGTGAAAGGGGAAGGAGAGTCTTTAAAAAGATGGCAGCTGTGGGATGCAATGAAAGCCGTCCTCAGAGGAAAATTTATTGCACTGAGTTCCCACATCAGGAAAACAGAACGAGTACAAATAAATAACTTGATGCTACACCTCAAACAGCTAGAAAAAGAAGAGCAAGTCAAGCCCAAAGCCAAAAGAAGAGAGGAAATTATAAAAATCAGAGCAGAAATCAATGCAATAGAGACTAAGAAAACAATCCAAAGAATCAATGAATCAAAGAGTTGGTTCTTTGAAAGAATAAATAAAATCGATAAGCCCCTAGCCAACCTTATTAAAAAAAGGGAAGAAAAAGCTCAAATTCATGCAATAAGAAATGAAAAAGGAGAAATCACTACAGACCCAATAGAAATACAGAGGATCATCAACACCTATTTCAAAAACCTCTACTCTCAAAAGTTTGATAACACAGAAGAAATAGACAGATTCTTAGAAGCATATGAAGTACCAAAGCTAGATCAAGAGGATGTAAAACTGTTGAATAACCCAATCTCTGCTAATGAAATTGAAAATGCAATTAAGTCCTTACCCACCAAGAAGAGCCCAGGCCCAGATGGATTCACTGCAGAATTCTACAAGAAATATAAAGAAGACCTAATGCCGACACTCCTCAAACTATTCAATGAAATTGAAAGGGAAGCAATCCTTCCTAAGTCATTCCTGGAAGCAAATATTACTCTAGTACCAAAACCTGAGAAAGACCTAACTATAAAAGAGAACTATAGACTGATCTCCCTAATGAACACAGATACAAAAATCCTCAATAAAATATTGGCAAATAGGATCCAGCAAATCATCAAGAAGATTATACACCATGACCAAGTGGGATTCATCCCAGGAATGCAAGGATGGTTCAACATACGTAAATCAATAAATGCAATCCACCATATCAATAAAGCCAAAAATAAGAATCACATGATCATTTCTATAGATGCCGAAAAAGCCTTCGGTAAGGTCCAACACTTATTCATGATAAGAACTTTACAGAAAATTGGAATAAATGGTCTTTACCTCAATATAATAAAGGCCATTTATGACAAACCAACAGCCAGCATCATACTAAATGGCCAAAAATTGAAAGCCTTTACTTTAAAATCGGGCACAAGACAAGGATGTCCTTTATCACCACTCCTATTTAATATAGTACTGGAAGTACTAGCCAGAGCAATTAGGCAAGAAAGAGAAATAAAAGGGGTAAAGCTAGGAAAAGAAGAAGTTAAATTATCATTGTTTGCAGATGACATGATACTCTACATAGAAGACCCCCTAAACTCCATTGAAATACTCTTAGATACAATAAATAAATTCAGTAATGTGGCTGGATACAAAATCAATACTCAGAAATCAATAGCATTCCTATACATGAACAACAAAATTACAGAGAGGGAAATAAGAGAAACTGGACTATTCACATTAGCAAGCAAAAAAATGAAATATTTAGGAATTACTCTTACGAAAGAAGTGAAAGACTTATACAGTGAAAATTATAATACACTGAAAAAGGAAATTGAAGATGATCTCAGAAAATGGAAAGACATCCCTTGCTCATGGATAGGAAGAACAAACATTGTGAAAATGGCCATTCTCCCAAAAGTGTTATACAGCTTCAATGCAATCCCAATAGAAATACCATCAACATACCTTATAGATCTAGAGAAATCACTCCTAAATTTCATCTGGAACCAGAAGAGACCTAGAATCGCAAAGGCAATTCTAAGCAGCAAAGACAATTGTAGTAAAATCAACATGGTATTGGAATCAAAACAGAGCCGAAGATCAGTGGAATAGATTAGAAGATACAACCACAACTACAAACACACTCAACCACCTTATCTTTGATAAAGGAGCCAAGCAGGTTCACTGGAAGAACGACAGTCTCTTTAATAAATGGTGCTGGAAAAACTGGCTCTCCATTTGCCGAAAACTAAAGCTAGACCCATGTCTATCACCATGTACTAAATTAAAATCTAAATGGGTCAAAGATCTGAATATTAAAACAGAAACACTAAATCTATTGGAAGACAAATTGGGTAGAAACCTTGGAGACATAGGAGTAGGTAAAGAATTCATGAACAGGACTCAAACCGCACAGGAAATACTTCCCAGAATCAATAACTGGGACCACTTCTTATTAAAAAGTTTCTGCATGTCAAAAGAAATCTCCAGCATAGTGAAAAGAAAACCCACAAACTGGGAAAAGATTTTAGTGAACTCTCTCTCAGACAAGGGCCTCTTGTCTAAAACATATAAAGAATTAAAGAAACTCAGACCTCCAAAATTCAAAGATCCAATCCAAAAATGGGCATCTGAGATGAATACGCAATTCTCAGATGAAGAAATGCAAATGGCAAATAAATACATGATAAAATGCTCATCATCACTGGTCATTAGAGAAATGCAAATTAAAACCACACTGAGATACCATCTCACTCCTGAAAGAATGGCCTGGATCAAGAAAACCAACAACAGGGGCTGGAGGTTTAGCTCAGCGGCATAAGCACCTGCCTTGGAAGCAGGCAGTCGTGAGTTCGATCCCCGGTACCGATAAAAACGAAAAAGCCAAAAAAAAAAAAAAAAAAAAAAAAAAAAAAAAGAAAACCAACAACAACAAATGCTGGAGATGCTGTGGGGAAAAAGGAACTCTCCTGCACTGTTGGTGGGAGTGTAGACTGGTGCAGCCTTTGTGCAGGTCAGTCTGGAGATTTCTCAAAAAGCTGGGATTGGAAGTCCCATTTATTCCATCTATTATTCCACTTCTAGGCATATTCCCAGAAGAACTGAAAGCATCATACCACAGTGATATATGTGCACCTATGTTTATAGCCGCACAATTTGTAATCGCCAGATCTTGGAAACAACACAAGTGTCCATCAACTGAGGAATGGATAAAAAAGTGGTGGTATTTCTATACAATGGAGTATTATTCAGCTATAAAGAAGGATCACGTTGAGATATTTATCAATAAATGGGCGCAGCTTGAGACCATACTCATAAGTGAAATAAATCAATCTCGCATGTGTGAATACCGAATAGTTTCCCTAATGTAAGTAATGATTCAAATATATAAAAATATGTGGTAATCATGATTCCCCATTAGGTGGCCTTGAAGCCTTATAAAGTTTTCACTCATTAATTAGAAAGGCTTTATTCTGGGCTTCTTGATACGGAAATATTTGAAGCTATAGTATATGAAGTTTTATCCAAATATTTCAAAGAAAAAGACATACACTATGGTAACTACTATTAAGTCGGGTTATATGGTGGTGAAGTGCTAGGTTGCTGAAACAGTCATGCTTTGACCTCTATTGTTATATTGTTATGTCCTGTTTTATCTCAATCTCCCCCTTATTTTTTTAAAAAAAATTTATTTAGTCATTTCTTATGTTTGTCTTAATTAAAGAAAAAATTTAAAAAATTAGGATATATAAATAGTAACTCTTTTTGATTTCCTATTAACTTGTTTTGAAGTCCTGTAATACTCCCACGATCTTGTTTTGATTGATTAGACTCTGTTCCATTCTATATGATAGTATCAAGTTTGAAGACATAGGCAACTACTTTGAAGGCAATAAGATTCACTAAGATACCCATTCTGGTTTGACTATTGTCTTCTTTGGAAGTCCTGTAATGTTTACAATGCCTAAGTTTTATTGGTCTCGTTCTCTACTGTTTTGTCCAACTTTATAATATCTAATGAGATAGACAATTCTTTTTAAGGAAACAAGAGACAACGTTGATAACCATTGTTGATAACCTTGTACTCTGTTCTACACCATGTGCTATGTCTATCCTTGGTTTTGACTGACAGCTTTGTTTTGCCATATTTGACTGTATTCTCTCCCCCCCCAAAAGTAATAAGCACTAAGGAGTAATAAAATCCAAAATGTGTAAATTTTGTTGTAAAAAAGAGAGGGAAAAAAAAAGAAAAAAAAAAGAAAAAGAGCTCTAACGGATATAACAGCAAGTGTGTTTAGGGGTGTTAAATAGCTGACTATATCAATGTTTTTGGATCGTTGAACACAGCTGTTTGCAGTCTCTCTGTTTGAATGTACACCTTGTATTCTTTGATACTGTGATTTGAGCAACTATTTTCAAGATGATAATATGTAATCTACTAACAGGTGATTTCTTACTGTTATGTTTTTTTTTTTGTAGTTCTGTATTACGTGTACCCTTACACCGCTTTGTTTTGTTTTGTGTTTTTCTCTTTTTCCTGTTAAATAAAAAAAAATAAAAAAATGGCAGAAGATATTGTTAACAGTGTATCAGGATTTAAAACCCACATTACTTGCACCACCCTGCTTAGATAGATTTTATTCTGTCCCAGTTTGTCTACTTGCTTTAGATTTGAGGGCACAGATAGCTATCCCATAAACATCAGGATAGAGCACAATAATCATCTTTAATTTCCTATTATCTTGATTTGGAGCCCTGTATGACTGATACTGTTTTATCATGACTGATCTTAGTTAAATCTGGTTTGTTTGATTGCTGTTTGGTATCAACAGATTTTATTCAAAACTGATATGATTGATAGTACCAAGTCTGAGAGTATAGGCAACTATCCTGGAGATGACATGACTCTATGATACACATTCTGGTTTGATAACTGCCTGTTTTTGAAGTTTTATACTATATACAAGGTTACATTTTTATGAATACTGTTATGTACTGATATATTCAATTATACTATGTCTGATGATATAGCCAATTCTATTGAAGATAACAAGAGACAACACAGGAACTATGGTAGAACTCCTTGTACAATGGTCTTATATGTCTTTTTCATTTCATGTGTTTATAGGACTATGTTTTGCTTTGTTTTGTTTCTCCCTCTAATATAGAAAGGATATAAATACATGTTAAGGCTCATACATGTGTAGAATCTATGAACAGTTTATGAGAACTGATCATATGACACATGATGAAATGAACAGATACTTTGAAGAAAAAGAGACACTAAAGTACCCAGTGCTGATACTGGAGTGTCATAATATGACACCCAGCAATAGTGTTATTCTTTGTTCAGAGTGATATTAGCCTGTTTGGGTTTGTTCAGTCTCAACGTAATTGAAGATATGGATAACTGCATGTATGTTTAAGAGTATAGGATTGATAACCATACTTCTAAGTTTTTGTTGGATAGTTGAACAGAACTGGTTGCAGTCTCACTGAATCCCCACTTTATATGCTCCACTTTAGTATCTTGAATAACTATAAGAGGACAATCTGTAATCATCAACTAGTGATTTCTTACTGTTCATTTTTTTCTTTGAAAGGATGTATTATTTCTATCCATTTTCTGTTTTGTTTAGTCTTTCTTTAAATAAGATTTTTTTAAAAAGGTGGTAGCAGGACTGCTCGCAGTATTAGGCTAGCATGTAATGTGCACACAGAACTTTTGCTTCCCATTTTAACAATTTTGAGTTCTGTTGGTTTAGATATCTTACTTTCTTTCTTATCCTGGGATATTGAAAAAGCATAACCTAAGGAAAGTTTTATTTTCAAGTAGTTTAACTGAGAGTTGTACTTCATTGGGAGAAGTGAGAGATAGAGGAATGTTAAATAAGGGAGAAGAGAAACCTGACACTAGGGTAGTTCACTGTCTTGGCAACACTAGGAGTGACTAAACCTAGAGCCACCAACATTTATCACCTCTATATTATAAGGGTTGGTCTATAAGGCTGACTCCCTTTCAGGCTCTGTATACATAAGTTTCAGCTGATTCTCCAGTGTATTCCCTACGATGGAAACCAAGCAATCCAGTGGTAGGACACAGGAAACAGCATTCCTGAGGGAATACTGTTAGATTGCATCTACACAAGTCTGACTGGAATTGTACAGAACTGCTTGCTACAGCTGTGTCTAGCATGAGACATGGTGGCTGAGAGAAATAAAGTGGAATGCAAGAAGTGGCTTATACAACTCTCAAGGAAGGAATACTTTCACCAGGAACACTTCAGTGGTCCCATTCTACCAGAAGTTGGGATTGACAAGCAGCAATTCAGGTTCTTTGTGTTACTGAACCAACAAATAAGGCTCTTATACTGTCTGAGGTCATTCAATCCCTGTTAACAGTGGAAATTCGCATTTCTTTACACAACAAAGAAAGAAAAGACCATGTCTGACACACAAGTTTTTTTTTGAGTAGACACTTATAATAGCTCAAATAAAGGAAAAACACAAGGAGTTAGATTCCCAAGGAACGAACACTTAATTTAGCTGAAGTGATGAAAAAAGACAATATAAACACAGAAGGAGTTATAAATGCAAACTTATTCTCATACTCAATTGCCTTTTGGCAGTAGGAAGGAATCTGATATGTGCAAGCAAACTGGTTGGGATGATGGTAATAGATTCTTAAGTTTTTCTTGGAGAAATAAGGATCTAGCAGTAATTCAATAGTATGACAGACTACAGTGATTATTTTGACCTGAAGAAGAATTAAACATGATCTGGGAGCATTCAATTTTTCTCTTATTCCCGTCTTCCTACTATATTTGCATAGGTCTGAATCATAGATTCTGATCCTTGTAAATGACATGTTTATCTCTCCAGTGGAGAGACGGAGTGTGTTCATGGGCAGCTCAGTTGTAGAAAGTCTTCCACTCTTGTATTATTTCCAAGATATGTGTCTCTCATGATCTCTATTCAGAAGACCACTATGGTTTCTTGTCCACAAGGATATAAGCTCTTACACTTCTAAGATATTTTAGAGCCTTCACAGTGTAGTCCCTGATTATTTTCATGGTATCGCCAACTGTTCTTTACTTCCTAAAGTGTAGGTTCCAGTTACCAGGACTACTGCCCATTCTCTACACAGGCAATAAGTAAGCATCCTTCCATGAGCTTTCTTTATCCCCACTTTTTCTCAAAGTGTAGTCTGATATGATCAGTAATCAGTCAGTACAGAAGACTGAGTTTGCCCTAGGGAGGTCTTGGCTAATTATTTTGTCTTTAATGAGATCTTCCAGGATCCAGATTCCTTTGAGATGCTAAGATCCTTAGGTCCAGGATGAGCCGAGCGAGAAGTGTGAACAGGGCAGTGCAGTCATAGTTGATGGCTTCAGAGGCTTCTATTTTCCGTGCCTACACGGTATAAAGGAGAACAGGATTTGGATCAAGACCCTGCAGTTATCCTTAGATAGCCTGGGTAAGTTTGTAGGAAGGTAAATAAGCTATGCGTTAGTGTCCTAACCTCTGAGTCCTGATTTCTCAGGCTTTTTCATATTCTGAAGGATACTTTCCAGATATGGTAACTTTCTCTTTTCTTTGTCTCCAAATACATTTACATGTTGTAGAAATATTTATTAATAATCATTTACAAATATTTTATGAACAATAACATTTGTTTTTACCATGTAATGAATTCTCACAAGGTTATATCATTTCAAAATAATATCTCTGTGAGACTGGACTTTTAATCCAGAGGTTCTTTGAATATACAGTTGAATTACTTAGGGGGCTTTAAGATGCTACAGACAGGCTGTCTTGAAAAGATTCTAATCACTTTTATTGGGGATCACACAGAAATCCATACTTTTAAAAAATGTATGGTTTTACTGCTCAAAGTATGGCTCATACACCAACAGAGTTAGCATCGCCAAATGTAAAAATAGAACTTCTAAAATGTAGAATTTTAGGCCCAACACCAGACAGAGCTACTAAATCATAACCATCATTTAACAGAGTAGCCACGTACTTTATATGTAAATTAAATTCTGGAAGCTCTGCCCTTTGTGATTTTTGTGTGTAGTCCAGTCTTAGAACTACATAAGTCTGAGGACACAGGGGTGAGGTGTGGAAGGTGGAAAGCACCATTCACAGGAGCACTGAAACTCATGTGCCTGACAAGGGCACCGTGTGCAAGTGCTGTCTTCATGGTGTATAATTCCTGCTAAGACCCTTGATGAGCCTCGCTCATTTCTCAGGGAAGCAACATTTTGAGAAATATGTTTAATTTCATTGATCATTTTCCTAATTGTAGCAAATAAATGTGATATATGAATGTGAAAAAAGATCTAGTAATAGTTTACATGGCTAGATTAAAACAATATGGCAGGGAGAAAATTCTAACAACTGGACTGTTATGTTTCCATGTGGAAGGAACTTTCTTATGATCCTTCATGGCCTTCAACTTTCCTAGCTCTGAGGTACCTAAGTGTGGATATCTGTAGACAAACTGTAATGAGGTCTCAAAAGTATAAATTATCCTTATTTTTGTCTTTCCCTAAATTTCAGAGCCTTTTTATTAGATTAATATTTCTCATATTATCCATGAATAGTCTGAATATAAACATAAGGAAAAAAATGTTAATGTGGTCACATACACATCCATGCCACATTTTCTGGTTATTTAGAATGAAGAGTAGGCAGGAATTTTGTAACAATGTTTCAAGAGTTGGTGTGGCATGGTTCAAGGCAGTGAGTTCTGACAGGATTTAGTAGGAATAGGGATTCTATTTTAAGTGAGATTTTGCTAGATTACACTCAATGTATGTCATAGCCTGGAGGATGGCCAGCAGGCTATCATGAAACACTGGCCATATCCAGGCCCTGTGCTGTGTATAGGCAGTCATGAAGACAGGCATCACCTTTCTTGAGTGGACATGAAAGTGACCTGTAAATAGGTGATCAAAGGAGACAGAAGCTGTGTGGGTTCCAGGAAGAGAAAAGTCAGCGCCTCCCGTGAGCCTACTGGCTGTAGGGCTGAGAATCAAATCTATCCCTCTGCCTATAACAACTGGTCGGTTTGGAGGACCAGCTGAGCTGATAGCAAAGGTACAAAGTGTAAATAAACGCTCATATTGTTTGGTTAATTTTGTAGGCCAGGCCAGCTTGCTGAGCCTTTATTGGGAGGATGATCATGAAATTTAGCAAATACGGGGGATTTCCTTTTATCTTGCCTTTGAAATCCAATATTATTCTGACTGTTTGGGTTTGTTCTGCTTAATTGTTTTGCTTTATTCAACATTCTGTTTTATTTTTGGTTTGATTTTGCTATACCTGATGGAATGAACAACTATTATGGAGATAACAAGGTATACAATGGTGGCTATTGTTATTTTCCTAGTATCCTGCTTTGAAGTTCTGTACCAGTTTTGCTGCTTTGTTTTGACTGGCTTTGTTCTGTTTTGTCTTGTTGGATTTTATTATCTTTAAAATAAAAAAATAGGTGATCAAAGGCATTGAGTGCTATGAGATGAGCACATGATGCTGTGGGGACATAGCAGCAGGTGTTACAGGGATCCCTAAGTTTAACTGAGAACAAATGACACATAATGTACCCAAAGTTAGGAGTAAGTGAGGCGAAGGGAGGGCAGATGAGAGATGATGTCAACCAGGAGCAAGAGAAAATGGGAAAGATTGGAGTCAAGAAATGACTTAGGAGCCAAACATTGCTACATAAGGGCTGAGTTACTGGTTCAGATGTGACTGTGGAAGTAGATGAAAGACAGATCATGAGACATCTTTTTCTTCTACCTTTAAAAGAATTTTACCGTTATCTTAGGAACAGGAAAAACCCATGAAATTTCAGCAGGTCAGTGACGATCAGATTTTCACCTTATTTCGCCACAGTGTGAAGACATTGAAATGAAGCAAGTGTGCAAACAGGAGAGGTGAAACAATAGGCTGCTCTAATCATCCAGACATATTGTCAGCCTGAGACAGAGTGGTCCATTCAGACAAGTGGATAAGTTAGAAAGGGTAAAGTTCAGGAATTATCAGGCTTTCTAGACTAAATGTTTATGGAGTAGGAAGAGCTCTCAGAGTTTGACTTGATCCTAGATTCCTTTCACTGAATTTTGAGAGACTGGAGGGGATGGACTGGGAGATGGGAAGAGTGAGTTATGATTTCATTTAGCATCTGTTAAGATGAAAATGGTTTTGATTTGTCTATGGAGAGATAGTCAGTAAGCAGGTGGTAACAGAGGGCTGAAGGTGATAGAGAAGTTTGCACATGAAGTGTGAATGGCAATTGATGCCATAGGAATAGGTAAAATATCTCAGTGCCGTGTCTGTGGAATTATAAGGAACTAGGGTTTTGTACAAAGCCCCCCAAACAGTGATATATAATAAATTGTTAGAGAAGAAAAAAAATGCAACTGTTTAAAATGAAATAGCCATGGAGATATCAGATGACTGTGTGATCACACAAAAGCTAATCCATCAGAATGTCTAGAAAAAGAAGGGTCAATTATATAATATGATGAGAAGAAATTGAATCTGAGAAGTGACTCAGATTTAATTATGTGGCATGTTTTGAATTGTAGATTGTTTTGGATATAGAAGGTGAGATCAATTACTGCATAGTCTCTTAGGAGACGTAAGTATCATAGAAATATGTTTATTTGGATTTTAAGGGACCCTTATTATTTTCTCTTAAAGATGCCAGAGACAGAATGAAAGGAAGGAATCAAACTCTCCTCTCAGAGTTCCTCCTCCTGGGTCTGCCTCTCCAGTCCAAGTATGAAATCCTGTTCTATGGCCTGTTCCTCACCATGTATCTTACCACCATCCTGGGGAACCTCCTCATCATCATCCTCATACAACTGGACGCCCATCTCCACACACCCATGTATTCTTTTCTCAGCAACTTGTCCTTCTCTGACCTCTGCTTTTCCTCTGTCACAATGCCCAAGTTGCTGAAGAACATGCAGAGCCAAGTCCCATCCATCCCTTATGCAGGCTGCCTGACCCAAATGTACTTCTTCTTGTTTTTTGGAGATCTGGAGAGCTTTCTGCTTGTGGTCATGGCCTATGACCGCTATGTGGCCATCTGTTTTCCCCTGCACTACACCAGGATCATGAGCCCCAAGCTGTGTGTGTGCCTGGTGATGCTGTCCTGGGTGCTGACCATGTTTCATGCCCTGTTGCACACCTTACTCATGGCCAGATTGTCTTTCTGTGGGGACAATGTGATCCCCCACTTCTTCTGTGATATGTCTGCACTGCTGAAGCTGGCCTGCTCTGACACTAGTATTAATGAGGTGGTGATATTCATCATGGGAGGCATCATTCTTGTTATTCCATTTCTCCTCATTATTGTTTCCTATGCACGAATTGTATCCTCCATTCTCAAGGCCCCTTCTGCTCAGGGCATCCGTAAGGCTTTCTCCACCTGTGGTTCCCATCTCTCTGTGGTGTCACTGTTCTATGGTACAGTCATTGGCCTGTACTTATGTCCATCAGCTAATAATTCCACTGTGAAGGAAACAGTAATGGCTCTAATGTATACTGTGGTAACTCCCATGCTGAACCCCTTCATCTACAGCCTGAGGAACAGAGACATGAAAGAAGCCCTGGGAAGAATCATTTGTAAGAAAATGTTCTTTTGTCCATAATATTAATATTTGTAATTATAATACAATTTTTTTGGTTGATACATTAATTTCTAAATATTATTCTTGACTTTTTTCGCTACTAGGGAAGTTTCTATGCAAGCAAAATATTACATAAATGTCCAGTAAGTAAAAAAAAACTGAAATGAAGATGTGTAGTTGATATAGATAGAAGTTCTCAGTGACATTCCAGGGAGGTTATCCTATTTCTTAATTCCAGGTGATCCTGAGCAACTTGAATGTAAAAAATTTTGTTGAAACCTGCCTGTAGGTATTAAACCACTAAATTATTATGTGTTATCTTTGAAAACCACCTTTAATTGATATTTTAACCTATCATGCCAATACTAATTCCCAAACATCAGTTTCCTACTCCTTATTCTAAACTACACAATTAACTGTTGAATAAAATACTTCTAAGTATTCCCATCATTCTGTCTCTCAATCTTTTTTATACTCTTTATTTTAATGTTTAAATTGTTTTCTTTTAAAAACTTGACCTTAACCTGAAATAAACTTTTACCTTTCTTTGTTTTGGTAGTTTAATTTGAATTTGGGTAGAAACTCAATCATATCTGGGGCCCTGAAGTTGTCCCCTTAAAGATGCTTATCAACTCTTTAATAATCTGTTTTCTTTCCTTGTTATTTCAGAGTTTATCAACATACTTTGTATCCATGATCTTATTTATTGTTGTGAAAAGCCAGCAATGAAAAGCAGTCTTATTATAGTGTTAAAGATTGAAAAATGTGGAATTTGAACTTTTAAAGTCCCAAAGTGGGTCAGCAACAAATCTTTTCAGGGTCTGTCTTTTATTACTATATATATGGTACTGTCTAGGTTTTCAGCCTTGGTCCATTAATTTTGTTGGTGTCTTCCTAAGTGATGACATCCAAGCTTGTTTCAATCTTCTCCTCCAGGTACCAGTTTGTATTCTCATCTACCAGTGGACATCTTCACTTGATGCTTTATGACATGTACATACATAGAACTCTATGATTTACCCATATTTTATTGTTGTTATATATTATATTTCTTGATTTGTACTGTCTTCCAGGTAGTTACCCATGTGTATGTCTGTGATGTGCATGTTTGTATGTATGTGTGTGTGACACCTTGGTTTTCAGACTTAATTACCTCTATGATTTTAGAAAAGATAACCATGTGTGTGTCTGTGTGGGAAAGATGACCATGCATGTGTCTGTGTGGGAATAAATTGCCATAGTTAGGTTTGTCACCCAATGCACAGTTTGCAAGCAAAAACAGAATTTTGACAAATCATTTTGTTTGTGAACCAAATTATTTGCAAACAAAAGGATTTGTGGACTATTCAGACTGCTTTTCTTTATCATTTAATATTATGGCTCTTGACTTATTTTAAGATTCTCCGTGTATTTATAAAAGCGCACCAGTTTCTATAATGGGTAAACTTTCAAGTCGTAACAATGTAGTACAATGAATTCCTTTAGTGTTTGGCCTACATATGGTTTACATCTCAGCAAATTTAAGATGGTGGACATTATATCAAATGCCTTTTACTGAACACACTGGTAGAAGACTAGAGATAAGTAACAGAAGGAATTTGAGAAAATTCAAATACATGGATATTAAGCAATATGCTTCTAAACAATGAATGGGTAAGTGAAGAAATTATAAAAGCAATTTAAAAGTATCTTGAGGTAAATGAAAACAGAAGCACAATAAAACAAAATTATGAAATGCAGGAAGAGCAGTTTTAAGAGGAAAGTGTATAGTAATGAACATCTAGATCCAAGAAATAGATCATAACTATTACATCTAAGGAAAATATAAAAAGAAAAAATTAAGCTCATTATCAGTGGGAGGAAAGAGACAATTAAATATTAGTTAAAAATGAATGGGACTAGAGATATAGTACAAACCATCAGTGAAACAGTTCTTTTTATCTTTGAGAAAATAAAGACAGATCATTAGCTAGACTGCTGATGAGAAAAACATTCAAGTAACAGTATCAGAAAAGAAAGAAAATGAATTTCACCTGACTTCACAGAAATTTAAAGAATCATAAGAGATTATTATAAACAATTCTATATCTCAAATTGATTAACTGAAAAGAACTGGAGAAAGATTTACATACAAAGGATCTGCCAAGACTGAATCACAGCAAAACCTAAACGACAGATAGTGAAGGAGGTGGAATTTGTAATGTTTTCCATCCAGAAAAACTTAAGACATGATGGCTTCCCTGTTGACTTCTACAAAAAACTTAAAGAACTCATATCATTTCTTCACAAACTCTGAAAAAATTTATACAAGAGGCAATACTTCCAAATTCAGCATTGCCCTGAAATCAAAGCCAGACAGGGACATCACAAGAAAAGAAAACTGTCCAGTATTTCTTTCTTCTTTTATCTAATGAAAAATAAAGTTTTGTAGGAAAATAAGAGAAAAATAATTGTTGATCAATTGTGTATAATTATCATTAAAGTACTCAGAGTATAAAACAGACCAAAAAGATTATTACAAAGAATAAACGGATAGGTGCAGAGGAGGAGCTGGGCAGATCTGGGGTGCCCTCACCGGCCTCTCTGTGTGTCTGGAGGACTCTGGATATCTCCGCCCAGACTGTTTGAGTCCCCCCAGGCTCCCAGGTGCAGTGAAGGGGAGAGGTGGGTTTGAGGCTTCCACATCAGCCTCCCCATTCCTATTGCACTTGGAGAACTGCTGAGCTCCCGACGGGTGGGCGGGCCCACACTATCAGCGGAGCCCAGCCTGTTGTGCTGCCACACCTGGCCATCGGTGTGGGTGTGTAGAGGAGGAGCTGGGCAGATGTGGGTTGCCCTCATCGGCCTCTCTGCATGTCTGGAGGACTCTGGATATCTCCGCCCAGAATGTTGGAGTCCCCCTAGGCTCCCAGGTGCAGTGAAGGGGAGAAGTGGGTTTGAGGCTTCCACATCAGCCTCCCCATTCCTGTTGCACTTGGAGAACTGCTGAGCTCCTGACGGGTGGGCGGGCCCAAACTATCAGCGGAGCCCAGCCTGTTGTGCTGCCACACCTGGCCATCTGCATGCAGAGGAGGAGCTGGGCAGATCTGGGGTGCCCTCATCAGCCTCTCTGCGTGTCTGGAGGACTCTGGATATCTCCACTCAGACTGTTGGAGTCCCCCCAGGCTTCCAGGTGCAGTGAAGGGGAGAGGTGGGTTTGAGGCTTCCACATCAGCCTCCCCATTCCTGTTGCACTTGGAGAATTGCTGAGCTCCTGACGGGTGGGCGGGCCCACACTATCAGCCGAGCCCAGCCTGTTTTGCGGCCACGCCTAGCCATCAGTGTACAGAGGAGGAGCTGGGCGGATCTGGGGTGCCTGCATTGGCCTCGCCGTGTGTCTGGAGGACTGTGGATATCTATGCAAGCAGGGTGAGACCACAGGTTCCTGAGGCACTGAGGCCTGTGGTGAGTACCCTAACCCGGCTGCAATTGAAGAAGTGTGGAACTTCCAAGGGGCAGGTGGGCGCACAGTGTCCCTGAGGCCCAGCTTGTCTGGAACTGCGGAGTTCTGAGCAGGCAGAGGAGGGCCACTGGTTCTGTAGGCCCAATGGCTTGGCGTAGCATGGTGCCAGAGTCTCAGTAGCTCCAAACATAGAAGGGGATTTTCAACAGATCCTGAGGAAGCTTTCAAATAACACTTGAAACACAGAAATATAGAAAAATGACAAAACGAAAGACCAAATTACAACCTCAAACCTCCAGCCCATCTCAAGAAACCCTAGGAGCGATGTATATAGAAGAAAATATATCCCATCCACCTCATATATCGGACACAATAGCTATTGAAATTGACAAGCAACTCCAGGAAGCTTTAAAGAAATTCAAACTCGAAATAATCTCCCAGATAAAAGAAGAAATGATAAAAGAAATGAAAGAGATTCTAAATATATCTAAAGAAAACACAGATAAAAAATTGGAGGAACTAAATAAAAAGAATCCCTAGATGAGCAATATAAGAAACAAACAGAATACATAATGCAGATGCACAGAGATATACAGGAAATAAAAAACTCCACTGAAAGTTGTAAAAACCGCCTTAATGAAAGTGAAGATAGAATTTCAGACCTTGAAGACAGGATTTCAGCTAGTGAACAGGAAAGGAAAGATCTTTTGAAAATAACAAGGAATCAGGAAACAACAATTCAACAACTGCAAGATGATGCAAAGAAGAATAGCATAAGAATGATAGGGATTAATGAAAAGAGGGAGACAACATGAAGGATGTCAGGAGGATATTTAGAGAAGTAATAGCTGAAAATGTCCCAAGCATGAGATCAGAAACTGACATCAGGATCAGTGAAGCATATAGAACTCCAAATAGTCATAACCAAAATAAAACTACACCCAGACATATAATAATCACCATCCCAGAAATCCAACACAAGAATAGATTACTAAAAGCTGTCAGAGAGAAAAGACAGATCACTTATAAGGGAAAACCTATCAGAATCACAGCGGACTTCTCAGCACAAATGATAAAGTCAAGAAGAGCATGGAGTGAAATATTCCACATCCTAAAGCAAAATGATTTCCAACCAAGACTGATATATCCTGCAAAACTATCATTCAAAATAGATGGTGAAATACGATACTTCCATGACAAAGAACAGCTGAAGAACTTCATGAACACCAAACCAACCCTGCAAAAAATATTGAAAGACAGTTTAGATACACAAAGGAAAAAACCACTAAGCAAAGCAAATAATTAAACAGAACAGAAAGATAAAGATGCAACAGCAGAGAGATAACATTCCTACAATTAACCAGCATTTAACAGTAATAACCATTAATGTAAATGGTCTCAATGCACCAATCAAAAGAAACAGACTAGCAGAATGGATCAAGAAACAAAATCCAACCATATGCTGTTTACAGGAAACCCATCTAACCCAGAAGGATACTCACAGACTGAAAGTCAAAGGATGGAAAACAATTCTTCATGCAGCAGGAATCCAAAAAAAGGCAGGAGTAGCCATTCTGTTTGCAGACAACGTGAACTTTAAGCCAACAATGACCATAAAGGACAAAGAAGGTCACTACATACTCGTAAGGGGAAAACTCCAAGAGGAAGAGATAACTATCGTAAATATATACGCACCAAACTCCAGAGCACCCAGTTATATAAAACAATTAACAGAAATGAAAAGTCAAATTATCAGTAACACAATTGTAACAGGAGACCTTAATATGCCATTGACACCAAGGGATAGATCAACCAGACAGAAAATGAGCAAAGAAATAACAGAACTGAATCACACCTGTGAACAAATGGGTTTGATAGACATATACAGAATGTTCCATCCAACAACATCAGAATACACATTCTTCTCAGCAGTACATGGATCATTTTCTAAAATAGACCATATATTAGCTCACAGAACATATTTAAGCAAATGCAAAAGAGTTGAAATCATCCCTTGCATGTTATCAGATCATAGCGCTCTGAAATTAGAAATTAATGATAAAAGATATTGCAAAAATTCCGCAAACACATGGAAACTGAATAACACACTCTTGAGCAATCAGTGGGTCACAGAAGAAATTAAAGAAGAAATTAAACAATACCTAAAAGAAAATGAAAATGCAGATACAACTTACCGGAATCTGTGGGATGCAATGAAAGCCGTCCTGAGAGGAAAATTTATTGCACTGAGTTCCCACATCAGGAAAACAGAACGAATACAAATAAACAACTTGATGCTACACCTCAAACAGCTAGAAAAAGAAGAGCAAGTCAAGCCCAAAGCCTAAAGAAGAGAGGAAATTATAAAAATCAGAGCAGAAATCAATGCAATAGAGACTAAGAAAACAATCCAAAGAATCAACGAATCAAAGAGTTGGTTCTTTGAAAGAATAAATAAAATCGATAAGCCCCTAGCCAACGTTATTAAAAAAAGGGAAGAAAAACCTCAAATTCATGCAATAAGAAATGAAAAAGGTGAAATCACTACAGACCCAATTGAAATACAGAAGATCATCAACACCTATTTTGAAAACCTCTACTCTCAAAAGTTTGATAACACAGAAGAAATAGACAGATTCTTAGAAGCATATGAAGTACCAAAGCTAGATCTAAAGGATGTAAAACTGTTGAATAACCCAATCTCTGCTAATGAACTTGAAAATGTAATTAAGGCCTTACCCACCAAGAGGAGCCCAGGCCCAGATGGATTCACTGCAGAATTCTACAAGAAATATAAAGAAGATCTAATGCCGACACTCCTCAAACTATTCAATGAAATTGAAAGGGAAGCAATCCTTCCTAAGTCATTCCTGGAAGCAAATATTACTCTAGTACCAAAACCTGAGAAAGACCTAACTATAAAAGAGAACTATAGACTGATCTCCCTAATGAACACAGATACAAAAATCCTCAATAAAATATTGGCAAATAGGATCCAGCAAATCATCAAGAAGATTATACACCATGACCAAGTGGGATTCATCCCAGGAATGCAAGGATGGTTCAACATACGTAAATCAATAAATGCAATCCACCATATCAATAAAGCCAAAAATAAGAATCACATGATCATTTCTATAGATGCCGAAAAAGCCTTCGGTAAGGTCCAACACTTATTCATGATAAGAACTTTACAGAAAATTGGAATAAATGGTCTTTACCTCAATATAATAAAGGCCATTTATGACAAACCAACAGCCAGCATCATACTAAATGGCCAAAAATTGAAAGCCTTTACTTTAAAATCGGGCACAAGACAAGGATGTCCTTTATCACCACTCTTATTTAATACAGTACTGGAAGTACTAGCCAGAGCAATTAGGCAAGAGAGAGAAATAAAATGGGTAAAGATAGGAAAAGAAGAAGTTAAATTATCATTGTTTGCAGGTGACATGATACTCTACATAGAAGACCCCCTAAACTCCATTGAAAGACTCTTAGATACAATAAATAAATTCAGTAATGTGGCTGGATACAAAATCAATACCCAGAAATCAATAGCATTCCTATACACGAACAACATAATCACAGAGAGGGAAATAAGAGAAACTGGACTATTCACATTAGCAACCAAAGAAATGAAATATTTAGGAATTATTCTTACGAAAGAAGTGAAAGACTTATACAGTGAAAATTATAATACACTGAAAAAGGAAATTGAAGATGATCTCAGAAAATGGAAAGACATCCCTTGCTCATGGATAGGAAGAACAAACATTGTGAAAATGGCCATTCTCCCAAAACTTTTATACAGCTTCAATGCAATCCCAATAGAAATACCATCAACATACCTTATAGATCTAGAGAGATCACTCCTAAATTTCATCTGGAACCAGAAGAGACCTAGAATTGCAAAGGCAATTCTAAGCAGCAAAGACAAAGCAGGAGGCATCACAATCCCTGAATTGAAGTTATACTACAAAGCAACAGTAGTAAAATCAACATGGTATTGGAATCAAAACAGAACCGAAGATCAATGGAATAGATTAGAAGGTACAACCATAACTACAAACACACTCAACCACCTTATCTTTGATAAAGGAGCCAAGCAGGTTCACTGGAAGAACGACAGTCTCTTTAATAAATGGTGCTGGAAAAACTGGGTCTCCATTTGCTGAAAACTAAAGCTTATAAATACATGAAAAAATGCTCATCATCATTGGTCATTAGAGAAATGCAAATTAAAACCACACTGAGATACCATCTCACTCCTGAAAGAATGGCCAGGATCAAGAAAACCAACAACAACAAATGCTGGAGAGGCTGTGGGGAAAAAGGAACTCTCCTGCACTGTTGGTGGGAGTGTAGACTGGTACAGCCTTTGTGCAGATCTGTCTGGAGATTTCTCAAAAAGTTGGGACTGGAAATCCCATTTATTCCAGCTATTCCACTTCTAGGCATATTCCCAGAAGAACTGAAAGCATCATACCACAGTGATATATGTGCACCTATGTTTATAGCAGCACAATTTGTAATCGCCAGATCTTGGAAACAACCCAAGTGTCCATCAACTGAGGAATGGGTAAAAAAGTTGTGGTATTTCTATACAATGGGGTATTATTCAGCTATAAAGAAGGATCACATTGAGATATTTATCAATAAATGGGCGCAGCTTGAGACCATACTCATAAGTGAAATAAATCAATCTCGCATGTGTGAATACCGAATAGTTTCCCTAATGTAAGTAATGATTCAAATATATAAAAATATGTGGTAATCATGATTCCCCATTAGGTGGCCTTGAAGCCTTATAAAGTTTTCACTCATTAATTAGAAAGGCTTTATTCTGGGCTCCTTGATATGGAAATATTTGAAGCTATAGTATATGAAGTTTTATCCAAATATTTCAAGGAAAAAGACATTCAATATGGTAACTACTATTAAGTCGGGTTATATGGTGGTGAAGTACTAGGTTGCTGAAACAGTCATGCTTTGACCTCTATTGTTATATTGTTATGTCCTGTTTTATCTCAATCTCTCCCTTATTCTTTTAAAAAAATTATTTAGTCATTTCTTATGTTTGTCTTACTTAAGGGAAAAAATTTAAAAAATTTGGATATATATATATAGTAACTCTTTTTGATTTCTTATTAACTTGTTTTGAAGTCCTGTAATACTCCCATGATCTTGTTTTGACTGATTAGACTCTGTTCCATTCTGTATGATAGTATCAAGTTTGAGGATATAGGCAACTACTTTGAAGGCAATAAGATTCACTAAGATGCCCATTCTGGTTTGACTATTGTCTTCTTTGGAAGTCCTGTAATGTTTACAATGCCTAAGTTTTATTGCTCTTGTTCTCTACTGTTTTGTCCAACTTTATAATATCTAAAGAGATAGACAATTCTTTTTAAGGAAACAAGAGACAACACTGATAACCATTGTTGATAACCTTGTGCTCTGTTCTACACCATGTGCTATGTCTATCCTTAGTTTTGACTGACAGCTTTGTTTTGCCATATTTGACTGTATTCTCCCCCCCCCAAAAGTAATCAGCACTAAGGAGTAATAAAATCCAAAATGTGTAAATTTTGTTGTAAAAAAGAGAGGGGAAAAAATAAAAAGAGCTCTAACAGATATAACAGCAAGTGTGTTTAGGGGTGTTAAATAGCTGAGTATATCAATGTTTTTGGATCATTGAACACAGCTGTTTGCAGTCTCCCTGTTTGAATGTCCACCTTGTATTCTTTGATACTGTGATTTGAGAAACTATTTTCAAGATGATAATATGTAATCTATTAACAGGTGATTTGTTACTGTTATGTTTTTTTTTGTAGTTCTGTATTACGTGTACCCTTACACCGCTTTGTTTTGTTTTGTGTTTTTCTCTTTTTCCTCTTAAATAAAATAATAAAAAAAGAATAAACAGATAACACAAAACTTTTTTTAATAAATTAGAATAAATTAGTTGCAGAAATTATGCTGTCATGAGGAAATAGAAACCTTATATAAATGAAGGCAACCTGAAAATATATTAAGTGAAATAAGTCAAATATGTAGCTTAAATATTACAAAGTTTCTCTTACATGAGAAAGACAGCATAACACATACAGAGCAACATAGAAGAGAGATAAATAGGAAGTTCCAATATTCTCAATGAACATAGACTCATACTCTTCAATGCAATACTGTGAAGCTCAGTTCAGCATCACATTAAAAGAATCATTCACCATGTTATAGTTTGTGTTTGGGTAGCCCCCCAAGCCTCACCAGTCATGGAAACGACTGAATCTAGCATTTGTGATTGGTTCATTGTCTAGTGCTGGGATTAGGGATGTGAGTGCTGCACCGCCCAGGGGCAGGTTACCAGCATACTATGTAAGGGAGACAAGGAGGTGAGCTTTCTCTTTTGCCATTTGCTCTTTCTGTCTGTGGCTGCCATTAACAGTTGTCCCTCAGCCATGCCACCCTGACTTGGAACCAGCTGAGTATGGATTGAAACCTCAAAAACTGTAAGCTAAACAAACCTTTGCTTTCTTTACTTTGGGCATCAGGTATTTTGTCTCAACAATGAGGGAAAGGTAACTAAGGCACACCACAATCAACTGGGATTTATCCCTGGAATGTAGGGATGGCTCAATGCTTGCAAATTAATAATGTGATACAACTCAAGAAGAAAATGAAGGATAAAAACAATATCATCACCTCATTAGATGTAGAAAAAGCACTTGAAGAGATCCAACATATTTTTATGATGAAAAACTCAATTAGAAATAGAAAACTGTACCTCAACAGTCTATTGTGCAAATATGATAAGCACACAGTGCACATCATACTGAACAGGGAAAAAATTTAAAATCTTCTGTAAGATTCAGAACAAGAAAAATATGTCTAACATTTTCACTTCTGTGTACTAAACAGTACTGAATGTCCTAGCCATAGAAATTAGGAGAAATAAATTGAAAGGTATTCAAATTGTAAGAGAAATCAAATTATCCCTGTTTGTATGTGATGTGATCTTATACAGAGAAATCCCTAAAGATTCCACATTCACACAAATAATTTGTTAGAGCTAATAAATTCACTGAATTTGAAGTATATAAAATTAATACACAAAAATCAGTAGCACTTTTACACTAAGAAGAAATTTTTCAAAAAGAAGGTGAGAACAGTACCACATACAATGGCTAAAATCCTCTAAAAATAAATTTAAGAAATTGAAAGCCCTGCTCATTGAATAGTTTAAAAATGTTAATAAAAGATAATGCAAAAAAGAAAAGATACAATGCATTGAGAGTGTGTATCTAGTTTGGAAAAGTTAATATTGTTAAATGCCCATGCTACCCAGATTCAGTGCACTCTTGCAAAAATCATGATGTCATTTTTCATAGGACTAATCTTAAAATTTTATATGGAACCACAAAAAACCTTGATTAGCTAAACCAGTCATTATCAAAAAGAACATAGCTGTAGGCATCACACTACAAGAATTTCAAGCTGTATGATAAAACAATAATTATAAAACAACATGGCAGGCATGGTGGCATATGCCTGTATTCCTAGCACTTAGGAGGCTGAGGCAGCGGGACCACCAAATTTGCCAGCCTGGACTACATAGTGATAACCCATCTAAAAAAAAAACCCAAAATCAAATCACAAAAACAAAAACTAACATGACACTGGCATAAAAATAGATACGTAAGCTATTGGATCAGAATAGAACGTTCAGTAAGGTTCCCACACATGTATGAAAATTGATATTGGCAAAGATGACAAGAATATACAATGGGAATAAGGCAGTCTCTTTAGTAAATGGCGCTGAGAAAAGTGGATTTATGTATGCTAAAAGTGAAATTAAACTTATTTGCAGCAACTTTACAGCCCCCAAATGTATATATTATTATTGAAAATTTACTTATTTTAATGGTACATGTTGATTGTATACAGTGTGGCTTTGATAGGTATATAATATGTAATGATAAAAAGGTAATTAGCATTTCCATTTTTTTAAATATTAAAAAAATTTAAACAAGTCTATGACTATGCATATTCATAGGCTATGCTTTAATATTTCAAAGTTTGTATACAATAATATTGATCAACTCAGTAATTAACATTTCAGTTGTCTTCTCTTTATTTTGTATTTGGAGCTTTCACCTTCCCGTTCTAGGTATAATAAATATGTAATAAAGTACTCTGAACGATTTTTACCACACTGTGCTGTAGAACATCAAAATTGGTTTTCTAATTCCTCTGTTCTCTCTTCTCCCTTACCTTTCATAACTTTAGTAATCAGTCTTCTACATTTAGATTAACTTTTAAAAAATATACATATGTGAGAAGGAATGTTGAATATTTATATGTTTGCGGCATAATTTACTTATATAACCACAAATGATGGAATATTATTCATTTCATGGCCAAATAATATTCTTTGCATATCAATGCCACAGTCTTAATTCATTTATCAATTTATATACACCTATGTGGTTCCAAATCTAGTATATTTCCTGAACACTGTATTTTCTTCATATATTGGCCTTGTTCCTCTCTCAGTTATCAGTTGGTGATAATTACGTGGACCCTGTATTATGGTGATAATTTCTGGCCCTGTATTATGTTGTATTGGTTTATTTGTCCATTATTTTGCCGACATAATATTGTCTTTACTACTATACCTTCATAGTAAATCTTGACATTGAGTAATGTCAGTCCTTTAGCTTTGTTCTTCTTCAATATTATTTTGGCTATTTGGTGTCTTTTGCTTCTGCATATAAAATTTAAACTTTGTTGTTATCCACAGAATAACTTGTTGGAATTCATTAGGATTATTTTAAATCTGTACATCAGGTTGAAAGAACTAATATGTTGAGGACATTGAATTTCTACACTTGAATAAGGAAACCTACTCATACAGTAGTTTTCCTTTCTTATTAGCATTTATAGTCTTTCTCATATTTAACTCTGATGTATTTTGTTAGATTTATACCAAAGTATTACATTTTAAGAGAAAGCAAATGTTAATGATATTATTTACTAAACTCAACATGTTCACTATCAGTGTATAGGAAATAAATTGAATTTTGTATGTTAATGTGCCATGCAATCTGGCTACCATCTGTTATTAGTTACTGGAGTTTTTGTGGATTTGATTCATAGAGGATTGTGTCATCTTGAAACAGATACAGTTTTGTTTCTTCCCTTCCAATCTGTTTATTGCTAATTTCTTTTTCTTGTCATTTTATATTAGCTAAGACTTTTGTACTATTGTATTCATCAGGATTTATCATAGAAACAGATATAGAAGTGTACAAAAAGTTACAAGATTGGCTTATGATGGTTGGATGAAGAAGCATGTAGAGGTGTTTGCACTCTGGAAGTTGAAGTGTCCAGTCCAAGGTTTGGAGCTTACTGTGGTGTCCTATGTAAGTCCCTCTGAGGAGGCTGATGGATCTGACAGATGCTGAGGAACCTACGACAGAAGGTTGAAGAGTGTGATGAAGGCTGAAGAGTCCCAGACGGAAGCCAAACATTCTGTGCCACAAGTTAGGAGACAACATCCAAGCTGAAGGCAAAGACTGGAGCTCCTTTGAAGAGCCAGAAATCAGTCCTTCCTCATTTCCTTTTTAGTGTATGCAGGATACACCCCTCAAGTGGGTATAGCACTCACACTATCTCTAGTGTCTTCCTCTTGCACAGGCTGAGGATGTTACTCTGGCTTTTGCTGAATCACTTGGTTAAATTTTTGACTATTTCAAATTGACACGGTTGTATCAACCATTACTGTCCATCCCTTGTCAACTTGGCAACCAGACACACTTCTTAAATCAGTCTCCAGATACAAAGACATGCCTATAATTATGCCTAAAATGTTATAATTATCTTGAGTACAAACAGAAATTTACTAATTCTCTCACCAGAATAGAAAGTAAGTTTTCCTTGGATGATACTTCTTATCATTTTACAACTTGACCATTATAATACAGCTTGGCAATCCTTAAGAACCAGTGTTAAATCTATCAACATTAGATTACATTAGAACTGTATTAGAGGAGAAATAGTACAACTGCAACCCTCTTTTCTGCAGCTGATCACAAGGTCATAGCTGGTATTTAGAACTGTCTTCTTCTACTACTCATTCTGTATTCCCTTGTTCCTCAGAAATCACCTTTGCAGGTCTTTCTCTGGTGGAGTGATCCATATCTTTATTCCTGAAGGCTCTGGGCCATTTGTCATTCTGCCCATATCAGGTTGTTGTAGTTTCCTACTGACTATAACAACAGGGAATGGTAATACTAAGAGGCATCCTAAGGGATCTCCTGCACTCCACATACATTCTTCCTTTCCTCCTTTGTGGAGTAGCAGTCTAATTTTCCCTTGTTATAGTTTGGGTCTAGGTGGCTGCCCTAAGCCTCATGCAATCATGGGCATAGCTGAATCTAACATTATGATTTGTTTTTGTTTAGCACTGGGATTGGTGGTGTGAGTGCTGCACCCACCCAGGGTTGGGGCCAGCAAAAAGCGTAAGGGCAGGAAGAAGGCATGTTTCCCCTCTTTTGCTTTGTTCACTCTTGATGTTTGCAGTGGCCATGAATGGCTGCTTCACCATGCCATCCTGCCTTGGCCCCAAAATCATAAGAAATAAACCTTCCCTTGATTCACTTTGGGTGTCAGGTATTTTGTCTCAACAGTGAGAGACAAGTAAGCAACATTCTTCTTTGACAGTCTGGATCAATCACCCCAATAATACCGTGCCTCCATTTTTAGCTTGTTTCCACAGAGGCATGAGGCATGAGGAGACCATGACCAGGGGAAGTGTTAGCTTCCAGTTCAAAGGCATCATTGTTGTGCTTTCCAGTACAAGCCTTCCTCCCTGTGGAACAAAGACTTCTAAACCAGCAGAACATAACGTCATGGAGGGGGGCAGGAAGCAAATAGTTTGCTAGTGGATCACTAGGGGTAAATGGTGAGTGGTACCATTCCTATTTTCACCTCTTGATTTCCTGGACCCATGAATCCTGGCTTTGGGAGACTCAGTACTTTATAGCGGACACTGATTCAAAGCATATACAGCCTGTTGGAGTACTTTACCCCAGCCCTAAATGATGTTGTTGCCTAGCTGATATTGTAGTATTGAAACTGTCTTCAAAAGACCATTCCACTTTTCCATCAATCCAGCTGCTTCTGGATGGCGAGGAACATGGTAGGACCATTGAATGCCATTGCCTCACTTCTTTGGCTACAGAATATGTTCCTTGGTCAGAGGCAATGCTATGTGGAAATCCATGGTGGTTGATAAGGCATTCTGTGAGTCCACAGATGGTAATTTTGACAGAAACCTTACATGCAGTGAAGACAAATTCATATCCATAATGTGTGTCTATGCCAGGGAGGACAAACTATAGTCCCTTCCATGGTGGAAGTAGTCCAGTATAATCAACTTACCACCAGATCACAAGTTGATCACTCTGGGGAATGGTGCCATATCAAGGACTCAATACTGATCTCTGCTGATGGCATATTTGGCACTCAGCAGTGGCTGTAGCCAGATCAGTATTGGTGAGTGGGAATCCATGTTTCTGAACCTAGGCATAACTTACATCCCTGCCAGTTGCCACTCTTTTTATGGGCAATAACAGGGGTGGCTGAAGAACAAAGGTGGCCACTATCCACAGAATGGGTCATTTTATATATTTGATTATTAAAGTTCTTTTCTGCCAATGTTACCTTTTGGTGAGCATTGTGGATTTATACACAGAGGATCATGTCATCTTGAAATGTACAGTTTTGTTTCTTCCATTCCAATCTGTTTATTGCTAATCTGTTTCTTGTCATTTTATATTAGCTGAGACTTTCAGTATTATGTTGAAAAACAGTGCTGATAGGAGATATTCTTCCTGTGTTCTTGATTTTAGGGAGAATATTTCTAGTTTCTCAGCATGAAGCATTATATTATCCGTAGGTTTTTTTGGTAATGGTTCATTACAAAATTGAGGCAGTTTCTCTTTACCTAGTTTACTGAGAGCATTTTTCATGCCTTGTTATGTTTTGTCTGTTCTTCTCTCTGCATACATTAATTTGATCATATGGTTTTTCTTCTTTAGTTTATGATGTGGCAGATTACACTATTGATTTTCAAATATTAAGCTAGCCTGTATATTGGGGGTAAATCTTACCTAGTCATGGCACATCATTCTCTTTATCCGTGGCTTTATAAATATAATTTAATGTATTAGTATTATATATATAGTATATTTGTACACAAAACAGAACTTTTGGAGAGAATACCAGGAAGTGAACTCAGGACCTTGCACTTGTGAGGCAGGTGCTTATGCTGCTGAGTTTAATAGTGGGATATTCTTCAGTGAGTATTTGTATGTTCAAAAATAAATGTTAATATAAACTGTAGTGGTCCAGAAAAGACCAGATCAAAGAGGATGCAACTTTTTAAGGAATGAAAATTTGTATTTATCATCAGAAGAGTTCATTTTTTGTTTTAGTCTTCTCTATTCCATATTTGTATACACACACACACACACACACACACACACACACATATAAAGATAGGTCACTGAAGTCTGAACCTGGTTAACAGTATGTTTATCTCTCCTAGGATTATTTTATAGGGAGTTGTATTGTAGTAAGGGACAGCCACCTACAATCTTTTCAAATTATGTCTTTTATAGTGATACTCTGCTTCAAAACCACTGATGGCTTCTTGGATAAATGTTTTTACTTCTAAGATACTTTAAATCATTCACTCTGGTCTTTGGTGTCTTTTATGGTTTCTGCAGCCATGCTTCTTTACCTCCAAAAATGTAAGGTCCAACAATGCAGGGCTACTGTCCATTTCCTAACAGGCAAGGTTATGCATCTATCCCTGAGCTTCTCTCCACCCTCATATTCCCCAGAATTCAGTATGATAAGTGGTTATAATCAGCCATCACTAGAGGACTGAGAAGTTTTTTCAAAGACAGGCCCTGGGTAATTGTTTTGTGTTTAATGAGCTCCTCCAAGATCTGGACTCCTCTGGGATGTACAGTCCTTGGGCCCAGGGATGCACAGAATGAGAATTGTTAGCAGGGGCGATGTAGACATAGGCAATGATTACAGCTGCTGTTACTTCCTATGCCGATAATAAAAAGGAGCAATATATTGGGTCAAGGTCCCGGATTCATCCTCAGACAATCTGGGTAAGTTGGAAAGAAGGAGAATAAGCTGATGCCTTAGTGTCCTTCCAACTCAGGTTTCTTCATTTCCCAGATTGTATAATGTTCTATACCATACTTTCTCATGTATAACTTTTCTTTTTCTCCATTGCTCTCTGTCAAGACTTTTCCATGTTATAGAAATATTCTTGTTAAAGTTCAGCACTTATAATATTTATTAACACTTATTAATGATAGCATTCTTTAATATTATGATGTAATATATTCTCCAATTTATATTATTTCAACATAATTTACTCTCTGTGAGAGTAGCCATTTGATGCAGAGGTCATTAATCTTTGTCTGTATAATGAAATTATTCAAGCAGCAGGGCTGGGGATTTAGCTCAGCGGCATAAGCACCTGCCTTGCAAGCAGGCAATCGTGAGTTAGGTCCCTGGTACTGATTAAAAAAATAAATTATTCAAGCAGCTTCAAAATATTTTGGACATAACTCCTCTAGGGTATTTTGGTCTTGTTTGTTTGGGATGGCAGATGTGTTTTACAATCCTCCTACTCAATGTATGGTTCATTAACCAACTGAGGTAACATCATCACCAAATGTTAAAATAGAACTTTTAAAATGTAGAATTTTAGATCCCACACCAGAGCTACTAAATCAAAGTCAGCATTTAACAGAGTAAGCACATACTTGATCTGCAAACTAAGTTTTGGAAGCTCTTCCCTTTGTGATTTCTGTGTGCAGTCCAGACTGAGAACTACACAAGTGTGAGGTGAGGAAGGTGAGAAGCACCATTCACAGGCGCACTGAAACTCATGTGCCTGATCAGGGCACCATGCACAAGAGATGTCTCTGTAGTTTGTGATTTCTCTTAAGATCCCAGATGAGTCCTACTCATTCCCTAATGAAGAAGCATTCTGAGAAATCAAATGTATAAAATTTTACTGATGCTTTTCCCACCTGAAACACCAGAACGCTCTCTCCAAAAGCTTAAAAACTACTATTGTTACTAGATTAAACCCCATCAACTGGGAGAAAGCTCCAGTAACTGCACCCAGTTTTGTCTCTTTATGGTGGGAAATCTCAAAGGTCTAATGTTCCTCTTTACCTTTCTTTGCAATGAGTTGTGGATTTTTGGAGACAAACTGAGGTGAGGTCTCAAAAGTAGAAACTATCTTCATTCCTTTTTATCTCTCCAAGTTACTAAACTTATCATATTATCTTTTTCATATCAATATTATGAATTTTGAGTACATCAACACAATGGACAAGATATTAATACAGTCAAAATATCTATATAAGGAGTGGTTTAGTTGTCTGTTTAGAATGAAGAGTAGCATGTTTGGGTCATCTAATAGTTTTTATAATACTCTGAAGTTACATACAGATAATCCATAACAAGATTTCAAAAGCTAGCGCTGCATGTTTTGAGCTTGTGAGTCCTTCTGGGAAGGTTCAGTAGGAGTTATTATAACATAAAGGGAGTTTTCTGCCTTTAAATTTTGCTAAATATGTGCCTTGGCCTAGAAGAAACCAAAAAGTACTCATGAAACACTGGCCATATCCAGGCACTATGTCATGTGCTGAGCATGGTACAGTCACAAAGACAGACACGCCCTTACATGCAGTTTACAATATGTCAGGGAAGTCAGATGCAAGCAAGTAATCAAGGGCACTGAGTTCTCTGAGGTGGGCACCCAGTACTGTGGGAGCATCGCAGCAGGTCTCGTTTAATATGAGGACACTGGGGAGATTTATCTGTGGAAGGAACATGTGCTGAGCCTAAAAATAAGTAGGGATGATCAAGGTGAAGAGGGAACAGAGAACAGATGGGTTAGGCAAGAGGAGTAGCAAGTGTGAACGGTGGGGTAAGAAACTATAATCTTTACTTTCTGGAGGAATGGATTGGGGAAGGAGAGTGAGTTCTGATTTCATTTAAGGTATGCTGAGATGAAGATGGGAATGAAGTGAAGATAGATGTTCATCCATGAGATTAGGTGGTAAGCAATGCTACCTGAATAGGCAAACCATCAGGGCTATAGCTATGGAATAACGATAGTGTTAGGAAGAAGCTCAGAAAATGGTGATCTATGAGATGTTAGCGAAGAAACAAATCACAGTCACACAGAACTGAAGTATTAGGAATACCAGTGTGTCCCCACAAAAGCAAATTTGTAAGAATGTTTTCTAAGGTATAGGGAAATGCCAATATTATTACATCAAATTAGAAAAGAATAAAGTAAGTTTGAGAGGTAATTTGGATTTAGTGAAATGACGTATTTCTTGACTGTAGATTGTTGCTTTATACACTGAGGGTGGGGTAAATTATTGCAGAACTTTTAGGAGATCATGTATCATAGACTGATGTTAAGTTATATTTGGATTTTAAAGGATCCTATTGTTTTAAAGATGCTGGAGACAGCATGAAAGGAAGGAATCAAACTCTCCTCTCAGAGTTCCTCCTCCTGGGTCTGCCTCTCCAGTCCAAGTATGAAATCCTGTTCTATGGCCTGTTCCTCACCATGTATCTTACCACCATCCTGGGGAACCTCCTCATCATCATCCTCATACAACTGGACTCCCATCTCCACACACCCATGTATTCTTTTCTCAGCAACTTGTCCTTCTCTGACCTCTGCTTTTCCTCTGTCACAATGCCCAAGTTGCTGAAGAACATGCAGAGCCAAGTCCCATCCATCCCTTATGCAGGCTGCCTGACCCAAATGTACTTCTTCTTGTTTTTTGGAGATCTGGAGAGCTTTCTGCTTGTGGTCATGGCCTATGACCGCTATGTGGCCATCTGTTTTCCCCTGCACTACACCAGGATCATGAGCCCCAAGCTGTGTGTGTGCCTGGTGATGCTGTCCTGGGTGCTGACCATGTTTCATGCCCTGTTGCACACCTTACTCATGGCCAGATTGTCTTTCTGTGGGGACAATGTGATCCCCCACTTCTTCTGTGATATGTCTGCACTGCTGAAGCTGGCCTGCTCTGACACTAGTATTAATGAGGTGGTGATATTCATCATGGGAGGCATCATTCTTGTTATTCCATTTCTCCTCATTATTGTTTCCTATGCACGAATTGTATCCTCCATTCTCAAGGCCCCTTCTGCTCAGGGCATCCGTAAGGCTTTCTCCACCTGTGGTTCCCATCTCTCTGTGGTGTCACTGTTCTATGGTACAGTCATTGGCCTGTACTTATGTCCATCAGCTAATAATTCCACTGTGAAGGAAACAGTAATGGCTCTAATGTATACTGTGGTAACTCCCATGCTGAACCCCTTCATCTACAGCCTGAGGAACAGAGACATGAAAGAAGCCCTGGGAAGAATTATTTGTAAGAAAATGTTCTTTTGTCCATAATATTAATATTTGTAATTATAATACAATTTTTTTGGTTGATACATTAATTTCTAAATATTATTCTTGACTTTTTTCGCTACTAGGGAAGTTTCTATGCAAGCAAAATATTACATAAATGTCCAGTAAGTAAAAAAAAACTGAAATGAAGATGTGTAGTTGATATAGATAGAAGTTCTCAGTGACATTCCAGGGAGGTTATCCTATTTCTTAATTCCAGGTGATCCTGAGCAACTTGAATGTAAAAAATTTTGTTGAAACCTGCCTGTAGGTATTAAACCACTAAATTATTATGTGTTATCTTTGAAAACCACCTTTAATTGATATTTTAACCTATCATGCCAATACTAATTCCCAAACATCAGTTTCCTACTCCTTATTCTAAACTACACAATTAACTGTTGAATAAAATACTTCTAAGTATTCCCATCATTCTGTCTCTCAATCTTTTTTATACTCTTTATTTTAATGTTTAAATTGTTTTCTTTTAAAAACTTGACCTTAACCTGAAATAAACTTTTACCTTTCTTTGTTTTGGTAGTTTAATTTGAATTTGGGTAGAAACTCAATCATATCTGGGGCCCTGAAGTTGTCCCCTTAAAGATGCTTATCAACTCTTTAATAATCTGTTTTCTTTCCTTGTTATTTCAGAGTTTATCAACATACTTTGTATCCATGATCTTATTTATTGTTGTGAAAAGCCAGCAATGAAAAGCAGTCTTATTATAGTGTTAAAGATTGAAAAATGTGGAATTTGAACTTTTAAAGTCCCAAAGTGGGTCAGCAACAAATCTTTTCAGGGTCTGTCTTTTATTACTATATATATGGTACTGTCTAGGTTTTCAGCCTTGGTCCATTAATTTTGTTGGTGTCTTCCTAAGTGATGACATCCAAGCTTGTTTCAATCTTCTCCTCCAGGTACCAGTTTGTATTCTCATCTACCAGTGGACATCTTCACTTGATGCTTTATGACATGTACATACATAGAACTCTATGATTTACCCATATTTTATTGTTGTTATATATTATATTTCTTGATTTGTACTGTCTTCCAGGTAGTTACCCATGTGTATGTCTGTGATGTGCATGTTTGTATGTATGTGTGTGTGACACCTTGGTTTTCAGACTTAATTACCTCTATGATTTTAGAAAAGATAACCATGTGTGTGTCTGTGTGGGAAAGATGACCATGCATGTGTCTGTGTGGGAATAAATTGCCATAATTAGGTTTGTCACCCAATGCACAGTTTGCAAGCAAAAACAGAATTTTGACAAATCATTTTGTTTGTGAACCAAATTATTTGCAAACAAAAGGATTTGTGGACTATTCAGACTGCTTTTCTTTATCATTTAATATTATGGCTCTTGACTTATTTTAAGATTCTCCGTGTATTTATAAAAGCGCACCAGTTTCTATAATGGGTAAACTTTCAAGTCGTAACAATGTAGTACAATGAATTCCTTTAGTGTTTGGCCTACATATGGTTTACATCTCAGCAAATTTAAGATGGTGGACATTATATCAAATGCCTTTTACTGAACACACTGGTAGAAGACTAGAGATAAGTAACAGAAGGAATTTGAGAAAATTCAAATACATGGATATTAAGCAATATGCTTCTAAACAATGAATGGGTAAGTGAAGAAATTATAAAAGCAATTTAAAAGTATCTTGAGGTAAATGAAAACAGAAGCACAATAAAACAAAATTATGAAATGCAGGAAGAGCAGTTTTAAGAGGAAAGTGTATAGTAATGAACATCTAGATCCAAGAAATAGATCATAACTATTACATCTAAGGAAAATATAAAAAGAAAAAATTAAGCTCATTATCAGTGGGAGGAAAGAGACAATTAAATATTAGTTAAAAATGAATGGGACTAGAGATATAGTACAAACCATCAGTGAAACAGTTCTTTTTATCTTTGAGAAAATAAAGACAGATCATTAGCTAGACTGCTGATGAGAAAAACATTCAAGTAACAGTATCAGAAAAGAAAGAAAATGAATTTCACCTGACTTCACAGAAATTTAAAGAATCATAAGAGATTATTATAAACAATTCTATATCTCAAATTGATTAACTGAAAAGAACTGGAGAAAGATTTACATACAAAGGATCTGCCAAGACTGAATCACAGCAAAACCTAAACGACAGATAGTGAAGGAGGTGGAATTTGTAATGTTTTCCATCCAGAAAAACTTAAGACATGATGGCTTCCCTGTTGACTTCTACAAAAAACTTAAAGAACTCATATCATTTCTTCACAAACTCTGAAAAAATTTATACAAGAGGCAATACTTCCAAATTCAGCATTGCCCTGAAATCAAAGCCAGACAGGGACATCACAAGAAAAGAAAACTGTCCAGTATTTCTTTCTTCTTTTATCTAATGAAAAATAAAGTTTTGTAGGAAAATAAGAGAAAAATAATTGTTGATCAATTGTGTATAATTATCATTAAAGTACTCAGAGTATAAAACAGACCAAAAAGATTATTACAAAGAATAAACGGATAGGTGCAGAGGAGGAGCTGGGCAGATCTGGGGTGCCCTCACCGGCCTCTCTGTGTGTCTGGAGGACTCTGGATATCTCCGCCCAGACTGTTTGAGTCCCCCCAGGCTCCCAGGTGCAGTGAAGGGGAGAGGTGGGTTTGAGGCTTCCACATCAGCCTCCCCATTCCTATTGCACTTGGAGAACTGCTGAGCTCCCGACGGGTGGGCGGGCCCACACTATCAGCGGAGCCCAGCCTGTTGTGCTGCCACACCTGGCCATCGGTGTGGGTGTGTAGAGGAGGAGCTGGGCAGATGTGGGTTGCCCTCATCGGCCTCTCTGCATGTCTGGAGGACTCTGGATATCTCCGCCCAGAATGTTGGAGTCCCCCTAGGCTCCCAGGTGCAGTGAAGGGGAGAAGTGGGTTTGAGGCTTCCACATCAGCCTCCCCATTCCTGTTGCACTTGGAGAACTGCTGAGCTCCTGACGGGTGGGCGGGCCCAAACTATCAGCGGAGCCCAGCCTGTTGTGCTGCCACACCTGGCCATCTGCATGCAGAGGAGGAGCTGGGCAGATCTGGGGTGCCCTCATCAGCCTCTCTGCGTGTCTGGAGGACTCTGGATATCTCCACTCAGACTGTTGGAGTCCCCCCAGGCTTCCAGGTGCAGTGAAGGGGAGAGGTGGGTTTGAGGCTTCCACATCAGCCTCCCCATTCCTGTTGCACTTGGAGAATTGCTGAGCTCCTGACGGGTGGGCGGGCCCACACTATCAGCCGAGCCCAGCCTGTTTTGCGGCCACGCCTAGCCATCAGTGTACAGAGGAGGAGCTGGGCGGATCTGGGGTGCCTGCATTGGCCTCGCCGTGTGTCTGGAGGACTGTGGATATCTATGCAAGCAGGGTGAGACCACAGGTTCCTGAGGCACTGAGGCCTGTGGTGAGTACCCTAACCCGGCTGCAATTGAAGAAGTGTGGAACTTCCAAGGGGCAGGTGGGCGCACAGTGTCCCTGAGGCCCAGCTTGTCTGGAACTGCGGAGTTCTGAGCAGGCAGAGGAGGGCCACTGGTTCTGTAGGCCCAATGGCTTGGCGTAGCATGGTGCCAGAGTCTCAGTAGCTCCAAACATAGAAGGGGATTTTCAACAGATCCTGAGGAAGCTTTCAAATAACACTTGAAACACAGAAATATAGAAAAATGACAAAACGAAAGACCAAATTACAACCTCAAACCTCCAGCCCATCTCAAGAAACCCTAGGAGCGATGTATATAGAAGAAAATATATCCCATCCACCTCATATATCGGACACAATAGCTATTGAAATTGACAAGCAACTCCAGGAAGCTTTAAAGAAATTCAAACTCGAAATAATCTCCCAGATAAAAGAAGAAATGATAAAAGAAATGAAAGAGATTCTAAATATATCTAAAGAAAACACAGATAAAAAATTGGAGGAACTAAATAAAAAGAATCCCTAGATGAGCAATATAAGAAACAAACAGAATACATAATGCAGATGCACAGAGATATACAGGAAATAAAAAACTCCACTGAAAGTTGTAAAAACCGCCTTAATGAAAGTGAAGATAGAATTTCAGACCTTGAAGACAGGATTTCAGCTAGTGAACAGGAAAGGAAAGATCTTTTGAAAATAACAAGGAATCAGGAAACAACAATTCAACAACTGCAAGATGATGCAAAGAAGAATAGCATAAGAATGATAGGGATTAATGAAAAGAGGGAAACAACATGAAGGATGTCAGGAGGATATTTAGAGAAGTAATAGCTGAAAATGTCCCAAGCATGAGATCAGAAACTGACATCAGGATCAGTGAAGCATATAGAACTCCAAATAGTCATAACCAAAATAAAACTACACCCAGACATATAATAATCACCATCCCAGAAATCCAACACAAGAATAGATTACTAAAAGCTGTCAGAGAGAAAAGACAGATCACTTATAAGGGAAAACCTATCAGAATCACAGCGGACTTCTCAGCACAAATGATAAAGTCAAGAAGAGCATGGAGTGAAATATTCCACATCCTAAAGCAAAATGATTTCCAACCAAGACTGATATATCCTGCAAAACTATCATTCAAAATAGATGGTGAAATACGATACTTCCATGACAAAGAACAGCTGAAGAACTTCATGAACACCAAACCAACCCTGCAAAAAATATTGAAAGACAGTTTAGATACACAAAGGAAAAAACCACTAAGCAAAGCAAATAATTAAACAGAACAGAAAGATAAAGATGCAACAGCAGAGAGATAACATTCCTACAATTAACCAGCATTTAACAGTAATAACCATTAATGTAAATGGTCTCAATGCACCAATCAAAAGAAACAGACTAGCAGAATGGATCAAGAAACAAAATCCAACCATATGCTGTTTACAGGAAACCCATCTAACCCAGAAGGATACTCACAGACTGAAAGTCAAAGGATGGAAAACAATTCTTCATGCAGCAGGAATCCAAAAAAAGGCAGGAGTAGCCATTCTGTTTGCAGACAACGTGAACTTTAAGCCAACAATGACCATAAAGGACAAAGAAGGTCACTACATACTCGTAAGGGGAAAACTCCAAGAGGAAGAGATAACTATCGTAAATATATACGCACCAAACTCCAGAGCACCCAGTTATATAAAACAATTAACAGAAATGAAAAGTCAAATTATCAGTAACACAATTGTAACAGGAGACCTTAATATGCCATTGACACCAAGGGATAGATCAACCAGACAGAAAATGAGCAAAGAAATAACAGAACTGAATCACACCTGTGAACAAATGGGTTTGATAGACATATACAGAATGTTCCATCCAACAACATCAGAATACACATTCTTCTCAGCAGTACATGGATCATTTTCTAAAATAGACCATATATTAGCTCACAGAACATATTTAAGCAAATGCAAAAGAGTTGAAATCATCCCTTGCATGTTATCAGATCATAGCGCTCTGAAATTAGAAATTAATGATAAAAGATACTGCAAAAATTCCGCAAACACATGGAAACTGAATAACACACTCTTGAGCAATCAGTGGGTCACAGAAGAAATTAAAGAAGAAATTAAACAATACCTAAAAGAAAATGAAAATGCAGATACAACTTACCGGAATCTGTGGGATGCAATGAAAGCCGTCCTGAGAGGAAAATTTATTGCACTGAGTTCCCACATCAGGAAAACAGAACGAATACAAATAAACAACTTGATGCTACACCTCAAACAGCTAGAAAAAGAAGAGCAAGTCAAGCCCAAAGCCTAAAGAAGAGAGGAAATTATAAAAATCAGAGCAGAAATCAATGCAATAGAGACTAAGAAAACAATCCAAAGAATCAACGAATCAAAGAGTTGGTTCTTTGAAAGAATAAATAAAATCGATAAGCCCCTAGCCAACGTTATTAAAAAAAGGGAAGAAAAACCTCAAATTCATGCAATAAGAAATGAAAAAGGTGAAATCACTACAGACCCAATTGAAATACAGAAGATCATCAACACCTATTTTGAAAACCTCTACTCTCAAAAGTTTGATAACACAGAAGAAATAGACAGATTCTTAGAAGCATATGAAGTACCAAAGCTAGATCTAAAGGATGTAAAACTGTTGAATAACCCAATCTCTGCTAATGAACTTGAAAATGTAATTAAGGCCTTACCCACCAAGAGGAGCCCAGGCCCAGATGGATTCACTGCAGAATTCTACAAGAAATATAAAGAAGATCTAATGCCGACACTCCTCAAACTATTCAATGAAATTGAAAGGGAAGCAATCCTTCCTAAGTCATTCCTGGAAGCAAATATTACTCTAGTACCAAAACCTGAGAAAGACCTAACTATAAAAGAGAACTATAGACTGATCTCCCTAATGAACACAGATACAAAAATCCTCAATAAAATATTGGCAAATAGGATCCAGCAAATCATCAAGAAGATTATACACCATGACCAAGTGGGATTCATCCCAGGAATGCAAGGATGGTTCAACATACGTAAATCAATAAATGCAATCCACCATATCAATAAAGCCAAAAATAAGAATCACATGATCATTTCTATAGATGCCGAAAAAGCCTTCGGTAAGGTCCAACACTTATTCATGATAAGAACTTTACAGAAAATTGGAATAAATGGTCTTTACCTCAATATAATAAAGGCCATTTATGACAAACCAACAGCCAGCATCATACTAAATGGCCAAAAATTGAAAGCCTTTACTTTAAAATCGGGCACAAGACAAGGATGTCCTTTATCACCACTCTTATTTAATACAGTACTGGAAGTACTAGCCAGAGCAATTAGGCAAGAGAGAGAAATAAAATGGGTAAAGATAGGAAAAGAAGAAGTTAAATTATCATTGTTTGCAGGTGACATGATACTCTACATAGAAGACCCCCTAAACTCCATTGAAAGACTCTTAGATACAATAAATAAATTCAGTAATGTGGCTGGATACAAAATCAATACCCAGAAATCAATAGCATTCCTATACACGAACAACATAATCACAGAGAGGGAAATAAGAGAAACTGGACTATTCACATTAGCAACCAAAGAAATGAAATATTTAGGAATTATTCTTACGAAAGAAGTGAAAGACTTATACAGTGAAAATTATAATACACTGAAAAAGGAAATTGAAGATGATCTCAGAAAATGGAAAGACATCCCTTGCTCATGGATAGGAAGAACAAACATTGTGAAAATGGCCATTCTCCCAAAACTTTTATACAGCTTCAATGCAATCCCAATAGAAATACCATCAACATACCTTATAGATCTAGAGAGATCACTCCTAAATTTCATCTGGAACCAGAAGAGACCTAGAATTGCAAAGGCAATTCTAAGCAGCAAAGACAAAGCAGGAGGCATCACAATCCCTGAATTGAAGTTATACTACAAAGCAACAGTAGTAAAATCAACATGGTATTGGAATCAAAACAGAACCGAAGATCAATGGAATAGATTAGAAGGTACAACCATAACTACAAACACACTCAACCACCTTATCTTTGATAAAGGAGCCAAGCAGGTTCACTGGAAGAACGACAGTCTCTTTAATAAATGGTGCTGGAAAAACTGGGTCTCCATTTGCTGAAAACTAAAGCTTATAAATACATGAAAAAATGCTCATCATCATTGGTCATTAGAGAAATGCAAATTAAAACCACACTGAGATACCATCTCACTCCTGAAAGAATGGCCAGGATCAAGAAAACCAACAACAACAAATGCTGGAGAGGCTGTGGGGAAAAAGGAACTCTCCTGCACTGTTGGTGGGAGTGTAGACTGGTACAGCCTTTGTGCAGATCTGTCTGGAGATTTCTCAAAAAGTTGGGACTGGAAATCCCATTTATTCCAGCTATTCCACTTCTAGGCATATTCCCAGAAGAACTGAAAGCATCATACCACAGTGATATATGTGCACCTATGTTTATAGCAGCACAATTTGTAATCGCCAGATCTTGGAAACAACCCAAGTGTCCATCAACTGAGGAATGGGTAAAAAAGTTGTGGTATTTCTATACAATGGGGTATTATTCAGCTATAAAGAAGGATCACATTGAGATATTTATCAATAAATGGGCGCAGCTTGAGACCATACTCATAAGTGAAATAAATCAATCTCGCATGTGTGAATACCGAATAGTTTCCCTAATGTAAGTAATGATTCAAATATATAAAAATATGTGGTAATCATGATTCCCCATTAGGTGGCCTTGAAGCCTTATAAAGTTTTCACTCATTAATTAGAAAGGCTTTATTCTGGGCTCCTTGATATGGAAATATTTGAAGCTATAGTATATGAAGTTTTATCCAAATATTTCAAGGAAAAAGACATTCAATATGGTAACTACTATTAAGTCGGGTTATATGGTGGTGAAGTACTAGGTTGCTGAAACAGTCATGCTTTGACCTCTATTGTTATATTGTTATGTCCTGTTTTATCTCAATCTCTCCCTTATTCTTTTAAAAAAATTATTTAGTCATTTCTTATGTTTGTCTTACTTAAGGGAAAAAATTTAAAAAATTTGGATATATATATATAGTAACTCTTTTTGATTTCTTATTAACTTGTTTTGAAGTCCTGTAATACTCCCATGATCTTGTTTTGACTGATTAGACTCTGTTCCATTCTGTATGATAGTATCAAGTTTGAGGATATAGGCAACTACTTTGAAGGCAATAAGATTCACTAAGATGCCCATTCTGGTTTGACTATTGTCTTCTTTGGAAGTCCTGTAATGTTTACAATGCCTAAGTTTTATTGCTCTTGTTCTCTACTGTTTTGTCCAACTTTATAATATCTAAAGAGATAGACAATTCTTTTTAAGGAAACAAGAGACAACACTGATAACCATTGTTGATAACCTTGTGCTCTGTTCTACACCATGTGCTATGTCTATCCTTAGTTTTGACTGACAGCTTTGTTTTGCCATATTTGACTGTATTCTCCCCCCCCCAAAAGTAATCAGCACTAAGGAGTAATAAAATCCAAAATGTGTAAATTTTGTTGTAAAAAAGAGAGGGGAAAAAATAAAAAGAGCTCTAACAGATATAACAGCAAGTGTGTTTAGGGGTGTTAAATAGCTGAGTATATCAATGTTTTTGGATCATTGAACACAGCTGTTTGCAGTCTCCCTGTTTGAATGTCCACCTTGTATTCTTTGATACTGTGATTTGAGCAACTATTTTCAAGATGATAATATGTAATCTATTAACAGGTGATTTGTTACTGTTATGTTTTTTTTTGTAGTTCTGTATTACGTGTACCCTTACACCGCTTTGTTTTGTTTTGTGTTTTTCTCTTTTTCCTCTTAAATAAAATAATAAAAAAAGAATAAACAGATAACACAAAACTTTTTTTAATAAATTAGAATAAATTAGTTGCAGAAATTATGCTGTCATGAGGAAATAGAAACCTTATATAAATGAAGGCAACCTGAAAATATATTAAGTGAAATAAGTCAAATATGTAGCTTAAATATTACAAAGTTTCTCTTACATGAGAAAGACAGCATAACACATACAGAGCAACATAGAAGAGAGATAAATAGGAAGTTCCAATATTCTCAATGAACATAGACTCATACTCTTCAATGCAATACTGTGAAGCTCAGTTCAGCATCACATTAAAAGAATCATTCACCATGTTATAGTTTGTGTTTGGGTAGCCCCCCAAGCCTCACCAGTCATGGAAACGACTGAATCTAGCATTTGTGATTGGTTCATTGTCTAGTGCTGGGATTAGGGATGTGAGTGCTGCACCGCCCAGGGGCAGGTTACCAGCATACTATGTAAGGGAGACAAGGAGGTGAGCTTTCTCTTTTGCCATTTGCTCTTTCTGTCTGTGGCTGCCATTAACAGTTGTCCCTCAGCCATGCCACCCTGACTTGGAACCAGCTGAGTATGGATTGAAACCTCAAAAACTGTAAGCTAAACAAACCTTTGCTTTCTTTACTTTGGGCATCAGGTATTTTGTCTCAACAATGAGGGAAAGGTAACTAAGGCACACCACAATCAAATGGGATTTATCCCTGGAATGTAGGGATGGCTCAATGCTTGCAAATTAATAATGTGATACAACTCAAGAAGAAAATGAAGGATAAAAACAATATCATCACCTCATTAGATGTAGAAAAAGCACTTGAAGAGATCCAACATATTTTTATGATCAAAAACTCAATTAGAAATAGAAAACTGTACCTCAACAGTCTATTGTGCAAATATGATAAGCACACAGTGCACATCATACTGAACAGGGAAAAAATTTAAAATCTTCTGTAAGATTCAGAACAAGAAAAATATGTCTAACATTTTCACTTCTGTGTACTAAACAGTACTGAATGTCCTAGCCATAGAAATTAGGAGAAATAAATTGAAAGGTATTCAAATTGTAAGAGAAATCAAATTATCCCTGTTTGTATGTGATGTGATCTTATACAGAGAAATCCCTAAAGATTCCACATTCACACAAATAATTTGTTAGAGCTAATAAATTCACTGAATTTGAAGTATATAAAATTAATACACAAAAATCAGTAGCACTTTTACACTAAGAAGAAATTTTTCAAAAAGAAGGTGAGAACAGTACCACATACAATGGCTAAAATCCTCTAAAAATAAATTTAAGAAATTGAAAGCCCTGCTCATTGAATAGTTTAAAAATGTTAATAAAAGATAATGCAAAAAAGAAAAGATACAATGCATTGAGAGTGTGTATCTAGTTTGGAAAAGTTAATATTGTTAAATGCCCATGCTACCCAGATTCAGTGCACTCTTGCAAAAATCATGATGTCATTTTTCATAGGACTAATCTTAAAATTTTATATGGAACCACAAAAAACCTTGATTAGCTAAACCAGTCATTATCAAAAAGAACATAGCTGTAGGCATCACACTACAAGAATTTCAAGCTGTATGATAAAACAATAATTATAAAACAACATGGCAGGCATGGTGGCATATGCCTGTATTCCTAGCACTTAGGAGGCTGAGGCAGCAGGACCACCAAATTTGCCAGCCTGGACTACATAGTGATAACCCATCTAAAAAAAAAACCCAAAATCAAATCACAAAAACAAAAACTAACATGACACTGGCATAAAAATAGATACGTAAGCTATTGGATCAGAATAGAACGTTCAGTAAGGTTCCCACACATGTATGAAAATTGATATTGGCAAAGATGACAAGAATATACAATGGGAATAAGGCAGTCTCTTTAGTAAATGGCGCTGAGAAAAGTGGATTTATGTATGCTAAAAGTGAAATTAAACTTATTTGCAGCAACTTTACAGCCCCCAAATGTATATATTATTATTGAAAATTTACTTATTTTAATGGTACATGTTGATTGTATACAGTGTGGCTTTGATAGGTATATAATATGTAATGATAAAAAGGTAATTAGCATTTCCATTTTTTTAAATATTAAAAAAATTTAAACAAGTCTATGACTATCCATATTCATAGGCTATGCTTTAATATTTCAAAGTTTGTATACAATAATATTGATCAACTCAGTAATTAACATTTCAGTTGTCTTCTCTTTATTTTGTATTTGGAGCTTTCACCTTCCCGTTCTAGGTATAATAAATATGTAATAAAGTACTCTGAACGATTTTTACCACACTGTGCTGTAGAACATCAAAATTGGTTTTCTAATTCCTCTGTTCTCTCTTCTCCCTTACCTTTCATAACTTTAGTAATCAGTCTTCTACATTTAGATTAACTTTTAAAAAATATACATATGTGAGAAGGAATGTTGAATATTTATATGTTTGCGGCATAATTTACTTATATAACCACAAATGATGGAATATTATTCATTTCATGGCCAAATAATATTCTTTGCATATCAATGCCACAGTCTTAATTCATTTATCAATTTATATACACCTATGTGGTTCCAAATCTAGTATATTTCCTGAACACTGTATTTTCTTCATATATTGGCCTTGTTCCTCTCTCAGTTATCAGTTGGTGATAATTACGTGGACCCTGTATTATGGTGATAATTTCTGGCCCTGTATTATGTTGTATTGGTTTATTTGTCCATTATTTTGCCGACATAATATTGTCTTTACTACTATACCTTCATAGTAAATCTTGACATTGAGTAATGTCAGTCCTTTAGCTTTGTTCTTCTTCAATATTATTTTGGCTATTTGGTGTCTTTTGCTTCTGCATATAAAATTTAAACTTTGTTGTTATCCACAGAATAACTTGTTGGAATTCATTAGGATTATTTTAAATCTGTACATCAGGTTGAAAGAACTAATATGTTGAGGACATTGAATTTCTACACTTGAATAAGGAAACCTACTCATACAGTAGTTTTCCTTTCTTATTAGCATTTATAGTCTTTCTCATATTTAACTCTGATGTATTTTGTTAGATTTATACCAAAGTATTACATTTTAAGAGAAAGCAAATGTTAATGATATTATTTACTAAACTCAACATGTTCACTATCAGTGTATAGGAAATAAATTGAATTTTGTATGTTAATGTGCCATGCAATCTGGCTACCATCTGTTATTAGTTACTGGAGTTTTTGTGGATTTGATTCATAGAGGATTGTGTCATCTTGAAACAGATACAGTTTTGTTTCTTCCCTTCCAATCTGTTTATTGCTAATTTCTTTTTCTTGTCATTTTATATTAGCTAAGACTTTTGTACTATTGTATTCATCAGGATTTATCATAGAAACAGATATAGAAGTGTACAAAAAGTTACAAGATTGGCTTATGATGGTTGGATGAAGAAGCATGTAGAGGTGTTTGCACTCTGGAAGTTGAAGTGTCCAGTCCAAGGTTTGGAGCTTACTGTGGTGTCCTATGTAAGTCCCTCTGAGGAGGCTGATGGATCTGACAGATGCTGAGGAACCTACGACAGAAGGTTGAAGAGTGTGATGAAGGCTGAAGAGTCCCAGACGGAAGCCAAACATTCTGTGCCACAAGTTAGGAGACAACATCCAAGCTGAAGGCAAAGACTGGAGCTCCTTTGAAGAGCCAGAAATCAGTCCTTCCTCATTTCCTTTTTAGTGTATGCAGGATACACCCCTCAAGTGGGTATAGCACTCACACTATCTCTAGTGTCTTCCTCTTGCACAGGCTGAGGATGTTACTCTGGCTTTTGCTGAATCACTTGGTTAAATTTTTGACTATTTCAAATTGACACGGTTGTATCAACCATTACTGTCCATCCCTTGTCAACTTGGCAACCAGACACACTTCTTAAATCAGTCTCCAGATACAAAGACATGCCTATAATTATGCCTAAAATGTTATAATTATCTTGAGTACAAACAGAAATTTACTAATTCTCTCACCAGAATAGAAAGTAAGTTTTCCTTGGATGATACTTCTTATCATTTTACAACTTGACCATTATAATACAGCTTGGCAATCCTTAAGAACCAGTGTTAAATCTATCAACATTAGATTACATTAGAACTGTATTAGAGGAGAAATAGTACAACTGCAACCCTCTTTTCTGCAGCTGATCACAAGGTCATAGCTGGTATTTAGAACTGTCTTCTTCTACTACTCATTCTGTATTCCCTTGTTCCTCAGAAATCACCTTTGCAGGTCTTTCTCTGGTGGAGTGATCCATATCTTTATTCCTGAAGGCTCTGGGCCATTTGTCATTCTGCCCATATCAGGTTGTTGTAGTTTCCTACTGACTATAACAACAGGGAATGGTAATACTAAGAGGCATCCTAAGGGATCTCCTGCACTCCACATACATTCTTCCTTTCCTCCTTTGTGGAGTAGCAGTCTAATTTTCCCTTGTTATAGTTTGGGTCTAGGTGGCTGCCCTAAGCCTCATGCAATCATGGGCATAGCTGAATCTAACATTATGATTTGTTTTTGTTTAGCACTGGGATTGGTGGTGTGAGTGCTGCACCCACCCAGGGTTGGGGCCAGCAAAAAGCGTAAGGGCAGGAAGAAGGCATGTTTCCCCTCTTTTGCTTTGTTCACTCTTGATGTTTGCAGTGGCCATGAATGGCTGCTTCACCATGCCATCCTGCCTTGGCCCCAAAATCATAAGAAATAAACCTTCCCTTGATTCACTTTGGGTGTCAGGTATTTTGTCTCAACAGTGAGAGACAAGTAAGCAACATTCTTCTTTGACAGTCTGGATCAATCACCCCAATAATACCGTGCCTCCATTTTTAGCTTGTTTCCACAGAGGCATGAGGCATGAGGAGACCATGACCAGGGGAAGTGTTAGCTTCCAGTTCAAAGGCATCATTGTTGTGCTTTCCAGTACAAGCCTTCCTCCCTGTGGAACAAAGACTTCTAAACCAGCAGAACATAACGTCATGGAGGGGGGCAGGAAGCAAATAGTTTGCTAGTGGATCACTAGGGGTAAATGGTGAGTGGTACCATTCCTATTTTCACCTCTTGATTTCCTGGACCCATGAATCCTGGCTTTGGGAGACTCAGTACTTTATAGCGGACACTGATTCAAAGCATATACAGCCTGTTGGAGTACTTTACCCCAGCCCTAAATGATGTTGTTGCCTAGCTGATATTGTAGTATTGAAACTGTCTTCAAAAGACCATTCCACTTTTCCATCAATCCAGCTGCTTCTGGATGGCGAGGAACATGGTAGGACCATTGAATGCCATTGCCTCACTTCTTTGGCTACAGAATATGTTCCTTGGTCAGAGGCAATGCTATGTGGAAATCCATGGTGGTTGATAAGGCATTCTGTGAGTCCACAGATGGTAATTTTGACAGAAACCTTACATGCAGTGAAGACAAATTCATATCCATAATGTGTGTCTATGCCAGGGAGGACAAACTATAGTCCCTTCCATGGTGGAAGTAGTCCAGTATAATCAACTTACCACCAGATCACAAGTTGATCACTCTGGGGAATGGTGCCATATCAAGGACTCAATACTGATCTCTGCTGATGGCATATTTGGCACTCAGCAGTGGCTGTAGCCAGATCAGTATTGGTGAGTGGGAATCCATGTTTCTGAACCTAGGCATAACTTACATCCCTGCCAGTTGCCACTCTTTTTATGGGCAATAACAGGGGTGGCTGAAGAACAAAGGTGGCCACTATCCACAGAATGGGTCATTTTATATATTTGATTATTAAAGTTCTTTTCTGCCAATGTTACCTTTTGGTGAGCATTGTGGATTTATACACAGAGGATCATGTCATCTTGAAATGTACAGTTTTGTTTCTTCCATTCCAATCTGTTTATTGCTAATCTGTTTCTTGTCATTTTATATTAGCTGAGACTTTCAGTATTATGTTGAAAAACAGTGCTGATAGGAGATATTCTTCCTGTGTTCTTGATTTTAGGGAGAATATTTCTAGTTTCTCAGCATGAAGCATTATATTATCCGTAGGTTTTTTTGGTAATGGTTCATTACAAAATTGAGGCAGTTTCTCTTTACCTAGTTTACTGAGAGCATTTTTCATGCCTTGTTATGTTTTGTCTGTTCTTCTCTCTGCATACATTAATTTGATCATATGGTTTTTCTTCTTTAGTTTATGATGTGGCAGATTACACTATTGATTTTCAAATATTAAGCTAGCCTGTATATTGGGGGTAAATCTTACCTAGTCATGGCACATCATTCTCTTTATCCGTGGCTTTATAAATATAATTTAATGTATTAGTATTATATATATAGTATATTTGTACACAAAACAGAACTTTTGGAGAGAATACCAGGAAGTGAACTCAGGACCTTGCACTTGTGAGGCAGGTGCTTATGCTGCTGAGTTTAATAGTGGGATATTCTTCAGTGAGTATTTGTATGTTCAAAAATAAATGTTAATATAAACTGTAGTGGTCCAGAAAAGACCAGATCAAAGAGGATGCAACTTTTTAAGGAATGAAAATTTGTATTTATCATCAGAAGAGTTCATTTTTTGTTTTAGTCTTCTCTATTCCATATTTGTATACACACACACACACACACACACACACACACACACACATATAAAGATAGGTCACTGAAGTCTGAACCTGGTTAACAGTATGTTTATCTCTCCTAGGATTATTTTATAGGGAGTTGTATTGTAGTAAGGGACAGCCACCTACAATCTTTTCAAATTATGTCTTTTATAGTGATACTCTGCTTCAAAACCACTGATGGCTTCTTGGATAAATGTTTTTACTTCTAAGATACTTTAAATCATTCACTCTGGTCTTTGGTGTCTTTTATGGTTTCTGCAGCCATGCTTCTTTACCTCCAAAAATGTAAGGTCCAACAATGCAGGGCTACTGTCCATTTCCTAACAGGCAAGGTTATGCATCTATCCCTGAGCTTCTCTCCACCCTCATATTCCCCAGAATTCAGTATGATAAGTGGTTATAATCAGCCATCACTAGAGGACTGAGAAGTTTTTTCAAAGACAGGCCCTGGGTAATTGTTTTGTGTTTAATGAGCTCCTCCAAGATCTGGACTCCTCTGGGATGTACAGTCCTTGGGCCCAGGGATGCACAGAATGAGAATTGTTAGCAGGGGCGATGTAGACATAGGCAATGATTACAGCTGCTGTTACTTCCTATGCCGATAATAAAAAGGAGCAATATATTGGGTCAAGGTCCCGGATTCATCCTCAGACAATCTGGGTAAGTTGGAAAGAAGGAGAATAAGCTGATGCCTTAGTGTCCTTCCAACTCAGGTTTCTTCATTTCCCAGATTGTATAATGTTCTATACCATACTTTCTCATGTATAACTTTTCTTTTTCTCCATTGCTCTCTGTCAAGACTTTTCCATGTTATAGAAATATTCTTGTTAAAGTTCAGCACTTATAATATTTATTAACACTTATTAATGATAGCATTCTTTAATATTATGATGTAATATATTCTCCAATTTATATTATTTCAACATAATTTACTCTCTGTGAGAGTAGCCATTTGATGCAGAGGTCATTAATCTTTGTCTGTATAATGAAATTATTCAAGCAGCAGGGCTGGGGATTTAGCTCAGCGGCATAAGCACCTGCCTTGCAAGCAGGCAATCGTGAGTTAGGTCCCTGGTACTGATTAAAAAAATAAATTATTCAAGCAGCTTCAAAATATTTTGGACATAACTCCTCTAGGGTATTTTGGTCTTGTTTGTTTGGGATGGCAGATGTGTTTTACAATCCTCCTACTCAATGTATGGTTCATTAACCAACTGAGGTAACATCATCACCAAATGTTAAAATAGAACTTTTAAAATGTAGAATTTTAGATCCCACACCAGAGCTACTAAATCAAAGTCAGCATTTAACAGAGTAAGCACATACTTGATCTGCAAACTAAGTTTTGGAAGCTCTTCCCTTTGTGATTTCTGTGTGCAGTCCAGACTGAGAACTACACAAGTGTGAGGTGAGGAAGGTGAGAAGCACCATTCACAGGCGCACTGAAACTCATGTGCCTGATCAGGGCACCATGCACAAGAGATGTCTCTGTAGTTTGTGATTTCTCTTAAGATCCCAGATGAGTCCTACTCATTCCCTAATGAAGAAGCATTCTGAGAAATCAAATGTATAAAATTTTACTGATGCTTTTCCCACCTGAAACACCAGAACGCTCCCTCCAAAAGCTTAAAAACTACTATTGTTACTAGATTAAACCCCATCAACTGGGAGAAAGCTCCAGTAACTGCACCCAGTTTTGTCTCTTTATGGTGGGAAATCTCAAAGGTCTAATGTTCCTCTTTACCTTTCTTTGCAATGAGTTGTGGATTTTTGGAGACAAACTGAGGTGAGGTCTCAAAAGTAGAAACTATCTTCATTCCTTTTTATCTCTCCAAGTTACTAAACTTATCATATTATCTTTTTCATATCAATATTATGAATTTTGAGTACATCAACACAATGGACAAGATATTAATACAGTCAAAATATCTATATAAGGAGTGGTTTAGTTGTCTGTTTAGAATGAAGAGTAGCATGTTTGGGTCATCTAATAGTTTTTATAATACTCTGAAGTTACATACAGATAATCCATAACAAGATTTCAAAAGCTAGCGCTGCATGTTTTGAGCTTGTGAGTCCTTCTGGGAAGGTTCAGTAGGAGTTATTATAACATAAAGGGAGTTTTCTGCCTTTAAATTTTGCTAAATATGTGCCTTGGCCTAGAAGAAACCAAAAAGTACTCATGAAACACTGGCCATATCCAGGCACTATGTCATGTGCTGAGCATGGTACAGTCACAAAGACAGACACGCCCTTACATGCAGTTTACAATATGTCAGGGAAGTCAGATGCAAGCAAGTAATCAAGGGCACTGAGTTCTCTGAGGTGGGCACCCAGTACTGTGGGAGCATCGCAGCAGGTCTCGTTTAATATGAGGACACTGGGGAGATTTATCTGTGGAAGGAACATGTGCTGAGCCTAAAAATAAGTAGGGATGATCAAGGTGAAGAGGGAACAGAGAACAGATGGGTTAGGCAAGAGGAGTAGCAAGTGTGAACGGTGGGGTAAGAAACTATAATCTTTACTTTCTGGAGGAATGGATTGGGGAAGGAGAGTGAGTTCTGATTTCATTTAAGGTATGCTGAGATGAAGATGGGAATGAAGTGAAGATAGATGTTCATCCATGAGATTAGGTGGTAAGCAATGCTACCTGAATAGGCAAACCATCAGGGCTATAGCTATGGAATAACGATAGTGTTAGGAAGAAGCTCAGAAAATGGTGATCTATGAGATGTTAGCGAAGAAACAAATCACAGTCACACAGAACTGAAGTATTAGGAATACCAGTGTGTCCCCACAAAAGCAAATTTGTAAGAATGTTTTCTAAGGTATAGGGAAATGCCAATATTATTACATCAAATTAGAAAAGAATAAAGTAAGTTTGAGAGGTAATTTGGATTTAGTGAAATGACGTATTTCTTGACTGTAGATTGTTGCTTTATACACTGAGGGTGGGGTAAATTATTGCAGAACTTTTAGGAGATCATGTATCATAGACTGATGTTAAGTTATATTTGGATTTTAAAGGATCCTATTGTTTTAAACATGCTGGAGACAGCATGAAAGGAAGGAATCAAACTCTCCTCTCAGAGTTTCTCCTCCTGGGTCTGCCTCTCCAGTCCAAGTATGAAATCCTGTTCTATGGCCTGTTCCTCACCATGTATCTTACCACCATCCTGGGGAACTTCCTCATCATCATCCTCATACAACTGGACTCCCATCTCCACACACCCATGTATTCTTTTCTCAGCAACTTGTCCTTCTCTGACCTCTGCTTTTCCTCTGTCACAATGCCCAAGTTGCTGAAGAACATGCAGAGCCAAGTCCCATCCATCCCTTATGCAGGCTGCCTGACCCAAATGTACTTCTTCTTGTTTTTTGGAGATCTGGAGAGCTTTCTGCTTGTGGTCATGGCCTATGACCGCTATGTGGCCATCTGTTTTCCCCTGCACTACACCAGGATCATGAGCCCCAAGCTGTGTGTGTGCCTGGTGATGCTGTCCTGGGTGCTGACCATGTTTCATGCCCTGTTGCACACCTTACTCATGGCCAGATTGTCTTTCTGTGGGGACAATGTGACCCCCCACTTCTTCTGTGATATGTCTGCACTGCTGAAGCTGGCCTGCTCTGACACTAGTATTAATGAGGTGGTGATATTCATCATGGGAGGCATCATTCTTGTTATTCCATTTCTCCTCATTATTGTTTCCTATGCACGAATTGTATCCTCCATTCTCAAGGCCCCTTCTGCTCAGGGCATCCGTAAGGCTTTCTCCACCTGTGGTTCCCATCTCTCTGTGGTGTCACTGTTCTATGGTACAGTCATTGGCCTGTACTTATGTCCATCAGCTAATAATTCCACTGTGAAGGAAACAGTAATGGCTCTAATGTATACTGTGGTAACTCCCATGCTGAACCCCTTCATCTACAGCCTGAGGAACAGAGACATGAAAGAAGCCCTGGGAAGAATCATTTGTAAGAAAATGTTCTTTTGTCCATAATATTAATATTTGTAATTATAATACAATTTTTTGGTTGATACATTAATTTCTAAATATTATTCTTGACTTTTTTCGCTACTAGGGAAGTTTCTATGCAAACAAAATATTACATAAATGTCCAGTAAGTAAAAAAAACTGAAATGAAGATGTGTAGTTGATATAGATAGAAGTTCTCAGTGACATTCCAGGGAGGTTATCCTATTTCTTAATTCCAGGTGATCCTGAGCAACTTGAATGTAAAAAATTTTGTTGAAACCTGCCTGTAGGTATTAAACCACTAAATTATTATGTGTTATCTTTGAAAACCACCTTTAATTGATATTTTAACCTATCATGCCAATACTAATTCCCAAACATCAGTTTCCTACTCCTTATTCTAAACTACACAATTAACTGTTGAATAAAACACTTCTAAGTATTCCCATCATTCTGTCTCTCAATCTTTTTTATATTCTTTATTTTAATGTTTAAATTGTTTTCTTTTAAAATCTTGACCTTAACCTGAAATAAACTTTTACCTTTCTTTGTTTTGGTAGTTTAATTTGAGTTTGGGTAGAAACTCAATCATATCTGGGGCCCTGAAGTTGTCCCCTTAAAGATGCTTATCTACTCTTTAATAATCTGTTTTCTTTCCTTGTTATTTCAGAGTTTATCAACATACTTTGTATCCATGATCTTATTTATTGTTGTGAAAAGCCAGCAATGAAAAGCAGTCTTATAGTGTTAAAGATTGAAAAAATGTGGAATTTGAACTTTTAAAGTCCCAAAGTGGGTCAGTAGCAAATCTTTTCAGGGTCTGTCTTTTATTACTATATATATGGTACTGTTTAGGTTTTCAGCCTTGGTCCATTAATTTTGTTGGTGTCTTCCTAAGTGATGACATCCAAGCTTGTTTCAATCTTCTCCTCCAGGTACCAATTTGTATTCTCATCTACCAGTGGACATCTTCACTTGATGCTTTATGACATGTACATACATAGAACTCTATGATTTACCCAGATTTTATTGTTGTTATATATTATATTTCTTGATTTGTACTGTCTTCCAGGTCGTTACCCATGTGTATGTCTGTGATGTGCATGTTTGTATGTATGTGTGTGTGACACCTTTGTTTTCAGACTTAATTCCCTCTATGATTTTAGAAAAGATAACCATGTGTGTGTCTGTGTGGGAAAGATGACCATGCATGTCTCTGTGTGGGAATAAATGGCCATAGTTAGGTTTGTCACCCAATGCACAGTTTGCAAGAAAAACAGCATTTTGACAAATCATTTTGTTTGTGAACCAAATTATTTGCAAACAAAAGGATTTATGGACTATTCAGACTGCTTTTCTTTATCATTTAATATTATGGCTCTTGACTTATTTTAAGATTCTCCGGGTATTTATAAAAGCGCACCAGTTTCTATAATGGGTAAACTTTCAAGTCGTAACAATGTAGTACAATGAATTCCTTTAGTGTTTGGCCTACATATGGTTTACATCTCAGCAAATTTAAGATGGTGGACATTATATCAAATGCCTTTTACTGAACACACTGGTAGAAGACTAGAGATAAGTAACAGAAGGAATTTGAGAAAATTCAAATACATGGATATTAAGCAATATGCTTCTAAACAATGAATGGGTAAGTGAAGAAATTATAAAAGCAATTTAAAAGTATCTTGAGGTAAATGAAAACAGAAGCACAATAAAACAAAATTATGAAATGCAGGAAGAGCAGTTTTAAGAGGAAAGTGTATAGTAATGAACATCTAGATCCAAGAAATAGATCATAACTATTACATCTAAGGAAAATATAAAAAGAAAAAATTAAGCTCATTATCAGTGGGAGGAAAGAGACAATTAAATATTAGTTAAAAATGAATGGGACTAGAGATATAGTACAAACCATCAGTGAAACAGTTCTTTTTATCTTTGAGAAAATAAAGACAGATCATTAGCTAGACTGCTGATGAGAAAAACATTCAAGTAACAGTATCAGAAAAGAAAGGAAATGAATTTCACCTGACTTCACAGAAATTTAAAGAATCATAAGAGAATATTATAAACAATTCTATATCTCAAATTGATTAACTGAAAAGAACTGGAGAAAGATTTACATACAAAGGATCTGCCAAGACTGAATCACAGCAAAACCTAAACGACAGATAGTGAAGGAGGTGGAATTTGTAATGTTTTCCATCCAGAAAAACTTAAGACATGATGGCTTCCCTGTTGAATTCTACAAAAACACTTAAAGAACTCATACCATTTCTTCACAAACTCTGAAAAAATTTATAGAAGAGGCAATACTTCCAAATTCAGCATTGCCCTGAAATCAAAGCCAGACAGGGACATCACAAGAAAAGAAAACTGTCCAGTATTTCTTTCTTCTTTTATCTAATGAAAAATAAAGTTTTGTAGGAAAATAAGAGAAAAACAATTGTTGATCAATTGTGTATAATTATCATTAAAGTACTCAGAGTATAAAACAGACCAAAAAGATTATTACAAAGAATAAACGGATAGGTGCAGAGGAGGAGCTGGGCAGATCTGGGGTGCCCTCATCGGCCTCTCTGCATGTCTGGAGGACTCTGGATATCTCTGCCCCGACTATTGGAGTCCCCCCCGGCTTCCAGGTGCACTGAAGGGGAGAGGTGGGTTTGAGGCTTCCACATCAGCCTCCCCATTCCTGTTGCACTTGGAGAACTGCTGAGCTCCCGACGGGTGGGCGGGCCCACACTATCAGCGGAGCCCAGCCTGTTGTGCTGCCGCGCCTGGCCATCGGTGTGCAGAGGAGGAGCTGGGCAGATCTGGGTTGCCCTCATCGGCCTCTCTGCATGTCTGGAGGACTCTGGATATCTCCGCCCAGACTGTTGGAGTCCCCCCAGGCTCCCAGGTGCAGTGAAGGGGAGAGGTGGGTTTGAGGCTTCCACATCAGCCTCCTCATTCCTGTTGCACTTGGAGAACTGCTGAGCTCCCAATGGGTGGGCGGGCCCACACTATCAGCCAAGCCCAGCCTGTTTTGCGGCCACGCCTAGCCATCAGTGTACAGAGGAGGAGCTGGGCAGATCTGGGGTGCCTGCATCGGCCTCTCCATGTGTCTGGAGGACTGTGGATATCTATGCAAGCAGGGTGGGACCACAGATTCCTGAGGCACCGAGGCCTGTGGTGAGTACCCTAACCTGGCTGCAATTGAAGAAGTGTGGAGCTTCCAAGGGGCAGGTGGGCGCACAGTGTCCCTGAGGCCCAGCTTGTCTGGAACTGCGGAGTTCTGAGCAGGCAGAGGAGGGCCACTGGTTCTGTAGGCCCAATGGCTTGGCATAGCGTGGTGCCAGAGTCTCAGTAGCTACAAACATAGAAGGGGATTTTCAACAGATCCTGAGGAAGCTTTCAAATAACACTTGAAACACAGAAATATAGGAAAATGACAAAACGAAAGACCAAATTACAACCTCAAACTGTCGATGTCCGCTCCCGGCCGGCAGGAAGGACACACGACAAAGTCTGGCAGTGGACAACCTTTTCTTTTATTTTTCTTCTCCGTACAGCCTGCCCTGGGATTGCTCCCAGCCGAAGCCTCCTTTGGTCCGCTCCCCGCGGCTCCTTCTGGGCTTCTACTTCCGGGCTTCTTCTTCTCCCCCAGGGGTGGCACCAGTATATATACGGATACAGTGTCCAATCATGTTAAAGTAAGCAAGGCAAGCTGATTGGCTAACATCATCAGTTGCCAGGCAGACTATATTGTTGAGCGGGTTGCTTACGCGGTAAGCAGGAAACTAACGTGCTCGATGGGAGGGGTAATCTACCTCAGGCTTTACTCTTTACTACAGGCCTCACGTCCGCCAAGTGAGGCGACTGGGCTCGGGGCTGCGGCTCCCAACATCTCCCCCTTTTTTATTTTTTATGAATGTGCGCATCGTAGCCCTTTCTGGACTGGGTGCAGAGGCTTATGCCCTATGCGTAGGCCCACCGTAGGTCCTTGGCTTAGACCCTGGTCGGCCGTCCCATGGTCTGCCAAGGCCCTGAGGCCCTCGTCCTTTTTCTAGGGCCAGGCACAAACTGGATGGAACCTGGATGCACACAAGCTTGCACTCATTTCCTCTCCGTAAAGAAATCCCCTCGGAGAGAAATTTAGACCTGGGCAGCATCTAACAGTCCAGCGGCTTACGTGCAGGATGGGGTAGGGCCTGGCTTAGGTTGAGTCGCACCGGGGGAGTACGCTCTTACCCGTCATTGACTCTCCTACCCAGCTATGTCATAATTTTTTAGAGGAGGAGTGTGGGAAGCTCACCACCCCTAGACTCGGTCGTAGGCTAGGCGAGCGAGCCATGCATATGCCTGAGGATCTTCTTGTCCATTTCGGGCTACCGCTATTTCTATTCATCTTGTTGGTTGGTCTGTGATGGATCTCCGGTAGGGCAGGTCTGATCTTCAGTCGAGGGCTTTGTCGCCCGTGTCAGTCTCTCCGGTACCCACAGTGGTTCTCGTCCCGATTCCTGTGGGAAAACACAAACCGCGCCTCGGTTCCAGCTGACCACTGGATCCGGGCCCATCCATTGTCCTGTCAGGACATCTTTCCACTTCACCCACCCTTTATGGTTGGGGGAAGGGTTTCAGTGCTCCACGGCTGGGGAGCAATTATCATTATTTAAATTTAAAAAATTGTGTGTGAATAGTGCCATGGATAATCGTGCCTTTGGGGCCAGGCCTTGGCCTACTCCCCCTTTTTGTTTTTGTAAAATTTCTTTGAGGCTTCTATGAGCCCTCTCAATGATTCCTTGACCTTGGGGATTGTATGGGATACCATGTTTTAATTGAACCTCCATCATTTTGCAGAACTCATTGAAGGCTTTGCCTATATAGGCTGGTCCATTATCAGTTTTTAATATTTTTGGTTTGCCCCATGTGGCCCAAGCCGCCAGGCAATGATTGATCACATTAGACACTTTTTCACCTGTTTCTGCTGTTGCGAATATGACGTGAGAACAGGTGTCTGTGGAAACATGAACATATTTAAGAGTCCCAAACTCCTGTATATGTGTGATGTCCATCTGCCAAACATCACCAGGGATCAAACCTCGAGGGTTTACTCCCATCGGTATGGCAGGTTTGTATGTGGCACAGGAGTCACATAGTCGCACGATATCTCGTGCATCTGCTCTGGAAACATGGAAATGGTTTGCTAGTGTCCTGGCATTGACATGAAACTTATCATGGAAGGCACGGGCTCGCTCGATTGGTGTTAGTAAGGTAAAAATCCATAACGGGCGAGTGGCAGTATCAGCAGCCACATTCCCCTGTGCCATAGGCCCTGGCAGGGATGTATGTGCTCTTATGTGGGTGGTGAAGACCTTATGGTGTCTGTTCTGAAGCAATGTCTGGATAGACAGGAACAGCCCAGCCACTGTGGAAGTGGATCTAATTAAACCGGCAGTCTCAAGCACTTGCATAGCATTGACCACATACCTAGAATCGGAGACAATATTAATGGCTTCTGAGAACCGTTCAAGAATCATTTTAACGATCTGCAGTTCCACCACCTGAGGCTGATCAGGTTCAAATTGTATGGTAACCGGGGGCTTGCCTAGGATCACATAGGCGCCTATCCCCGTCTTGGAGCCATCTGTGTATATTGTAGTTGCTGGGACTAATGGCTCAGAGGCAGTAACCTTTGGAAAAATTATAGGGTGCTGAGTGACAAATGACAAGATAGGGTCTTTAGGGTATTGATTGTTTATATCCCCATGGAAAACACATCTCAGAATGGCCCATGTATCTATGCAGGCAGCCAGGGTCTTGATCTGGCTGGCGGTATAGGGTACTCGGATGGCTTGTGGTCCTGAGCCAAAATGTTGGACAGCTCTATCATGCGCTTCAAGGGCCAATGAAGCGACTGCCTCCGGGTAATGCTCTATGACTTTTGCAGGTGAGACCTTAGGGTGTATCCACAGTAATGGTCCTTTCTGCCAAATCACCGCTGTGGGCTGTAGACTAGTCTGTAGCAAACAGACATCAAAGGGTCGCCCTGGTTCAATTCTGTGTAAGGTAGCCCCACCTAAGGCTTTTTCCACTCTCTGTAAGGCAGCTCTTGCCTCAGGAGTGAGCCTCCTGTGGGAGGCTATATCTGGGTCTCCCTTTAGAAGGTCGAACAGGGGTTTGAGATCTGAATTTGGTATATGTAAATATGGCCTAATCCAATTAATGTCTCCCAATAGCTTTTGCATGTCATTTAGGGTCCTAACGCCATCCGTCCTAATGGTGACCTTCTGTGGAGAGACTAGCATAGGGGAGATTTTCGCGCCTAAGTAGGTCACCATTTCTCCTCCCTGAATCTTGTCGGGGGCAACATGCAGATTAGCTTGTCTCAGGGCCTCGACCAACTGGCCGAGCATATTATTTAGCATGTCTGGGTCCCTGCCGCTGAGCAAAAGGTCGTCCATGTAATGCACACATCTTATCTTGGGAAAGGATTTCCGTAGGGGGGCCAGTAGGGAATCAAGGTAAATCTGACACATAGTGGGACTGTTGGCCATACCTTGGGGCAGCGTTATCCACTCGTATCTGAGATCAGGGCTTTCTTGGTTAATGGTGGGTAAAGTAAAGGCGAACCTATGAGTGTCCTCTGGATGCAGGGGGATTGAGAAGAAACAGTCTCTAAGATCTATAACATAAACTGGCCAGGACTGAGGGATGGCTGAGAGAGCTGGCAGCCCCCTCTGGACCGCCCCCAGGGACTGCATCTGCGCGTTGACCGCCCTTAGATCATGGAGCAGCCTCCACTTGCCAGACTTTTTCTTAATTATAAAAATGGGGGTGTTCCATGGGGAGGTTGACGGCTTAATGTGTCCTAATCTAAGTTGTGTACTGACTATTTCTGACAAGGCTAATAGCTTCTCCTTAGGCAGGGGCCACTGAGGTACCCAAACCGGATCATTTGACCTCCAGGTGATTTTGATCGAAGTGGGTAGGAGAGCTTCTTCAGCGGCCCCTAAGAAAAACCCAGCCCTTGCCTACCTTTTTTGTTCTCTACTGGTATTGGGGATGTCCGACCCTGTAGGGCATTGCCCAAGCCTTTGCCGGGGGTATATCCCTGGTTCCTGAGTATATCCTTAGCCTGGGGGGAGCAGTTTGACGTAAGCGTGACATCCATCTGAGTGAGGATGTCCCTTCCCCATAGAGACACTGGCAACTGCAACACAAATGGTTGGAAATGGCCCTGATGACCCTCCTCATCGCACCAGAGCAGGGTTGAAGCACTAACCTGAGGAGCTGACACCATCCCCAGGCCCTGCAGCATGTTATCTGCAGTGTTGGTGGGCCAGTTGGAGGGCCAATCCTTTCTAGAGATAATGGAACGGTCAGCTCCTGTGTCTAGGAGCCCTGTTATATTCTTGCCATTGACCTTAAGTGAGAGCATGGGCCTTTTACCAAGTGTCATATGGAGTCCCTCAAAGACTTCTCCTGAGGAACCGAAACCTTGACTTTCTCTAATTTTCTGCTTTGAGGGAAATCTCTTGTGGAGACTGGGGAGCAGCAAGAGCTGCGCTATCTTGTCTCCTTTATTGATTACCATAGTACCCACAAGAGATTGAACCATAATTTTAATGTGTCCTGTGTAGTCTGAGTCTATGACCCCCGGGACTACTATGAGACCCCGAAGGGCCGTGGAGGATCTCCCGATCACCAGACCCACGGAATTTTTGGGTAACGGTCCCTTAAAGGTGGTTTCAACCACTCGAACACCCATATCAGGCACTAATATAAGTCTGGAGGCGACACTGAGGTCCACACCTGCTGACCCAGGGGTGGCCCTTGTTGAAGGCTGCCATCCTGAGCTGTCCTGTCTCTGGGGCGGGGGCCCGCCTGTGAAGGGGGCCCCCTCTGGCCGTTTTTTGGCCCTCTAGCATCTCGTCCACAAATACGGTTGCCCTGAGCATCAAAGACCGACCTACACTCCTCAGCTTTGTGTGATCCCCTCTTGCATCGCCCACAAACATATGGTTCTTCATTCCTAGGGCGAGGCCTAGCATCTGCATTGTTTGGGCAGTGACGTTTAATGTGTCCTGGCTCCCCGCAGGCAAAACACCCTTTAGCCTTACATTCCCCTTCTAACCCGCGAGGTCCCCTCTGCTGTACAGCCGCGGCCAGGAGAGCAGCCACTCCCGAGTTGGAGAGCGGCCCCCCTATCTCTCTGCATATCCTAATCCAGGCGTTGAGGTCCTTGTTCTTATGAGGAGCTATCGCTGCCTTGCACTCCTTTGTACATTGCTCAAAAATCAGCTGCCTTACCAGCGGTCGAGCCACTCCCGGATCAGAAAATATCTTATCGGCAGCATCTTGCATTCGGGCCACAAAGTCAACAAATGGCTCTGTGGTACCCTGAATTATTTTTGAAAGACACAAGGAGGCTGTTCCGGCACCACTTACCTGCTTCCAGGAGCGGAGCCCTATGGCATTGATTTGTTCATAGACAGCGCCGGGGAACTGAGTCTGATCATCAGCGTGCCGACCTTCTCCCATAAGCATTTCCTTGTTCCACCCCCGGTTTCCCCGATTGGCGTTTCTCTCAGCCTGCTCTGCAGAGAACTCTGCGTACCAGGCTCGCCAATCCAGGTAACTACCCGAGGGCAGACACGCCTTTGCCAGCTGAATCCAGTCCGCGGGGGTGAGGGGCCCAGAAGACAGGTTCTCCAGCATGGCAATGGTGTAAGGCGCAGTCGGCCCAAAGGTTGTAACTGCATTTTTAAGTTCTCTAATCTGCTTTATCTCAAAAGGCTCCCATGCATTGCGTCCCTGGCCCATAGCTACTTGTACAGGAAATATCCCGTAGGGGCCACTATCTATCCCAGGTGGTGGATGTACCTCATGAGACAAACGTCCCCCCTGCCAAAGCCACCTGTAAAAATACCGACCTGCCGGCGGCGGAGCATAAGACGGCGGCCGTGATTGGGCGGAAAATGGGGGCCCGTGCATCACTTCCTGTTCTGGCGAAGGGGAAGGGAGCTCCCGGGCGGCCGCCTCGCGGCGAGGGATCGCCTCCGGGAACAGCCCCCAAGGTGGGGCGGAAGGCTTCGCCTCCCTCTCGCGCCGGGGAGCGCTCAGGAGCTCTCTACTCCTCCGCAGACCAAGTTGAGCGGAGCGCAATTCACGGCGCAACGCTGGGAAAGAACCCTGCGACTCCTTATCGAGCGACTTAGGCTCCTGACAGCTGGTCTCTTTGGCCTCCTTGCCATTCAACTTTCCCTCGTCCTCGGAGTCAGACGACTCCGAGGCTAGAGCCCCGTCCTTCTCCTTAGCATCTTTGTTCCCCTTGACGGGCCCCTCTCGGGAGCTCCCTAACTGGGCCTGCTCAAATACCCTGCGTACTTTTGTAAGCTCTTGAGAGCTTTCTCCACAACCACCCTCGCTCTTAGTGCTGCTACCTAGCATGTTTCCCATCTTTTAATATGTTACTCACCGCGTGAGGCCCAAGGAATCCGCCACTTACGCGTGAGCCTGAGGGGAGTCTAAAAGCCCTGTAGGTGCGCGCCACCCAGAGCCCAGGCTTATCCCCAACTCACCTGTCTCGCAGCTCTGTACTGGAGCGTTGTCCGCTGTCACGTCTCGGGGGTGATCAGTCCCCGTACGGGCCACCAAATGTCGATGTCTGCTCCCGGCCGGCAGGAAGGACACACGACAAAGTCTGGCAGTGGACAACCTTTTCTTTTATTTTTCTTCTCCGTACAGCCTGCCCTGGGATCGCTCCCAGCCGAAGCCTCCTTTGGTCCGCTCCCCGCGGCTCCTTCTGGGCTTCTACTTCCGGGCTTCTTCTTCTCCCCCAGGGGTGGCACCAGTATATATACGGATACAGTGTCCAATCATGTTAAAGTAAGCAAGGCAAGCTGATTGGCTAACATCATCAGTTGCCAGGCAGACTATATTGTTGAGCGGGTTGCTTACGCGGTAAGCAGGAAACTAACGTGCTTGATGGGAGGGGTAATCTACCTCAGGCTTTACTCTTTACTACAGGCCTCACGTCCGCCAAGTGAGGCGACCGGGCTCGGGGCTGCAGCTCCCAACATCAAACCTCCAGCCCATCTCAGGAAACCCTAGAAGCGATGTATATAGAAGAAAGTATATCCCATCCACTTCATATATCGGACACAATAGCTATTGAAATTTGTTGGGAGCCGCAGCCCCGAGCCCGGTCGCCTCACTTGGCGGACGTGAGGCCTGTAGTAAAGAGTGAAGCCTGAGGTAGATTACCCCTCCCATCGAATATGCTAGTTTCCTGCTTACCGCGTAAACAACCCGCTCAACAATATAGTCTGCCTAGCAACTGATGATGTTAGCCAATCAGCTTGCCTTGCTTACTTTAACATGATTGGACACTGTACCCGTATATATACTGGTGCCACCCCTGGGAGGAAGTAGAAGCCAGGTAGAAGCCCGGAAGTAGAAGCCCAGAAGGAGCCGCGGAGAGCGGACCGATAGAGGCTTCGGGGCAGACTGAAGCACAAGAGGAGCCGCGGAGAGCGGACCAAAGGAGGCTTCAGCTGGGAGAACCCAGGGCAGGCTGTACGGAGAAGAAGAATAAAAAGAAAAGGTTGTCCACTACCAGACTGTGTCGTGTGTCCTTCCTGCCGGCCGGGAGCGGACATCGACATTTGGAGGCCCGCCCGGGGACTGATCACCCCCGCGACGTGGAAGTGGACAACGCTCCAGTACAGAGCTGCGAGACAGGTGAGTTGGGGATAAGCCTGGGCTCTGGGTGGCGCGCACCTACAGGGCTTTTAGACTCCCCTCAGGCTCACGCGTAAGTGGCGGATTCCTTGGGCCTCACGCGGTGAGTAACATATTAAAAAATGGGAAACATGCTAGGTAGCGGCACTAAGAGCGAGGGTGGTTGTGGAGAAAGCTCTCAAGAGCTTACAAAAGTATGCAGGGTATCTGAGCAGGCCCAGTCAGGGAGCTCCCGAGAGGTGTCTGTCAAGGGGAACAAGGATGCTAAGGAGGAGGACGGGGCTCTAGCCTCGGAGTCGTCTGACTCCGAGGACGAGGGAAAGTTGAATGGCAAGGAGGCCAAAGAGACCAGCTGTCAGGAGCCTAAATCGCTCAATAAGGAGTCGCAGGGTTCTTTTCCAGCGTTGCCCCGCGAATTGCGCTCTGCTCAACCTGGTCTGCGGAGGAGTAGAGAGCTCCTGAGCGCTCCCCGGCGCGAGAGGGAGGCGAAGCCTTCCGCCCCACCTTGGGGGCCGTTTCCGGAGGCGATCCCTCGCCGCGGGGCGGCCGCCCGGGAGCTCCCTTCCTCTTCGCCAGAACAGGAAGTGATGCACGGGCCCCCATTTTCCGCCCAATCACGGCCGTTGTTTTATGCTCCGCCGCCGGCGGATCGGTATTTTCACAGGTGGCTTTGGCAGGGGAGACGCTTGTTTCATGAGGTACATCCACCACCTGGGATGGATAGTGACCCCTATGGGATATTTCCTGTACAAGTGGCTATAGGCCAGGGACGCAATGTACGGGAGCCTTTTGAGATAAAGCAGATTAGAGAACTTAAAAATGCAGTTACAACTTTTGGGCCGACTGCGCCTTACACCATTGCCATGCTGGAGAATCTGTCTTCTGGGCCCCTCACCCCCGCGGACTGGATTCAGCTGGCGGGGGCGTGTCTGCCCTCGGGTGGTTACCTGGATTGGCGAGCCTGGTATGCAGAGTCCTCTGCAGAGCAGGCTGAGAGAAACGCCAATCGGGGAGACCGGGGGTGGAACAAGAGAATGCTTGTGGGAGAGGGTCGGCGCGCTGATGGTCAGACTCGGTTCCCCGGCGCTCTCTGGCGGGGAGGAGATAGAGAGCCATCCGCTCCGCCCTGGAGCTCTTTTCTAAAAGCGGCTCCCCGCCGAGAGGCCGCCACAGGAAACCCTCCCTTCCCTCAGCCGGCACAGGAAGTGACGCCCCGTTTCACTCTGTCGCGACCGCAGTCTTATGACGTCGCGCCGCTGGGCAGACGGTATTTTCATGGGCGGCTACTCTGCCGAGCAGGCTGAGAAAAACGCCGGTCGAGGAAAAAGGGGCTGGGGATTTAGCTCAGCGGCTTAAGCGCCTGCCTTGCAAGTGTGCAGTTGTTAGTTCGATCCCTGGTACCAATAAAAAAAAAAAAAAAAAAAAAAAAAAAAAAAAAAAAAACGAAAAAGATAAAAATAAAAAATAAAAAATAAAAAACAAAAAGGGGGAGTAAACCCTCGAGGTTTGATCCCTGGTGATGTTTGGCAGATGGACATCACACATATACAGGAGTTTGGGACTCTTAAATATGTTCATGTTTCCACAGACACCTGTTCTCGCGTCATATTTGCAACAGCAGAAACAGGTGAAAAAGTGTCTAATGTGATCAATCATTGCCTGGCGGCTTGGGCCGCATGGGGCAAACCAAAAATATTAAAAACTGATAATGGACCAGCCTATATAGGCAAAGCTTTCAATGAGTTCTGCAAAATGATGGAGGTTCAATTAAAACATGGTATCCCATACAATCCCCAAGGTCAAGGAATCATTGAGAGGGCTCATAGAAGCCTCAAAAAAATTTTACAAAAACAAAAAGGGGGAGTAGGCCAAGGCCTGGCCCCAAAGGCACGATTATCCATGGCACTATTCACACACAATTTTTTAAATTTAAATAATGATAATCGCTCCCCAGCTGTGGAGCACTGCAACCCTTCCCCCAACCATAAAGGGTGGGTGAAGTGGAAAGATGTCCTGACAGGACAATGGATGGGCCCGGATCCAGTGGTCAGCTGGAACCGAGGCGCGGTTTGTGTTTTCCCACAGGAACCGGGACGAGAACCACTGTGGATACCGGAGAGACTGACACGGACAACAAAGCCCTCGACTAAAGATCAGACCTGCCCTACTGGAGATCCATCACAGACCAACCAACAAGATGAATAGAAATAGCGGTAGCCCGAAATGGACAAAAAGATCCTCAGGCATATGCATGGCTTGCTCGATTGGCCCACGACCGAGTCTAGATATGGCGGGCATCCTTCATTCTCCTCCATAAGGTGACAATACACAGCAGGGTAGATGAGTCAATGACGGGTAAGAGCGTGCCTCCCCAGCACGACTCGACCTAAGCCAGGCCCTACCCCATCCTGCACGTAAGCCGCTGGACTGTTAGATGCTGCCCAGGTCTAAATTTCTCTCCGAGGGGATTTCTTTACGGAGAGGAAATGAGTGCAAGCTTGTGTGCATCCAGGTTCCGTCCAGTTTGTGCCTGGCCCTAGAAAAAGGACGAGGGCCTCAGGGCCTTGGCAGACCATGGGACGGCCGACCAGGGTCTAAGCCAAGGACCTACGGTGGGCCTACGCATAGGGCATAAGCCTCTGCACCCAGTCCAGGAAGGGCTACGATGCGCACATTTATAAAAAATAAAAAAGGGGGAGATGTTGGGAGCCGCAGCCCCGAGCCCGGTCGCCTCACTTGGCGGACGTGAGGCCTGTAGTAAAGAGTGAAGCCTGAGGTAGATTACCCCTCCCATCGAATATGCTAGTTTCCTGCTTACCGCGTAAACAACCCGCTCAACAATATAGTCTGCCTAGCAACTGATGATGTTAGCCAATCAGCTTGCCTTGCTTACTTTAACATGATTGGACACTGTACCCGTATATATACTGGTGCCACCCCTGGGAGGAAGTAGAAGCCAGGTAGAAGCCCGGAAGTAGAAGCCCAGAAGGAGCCGCGGAGAGCGGACCGATAGAGGCTTCGGGGCAGACTGAAGCACAAGAGGAGCCGCGGAGAGCGGACCAAAGGAGGCTTCAGCTGGGAGAACCCAGGGCAGGCTGTACGGAGAAGAAGAATAAAAAGAAAAGGTTGTCCACTACCAGACTGTGTCGTGTGTCCTTCCTGCCGGCCGGGAGCGGACATCGACAGAAATTGACAAGCAACTCCAGGAAGCTTTAAAGAAATTCAAACTCGAAATAATCTCCCAGATAAAAGAAGAAATGATAAAAGAAATGAAAGAGATTCTAAATATATCTAAAGAAAACACAGATAAAAAATTGGAGGAACTAAACAAAAAGATAGAATCCCTAGATGAGCAATATAAGAAACAAACAGAATACATAATGCAGATGCACAGAGATATACAGGAAATAAAAAACTCCACTGAAAGTTGTAAAAACCGCCTTAATGAAAGTGAAGATAGAATTTCAGACCTTGAAGACAGGATTTCAGCTAGTGAACAGGAAAGGAAAGATCTTTTGAAAATAACAAGGAATCAGGAAACAACAATTCAACAACTGCAAGATGATGCAAAGAAGAATAGCATAAGAATGATAGGGATTAATGAAAGAGAGGGAGACAACATGAAGGATGTCAGGAGGATATTTAGAGAATAGCTGAAAATTTCCCAAGCATGAGATCAGAAACTGACATCAGGATCAGTGAAGCATATAGAACTCCAAATAGTCATAACCAAAATAAAACTACACCCAGACATATAATAATCACCATCCCAGAAATCCAACACAAGAATAGATTACTAAAAGCTGTCAGAGAGAAAAGACAGATCACTTATAAGGGAAAACCTATCAGAATCACAGCGGACTTCTCAGCACAAACGATAAAGTGAAGAAGAGCATGGAGTGAAATATTCCACATCCTAAAGCAAAATGATTTCCAACCAAGACTGATATATCCTGCAAAACTATCATTCAAAATAGATGGTGAAATACAATACTTCCATGACAAAGAACAGCTGAAGAACTTCATGAACACCAAACCAACCCTGCAAAAAATATTGAAAGACAGTTTAGATACACAAAGGAAAAAACCACTAAGCAAAGCAAATAATTAAACAGAACAGAAAGATAAAGATGCAACAGCAGAGAGATAACATTCCTACAATTAACCAGCATTTAACAGTAATAACCATTAATGTAAATGGTCTCAATGCACCAATCAAAAGAAACAGACTAGCAGAATGGATCAAGAAACAAAATCCAACCATATGCTGTTTACAGGAAACCCATCTAACCCAGAAGGATACTCAGACTGAAAGTCAAAGGATGGAAAACAATTCTTCATGCAGCAGGAATCCAAAAAAAGGCAGGAGTAGCCATTCTGTTTGCAGACAACGTGAACTTTAAACCAACAATGACCATAAAGGACAAAGAAGGTCACTACATACTCATAAGGGGAAAACTACAAGAGGAAGAGATAACTATCTTAAATATATACGCACCAAACTCCAGAGCACTCAGTTATATAAAACAATTATTAACAGAAATGAAAACTCAAATTATCAGCAACACAATTGTAACAGGAGACCTCAATATGCCATTGACACCAAGGGATAGATCAACCAGACAGAAAATGAGCAAAGAAATAACAGAACTGAATCACACCTGTGAACAAATGGGTTTGATAGACATATACAGAATGTTCCACCCAACAACATCAGAATACACATTCTTCTCAGCAGTACATGGATCATTTTCTAAAATAGACCATATATTAGCTCACAGAACATATTTAAGCAAATGCAAAAGAGTTGAAATCATCCCTTGCATGTTATCAGATCATAGTGCTCTGAAATTAGAAATTAATGATAAAAGATACTGCAAAAATTCCACAAACACATGGAAACTGAATAACACACTCTTGAGCAATCAGTGGGTCACAGAAGAAATTAAAGAAGAAATTAAACAATACCTAAAAGAAAATGAAAATGCAGATACAACTTACCGGAATCTGTGGGATGCAATGAAAGCCGTCCTGAGAGGAAAATTTATTGCACTGAGTTCCCACATCAGGAAAACAGAACGAATACAAATAAACAACTTGATGCTACACCTCAAACAGCTAGAAAAAGAAGAGCAAGTCAAGCCCAAAGCCAAAAGAAGAGAGGAAATTATAAAAATCGGAAAAGAAATCAATGCAATAGAGACTAAGAAAACACTCCAAAGAATAAACGAATCAAAGAGTTGGTTCTTTGAAAGAATAAATAAAATCGATAAGCCCCTAGCCAACCTTATTAAAAAAAGGGAAGAAAAAGCTCAAATTCATGCAATAAGAAATGAAAAAGGAGAAATCACTACAGACCCAATAGAAATACAGAAGATCATCAACACCTATTTCGAAAACCTCTACTCTCAAAAGTTTGATAACACAGAAGAAATAGACAGATTCTTAGAAGCATATGAAGTACCAAAGCTAGATCTAAAGGATGTAAAACTGTTGAATAACCCAATCTCTGCTAATGAAATTGATAATGTAATTAAGTCCTTACCCACCAAGAAGAGCCCAGGCCCAGAAGGATTCACTGCAGAATTCTACAAGAAATACAAAGAAGACCTAATGCCGACACTCCTCAAACTATTCAATGAAATTGAAAGGGAAGCAATCCTTCCTAAGTCATTCCTGGAAGCAAATATTACTCTAGTACCAAAACCTGAGAAAGACCCAACTATAAAAGAGAACTATAGACCGATCTCCCTAATGAACACAGATGCAAAAATCCTCAATAAAATATTGGCAAATAGGATCTAGCAAATCATCAAGAAGATTATACACCATGACCAAGTGGGATTCATCCCAGGAATGCAAGGATGGTTCAACATACACAAATCAATAAATGTAATCTACCATATCAATAAAGCCAAAAATAAGAATCACATGATCATCTCTATAGATGCAGAAAAAGCCTTCGATAAGGTCCAACACTTATTCATGATAAGAACTTTACAGAAAATTGGAATAAATGGTCTTTACCTCAATATAATAAAGGCCATTTATTTTTTTTAAGAAGTAGCAGTATTTTATTCACATATGGCATGTTTGTGTATGTAAAAAGTCTAAAAGACCAAAACACAAAATATTTAAATTAATATGTGAATTTACAAGGTCACTAGATAAGAGTTCAATAAATGAAAATAAACTGCATTTATGTGGAATAGTAGTAAGCAATTAGAAAATGAAATTCTATGACATTCTAATTTACAACAGTATCAGAATCATCAAATACTAATGCTAAATCCAACAAAAGATATGCAAGCCTTTGACATTGATAACTGTAAAACTGCCAAAAAAAATCAAAGACATTTAAAACTTTGTAGAAATACAACATGATTGTAGGTGGGAAAATTCAGTAATTTTCACATTTCAGGGGATTTTTAATTTTTTTCCTTTACTGATTTATGGGTTCAATGCAATCTCAATGAAAACCATGCAGGATTTTGCAGGGGGATGATTGGGGCTGATTGACAATGAACAAATAATCCTAAAATCTACATGGAATTACAAAGAAATAGATAAAGCCAAAACAATCTTGAAGAAGGGCCAAATTAGAGCATTTAGCAAGAGTTATTCTATATCATCAATAATCATGACAGTCTGTTATTAGCAAAGAACAGACAAAGAGGACAGTGGAAAAGAATTACATGTCCAGACACAAGCGACAGATTCACAAACTTAATTTATAATGAAGATGCTACTATAATTCAAGGGGGAAAATAATGGTCTTTGCATTAATAAGAATTATTTATATCTGTGGGAATATCCTTATGGATATAAATAATGGTCGTTTTATTTAAGAAAATGATTTCTCACTTATATAAGAAACATAAAGGTGTTAACTCATAGAAATGTAAAGATGGTCAAAAGGTGAGGGGAATGGAGAGATGCTGATCCAGGCAAACACATTCATGTAATAAGAAGGTTCTTGAGCTCTAACATTAGCCTGGTGATGAGAGCTAATGATACTATACTGTATACCTGACATTTGCTGAAAGTAAATCTTGAACACTCACCATACAAAAAGGTAACTTTGTAAGGTGATTAACACGTTATTTAGCTTGATCGTGATAATCATTTCCACAACATGTTGGTTCTTCAAAACATCATGTTTGTATGCTTGAATAGATACAATTCTTATTTCTGAATTATACCTCAAACAACATGAAGAAAAAGAAAATATTTTCCTATGGGTACTAAGGTAAGTGTCAAAGACAAAATTTGATAAATGGAGTATATTCTAAGTCCTAATTCTTTTATAATGAAATATTCAAGGATTCAAACATTTTCAAGACTATGTTCCCTTTCATGTAGAGGAAATTTGGGAAATATTTCTTCAAGACAAATTTTATCAAATTTACTGTATATGCTTTATCAGTTTTACTATATACTTTCTCTGTGTAGTTCTTTTTAAATGTTTGACTAAATATAAAAATCTTAATATTTCTCCATTTAATATCATTTTAGCACATGCTATAAATGCTTTCCATTCATCAAAATAGTAGTCCTAAATATCAATAAAATAAAAACACAAATAATTACAAAATTAATACTTGTACATCATTTGAGCACTTATCATTTAATCTTTTCTGGTCCTCATTGTTTTTTTTTTTTTTTTAGGCCTAAGTTTTGGTCCCTATTTGCAAATTTTGCTTTCAATAATTGACATCTTCTCAAAGCTTCTTAGGAGCTGAAGTTATTCAACAAATTTCTCTACTTGTTGAATACTTCAATAAAAGATTTTTACTAAATCCTTCAGTAAAGGATTTTGAATAAAATACAAAAATTTATAAGGATTCATTTACAAGAAAATATAATATCACTGAAATAAAGTTAAGTTGATTCACAAATTAGACCTTCAAACATTCAAATTCTTCCAAAATATGATTGATAGTGGACTGTCAGGACAGAAGCTATTGTTATGTTCATGCATTCTATTTTGGCCTCAACATCCTACCCATCACAAAAAATTTAGTTCAATATATATGTTATAGTTCTCTCTATATATGTTAAGGATTATTTATAGATTATTTTAACTATAGCTTCTTTTTTTTTTATTTAAGAGGAAAAAGAGAAAAACACAAAACAAACCAAAGCGGCGTAAGGGTACACGCAATACAGAACTACAAAACAAAACAAAACAAAACAAAACAAAAAACCATAACAGTAAGAAATTACCTGCTAGTAGATTACACACTATTTTCTTGGAAATAGTTCCTCAAATCACAGTATCAAAGAACACAAGGTGGACATTCAAACAGGGAGACTGCAAACAGCTGTGTTCAATGTTCCAAAAACATTGATAAAGTCAGCTATTTAACACCCCCAAACATACTTGCTGTTATATCCGTTAGAGCTCCTTTTCTTTTTTGTTTTTTTTCCCTCTCTTTTTTACAACAAAATTTACACATCTTGGATTTTATTACTCCTTAGTGCTTATTACTTTCTTTGGGGGGGGGAAGAATACAGTCAAATATGGCAAAACAAAGCTGTCAGTCAATACCAAGGATAGACGTAGCACATGGTGTAGAACAGAGTACAAGTTTATCAACAATGGTTATCAACGTTGTCCCTTGTTTCCTTAAAAAGAATTGTCTATCTTATTAGATATTATAAAGTTGGACAAAACAGTAGAGAACAAGACCAATAAAACTTAGGCATTGTAAACGTTACAGGACTTCCAAAGAAGACAATAGTCAAACCAGAATGGGTACCTTAGTGAATCTTATTGTCTTCAAAGTAGTTGCCTATGTCTTCAAACTTGATACTATCATATAGAATGGAACAGAGTCTAATCAGTCAAAACAAGATCGTGGGAGTACTACAGGACTTCAAAACAAGTTAATAGGAAATCGAAAAGAGTTACTATTTATATATCCTAATTTTTTTGAATTTTTTCTTTAATTAAGACAAACATAAGAAATGACTAAATAATTTTTTTTGAAACAATAAGGGGAAGATTGAGATAAAACAGGACATAACAATATAACAATAGAGGTCACAGCATGACTGTTTCAATAACCTAGTACTTCACCACCATATAACCTGACTTAATAGTAGTTACCATAGTGTCTTTTTCCTTGAAATATTTGGGTAAAACTTCATATACTCTAGCTTCAAATATTTTCATATCAAGAAGCCCAGAATACAGCCTTTCTAATTAATGAGTGAAAACTTTATAAGGCTTCAAGGCCACCTAATGGGGAATCATGATTACCACATATTTTTATATATTTGAATCATTACTTACATTAGGGAAACTATTCGGTATTCACACATGCGAGATTGATTTATTTCACTTATGAGTATGGTCTCAAGCTGTGCCTATTTATTGATAAATATCTCAATGTGATCCTTCTTTATAGCTGAATAATACTCCATTGTATAGAAATACCACCACTTTTTTATCCATTCCTCAGTTGATGGGTACTTGGGTTGTTTCCAAGTTCTGGCGATTACAAATTGTGCTGCTATAAACATAGGTGCACATATATCACTGTGGTATGATGCTTTCAGTTCTTCTGGGAATATGCCTAGAAGTGGAATAGCTGGAATAAATGGGATTTCCAGTCCCAACTTTTTGAGAAATCTCCAGACAGATCTCCACAAAGGCTGTACCAGTCTACACTCCCACCAGCAGTGCAGGAGAGTTCCTTTTTCCCCACAGCCTCTCCAGCATTTGTTGTCGGTTTTCTTGATCCAGGCCATTCTTTCAGGAGTGAGATGGTATCTCAGTGTGGTTTTAATTTGCATTTCTCTAATGACCAATGATGATGAGCATTTTTTCATGTATTTATTTGCCATTTGCATTTCTTCATCTGAGAATTGCATATTCATCTCAGATGCCCATTTTTGGATTGGATCTTTGAATTTCGGAGGTCTGAGTTTCTTTAATTCTTTGTATGTTTTAGACAAGAGGCCCTTGTCTGAGAGAGAGTTTGTGGGTTTTCTTTTCACTATGCTGGAGATTTCTTTTGACATGCAGAAACTTTTTAATAAGAAGTGGTCCCAGTTATTGATTCTGGGAAGTATTTCCCGTGCGGTTTGAGTCCTGTTCATGAATTCTTTACCTACTCCTATGTCTCCAAGGTTTCTACCTATTTTGTCTTCCAATAGATTTAGTGTTTCTGTTTTAATATTCAGATCTTTGACCCATTTAGATTTTAATTTAGTACATGGTGATAGACATGGGTCTAGCTTTAGTTTTCGGCAAATGGAGAGCCAGTTTTTCCAGCACCATTTATTAAAGAGACTGTCGTTCTTCCAGTGAACCTGCTTGGCTCCTTTATCAAAAATAAGGTGGTTGAGTGTGTTCGTAGTTGTGGTTGTATCTTCTAATCTATTCCACTGATCTGCAGCTCTGTTTTGATTCCAATACCATGTTGATTTTACTACTGTTGCTTTGTAGTATAACTTCAAGTCAGGGATTGTGATCCTCCTGCTTTGTCTTTGCTGCTTAGAATTGCCTTTGCAATTCTAGGTCTCTTCTGGTTCCAGATGAAATTTAGGAGTGATTTCTCTAGATCTATAAGGTATGTTGATGGTATTTCTATTGGGATTGCATTGAATCTGTATAACAGTTTTGGGAGAATGGCCATTTTCACAATGTTTGTTCTTCCTATCCATGAGCAAGGGATGTCTTTCCATTTTCTGAGATCATCTTCAATTTCCTTTTTCAGTGTATTATAATTTTCACTGTATAAGTCTTTCACTTCTTTCGTAAGAGTAATTCCTAAATATTTCATTTTTTTGCTTGCTAATGTGAATAGTCCAGTTTCTCTTATTTCCCTCTCTGTAATTTTGTTGTTCGTGTATAGGAATGCTATTGATTTCTGAGTATTGATTTTGTATCCAGCCACATTACTGAATTTATTTATTGTATCTAAGAGTATTTCAATGGAGTTTAGGGGGTCTTCTATGTAGAGTATCATGTCATCTGCAAACAATGATAATTTAACTTCTTCTTTTCCTATCTTTACCCCTTTTATTTCTCTTTCTTGCCTAATTGCTCTGGCTAGTACTTCCAGTACTATATTAAATAGGAGTGGTGATAAAGGACATCCTTGTCTTGTACCCGATTTTAAAGTAAAGGCTTTCAATTTTTGGCCATTTAGTATGATGCTGGCTGTTGGTTTGTCATAAATGGCCTTTATTATATTGAGGTAAAGACCATTTATTCCAATTTTCTGTAAAGTTCTTATCATGAATAAGTGTTGGACCTTATCGAAGGCTTTTTCTGCATCTATAGAGATGATCATGTGATTCTTATTTTTGGCTTTATTGATATGGTGGATTACATTTATTGATTTGCGTATGTTGAACCATCCTTGCATTCCTGGGATGAATCCCACCTGGTCATGGTGTATAATCTTCTTGATGATTTGCTGGATCCTATTTGCCAATATTTTATTGAGGATTTTTGCATCTGTGTTCATTAGGGAGATCGGTCTATAGTTCTCTTTTATAGTTGGGTCTTTCTCAGGTTTTGGTACTAGAGTAATATTTGCTTCCAGGAATGACTTAGGAAGCATTGCTTCCCTTTCAATTTCATTGAATAGTTTGAGGAGTGTCGGCATTAGGTCTTCTTTATATTTCTTGTAGAATTCTGCAGTGAATCCATCTGGGCCTGGGCTCTTCTTGGTGGGCAAGGACCCAATTACATTCTCAATTTCATTAGCAGAGATTGGGTTATTCAACAGTTTTATATCCTCTTGATCTAGCTTTGGTACTTCATATGCTTCTAAGAATCTGTCTATTTCTTCTGTGTTATCAAACTTTTGAGAGTAGAGGTTTTCGAAATAGGTGTTGATGGTCCTCTGTATTTCTATTGGGTCTGTAGTGATTTCTCCTTTTTCATTTCTTATTGCATGAATTTGAGCTTTTTCTTTCCTTTTTTTAATAAGGTTGGCTAGGGGCTTATCGATTTTATTTATTCTTTCAAAGAACCAACTCTGTGATTCGTTGATTCTTTGGATTGTTTTCTTAGTCTCTATTGCATTGATTTCTGCTCTGATTCTTATAATTTCCTCTCTTCTTTTGGCTTTGGGCTTGACTTGCTCTTCTTTTTCTAGCTGTTTGAGGTGTAGCATCAAGTTATTTACTTGTATTCGTTCTGTTTTCCTGATGTGGGAACTCAGTGCAATAAATTTTCCTCTCAGAACGGCTTTCATTGCATCCCACAGATTCCGGTAAGTTGTATCTGCATTTTCATTTTCTTTTAGGTATTGTTTAATTTCTTCTTTAATTTCTTCTGTGACCCACTGATTACTCAAGAGTGTGTTATTTAGTTTCCATGTGTTTGCGGAATTTTTGCAGTATCCTTTGTCATTAATTTCTAATTTCAGAGCGCTATGGTCCGATAATATGCAAGGGATGATTTCAACTCTTTTGCATTTGCTTAAATATGTTCTGTGAGCTAATATATGGTCTATTTTAGAAAATGATCCATGTACTGCTGAGAAGAATGTGTATTCTGATGTTGTTGGGTGGAACATTCTGTATATGTCTATCAAACCCATTTGTTCACAGGTGTGATTCAGTTCTGTTATTTCTTTGCTCATTTTCTGTCTGGTTGATCTGTCCCTTGGTGTCAGTGGTGTATTAAGGTCTCCTGTTACAATTGTGTTACTGATAATTTGAGTTTTCATTTCTGTTAATAATTGTTTTATATAACTGGGTGCTCTGGAGTTTGGTGCGTATATATTTAAGATAGTTATCTCTTCCTCTTGGAGTTTTCCCCTTATGAGTATGTAGTGACCTTCTTTGTCCTTTATGGTCATTGTTGGTTTAAAGTTCACGTTGTCTGCAAACAGAATGGCTACTCCTGCCTTTTTTTTGGATTCCTGCTGCATGAAGAATTGTTTTCCATCCTTTGACTTTCAGTCTGTGAGTATCTTTCTGGGTTAGATGGGTTTCCTGTAAACAGCATATGGTTGGATTTTGTTTCTTGATCCATTCTGCTAGTCTGTTTCTTTTGATTGGTGCATTGAGACCATTTACATTAATGGTTATTACTGTTAAATGCTGGTTAATTGTAGGAATGTTATCTCTCTGCTGTTGCATCTTTATCTTTCAGTTCTGTTTAATTATTTGCTTTGCTTAGTGGTTTTTTCCTTTGTATATCTAAACTGTCTTTCAATATTTTTTGCAGGGTTGGTTTGGTGTTCATGAAGTTCTTCAGCTATTCTTTGTCATGGAAGTATCGTATTGCACCATCTATTTTGAATGATAGTTTTGCAGGATATATCAGTCTTGGTTGGAAATCATTTTGCTTTAGGATCTGGAATACTTCACTCCATGCTCTTCTTGACTTTATCGTTTGTGCTGAGAAGTCTGCTGTGATTCTAATAGGTTTTCCTTTTTCAGTGATTTGTCTTTTCTCTCTGACAGCTTTTAATAATCTATTCTTGTGTTGGATTTCTGGGATGGTGACTATTATATGTCTGGGTGTAGTTTTATTTTGGTTATGACTGTTTGGAGTTCTATATGCTTCACTGATCCTGATGTCAGTTTCTGATCTCATGCTTGGGAAATTTTCAGCTATTACTTCTCTAAATATCCTCCTGACATCCTTCATGTTGTCTCCCTCTCTTTCATTATTCCCTATCATTCTTATGTTATTCTTCTTTGCATCGTCTTGCAGTTGTTGAATTGTTGTTTCCTGGTTCCTTGTTATTTTCAAAAGATCTTTCCTTTCCTGTTCACTAGCTGCAATCCTGTCTTCAAGGTCTGAAATTCTATCTTCACTTTCATTAAGGCGGTTTTTACAACTTTCAGTGGAGTTTTTTATTTCCTGTATATCTCTGTGCATCTGCATTATGTATTCTGTTTGTTTCTTATATTGCTCATCTAGGGATTCTATCTTTTTGTTTAGTTCCTCCAATTTTTTATCTGTGTTTTCTTTAGATATATTTAGAATCTCTTTCATTTCTTTTATCATTTCTTCTTTTATCTGGGAGATTATTTCGAGTTTGAATTTCTTTAAAGCTTCCTGGAGTTGCTTGTCAATTTCAGTGGCTATTGTGTCCGATATATGAGGTGGATGGGATAAATTTTATTCTATATACATCGCTCCTAGGGTTTCTTGAGATGGGCTGGAGGTTTGAGGTTGTAATTTGGTCTTTCGTTTTGTCATTTTCCTATATTTCTGTGTTTCAAGTGTTACTTGAAAGCTTCCTCAAGATCTGTTGAAAATCCCCTTCTATGTTTGGAGCTACTGGGACTATGGCGCCGCGCTACTCCAAGCCATTAGGCCTACAGAACCAGTGGCCCTCCTCTGCCTGCTCAGAACTCTGCAGTTCCAGACAAGCTGGGCCTCAGGGACACTGTGTGCGCACCTGCCCCTTGGAAGCTCCACAGTTCTTCAATCGCAGCTGGGTTAGGGTACTCACCACAGGCCGCAGTGCTTCAGGAACCTGTGGACTCTCCCTGGTTGCAGAGATATCCACAGTCCTCCAGACACACAGAGAGGCCAGTGAGGGCACCCCTGATCTGCCCAACTCCTCCTCTGCAGACCTGTGGCCAGGCGCAGCAGCTAAACAGGCTGGGCTAGGCTGGTAGTGTGGGCCAGCCCACCTATTGGGAGCTCAGCAGGTCTCCAAATAAAGCCGGGAATGGGGAGGCTGATGTGGAAGCCTTAAACCCACCTCTCTCCTTCACTGCACCTGGAAGCCTGAGGGAACTCCAGCAGTCTGGGCGCAGAATTCCAGAGTCCTCCAGACGCGCAGAGAGGCCAGTGAGGGCACCCCAGATCTTCCCAGCTCCTCCTCTGCAGACCTGTGGCCAGCAATAAAGGCCATTTATGACAAACCAACAGCCAGCATCATACTAAATGGCCAAAAATTGAAAGCCTTTACTTTAAAATCGGGCACAAGACAAGGATGTCCTTTATCACCACTCCTATTTAATATAGTACTGGAAGTACTAGCCAGAGCAATTAGGCAAGAGAGAGAAATAAAAGGGGTAAAGATAGGAAAAGAAGAAGTTAAATTATCATTGTTTGCAGATGACATGATACTCTACATAGAAAACCCCCGAAATTATATTGAAAGACTCTTAGATACAATAAATAAATTCAGTAATGTGGCTGGATACAAAATCAATACCCAGAAATCAGTAGCATTCCTATACACGAACAACAAAATCACAGAGAGGGAAATAAGAGAAACTACACTCTTCACATTAGCAAGCAACAAAATGAAATATTTAGGAATTACTCTTACTAAAGAAGTGAAAGACTTATACAGTGAAAATGATAATACACTGAAAAAGGAAATTGAAGATGATCTCAGAAAATGGAAAGACATCCCTTGCTCATGGATAGGAAGAACAAACATTGTGAAAATGGCCATTCTCCCAAAAGTGTTATACAGCTTCAATGCAATCCCAATAGAAATACCATCAACATACCTTATAGATCTAGATAAATCACTCCTAAATTTCATCTGGAACCAGAAGAGACCTAGAATCGCAAAGGCAATTCTAAGCAGCAAAGACAAAGCAGGAGGCATCACAATCCCTGACTTGAAATTATACTACAAAGCAACAGTAGTAAAATCAACATGGTATTGGAATCAAAACAGAGCCGAAGATCAGTGGAATAGATTAGAAGATACAACCACAACTACAAACACACTCAACCACCTTATCTTTGATAAAGGAGCCAAGCAGGTTCACTGGAAGAACGACAGTCTCTTTAATAAATGGTGCTGGAAAAACTGGCTCTCCATTTGCCAAAAACTAAAGCTAGACCCATGTCTATCACCATGTACTAAATTAAAATCTAAATGGGTCAAAGATCTGAATATTAAAGCAGAAACACTAAATCTATTGGAAGACAAACTAGGTAGAAACTTTAGAGACATAGGAGTAGGTAAAGAACTCATGAACAAGACTCAAACCGCACAGGAAATACTTCCCAGAATCAATAACTGGGACCATTTCTTATTAAAAAGTTTCTGCATGTCAAAAGAAATCTCCAGCATAGTGAAAAGAAAACCCACAAACTGGGAAAAGATTTTAGTGAACTCTCTCTCAGACAAGGGACTCTTGTCTAAAACATATAAAGAATTAAAAAAACTCAGACCTCCAAAATTCAAAGATCCAATCCAAAAATGGGCATCTCAGATGAATACGCACTTCTCAGATGAAGAAATGCAAATGGCAAATAAATACATGAAAAAATGCTCATCATTATTGGTCATTAGAGAAATGCAAATTAAAACCACACTGAGATACCATCTCACTCCTGAAAGAATGGCCAGGATCAAGAAAACCAACAACAAGAAATGCTGGAGAGGCTGTGGGAAAAAGGAATTCTCCTGCACTGCTGGTGGGAGTGTAGACTGGTACAGCCTTTGTGCAGATCTGTCTGGAGATTTCTCAAAAAGTTGGGATTGGAAATCCCATTTATTCCAGCTATTCCACTTCTAGGCATATTCCCAGAAGAACTGAAAGCATCATACCACAGTGATATATGTGCACCTATGTTTATAGCAGCACAATTTGTAATCGCCAGATCTTTGAAACAACACAAGTGTCCATCAACTGAGGAATGGATTAAAAAGTGGTGGTATTTCTATACAATGGGGTATTATTCAGCTATAAAGAAGGATCACATTGAGATATTTATCAATAAATGGGCGCAGCTTGAGACCATACTCATAAGTGAAATAAATCAATCTCGCATGTGTGAATACCGAATAGTTTCCCTAATGTAAGTAATGATTCAAATATATAAAAATATGTGGTAATCATGATTCCCCATTAGGTGTCCTTGAAGCCTTATAAAGTTTTCACTCATTAATTAGAAAGGCTTTATTCTGGGCTTCTTGATACGGAAATATTTGAAGCTATAGTATATGAAGTTTTATCCAAATATTTCAAGGAAAAAGACATACACTATGGTAACTACTATTAAGTCGGGTTATATGGTGGTGAAGTACTAGGTTGCTGAAACAGTCATGCTTTGACCTCTATTGTTATATTGTTATGTCCTGTTTTATCTCAATCTCCCCCTTATTCTTTAAAAAAATTATTTAGTCATTTCTTATGTTTGTCTTACGTAAGGGAAAATATTTAAAAAATTAGGATGTATATATATATAGTAACTCTTTTTGATTTCCTGTTAACTTGTTTTGAGGTCCTGTAATACTCCCACGATCTTGTTTTGACTAATTAGACTCTGTTCCATTCTGTATGATAGTATCAAGTTTGAGGATATAGGCAACTACTTTGAAGGCAATAAGATTCACTAAGATGCCCATTCTGGTTTGACTATTGTCTTCTTTGGAAATCCTGTAATGTTTACAATGCCTAAGTTTTATTGGTCTTGTTCTCTACTGTTTTGTCCAACTTTATAATATCTAACGAGATAGACAATTCTTTTTAAGGAAACAAGGGACAACATTAATAACCATTGTTGATAACCTTGTGCTCTGTTCTACACCATGTGCTATGTCTATACTTAGTTTTGACTGACAGCTTTGTTTTGCCATATTTGACTGTATTCTCTCCCCCCCAAAAAAGTAATAAGCACTAAGGAGTAATAAAATCCAAAATGTGTAAATTTTGTTGTAAAAAAGAGAGGGAAAAAAATAAAAAGAGCTCTAACGGATATAACAGCAAGTGTGTTTAGGGGTGTTAAATAGCTGACTATATCAATGTTTTTGGATCACTGAACACAGCTGTTTGCAGTCTCCCTGTTTGAATGTCCACCTTGTATTCTTTGATACTGTGATTTGAGCAACTATTTTCAAGATGATAATATGTAATCTATTAACAGGTGATTTGCTACTGTTATGTTTTTTTTTTGTAGTTCTGTATTACGTGTACCCTTACACCACTTTGTTTTGTTTTGTGTTTTTCTTTTTCCTCTTAAATAAAAAAAGAATAAACAGATAACATAAAACTTTTTTTAATAAATTAGAATAAATTAGTTGTATAAATTATGCTGTCATGAGGAAATAGAAACCTTATGTAAATGAAGGCAACCTGAAAATATATTAAGTGAAATAAGTCAAATATGTAGCTTAAATATTACAAAGTTTCTCTTACATGAGAAAGACAGCATAACACATACAGAGCAACATAGAAGAGAGATAAATAGCAAGTTCCAATGTTCTCAATGAAGATAGACTCATACTCTTCAATGCAATACTGTGAAGCTCAGTTCAGCATCACATTAAAAGAATCATTCACCATGTTATAGTTTGTGTTTGGGTAGCCCCCCAAGCCTCATCAGTCATGGAAACGACTGAATCTAGCATTTGTGATTGGTTCATTGTCTAGTGCTGGGATTAGGGATGTGAGTGCTGCACCGCCCAGGGGCAGGTTACCAGCGTACTATGTAAGGGAGACAAGGAGGTGAGCTTTCTCTTTTGCCATTTGCTCTTTCTGTCTGTGGCTGCCATTAACAGTTGTCCCTCAGCCATGCCACCCTGACTTGGAACCAGCTGAGTATGGATTGAAACCTCAAAAACTGTAAGCTAAACAAACCTTTGCTTTCTTTACTTTGGGCATCAGGTATTTTGTCTCAACAATGAGGGAAAGGTAACTAAGGCACACCACAATCAAATGGGATTTATCCCTGGAATGTAGGGATGGCTCAATGCTTGCAAATCAATAATGTGATACAACTCAAGAAGAAAATGAAGGATAAAAACAATATCATCACCTCATTGGATGTAGAAAAAGCACTTGAAGAGATCCAACATATTTTTATGATGAAAAACTCAATTAGAAATAGAAAACTGTACCTCAACAGTCTATTGTGCAAATATGATAATCACACAGTGCACATCATACTGAACAGGGAAAAATTTAAAATTTTCTGTAAGATTCAGAACAAAAAAATATGTCTAACATTTTCACTTCTGTGTACTAAACAGTACTGAATGTCCTAGCCATAGAAATTAGGAGAAATAAATTGAAAGGTATTCAAATTGTAAGAGAAATCAAATTATCCCTGTTTGTATGTGATGTGATCTTATACATAGAAATCCCTAAAGATTCCACATTCACACAAATAATTTGTTAGAGCTAATAAATTCACTGAATTTGAAGTATATAAAATTAATACACAAAAATCAGTAGCACTTTTACACTAAGAAGAAATTTTTCAAAAAGAAGGTGAGAACAGTACCACACACAATGGCTAAAATCCTCTAAAAATAAATTTAAGAAATTGAAAGCCCTGCTCATTGAATAGTTTAAAAATATTAATAAAAGATAATGCAAAAAAGAAAAGATACAATACATTGAGAGTGTGTTTCTAGTTTGGAAAAGTTAATATTGTTAAATGCCCATGCTACCCAGATTCAGTGCACTCTTGCAAAAATCATGATGTCATTTTTCATAGGACTAATCTTAAAATTTTATATGGAACCACAAAAAACCTTGATTAGCTAAACCAGTCATTATCAAAAAGAACATAGCTGTAGGCATCACACTACAAGAATTTCAAGCTGTATGATAAAACAATAATTATAAAACAACATGGCAGGCATGGTGGCATATGCCTGTATTCCCAGCACTTAGGAGGCTGAGGTAGCAGGACCACCAAATTTGCCAGCCTGGACTACATAGTGATAACCCATCTAAAAAAAACCCAAAATCAAATCACAAAAACAAAAACTAACATGACACTGGCATAAAAATAGATACATAAGCTATTGGATCAGAATAGAACGTTCAGAAAGGTTCCCACACATGTATGAAAATTGATATTGGCAAAGATGACAAGAATATACAATGGGAATAAGGCAGTCTCTTTAGTAAATGGCGCTGAGAAAAGTGGATTTATGTATGCTAAAAGTGAAATTAAACTTATTTGCAGCAACTTTACAGCCCCCAAATGTATATATTATTATTGAAAATTTACTTATTTTAATGGTACATGTTGATTGTATACAGTGTGGCTTTGATAGGTATATAATATGTAATGATAAAAAAGTAATTAGCATTTCCATTTTTTTAAATATTAAAAAAATTTAAATAAGTCTATGACTATGCATATTCATAGGCTATGCTTTAATATTTCAAAGTTTGTATACAATAATATTGATCAACTCAGTAATTAACATTTCAATTGTCTTCTCTTTATTTTGTATTTGGAGCTTTCACCTTCCCGTTCTAGGTATAATAAATATGTAATAAAGTACTCTGAACGATTTTTACCACACTGTGCTGTAGAACATCAAAATTGGTTTTCTAATTCCTCTGTTCTCTCTTCTCCCTTACCTTTCATAACTTTAGTAATCAGTCTTCTACATTTAGATTAACTTTTAAAAAATATACATATGTGAGAAGGAATGTTGAATATTTATATGTTTGCGGCATAATTTACTTATATAACCACAAATGATGGAATATTATTCATTTCATGGCCAAATAATATTCTTTGCATATCAATGCCACAGTCTTAATTCATTTATCAATTTATATACACCTATGTGGTTCCAAATCTAGTATATTTACTGAACACTGTATTTTCTTCATTTATTGGCCTTGTTCCTCTCTCAGTTATCAGTTGGTGATAATTACGTGGATCCTGTATTATGGTGATAATTTATGGGCCCTGTATTATGTTGTATTGGTTTATTTGTCCATTATTTTGCCGACATAATATTGTCTTTACTACTATACCTTCATAGTAAATCTTGACATTGAGTAATGTCAGTCCTTTAGCTTTGTTCTTCTTCAATATTATTTTGGCTATTTGTTGTCTTTTGCTTCTGCATATAAAATTTAAACTTTGTTGTTATCCACAGAATAACTTGTTGGAATTCATTAGGATTATTTTAAATCTGTACATCAGGTTGAAAGAACTAATATGTTGAGGACATTGAATTTCTACACTTGAATAAGGAAACCTACTCATACAGTAGTTTTCCTTTCTTATTAGCATTTATAGTCTTTCTCATATTTAACTCTGATGTATTTTGTTAGATTTATACCAAAGTGTTACATTTTAAGAGAAAGCAAATGTTAATGATATTATTTACTAAACTCAACATGTTCACTATCAGTGTATAGGAAATAAATTGAATTTTGTATGTTAATGTGTCATGCAATCTGGCTACCATCTGTTATTAGTTACTGGAGTTTTTGTGGATTTGATTCATAGAGGATTGTGTCATCTTGAAACAGATACAGTTTTGTTTCTTCCCTTCCAATCTGTTTATTGCTAATTTCTTTTTCTTGTCATTTTATATTAGCTAAGACTTTTGTACTATTGTATTCATCAGGATTTATCATAGAAACAGATATAGAAGTGTACAAAAAGTTACAAGATTGGCTTATGATGGTTGGATGAAGAAGCATGTAGAGGTGTTTGCACTCTGGAAGTTGAAGTGTCCAGTCCAAGGTTTGGAGCTTACTGTGGTGTCCTATGTAAGTCCCTCTGAGGAGGCTGATGGATCTGACAGATGCTGAGGAACCTACGACAGAAGGTTGAAGAGTGTGATGAAGGCTGAAGAGTCCCAGACGGAAGCCAAACATTCTGTGCCACAAGTTAGGAGACAACATCCAAGCTGAAGGCAAAGACTGGAGCTCCTTTGAAGAGCCAGAAATCAGTCCTTCCTCATTTCCTTTTTAGTGTATGCAGGATACACCCCTCAAGTGGGTATAGCACTCACACTATCTTTAGTGTCTTCCTCTTGCACAGGCTGAGGATGTTACTCTGGCTTTTGCTTAATCACTTGGTTAAATTTTTGACTGTTTCAAATTGACACGGTTGTTTCAACCATTACTGTCCATCCCTTGTCAACTTGGCAACCAGACACACTTCTTAAATCAGTCTCCAGATACAAAGACATGCCTATAATTATGCCTAAAATGTTATAATTATCTTGAGTACAAACAGAAATTTACTAATTCCCTCACCAGAATAGAAAGTAAGTTTTCCTTGGATGATACTTCTTATCATTTTACAACTTGACCATTATAGTGCAGCTTGGCAATCCTTAAGAACCAGTGTTAAATCTATCAACATACATTAGAACTGTATTAAAGGAGAAATAGTACAACTGCAATCCTCTTTTCTGCAGCTGATCACGAGGTCATAGCTGGTATTTAGAACTGTCTTCTTCTACTACTCATTCTGTATTCCCTTGTTCCTCAGAAATCACCTTTGCAGGTCTTTCTCTGGTGGAGTGATCCATATCTTTATTCCTGAAGGCTCTGGGCCATTTGTCATTCTGCCCATATCAGGTTGTTGTAGTTTCCTACTGACTATAACAACAGGGAATGGTAATACTAAGAGGCATCCTAAGGGATCTCCTGCACTCCACATACATTCTTCCTTTCCTCCTTTGTGGAGTAGCAGTCTAATTTTCCCTTGTTATAGTTTGGGTCTAGGTGGCTGCCCTAAGCCTCATGCAATCATGGGCATAGCTGAATCTAACATTATGATTTGTTTTTGTTTAGCACTGGGATTGGTGGTGTGAGTGCTGCATCCACCCAGGAGTGGGGCCAGCATAAAGTGTAAGGGCAGGAAGAAGGCATGTTTCCCCTCTTTTGCTTTGTTCACTCTTGATGTTTGCAGTGGCCATGAATGGCTGCTTCACCATGCCATCCTGCCTTGGCTCCAAAATCATAAGAAATAAACCTTCCCTTGATTCACTTTGGGTGTCAGGTATTTTGTCTCAACAGTGAGAGACAAGTAAGCAACATTCTTCTTTGACAGTCTGGATCAATCACCCCAATAATACCGTGGCTCCATTTTTAGCTTGTTTCCACAGAGGCATGAGGCATGAGGAGACCATGACCAGGGGAAGTGTTAGCTTCCAGTTCAAAGGCATCATTGTTGTGCTTTCCAGTACAAGCCTTCCTCCCTGTGGAACAAAGACTTCTAAACCAGCAGAACATAACATCATGGAGGGGGGCAGGAAGCAAATAGTTTGCTAGTGGATCACTAGGGGTAAATGGTGAGTGGTACCATTCCTACTTTCACCTCTTGATTCCTGGACCCATGAATCCTGGCTTTGGCAGACTCAGTACTTTATAGCGGACACTGATTCAAAGCATATACAGCCTGTTGGAGTACTTTACCCCAGCCCTAAATGATGTTGTTACCTAGCTGATATTGTAGTATTGAAACTGTCTTCAAAAGACCATTCCACTTTTCCATCAATCCAGCTGCTTCTGGATGGCGAGGAACATGGTAGGACCATTGAATGCCATTGCCTCACTTCTTTGGCTACAGAATATGTTCCTTGGTCAGAGGCAATGCTATGTGGAAATCCATGGTGGTGGATAAGGCATTCTGTGAGTCCACAGATGGTAATTTTGACAGAAACCTTACATGCAGTGAAAACAAATTCATATCCAGAATGTGTGTCTATGCCAGGGAGGACAAACTATAGTCCCTTCCATGGTGGAAGTAGTCCAGTATAATCAACTTACCACCAGATCACAAGTTGATCACTCTGGGGAATGGTGCCATATCAAGGACTCAATACTGATCTCTGCTGATGGCATATTTGGCACTCAGCAGTGGCTGTAGCCAGATCAGTATTGGTGAGTGGGAATCCATGTTTCTGAACCTAGGCATAACTTACGTCCCTGCCAGTTGCCACTCTTTTTATGGGCAATAACAGGGGTGGCTGAAGAACAAAGGTGGCCACTATCCACAGAATGGGTCATTTTATATATTTGATTATTAAAGTTCTTTTCTGCCAATGTTACCTTTTGGTGAGCATTGTGGATTTATACACAGAGGATCATGTCATCTTGAAATGTACAGTTTTGTTTCTTCCATTCCAATCTGTTTATTGCTAATCTGTTTCTTGTCATTTTATATTAGCTAAGACTTTCAGTATTATGTTGAAAAACAGTGCTGATAGGAGATATTCTTCCTGTGTTCTTGATTTTAGGGAGAATATTTCTAGTTTCTCAGCATGAAGCATTATATTATCCGTAGGTTTTTTGGTAATGGTTCATTACAAAATTGAGGCAGTTTCTCTTTACCTAGTTTACTGAGAGCATTTTTCATGCCTTGTTATGTTTTGTCTGTTCTTCTCTCTGCATACGTTAATTTGATCATATGGTTTTTCTTCTTTAGTTTATGATGTGGCAGATTACAGTATTGATTTTCAAATATTAAACTAGCCTGTATATTGGAGTAAATCTTACCTAGTCATGGCACATCATTCTCTTTATCCATGGCTTTATAAATATAATGTAATGTATTAGTATTATGTATATAGTATATTAGTACACAAAACAGAACTTTTGGAGGGAATACCAGGAAGTGAACTCAGGACCTTGCACTTGTGAGGCAGGTGCTTATGTTGCTGAGTTTAATAGTGGGAAATTCTTCAGTGAGTATTTCTATGTTCAAAAATAAATGTTAATATAAACTGTAGTGGTCAAGAAAAGACCAGATCAAAGAGGATGCAACTTTTTACGGAATGAAAATTTGTATTTTATCATCAGAAGAGTTCATTTTTTCTTTTAGTCTTCTCTATTCCATATTTGTATACACACACACACACACACACACACACACACACACACACACATATAAAGATAGGTCACTGAAGTCTGAACCTGGTTAACAGTATGTTTATCTCTCCTAGGATTATTTTATAGGGAGTTGTATTGTAGTAAGGGACAGCCACCTACAATCTTTTCAAATTATGTCTTTTATAGTGATACTCTGCTTCAAAACCACTGATGGCTTCTTGGATAAATGTTTTTACTTATAAGATACTTTAAATCATTCACTGTGGTCTTTGATGTCTTTTATGGTTTCTGCAGCCATGCTTCTTTACCTCCAAAAATGTAAGGTCCAACAATGCAGGGCTACTGTCCATTTCCTAACAGGCAAGGTTATGCATCTATCCCTGAGCTTCTCTCCACCCTCATATTCCCCAGAAATCAGTATGATAAGTGGTTATAATCAGCCATCACTAGAGGACTGAGAAGTTTTTTCAAAGACAGGCCCTGGGTATTTGTTTTGTGTTTAATGAGTTCCTCCAAGATCTGGACTCCTCTGGGATGTACAGTCCTTGGGCCCAGGGATGCACAGAATGAGAATTGTTAGCAGGGGCGATGTAGACATAGGTAATGATTACAGCTGCTGTTACTTCCTATGCCGATAATAAAAAGGAGCAATATATTGGGTCAAGGCCCTGGATTCATCCTCAGACAATCTGGGTAAGTTGGAAAGAAGGAGAATAAGCTGATGCCTTAGTGTCCTTCCAACTCAGGTTTCTTCATTTCCCAGATTGTATAATGTTCTATACCATACTTTCTCATGTGTAACTTTTCTTTTCTCCATTGCTCTCTGTCAAGACTTTTCCATGTTATAGAAATATTCTCGTTAATGTTCAGCACTTATAATATTTATTAATACTTATTAATGATAGCATTCTTTAATATTATGATGTAATATATTCTCCAATTTATATTATTTCAACATAATGACCTCTCTGTGAGAGTAGCCATTTGATGCAGAGGTCATTAATCTTTGTCTGTATAATGAAATTATTCAAGCAGCAGGGCTGGGGATTTAGCTCAGCGGCATAAGCACCTGCCTTGCAAGCAGGCAATCGTGAGTTTGGTCCCTGGTACTGATTAAAAAAATAAATTATTCAAGCAGCTTCAAAATATTTTGGACATAACTCCTCTAAGGTATTTTGTTTGTTTGGGATGTTTGTATCTTGTTTGTATCTTGTTTGTTTGTATCTTGTTTGTTTGGGATGGCAGATCTGTTTTACAATCCTTCCCCAATCCTTGGGGAAAGGGTGAAAGGGTGGGTTAAGAAACTATAATCTTTACTTTCTGGAGGAATGGATTGGGGAAGGAGAGTGAGTTCTGATTTCATTTAAGGTATGCTGAGATGAAGATGGGAATGAAGTGAAGATAGATGTTCATCCATGAGATTAGGTGGTAAGCAATGCTACATGAATAGGCAAACCATCAGGGCTATAGCTATGGAATAACGATAGTGTTAGGAAGAAGCTCAGAAAATGGTGATCTATGAGATGTTAGCGAAGAAACAAATCACAGTCACACAGAACTGAAGTATTAGAAATACCAGTGTGTCCCCACAAAAGCAAATTTGTAAGAATGTTTTCTAAGGTATAGGGAAATGCCAATATTATTACATCAAATTAGAAAGGAATAAAGTAAGTTTGAGAGGTAATTTGGATTTAGTGAAATGACATATTTCTTGACTGTAGATTGTTGCTTTATATACTGAGGGTGGGGTAAATTATTGCAGAACTTTTAGGAGATCATGTATCATAGACTGATGTTAAGTTATATTTGGATTTTAAAGGATCCTATTGTTTTAAAGATGCTGGAGACAGCATGAAAGGAAGGAATCAAACTCTCCTCTCAGAGTTCCTCCTCCTGGGTCTGCCTCTCCAGTCCAAGTATGAAATCCTGTTCTATGGCCTGTTCCTCACCATGTATCTTACCACCATCCTGGGGAACTTCCTCATCATCATCCTCATACAACTGGACTCCCATCTCCGCACACCCATGTATTCTTTTCTCAGCAACTTGTCCTTCTCTGACCTCTGCTTTTCCTCTGTCACAATGCCCAAGTTGCTGAAGAACATGCAGAGCCAAGTCCCATCCATCCCTTACGCAGGTTGCTTGGCCCAAATGTATTTCTTCCTATTTTTTGCAGATCTGGAGAGCTTTCTGCTTGTGGTCATGGCCTATGACCGCTATGTGGCCATCTGTTTTCCCTTGCACTACACCAGGATCATGAGCCCCAAGCTGTGTGTGTGCCTGGTGATGCTGTCCTGGGTGCTGACCACATTCCATGCCCTGTTGCACACCTTACTCATGGCCAGATTGTCTTTCTGTGGTGACAATGTGATCCCCCACTTCTTCTGTGATATGTCTGCACTGCTGAAGCTGGCCTGCTCTGACACTAGTATTAATGAGGTGGTGATATTCATCATGGGAGGCATCATTCTTGTTATTCCATTTCTCCTCATTATTGTTTCCTATGCACGAATTGTATCCTCCATTCTCAAGCGCCCTTCTGTTCGAAGTCTTCATAAGGCTTTCTCCACCTGTGGTTCCCATCTCTCTGTGGTGTCACTGTTCTATGGTACAGTCATTGGTCTCTACTTATGTCCATCAGCCAATAGTTCCACTGTGAAGGAGACTGTCATGGCTCTGATGTATACTGTGGTAACTCCTATGCTGAACCCTTTCATCTACAGCCTGAGGAACAGAGAGTTGAAGGAAGCCTTGGGAAGAGTTTTTCATAAGAAGAGAATTTCCTTCTGACTATGGTGGATACACTTGAGATTTTTAGACAATTTTATTCCATAGATAGATTGATAATATTTTTTGAGTATTATTCTAGACTTTCATCCCACCATAGAAGTTTCTGTTCAAGTGAAAAACTACATAGTTAAGTAAATAAAGCAGTTGAAGTAGAGATATGCATTTGATATAAAAGTTTTCTGTTAATCTTCTGGGAAGGCTTTTCCATTTTTTAAGTCTTGCTAAGCTTGAATGGCATAATTTAAAATATATTAATAAAAATCTCTTTCCAAATTTTTTACTTTATGAAAAATAAAACAAAATTAAATAATAAAATAAAAGGAGAATTACAATAACACATTGTATATCATTTTATTCTAAGTAGTTAATAAGAGTACAAGACATAAATAGATTCTGTCTTATAAAAAAGAAACAAACAAATTATAGCACAAAGCACTCTTGAGCTCTTTTTTTAAAAGCCATGACTATGATTTAAATGATCTTTTGTCATGTCAGTAGTAGAAGTTACACAAGCCCATCCTCATCTTGCTCTCCTAAATGAACTTTTCATTTTTTAACAAAATTTCTTTACTTCTCTCTCTGAGAAAATGTTCACATCATTCTTTCTCTTAATTTCTACTATTTCCTTTTTCCTCATGTTTGGCATTGTCTTTTAAAAATCCTAATTTGTGCCTAAAATGAACTTCTCTTTGCTGTGTACTATAGTTTTGTATGTATTTACTCAGGAGCGAAGTTGTATTGGGGCTACAAAATTTGTTTCTTCAGGCATGGGGAGAGAATCCAGAGTCTGCTTGTCAACCTGTTTTTTTTTTATTTAAAGAGGAAAAAAAGGAAATAAAAAAAAGCAGTAAAAGGGTACAAATAATACAGAATTTCAAGGAAAAAAATACAGTAAGATATCACTAGTTAATAGATTACATATTGTCATCTTTGAAATAGTTGTCCAAATTATAAAATTAAAGCATGTAAAGTGAACATTCATACATTGAGACTGCAGACAGTGCCGATCAATGATCCAAAAAAAGTCCAGTAATATGGATTTCCATCCTACACACTCAAACATACATGCAGTTATATCCCTTGGACCACCTTCCTTTCCTCTCTTTTTAATAACAATTACACTTTTTGGGTTTTTTTACTCCCACAATTCTTATTATTTTTTTGGAGAGAATAAAACCTAATGTGGCTAAACAAAACAGAGTTGGTTAGAACAAAAAGATGGGCATAGTACATGATGTAAAAATAGAATATCAGGTGATCTAAAATGGCTACCATTGTGCCTCTTGCTATTTTTTTTAAAAAAGTTGCCTATAGTCATCAGGTATAATATAATTGATCAAAACATACAGAACAAGACCAATGAAACCGACACTGGAGACCTTACAAGATTTCAAAAGAAGATAATAGTCAAACCATATTGGGCATCTTAGTGAATCTCAATGCCTTCAAAGTGGTTGCCTATACCCTCAAACTTGATACTATCAAAGAAAATAGAATATAGTAAAATCTGATAGAACAAGATGGGGAGAGCAGTACTGGGGATCATATCAGGTTAATAGGAAAACAAAAAAGTTACTATAATATATCCTGCTATTTTTAAATTTAGTTTTCTCTTAATTGAAAAAAAAGTAAGAAAAAAATAGATTAATTTTTAAAAAGGGTGGGATTGAGGTAAAAGAGGACATTGTATTAGAACAACACAGGTCAGAACCAAACAATTTAAGCATCATTGTGTTTCATCCCCAGATAGTCTAACATAATAGTAGTCACCATAGTGCCTCCTTCCTTGAATTATTTGAGTATAATTTCATACACTATAGCATCAAGCATATCAAGTCAGTCTGAAGCTATTCAAGAGAATGAAGAAATTACAGATATTTAGAACCAGTTAACAGAAAATGAACAATGGTTTCTATATTATCTCTTTGCCTATAAAAATTTTGTTTATATTATCGCATATAGTAAAATATAGTAAGATACCACATGTTAAAACCAGTGGAAACAGATGTACAACAGCTTGATGGGACTTTAAAACAAGATGATATTAAATCAGCACTAGCTTTTATGATGTGTTGTTTTACTTCTACTTCGTACTATCACCGATACTAAAATCGAACAACCCAGGTTAAAATTATTGCAATTAATGAGTGATAACATTATATGGATTCAAACCAATATGATTAGGAATCATGATTACCACATACTTTTATGTATTCTTATCATTTCTTACATTAGGGAAACTATTCGGTATTTACACATGGGAGTTTGATTTATTTCACTTATGAGTATGGTCTCAAGTTGCGTCCATTTATTTATAAATATCTCGATGTGATCATTCTTTATAGCTGAGTAGTACTTCATTGTATAAAAATACCACAACTTTTTTTATCCATTCCTCAGTTGATGGACACTTAGGTTGTTTCCAAGATCTGGCTATTACAAATTGTGCTGCTATAAACATGGGTGCACATATATCACTGTGGTATGATGCTTTCAGTTCTTCTGGGAATATGCCTAGAAGTGGAATAGCTGGGTCAAATGGGGCTTCCAGTCCCAGATTTTTGAGAAATCTCCAGACTAATCTCCACAATGGTTGTACTAGTCTACACTCCCACCAATAGTGTAGGAAAGTTCCTTTTTCCCCACAGCCTCTCCAGCATTTGTTGTTGGTGGTTTTCTTGATCTTGGCCATTCTTTCAGGAGTGAGATGGTATCTCAGTGTGGTTTTAATTTGCATTTCTCTAATGACCAGTGATGATGAACATTTTTTCATGTATTTATTTGCCATTTGAATTTCTTCATCTGGAAATTGTTTACTCATCTCAGATGCCCATTTTTGGATTGGGTCTTTGAATTTTGGGGGTCTGATTTTTTAAAATTCTTTATATGTTTTAGACAGAAGTCCTTTGTCTGAGGGTCAGTTCACTAAGATTTTTTCCCAATTTGTGGGTTTTCTTTTCACTATGCTGGAGATTTCTTTTGACGAGCAGAAACCTTTTAATAAGAGGCGATCCCAGTTATTGACTCTGGGAAGTATTTCCCATGTGGTTTGAGTCCTGTTCATGAGTTCTTTACCTACTCCTATGTCTTCAAGGTTTTTACCCAATTTGTCTTCCAATAGATTTAGTGTTTCTGTTTTAATATTAAGATCTTCGATCCATTTAGAATTTATTTTAGTACATGGTGATAGGCATGGGTCTAGTTTTAGTTTTCGGCATATGGAGAGCCAGTTTTTCCAACACCATTTATTAAAGACACTGTCGTTCTTCCAGTGTACATGTTTGGCTCCTTTATCAAAGATAAGGTGGTTGAGTGTGTTTGTAGTTGTGGTTGTATCTTCTAATCTATTCCACTGATCTTTGGCTCTATTTTGGTTCCAGTACCATGTTGATTTTACTACAGTTGCCTTGTAGTATAGCTTCAAGTCAGGGATTGTGATACCTCCTGCCTTTCCTTTGTTGCTTAGAACTGTCCTTGCTATTCTAGGTCTCTTCTCGCTCCAGATGAAATTTAGGAGTGATTTCTTGAGTTCTATGAGGTATGTTGATGATATTTTTATCGGGATTGCATTGAATCTGCATAAAAGTTTTGGGAGCATGGCCATTTTCACAATATTTATTCTTCCTATCCATGGGCAAGGGATGTCTTTCCATTTTCTGAGATCATCTTCAATTTCATTTTTCAGTGTATTATAATTTTTCATGTATCGGTCTTTCACTTCTTTCATGAGAGTAATTCCTAAATATTTCATTTTTTTGGTTGCTATTGTGAAGGATGTTGCCTCTCTTATTTCTCTCTCTGTGACTTTGTTGTTAGTGTATAGGAATGCTATTAATTTTTGAATATTTATTCTGTATCCAGCTACATTACTGAATTTATTTATTATATCGAGGAGTCTTTCAATGGAGTTTTGGGGATCTTCTATATAGAGTATAATGTCATCTGCAAATAATGATAATTTAACTTCTTCTTTTCCTATTTTTACCCCCTTTATTTCTCTCTCTTGTCTAATTGCTCTGGCCAGTATTTCCAGTACTATATTAAATAGGAGTGGTGATAAGGGACACCCTTGTCTTGTGCCTGATTTTAAAGTAAAAGCCTTCAAGTTTTGGCCATTTAGTATGATATTGGCTGTTGGTTTGTCATTGATGGCCTTAATTATATTGAGGTAAAGGCCATCTATTCCACTTTTCTGTAAGGATCTTATCATGAATGAATGTATGACCTTATCAAAGGCTTTTTCTGCATCTATAGAAATGATCATGTGATTCTTACTTTTGGCTTTATTGATATGGTGGATTACATTTATTGATTTATGTATGTTGAACCATCCCTACATGCTTGGGATGAATCCCACTTGGTCATAGTGTATGATCTTCCTGATGATTTGCTGCATCTTCTTTGCCAATATTTTATTGAGGATTTTTGCATCTGTGTTCATTCAAGAGATTGGTCTGTAGTTCTCTTTTTCAGTTGGGTCCTTCTCTGGGTTTGGTATTAGAGTAATATTTGCTTCTAGGAACGATTTAGGAAGCATTGCTTCCCTTTCAGTTTCATTGAAGAGTTAGAAGAGTGTTGGCATTAGGTCATCTTTGTATTTCTTTTTTTTTTTTTTTAATTTTTATTTAAGGAGAAAAGAAAAGAAAGAAAAAAAACAGTGAAGGGGTACAAGTTATACAGATTTACAGAATAAAAAAATGCGCAGTAGGAAATCACTAGTTAATGGATTACATATTGCCATCTTAGAAATAATTGTTCAAGTCACAAAATTAAAGCTTGTAGAGTGGACATTCCACCAATGATACTGCAAACAGTTCTGTTCAATGATCCAATAAAACTCTGTGATATCATTTTCTATCTTATACTTTTAAATATACATGCAGTTATATAGTTTAGAGCACTTTCTTTTTTTTTTTTTTTAAGGGTAAAAGTTATACAGATTTATAGTAAAAAAATGAACAGTAGGAAATCACTAGTTAATGGATTACATATTGTCATCTTAGAAATAATTGTTCAAGTCACAAAATTAAAGCTTGTAAAGTGGACATTCCATCAATGATACTGCAAACAGTTCTGTTCATTGATCCAATAAAACTCTGTGATATCATTTTCTATTTTATACACTTAAATATACATGCAGTTATATAGTTTGGAGCACTTTCTTTTCCTCTCTTTTGTACCATGACTATTACACATTTTGGGTTTCATTGCTCCCACGGTTCTTATTACTTTTTTGGAAGAGAGTAAAACCAAATGTGACATAACAGAACAGAATTGGTCAAGTCAAAAGGGTGGACATAATAGATAATGTAAAAACATAATACAAGGTGATCAACAATGGTTACTATAATGCCTCCCGCTATCTCTAATAGAATTGCCTATATCGTTAGTTATAATACAATTGAACAAAACAGTAAAGAATAAAACCGACAAAACCAAAACATTGGAGACATTGTAGGTCTTCAAAAGTAGATAAAAGTCAACAAAAATGGGCGTCATAATGAATCTCATTATCTTCACAGCTAATGCCTAAACTTTCGAACCTGATACTATCCAGCAAAACAGAATAGGGGAACATCAGTTAAAAACCAGATGGTGAGAGTAATGCAGGGCTTTAAATCAAGGTAATGAAAAGTCAAAGTGGGTTACTATAATATATCCTGCTATTTTTTTCCTTTAATTAAAAGGATAAAGATAAAAAAGTAAATAATGGAGTGGAGATTGAGATAAAAGAGGGCATAACAACGAAACAGCGCAGATCAAAACATAACCATTTAAGCAGAATAGTGTTTCACCACCAGATAATCCTAACCTAAAAGTAGTTACCATATTGTCTCTTTCTTTGAAATCCTTGAGTACAACTTCGTATACTGTAGCATTAAGTATATCAAAACAATGTAAAACCATTCAAGAGAATGACAGCATTACAGAGTATTTAGAATCGACTAACAGAAAATGAATAATGGTTTCTGTATAATCTCCTTGTCTTTACAAGGTTTTTGCTTATACTATCATACATAATAAAATCCAGTAAGATACCACCTATTTAGACCATTGGAGACAGAGGACAAAAGCTAGATGAGACTTCAAAACAAGATGATACTAAATCAGTATTACCTATTAAGATGTCATTTTCTCCAAAATAGCTGTTCCTATCATCCAATCTTCTCTGCCTCATTTCTGTTGAGCTCTTTTTCTGTCAGTAGCTGTCAGTTTGTCTTCTTCATTTTGTTCTCTGCTCCATTCGTTGTGGCCTCTCTGCCATTATTTCTGGATTCTTTGTATTTTTCTTTTTTTAGAATATCCTGCAATACTCTCTGTAGAGTTGAATTGGTGGTTGCAAATTCCCCCAGTTCCTCTTTATCCTGGAAGCACCTTGTTTTTCCATCAATTTCCAGGGACAGTTGTGCAGGATATCTCAATCTTGGCTGGAGATTATTATCTTTCAAAGCTTGAATTATTTCCCCCCATGCTCTTCGTGATTTGATGGTTTGTGCCGAGAAATCTGCTGTAATTCTGATGGGTGTTCCCTTGTAAGTGGTCTGTTTCTTGTCTCTTACAGCTTTTAGTATTCTGTTCGTGTATTGAATTTCTGGAATTTTTATTATTATATGCCTGGGTGTTGCTCTGTTTGGGTTGTAGGTAGCTGGGGTCCTGTATGCCTCATACATCTGAGTATCTTTACCTTTTGCTAAATTAGGAAAATTCTCCTGGATTATTTCTGTGAGTAGGTTTTGTAGTTCACTTGTTTGTGTCCCTACTTCTTCTTTTATGTTCTTAATCCTTAAGTTATGGATCCTCTTATCATCTTCTTGTCTTTGTATTATTGCTGTTTGTTTCTTTGTTATTTTTAAGAAGTTTTTCATTTCATTCTCCCATATTACAAGTCTGCCCTCCAGTTCAGATAGTCTGTCCTTAGTTTCTTTCAAGCTGTTATGCCAGTCTTCTATAGACTTCTTAGTATCTTGGTAGTCCCTTTGAACCTGTTTCACGTATTCTATGCTTTCTCTGTTTTCTCCATCAAACAATTCTCCCCTTTTTTTCTGTTCTTCCATTCCACCGCCTGTTTTTTCTTGGGTGGTACTTAGCATTTCTCTAACTATTCTGCATACTTCTAGCTTCAGGTCGTTGATAACTTCATTCCTGAATTGGTCTATGAGGCTCTCTATATGGTGCCTTATGTATATTGGTGCGGTGTCTGCTATTGCCTGTTTCTCAGAATTGGGGGCCAAGGAGCCTTTCTTGTTGCTGCCTCTTCCCATGCTGCCTCTTCTTCTCTGTTCCTTATATATGCAAGCTTATATAAGAGGCCCAGCTTCTCTCCCAGTCAGCCACAGCCTGATCGAATTGCGCCAGCTAGGTGTTTCCGCTCACCGCTGCGCACCAGGGAGTTACGGACCAGGCAGCCTACGCGTCTCCCCTCCCGGCCACCGTCAGGCTCTGGGATCTGGGTTGGGACAGTCTACCAGGTCCGCCGGCAGCGTCACGCAGGCCAGGCACTTTTCACCAATCTCGCCCGAGGGGGGATGTGTGGCTGGAGTCGCCACCGCGCCCTGCTCCCGCAGGACTGCTCGGGCCCAGAAAGTCCTCCGCTGGAATCAAACTGTGGTAGAGTGTCAGCTTCTCTCACTCACCTCACCACAAGTCAGTGCACGCCTCCCTGCCGTTCGCAGATTGCCGTTCTCAGAGCTTCCGCGCGTCTCTCTCCTTGCCGAGCCACTGTAGAGGCAGCCAGCCGCCGCGCGGCGGGAAACCCAAATGGCGGCTTCCAATGGCACAGGGTCCAGCCTCCACACCGAGGCTTTTCTGTTCCTGTTTTAGCACCAGGAATGCATTCCAAGTTGGTTTCTCTCAGCCCAGTTCGTTCCTGAGTCAGCGGAGCATATCTCCACCTGCTTATGTCTCCTTAGTCCGCACCATTCCTGGCTTCTGAGCCGAGTCTTTCAGAGAGCCTCCGGTAGTTGCTGTTATCTGTCCGCCATGTTCTCCCGGAAGCCCAGTTTAGAGCACTTTATTTTCCTCTCTTTTGTACAGTGACTATTACACCTTTTGGGTTTCATTGCTCCCACGGTTCTTGTTGCTTTTTTGGAAGAGAGTAAAACCAAATGTGACATAACAGAACAGAATCGGTCAAGTCAAAAGGGTGGACATAATAGATAATATAAAAACATAATACAAGGTGATCAGCAATGGTTACCCTAATGCCTCCCGCTATTTCTAATAGAATTGCCTATATCATTAGTTGTAATACAATTGAACAAAACCGTAAAGAATAAAACCGACAAAACCAAAACATTGGAGACATTGTAGGTCTTCAAAAGTAGATAAAAGTCAATGAGAATGGGCGTTATAATGAATCTCATTATCTTCTCAGCTGATGCCTAAACTTTCGAACCTGATACTATCCAGCAAAACAGAATATAGGAACCTCAGTCAAAAACAAGATGGTGAGAGTAATACAGGGCTTCAAATCGAGATAATAGAAAGTCAAAGTGGGTTACTATATTATATCCTGCTATATTTTTCCCTGTAATTAAATGGGTAAAAATAAAAAAGTAAATAATGGAGTGGAGATTGAGAAAAAAAGAGGGCATAACAGTGAAACAGGGCAGATCAAAACATAACCATTTAAGGAGAATAGTGTTTCACCACCAGCTAATCCTGACCCAAAAATAGTTACCATATTGACTCCCTCCCTGAAGTCCTTGAGTACAACTTCATATACTGTAGCATTAAGTATATCAAAACAATGTAAATCCATTTAAGAGAATAACAGCATTATAGAGTATTTAGAATCGACTAACAGAAAATGAATAATGGTCTCTGTATAATCTCCTTGTCTTTAAAAGGTTTTTTCTTATACTATCGTACATAGTAAAATCCAATAAGATACAACCTGTTTAGACCATTGGAGACAGAAGAACAAAAGCTAGATGAGACTTCAAAACAAGATGGTACTAAATCAGCATTACCTATTAAGATGTCATTTTCTCCAAAAAAAGCTGTTCCTATCATCCAATCTTCTCTGTCTCATTTCTGTTGAGCTCTTTTTCTGTCAGTAGCTGTCAGTTTGTCTTCTTCGTTTTGGTCTCTGCTCTATTCGTTGTGGCCTCCCCGCCCCTATTTCTGGGTTCTTTGTATTTTTCTTTTTTTAGAATATCCTGCAATACTTTCTGTAGGGTTGGATTGGTGGTTGCAAATTCCCCCAGTTCCTCTTTATCTTGGAAGCACCTCATTTTTCCATCAATTTCCAGGGACAGTTGTGCAGGATATCTCAATCTTGGCTGGAGATTATTATCTTTCAAAGCTTGAATTATTTCTCCCCATGCTCTTCGTGATTTGATGGTTTGTGAAGAGAAATCTGCTGTAATTTTGATGGGTCTTCCCTTGTAAGTGATCTGTTTCTTGTCTCTTACAGCTTTTAATATTCTGTTCTTGTATTGAATTTCTGGAATTTTTATTATTATATGCCTGGGTGTTTCTCTGTTAGGGTTGTAGGTAGCTGGGGTCCTGTATGCCTCATACATTTGAGTATCTTTACCTTTTGCTAAATTAGGAAAATTCTCCTGGATTATTTCTGTGAGTAGCTTTTGTAGTTCACTTGTTTGTGTCCCTACTTCTTCTTTTATGTTCTTAATCCTTAAGTTATGGCTCCTCTTATCATCTTCTTGTCTTTGTATTATTGCTGTGTGTTTCTTTGTTATTTTTAAGAAGTTTTTCATTTCATTCTCCCATGTTTCAAGTCTGCCCTCCAATTCAGATAGTCTGTCCTTAGTTTCTTTCAAGCTGTTATGCCAGTCTTGGGTATACTTCTTGATTTCTTGATAGTCCCTTTGCACCTGCTTCACATACTCAATGCTTTCTCTGTTTTCTCCATCAAGCAATTCTCCCCTCTTTTTCTGTTCTTCCACTCCACCATCTGCTTTTTCCTGGGTGGTGCTTAGCATTTCTCTAACTATTCTGCATACTTCTAGCTTCAGGTCATTGATAACTTCATTCCTGAATTGGTCTATGAGGCTCTCTAAATGGCGCTTAATGTATATTGGTACAGTGTCCACTATTGCCTGATTCTCAGGATTGGGGGTCGAGGAGCCTTTTTTGTTGCTTCCCTTCCCCATATTTTCTGTTCCTTATAAAATGTAATCTTACACAGGAGGCCCGGCTTCCCTGCCTGTCAGCTACAGCTTGATCGAATTGCGCTGGCTAGTTGTTCCAGCTCACCGCTGCGCCCCAGGGAGTTGCGGAGGAGGCAGCCTACGCGGAAGTCGGTCGCTCCTCTGGGCCACCGTCAGGCTCTGGGATCTGGGCTAGGCCAGCCTAGGGAGTCCGCGAGCAGCGTCCCTCCGGCCAGGCACCTTTCACCAATCCCGTCCGAGAGGGAAATGCGCGGCTGCAGTTGCCACTGCGCCCTGCTCTTACAGGACTGCCCGCGCCCAGAAAATCCTCCGCTGGAGTCAGACTGCGGTAGGGAGTCAGTTCCTCGCTCACCTCGCCACCAGTCAGCCTTCCTCCCTGTCCGTCGCGTTTCCGACTCCGTTCCCAGACGCCCGTTCCCAGAGCTCGGGGGTCGCGTCTCTCCTTGCTGAGCCGCTGTGGAGGTAGCCGGCCGCCGCGCGGCGGGAAATCCAAGCCGCGGTTTCCAATGGCGCGGAGTCGAGCCTCCACACCGAGATTTTTCTGTTCCTATTTTAGCGCCAGGACTGTATTCCAAGTTGGATTCTCTCAGCCCAGTTCGTTCCTGAGTCAGCAGAGCATATCTCTACTGGTTCGTATCTCCTTAGTCCGCATCATTCCTGGCCTCTGAGCTGAGCCTTTAGAGAGCGTTCAGTAGTTGCTGTTGTCTGTCCGCCATGTTCTCCAGAGTCCTCATCTTTGTATTTCTTGTAGAATTCTGAAGTGAATCCGTCTGGGCCTGGGCTCTCCTTTGTAGGTAAAGATTTAATTACATTTTCAATTTCATTAATAGAAATTGGGTTACTCAGTAGGTTACATCTTCATGACGTAACTTTGGTACTTCTTATGCTTCTACGAATCTGTCTATTTCCTCTGTGTTATCAAACCTTTGAGAGCAGAGGTTTTTGAAATAGGTGTTCTGTATTTCTATAGGGTCTGTAGTAATTTTGCCTCTTTCACTCCTTATTGAATGAATTTGAGCTTTTTCTTACCTTTTTTTAAAAGTAAGTTTGGCTAGGGGCTTGTTGATTTTATTTATTCTTTCAAAGAACCAGCTCTTTGATTCGTTGATTTTTTGGATTTTTTTTTTTTTTGGTCTCTATTGCATTGATTTCTGCTCTGATTTTTATAATTTCTTCTCTTCTTTTGGCTTTGGGCTTGACTTGCTCTTCTTTTTCTAGATGTTTGAGGTGTAGCATCAGTTTGTGTATTTGTGTTCATTTTGTTTTCCTGATGTGGGAACTCATTGCAATAAATTTTCCTCTGAGGACTGCTTTCATTGCATCTCACAGATTCCAGTAAGTTGTATTTGTATTTGCTTGTAGTTATTGTTTAATTTCTTCTTTTATTTCCCGTGTGTCCCACTGATTGCTCAAGAGTGTATTGTTCAATTTCCATGTGTTTGTTGGGTTTTTGCAGTTTTTTCTATCATTAATTTCTAGTTTCATTGTGCTATGATGTGATAACATGCAAGGGATAATTTCAACTCTTGCATTTATTTAAATATATTTTGTGTGCTAATATATGGTCTATTTTAGAGACTCTCCCATGTACTGCTGAGAAGAATGTGTATTCTGATGTTGTTGGATGGAACACTCTGTATACGCCTATCAAGTCCATTTGTTCACAGGTGTGATTCAGTTCTGTTATTTCTTTGCTGATTTTCTGTCTGATTGATCTGTCCCTTTGTGTCAATTGTGTGTTAAGGTCTGTTACAACTGTGTTATTGCTCATTTGATTTTTCATTTGTATTAATACTTGCTTTGTGTAACTGGGTGCTATGGAATTTGGCGCATAAATACTTAAGATTGTTATCTTTTCCCCTTGAAGTTTTCCCCTAACAAGTATGTAGTGACCTTCTTTATCTCTTAGGATCATTCTTGGTATGAAGTTCACATTGTGTGCAAACAGAATAGCTATGCCCACTTTTTTTCAGTTCCTGTAGAATGAAGTATTGTTTTCCATCCTTTGACTTTCAGTCTGTGAGTTTCCTTTTGGGTTAGCTGGGTTTCTTGTAGACAACATACGGCTGGATGTTGTTCCTTGATCCATTCTGCCAGTCTATTTCTTTTAATTGTTACATTGAGACCATTTACATTAATGGTTATAACTATTATATATTGGTTTATTGTGGATATACTGTTGCATCTTTATCTTTCCATTCTGTTTAATTGTCTGCCTTGCTTATTGGATTTTTCCTATGTGTGTCTAACCTGCCTTTCAGTATTCCTTACAGGGTTGGCTTGGTGATCATGAAGTTCTTCAGCTGCTTTTTTGTCATGGCAGTATCTTATTTATCCATCCATTTGAAGGACAGTTTTTCAGGATACATCAGTCTAGGTTGGAAATAATTTTCTTTTATTATCTGAAATACTTCAATCCATGATCTTCTTGACTTTATTGTTTGTGCTGAGAAGTCTGCTGTGATTCTGATAGATTTTCCTTTATAAGTGATCTGTCTTTTCTAACAGATTTTAATATTCTATTTTTATGTTGGATTTCTGGGATGGTTATTATTATATGTCTGGGTGTAGTTTTATTTTGACTATGTCTATTTGGAGTTCTATATTCTTCAGTGATCCTGATGTTGGTTTCCAATCTCATGTTTGGGAAATTTTCAGCTATTACTTCTCTAAGTATCCTTTTTTTTATTTAAAGAGAGAAGAAAAAAAAAAAGGATAGGACGTAAAAAAACAATGCAGTAAAAGGGTACAAATAATACAGTATTTCTAGAAAAAAATATATACAGTATGAAATCACCAGTTAACAGGCTACACATTATCTTCCCAGAAACAGTTGTCCATATCACTAAATTAAAGCATATAAAGTGAACATTCATACAGTGGAATTGGAGACAGTTCTGTTCAATGATCCAACAAAAGCTCAGTTATATGGTTTTCCGTCCTACACTCTTGAACATACCTGTGGTTATATCCCTTACTCCATCTTACTTTCCTCTCTTTTTTACAGTAACAATTAGACTTTTAGGGTTTTATTACTCTCATGGTTAAATATCCTCTTGATATCCTTTATGTTGTCCCCTTCTTTTTCATTTATCCCTATCAATCTTATGTTGTTTTTCTTTGCATCGTCTTTCAGTTGTTGAATTGTTATTTCCTGATTCCTTGTTATTTTTAGAAGATCTTTCCTTTCCTGTTCACTAGCAGCAATCTTGTCTTCGAGGTCTGAAATTCTATCTTCACTTTCATTGAGGCAGTTTTGACAAGTTTCAATGGATTTTTTGATTTCCTGTATATCTCTTTGAATCTGCTTTATGTATTCTGTTTGTTTCTTATATTGTTCATCCATGAATTATATCTTTTTGTTTTGTTTCTCTAGTTTTTTTAACTGTGTCTTTTTTAGATGTGTTTAGCATCTCTTCCATTACTTTTATCATTTCTTCTTTTACCTGGGAGATTTTTTTCTAGTTTGTATTGCTTTAAAGCTTCCTGGAATTGCTTCTTTATTTCAGTTACTATTATTTCAGGTATTTCACATGTATGACATATATTTTCTTCTATGTACATGGCTCCTAAGCTTTCTTGGGATGGGCTGGATGTTTAAGATTGCATTTTGGTCTTTTGTTTTGTCATTTTCCTATATTTCCATGTTTCAATTGTTATTCCAAAGCTTCCCTGTACATGTTGGAAATCGTCTCCTATGTCCTGGGCTCCTGGGACTCTTCTGGCAGCACAGCTCCCTATATTGAAAGAAGATCACTGGGCATGGCCCTGACAGGCCTGAAACCTGAAGAACCCAGTCTAGTGTGGCTGCAAGCCAGGCAGGCCACTGGGAGCAATGATCTCAAACTTCCTGGGGCTCAGATGGTGTGCAGAAGCCCACCTCCTCTAGTAGTGAAGCTCCCCAAATTGAAATAAGGTCACTGGACATGGCCCAGACAGGCCTGAAACCTCCTCTGGCTGCACAGCTCCCTCCTCTGGCAGTGAAGCTCCCGAGTTTGGAAGAAGGTTACTACTCAGGCAGGCCCCAAACCTGCAGAGCCCAGTCCAGAGTGGCTGCAAGCCAGGCGAGTCCCTGACCACTGGGAGCAAGGATTTCAAACTGTCTTGGGCCCCGATGTTGTGCAGGAACCCACCTCTTCAGACAGCAAAGCTCCCTGGATTGAAAGAAGGTCCCAAATTCTATGTTTAAATATTTATTTAAAATAAATATTTTTTTTATTTAAAGAAAAGGAAACAAAAAAAAATACATGGAGATAAAAAAGGGTAAAAATAATACAAAATTACAGACAAACAAATGGTAAGAAATTGCTGGTTGATAAGTTACACATTGTTATCTTAGAAATAGCTGTTCAGGTTATAGAATTAAAGTATTTAGAATGACATTCAAAAAGTGACCCTACAAACCTTCTGCTCTATGATCGAACAAAAGCTCAGTAATATGATTATCAGTCCTACACATTTGTTTTACATCTCAAAGAGGGTAAGATTAATCATATCAAAACAGAACAAAACATTTTAAAAAAACAATTTAAAGAAATACAGATTTTAAAGCAAGTCCACTGGAGATCTTCGTTATCTAACTGTCTTTAGTTTCTTACAAATAGTTGTCCCTATCTTCACCCACTTTATATACTTATTGCATATTATAGAACTAATTAAATCATTACAGGATGATGAAGTCTTTTTAGGTCCTCAAGTTCCAAATTAGGGAAGACCATAGTAACCACCACAGCATCTCTCATTCTCTTTGTGATAGCTGTCCCCATCTCTACATATGCTGAAATTGAACTCAAGAAACCAGTCCAATGTCATTCTAATCAGCAAACAATAGTATTGCTAGAATTTATATCATAATGCTACAAAATTAGGCTCGGGTTTCTTAGCGTCTCTTCCTCAGAGTATCTGTTCATTACATCTTGCATTATATAATCTGTTCCCGTAAATAATTTAAAAAAAAAACAAAAACAAAACAAAAAAAAACCCCATGTGTGAATTTCTACATATATATCTATCCTCTCTGTATTATAGGGAAAACCAAGTCATAGCAAGACAGCAAAACAATTTCCTAGAAAAACATGCAATGGATAAGACATATAAGACCACAATATAGATGATCTTCTGTAGTTACTATGTTTTCTCTTGTTATTTTCAATAGATTTGTCCACAACACTAGCTTATTATAGTTAAACATAGTATCACCTATTTTTATAAAAACTTAACTTTGACAGCAATGTAGGATTTGAGAGCTGTTACTAATTAATACCAGTATGGATATCCTTTACATCTTGTTATCCTCAGAGTAGTTGCCTCTACTTTTAGGGTTGATACTAACAAGCATACCAATTTCAAATAAAATCAGCCAAGGCCAACCAATAGTCTTATGATTCAGATTCAATTAAGATCAGTCATAGTAAGACAATGTAAGTAATACAGGATTTCAGTTTAAGTTAATAGGAAAGTAAGGATAGTTACCATGGTATAACCTGCTATTTTTGGTTCAAGAGGTCTGTCCCCTCAAATCTGACATGAGTTTGAATTAAATTCAAACTAAATATGGCACTAGGACTACTGTGTCTTTTAAATCATTATACACCATTAACAATGACCTCTGCTTTTTTTTTTAGTATAGACAGTTTCAGAGCTGTCTATACTAAAGACTATAGCTTACTGTCTCTGCCTCATGTCTGCTACTCCACTTTTCTGCTATAATTTGTCCACCTTATTCCCTCATTCCATTGTCTGCCCTGTTCACTGAGGCCTCTCTGCCACTGTTGCTGGAATCCTGGTATCTCTTCCTCTCTTTCTCTGTAATGTCCTTCAGCGCTCTTTGTAGGGTTGGATTGGTGGCCATGAACTCCCACAGTTCCTCCTTGTCTTGAAAGTATCTTATTTCTTCATTAATTTTGAGAGAGAGTTTTGATGGGTATATGAACTTTGGTTGCATATTTTTTTCTTTCAGGACTTGGAATATTTCTCCCCACTCCCTTCTTGACTTAAGAGTTTGTGTTGATAAGTCTGCTGTTATTTTGATAGTTTTCCCGTTGTAGGTAATCTGCATCTTTTCTCTGGCTGCTTTTAATATTCTGTTCTTTTGGTGGATTTCTGGAATCTTGACTATTATATGTCTAGGTGTAGATCTGTTTTGGTTGTAGGTAGCTGGTGTTCTGTATGCCTCTTTTATCTGGATATCATTTCTTTTTGCTATACATGGGAAATTTTGCTTTAATATATCTGTGAATATTTTTTGTATTTCATTTTTGGTTGCTCCTGCTTCCTCACTCACATTCTTTATTCTTAGTTTATGTATCTTTTTGTCATCCTCCCATTTTTGAATTGCTTCTTTCTGGTTCCTTGTTATTTTTAAGAGGCTTTTTCTTTCACGATCATATGCCATAAATCTCTCTTCAAGTTTCAGAAAGCTGTCTTTAGTTTCTGTCAAGGCATTTTGCCAGTGTTCAATGGAGTTTTTAGTTTCCTGGTATTCTCTTTGGATCTGTTTCATGTATTCTAAGTTATGTTTAAATTCTTCTTCAGAAGTTTCTCTTTCTTTTCTGATTTCCTCAGTTCTCCCATCTGTGTTCTCTTGGGCAGGGCTTGTCATTTCTTTAATTAATCTCTTTATATCTTGCCTCTCTTGGATCAGGAGTACAGCTTTAAATTCCTCTATGAGATCATGTAGGTACTTTTTAATTTTGGCTGATGCTGTGTCGAGTAATGGATGGTTACTGTGCTTGTTCTCTTCAGTGTTTACTTCTCCTGGGCTTATTTTCTCATGTTGGGCAGCTGGAGATTTTTTAAAAATTTTTATCTCTTGTCATGTTTCTGGTTTCTTTCAGACTGTCCTGGGGTTCTCTGGCCCTCTCCGAATTCCTTAGGGCCTTTCAGAAGCGTGCTGACTTGAGTTTTTGCTGTCCTCCCCAATTTACTGTTATCTGGGGTAGGCTGGAATGCAGGAGTGCTACAGGCTAGTCTCTAGCCTCTGCACCCGTTAATCCATAAATTAGGCTGTACTTTCTGGATGTCACTGAGTTGTGACTATTTTGTATCCGCTTATTGGGCCCCAAGCAGAGGCTTGGTTTAGCCCCAGTAGCTCCTGCCAGTTCTCTTTGTAAGAGAAGCAGCTGACTAATGTCACTATGGCACAGGGTTCTGCCCAAATCCCAGCTGTTCTCTTCCAGACCTCTCTGTGACAGGAGCACCAGAACAGCAGATCTGCCCAAATCCAAGATGTCTCCCACTAGTTCTCTGTATGGAGCTGAAGCCAGCACGTAATCAGGCTCTGCCAAATTTCAAGATGTCTTCCACCAGCCCTCCCTACAGGGGGACTTGGTGATGTCACCGAGCTGTAGTTTCTGCCCAACACTAAAATGTCTGCCACCAGACTCTGTGTTATTGATTTCCCCGTGGTGGCGGGCACTGTCCAGTTACAAGATGTTCTCCGGCCAACCCCAGCAGTCGCGGGGTTCCCAGTACTCACCAGAGTCTGGCGCAGGTCCTCATTCTGGGTCCACCACACACCAAGCTGCCCACCTTTCCCGCACTCCCGACACAGCATGGAACAGTGCACAGCGTGCGCTCCTGGCACAGCGCAGAACGGTCAGATATCTACGCACCATTTAGATTTAGAACTCCAGAGCCTTGTACGATCTCCTCTGGTGCAGCAGTGCAGTCCTGGCTGCTACTCGGAGTCCCAGGTCCCAGTTTCCCGCAGTCACCAAAAGCAACACAGCTTTTCCTGCTGGGCCCACGGGTCAGTTTGTTGATTTAAAGGCATGGGATTTGCAGCTTCCCATTATCAGCGTTCACGGTCTCAGCACGACTTTAAATCCTCCAGCTGCACTGTCTTGGTTAATAAGAATCGCTATCGATTTGTCTGGCCCTCTCCATGTTGTCATATTCTAGCTTCTAGTATGATTTCTCCGGAGAGACTCTTCGCTCGATCCCCTAGCAAGCCGCCATTTTGATCGAATCTAAAATAAATATTTTTGTATGTAAATTCTAATTCAAGAAAATTGGAAAACTTACAATAGTTTATTCTTATGCCCCACATCCTTGCTAATATCACAGGCAATGTAATATTTGTCAAGTAAATGGCCACTGAACGATCCATATTGTGTTTCAATTTTCTTTTTCACTAATAGTGGTTTTTATCAAGAAAGACCAAAGAAAAGAAGTGCTTGCTGGCAAGGACATGGAGAAAAAGAACCCTTGCATACTACCTATGAGAATGTAAACTAGCACAGCCATGTGGAAAACAGTATGGAAGTTTCTCAAAAAATTAAATATAGAACTACTGTATAATCCAGCAATCATGCTACTAAGTGTATATCCAAAGGAAGTGAATTCAGTATGTTGAAAAGACATATACACTCCTACGTTCACTATAGCATTATTTACCACAGCCAAGAAAGAAATGAGAGTGATTGATGTATCCATTGATTGATGAATGAATGAAGAAAGTATGATACATATACACAATGGAATACAATTCAGGTATAAAAAAAAGAATGAAATCCTGTCACTTGTGACAATGGATGGAACTGGAAATAATTATGTTAAGTGAAATTAACAAGGCACAGAAAGACAAGTACTGTGTGATTTCACTCTTGTGAGGTGGATTTTTATAGAAATTGTTGCGTGGAAGTGGAGGTGGTTATCAGATGCTGGAGAGAATGGATAAGAGAGGAGGAAGAAACTCTGGTGTGTTACTAAGTATTAGAGTAATAAAGTACAATATTGTATCATACATTTCTAAATGCTAAATGAAAAGACTTCAAAAGTTTTTACAATACCTAAACGAGATGCTTGAGAATACAGATATGTTTAGGCTGATTTTATAAAGTGTATAAATGTATCAAAATATTACATAATATTCCATTAATATATACAATTTTTATGCTTTTATATATGATTTGAAAGTAAATAAAGTCCAGTTACACCACTTTGTGATTTATGCTTGTGGAAATTAAAGTCAGCATGCTACAGAGTACCTGCTTACCCATGTTTATTGCAGCACAAATCACAATGGCCAAGATATGGAACCAGACTAGGTGCCCATCAATGGAGAGATGGATTAAAAAAAGTGATAAATATGAATATGTATGATTATACATGAATATATATATTTGACCATGAAAAATGAAATTGTCATTTACAGGAAAATGAGTGGAACTAAAAATTATTGTATTAAGCAAAATAAGCCAGATTGAAATGAGTTTTGGATATTTTCCCTTATATGTGGAATCTAAGAGAATAGAAAAAGAGGAATCTAAGAGAATAGAAGTAGAAAAAGAAATAGAGAAGAGAAAGAAAAAGAGGACATGAAAATAGAAGGGAGACTATTAAACTAGAGGAAGGCAATAGGGGTGGAATTAAGGGATATAAAGGGTAATGGGAATGGGTGTGATAAAAATGTTATGCGCATGTATGGAAATACTGCACTGAAGGACTTCTGGGAAGGTGGTGGAACAGTAAGCAGCAGAGTAAGCAGTCCAGATGCTGGAATACAGCACTGTGTGGAAGACAAGAAAGAAGGAAGTGGGTCACCTGGACCCAGAATGAACCTAAAATAGAACTAAAGCTCATAGAGAGAGTAAAAAAGAAAAACTTAAATGGAGAAGTCAGTAGCTGGCAGTGCCTTCATCCAGAGCTGGACCTGGGGACACATGGTCACAGTGACTGTGGTGGCTGGCAAGCCCAGAAGCCCTTGAAAAGAGACATGGTAGTGGAGGGGAATGGCAGACACAGAGGACTGCACTGGCTGGCAGTGAGTGCAGAGGGCTCAGTTCTCTTGTAGGAAAGACCGATGGGCTGGGAGCCATTATGGAGTCAGGCTGGATAAATCCAGAATCAGAACTACAGCTGGCTCCCTCTGGAGCCAGTTCCTGGCTGGGAGAAGTCCAGTGAAAATTGCTTGGACTGAGTCCTGCCTCTGTGTGCATTCTAACAGCCATCGTCGAGATTCCCCACTCATAATCAGCTTGGCCTTGTGACAGGCAGCCCTGCCCCTGCGCATACTCTAATAGCCATGGTGGGGATTCTGGCCCCATCTTCCAGGGCACACACACTCTGGCAACTGTCATCACACATCTCCACAGGTAACCAGCTGGGAGGCAGAGGGCCAGCCCTGCCATTGTATGCACTTCAACATCCACCAGTGAGACAAAGAGTGGCAGAGGGGACTCACCCAGTGGGGCAGACAGCAGGTAGCCAGTATGGGCAGAGAGAGTCAGAAAATCTGCCTCCACATGCTGGGCACCATCACTGGAATGCCATTTCTTGTGAGAGACCAGCAGAAGTAGGGACACACGGTTAAGGTAAGCTCTGTGCCCATGTAGGCCACCACTGGTGGGCTTGATTCCTTCAGGCAGCCATGACCCACCAGTGGAATCAGAGACGTATACTCCTGTGTGCCTGCCACCATTGCAGGAATCCCAGTGTAGACATGCAGGCTGAGAGAAGCATCCCCATGCACTCCTGATTATCAGAGAAACCCCAGTGTAGCTGCACAGGTTTGGAGAAGCCCATTCCACGCTGTTACCTCCCTATAAATCTGTTACCTTCCTGTAAATAGAGGAACCCAGGTGCCTGTCCCATTTCCTTACACTGTGGAGGGGCAGCCAACATGGGAAGTGCCTGGGCCCCACAACCAGCTTGTTGGGAGGAACACAAGAGAATGATAAGATGAAGGAGCAAAAGGCAATCTTAGATCACTAGCCCACACAGAACTAGTCTGGGATATACAGTCATGGTAGGAAACGGAATTTACACACCTGAAATCTCTGAGAAGATGGCAAATGAAGTAAAAAAAAAACTTCACGAGATTGTAAATGCAGTCAAATCAGAAATAATGACTCATGTAAAAGAAGAAATCACAAACATACTGACAGAATTGTTCAGCATGTCTAAAGTAGGCACAGATATAAAAGAGGAGCATAGGAAAATGATGGAAGCCTTGAATGAATATGGGAGGGAATTACAATGCATGAAACAGATTCAAAGAGAGGTTCAGGAAATTAAAAAATCAATCAAAAGCTGGCAAAACTGCTTGAAAGAGATGGAAGATAGACTTTCAAACCTTGAATATAGGATTGCAGCTAGTGATCATGAAAGGAAAGATCTCTTAAAAATAATCAGTAAACCACAATTCAACAGCTGCAAGACGATGCAAAGAAGCATAATTTAAGAGTGATAGGCACTGATGAAGAAGCAGGGGTCAACACAAATGAAATTAAAAGGCTATTTACAGAACTAATAGAAGAAAACTTCCCACACATGGGAATTGGATCTGGCATGCTGATAAGTAAGGCATATAGAACTCCAATTAGCCATAATCAAAGTAAATCTACACCCAGACATATAATAATCAAGAGCCCAGGAATTCAACACAAGAACTGAATATTAAAAGCTGTTAGAAAAAAAAAACAGATCACCTATACAGGAAAATCAGTCAGAATCACAGCAGACTTATCAACACAAACCACTAAATCAAGAAGAGACTGGAGTGAAGTGTTTCAAATTCTGAAAGAAAATAACTTTCAACCCAGATTGATGTACCCTGCAAAACTATCTTTCAAAACTGATGGAAAAGCAAGATATTTCCGTGATAAAGAACAACTGAAGCAATTTATGATCATCAAACCAACCCTGCAAAGAGTGCTAAAGGATATCCTAGAGAGAGATGAAGATGACCATGGTTCCAGGAACAGCAGCAGAGGAAGATTGCCAAACAAGATAGACAACTGAATGAAGGGGAAAAGTTCAGGGCCAACAACACGAGGATAGCATAGCAGAGACAAACCAATGTATACTAGCTGTAACCATTAATGTAGAGGGACTCAATTCAGCAATAAAAAGAAACACAGAGAGAGTAGATGAAGAAACAAGATCAGTCGATATACTGTATATAAGAAACACATTTAACTGGAAAGGAAATTCATGGTCTGAAAATCAAAGGAGAGAAAATAATTGCTCTATGTGACAGAAGACCAGAAAAAAAGCAAGAGTAACTTGCCCACCAATCACAGAATGGATAAGAAAAATATGGTATTTCCATGCAGTGGAAAGCTACCCAGCTATAAAGTAGAATAATCTCAAGGCTTTTTGTAGGTAAATGGATGCAACTGAAGATCATGTTCGTGGGCAAAATAGTTTAAACTCATATGTATGAATCCTAGCATAAGAAACAGAGAGTGTTAGTGAGGTCCAACAACAAAATAGTTATTATGAGAGATAGAGGAAGAAACACCTGGGAGGTAGGGAAAGTAAAAATTACTGTTAATTTCTTATTGTTTTGTCTAATTCTTATATTGTTTTCACAATTTTGTTAGGTTTGACTTTGTTCTGTCTTGTTTTGTTAGATTTGGTGGGGACAGCTATTTTGAATATAATAGGATATATTATGATAATCATGGTTTCCTATTATAATGAAGTCTTTTGAAGTCTTATAATGCTTTCATTCATTTCTTTAATTGGTCTTATTTGATTTTATTATGTGTGATGATATGAATAGCTGCTTTGAAGAAAATGAGAGATTATGGTAGCCATTGCTGATTTCCTAGCATCTTGTTTTGAATCTCTGTCACGTTTTTGTTCTTCCATTTTGATTTGTGCTCTCCTGTTGTGTTTGATTTTTTTATGTGTGATGGTATGGACAACTTTTTTTTGAGGAAAATGAGATATTATATGGTGGTCATTGTTAATTTCCTGTTATCTAGGTTTGAAGTCCTGCAACACTTTCATTCTTTTGAATGGCTTTATACTATTTTGTTATGTTTGATATTATTGTGATTTTGTAATTTGATGATTATTGTGATATTGTAATTTGATATTATTGCGAATGAAGATATGGTCAACTATTTCAAAGAAAACGAGAGACATTATGGTAACCAGTGTTGATATCCTATTGTCTTGATGTGAAGCCCTGTGTTGCTTACATTGTTCTGTTCTGATTTGCTTTGTTCTGTTTTGTTTTATTCTCTTTAAAATAAAAAATTAGAAAAATAAAATATTATACTGAAATTCAGTATTTTGTAAAATTAATAGATATTAATAAAATATATTAAAATAATTTTTGAGGACATCTTTTTGGGGCCATTGCATATATCTGTTTAGTATGGTATTCTTTTGTATATATTGGTGGAAAGTTTGTCTCCTTTTTATACTTCTGGAATTTACTTTTTATTGTTATTAAGTATAGGACCCATTCATGTTTTGTAAAATAGGCTTTTATGATATAGAAGAAGTGATTTAATTTATTAGTCTTTTGTCACTGTTTATTCTGTTGTACTATGCCACTGAGATTTCAGAGTTTATCTATGACAAGAATTAGTGATAACCACATGGAGAATAATAAAATATCCTAGGAACAATATTCAGTGGAAAAGTTATAATACAAAGCATGTCTTAGTTACTTTTCTTGTTGTTAAGACAAAATACCTAACACTCAAAGTTAAAGGAAGAAAAGTTTATTTAGTTCACAGTTTGTAGAGGTTTCAGTTAATAGCTGGTTGGTGTCCTGGCAGGGTGACTTGACAGAGGGGCATCACAGAGGAAAAACAGTTCATAGTAGGCAGAAAGTAGAGGCAGGCAGGTAACAAGCAATAAGCAACAAGGGGTAACAGCAGCTTTTTTCTGTCCATTTATGCTGCATAACTACCCAGAATTATGCCAAACCAGTCAGTGGCCTAATTTAGTAACCACATGCCCTTAATTCCAGCATTACACACTCTGGATCCAATCACTTCTGACAAAGCTCACCTATGACAGCATGAGGCTTGGGGGTGGGGGGGCATCAGACACAAGCCGTAACATACCTCACTCTATTTTTGTGAATATATGTGTGCTCATAGAGAACTGGTTACTTACTTGCTTACCCAGTGGTAAGATGATTAGAAGTGACAACATAAATCAAAATATGGAACAAAGGACAATTAGCAGACATGGGTGGAACAGGAAGAATTTGTGCCATGTTGAGAGTGAAATGTTCATAGAAGCCCAAATGTATCAAGAAGATGAAAAGAACAGCTGGGAGATCTGGTGAGATAGCGATAGAGGAGCTGGCAGAACATTCAAAAGCATGAAAGGGATGGGTTTGAATTTCATCACTTAAAGGGAACAATTAAGGAAATGAACAGACCATGACCAGAACCTAGTCCAGGCCACGGTGACACTAAGAGCTTCAAACAGAATAGTTGCTCCCTTTCTAAAGCAGGAAAAAATGAGAAGAAACCATTGAATCTGCCTCTTACACAGGCTCAACAATTAGCAGCACAAAACATTGGAAGTCTTTGAGCTTCATATATTTCAGTATGTACATCACTGATAGTATCTTCTCTACTCATGAGGGACACACACACACACACACACACACACACACACACACACACACAGTTTGCAGTGTTAAAATGTGAAGCTGAAGACAGGCATCCTTTGAACCTGAAAATTTTATCACCCTCTAGCTTCTTTCCCTAATCCTAGAGAAATGTAGTCTATAATCCTTAGCTACTAGTAATTCCAGATTAATGCAAAATTATGCAAATAATGCTATTATACAAAATAGAAGAATTTGTTTAGAGTCAACATAGATAAAAAAGACAATGTAGAAAATTTAGTAAGGGTTGAGGGAGAGTTAAAGCATAAACATGTCAAAATTTGTGCAGGAAGAACATGTAGGAACCATTAGAGAGAGGCTGGGAGGTTTAGACATTTGGGTATTATAGACCTTTGGATATAGACATTATCGAGTATCAGAGTAAGAGTATGGGGTGCTGTTTGAAAGTGATAGCATAGTCAAAGAGGAATTCTTAATAAAATGATAAAATCTTAAAATAAGAATGTAAGAAATGGAGGTTACATAATACAGTAGCTTTCATGCTATGTTTTCCCAGGATCACCTGGACAAGATAAAAAGGAAAGCACAGTCAGGGCATGAAGACCCCCTTCTCCAGATAAGCTACAATGCTAAATAGTCTTCTTTTACATATTGAACAATTATGTAGTATGCCATTTTAACAGAAGTTCCCATGTGAGGGAGGAAATCTGGAATAATATTCCAATATTAATACATTTATTGTATAAAATTATGTAAAAGTCCCAGTGTTATCATCTTAGAAGAAAATTTTCTTCTTACAAATGATTCTTCCCAGGGCTCCCTTCATGTCTCTGTTCCTCAGGCTGTAGATGAAGGGGTTCAACATGGGAGCCACCACCGTGTACATCAGAGCCATGACGGTGTCCTTCACAGTGGAATTATTGGCTGATGGACATAAGTAGAGACCAATGATCGCTCCATAGAACAGCGACACCACAGAGAGGTGAGAGCCACAGGTGGAGAAGGCCTTATGGATACCTTGTGCAGAAGGAACCTTGAGGATGGAGTGCACGATTTGTGCATAGGAAACAATAATGAGGAGGAATGGAATGACGATAACTAGCCCTCCCATGATAAATATCACTAACTGATTAACATGAGTGTCAGAGCAGGCCAGCTTCAGTAGAGCTGATATCTCACAGAAAAAGTGATGGATTGTGTTGTGCCCACAGAAAGACAGTCTGGCCACAAGCAGAGTGTGCAACAGAGCATGGAACATAGTCAGCCCCCACGATAGTGCCACCAGGCACACACAGAGCTTGGGGCTCATGATGCTACCATAGTGGAGGGGGAAGCAGATGGCCACATAGCGGTCATAGGCCATGACCACAAGCAGAAAGCTCTCCAGATCTGCAAAAAACAGGAAGAAATACATTTGGGCCAAGCAACCTGCGTAAGGGATGGATGGGACTTGGCTCTGCATGTTCTTCAGCAACTTGGGCATTGTGACAGAGGAAAAGCAGAGGTCAGAGAAGGACAAGTTGCTGAGAAAAGAATACATGGGTGTGCGGAGATGGGAGTCCAGTTTTATGAGGATGATGATGAGGAGGTTCCCCAGGATGGTTGTGAGATACATGGTGAGGAACAGGATGTAGAACAGGATTTCATACTTGGACTGGATAGGCAGACCCAGAAGGATAAACTCAGAGAGGGAAGTTTGGTTTCTTTTCATCTTTATCTGTTTCCAGCTTCTTTAAGAGAAAACAGTAGTGTTGCTTAACAATCTAAATAAAAATAAACACATTTCTATAATACACAGTCTTATGGATTCTACATCATCAAAATAATTATAATCTCCCAACTCTAAATATTAATAATCTCTATAATCATTAATGACATTTTAATTTTGCTGTAACATAGTTCAATATTATATCTTTTCTAGATATTTTTATAGTGCTTCTGAGACATGAAATATGTACATTTTCTTCTTACCTGCTTGACCAATCACCCTAGGCAAGTGTAATTGGCATCTGTTTTAAACATCTTTTTTATTTTAAAGAAAAAATAAAAAAGTGGTGCAAAATTTCAAATGAGCTTGTAGGAGAATAACAATGGTTAGTACATTACATATTGTTATCTTAGTAATTGCTCGGGGCTGGGGATTTAGTTCAGCGGCATAAGCGCCTTCCTTGCAAGTGTGCAGTCGTGAGTTCAATCCCTGGTACCGATAAAAATGAAAAAGACAAAAAAAATAGTAATTGCTCATATTACAAGGTATAGGCATGAAAAATTGATCAAACAATATAGACACAAACTTTTTAATGGACTAATAGTAATTGGTAGTGTAAGTATTTTATCATATATATATATATATATATGATTTGCTTTTTTCCTTCCCTCTTTTCTCTTTCCCCCATTCATTCCAGTTTCTCTTTTCTTTTGGACAGTTTCTTTACATTTCACAGTGTCTATTGTACATTTTAGATCCTACTTACTTTTTAAGCTTCTTATTCTAGGGAGACAATAGGATGTTTACACATGCAATTCTCATTTATTTCACTTATGAACATAGTTTTAGGTTGCATCTATTTCCATATAAATGTCTCATTTATCCTTCTTTAATGTTGAGTAGTACTCCATTGTATAAACTGGGTTCTCATTTCATTAAAAAGCTTTTGCACATCAAAAGAAATCACCAACAGAGTGAAAAGAAAGCCCACTCATAGGGAACAAATTTTAGCCAATTGTCCCTCAGATAAAGGACTTCTATCTAGAACATATAAAGAATTGAAAAAAAGTCAGATTACCCCAAATTCAAAGATTCAATCCAAAAGTGGCCATCTGAGATACACACTTCTCAAGATGAAGAAATACAAATAGCAAATAAATATATGCAAAACTATTCAACATCATTGGTCATTCAAGAGATGTAAATTAAAACAACCCTGAGATTTCATCTTACTCCAGAAAGAATGGCTATCATCAAGAAATCAACCAGTAATAAATGGTGATGAGGCTGTGGGGATAAAGAAACCCTTCTCTGTTGGCAGTGTAGACTGGTGCAATCACTGTGGAAATCAATGTGGAGATTCCTCATAAAACTAGGATTAGTGATGCCATTCAATCCAGCTACTCACTTTCTGGATATTTTCCCAGGCGAATTAAGAATATAATATCACAGCAATAGCTGTATATCCTTGTTTATAACAGAACAATTTTTAATAGCTAAATCTTGGAAACAACACAAATGCCCATCAACTGAGGAATGGATAAAAATGAAGTTTTTTATTTTTATTTTTTTGAAGTTTTTTATTTTAAAGATAGTAAAATCCAACAAAACAGAACAAAGCCAATCAAAACAAAGTAGCAAAATTGGTATAGAACTTCAAAGCAGGATACTAAGAAAACAACAATAGCCACCATTGTATATCTTGTTATCGCCACAATAGTCCATTCCATCAGGTATAGCAAAATCAAACTGAAACAGAATAAAATCAATCAAAATAGAATACTGGATAAAGGAACTAATGTGGCCACCTTTTCCAGAATTGTGGAATGAATTAAATTCATGAACTGAGGTATGATTGTAGCACATGTAAATACTGCATCTGTGAAACTTGTAAGAGTATCAGAATGCGCTATTTTATATGTACTTTATGTGTTCAGAGAATCTGAAGTTCAGGAAATCGGTGGGGCAAAAGCTGTGCTTCTTTGTCTGACTGTGCCAGCTTCCACAGCCCCGTCTTGCCTCACAGTGACACTTGATTCCAGTCTGAAAGAAGGCAGACTCAAAAAGCCGTGATTTCTTGCCATCAGCATTTCAAGCTTGCTGCTCCTCCTTACCTATCAGCTTCTCCCTTCTCCTGTCTCTTCGCTTGGTTTGCTCTCACTTACCTTTCAGCTGTATTACATGGAGGTTGCTCAGCTGTCTTCCCATACCTGACGAGACCTTCCTGTATCTCCTTACAGCATTCTACACTTGTCTCATAGCACCCAATGCCCCGACCACTTGTTCACAGCTGACTTCCTTCTCAGATTGTGAACTCCACACAGACAAGGCCGTGTCTGACCTCATGGCTGCAGCAGCATGGAGCCTGAATGTGTTTTATAAATACTTGTTGGCTGTTCTTTGGGCCGAGACATATATTTGTTCAACTTGAAAGGCAGCAACATTTTGTTAAGCAGAAAAACTATTCAGATTCTCTCAACATATAAAGTACTATTTAGCAGCACATTTTGATGCTCTATTACAAGTTTCACAGATGCAGTATTTAGGAACAATAGTAAGGTGCCACACTTGCTATGATCATACCTCAGTTCATGCATTTAATTCATTCCACAATTCTGGAAAAGATGGCCACATTAATGGCCACATTTGTTTTGGAAAAGATGTCTGCACTCATGTTAGTTACCCAATGCAGAGTGCACAGACAACAACAAAATTTTGCCAGATGTTTGTTTGTGAACCTAATTGCAAACACAAGCACTCATGAACCAAGGTACCACTGTACTCTTTTCAGTGGTGGAGAGACTCAAACTGAGCATCCTCACACTCACTCCACATGTTCTCCTTGATATAATGTGGGAAAATAACTATGAGGACAGTTTCATAAACATGAAAAAAAAAAACAGAAAAAAGAAGCATAAATTTTATTTTTTTTATGTCTTTAGCTTTAAGCCTTTGCTTGTTTTCTCCCCTACTTGTCCATACCATACGTGATGGTTAATTTTATGTGCTGACTTGTCTAGATCCTGCGACCAAGTTTTTGTTAAATAACAATTCTAGATGTTGCCACGAAAGTATTTTATAATGTGGCTAACACTTAAATCAGTAGACTTTGTGTAAGAGATATTACTCTCCAATTCTCCACATTCTAGTGAGACTCTTTTTCAGTTGAAAAACTTAAAAGACTGCAGTGTCCTGAAAAATTCTGTCTCTAGACTGCTTTGGAACTGAAGCCTGCAATTCCCGCCCTTCCTTGGGACTCAAATTTGATGATGTGATCTATAAATATCAGATTTAGGAGGTTCTAATCTTGATTGGAGTTATTTCCTTAAAATAAATCACACACATGTGTGTACACACACATATGCACCAGGTTTGTTTTCTTTTTGACAACCCTATTGAATAAGCCTCAGTACATCTCAAAGCTAACAAAGAAAAAGAGAGAGGGACTAAGAGATGTAGGAGGCTTCCTACAAAGATACAGCTGAGTCCAGCTGCTGAGATTGCTGTGCTGCTGATGGTGTTTAACGTAGCTGCAGTAACAGCTTCGGCACTTGGATATTATGTGTTGGCATTATATCAGAGAGACAGGTATAGAGGAAATTATGTACCTGGTTTCTTTGAGTTTGCTTCCTCAGGAGTATGTGGAGGGAACAGGAATATGTGGAAGAATTGCAAACCAGAGTTGTCATCTGCAAATGTTTCCAAAGATGGTCCAGTGAACTTCTATCTTCTTCAGCTTTTAAGCTTAGGTTTCTCAACCTGACCAACGCATAAGAATCACCTTGGACAGTGTTTCTAATATTGAATATACATGCAAATGACCTAAGGATTATAGTAAAACACTGATTGTGATTCTATATTTCAGATTCTACATGTCAAATGGATCCCCAATACTGGACATCAATACTGTAATCAATGTACAGTTGAGTATCAAGCACATTCCAGCCATTAAAAATACAGATACTCCCACAGATACTCTTATAGATAGACCTAATCATAAGCTGAGAGGTGATATGTGCAAGACTTTTTAAAACTCTGTGGGTAAATTAAATTAAGAAAGCTTAAAAACTACTGTGTTGAGGGCCAGGGATACAGTTCAGTGGCACAGCACCAGCTTGGTAAGTGCAATGTCCTGAGCTCAAGTCACAGTGTAAAAAAACAAAAACAAAAACAAAAAACTCAACTGCATTGAACCCTACCCCACAGAGCCATTATATTGAAATGAGTCTTTTGAGAGTATATAGTACTGTAATATTAATGAATAATGTTATTAATAAAATATTATAATTGAGGGATAGCAATTAAAATATTTTTATAATGTGGAAAAGTCTCAGCAGAGAGATGGAAATGAGAAAAGTTAACACACCTGAAAAACTATCCTGCAGATCTTCGTACAATACTGGGAGACAAATACATTCAAATTGGCAGAACACTGAGACACAAACTTGTGTTGTCTAAGGGTGACTCCACGGTCCTGACTCAGGGTCTTGCTCTCCTTTATTTATAGGAAGTAACAGCTCCTGTAGTTATCACCTGTCTGCATCATCTCTTCTCACTTCTACCCTTGTAAGCCATTCCCAGGCCTAAGTGGCTCTGCATCCCAGAGGAACCAGATTCTGGAGGAACTCACTAAACACAAAATAATCACCCAAGACCTTTCCAGTATAAATTTTCTCAGAGTCCTGTAGCGGTGACAGATTGTAATCAGTCATCACATATCACCCTACTTTGGAGGAAGGTTGTGTGGAGAGAAGCTTATGGATGTATGTTTAATATTCACTGTTTAGGAAATGACAGGAAACCACATGGCTGGTGCCTGCATTTTGGGAAGTAGAGGAGAATGGTTGGAGAAAACAATAAATGTGAGCAGGGAGCAGCCTGAATGTTCTACCATAACATGGGAGTATGAATTTATGCTTTGTACTGTAGATGATAGGAAGCCATTAGTGGCTTTTAAGTAGAGAATCACCACAAAAGACACATGCGTTAGAAAGAGGGCTGGTAGAGTCTCGCTACAATCATACTCCCCACCAACAGTCCTTAGGAATGGAAAAAATGCGTTTAACAAGAATCAGACTTCTATGATTTAATTATATGCAGATATAAAGAAAACAGGAGTAGGAGAAAGCCTAGTTCTTCTCGATCATGTTCAATTCTTCCTCAGTCTGTGGCTGAAAAATAAACTAATATTTGATACCAATTAGTACTTTTAGCCCTTTTCCTTAATTAGGAAACCCTTAATTGCACCCACCATCACAATCCCTTCCACTCTCTGTATATGTTATATTACTCCTTAATGCCAAGGTCTTCTGACCCTGCATTTGATCATGGGACCATGTCTAGGATTTTTAATAGATATTATAATATGGATTTATAATACACCAGCCATTTCATGTTGAGTCACTCTTTGGCCACCACCATCAGCTGAATAATGATTTTGGTATAGAGGTACAATACAAATTTCTTTCTTAGAGACCTTAATCCTCTTTGGTATAGATTTTATTGGGCTGTAATAGTGTTTGTTAACATATGCTAATGAATTTTGAAACATAAAAATAGTACTCAAGGAATTCCCTAAGATTTTAGATACTGTATCCTGTGTTCCAGTTGTGAAGAGCAGCCAGGTTTCCCCAGGAAGAATTTCCCCAATTATCTTGGGTAGAGGTAAATGGTGTATTAATTTATATGTGAATCAGACAATGGTCAGGTGGTTCAATGGAGTAAAACAGAAGAATATATTCTTTAAGATCTGTGTCTTTGTGGGGAACCATTGCAAGTTTTCTTGGTCTCATGTCTCATCCAACTTGGAACGAGCAACAGGTTCTGCACTGATCTTAACTTGCTTTTAGTAGCTGCAATACAAAGTCATTGCACCTCAATCCTGTGATATCTATCCCTTGATTTTCGCTCTGTGTTGTCTCTGGATCCACAGAAGAGAATATCATGGGGTATCATCTCTGTATTCATAAAATTATAAAGTCTATGATGAATTCTGTCTTAATTGTTACACTGAGTTTCGTGAAAGGTTGATAGAAATTGAAATTACATAGAGAAATCCATCTTTTTCAGCACAGTTTGGTGAAATGTTTATTCTTTTAGTGAACTTTCCATCACTACAATGTACTTGACACAGGTTACTCCAAAGCAGACGTTTCTTCAGTTCACGTCTTTGGAGATTCAGAGACCCAAAAACCTAGTGTAGCATTGGTGAGAAGCACTTCTTGTCTGTATCACAAAAGATAGCAGTAGCAGAGAACAGGCACAGGAGGGATCACATCTCAAACTAGGGAGGAAAAAGTCAAAGTCAAATCTCATAGTGATCTAAGGACTTCTTACAAGGTACTACATCCTAAAGTTCCATGGCAAAGTGTAGTACTGCCACTGTGGGTCCAACCATTTGCATATAGGTTTTGAGGACACTCAACATCCAAATTATAGCAACTTCATTCTATTGACTTGGCTTTGAACATGTGGAAGTTCCAAATTAAGGGAAGAGACATGGGTGGGTCAGTTTCTGGCTTTCCCATGCTATCCTGGTTCTCAAATCTGAACATATGTATTCTATCTTTTCTTAATACTGTACTTTGATGATTACTGTAATCTAGAAGAAGTAAATCTGGAGAGCAGACAGATGGTGTTCTATTTTGCCATTGTTTTCCAGAAAGAATTTCACTTTTTGTTTTTTTGTCTTTACATATACATTTTGTATTCATATCTTAAGTTATGAATAACAATTGACATTTGTTAAGAAAAATGTTGAATTTCTAGATCAATTTCAGATCAGATGACATCTTAACAATATTGAGTCATCCAATCTATGGAAGTAATATGTCTATCATTTTGTTAGACCTTTGATTTATTATCATTATTTTCAAGACATAAAACATATACATAAAGATTTTTAAATTATCCTGTTTATTTTAAAGAGAAAAGCAAAAATTTGAAACAAGATGATAAGAAGGCAAAAATAGTTAATATGTTGTGTATCATTATCTTTAAATTAGTTACTCAAAGTACAAGATATTGGCATTTCATTGTTCAAACAGTATTAGCAAAATCTTTATTTTTAAAGAATTAAGAGAAATTAGTAGTATAACTATCTTAACTATTTACATATCTATCTGTATGTAATCTTCTCTTCCTTCTTTTCTCCATTCCCCCATCCCAGTTCCTCTTTCCTTTTGAAGTTTATTTCCACTTTATAGTATTTGTTTTACATTTTTTATCTTCCATTTGTTCTTTTAGCTTCTCACATTAGGGAAATGATATGATGTTTACATGAGTGAATCTGGTTTGTTTCACTTATAAGTATGGTCTCAAGTTGCATTTATTTACCTGTAAAAATCTCCACTTTGTACTTTATGGCTAAGTAGTACTCCATTGTATAAAAAGATCACTTTTTAATCCATTCTTTGATATCTGGATTCTTTCCAAGATTTAGCTATTACAAATTCTGTTGGTCTAAACATGGGTGCAAATCTGTCACTTTATTATGGTGTTTTTAATTCCTCGACAAAGATATCCAGAAAGGGAAGAACTGGGTCGAATGGCACCTCCAATCCTAGTTGTATGAGGAATCATCACACTTAGTTCCATAGTGGTTGCACCAATCTACACTCCCACCAACAATGGAGAAGTGTTCCTTTCCCCCACAACCCTACCAGCATATGTTATTGGTTGATTTCTTGATGATAGCCATACTTCCAGGGGTAAGTTGAAGTCTCAGTATTATTTTAATTTGCATTTATTGAATTATCAATGATGCTGAACATTTTGCCATATATTTATTTGCATTTATATTTCTTTATCTGAGAAGTGGATATTCACCTCAGATTGCCATTTTTGAATTAGGTCTTTGAATTTGGGGGAATCTGATTTTTCTTTTCTTTATATATTCTAGATAGAAGTTCTTTGTTTAAGGGACAGTTGGTTAAAGTTTTTTGACTCTTTGGGTTTTATTTTCACTCTGGTGATGATTTCTTTTTATGTGCAAAAACTCCTTAATGAGATTCCAGTTGCTGACTCCTTGAATTACTTCTTGTGCAATTTGGGTTTTGTTCATGAACTCTATGCCTACCATTATGTCTTCAAAATTTCTAGCTACTTTGCCTTACGTCAGATTTAGTGTTCGTGTTTTATTTTATTTTTTTTTAAAAATTTAATTTTATTTAAAAGGAAAAAGAGAAAAACAAAAACAAAACAAAGTGGTGTAAGGATACAAGTAATACAGAACTACAAAAAAAAAAAAACCAGTAAGAAATCCCCAGTTAATAGATTACATATTATCTTAGAGATAGTTGCTCAAGTCACAGTATCAAAGCATACAAAGTGGACACTCAAACAGTGAGACTGCAAACAGTTGTGTTCAATGATCCAACCAAAAACATTAATATGGTCAGCTATTTAACACCACTAAACACACTTGCTGTTGTATCCTTTAGAGCACTTTTTTTCCCCTCTCTTTTTTACAATAAAATTTACACATTTTGGGTTTTATTAATCCTTAGTTCTTATTACTTTTTTGGGGGGGGAGAGAATAAAGTCAAATATGGCAAAACAAAGCTGTCAGTCAAAACCAAGGATAGACATAGCACATGATGTAAAACAGAGTGCAAGGTTATCAACAATGGTTATCAACAATGTCTCTTGTTTCCTTAAAAAGAATTGTCTATCTCGTTAGATATTATAAAGCTGAACAAAACATTAGAGAACAAGACCAATAAAACTTAAGCATTGTAAACATTACAGGACTTCCAAAGGAGACAATAGTCAAACCAGACTGGGCATCTTAGTGAATCTTATTGCCTTCAAAGTAGTTGCCTATACCCTCAAACTTGATACTATCATACAGAATGAAACAGAGTCTTATCAGTCAAAACAAGATAGTGGGAGTATTACAGGACTTCAAAACAAGTTAATAGGAAATAAAATGTACTATTATTTATCCTGCTAATTTTTAAAATTTTCCCCCTTAATTAAAACAAACATAAGAAATAACTAAATAATTTTTTTAAAGAATAAGGGAGAGATTGAGATAAAACAGGACATAACAATATAACAATACAGGTCAAAGCATGACTGTTTCAGCAACCTAGTGCTTCACCACCAAATAACCCGACTTAATAGTAGTTACCATAGTGTCTGTCTTTTTCCTTGAAATATTTGAATAAAACTTCATATACTATAGCTTCAAATATTTCCATATCAAGAAGCCCAGAATAAAGCCTTTCCAATTAATAAGTGAAAACTTTATAAGGCTTCAAGGCCACCTAATGGGGAATCATGATTACCACATATTTTAATATATTTGAATCATTACTTACATTAGGGAAACTATTCGGTATTCACACATGCGAGATTTATTTATTTCACTTATGAGTATAGTCTCAAGCTTCGCACATTTATCGATAAATATCTCAATGTGATCCTTCATTATAGCTCAGTAATACTCCATTGTATGGAAATACCACAACTTTTTTATCCATTCCTCAGTTGATGGACACTTGGGTTGTTTCCAAGATCTGGCGATTACAAATTGTGCTGCTATAAACATGGGTGCACATATATCACTGTGGTATGATGCTTTCAGTTCTTCTGGGAATATGCCTAGAAGTGGAATAGCTGGAATAAATGGGACTTCCAATCCCAACTTTTTGAGAAATCTCCAGACTGACCTCCACAAAGGTTGCACCAGTCTACACTCCCACCAACAGTGTAGGAGAGTTCCTTTTTCCCCACAGCGTCTCCAGCATTTGTTGTTGTTGGTTTTCTTGATCCTGGCCATTCTTTCAGGAGTGAGATGGTATCTCAGTGTGGTTTTAATTTGCATTTCTCTAATGACCAATGATGATGAACATTTTTTCATGTATTTATTTGCCATTTGTATTTCTTCATCTGAGAAGTGCATATTAATCTCAGATGCCCATTTTTGGATTGGATCTTTGAATTTTGGGGGTCTGAGTTTTTAAAATTCTTTATATGCTTTAGACAAATGTCCCTTGTCTGAGAGAGAGAGTTCACTAAAATGTTTTCCCAGTTTGTGGGTTTTCTTTTCACTATGCTGGAGATTTCTTTTGACATGCAGAAACTTTTTAATAAGAAGTGGTCCCAGTTATTGATTCTGGGAAGTATTTCCCGTGCGGTTTGAGTCCTGTTCATGAATTCTCTACTCCTATGTCCTCAAGGTTTCTACCCAATTTGTCTTCCAATAGATTTAGTGTTTCTGTTTTAATATTCAGATCTTTGACCCATTTAGATTTTAATTTAGTACATGGTGATAGACATGGGTCTAGCTTTAGTTTTCGGCAAATGGAGAGCCAGTTTTTCCAGCACCATTTATTAAAGAGACTGTCATTCTTCCAGTGAACCTGCTTGGCTCCTTTATCAAAGATAAGGTGGTTGAGTGTGTTTGTAGTTGTGGTTGAGTGTGTTTGTAGTTGTGGTTGTATCTTCTAATCTATTCCATTGATCTTTGGCTCTGTTTTGATTCCAATACCATGTTGATTTTACTACTGTTGCTTTGTAGTATAACTTCAAGTCAGGGATTGTGATGCCTCCTGCCTTGCCTTTGCTGCTTAGAATTGCCTATGCTATTCTAGGTTTCTTCTGGTTCCAGATGAATTTTAGGAGTGATTTCTCTAGATCTATAAGGTATATTGATAGCATTTTTATTGGGATTGCATTGAATTTGTATAACAGTTTTGGGAGAATGGCCATTTTCACAATGTTTGTTCTTCCTATCCATGAGCAAGGGATGTCTTTCCATTTTCTGAGATCATCTTCAATTTCCTTTTTCAGTGTATTATAATTTTCACTGTATAAGTCTTTCACTTCTTTCGTAAGAGTAATTCCTAAATATTTCATTTTGTTGCTTGCTAATGTGAAGAGTCTAGTTTCTCTTATTTCCCTCTCTGTGATTTTGTTGTTCATGTATAGGAATGCTATTGATTTCTGAGTATTGATTTTATATCGAGCTACATTACTGAATTTATTTATTGTATCTAAGAGTATTTCAATGGAGTTTAGGGGGTCTTCTATGTAGAGTATCATGTCATCTGCAAACAATGATAATTTAACTTCTTTTCCTATCTTTACCCTTTTTATTTCTCTCTCTTGCCTAAGTGCTCTGGCTAGTACTTCCAGTACTATATTAAATAGGAGTGGTGATAAAGGACATCCTTGTCTTGTGCCTGATTTTAAAGTAAAGGCATTCAGTTTTTGGCCATTTAGTATGATGCTGGCTGTTGGTTTGTCATAAATGGCCTTCATTATATTGAGGTAAAGACCATCTATTCCAATTTTCTGTAAAGTTCGTTGGACCTTATCGAAGGCTTTTTCTGCATCTATAGAAATGATCATGTGATTCTTACTTTTGGCTTTATTGATATGGTGGATTACATTTATTGACTTACGTATGTTGAACCATCCTTGCATTCCTGGGATGAATCCCACTTGGTCATGGTGTATAATCTTGATGATTTGCTGCATCCTATTTGCCAATATTTTATCAAGGATTTTTGCATCTGTGTTCATTAGGAAGATCGGTCTATAGTTCTCTTTTTTAGTTGGGTCTTTCTCAGGTTTTGGTACTAGAGTAATATTTGTTTCCAGCAATGACTTAGGAAGGATTGCTTCCCTTTCAATTTCATTGAATAGTTTGAGGAGTGTTGGCATTAGGTCTTCTTTGTATTTCTTGTAGAATTCTGCAGTGAACCCATCTGGGCCTGGTCTCTTCTTTGTAGGTAAGGACTTAATTACATTTTCAATTTCAAGTTAACCCCTGAAAACCAGGTTCACTATGCAATGTACATATATGGCACAAATCTATTTATCTATCTATCCATCTATCTAATTTTTCTATCATTTATCATTTTATCTATTTATCTATCCATCTATTCATTTATTTACTCACTCAACATATGATAATTAATGTCTTACTAAATGCCCAACACTGTACTAGACAATAATGTATAGAAAAAAAGCTATCTTTATTCTCAAAGAATTCAATCTGTTGGTACTACATGCTACCATAATGTTACTTATTACTATGAAATATTTGTCATTAGATATATTTTTCAGAATTATTATTAGAGGCAATAAACTGTGTTGGAGACTACTATGAAGTCTGAAAAAATACTATGGAAGTAAGCATATACAAAACCCACTAACTGTAGTAATAATTTCTGGCATATAAGAGTGCTCCCCAACTGACACATTTGGATGTCAAACACCTATTTGATTTTCAAGATATACCTATGGTCTATGAGGTAGATATCATTATTATCCTTTTTTATGCATGAAAAATTTGAAGTGCAATAGGAGATAGTTGCTGCTTGCTTAAGATCAAAGAGTGTCAAAACAAATAGTTGACTTTTGGAAGATGTTGCAAAGGTCTGGAAGATATTTTACACAATTATGAATGAAGTTTACATATATTCATTGCAACTATTCTATTAGCAAAGTTTTTAGTAAGATGTGGAGCATCAATTTACAACCTGGAACCAACTTATAAACAATGTTAAAACTCCAGAAATAGCTCCTATAAACTCCAGGCCAAAGTGTTGACTTTAGTCATTTTTGTATCAGTAGTTTGGGAAATTCTGCTACTTTTAATGAGATATCCAAATTATGTCTTTCACTTTAATGATTTTTACACTGATGACTTCTCATTTCCAAATTTTGGATGCAGACATTGAGCAGTCCAGTGAACACATACATAAGCATTGCACACTAAATATGATAAACATCTTCTCCTCTCCTTTGCTCATGTAGTATCTGTCCACCTAATATCTTCTGGTTATATAATAATTAAAATGAGAGGCTATATATATATTTTTGGATTTTATTACTCCTTAGTTCTTATTACTTTCTTGGGGGGGGAGAGAATAAAGTTAAATATGGAAAACAAAGCTGTCAGTCAAAACCAAGGATAGACATAGCACATGATGTAGAACAGAGTACAAGGTTATCAACAATGGTTATCAACGTTGTCTCTTGTTTCCTTAAAAAGAATAGTCTATCTCATTAGATATTATAAAGTTGGACAAAACAGTAGAGAACAAGACCAATAAAACTTAAGCATTGTAAACATTACAGGACTTCCAAAGGAGACAATAGTCAAACCAGACTGGGCATCTTAGTGAATCTTATTGCCTTCAAAGTAGTTGCCTATACCCTCAAACTTGATACTATCATACAGAATGAAACAGAGTCTTGTCAGTCAAAACAAGATAGTGGGAGTATTACAGGACTTCAAAACAAGTTAATAGGAAATAAAATGTACTATTATTTATCCTGCTAATTTTTAAAATTTTCCCCCTTAATTAAAACAAACATAAGAAATAACTAAATAATTTTTTAAAGAATAAGGGAGAGATTAAGATAAGCTCCAACATGGGGTGGATCTCAGGAGACACTGCTAGTTCTCCCCCTGGAAGGGCTGCAGGCTGCCACCCTGCCTCCGCTTACAGGGAGGGGAGATGCTGGCTTGGCCTCCCAGAGTCCTAAGCTCCAACATGGGGTGGATCTCAGGAGACACTGCTAGTTCTCACCCTGGAAGGGCTGTAGTGGGCTAAACTACCGCCGCTTACTAGGGAGGGGAGGTGCTGGCTTGGCTTCCCAGAGTCCTAAGTTCCAGCATGGCGTGGATCTCAGGAGACACTGCTAGTTCTCCCCCTGGAAGGGCTGCAGGCTGCCACCCTGCCTCCGCTTACAGGGAGGGGAGATGCTGGCTTGGCTTCGCAGAGTCCTAAGCTCCAACCTGGGGTGGATCTCAGGAGACACTGCTAGTTCTCACCCTGGAAGGGCTGTAGTGGGCTAAACTACTGCCGCTTACCAGGGAGGGGAGGTGCTGGCTTGGCTTCCCAGAGTGCTAAGTTCCAGCATGGCCGAGGCTATATTTTTTAACTTCTTTGCATCCTGGGAAAAAATAGACATCATACATCTGTGATGTGCCTGTAGTCCTTGTACTGGAAAGGACGAGGCAGGAAGAGCACAAGTGTGAGTCCAGACTCAGCAATTTAACAAAATCATACCTCAAAATAAAAGCTAAAAAGGAGAGAGGATTTAGTTTAGCAGTGGAGCACACCTGGCCATCATCCTCAGTACCACATAAACTAAACAAAAACTAGAAATCTCTTGCAAATATTGATGCTCTGTCATTTGGGTCTTCTCATTATCTCTTCATTTTACCTTTGATTACATTATCAAATGTTTCTAAACTTTCTTGCTCTGAAATTGGCTACTCTGTCCGGGCCTTGAAATGGACTTAGCCTTGGTCTCTTCTGGTTTTCCTAGCTTTTCCATACCTAGGTCTCTCCTCAAAGAATTCAGCCACTACAGGGATTACAGGGAGTCACTGATTCTTTATTGGTCATTGTATTAGTCAGTGTTTTACTAAAGAAAACATATATAACACAAAGTATGTGAATGTACAAGAAATTACAAGGTTGGCTTAAGATGATCAGCCATAGAATTGGACGAGGAAGCATGCAGAGGGTGTCTGCAAGCCGGAGGCTGAAGGACGCAATCCAAGGTCTGGAGTTCACTGAAGTGTCCCATGCAAGTCTGCACAAGCAGGCCAGTGGGTGTGTGATGGAAGGCTGAAGAACCTATGCTAGAAGTCTGAAGGATCCAAGGCAGAAGCTGAAGTTAGGACTAGGAGAGTATGTTCAACCCGAAGGCAAAGACTGGAGCTCCTCCAAAGAATGGAACCTTATCCATCTTTCCTCCTTCCCTTTTATACAGTCCATGAGATGAGCCACCTTAAGGTGGTTCTTCTATACCCTAGGGTGTAGAATTGCTAACCTGACTTAGTTAAGCTTCTAAATGTCTCAAGTTGACAGTCAACCACTGCAATCCACCCCTTGTCAACTTGGCAGCCAGACACATTTCTTTAAACCAGTATCCAGATACAAAGGCATACATATAATTGCACCTAACAAGTGGTAACTATCCTGTGTACACATGGAAATGCACTAATTCCCTCACCAGAATAGAACGTAAATTTTCTTTGGTTTATTCTTACTTTTATCATTCCATAACTTCAACATTATAATACAGGTTTAACAATCTCCAAGAACCAGGATTAAGTTATCAACATTATATTCCATTAGAGCCATGTTTGGGGAGAAATAGTAATTACAATCCTCTTTCCTTAGATGATCACAAGGTCATAGCTGGTATTTAGAACTGTCTTCTTCCACTACTCATTCTGTATTCTTTTGGCCTCCAGTAAGCACCTTAGTAGGTCTTGGTCCTTTCCCTGATGGAGTGACTTATATCTTTGTTCTTGAAGGTTCTGGACCACTTGTCACTCAGACTGGGTAAAGTTGCTGTAATTTTCCATTGGCTTTGTTTTATTTTATTTGGTACTGGGGATCCAACTCATGACCTCGAGCTTGCCAGGCAGGCACTTAATGCCACTGAGCTAAATCCCCGGCCCTCTAATGGCTTTAATAACAGGGCATTGAGCCTGACCACCAGTTCATTTTTCTTGGTCATCTTTGACTAGTTCTCCCTTGATTTCCCTTTTTCTTTGTAAATTTGTTTCCCAGCCTTCTCTTGAGCACCGAGGAGGCTGCCATTTACAAGAGATCCTTCTCTACAGTAAAACTACTCATATCTGGTTCTCAGACTTGCAGACTCCAGATCTGTGAGAAAATAAAGTCTTACTGGTTCTTATTTGAACTACTAAATCTATGGTATTTTGTTATCACAACCCAGAAACACTTGATAATATAGAAATGAAATGGATTTGGAAAGGTAATAGTGGCAGAAATGCTGAAAAACTCAACCATGATGGATTAAGTCACCATGAAATGGTCTGGAGCAAGATAAGTGATTGACTTTCCTTAATCTACACAAGTCTCACATCCAGTAGTAAGTGACTGTCTTCTGCTGAAGAAAGGGGTATGGACAAGGAAGCTTTACAGAGAGGTGTAAAGATGTTTGAAGCCAAAGGGAGAACAGGGTCACTCAGAAAATTCCTTCAGCTATCCAGAGCCCATCCTGCTGTGGCTTGGATTTTAATGTTCTCTGAAGTCCATGTGTTCAATGCTAGATGCTCATGTTTGCACTTGGAATGCGGTGGGAACTTTGAAGGAGGATGTTAGAAGGGGGTTATTAGGCCACTGTCAAGTGTCCTTGAAGCTCCCTTGTGGGAGCTTAGTATCTTTCTCTTCTTTGCTTCCAGAATCATAAAATGCAAGTGGTTTTGCTCTGTCCAAAGCAATGGGAATCACTTGATCATGGATTAAAACCCTAGAACCTTGAGTTAATATGCTCTTCCATAGCTTAATCATCATCTCAGGTATTTTGCTAATTCAATATCCAGTTATAAAAAGTCTGTATACTGAGTACTTTCACCCTAGACACTCTGACAAGCAAAACCACAAGGAAGGAAGTCACATAAGGGGTTGGAAAGGTTATTGACTACAGAGAGGCACTAGGAAAACACTGAGTCATGGAAATAATTCTCTAGAGATGCTACATACATGGCTATGTAATGTATCAAAAAACTTGGCAGTTAAACCAATGTTTAAAACATACACTGAAAATCTAAAAAATAAATAAGAAAAAAGTTCCATGTTGCTTATTATCTGAGGCCTAGGCTACACTTCATCATGGACCTCCTGTGGGCTCCACTGCCACTGAAGCTCTTTGGATCCTGCTTTCTCTCATCCACAATATGGTGACCATATCTTTTTCCTCTTTGGATATCTCAGGTGACTAGAATAATGTGAATGTCATGCTTCCTTAGGTCCAAAATAGTAGACAAATGAGAGAAACCCTTAAGGACTGAGGTTGTTTGTTTTCCTCTTGATTCTTTAACAAATCTCTGAAGAAGTTTGTTTTTTGGGGTTTCTTGGTACTACTTTGCTCCTGAAGGAGAAGACAACAGGAGAAATTCTCTTGGTCCCTGTCTCACTGTCTTTTTGAGCTTTCTGGAGACAGGCCATGTTGGATCAACTTAGCAGTCATCCTCCTCTCTAACGAGTGCTATAGGCAGATAAGAGTTCTCCCCTGAACCTCCCCTCTGTTCTACCCCTCCTGCTTTCCTACCTCCTAAAGTAAGCCGATGATGGTCACTCATAGTCTCCAAGGGGCTTTTGCTTTGTCTACATTTCCATTAAGGAAAGTCTGCTAGATTCAAGAAGTGGTAATGAAACATAGTGATGAGGTTTATCATTCTGAGTGATGGGAAACAAGGGAAGGGAAAATCAATATTTTATACCCATATGCTTATAATAGTCACATACATGCCAGGAACTTGGAAGACAGGAGAGTTTGGTATGCAAGCTCTCCATTCAGAACAAATTCTGACACACATGACTTTAACAGCTTTTTTTGAGAAATTTTTATTTTAAAGAGAATAAAACAAAACAGAGCAAAGCAAATCAGAACAAAACAATGTAGGCAACACAGGACTTCAAAAAAAAAACCTAGGAAATCACTAATAGCTACCATATCATCTCTTGTTTTATTCAAAATAGTTGTCTATACCTTCACATACCATAATATCAAACATAACAAAATAGTATAAAACCAATCAAAAGAATGAAAGTGTTACAGGACTTCAAAATCAGATAACAGGAAATAAGCAATGGTTACTATAATGTTAAGTTTTCTTCAAAATAGTCAACAGCTGTTTTTTGAAACTTACTCTTACCTGTCTGACAACAGGTGATAGCCAACAACTTAGTGAAAATGACAGGAAGGTACTGCTGTGTTAGTTGTTCTTATGTATCCTATTCAGCATAATTCAAACTTCATCTTTTACTATGGTCTTTGAATCTTTCTTAATTTCCTCTAGACAAGCTACTCCTCTTAGTGCTTCAAATTCCTGCCTCTTTTCTCATAGGAACCTTTTGGAATCATTCTGGTTATTAGTTGTCTATAATGTAAATGAAAAGGTTCAACTAAAGAGTAGCCTCTAGAGGAGGATATCCTGGAGTAAATGAGAAGCAATCTGGGTTAAGCCTTGAGAGACATATGGTCAATGTGTGGAAGATGGACAGTGCTACTGAAAGAAAAAGGCATTGGTTCAAAAATGGAGAGTAAGTGGCCTAGATATGCAAGAACCCAGGAGGAAGAGGCCTCAAAGAGAGATCCTTTTTGCAACTGGATTTTTCACTCACAGATGCAGAATGATTGGCTTCTTGAAATGGCATTATTCCAAATCAACAAAATATCATTTTTAAATTATACACAATGTTCTTCACAGAGGTCAATTAGGGTGCATATTGAAGCAATAGAGGGCTAACATGTGGTTCTGAATTGGATAGACCTAGGTTTGAGAGCTACTTTTGGCAAGAGTCAATGATCTCAACTGGCTGCACACCTATAGGAATAAGTGCACCCCCACCAGGACAGAGAAGAAGCCACCTAAGTGTTGGCTTCAATTTATTTCCTTTTTAGCATGCAATGAGCCAGTTTTCCAGTGAATCTGTCTTTCTTCCACTGAAATTGTTTGGCTCCTTTGTCAAAGACAAGGTAGCTGAATGTCTTTGTAGTTGTTCTTGCATCTTCTAAATTGTTCCACTGGTCCTTAGGTCTGATTTTTTATTCTTTTGTCAGTACCAATGCTGATTTGATCTCAGTAGCTTTGTAGTATAATTTCAAGTAAGGGATTGTTATCCTCATGCCTTGCCTTTGTTGCCCAGGATTGCCTCTGCTATTTTCGGACTCCTCTGTTTCAGATGAATTTTAGGAATATTTTATCTAGTTCTGTGAGGTGTGCTAGTGGTATTTTGATTGGGATTGCATTAAATCTGTATAACAATTTTAGGAGTATGGTCATTTTCTTATTTTATTTTAAAGAGATTAAGACAAAAGAGGACAGAACAAAGCAGATCAGAACAGAAGGATGAAAGCAATACATCACTTCCAACAAGACAACTGGATATTACCAGTAGCTACCATAATGTCTCTTTCTTTGAAATTAGTTGAGCATACCTTCACATACAATAGTATCAAGTATAACAAAATAGTATAAAACCATTCAAGATAATGAAAGTATTACAAGGAATTCAGAGCCAAATAACAGAAAATGAACAATGGCTACTATATTATCTCATTTTCCATAGAAAATTTGTTTATACTATCACACATAATACAATCCAGTAAGATACAACATGATAGAACCAATAGAAACAGAACAAAAGCATGATAGGACTTCAACTCAAGATGATATTAAATCAGAAATGATTACAATAATGTCTTTTTTTCTTCAAAATAGCTGTTCATACCATCACACATAATAAAATCAAACAAAACAGAATTATACCATTCCAAATAATGAACGAAAACATTATAAGGCTTCAAAGGAATATAATGGGGAATCATGATTATGATAAATCCTTATGTACTCTTACCATTTCTTACACTAGGGAGACTATATGGTATTTTACATGTGAGTTTGATCATTCGCTTATGAGTGTGGTCTCAAGTTGCATCCATTTGTTTATAAATATCTCAATGTGCATTCTTTTTTATTATTTAAAGAGAAAAAAGAAAGGAAATAAAAAACAACGCAGTAAAAGGGTACAAGTAATACAGAATTTCAAGAAAAAAAAACACAGAAAGAAATCACTAGTTAGGTTACATATTGTTTTCTTAGAAACAGTTGTTCAAATTATAAAATTAAAGCATATAAAGTGGACATTCATACAGTGAGACTGCAGACAGTTCCATTCAATGATCCAACAAAAGCTTAGTAATATGGTTTTCCATCCTACACACTCAAACATACATGTAGTTGTATCCCTTAGACCACCTTCCTTTCCTCTCTTTTTTACAGTAAACAATTACACTTTTTGGGTTTTATTACTCCCACAGTTCTTATTACTTTTTTTGAAGAGAATAAAATCAAATGTGACTAAACAAAACAGAGTCAGAACAGAAGGATGGGCGTAGTACATGATGCAAAAATAGAATACCAGGTGATCAAAAATGGTTACCATTGTGCCTCTTGCTATTTTTAAAAAAGAGTTGCCTATATCATCAGGTATAATAGAATTGATCAAAACAGTACAGAACAAGACCAATAAAACCTACACTGGAGACCTTACAGGACTTCAAAAGAAGATAATAGTCAAACCATAATGGGCATCATAGTAAATCTTATTGCCTTCAAAGTGGTTGCCTATACCCTTAAACTTGATACTGTCAAACAAAAAAGAATATAGTAAAATCAGACAGAACAAGATGGGGAGAGCAATACTGGGGTTCAAATCAGGTTAATAGGAAAACAAAAAAGTTACTATAATATATCCCGCTATTTTTAAATTGTTTTCCCTTAATTGAAAAAAATAAGAAAAAATAGATTAATTAAAAAAGGTGGGAGATTGAGATAAAAGAGGACATTGTAACAGAACAACAAGGTCAGAACCAAACAATTTAAGCCCCATTGGGTTTCACCCCAGATAATTTAACATAATAGTAGTCATCATAGTGCCTCTTTCCTTGAATTATTTGAGTATAACTTCGTATACTCTAGCATCAAGCATATCAAGACAGTGTGAAGCCATTCAAGAGAATGAAAGAATTACAGGGTATTTAGATCCAGCTAACAGAAAGTGAACAATGGTTTCTATATTATCTCTTTTTGTTTATACTATTGCATATAGTAAAATATAGTAAGATACAACATGTTAAAACCAGTGGAAACAGATGTACAACAGCTTGATGGGACTTCAAAACAAGATGATATTAAATCAGCACTAGCTTTTATGATGTGTTGTTTTCTTTTTTTAAAAAAATTTTATTTAAGGAGAAAAGGAAAAAAAGCAGAGAAAGGGTACAAGTTGTACAGATTTACAGAAAAAAATAAACAGTAGGAAATCACTAATTAATGAATTACCTATTGCCATCTTAGAAATAATTGTTCAAGTTACAAAATTAAAGCTTATAAAGTGGACATTCCAATAGTGAGACTGCAAACAGTTCTGTTCAATGATCCAACAAAACTCAGTAATATCATTATCTATCTTATACACTTAAATATACATGCAGTTATATTGTTTAGAGCACTTTCTTTTCCTCTCTTTTGTACAATGACAATTGCACATTTTGGGTTTTGTTGCTCCCACAGTTCTTATTACTTTTTTGGAAGAGAGTAGAACCAAATGTGACATAACAGAACAGAGTCAGTCAAATCAAAAGGGTGGACATAATAGATAATGTAAAAGCATAATACAAGGTGATCAACAATGGTTACCATAATGCCTCCTGCTATCTCTAATAGAATTGCCTATATCATCAGTTATAATAAAATTGAACAAAACAGTAAAGAACAAAACCAGCAAAACCAAAACATGAGACATTATATGTCTTTAAAAGTAGATAATAGTCAACCAGAATGGGCATCATAATGAATCCCACTATCTTCACAGCTGTTGCCTAAACTTTCGAACCTGGTACTATCAAGCAAAGCAGAATAGAGGGACATCAGTCAAAACAAGATGGTGAGAGCAATACAGGGCTTTAAATCAAGATAATGGAAAGTCAAAGTGGGTTACTATAATATATCCTGCTATTTTTATTTATTTTTCCCTTAATTAAAAGGATAAAAATAAAAAAGTAGATAATAAAATGGAGATTGAGATAAAACAGGGCATAACAGCAAAACAGCGCAGATCAAAACATAACCATTTAAGCAAAATAGTATTTCACCACAAGATAATCCTGACATAAAAGTAGTTAACATGTTGTCTCTTTCCTTGAAATCTTTGAGTATAACTTCGTATACTGTAGCATCAAATATATCAAAACAATGTAAAACCATTTAAGAGAATGACAGTATTACAGCGTATTTAGAATCAACTAACAGAAAATGAACAATAGTTTCTGTATAATCTCCTTGTCTATAAAAGTTTTTGCTTATACTATCATACATAATAAAATCCAATAAGATACAACCTGTTTAGACCAATGGAGACAGAAGAACAAAAGCTTGATGAGACTTCAAAACAAGATGATACTAAATCAGTATTACTTATTAAGATGTCATTTTCTCCAAAATAGCTGTTTCTATCATCCAATCTTCTGGGCCTCATTTCTGTTGAGCTCTTTTTCTGTCATTAGTTGTCAGTTTGTCTTCTTCATTTTGTTTTCTATTCCATTCATTGTGGCCTCTCTGCCACTATTTCTGGATTATTCATATTTTTCTTTTTTAGAATATCCTGCAGTACTCTCTGTAGAGTTGAATTGGTGGTTGCATATTCCCCTAGTTCCTCTTTATCCTGGAAGCACCTTGTTTTTCCATCAATTTCCAGGGATAGTTGTGCAGGATATATCAATCTTGGCTGGAGATTATTATCTTTCAAAGCTTGAATTATTTCCCTCCACACTCTTCATGATTTGATGGTTTGTGCCGAGAAATCTGCTGTAATTCTGATGGGTGTTCCCTTGTAAGTGATCTGTTTCTTGTCTCTGATGGATTTTAATATTCTGTTCTTGTATTGGATTTCTGGAATTTCAATTATTATATGCCTGGGTATAGCTCTGTTTGGGTTGTAGGTGCCTGGGGTCCTGTATGCTTCATACAACTGACTATCTTTACCTTTTGCTAAATTAGGAAAATTCTCCTGGATTATTTCTGTGAGTAGCTTTTGTAGTTCATTTGTTTGTGGCCCTACTTCTTCTTTTATGTTCTTAATTCTTAAGTTATAGATCCTTTTATCATCTTCTAGTCTTTGTATTATTGCTGTTTGTTTCTTTGTTATTTTTAAGAAATTTTTCATTTCATTCTCCCATATTACAAATCTGCCCTCCAGTTCAGATAATCTGTCCTTAGTTTCTTTTAAGCTGTTTTGCCAGTTTTCAATAGAGTTTTTAGTTTCCTGGTAATCTCTTTGAACCTGCTTCACGTATTCTATGCTTTCTCTATTTTCTCCATCAAACAATTCTCCCCTCTTTTTCTGTTCTTCCATTCTACCATCTGTTTTTTCTTGGGTGGTGCTTAGCATTTCTCTAACTATTCTGCTTATGTCTAGCTTCAGGTCATTAATAACTTCATTCCTGAACTTGTCTATGAGGCTCTGGAGATAGCACTTTATATCTATTGGTGCTGTGTCTGCTATTGCCTCTTTCTCAGGCTTGGGGGCCAAGGAATCTTTCTTGTTGCTGCCTCTTCCCATATTCTTTGTTCCTTATATATGCAAGTGTATATAGGAGGCCCAGCTGCCTTTCCTGTCAGCCACAGTCTGATTGAATTGTTCCCGCCCACCACAGTGCACCAGGAAGTTGCAGACCAGGCAGCCTATGTGGGGCCGCCCCTCCAGGTCAATCTACCTTCAATCTACCTGGGACCTGGGCTGTGTTAGGCTACTGGGTGTCAGCCAGCAGCGTCACATAGGCTAGGCACTGCTCACCAATCCCGCTTGAAAGGGGGATACGTGATTGAAGTCACTGCAGCGCCCTGTTCCTGCAAGTCTGCCCAGTCCCAGAATGTCCTCTGTTGGAGTCTCCTAGACTGTGGAAGAGTCCCAGTTTCTCTCACTCACTGCAGGTCAATGCACAGCTCCCCACCCATCCTGCTTTCAACTCCGTTCAGTGATTCTCATTCTCAGAGCTTTCGCTCGTCTCTGTCCCTGCCGATTGGATGTAGATGCAGCAGCGGTGGTGGGAAACCCAAATCGCAGCTTCCAATGGCATGGGCTCCAGCTTTCACACTGAGGCTTTTCTGTTCTTGTTATAGCACCAGGATTGCATTCCCAGTTGGTTTCTCTCAGCCCAGTTCATTCTTGGGTCAGCAGGGCATATCTCCACTTGCTTATGATTCATTACTCCGCACCATTCCTGAATTCTAAGCTGGGTCTTTCAGAGAGCCTCCGTAGCTGCTGCTATCTGTCCACCATGTTCTCCCGGAAGTCCGATGTGTTTTTTTTTTGTCAAAATAGCTATTTGTACTATCATAGATAGTAAAATCAAACAACCTAGGTTAAAACCACTGCAATTAATGAGTGAAAACATTATATGGCTTCAAACCAATATGATTGGGAATCATGACTACCACATACTTTTATGTATTCTTATCATTTCTAACACTAGGGAAACTATTCGGTATTTATACATGTGAGTTTGATTTATTTCACTTATGAGTATGGTCTCAAGCTGCATCCATTTATTTATAAATATCTGAATATGATCATTCTTTATAGCTGAGTAGTACTCCATTGTATAAAAATACCACAACTTTTTTTATCCATTCCTCAGTTGATGGACACTTAGGTTGTTTCCAAGATCTGGCTATTACAAATTGTGCTGCTATAAACATGGGTGCACATATGTCACTGTGGTATGATGCTTTCAGTTCTTCTGGGAATATGCCTAGAAGTGGAATAGCTGAGTCAAATGGGGCTTCCAGTCCCAGCTTTCAGAGAAAACTCCAGACTGACCTCCAAAATGGTTGTATTAGTCTACACTCCTATCAACAGTGCAGGAGAGTTCCTTTTCCCCCACAGCCTCTCCAGCATTTGTTGTTGGTGATTTTCTTGATCTTGGTCACTCTTTCAGGAATGAGATGAAATCTCAGTGTGCCCTTTTGTCTAATGATTAATGATGATGAACATTTTTTCATATATTTATTTGCCCTTTGTATTTTTTCATCTGAAAATTGTTTATTCATCTCAGATGCCCATTTTTGGATTGGGTCTTTGAATTTTGGGGGTCTGATTTTTTAAAATTCTTTATATGTTTTAGACAGAAGTTCTTTGTCTGAGGGAGAGTTCACTAAGATTTTTTCCCAGTTTGTGAGTTTTCTTTTCACTATGCTGGGGATTTCGTTTGATGTGTGGAAACTTTAATAAGAGGTGATCCCAAGTATTCACTTTTGGAAGTATTTTTCATGCAGTTTGAGTCCTGTTCATGAATTATCTACCTTCTCCTATGTCTTCAAAGTTTTTACCCCATTTGTCTTCCAATAAATTTAGTATTTCCATTTTAGTATTTAAATCTTTGATCTATTTAGGTTTTGTTTTAGTCCATGGTGATAGGCATCGGTCTAGTTTTAGTTTTTGGCATATGGAGAGCCAGTTTTTCCAACACCATTTATTAAAGAGACTGTTGTTCTTCCAGTGTACATGTTTGGCCCCTTTATCACAGATAAGGTGGTTGAGTGTGTTTGTAGTTGTGGTTGTATATTCTAATCTATTCCACTGATCTTTGGCTCTGTTTTTGTTCCAGTACCATGTTGATTTTACTACAGTTGCCTTGTAGTACAACTTCAAGTCAGGGATTCTGATACTTCCTGCCTTTCCTTTGTTGCTTAGAACTGTCCTTGCTATTCTAGGTCTCTTCTCACTCCAGATGAACTTTAGGAGTGATTTCACGAGTTCTATGAGGTATGTTGATGGTATTTTTATTGGGATTGCATTGAATCTGTATAAAACTTTTGGGAGCGTGGCCATTATCACAATATTTATTCTTCCTATCCATGAGCAAGGGATGTCTTTCCATTTTCTGAGATCATCTTCAATTTCATTTTTCAGTGTATTATAATTTTCCCTGTATAGGTCTTTCACTTCTTATGTGAGAGTAATTCCTAAATATTTCATTTTTTTGGTTGCTAGTGTGAAGGGTGTGGCTTCTCCTATTTCTTTCTCTGATTTTGTTGTTAGTGTATAGGAATGCTATTGATTTTTGAGTATTGATTTTGTATCCAGCTACATTACTGAATTTATTTATTATATCTAGGAGTTTTTCAATGAAGTTTTGGGGATCTTCTATATAGAGTATCATTTCATCTGCAAATAATGATAATTTAACTTCTTCTTTTCCTATTTTTACCCCTTTTATTTCTCTCTCTTGTCTAATTGCTCTGGCTAGTATTTCTAGTATTATATTAGATAGGAGCAGTGATAAGGGACATCCTTGTCTTGTGCCTGATTTTAAAGTATAGGCCTTCAGTTTTTGGCCATTTAGTATGATATTGGCTGTTGGTTTGTCATAGATGGCCTTTATTTTATTGAGGTAAAGACCATCTATTCCAATTTTCTGCAAGGTTCTTATCATAAATAAATGTTGGACCTTATCAAAAGCTTTTTCTTCATCTATAGAAATGATCATGTGATTACTTTTGGCTCTATTGATATGGTGTATTACATTTATTGATTTACATATATTGAACCATCTCTGCATGCCTAAGATAAATCCCACTTGGTCATGGTGTATGCTCTTCTTGATGGTTTGCTGCATCCTATTTGCCAATATTTTATTGAGGATTTTTGCATCTGTGTTCATTAGGAAGCCTGGTCTGTAGTTCTCTTTTTCAGTTGGATCCTTCTCAGGATTTTGTTACTAGAGTAATATTTGCTTCTAGGAACAATTTAGGAAGAATTGCTTCCCTTTCAATTTCTTTTTTTTTATTTTATTTAAGAGGAAAAAGAGAAAAACACAAAACAAAACAAAGTGGTGTAAGGGTACACGTAATACAGAACTACAAAAAAAAAATAACAGTAAGAAATCACCTGTTAATAGATTACATATTATCATCTTGAAAATAGTTGCTCAAATCACAGTATCAAAGAATACAAGGTGGACATTCAAACAGGGAGACTGCAAACAGCTGTGATCAATGATCCAAAAACATTGATATAGTCAGCTATTTAACATCCCTAAACACACTTGCTGTTATATCTGTTAGAGCTCTTTTTCTTTTTTTTCTTCTCTTTTTTTTCCCTCTCTTTTTTTACAAAAAAATTTACACATTTTGGATTTTATTACACCTTAGTGCTTATTACTTTTTTTGGGGGGGAGAGAATACAGTCAAATATGGCAAAACAAAGCTGTCAGTCAAAACCAAGGATAGACATAGCACATGGTGTAGAACAGAGTACAAGGTTATCAACAATGGTTATCAACGTTCTCTCTTGTTTCCTTAAAAAGAATTGTCTATCTCATTAGATATTATAAAGTTGGACAAAACAGTAGAGAACAAGACCAATAAAACTTAGGCATTGTAAACATTACAGGACTTCCAAAGAAGACAATAGTCAAACCAGAATGGGTATCTTAGTGAATCTTATTGCCTTCAAAGTAGTTGCCTATATCTTCAAACTTGATACTATCATACACAATGGAACAGAGTCTAATCAGTCAAAACAAGATCGTGGGAGTATTACAGGACTTCAAAACAAGTTAATAGGAAATCAAAAAGAGTTACTATTTATATATCCTAATTTTTAAAAATTTTTCTTTAATTAAGACAAACATAAGAAATGACTAAATAATTTTTTAAAAAAGAATAAGGGGGAGATTGAGATAAAACAGGACATAACAATATAACAATAGAGGTCAAAGCATGACTGTTTCAGCAACCTAGTACTTCACCACCATATAACCCGACTTAATAGTAGTTACCATAGTGTCTGTCTTTTTCCTTGAAATATTTGGATAAAACTTCATATACTCTAGCTTCAAATATTTCCATATCAAGAAGCCCAGAATAAAGCCTTTCTAATTAATGAGTGTAAACTTTATAAGGCTTCAAGGCCACCTAATAGGGAATCATGATTACCACATATTTTTATATATTTGAATCATTACTTACATTAGGGAAACTTCGGTATTCACACATGCGAGATTGATTTATTTCACTTATGAGTATGGTCTCAAGCAGTGCCCATTTATTGATAAATATCTCAATGTGATCCTTCTTTATAGCTGAATAATACTCCATTGTATAGAAATACCACAACTTTTTTATCCATTCCTCAGTTGATGGACACTTGGGTTGTTTCCAAGATCTGGCGATTACAAATTGTGCTGCTATAAACATAGGTGCACATATATCACTGTGGTATGATGCTTTCAGTTCTTCTGGGAATATGCCTAGAAGTGGAATAGCTGGAATAAATGGGATTTCCAGTCCCAACTTTTTGAGAAATCTCCAGACAGATCTCCACAAAGGCTGTACCAGTCTACACTCCCACCAGCAGTGCAGGAGAGTTCCTTTTTCCCCACAGCCTCTCCAGCATTTGTTGTTGGTTTTCTTGATCCTGGCCATTCTTTCAGGAGTGAGATGGTATCTCAGTGTGGTTTTAATTTGCATTTCTCTAATGACCAATGATGATGAGCATTTTTTCATGTATTTATTTGCCATTTGCATTTCTTCATCTGAGAATTGCGTATTCATCTCAGATGAAGATTTTTGGATTGGATCTTTGAATTTTGGAGGTCTGAGTTTCTTTAATTCTTTATATGTTTTAGACAAGAGGCCCTTGTCTGAGAGAGAGTGTTATGGTTCGATAACTAGTGGTCAACTTAATGCCAGCTGGATTACATCAGCATGTATTGAGAGAAGATGCTCCACCTGATGAGGTTTGCCAGGATAAATAGGTGGAGAAGAAGAGAGGTGTAGAGAGGGATTGAGGCGTTATGGAGGCATTGCTGGTTCTCCTACGAGTTGCTGTCTCAGCTGTTGGTTCTCCTGGAGAAGCTTTGGTCTTCACATCGAGCATTGCTTCCTAGCTCTGGAGGGGAAGACATGTGCTGCCTGGTCTCCAGGGTGAACTCCTCATGCTGCTTCCTGGCATGTTCCCGACTGTGCTTGTCACCGGAGGAGCTCGGGGCCTCCGTGTCGCTGAGTTCAGCTGTGGTTCCTTTCAGGACAGCCCCGCTCTTTGTTGTGAGTGTGACTTCTCGGCTCCAGTGTAGAACCCTCATCCCACTAGCACAGCTCCTTCATCCTGCTGGCATGGACTTTCCGACTTCCACCGCTGACCCTTGGGTCTTCCCGGCACGAATCCGTAAAAGAGACTGGCGTGAGCCCTTGTGGGCTCTGGACTTCCAGTTGGACTCGTGGAGGCACTGTCCTGAGCTCTGGGTTTTTATCTGGACTCATGTGGGACATTGCCGTGGGGTTTAGGCTCTTGACTTATATAATCTATGTCGTTGGTGTTGTGGATAGATTTCCTGCATTTTCCTCTGTTAACTTTCAGTGACCATTATAAAAATATTATAAACTCCATGTCCTGACCTGAATGTTCTCTGTGTAATAACCCCGGACTACAACAGAGAGTTCACTAAAATCTTTTCCCAGTTTGTGGGTTTTCTTTTCACTATGCTGGAGATTTCTTTTGACATGCAGAAACTTTTTAATAAGAAGTGGTCCCAGTTATTGTTTCTGGGGAGTATTTCCCATGCGGTTTGAGTCCTGTTCATGAATTCTTTACCTACTCCTATGTCTCCAAGGCTTCTACCTAATTTGTCTTCCAATAGATTTAGTGTTTCTGTTTTAATATTCAGATCTTTGACCCATTTATATTTTAATTTAGTACATGGTGATAGACATGGGTCTAGCTTTAGTTTTCGGCAAATGGAGAGCCAGTTTTTCCAGCACCATTTATTAAAGAGACTGTCGTTCTTCCAGTGAACCTGCTTGGCTCGTTTATCAAAGATAAGGTGGTTGAGTGTGTTTGTAGTTGTGGTTGTATCTTCTAATCTATTCCATTGATCTTCGGTTCTGTTTTGATTCCAATACCATGTTGATTTTACTACATTTGTTTTGTAGTATAATTTCAAGTCAGGGATTGTGATGCCTCCTGCTTTGTCTTTGCTGCTTAGAATTGCCTTTGCGATTCTAGGTCTCTTCTGGTTCCAGGTGAAATTTAGGAGTGATTTCTCTAGATCTATAAGGTATGTTGATGGTATTTCTATTGGGATTGCATTGAAGCTGTATAACAGTTTTGGGAGAATGGCCATTTTCACAATGTTTGTTCTTCCTATCCATGAACAAGGGATGTCTTTCCATTTTCTGAGATCATCTTCAATTTCCTTTTTCAGTGTATTATAATTTTCACTGTATAAGTCTTTCACTTCTTTCATAAGAGTTTTTCCTAAATATTTCATTTTTTTGGTTGCTAATGTGAAGAGTCTAGTTTCTCTTATTTCCCTCTCTGTGATTTTGTTGTTCGTGTATAGGAATGCTATTGATTTCTGAGTATTGATTTTGTATCCAGCCACATTACTGAATTTATTTATTGTATCTAAGAGTCTTTCAATGGAGTTTAGGGGGTCTTCTGTGTAGAGTATCATGTCATCTGCAAACAATGATAATTTAACTTCTTCTTTTCCTATCTTTACCCCTTTTATTTCTCTTTCTTGCCTAATTGCTCTGGCTAGTACTTCCAGTACTATATTAAATAGGAGTGGTGATAAAGGACATCCTTGTCTTGTGCCCGATTTTAAAGTAAAGGCTTTCAATTTTTGGCCATTTAGTATGATGCTGGCTGTTGGTTTGAATAAATGGCCTTTATTATATTGAGGTAAAGACCATTTATTCCAATTTTCTGTAAAGTTCTTATCATGAATAAGTGTTGGACCTTATCAAAGGCTTTTTCTGCATCTATAGAAATGATCATGTGATTCTTATTTTTGGCTTTATTGATATGGTGGATTACATTTATTGATTTGCGTATGTTGAACCATCCTTGCATTCCTGGGATGAATCTCACTTGGTCATGGTGTATAATCTTCTTGATGATTTGCTGCATCCTATTTGCCAATATTTTATTGAGGATTTTTGCATCTGTGTTCATTAGGGAGATCGGTCTATAGTTCTCTTTTATAGTTGGGTCTCTCTCAGGTTTTGGTACTAGAGCAATATTTGCTTCCAGGAATGACTTAGGAAGGATTGCTTCCCTTTCAATTTCATTGAATAGTTTGAGGAGTGTCAGCATTAGGTCTTCTTTGTATTTCTTGTAGAATTCTGCAGTGAGTCCATCTGGGCCTGGGCTCTTCTTGGTGGGTAAAGACTTAATTACATTTTCAATTTCATTAACAGAGACTGGGTTATTCAACAGTTTTACATCCTCTTGATCTAGCTTTGGTACTTAATATGCTTCTAAGAATCTGTCTATTTCTTCTGTGTTATCAAACTTTTGAGAGTAGAGTTTTTCGAAATAGGTGTTGATGATCCTCTGTATTTCTATTGGGTCTGTAGTGATTTCTCCTTTTTCATTTCTTATTGCATGAATTTGAGCTTTTTCTTCCCTTTTTAAAATAAGGTTGCCTATGGGCTTATCGATTTTATTTATTCTTTCAAAGAACCAACTCTTTGATTCGTTGATTCTTTGGATTGTTTTCTTAGTCTCTATTGCATTGATTTCTTCTCTGATTTTTATAATTTCCTCTCTTCTTTTGGCTTTGGGCTTGACTTGCTCTTCTTTTTCTAGCTGTTTGAGGTGTAGCATCAAGTTATTTGTTTGTATTCATTCTGTTTTCCTGATGTGGGATCTCAGTGCAATAAATTTTCCTCTCAGGATGGCTTTCATTGCATCCCACAGATTCCGGTAAGTTGTATCTGCATTTTCATTTTCTTTTAGGTATTGTTTAATTTCTTCTTTAATTTCTTCTGTGACCCACTGATTGCTCAAGAGTGTGTTATTCATCTTCCATGTGTTTGCGGAATTTTTGCAGTATCTTTTATCATTAATTTCTAATTTTAGAGCGCTATGATCCGATAATATGCAAGGGATGATTTCAACTATTTTGCATTTGCTTAAATATGTTCTGTGAGCTAATATATGGTCTATTTTAGAAAATGATCCATGTACTGCTGAGAAGAATGTGTATTATGATGTTGTTGGGTGGAACATTCTGTATATGTCTATCAAACCCATTTGTTCACAGGTGTGATTCAGTTCTGTTATTTCTTTGCTCATTTTCTGTCTGGTTGATCTGTCCCTTGGTGTCAGTGGTGTATTAAGGTCTCCTGTTACAATTGTGTTACTGATAATTTGAGTTTTCATTTCCGTTAATAGTTGTTTTACATAAGTGGGTGCTCTGGAGTTTGGTGCGTATATATTTAAGATAGTTATCTCTTCCTCTTGGAGTTTTCCCCTTACGAGTATGTAGTGACCTTCCTTGTCCTTTATGGTCATTGTTGGTTTAAAGTTCACGTTGTCTGCAAACAGAATGGCTACTCCTGCCTTTTTTTGGATTCCTGCTGCATGAAGAATTGTTTTCCATCCTTTGACTTTCAGTCTGTGAGTATCCTTCTGGGTTAGATGGGTTTCCTGTAAACAGCATATGGTTGGATTTTGTTTTTTGATCCATTCTGCTAGTCTGTTTCTTTTGATTGGTGCATTGAGACCATTTACATTAATGGTTATTACTGTTAAATGCTGGTTTATTGTAGGAATGTTATCTCTCTGCTGTTGCATCTTTATCTTTCTGTTCTGTTTAATTATTTGCTTTGCTTAGTGGTTTTTTCCTTTGTGTATCTAAACTGTGTTTCAATATTTTTTGCAGGGTTGGTTTGGTGTTCATGAAGTTCTTCAGCTGTTCTTTGTCATGGAAGTATCGTATTTCACCATCTATTTTGAATGATAGTTTTGCAGGATATATCAGTCTTGGTTGGAAATCATTTTGCTTTAGGATGTGGAATATTTCACTCCATGCTCTTCTTGACTTTATCGTTTGTGCTGAGAAGTCTGCTGTGATTCTAATAGGTTTTCCCTTATAAGTGATCTGTCTTTTCTCTCTGACAGCTTTTAATAATCTATTCTTGTGTTGGACTTCTGGGATGGTGATTATTATATGTCTGGGTGTAGTTTTATTTTGTTTATGACTATTTGGAGTTCTATATGCTTCACTGATCCTGATGTCAATTTCTGATCTCATGCTTGGGAAATTTTCAGCTATTACTTCTCTAAATATCCTCCTGACATCCTTCATGTTGTCTCCCTCTCTTTCATTATTCCCTATCATTCTTATGTTATTCTTCTTTGCATCGTCTTGCAGTTGTTGAATTGTTGTTTCCTGATTCCTTGTTATTTTCAAAAGATCTTTCCTTTCCTGTTCACTAGCTGCAATCCTGTCTTCAAGGTCTGAAATTCTATCTTCACTTTCATTAAGGTGGTTTTTACAACTTTCAGTGGAGTTTTTTATTTCCTGTATATCTCTGTGCATCTGCATTATGTATTCTGTTTGTTTCTTATATTGCTCGTCTAGGGATTCTATCTTTTTGTTTAGTTCCTCCAATTTTTTATCTGTGTTTTCTTTAGATATATTTAGAATCTCTTTCATTTCTTTTATCATTTCTTCTTTTATCTGGGAGATTATTTCGAGTTTGAATTTCTTTAAAGCTTCCTGGAGTTGCTTGTCAATTTCAGTAGCTATTGTGTCCAATATATGAAATGGATGGGATATATTTTCTTCTATATACATCACTTCTAGGGTTTCTTGAGATGGGCTGGAGGTTTGAGGTTGTAATTTGGTCTTTCATTTTGTCATTTTCCTATATTTCCGTGTTTCAAGTGTTATTTGAAAGCTTCTTCAGGATCTGTTGAAAATCCACTTCTATGTTTGAAGCTACTGAGACTCTGGCACCACGCTATGCCAAGCCATTGGGCCTACAGAACCAGTGGCCCTCCTCTGCCTGCTCAGAACTCCACAGTTCCAGACAAGCTGGGCCTCAGGGACACTATGCGCCCACCTGCCCCTGGAATCTCCACAGTTCTTCAATCACAGCCGGGTTAGGGTACTCTCCACAGGCCTCGGTGCCTCAGGAACCTGTGGACCCTCCCTGCTTGCAGAGATATCCACAGTCCTCCAGACACACGGAGAGGCCGATGCAGGCACCCCAGATCCGCCCAGCTCCTCCTCTGTACACTGATGGCTAGGCGTGGCCACAAAACAGGCTGGGCTAGCCTGATAGTGTGGGCCCACCCACCCGTCGGGAGCTCAGCAGTTCTCCAAGTGTAACCGGAATGGGGAGGCTGATGTGGAAGCCTCAAACCCACCTCTCCCCTTCACTGCACCTGGAAGCCTGGGGGGACTCCAACAGTCTGGGCGGAGATATCCAGAATCCTCCAGACACGCAGAGAGGCCAATGAGGGCACCCCAGATCTCTCCCTTTCCATTTCATTGAAGAGTTTGAGCAGTGTTGGCATTAGGTCTTCTTTGTATTTCTTGTAGAATTCTACAGTGAATTCGTCTGAGCCTGGGCTCTTCTTTGTAGGTAAATATTTAATTACATTTTCAGCTTCATTAATAGAAATCGGGTTATTCAGTAGTTTTACATCTTCATGACGTAGCTTTGGTACTTCATATGCTTCTAGGAATCTGTCTATTTCGTCTGTGTCATCAAACCTTTGAGAGTAGAGGTTTTCAAAATAGGTGTTGATGATCTTCCGTATTTCTATAGGGTCAGTAGTGATTTCGCCTCTTTCATTTCTTATTCCATGAATTTGAGCTTTTTCTTCCCTTTTTAAAAATAAGTTTAGATAGGGGCTTGGCGATTTTATTTATTCTTTCAAAGCACCAACTCTTTGATTCATTGATTTTTTGGATTTTTTTAAGTCTCTATTGCATTGATTTCTGCTCTGATATTTATAATTTCTTCTCTTCTTTTGGCTTTGATCTTGACTTCCTCTTCTTTTTATAGATGTTTGAGGTGAAACATTAGGTTATTTATTTGTATTCATTCTGTTTTCATGATGTGGGAACTCAGTGCAACAAATTTTCCTCTGAGGATAGCTTTCATTGCACCCCACAGATTCTGGTAAGCTGTATTTGTGTTTTCAGTTGTTTGTAGGCATTGTTTAATTTCTTCTGTAATTTCTCTGTGACCCACTGATTACTCAAAAGTGTGTTATTCAGTTTCCATGTGTTTGTGGAAATTTTGCAGTATCTTTTATCATTAATTTCTAATTTGATAGTGCTATGGTCCGATAGCATGCAAGGGATAATTTCAACCTTTTCACATTTACTTAAATATGTTCTGTGAATTAATATATGGTCTATTTTAGAGAATGACATGTACTGCTGAAAAGAATGTGTATTCCGTTGTTATTGGGTGTAATACTCTGTATATGTATATTCATTCCATTTGTTCACAGGTGTGATTCAGTTGTTTTATTTCTTTGCTGATTTTCTGTCTGGTTGATCTCTCCATTGGAGTCAATGGTGTGTTAAGATCTCCTGTTAGAATTGTGTTACTGATAATTTGGTTTTTCATTTCTGTTAGTACTTGTTTTATTAACTGGGTGCTCTGGAATTTGGTGCATATATATTTAAGATAGTTATCTCTTCCTCTTGGAGTTTTCCCCTAACCAGTATGTAGCAACCTTCTTCATCCCTTCTGATCATTATTGGCTTGAAATTCACATTGTCTGCAAACAGAATAGCTACCCCCACTTTTTTTGGGTTCCTGTTGCATGAAGTATTGTTTTCTCTTCTTTGACTTTTAGTTTGTGAGTATCCTTTTGGTTTGGATGGGTTTCTTGTAGACAGCATATGGTTGGATTTTGTTTCTTGATCCATTCTTCCAGTCTGTTTGTTTTAATTGGTGCATTGAGACCATTTATATTAATGGTTATAACCGTTATAAGTTGGTTTATTTTTGACATGTTATGTTCCTCCTGTTGCATCTTTATCTTTCTGTTCTGTTTAATTGTCTTCTTTGCTTAGTGGTTTTTTCCTAAATATATCTAGGCTATCTTTCAGTATTCTTTGCAGGGTTGGCTTGGTGACTATGAAGTTTTTCAGCTGTTCTTTGTCATGGAAGTATTTTATTTCTCCATTGATTTTGAAGAACAGTTTTTCAGGGTATGTCAGTCTGGGTTGGAAATCACTTTCCTTTAGGATCTGGACTACTTCACTCCATGTTCTTCTTGACTTTATTGTTTGTGCTGAGAAGTCTGCTGTCATTCTGATAGGTTTTGCTTTATAGGTGATCTGTCTTTTCTCTCTGACAGCTTTTCATACTCTATTCTTTTGTTAGACTTCTGGGATGGCCATTATTATATGTCTGGGTGTAGTTTTATTTTGGTTATGGCTATTTGGAGTTCTATATGCTTCATTGATCTTGATATCAGTTTCCAATCCCATCTTTGGGAAATTTTCAGCTACTACTTCTCTAAATATCCTTTTGACATCCTTTATGTTGTCCCCTTCTTTTTCATTTATCCTTCTCAACATTATGTTGTTCCTCTTTGTGTCATCTTGCAGGTGTTGAATTGTTGTTTCCTGATTTCTTGTTATTTTTAAAAGATCTTTCCTTTCCTGTTCACTGGCTGCAAGCTTGTCTTCGAGGTCGGAACTTCTATCTTCACATTCATTGAGGTGGTTTTTACAACTTTCAGTGGAGTTTTTGATTTCCTGTATATCTTTTTGCATCTGCTTTATACATTGTTTGTTTGCTATATTGTTTCATCCATGTTATGTTGTTCATCTATCTTTTTGTTCAGTTCCTCCAATTTTTTAACTGTGTCTTCTTTAGATATGTTCAGCATCCCCTTCATTTCTTTTACCACTTCTTCTTTTACCTGAGAGATTACTTCTAGTTTGAATTCCTTTAAGGCCTCCCAGTGTTGCTTCTTTATTTCCGTTAGTATTATTTCAGGTATGTGGTATGTATTTTCTTTTATGCACATGGCTCCTAGGCTTTCTTGGGATGGGATGGATGTTTGAGATTGAATTTTGGTCTTTTGTTTGGTCATTTTCCTATATTTTTGAGCTTCAAATGTTGTTCCAAGTTAGGAAGTCAGCTCTGTCAGGCTGGGACGGCGTTCTGTGGCTCAGTTAGTCTCAGTGGCAGGAAGCCGTGGTCTGGCCCCCAGGTGAGGGAGAGAGGTCCACCTGTCTGGGATGGGGTTCCATGGCTCCACAAGACTCCAATGTGATCATTATTTATAGCTGAGTAGTACTCCATTGTATAAAAATACCACAACTTTTTTTTATCCATTCCTCAGTTGATGGACACTTAGGTTGTTTCCAAGATCTGGCTATTACAAATTGTGCTGCTATAAACATAGGAACACATATATTACTGTGGTATGATGCTTTCAGTTCTTCTGGGAATATGCCTAGAAGTGGAATAGCTGGAATAAATGGGACTTCCAATCCTAGCTTTTTGAGAAATCTCCAGACTGACCTTCACGGTGGCTGCACTATTCTACACTCCCGCCAACAGTGCAGAAGAGTTCGTTTTTCCCCACAGCCTCTCCAGCATTTGTTGTTGGTAGTTATCTTGGCCATTCTTTCTGGAGTGAGATGGAATCTCAGTGTGGTTTTAATTTGCATTTCTCTAATGACTCATGATGATGAACTTTTTTTCATGTAATTTATTTGTCATTTGTATTTTTTCCTCTGAGAACTGTGTATTTATCTTAGATGCCCATTTTTGGATTGGGTCTTTGAATTTTGGGAGTCTGATTTTCTTTTTAATTCTTTATATATTGTAGATGGAAGTCCTTTGTTTGAGGGCTAGTTCATTAAGATTTTTCCTAGTTTGCAGGTTTTCTTCTCACTGTGCTGGAGATTTCTTAGTAATGTAAAAACTCTTTAATAAGCCATGATCTCAGTTATTGATTCTAAGAAGTATTTTCTGTGTGGTTTGATTTCTGTTCATGACTTCTCTACCTACCCCTATGTTTTCAAGATTTTTACCTAATTTGTCTTGCAACAGATTTAGTGTTTCTGTTTAATATTTAGATCTTTGATCCATTTAGATTTTATTTTAGTACATGGTGATAAGCATGGGTCTAGTTTTAGTTTTCGGCATACAGAGAGCCACTTTTTCCAGCACCATTTTGAAAAGAGATTGTCGTTCTTCCAGTGAATATGTTTGACCCCTTTATCAAAGATAAGGTGGTTGAGTGTGTTCGTAGTTGTAGTTGTATCTTCTAATCTATTCCATTAATCTTCAGATCTATTTTAATCTAGTACCATGTTGATTTTGTTATAGTAGCTTTGTAGAATAACTTCAAGTCAGGGATTATGATGCTTTCTGCCTTGCCTTTTCTGCTTAGAATTGCCTTTGCTATTCTAGATTTCTGGTTCCAGATGAATTTTAGGAGTGATTTCTCTAGATCTGTGAAGTATGTTGATGATATTTTCATTGGGACTGCATTGAATCTGTATAATAGTTTTGAGAGAATGACCATTTTCACAATATTTATTCTTCCTACCCATGAACAAGGGATGCCTTTCCATTTTCTGAGATCTTCTTTGACTTATTTTTTTCAGGGCATTATAGTTTTTCCTGTATGGATCTTTCAATTCTTTTTTTGTGTGTGTTTTTAAAAAATTTTATTTAAAGAAAGACTAAACAAAACAAAAAATAGGTAGAAATAATACATACATTCAGAGAAAAAAATAAACAGTAAGATATCACTAGTTGATGTTTACATACTGTCCTTTTACAAATAGTTGTTCAAGATACAAAATTGGAACTTGTAAAGTGGGAATTCAAATAGTGAGACCACAAACAGTTCTGTTCAAATTTCCAACAAAAGCTTAGTAACATGATTGTCAATTCTATAACACTTAAACATACATATAGTTATCCACATCTTCAATTATGTTGAGATTGAGTAAATCCAAGCAGGCTACTATCACTCTGAACAAAGAATAATACTATTTCTGGGTTTCACATTATGACACACCAGGATCAGCACTGGGTACTTTGATGTCTCTTTTTCTTCAAAGTACCTGTCATTTCATCATGTGTCATATGATCAGTTCTCATAAACTGTTTATAGATTCTACACATGCATGAATCTTGACATGTATTCTATCCTTTCTATATTAGAAGGAGAAACAAAACAAAGCAAGGCAAAACAAAACATATTCTTATAAACACATGAAATGAAAAATCACATAAGACCATTGTACAAATTGTTCTACCATGGTTCCTGTGTTGTCTCTTGTTATCTCCAATAGAACTGGCTATATCATCAGACACAGTATAATTGAATATGTCAGCACATAACAGTATTAATAAAAACACAACTTTGTATATGGTATAGAACTTCAAAAATGGCAGTTATCACACCAGAATGTGTATTGTAGTGTCTTGTTATCTTCAGTGTAGTTGCCTATACTCTCAGACTTGATACTCTCAATCATATCAGTTTTGAATAAACTCTTGTTTATCCAATCCCATTTGAGAAGGGAACAATTGACTGAAGTCACTGCTGCCCTTTGTACTTGCCAGCCCCGTCCCAGAATGTCATCTGCCAGAGCCCCCTATTTGTGGAATGGCTCCATTCCCATCACTCACCACAGGTCGATGTAGGCACCCTGCCAACTCAGCCCTCCATTCTGTTCACTAACCCCCAAACCCAGTGTAACTGTGCCTCCAGTGATTCAAAGCGGTGGGCCCTCAGACAGCTCGGAAAGTTGCAGTGGGACCCCAGCCAGTGGTAGTTGCCAACCTTGGCGAGTTGTGGCGGGACCTTGGCCAGTTGCGGTGGGATCTCGGATGGTTCGCAAGTCACTTTAATTTCTTCTTGGACAAGAGAATTCATCTCCCTCTGTTTGGGGCTCCCCATTCTGTATTATGTTGAATTCTAAGTTGACTATCTCAGGGAGCCTCTGTAGCCAGTTGTTATGTATTTGCCATCTTAGTCAAGAACTCTTGACATAAACTGAAAATGGGTCAGGCTCTGGAGGTGGCCAGGGTCATGGGGCTGGGTGGCCAGTAGGAGGAGGAGGTGGAGGGGAGGTGAGGGAGGGGTCAGAAGGACTAAGGAGAGAGATGCTTGGCCCTTCGAGTGTGACTCATGAACCCCTTCCTGGCAGCCTCACCCCTGGTGCTGGCCACCCAGCGGGCCCGAAGCCTCTAGCCCACTCTGTCAGGCCATGCCAGGCTGGAGCCAAACTCCTCGGGCCAATCTTTTACTTCTTTTGTGAGATTAATTCCTAAGTATTTCATTTTTTGGATGCTAGTGTGAAGGGTGTGGATTCTCTTATTTCTCTCTCTTTGATTTTGTTGTTAGTTTATAGAAATGCTATTGATTTCTGAGTATTGATTTTGTATCCAGCTGCATTGTTGAATTTATTTATCACATCTAGGAGTCTTTCACTGGAGTCTTCTATCTAGAGTATCATGTCATCTATAAATAATGGTAATTTAATTTCCTTTTTTCCTATCTTTACTCCTTTTATTTCTCTCTCTTGTCTAGTTGCTCTGACTAGTATTTCCAGTATTATGTTGAATAGGAGTGGTGAAAAGGGATATCTTTGTCTTGTACCCGATTTTAAGGTAAAGGCATTCAGTTTTTGGCCATTTAATATGATGCTGGCTGTTGGTTTGTCATATTGGCTTTCATCATATCGAGGTAAAGACTATTCCAATTTTCAGTAAGGTTATTATCATGAGTGAGTGTTGGACTTTATGAAAAGCTTTTTCTGTATTTATAGAAATGGTCATGTGATTCTTACTTTTGGCTCTATTGATATGGTGGATTATATTTATTGATTTACATATGTTGAACCATCCCTGCATGCCTGGGATGAATCCCACTGGTCGTGGTGTATAATCTTTTTGTTGATATGCTGCATCCTGTTTGCCAATATTTTATTGAGGATTTTTGCATTTATGTTCATTAGGGAGATTGACCTATAGTTCTCTTTTTCAGTTGGGTCTTTCTCCGGTTTTGGTACTGGAGTAATATTTGCTTCCAGGAATGACTCAGGAAGCATTGCTTCCCTTTTGATTTTATTGAAGAGTTTGAGGAGTGTCAGCAGTAAGTCTTTTTTGCATTTCTTATAGAATTCTGCAGTGAATACATCTGGGCCTGAGTTCTTCTTTGTAGGTAAGGACTTAATTTCATTAATAGAAATTGGTTTATTCAGAGTTTTACATCTTCCTGACCCAGCTTTGGTACCTCATTTGTTTCTAGGAATCTGTCCATTTCTTCTGTGTTATCGAACCTATGAGAGTAGAGATTTTTGAAATAGGTGTTGATGATCTTCTGTATTTCCAGAGTCTGTAATGATTTCACCCTTTTAATTCCTTATTGCATGAATTTGACCTTTTTCTTTCCTTTTTAAAATAAGGTTGGCAAAAAAATGAAATAAGGTTGACAAGGAGCTTATCGATTTTATTTATTCTTTCAAAGAACCAACTCTTTGATTCATTGATTCTTTGGATTATTTTCTTAGTCTCTATTGTATTAATTCATGCTCTGATTTTTATAATTTCCTCCCTTCTTTTGGCTTTTGGCTAGACTTGCTCTTCTTTTTCTAGATGTTTGAGGTATACCATCTGGTTTATTTGGGTTCGCTCTGTTTTCCTGATGTAGGAACTCAGTGAAATAAATTTTCCTGTGAGAATGGGTTTCATTGCATCCCACAGATTCTAGTTTGTTGTATTTTTATTTTTGTTTGCTTGTAGTTATTGTTTAATTTATTCTTTAATTTCCTCTGATTACTCAAGAGTGTATTACTCAATTTCCATATGATTGTGGGGTTTTTGCTGTTCCTTTTACCTTTAATTTCTAGTTTCATGGCACTATGATCCACAAACATGCCTGGGACAATTTCAATTCTTTTGCATTTACTTAAATATGTTCTGTGGGCTATTATGGTCTATCTTAGAGAATGTACCATGTACTGCTAAGAAGAATGCATATTCTGATGTTGTTGGATGAAACACTTTGTATTTGTCTATCAAGTCCATTTGTTCACAGGTGTGATTCAGTTGTGTTATTTCTTTGCTGATTTTCTGTCTGGTTGATCTGTCCCTTGGTGTCAAGCGTGTGTTACAGTTCCTGTTATAATTGTATTATTGATTATTTGATTTTTCATTTCTGTTAATACTTGCTTTGTATAGCTGGGTGCTCTGGAATTTGTTGCATATGTATTTAAGATTGTTATCTCTTCCTCTTGAAGTTTTCTCCTAACTAGTATGTAGTGATCTTCTTTATCTCTTTGGATCATTCTTGGTTTGAAGTTCACATTATCTGCAAACAGAATAGTTACTCCTGCTTTTCTGGGGGGTGGGTTCTTGTTGAATGAAGTATTGTTTTCCATCCTTTGACTTTCAGTCTATGAGTTTCCTTTCGGTTAGATGGGTTTCTTGTAGATAGCATATGGTTGGATGTTGTTTCTTGATCTATTCTACCAGTCTGTTTCTTTTAATTGGTGAATTGAGACCATTTATATTAATGGCTATAACTGTCGTATATTGATTTATCATTGATGTATTATCTTTCTGCTGTTGAATTTTTACCTTTCCATCCTGTTTAATTGTCTACCTTGCTTAGTGACTTTTTCCTGTGTGTATCTAGAATGTCTTTCAGGATTCTTTGCAGGGTTGGTTTGGTGATCATGAAGTTCTTCAGCTGCTCTTTGTCAAGAAAGTATCCTATTTCTTCATCCATTTTTAAGGACAGTTTTGCCTGGTACCTCAGTCTGGTTTGTAAGTCATTTTCCTTTAGGATCTGAAATATTTCACTTCATGCTTTTCTTGACTTCATTATTTGTGTTGCAAAGTCTGTTGTAATTCTGATAGGTTTTCCTTTATAGGTGACCTGTCTTTTGTCTTTAACAGCTTTTAATATTCTGTTCTTATGCTGGATTTCTAGGATGGTGATTATTATGTCTGGGTGTAGTTTTATTTTGGTTATGGCTATTTGGAATTCTGTATGATTCACTGATCCATATGTCTGTCTCCATTCTCATGTTTGGGATATTTTCAGCTATTACTTCTGTAAATAGCCTCTTGATATTATTTGTGTTGTCCACTTCTTTTTTATCTAACTCTATCAATCTTAATGTTGTTTTTCTTTGCATCAACTTGCAGCTGTTGAATTATTTCCTGATTTCTTGTTAGTTTTAAAAAAATCTTTCTTATTCAGTAGCTGAAATCTTTTCTTTGAGGAATGAAATTCTATTTTCACTTTTGTTGAGGCAATTTTGACTACTTTCAATGGAATTTTTGATTTCCTGTATATCTTCTTGAATCTGCTTCATGTATTCTGTTTGTTTCTTATATTGTTCATCCAGGGGTTCTCTCTTTTTTGTTTTGATCCTCTAATTTTTTAACTGTGTCTTCTTTAGATGTGTTCAGCATTTCTTTCATTATGTTTATCATTTCTTGTTTTCCTGGGAGATTATTTCTAATTTGAATTTCTTCCCAGAGCTTCCCACAGTTGCTTCTTTATTTCAGTTGCTATTATTTCACGCATTTCAGGTGCATGTCTTATATTTTTCTTTGTACATGGCTGCTAGTCTTTCTTGGGATGGGCTAGATGTTTGAGATTGCATTTTGGTCTTTTGTCTTATGATTTTCCTATATTTCTGTGTTTCAAGTCATGTTCCAAAGCTTTCCTTGGGCATGTTGGAAATCACCTCCTATGCCCTTGGCTCCTGGGACTGAATGGGGGTTGCTGAGCATGGTCCAGTCCATCCTGCAGGAACTTCCAGGCCCCCTCTGCTGTTCCAGGAAGCTAGGTGGGCTCCTAACCACTGTGGGTGATGGTCCAAAGCTCTCCCTGGGCTATTGCTGACACACTGGAACTCATCTTGTGTGCCCTTAGCTCCCCTGAGTGAATGAAGTTTGCTGGGCGTGGTCTAGTCGGGCCAGGAAACCTCTGGAACCTAGTCAAGTGTATCTGGAAGCCTGGCAGGCACTTAACTGCTGGGAGCAATGATCTTAAACTCTCCCTGGGCCTGTGCTGGTGTGCTGGAACTCACCTCATGCAGCCTTAGATCCCTGGATTGAAAGAGAGTTACTGGGCATGGCCCAGTTTGGCCTGCGAAACCTACTCAGCCTAGTCCACTGTGGCTGGAAGCTGGGTGGGCACTTAACTGCTGGGAGCAATGATCTTAAACTCTCTCCAGGCCTGTGCTGGTGTGCTGAAACTCACCTCATGGGGCCTCAGCTCCCCAGATTGAAAGAAAGTCACTGGGCATGGCCCAGTTAGGCCTGCAAAACCTTCTGAGCCTAATCTAGTGTGGCTGGAAGCTGGGTGGTCACTTAGCTGCTGGGAGGGATGATCTTAGACTCTCCCTGGGCCTGCACCAGTATGCTGGGACTCACCTTGCGTAGCCTCAGCTCCCTGGATTGCATATGGTCATTTTCATGTTTGTTCTTTGTATTCATGAGCAAGGGATATCTTTCCATTATCTGATATCTTCTTCAATTTCCTTTTTGATAGTATTATAATTTTCAATATATAGATCCTTTAATTCCTTTGTTAGATTGATTCCTAAGTATTTAATGTCTTGGATGCTATTGTGAAGGATATAGTTTTCCTAATTTCTGTCTCAGTGACTTTGTTTTCAGGAATGGCATTGATTTTTGAGTGTTGACTTTGTATCCAGCTATGAATTTGGTTATCAAATCTAAAGCCTTTTAGGGGAGTTTTTGGGGTCTTCTCTATAGAGTATCATATCATCTGCAAATAATAATAATTTAACTTCTTTCTTTCCTATCCTTATTCCTTTTATTTTTCTGTCTTGTCTAATTGCTCTGTATAATATTTCCAGAACTATATTGAATAGAAGTGCTGATAGCAGGCATACTTGTCTTGTTCCTCATTTTAGATCTTGAAGGCATAAAAGTAGGTGGAGAGTTCCCCACAGCCCCTCCAGCATTTATTACTGCTTGACTTCCTTGTAATAGCCATGCTTTCTGGAGTGAGATGTAATCTTGGTGTCATTATAATTTGCATTGAATGACCAGTGATATTGAACTTTTTTCATGTATTTATTTGCCATTTGTATTTCTTGTAGTGATACTAATACTAAAAGCCATACAAATGACTTTATTCTCTTTATTACATACAATGTCATTCATAAAACTTAATAGCAACACATGTTGAAACAATATGCTGTTAAGATGTGGAGTTGAGATCCAACCCTTTAGGAGCTTAATGACCTTAAGGTCTAGTTAATCTTTCTAAACTTCAGTGTCCTGATTACATAGAGATAATAGTTTTACAAGAAATGAAAAAAATAAAGATACAGGACTTAGTAGAATACTCAGTGTCTTACTCACAGTGGTTTTTTTATTAGATACATTAATATGTTTAATCTTTAGCTTCTGAACTTTTATTTAACTTCTGAACTTTTATTTAACTTTTATGTAACTTTTATTTAACTTTTATTTAACTTCTGATCCTCCTCTTCTTTCATATCTTATTCAATTCCATAAGAACCTGATGCCCCATCTCTGCTGCTCTTCACTCTAAAACTTTATATGTATATAGTCATTTATTCACTGAGCTAGTCAGAGAAGCTGTTCAGTCTGTACACTAAACCATTAATGTTAAAATATTGAAACACATCTGTCCCATGTTAGGAAACAGTTATTGTCATGGGCTTGGTTCTGTCTCAACCTCTTCTCTGGGTTTCCCTGGGTCTTTTCCTTAACTATCAAGTAAAACTTTTGTCTGGCACAGTAACAGTTTTAAGAGTCTGAACAAACTGTAAACTAGTATTTACCCTGAATGGTAGGTGTCCCGTTCATGTAAGCCTGGAATCCTGTAGGCACAGATCATGTACCTATTGAGTCACTCCCACCCTTTTGTCAGGCCTGTATTTTGTCCCCTCACTGCTGTGCCCAGAAGTGGCCCATGGAGCCAGGTGACCTGGGGAACAGGACTGAGTTCATCCTTCTTTGCCTGACAGAGAATGTCAGTCTACAATCCTTCCTTTTTGTTGTCTTTTTCTTTGCCTACATAATTACAGTTGGGGGCAACTTCAGTACCTTGGCTACTGTCATAGTGGAGCCCAAACTCCACATCCCCATGTACTACTTCCTGGGGATCCTGTTTCTGCTGGACATGGGGAATATCATGGTCACTGTTCCTCCAATGCTGGTGTGTCTCCTGGCCCACCAGTGCAGAGTTCCCTATGCTGCCCGCTTTCACAGCTCTTCTTTTTCCACCTCTTGGCTGATTGTGGACTGTCACCTCCTGACAGCCATGGCCTATGACTGCTACCTGGCCATCTGCCAGCCCCTCACCTACAGCACCCACATGAGCCGTGAGGTCCAGGGTGCCCTGGTGGGCACCTACTGTGCTGTCTCCTTCATCAATGCTCTGACTCACACTGTGGCTGTCTGTGCTCGACTTCTGTGGCCCAGACGAGATCAACGACTTCCTACTGTGACCTCCCACCACTATTCCAGCTCTCCTGCTCCAGTATCCACCTCAATGGACAGCTGCTGTTTGTGGGGGCCACTTTCATGGGAGTGATCCCCATGATCTTCATCTCATTGTCCTATGCCCACGTCGCTGCTGTGGTACTGTGGATCCGCTTGGTGGAGGGGAGGAGGAAGGCCTCCTTGTGTGGCTCCCACCTCATGGTGGTCTGCATCTTTTATACAACTGGATTCTTCAGTTGTGCGCACCTGGGTTCAGTCTCACTTCAGATAAGGACAAAGGAATTGGGATTCTCAACACTGTCATCAGCCCCATGCTGAACCCCATCATCTACAGTCTCCAGAACACCGATGTGCAGGGCACCTTGAAGAGGGTGTTCCCAAGGAGGAGACCTCCACTGTCAGAAGACTGCGGGTGCCCAAATGCCCCTCCTCCCCAAGGAACCCTGACTTTGTCAAGCTAAAAATCTGGATAAGTGAGGATGAAAACTTCAGGGATTTGGTCCGAATGGAGAAAAATTAGCTAGTATGGATCAGGGTGGAAGATGGTTTGACTGGATTCAAAACAAAGGCTGAAGTTTAGAATAATGAGTGGATGAAAATGCATTAAAGACAGATGAAAGAAATTATAGTTTGGATGAGAGGATGGGAAATGAAACATCCTGTTATTTTTTATGTAATGACCACACATTTGATATACTTAAAATGTTTATAAACAATACAGATAAACTATATTTGTACTCATGTAGGCATCTTGTTTTTTAAGGACTGTATATTAATAATTCTGGGGCTGTGAAGTTAAACTGGGGTTAGAAGTATCCTTGGAACAGATTTTGGGTGCTCTCCGGGCTATCTGGCCAGTTCTCCTTTGGAGCTTGATCATCACATGCTTGTTTCCAAGCCAGTGTTCAGCTTCCACCTAACTCATCCATGGCAGAACATACTTATGCTCTGGTGGGTGACCTGATTGTCATGGCCACTCCACCAAGAGACAGTATTTTATCACATTTTATCAGAGGGATAGTTAAGAAATATCAAGATTTATTTTTATTTTTATGGCACAATACACAGGTTTGCATTGGACATTCTGATGAGCATGTTTGTGTAGGTCATTGGTAGTGTTGGAGAGACTGTCAAGGGAGATGTTGCTTGCGGACTGTCATGACTGACTCCTGGGGCTGAGATTTTACCATGAGGGTCAAAACAGTCCAGAGAGTAATGACCAATATCTTTTTTTTTTTTTTTTGTAAAATAGCACACAGTTTCTCAACTTTATCCTGTCAACCATTTCAGATGTTTCTTGTAAAAGAAGTTAATATTAATGGCATGCTTATTATCAATTTGTGGAGGGCATCAGGCAACCTTAGAATACCTGAGAACTCTAATAGAATGATTTGCATTCAAATTGTATCCGTAGTCATGCCAAAAATTCAGTGAACTCCTGGGTCCTGCTCAGCATTCCATTGAACTCACTTGTATCTACCCTCTTGACTCCTTGCAGATGACAGCTGCCTCTCAGGTAGCTGCCTCCTGTTGAGGTTCCAGTTGTAACCTGCGAGCCCTGTGCTCCTCCTTGGCCCAGGGTAGATTACACTGTCCATTAATAACTGTTACAGATTTTAAAAATTCCCTAAATAGCCTGATAGTAACAGAGTTTAATGAAAAATTTTTAAAAGAAGAAACTTTCTTGGAATGTAGTAAATACAATCATGTATTTATTTGACATTATAGGAAGAAGGTTTCCTGAATACGGCATAAACTGCAACATAATTTCTCCTTTCAAATAAGAAAAATAGCCTTAAGCTAAAAGCGAAAAGTGGTTGTTTCAAAAATTAGAAAGGGTATCTAATAGCAAAAGCAGAGCACAGAGCCCCACAAGAGGAAATCCTATAGCATCCACAGAGAAGGAGAACACTGTAGGGCCATGAGATAACTAATAAATGACTGATCATAAATTATGCAAATGTTCTTATTTTTCTTTAATTCCTTTTCATAAGGAAACAATTTTAACTCTGTCATGCAAATAAGTGGAGAATTTCTAGAGGTCCCACGTGTGGGTCGTTGCTCCCCTGTGGAGGACAATTCAATGGGGAGGGCAGTGGATGTGGAGATTACTTCCTGTCATTACCCATCATCTCCATCACTATTTGAAGTTTTTCACTGCATGCTATATTCTAAAACATTAAAATAAATAAACTGTAAAAAGACTCAGTGTTGAAAGTGTGGGGTGGGGTGGGGTGCATTGACCACAGTGTTTTCATTCCGGTCTTCAGAGGGTCTGCTGTCATCTTTACCTTTGGGAAACATAATATGTAACCCTCCACCCAAACACAAGGACAGTTGTCCACTTGCTAAGGATTCATAGGCCTGGACAGGACATGAAGTAGGCATCCTGTCCTGCCTATTCTGGTGAGTTAAAGGTCTAATAAAAGTGACCCCAACATGAAAAATATATGCCCTAATAAACCTTTTTGCCTCTTCCTGTCTTCTGATCCTGGAAAGTGAGCTCTTAGCCTGCACTCCACACCAGCTTTCATTCTGATACTGTCCACATCACTCCCCTCAGCACTCTGTCACTTCCCTGATTTTATGTTCTTTAGGTAATTCCAGGAAAAGGTGTGATGAATTTCCTTTCAGGCAGATGTGTGACTTCTGTGAACATAGATTCAAGGACTCCTGATATTAAAAGGGACTTTGGGTCCAGCCACCCCGACTTCACATGGTTCATATTCAAAGAAATACATTCCGGATGCTGGCACATCAGTTCTCAGTTCATCTACACACTTTTGCAGGCTGCTGTGATCCATCCGTGAAGTTCAGCAGACGTCATACTGTTCACCATGTGTATCTCCACATGTCGGCTTGGAGGGGCCATACACACATCACAGCACCGCCTTCCGTTCAGAGCACGGCCTGTGCACAGCACACAGAACAATGCTAGTGGGAGAACTATATGCCAGTAGTACTCTGTCATTATTCCGCTAGCACTCACCAGTGTCCTAAAGTACTTAGAAATCTGTGTTCTCATTTGGATTTTGTAACACAGTGGAATGTAGCACAGTGGAATGTCAAACACACTGATAACCAGGGCCTGGATTTGAGTGTAAGAAGGCTGTATTTTATTATATTCATAGATCAAAAGGATACAGACAGACCAAGTGTTTGCCAGAGGTCATGGAGTTAGAAGCGGGGCAGCCTCCAAGTCCCAGTTCCTACTCCAGTGTCTTTGTCTCTCTCCTTAATTCTAGTGAATCACTGCAGAATTTAAAGGAACACAGCAATGCTGACTCCAGGTGCAGTGAGTCTCAGAAATACGAAGAGTGCCAAAGACGAAAAAGAGAACAGGCATTAGCAGGACAGATGGAGATGCCAGTTCCAGCCTTTGCTACTTAACTTACGTGGTTCCTTTAAGCTTCAATTTTTTCACCAACCAAATAAGTCTCTTACAAGAATCTTAAGCTCTTTCTCATTCACCCACGACATGATACTCAGATCCTACAGGAATCCCAAGGGTGGAGGGAAATAAGGGACTGAGGGCAATTAAATGGGCAGACAATAAAGGTGGGAACTGGTGGATGACACAGGAACAAGTCATAGGTACAGTGGATGTCTGACCAGTCATGGCCAGTTCCTGGGTCTTGTTACTGTACAGATGCGACAGATGCCAAAACTGGAAGTGATGGCGCTGGGCCAGATAGAGATGTGAAGGCCTGAGAGATGTCAATAAACAAAACAAAAGAGGGAACTCTGGAAATAGTCATCGAATGTCAGCCAGAAAACAATTAGCTTTGGTGTCAGAGTTAGGTTTGCTTGATCTAGGGAAATCACGAATGAGGTCCCTAACAGGTTTCAGGCTGTTATTTAGCAGTGGTGTTTTAGAGGTGGTGTCCAAGCTAAAATATAAGGAAGGACAAATACAAAATCTAGAATTTTCTACATGACAGAGAGTGAGAGAGAAATACAGCTAAAATGCTGAATTACATTAGCCACTTAAGTGAAGTCAGCATCCGATGAGGAGTTGGGAAAGCTGGGTTCTGAGCCAAACTACTCCTTGCTGCCCAGGTAACCTTAAGTAAAAGTGGGAGTTGTGGACCTCCAAATTCTCATGCATGAAACGGGACTCATAATGTGTACTTGAAGTGATTATTCTGAGGATTGAACAACTTGAGCTACAGAATTATGGATATCATGTGAACTCCACTGGGCTTTGAAAGGAAGGAATTATCACATTTCTAGAATTCGTGCTGTCTCTCTAATCCTTATCACAGCAAGGATTAATCCTACCCTACCGCCATGATACCCATTCCAGCCCTCCTGTCCAGAACTGTGACCTTTCTTCTCCCTTGGATGGCCTGTCCATGAGTGAACTAGTGAGATGATTGGAACTATAGAAGCCAGCGTATCTTTCCCTGCACTGGGAGAAGTATGATTAATCTCCTGGGTCCCAAACTCTTCATATAATTTGATGTGTCAGGTGGAAGAAACTAATTGATAAATGTTCAGCTCTGTGGGGCCTCAGGAGGCACTGATCCAGCAACTATTTCCACGGAGACTGCCAGGGCCAGGATTGGGGACTAAAGTCGTTATGAGTTCCACAATCAGAAGCCTCTAATTAACTCCCAAATGAGAGTGTGAGATAACTCGTCCTGCAGGGGTTGAGGGAGGCCTGGGGGTTTGGGGATTGTCTTATGTATGTCTGCTAATAAGGCAGGGAGAAGGGAAACCTGGGAGACTTACTTCTCTTTGGTCTTTAGTCTGAAGGGGACTGGGACCTTAGAGAGTGGAGGGGCCCAATTAGCAATGGGTGGTGTCAGCACTGTCCTTGGCAAGACTCATTAGCCATGTTGTGAGTGTTGGGAAGACTGTTAGGAGAAAGCCAGAGCATGGGCAGCTGTCCAACACACAGCCGGCTCCTAGTCTTTTTGTGTGGTTGTGGGCATTGCATTCTTCCTCCCTCCTTGGCTCCCCAGAACTCTGCTGTTCTCTCATTCTTCTTCCTGTCCTAGCAGTTTATTTTTAATTTTCACATTAATAAATGCATCTGCTTCATATTTCTTTTTTTTTTTTTTTTTTTTTGTCTTTTTCCTTTTTATCAGTACCGGGGATCGAACTCACCACTGCCTGCTTGCAAGGCAGGTGCTTATGCTGTTGAGCTAAATCCCCAGCCCCAGCTTCATAGTTTTCAATGCCTATGTAATTTTGTACCTGCTCAATGATTTCTTTAACCAACCTCTTATCTTACCCCACTGTTAGTTTGCAGTTTTCCACTGCCTTTGCGTAACTTTTTCCAAGAAATTTTCAACACATTTATGAATTTGAGAATGTATCAGTTAAATACGTGGTACTGTCTGATTCATTGTAAGACCATTTCCTTAATGTTAAGCAGTCCTAGATCTGCGATTAACAAATCTTTACAATGTGACGCATGAAGCGCTGGTTCCCTTATTGTTTTAGTTTGCATTTCCTGATGAGTAAGGTCTGAGTTTTCTTCTTATAATACTGCAGAACTGTGTTTAGTTATAGGAGAGGGAAATATTTTTCCTATTACATTTCTCTCCCTTTAATTCTGATGTTGTTCTTTATGACCAGGTCTAATGTAGTCAAGTATAGAAATATTTATGTGATGCCTTCTGTCTTTGCTTCACACTTGAAATTCCTTTCTTCAAGTTTAAAAAGCTGCTTTCTTTAATGACATTATTTTTTACATCTTATTTTTTGTAATATTTTTTAATCCCAAATATCTTTCTCACAAAAATTTCTTTTAATATACTATATGAAAGAGGAACACAAATTTATGGTTTTGGCACACTACACCTCCTGCCCTATGATTGTGCATAATAATTTGAAGTGATTTGCTTATCAGATATTAAATATGTATTTACACTTCTTTCTGCTTGGACCCTTGTGTTCCGCTGCTCCATTCTGCATGGGTTCCACAGCTTCTCAATCACTGCAGTTTTGTGGTTGTACTCACAGCTCATGACCAAAAGGCTTCCTCACGACTCTCTCCTTCCAAATAGTCTTAAATAACTGTACGTGCTTTTCTCTTCTAGCTTAATTATACGGTTATTGAACCATGGGGTTTTCTTCCACTGAGACCTGACTTAGATTATGTTAAATTTATAGGTTGATCTAGAGACAACTGACAACTTACAATATAGTATCTTTCTTGATGGGGACATGGGATAGTGTATCTACTCCAATCCTATTTCTAGAGAAAGTAGGCTTTCCAAAACTTGAGCATCCACCTTTTATGAAGTTTATTTGTCAATATGTTGGAGGGGTTCTTTTCACTATTGTGAAGTGGAAATTTTAATGAGTTGTACATATCTTAGTGGCTTTAACATATAGTGCTAAATTATCTAACAAAAAAAGTTGACAAATTTGTCTCCAGCAAATCTTTGTACTTTATACCATATCGTAATGTATTTATTTTAAGTTATCACTAACTTGTAAGGCAGTAATATATAATCATATTATATGTTAAGTATAATTTTACCTTATTTCTCTGCTTACTGAAAAAGCTGAGTATTTCCTATTAACCATGTTTGAATCTTTGTTTTTCATAACTTGCCTTTTATTTTCTCTGCTTATTTATCTGTCATGATCTCAGTTTCTTTATTTTCTTTCTGTGTATTTCTTTACATGATGATATTAACCTTTACCTGTTTTCTGCAAATACTTCTCGAGGTTCATTGTTTGCTTTTTTAACTTTAATGAATTTTCCACGTGTTTTAAAAATATTACATGGTCAAGTCATGGGTCTTTTTTTCCTTTTGTGTCGTCTTCTATTCTGATGTAATGTGCCTAAATTAATCCTGCCTTTATTTTGATACATCTTATAGCATATATGTATCTAAGAGGATTTTCCCAATTGGACAATTACTTCAACTCTACTTATTGGATATTTTACTCTCTACCTCACAACCCACTGATTTGTGATAAGGAATATATGCAGATATGACATTTTTATAAATCCAAACATGAGTTTATGATCTTCCATTTCATAAACAGTCCATTCCTGCATCCGTGTGACTTCCTTATTGTCACATAACGACAACAACCGCTCACGTACGTCTATTTATTTTTTCCAGTTTATTTAGAGTAAAATCCCTGGCTTCTCTTAATCTCCAGTTTATCATAAGCACCAGAGGGGCAAAGTCATAACAAGCTTTAAAGCATCACTGTGACCTCTCCACTCAGATTTCCTCATGGAATTCCTTTCATGTCTGGCAATCAACCCCTTTGCCTATTCCTGCTGATGTATCAGAGCCCATCAGTGGAAAACTGTAGAACTGTCCTTGCTAATGCTAGAAGGATGTCATGCTTGCATTCAATGTTTTGTGACATGAATACTGAACTAAAGAAACATTACTAGGCTTGATCCTTGGTATTTGTTAACTAAATGCAGCAGGTGATGTTGGGTATATTCTAAAACTAAACAACTGGCAGTAGTACAGTGGTTTTTAGTGAAAAGTAATAATTGTATTATATTTTTAAACACTTTAATCTATATCTACTGAACAGAGAATACATGCAAAAGCGATTCCATTTACTGACGTGAATATCAGAAAAACAGCAATTTTCACATATAATTTGAGAAAGCATTAAAACTGTGTTCATATAACCATCTGCATCCTGAAGGCATGTGCATCCTGAAGAAGTATACCTACTGATGTCTATGAGAGACCATAGAATTTCAAATGAGCTAACATAGTGTATTCAATGTGAAGACTAAAGTCATTAGCAACAGCCAAGGGAGCCTGATGTACAATTATTAATTGAAAAAGCTATTAAACAGTCCATTACAGATATTTCAGTAAATTTAGTCTGGGGACCCCATTTGGTGCTGAGTTTAAGGTGTGATTTTATCTCTTCCCCTTCTAGACCAGAGTCCTCTATAGGCACAGCAGTTTCTATATTATTTGTCTAAACTTTCTGAGAACCCAGCACACAGTAGCGATCAGCGTATTTTCTGGGTGAGCAAATTCTGTGTCCTCCTCAGCCCCATCCTAACTTCAGACACCTTCTTCTCAGGAAGGCCAGTCACTGCATCCTTCTGACTGTCCTGCATCCTAGGGAAGATAATGATGTAAACAATCAGAACCCTGAGCCAGCTGTGTTCATGGGTTCTGTTCCCTGTGTCTAGTTCCACTCCTCTTTCCATCTCCAAATCCCAGCTAGATGTTTAGGTGCAAGCAGCAAAGCCAGTTCTCCTTGTATGATAATACATTGTAAAGGCAATGAAAATTTGACCTACTGGCCAAAATAGAGTCAGTGTGTCCTACTTAGTGGCAGTATGGCGGAGTATCCTACTCAGTGACACACTTTAGACAAGTCTAAGATTTATGTATGTTTTTTTTGGTATGATTTCACTTTAGGAAACATATTTATAAAAACGAATGAAGGTTCCGTCTGTCTTATAATAGCCTGTCACAAGGAGCCCCAAGACATAAATTTAGAAATTCAAGTTCTGTGTTACGGAAATGGGATGAAGGAAGAGTTTGAAGGGAGAAGGTTCTGGAGTTGTCAGCACTCTGTAGGACACTGGGATGCTCTTCTGTTCCAAGTTTGCTCAGAATGGTGTTGCTTGTCTCCGTTCCATAGCCGTGTCTAATTTCACTGTGTTCTTTCTCTCCCTGAAGTGGCTCATATGCTTGAGCAGAAGATAGGCCCATTTACAGTCAAGGCATTTATTGGTTCAACTATTTAGGGCCTTTGTACTCTAAGGTATAAAATTGATATTCCAGTAATAAGAACTAAGGAGTAATAAAACCCAAAATGTGTAAATTTTGTTGTAAAAAAGAGAGGGGAAAAAAGTGCTCTAAGGGATACAACTGCAAGTGTGTTTAGGGGTGTTAAATAGCTGACCATATTAATGTTTTTGGTTGGATCATTGAACACAACTGTTTGCAGTCTATTTGTTTGAATGTTCACTTTGTATGCTTTAATACGGTGACTTGAGCAACTATCTCTAAGATGATAATGTGTAATCTATTAACTGGTGATTTCTTACTTTTTTCTGTAGTTCTGTATTACTTGTACCCTTACACCGCTTTGATTTTTTTTCTCTTTTTCCTTTTAAATAAAAATTTTAAAAAGTTGATATTCCACAAAATGCACCAAGCGTCTTCTAGCTATGAGTAAGCTAGCTTTGGGGTTATGAGACTCCAGGCCCTGGGCTGCTCTCTGGAGCTCTCTCACCTCGACAACACTCTCACATATTGCTGAGTGACATCATTCAGACACAAAAGATGGAGAGTTGAAGAGAAAGACATTTTGAATGAGGGCCAAAATTTCAGACTCTAAATAATGAAAGTTTCCTAAGGAATATAAAGTGGAAGGCAGGGAGAAATCAGGATAATAATTTTACCTATTTTTTCTGGGACTAATGACAAATCCTAATTCAAAGCATAACATGAAAATAGAAATAGATCACGCCAAGGCAATCGTGAAATTTCAAGTCACCAAAGGTGAAAGAATAGTCCTCTGGCTTCTGCAGTAGTTGTAGGGGAGAAGGAAAGAATTCACATTCAGAGGACGAGGCTCCATGGACTTCCACCTCTTATTACAGCAGGCAAGGTGACTGGACTGAGTCTTCCCCTGAGAACAATTATAAAGGAAGGACAAGGTTCTCTTGCATGTATTTTACTGGTATATGTTTGTGAAATATAATAACTGCATTCATCTTGGGAACTGGTGCATATACAGCTCACATCTTAATCAGTTTCACCTTCCCATCCTGCCCATCTCTTCCCCTCTCCCTCACCCCCAAATCCCTTTCTCATCTCCAGAAACTCCACCTCTACTATTTCATGTCTTTCTTTATGAAATTTTTTGAGTTAATGTAAAAAGAAACACAATTAGAACAATAGTTATTCTAACCCAACAAAATCTGTGACAATAAGAAAATGTATATTTCCACATTTTATTTCTTAAGTTATGCTCCCTCCTTTTAAAATTAGTATTATGGGTTATACCTAGGTGTCTCCCCAAAACTCCTTGGGGTCATTGACTGGGCTTTTCTGAGGTTGCTGGATCTAGGGTGTTCGATGCTGAGGTAAGTGTGTGATGCTGGGATTAGGGGTGCCCCACTCTGGGTGTGGGTGCCTCAGTCAGTAGGTTTGCAGCCCAGATGAAATATAAAGGGACAGCTGCTGCCTCTTCACTGCTGCCTGCTGCTCCCTGCCTGCTGCCTGCCCTGCCCTGGTGTGGACTCCTTCTCCCCTGTAGTGCTGCTCTGCTGCTTGACTATGGACTGAACCCTCTACAAACTGAGCTGAAATAAACCTTCCCTCCTTCACCTTTGGGAGTCAAATATTTTGTTTTATCATGATAGAAGTAAGACAATTATTATCTGGTTGCTATACGTGATAAATACACTCACCATGAGGAACTGGCACAATGTATATTGCATCTTCATCTTTTCCCTCCCTGCCCCTCTTAGTTTCCAAATCCCTTTCCCATTCTTCCAAAGACTCAAGTCCTATATTCATTGATTCTTTGCATTTTTGTCTCAATCTCTTTAATTTCTTCTGTGATTTCTACAATTTCTTTTTCTTCTATTAGTTTCAAATGTGGCTTGTTCTTGTTTTTCTAGTATGAAGAGATACATCATTAAGTTATTTATTTTGGACTATTCAATTTGTTGTATGAATGGATTCCAGTTATAGCTTCCGTTCTTAGAATTGCTTACATTGTGTCTCATAGGCTTTAGTACATTGTGCTTCCATTGTCATTTGATTCTAGGAAAATTTTTGAATGCCTGAATTTTTTTGTGATCCATTGATTTTTTTCAATAGTGCATCATTTACTTTCTACATTTTATGTAGTTTCTATGACCTTTTTGATGTTTATTTCTAGCTTCATTCTGCTGTGATCTGAGAGTATGCAGGAGATAAACTTTTTGTATTTATTTAAGCATGCTTCATAGGCTGAGGCATGATTTTTAGGAAAAATTCTACAAGCTGCTGAGAATAATGTGTATTCTGCTATTGTCAGATGAAACACTGATCTTAACAGAAGATATCTGTTAAGTCCACTTGCTCAGTGATGTGGATTAACTCTGGTGTTTTTCTGTTGAGTTTTTGCCTGATTGGCCTGCCTAACCATGAGAGTGGAGTACTGATGAGCTTCATTGTGACTGCATGATGCCTGTCTATTCTTCTATGTCTAGTAATTTTGTGTGTGCTGACATCAGGTACATGCTTGTTTGCAACTATTATCCCTTCCTGTTGAATTATTCCCTTTATGAGAATGTTGAGGCCATCTTAGTGTGTTGAGCAGTTTTGGATTGAAATCTGCTGAGTCTGAGGATAATACTGCCATTTCTGCTTGTTCTGAGGCTCCAGTTGAATGGAGTAATGTAACACTTCAGTCTGCATATTTACAGTTATAATAGGATGTGTACTGTAAGCAATAATTGGTGGTTGGTATTGGGCTTTTTAAAAGTCAATTTACCAGACTATGTCTTTAACTGGAAAGTAGAGAAAATTGGCCTTGAGTGTTACTATAATAAGGAATTTATTGGACCCTATCATTGCATTATATTTCCAACGATAATGGTTTTATGTTTTCCCTTCTGTTTATGCTTACAGTTAGATGTACACTTCTCTGTTGTTACTGATGGCCTCCCTCTCTCTGTCTAGAGTTCCCTTGAGTATTTTCTTCACTGCTGGTTTAGTGGTCATGTACTTCTCTCAGATTTCTTTATTGTGGAAATTTTTTTACTCCTCTATCAATTTTGATGGCTAATTTTGCAGAATATGGAGTGGCAACCTATTTCTTTTAGTGTCTGCAAAACTTCACTGCAAGATCTGCTGGCCTTCAAGTTTTGTGCTGAGAAACCTGCAGGTGTTCTTTTAGGGTTGCTGCTACAGTCTATGTGTTTGTTTTCTCTAAAATCCTTTTTGGGGTTCTACATGGCTCTTTTGTTTGAAGTGAGTCTCAAAATAGCTCACAGGCCTACATATTAAAACAGAAATACTAAATATTCTGAAACATAGCATAGGGGAACCCTTAAAGACATTGGCGTAGGCAAAGATTTTATGAACAAAATACCTGTCTACAGGAAATAGTACAAAGTATGAACAACTTGGATCTCATCTTATTAAAAAGCTTTGGTACAGCAAGAGAAACCACCAACAGAATGCAGAGACAAGACACAGTGTGGAAAATAATTTTTGCCAGCTTTCCTTAGACAAAGAACTAATGTCTGGACTACACAAAGAACTCAAAAAAATCATATGCCTCATCTTAAAAGACCCAATCGAAAGCAGGCAGTTGAAATGAATAGACCATACTCTTATGCTTTGACCTGCACTGTTTTGTTGTTATGCCCTCTTTTATCTGTCTCCTTTTTTAAAACTTATTTACTTTTTTAGTTTTTCTTTTTAATTAAGGGAAAAATAAAAAAAATAGCAGGACATACGATTATAGTAACCCACTTTGATTTCCTATTAACTTGATTTGAAACCCTGTATAGCCCTCACCATCTTGCTTTGACTGATTTTCCTCTATTCTGCTTTGCTTGATAGTACCAAGTTCGAAAGTATAGGCAACAACTGTGAAGACAATAAGATTCATTATGACGCCCATTCTGGTTGACTATTATCTTCTTTTGAAGTCTTGTAATGTCTCCAACGTTTTGGTTTTATTCTTTGTTTTGTTTAATTTTATTATAACTGATGATATAGGCAATTCTTCTTAAGATAGCAAGAGGCAGTATGGTAACCATTGTTGATCACCTTGTATTTTGTTTTTACATTATCTATTATGTTCATCCTTTTGATTTGACTGATACTGTTCTGTTATGTCACATTTGGTTTTACTCTCTTCAAAAAAAAGTAATAAGAACTGTGGGAGTAATAAAACCCAAAATGTGCAATTGTCATAGAAAAGAAAGGAAAAGAAAGTGCTCTAAAGAATATAACTGCATATATATTTAAGTGTATAAGATAGATAACCATATTACTGAGTTTTGCTGGATCATTGAACAAAACTGTTTCCAGTCTCACTGTTTGAAAGTCCACTTTATATGCTTTAATTTTGTAGCCTGAACAACTATTTTTAAGATGAGAATATGTAATCTATTAACTAGTGATTTCCTATTGTTTATTTTTTTCTGAAATTCTGTATAACTTGTACCCTATTTCTGTTTATTTTTTTTACTCTTAAAAAAAAAAGAAATGAATAGACCATTGTCAGGTGAAGAAGCAGAAACAGCAAATAAGTATTTTTTTTATTTTAAAGAGGGTAAAAAAACCCCCACAACAAAACAGCAAAAAGCAGATTATAAGAAAGCAATGTAAGTGACTGATTTCAAAGCAAGACCATAGGAGAGCAACAGTGGCTACCATAATGTCTCTGGTTTTCTTCTATATAGTTGTCTATATCTTCACACACAATGAATTCATACAAAAATAGTATAAAACTGATCAAAGCAGAGTAATAAAAGCATTACAGGTCTTCAAAACCAGACAATAGGAAAATTAGCAATGGCTGCCATAATATCTCTTGTTCTCTTTAAGTTAGCTCTCCATACCTTCATGTATGTTGAAATTAAATAATACAAAACACACTAAAACCACTCTAAACAAAGAATAAAATCATAACTAGATTTCACAGCATGATAATAGGAAATTTGCAATGGATACCATAATGTTTCTTTTTCTTCAAAGTAACTGTTCATTTCCTCACGCATAATACAATAAATTCTCGTAAACTGCTTAGGAGAAGTTCTAGGTACATATATAAGTCTTTACATGTACATCTATCCTTTCTGTATTTCAGGGCAAAAAACAAAAGAAAACAAATTACTAGGAAAATATGAAACAAAAAAGACAAATAAATAACAATAACAAGGATTCCAGAACAACAACAATATAGACTTTCAAAACAGGGTGGTAGGAATGTAAGTAAGATTGTTATTTTACATAGTGATCTTCAAAAGAGTTCCTCAGATCACCAGACACTAACATGTAAAATTTGTTCCAGTCCTACGAATGTTATTAACTCTTTTGTCCAAAGAACTTATAGAATTTGTAGCAAACCATTTTAGCTATCCTAAGTGTGTTTATACAAATTTAGGTATTTTTCTTTTCCTTTCCTTTTCCTTTTTCCTCCTTTTCACTGAGATATTCTTTTTTCCCCTGTGAGCAAATTCTTTTCTTTTTAAAATTTTATTTAAGGAGAAAAAGGAAAAAAAAAACAGAAAAAGGGTACAAGTAATACAAAATTTAAAAAATAAACAGTAAGAAATCACTAATTAATAGATTACATATTCTCATCTTAGAAATAGTTGTTCAAGTTAAAAAATTAAAGCCTATAAAGTGGACTTTCAAACAGTGAGACTGCACACAGTTTTGTTCAATGATCCAACAAAACTCTGTAATATGGTTATCTATTTTATACACTTAAGCATATATGCAGTTATAACCTTTAGAGCACTTTCTTTTCTTTTCTTTTGTACAATGACAATTACACATTTTGGGTTGTATTACTCCCACAGTTTTTATTACTGGTTTTGAAGAGAGTAAAACCAAATGTGACATATCAGAACAGAGTCAGTCAAATCAAAAGGATGGACATAATAGATAATGTAAAAACAAAATACAAAGTGATCAACAATGGTTACCATACTGCCTCTTGCTATCTTAAGAAGAATTGCCTATATCATCAGTTATAATAAAATTGAACAAAACAGTAAAGAATAAAACCAAAACGATGGAGACATTACAAGACTTCAAAAGAAGATAATAGTCAACCAGAATGGGCGTCATAATGAATCTTATTGTCTTCACAGTTGTTGCCAATACTTTTGAACTTGGTACTATCAAGCTAAGCAGATATTCTGATAGGGGAAAATCAGTCAAAACAAGATGGCGAGGGCAATACAGAGTTTCAAATCAAGCTAATAAGAAATCAAAGTAGATTACTATAATGTATCCTGCTATTTTTTATTTATTTTTGCCTTGATTAAAAAGATAAAAATTAAAAAGTAAGTAATTAAAAAAAGGAGATTGAGATAAAAGAGAGCATAACAACAAAACAGCGCAGGTCAAAACATAACCATTTAAGCAAAATAGTGTTTCACCACAAGATATCCTGACATAACAGTAGTTACCATAGTGTCTCTTTCCTTGAAATCTTTGAGTATAACTTCGTATACTGTAGCACCAAACATCCAGACAATGTAAAATCACTCAAGAGAATGACAGTGTTACAGGGTATTTAGAGCCAACTAACAGAAAATGAACAATGGTTTCTGTATAATCTCCTTGTCTATAAAAGTTTTTGCTTATATTATAATAAGCACATATAATAAAATCCAATAAGATACAACCTGTAAAGACCGATGGAGACAGAAGAATAAAAGCTTGATGGGATTTCAAAACAAGATGATACTAAATCAGCACTAGCTATTATGATGTCTTTTTTTCTCCAAAATAGCTGTTCCTACCATCCAATCTTCTCTGCCTCATTTCTGTTGAGCTCTTTTTCTGTCCTTAGTTGTCAGTTTGTCTTCTTCATTTTGTTTTCTGCTCCATTCATTGTGGCCTCCCTGCCACTATGTCTGGATTCTTTGTATTTTTCTTTTTTAGAATATCCTGCAGTATTCTCTGTAAAGCTGAATTGGTGGTTGAAAATTCCCCTAGTTCCTCTTTATCATGGAAGCACCTTGTTTTTCCATCAATTTCCAGGGACAGTTGTACAGGATATATCAATCTTGGCTGGAGGTTATTATCTTTCAAAGCTTGAATTATTTCCCTCCATGCTCTTCGTGATTTGATGGTTTGTGCCGAGAAGTCTGCTTTAATTCTAATGGGTATTCCCTTGTAAGTGATCTGTTTCTTGTCTCTGACAGCTTTTAATATTCTGTTCCTATATTGGATTTCTGGAATTTTGATTTTATGCCTGGGTGTAGCTCTGTTTGGGTTGTAGGTGGCTGGGGTCCTGTATGCCTCATACATCTGAGTATCTTTACCTTTTGATAAATTAGGGAAATTCTCTTGGATTATTTCTGTGAATAGCTTTTGTAGTCCATTTGTTTGTGTCCCTACTTCTTCTTTTATGTTTTTAATTCTTAAGTTATAGATCTTCTTATCATCTTCTAGTCTTTGTATGATTGCTGTTTGTTTTTTTGTTATTTTTAAGAAGTTTTTCATTTCATGCTCCCAATTACAAATCTGCCCTCCGGTTCAGATAATCTATCCTTAGTTTCTTTCAAGATGTATGCCAGTTTTCGATAGAGTTTTTAGTTACCTGGTAATCTCTTTGAACCTGCTTCACATATTCTATGTTTTCTCTATTTTCTCCTTCGAACAATTCTCCCCTTTTTTTCTGTTCTTCCATTCCACCATCTGTTTTTTCTTGGGCAGTGCTTAGCATTTCTCTAACTATTCTACTTATATCTTGCTTTAGGTCATTAATAACTTCATTTTTGAACTGGTCTGTGAGGCTCTGGAGATACCACTTTATGTCTATTTGTGCCATTTCTGATATTGCATGTTTCTCAGGATTGGAGGCCGAGGACCCTTTTTTGTTTCTCCCTCTTCCCATATTTTTTGTTCCTTCCACACAAGTGCATATAGGAGGCCCATTTTCTTTCTTTGTGGGTTACAGTTTGTTTGAATTGCGCTGGCTAGGTGTTCCCACCCACTGCAGTGTACTAGGGAGATACAGACCTGGGCAGCCTATGCTTGACCCACCCCTCCAGGTCAACCTACCTAAGGCTTCACTGCTAGGGTACACCTCCAGGTGCTGGGACCTGGTTTGGGCTAGCCTACTGGGTCTTAATTCAGTGGTGACACCCAGGCCAGGCACTCCCCACTTGTCCCGCTTGAGAGGGGAATGTGTGACTAAGGATTCTGCAGCATCCTGTTCCTGCTAGTCTGCCAGGTTCCAGTATGTCCTTTGCTGAAGCCTCCTACTCTATGGAATGGTCCCCGATCTGCTCACTCACCACAGGTTAATGCAGAGCTCCCAGCCAGTCCTGCTCTCAACTCCATTCGCCGCTTTCCACTCTCAGAGCTTTCGTGTCTCTCTCCTTGCTGTGCCTATTGGGATGTAGCAGTGGCTGCAGGAAATTCAAATTGTGGCTTCTAGTGGCGTGGGCTCCAGCTTCTGCGCTGAGATCTTGTCTGTTCCTGTTATAGCACCAGGATTGGGTTTCCAGTTGGTTTCTCTTAGTTTAGTTCATTCCTGGGTTGGCAGGGTATATCTCCCCTTGCTTAGGACTTCTTGCCCCGCACCATTCCTGCATTTTAAGTGGGGTATCTCAGAGAGCCTCCATAGCTGCTGCTATCTGCCATGTTCTCCCAGAAGTCCCCCTTTGAGCATATTCTTACCCTTTCACCGTATTTTTTGAGGATTTTGTATCTTACATTCTCTTACCATTTCTTACACTACAGAGATGATACATTTACACATGTGAGTTTGATTTATTTCACTTATGAGTATGGTCTCAAGTTGCATTCATTTACTTATAAAAATCTCAATGTGATCATTATTTATAGCTGAGTAGTACTCTATTGTATAAAAATACCATATCTTTTTTTACATTCCTCAGTTCACGGGCACTTAGGTTGTTTCCAAGATCTGGCCATTACAAATTGTGCTGCTATAAACATGGGTGCACACATATCACTGTGGTATGATGTTTTCAGTTCTTCTGGTAATATGCCCAAAGGTGGAATAGCTGGGTCAAATGGGACTTCCAATTCCAGCTTTTTGAGGAATCTCTAGACTGACCTCCACAGTGGTTCACTAGTCTAAACTCCCACAAACAGTGCAGGAGAGTTCCTTTTCCCCTACAGCCTATCCAGCATTTGTTGTTGGTAGTTTTCTTGATCCTGGTCATTCTTCCTGGAGTGAGATGGAATCTCAGTGTTGTTTTAATTTACATTTTTCTAATGACTAATAATAATGAACATTTTTCCATATATTTATTTACCATTTGTATTTCTTCATCTGACAAGTGTGTATTCATCACAGATGCCCATTTTTGGATTGGGTCTTTGAATTTCAAGGGTCTGATTTTTTTAATTCTTTATATATTGTAGACAAAGGTCCTTTGTCTGAGGGACCATTCACTAAGACTTTTTTTTCCCAATTTGTGGGTTTTCTTTTCACTATGCTGGAGATTTCTTTCACCATGCAGAAATGCATTAATAAGATGTAATCCCAGTTATTGATTCTGTGAAGTACTTCCCATAAGGTTTGATTCTTGTACATGAATTCTCTACCTACCTGTATGTCTTCAAGATTTCCACTTACTTTGTCTTCCAAAGATTGTGCTTCTGTTTTTAATATATAGATCATTGGTCCATTTTGACTTTATTTTAGTACATGGTGATAGGCATGGGTTTAATTTTAGTTTTCAGCATATGGAGAGCCAATTTTTCCAGTATCATTTATTAAAGAGACTGTTGTTCTTCCAGTGAATGTGTTTGATTACACTATGAAAGATAAGGTGGCTGAATGTGTTAGTATTTGTTGCTATGTCTTCTAATGAATTTCATTGATCTTTAGGTCTGTTTTTATATGAGTGCCATGCTGATTTTATCACAGTATTTTTGTAGTAAAACTTTAAGTCATGGATCGTGATGCTTCCTGCCTTGCCTTTGTTGCCTAGAATTGCCTTTGCCATTTTAGGTCTCTTCTGGTTCCAGATGAATTTTAGAAGTCATTTTTCTAGATCTGTGAAGTATGCTAGTATTTTGATTGGGATTGCATAAAACTGAGTAATGATTTTGGGAGAATGGCCATTTTCTCAATATTTGTTCTTGTCCATGAACAAGGAATGTCTTTTTATTTTCTGAGGTCCTCTTCAATTTCTCTTCTCAGGGTATTTTAATTTTCCCTGAACAGGCTTTTTTACTTCTTTTGTTAGGTTGATTCCTAAGTATTCATTTTTTTGGATAAGTATTTCATTTTTTTGGATGCTATTGTGAAGGGTGTGGCTTCTATTATTTCTCTCTCTTGGTGATTTTGTTATTAGAATATAGGAGTGTTATTGATTTTTGAGTGTTGATTTTTAAAAATTTTATTTTAAAGAGGGTAAAATTAAGCACAACAAGACAGAACACAAAAAAGAAATATAAAAGACAGAAATTTCAAAGCAAGACAACTAGAGAGCTTTGCTATCTGTCATATTGTCTCTTGTTTTCTTCCAAATAGTCGTCCATATCTTCACATACAGTGAATTCATATAAAACAACATAGTATAAAACTGATCTGAATAGGATGATGAAGGCATTTTAGGTCTTCAAGAAAAGACAATAGGGAAGTCAACAATGGCTGTCATAATGTCTCTCATTGTCTTCATGTATGTGGACATTAAACAAAACAGGCTAAAATTACTCTGAACAAAGAATAATAGTATTGCTGGATTTCACATCATGACGCCATGGAATCAGCACTGGGTACTGTAGTGTCTCTTTTTCTTCAAAGTAGTTCATTTCATCATGCATTATATAATCAGTTCTTGCAAACTATTTAGAAGTTCTATGCATGCATGAATCTCTGCATGTATATCTATCCTTTCTATATTAGAGGGAAAACAAAACAAAGCAAGACAAAACAAAACAAATTCCTATAAAAATATGAAATGAAAAAGCCATATAGAACTGCAATATAAGGTGATCTACAATGATTACTATGATGTTTCTTGTTCTCTTCAATAGAATTGTCTATATCATCAGACATAGTATATAATTGAATATAGCAGTACACAACAATATCAAGAAACACAAAACATTGGAGCCATTGTAAGACTTCAAAAGCGGGTAATAATCAAATCAGAGTGGGTATCTTAGTGACTCTTGTCATCTTCAGTGTAGTTGTCTATACTCTCAGATTTAATACTATCAATCATCACAGATTCAGATAAAATCAGTCAATATAAAACAGCAATCTAACAAGCAAGATTCAAATAAAATCAGTCATAATAAGACAGTTCAAGTTATACAAGGCTTCAGATTAAGTTAATAGGAAATTAAGGATGATTACCATACTATATTCTGCTATTTTTAGGATACCTGTCTATTCACTCAAATCTAGTACAAGTAGACAAACTGGAATAGAATATAATTCACCTAGAGTGGTGAGAATGTGGATTTTAAATACTGATACACTATTAGCAATATCCTCTGCCTTCCTTTTTTAGACAATTCCTTTCCTTTCACTCCTACATGGTGCACTGCACATTTTGGGTCCCACCAGCTCCCTCAGTTTTTAGCTTGGAGGGGCAACCCACTATCTACCTAGGTGATTCTGAATCTTCTCACTCCTGGACTTATCTCAGGTTATATTCCTTTACCTACAAAAGCCTCAAGGTTTTCCTTCATTATAGCTAAGCAGTTCTCTATTGCACATAAGTATCCTGTCTTTCCAACCTATCTGCAGATGCTGGTTGAGTTGCCCCTATTTCTCTCTGGTACCCTGTCACATAGAGCATCGTTTTCTCATATAAGATTTTTGGTCCATACGTTCTCTTTCAGGTTAATTATATTCCCTATACAGAGCATCTTGATGTACTCGACCTTCTGATCTACTCTGCCTGTGTTTCTTTTTGTTAGTGTATCAAGGCCATCTATGTTAGCGATTATAGCCAACCATCTCTGCCTCATTTCTGCTGTTATTTTTCTTCCATTGGTTGTCTACTTTTCTCCTTCATTACGCTGTCTGCCCATTGAGGCCTCTCTGCCACTGTTCCTGAAATCCTGGTATTTTTTTTTTCTCTCTCTAGAATGTCCTTCAGTATTTTTTGTAGGTTTGGATTGTTGGTCACTAATTCCCCCAGTTCCTCTTTGTCATAGATTCCTGCAGTTCCTCTTTATTTCTCCATTAATTTTGAGCAACAGTTTTTTTTTTTGGTACCAGGGATTGAACTCACAACCTTGCCAGGCAGGTGCTTATATCACTGAGCTAAATCCCCAGCCCTTGAGAGGCAGTTTTGTAGGGTACAATAATGGGTTGTCAGTTATTTTCTTTTAGGGTTTGGAATACTTTGCTCCAAGCTCTTCTTGATTTGATGGTTTGTGTCAAGAAGTCTGTTGTGATTTAATGGGTTTTCCTAAAGGAAATCTGGAAAGGAAAGGTGATCTGTTTCTTTTTTCTGACTGCTTTTAATGTTATTTTCTTGTGGTGAATCTCTAGGATCTTGATTAGTATATGTCTGGGTGTAGCTCTGTTTTGGCTGTAGATGGCTGGAGTTCTGTATGCCTCATAAATCTGAATATCATTTCCTTTTCCTATGCTTTGGAAGTTTTCCTTAATTATTTCTGTGAGTAGCCTTTGTGTTTCCTTTGTGTTTACCCCTGATTCTTCACTCACATTTTTTATTCTTAAGTTATAGATCCTCTTGTCGTCTTCTAGCCTTTGTATTGTTACTGTCTATTTTCTTGACATTTTAAAGAAATCTTTCCTTTTGCAATCAGACATTGTAAGTCTATCTTCAAGTTTTGATAATCTATCTCTAGTTTCCATCAGGCAATTTTTCCAGCTTTTGATGGAGTTTTTAATTTTCTGGTAATCTCTTCAAATCTGTTTCATGTATTCTAGTTTTTCTTTATATTCTTCATGAAACATTTCTCTCCTTTTTTGTGTTCTTTCATTCTTCCATCTGTGTCTTCTTGAGGGGTGCTTAGTATTTCTTTTATTAATCTTCTTATATCTTGCCTTACTTGAATTAATATTTTAGTTTTGAGTTTGTCTGTGATGTCTCTTTATGTCAAGTGATGCTGTGTCTGATATTGCATGTTTGCTGCTCTCAGTCTCTTCTGTATTTACCTTTCCTGGATGAATATTCACTGGGTTGGGGGCTGGGAGCTTTTCCTTATTTCTTTCTCTTGTCATGTTTTTGGTTTCTTCCATACAGATGTATAATGGAGGGCCCAGCCCCTTTCCTTGTTGGTTATGGTTCTTCTGAAGTGCACTGGCTAGGGATTTCTGCCCTCTCCAGTTTGCTGTTGGTCATTGAGGTGCAATCAGGGGTAGTGTATGCTTGTCCTCCCCTCTGAGCCAGTCAACCAGCATAGGCCTTCACCATGTTAGTGGTGGGGACAATTTCATTGCTGGTTACTGGGTTCCAGCCAGGAGCATGACTCAGCCCAAGCAGATTCCACCAATCTGCTCTGGGCAGGGAGCAACCAACTGAAGTCACTGCTGTTCCTTATTCATGCCTGTCCTGTCCAATTCCAATATGTTGTCCAGTTGGTCACCTGTTTCCTGGGGGAAGGTCTTATTCTGAGCACTCACCATGGGTTAGTGCAGGTCTCCATGCCAGTTCTGTCCTCCATTGGGCTTGCCAACCCCCAATTTTAGTGCAGTGGTGGCTCTGGTTGCAAGTGCACCATGATTGTAAGTCTGGGTGGCTCCAGCAAGAGTGCCCATGGCTGCAAATATCAGTGGCTCTGATGGCAGCGCCATGACTGCATGTTTGATCAGCTCCTTTCCATTTAGTTTCTTCCTGAGTTGAGAGGATCCATCTCCCTCCATCTGGTCCTCCCCAGAATGCTCCATTTTGGCATCTGAGCTGTTTCTCTCAGGGAGGCTCTGTATTTTGCTGCTTACTGATCCACCATCTTTAGCTCCACCTCTGAGTGTTTACTTTATATCCAGCTAATTTACTGAATTTATTTATTATACCTAGAAGTCTTTCAATGGAGTTTTGGGGATATTCTATGCACAGTATCGTCATCTGCAAATAATGATAATTTAACTTTTTCTTTTCCTATCCTTACTTTTATTTCTCTCTCATATCTAATCACTCTGGCAAGTATTTCCAGCACTATCTTGAATAGGAATGGTGATAACGGACATCCTTGTCTTGTGCCTGATTTTAAGGTAAAGGCTTTCAGTTTTTGGCCATTTAATATTATCCTGGCTGTTGGTTTGTCATAGATGAGTTTTATTATATTGAGGTAAAAACCATCTATTCCAATTTTCTATAAGGTTCTTACCATTAAGGAGTGTTGTACCTTATCAGAAGTTTTTTCTGCTTCTATAAAAATGATTGTTGGGCGCAGGCGCTCAACATACCATACCCCACCCGGGACTAAGGACCACGCCAGCTTCCGCAATGCGCTACGTCCCTCTTTAAATTAGCCAACCCGTGTGCACTTCGTGCTCACTCCGTACTCTGTGGCAACTCCTGATTGGCCACAGCTGGATATAGTGGCCAGAGCCTGCGTCCCATTCCCGCCCTGCTTCCTCGTGGCAGCCTGTGATTGGTCACGGCCAAATATATAAACCAGAGCCCGCGTGAATAAAGCAGTAGTTAACTGTTGTTCACAAGAGCGTCTCCTGTCTCCTGTTTCATTGGGCCTGCGCTGGTCAACTGGTGGCCCGTACGGGGAGCACTGAGACCCTCTCTCCGACAGTATGGGGAACGAACCTCTCTCTCCGACGGAACAGAGACGTTAACAGGTAAAACCGTCAAGCGCCGATAGCGGGGGCTACTCGGCGGGCGGAGGCTGACAGGTTAAACTGCTCAACGTTGGTAGCGGGGGCTACGCAACAGGCAGCGGGGGCTGCGGGGCCGGATGGCAGGGGCTATCGGGCAACCTTGGGCGGATGCGTTGCAAGGGTCGAGGAACTCGTAAAGAGAGTTCCCGGTACCTTAAAGAGGCAGGTTTTGGGGGCGCCGTAAAGGGGCGTGGGGACTAAGCTGTCCCTGTTACAAAAAAAAAAAAAAAAAAAAAAAAAAAAAAAGGGAAAAAGAAAAAAAAATAAAAAATAAAAAGAAACTCTTGAAATTCCGGTTAACATGGGTAACACGGCTACTCAGCCACTGTCAGTCGCCTTAAGCAAACTTACTGAGAGAAAAGGGATTACAAATGAAATGAGAACAAATTCAAAACTTCCTCGATCAGGTCAATAAGGTAGCACCTTGGTTTGGTCCCACGGGGTCTGTTACCATCCCCAGCTGGGATAAATTAGGGAGAGATCTTGACTTTGCAGCAGAAAATGGCCTCCTGGAGCTAGGAGTCAGACCCCTTTGGGCAGTAGTGAGAAGCTGTCTCGCAGACACCTCTTGTCATGACCATATAAGGGCTAGCGCCATGGCGCTTGATTACCATCAGGCAGAATCCTCCCGCGAGCAATCTCGTGAGCCCAGTGCCGCAGGTGAGGTGACCTCACCCAACCCAGAAACAGAGGCCTCGTCAGATAATGAGGGGGAGGAAGAAGAAGTATACAAAATGGCGGATGCAGACACCACCGAAAGAGGGGAAGTCACACACACGCAGTCGAGAGGGCCCTACTGTGAGGCCATAAATGAGCTGCAACGCAGGATTTCTCAGAGTAAATGCGTCAGTGAAAGCGAGTACGAGATCCCAGGGCCGCCCCGTATAAGACCTATGGCTCTACCTCCCGACCTGCCAGATTATCATGCTTACCCAAGACCCTGCCATCAGCTATGTAGCTGTCCGCAACGGGTCCAGACGTCCCCTGGGACATTCCAGGAAGACCTTTGGCATCAAGTCAAAAGAGAGGACCCAGGAGGCCTGGGCCATTTTCTCTAGGCTTTTCCGGTTACTGTAGATGCTCAGGGAAACAGAGCCCACCTGCCTATAGATATAAAGGCGATAAAGCATCTTAAGGAGGCCAGCACCATGTACGGTGTTAACGGGGCGTATACCCTGTCCCTAGTAGAAGCCCTGGCAGGAAATGCCATGACACCTGCTGATTGGGCCAGTTTGTGCAAGGCAGTGCTCAGCCCAGGCCAATATCTTGATTGGAAAGCTTGGAATGTTGAACTTGCCACAGAACAGGCCCAAGCTAATGCCCGGAACAATCAGGTCGCCTGGAACACGGATATGTTATTAGGACAAGGGCAGTATCTCAATAACCAGCTGATATTTCCACAAGAAGTGTATGCACAGATAAATAGAATAGCCATACAAGCATGGAAACGGGTCTCGGCTAGGGGAGAAGTCTCAGGCCACTTGACAAAAATTTTGCAGGGCCCGAGCGAGGCTTTTTCAGATTTTGTGGCCCGCATGATGGAGGCGGCAGGGAGAATTTTTGGGGACGCTGAGACAGCCATGCCGCTCATTAAGCAGCTCATTTTTGAGCAATGTACTAAAGAATGTCACTCTGCCATTAGTCCATACAAAAATAGGCCTCTTGAGGTATGGATGAAACTCTGTCGGGAGATCGGGGGGCCATTAACCAACTCAGGTTTGGCAGCCATGTTAATGAAGCTAACTAAAGAAGGTCAGGGAGGCAGAGTGGCGCCACAAAATGGTGCCCGCCCGAAAGAAGGCTGCTTCAAATGCGGCAGACAGGGACACATAAAAAGAGACTGTCCATCTTGGGGACTCAGAAGAGAACAACCCCCCCCCCGAAGACCGAAAGTGCCCCAGATGTAAAAAGGGAAATCACTCCACCTCGGAGTGCCGCTCCACCTTTGATGTAAATGGGCTGCCCCTCACGGGTAAGGGCCGTAACCCAGAGAGGCCAAAAAATGGGATTGGGGGGCCCCCTGGGGGGTGGGCCCCTGATTCTACCCAGCCAGAGAGTATATGGTAGACCAGACACTGCCAATGACGCCAACATGGGCAGGTCAGAACCGAGGAGAGCCTCTCCGGGTTCAGGGGGACTTGACCTCTGTGCCACCACTGGACTCGTATTAACCCCAAAAATGGGGATACAGGCCATAGAGACAGATATGTCCGGCCCCTTACCGGAAGGCACAGTAGGGTTGATAATTGGTCGATCATCCCTCTCCATGAAAGGAATACAGGTCTTACCGGGTGTTATAGATTCTGATTACACAGGAAAAATAAAGGTGATGATGCAGGCTCCTAAAGGCCCAGTAGCCGTAGGGGCAGGAGACTGCATCGCTCAGATGCTAGTGTTATCCAGCCGTCATGGGGATTATCCATCATTGTCTGGTATTAGAGGAGACAGAGGATTTGGATCATCATACCCAGCCTTTGCTGCCCTCGTTCTTAGATTGGATGAGCGCCCCATGCTAACGTTGTCACTCAATGGGCGAAAAATATCCAGACTGCTAGACACAGGAGCAGACTGCTCTATTATAGCTGAAAAGGACTGGCCACTAACCTGGCCTACCCAGACGGCACAACAAACACTGCAAGGCTTGGGATCAGTTCATGCACCTAAAATTAGTAGTCAGATAATTAAATGGGAAGACAATGAGGGACACTCAGGAGAATTCATACCCTATGTTCTCCAGCTTCCAGTTACCCTATGGGGGAAAGAAGTGCTCTCTGCCCTAGACTTGACCTTGTGCAATGAATATTCTCACACAGCCAGGAGAATTCTTAAAAATCAAGGGTATGAACCAGGCAAAGGATTAGGCAAAGACCTGCAAGCAAGGCCTTTCCCCATCCAGGCACAACCACGTGCTCAGAGGCAAGGTTTGGGTTTTTAGTGGGGGTCACTGACTCGGCTTCTGCCCCTCTCAAATTGACATGGGTCTCTAATGACCCCATTTGGATAAATCAGTGGCCCCTACCACGAGACAAAGCAGAAGCCGCATCCAAACTTATTCAAGAGCAATTAAAGTTAGGCCATATCCAACCCTCAACGTCACCCTGGAATACTCCCATTTTTGTAATAAAGAAAAGGTCAGGCCAATGGCGGCTCCTACATGATTTAAGAGCCATAAATGCTCAAATGCAGATAATGGGCCCAGTACAATGGGGCTTACCATTATTGACAGCCCTACCACAAGACTGGCCTACTATTGTCATTGATATTAAAGATTGCTTTTTCTCCATCCCGCTACATCCAGAGGACACCCACAGATTCGTGTTTACCCTGCCCACAGTAAACCAAGAGGGCATAGATATGAGATATGAGTGGACAGCTCTACCCCAAGGAATGAAAAATAGTCCCACCATGTGTCAGTTATTTGTGAATAAGGCTTTAGACCCCATTAAGAAAAAACACCCGCATGTCAAATGTATTCATTATATGGACGACATCCTCCTTACCCATAGGTCACAAGCTGAATTAGATGCAGCATGCATCACCATGACACAAGCCCTAAGGTGGCACGGATTAGTCATGGCTCCAGAAAAGATTCAAAAGGGTACAATTCAATCCTTTTTGGGCACAGTTATCCGTCCGGACCATATATCCCCCCCAAAAATACATCTTAGAACTGATCAGATAAAAACACTTAATGATTTGCAAAAATTCATGGGAGATATCAATTGGCTCAGATCCTTTCTGAACATACCCAATAGTGAACTGCGAGCCTTGTACAATCTGCTGAAAGGGGATAATAATCTGTTGTCACCCAGACTTCTGACCCCTGAGGCTCGAGAATTCATTGGCTCAGTGGAGCGAGCCCTTCAGAAGGCTATCCTTCAGAGGGCTGCCCCGGGAGTCCAAATTTTGCTGTGCATTCTGCAATCTGCTTCTCAACCCACTGCTTTACTTATGCAACAGCAACCATTATTATGGATCCACCCAAGAATGTCACCAGCCAAAAACATCAGCTATTATCCAGAAATGGTGGTGGATCTAGCGCTACTAGGTGTTAAGCTATGTATGCAACACTTTGGTCACCCACCTCACTCCATTAAGGTTCCCTATACCCGACAACAGATCGAAATACTGGTGTCCTGTGTAAACTCCTGGACTATCCTCAGGTGCACCTATGAAGGATCTATAGATAACCAATACCCCAATAACCCCATCTTGCATTTTGTGAAAGAACACCCAGTAATCTTCCCGAAGTTCACATCATCAAAACCCATTCCTCACGCACTTACTATATTCACCGATGGGTCAAAAACAGGTGTTGGTGCCTACCTTGTGCAAGGTCACCAACCGGTAGCTGTCCAATTTGCGCCTGATCAACCTCAACTAACAGAGCTAAAAATCATCATAGAAGTGTTTAAACAGGACCCACAACCTTTCAATCTGCTCTCTGACTCACATTATGTTGTCAACGCCTTACAAGTGTTGGAAATTTCGGGCCCAATTAGGGAATCCTCTAAAGCCCATGCTCTTTTCCTAGAGCTCCGCACACTCATTCTAAACAGGACTGCGCCATTCTTCACTGCCCACATTCGCGCGCACACTTCCCTTCCCGGACCATTAGCTCTCGGGAATGCCATGGTTGACGCAGCTACTCGCCCTCTTAACATCCTTCTGTCAGCCATAGAGCAGGCCTCAGAGTTCCACACACGGTTTCATGTAAATGCTTGCACTCTGCAGAATAGGTTTCGGCTCACTCGGGAGCAGGCTAGACAGATAGTGCGAGACTGTCCCACATGTGTCACTAGTCATGTGGCGCCCTTTTGTGGCGTTTGTCCGCGCAGTCTCCTCCCAGGACACATTTGGCAAATGGATGTTACTCACATCCCAGAATTTGGAAATCTCAAATATGTGCATGTCTCCGTCGACACCTGCTCACAAGTGATGTTCGCCTCCCTTGAGACAGGTGAACAGGCCCGACATGTCATTCAACATTGCCTGGTGGCATGGGCCACCTGGGGACAACCCAAGCAGTTAAAAACAGACAACGGCCCTGCTTACACCAGCAAGTCATTTTCTGACTTCTGCCAAAAAATGCAGGTGTCCCTCAGACATGGAATCCCCTATAATCCTCAGGGCCAAGGCATAGTTGAGCATGCTCATCAAACCCTCAAGTCTATTCTGTTTAAACAAAAGGAGGGTATTGCCCAGGGCATGACACCTAGGGTCAGACTAAATCTTGCCCTCTTCACTTACAATTTTGTAAACATCAACCCACAAGGATCCACGCCAGCACAGCTACATGCCAACCCTGTCGCACCCAAACATGGTTGGGTACGCTGGAAAGACCTCCTGCATGGGGTGTGGAGAGGCCCCAGCCCAGTACTTAGTTGGGTGAGAGGGGCAGTCTGTATCTTCTCGCAGGAAGAAGGCAGCGAACCTGTCTGGGTCCTGGAATGCCTGATACATCCCTGCAAACCACCAGACCCTGACCCAGAGGAAACGTCAACCACAGAACAGGGGAACCAACAGGAGCCTCACAAGCCAGACCAAGCAAGTACACCCACAACTCCCATTAACTATGGCACCTTGGCCAACTCCCCTGGTTAGTAGCCTCCTTTTCCCCTCCTTCTTGCATCTCGTACGGTCCTTGCAGCCAATGACTTTTCTAAATTGCTCCACCGCAACCTGTTATGTGTTACAATGTTGGGATAACAGTGCACTTTCAGCTGTTGTTATGCAGGTACTCCAGTTCGCACCGGTTCCAGTTATGGCGGACTCAGACGAGTTTCCTGTGATCCAGCTCGGGCCAACTCTCCAATTGGCTTTCATAAAGGAATGGGCAGGAATGGGGGCTCTGGCTACCATGACTACACTTGCCGCATTCAGCAATCCACTTCTGCTCTGTCGGATTCGCAGACAAAGGAATAGGGACAAAGTATCAAACAAGCATTGCTGATCATGGAATCTGGTCAAAGCCCGGCAGCATGGCTCGCCATGCTGTGACGCAGGTGTGGAGCAGAGCATCGCAGGGGGTGTCGTCCTTGGCCAGGAGACACCCCGGTCCCCATGTCGGTGAGCATGCGGGTTGGGCTCATAAAACAATACTCCCACCCCCTCCAAAAGAGCACCAATGAGTAGTGAGGTACTGTCATGACTGCAGTGTGACACCTCACGAGGGGCACCGACCTCTGGAGACCCTGCATCAGTTATAAAGAAAGGGGGAGATGTTGGGTGCAGGCGCTCAACATACCATACCCCACCTGGGACTAAGGACCACGCCAGCTTCCGCAATGCACTACGTCCCTCTTTAAATTAGCCAACCCGTGCGCACTTCGTGCTCACTCCATACTCTGTGGCAACTCCTGATTGGCCACAGCTGGATATAGTGGCCAGAGCCTGTGTCCCATTCCTGCCCTGCTTCCTCGTGGCAGCCTGTGATTGGTCACGGCCAAATATATAAACCAGAGCCCGCGTGAATAAAGCAGCAGTTAACTGTCGTCCACAAGAGCGTCTCCTGTCTCCTGTTTCATTGGGGCTGCGCCGGTCAATGATCATATGGGATAGTCAGAAAATGGCAGCTTAATAGGGGGCTGGATGCAGAGCCTTTGCAGGAAGGCAGCTCAGGTGCTAGAATTTGACAGCATGGAGAGGGGCCAGATGATTGGAGGATGATTTTTATTAAGCCAGGAGGAAACCAAAGGAAAAAACAAAAGTAGGAAGAGAAAGGAAAAGTGTGGGTGGAGGGCTGTAGCCTGACATGCTCACTGAGACCTGTTCCGTGCTGTGCTGGGCATGCCCTGGAGTCTGATGACCCAAAGTCGCAATGAAGCCACAGTTGCCGATAACAGGAGTCTATGAATCCCAGACCCTTGACTGGAAGACGTGGCACAGTCTAAAGTGGAGCCAAGGGGAAGAGCTTTATTGGCTCTTGGTGAGTACTGGAAATTGGGTCCCGGGATCCTGCGCCAGAGGAGGCCATGGGGAGGACCATGCACCTCGGCGCCAAAGCTGGGCACCACGTGGTGCAGTTTTTTGAAGACTTGAGGAGCTGATCTAGATGTGGAAAAACCATAGAAAGCTAGAATCTATGTCTGTGGAGGAAGGAAAAATGCAATTGGAGGGATGGAGCCCTGTGCGCTCACTGAGACTGGTCAGTGCTGTACTGGGAGTGCTGTGGAGTCAGGTGATTCAAGGTTGAGCTGAAGCTATGGCCACTGATAACAGGAATTGTTGAGTCCTGAGCCCTTGGCGGGAGGACATGGCATGGTGTGAAGTGAAGAGAAGTTGTGTCGATTCCCAGTGAGTGTTGGGGATTGAGTCCCGTGGCTTCTGTCACTGGCTGGAGGACATCTTAGAGTTGGGCAGAGCCCAGCACAGTGGCATCAGTTGGCATCCCTGAGTGTAGAGAGGATAGGTGGGCTCTGCTGGGGCTGAGCTACACCTCTGGTTGGGACCCAATAGCCAAGAACAAAAAGGTCATGACTCTGTGACATCCACAATGTATAACATAAGTCCCTGAAGGCAATTGTGGGTCAATTTCTCAGAGGCTAGAGGCTAGCCTGCAATGTCCTTGCATCCTTGTCTGTACCTCAAATTGGGGAGGGCAGCAAAACCCCAGTCAGAAAGCTTTTGAAAGACCCTAAGCAATACGGACAGGGCCAGAGACCCCCAGGACACACCTGTCTGAAAGAAACCAGAAACATGACACGAGATAGAAATAAAAATACTTTCCAGCCACTGACCCTTGGAAAATAAGCCCAGGAGAGGTAAATACAGAAGAGAACCAGTGCAGTAATCATGCAATATTAGACACAGCATCAGAGAACATAAAGAAATATCTTTGTGGCCTCATAGATGAATTTAAAACTGTACTTCTGATCCAAGTGAGAAAATATATAAAAAGACTAATTAAAGAAATGATAAGCCCTTCCCAAGAGAACACAGATGGAAGAATGGAGGAACTCAGAAAAGGAAGAGAAACTTTTGATGAAGAATATAAACAAAATCTAGAATACATGAAACAGATCCAAAGAGATTGCCAGGAAACTAAAAACTCCATTGAAAGCTGGCAAAATGCCTTGACAGAAACTAAAGTTAGCCTTTTGAAACTTGAAGAGAGATTTATGATGTGTGATCATGAAACAAAAGATCTCTTAAAAATAACAAGGAACCAGAAAGGAAGAAACAATTCAAAGGCTGGAAGATGACAAAAGGATTTATAACTTAAGAAAAAAATGTAAGTGAAGAAGCAGGAGTAACCACAAATGAACTACAAAGAGTATTCACAGATACAATTAAGGAAAATTTCCCAAGCATAGGAAAAAGAAATGATATCCAGATAAATGAGGCATACAGAACTTCAGCCACCTATAACAAAACAGATCTACACCCAGACATATAATAATCAAGATACCAGAAATCTGCCACAAGAACAGAATATTAAAAGCAGCCAGAGAAAAGAAGCAGATCATCTACAAAGGACAAATCATCAAAATAATGACAGACTTTTCAGCACAAACTCTCAAATTGAGAAGAACCTAGCAGGGAATAGTCCAAGCCCTGAAAGAAATGTATCTGGCAAAACTCTCTCTCAAAATTAATGGAGAAACAAGATATTTCCAAGACAAGGAAGAACTGTGGGAGTTCATGACCACCAATCCAACCCTACAAAAAATACTGAAGGACACTCCAGAGAGAGAGGAAAAAATACCAAGATTCCAGCAACAGTGGCAGAGAGGCCTCATTGAACAGGGCAGACAGTGGAATGAAGGAGAAAAGTGGACAAATAATAGCAGAAGAATAGAATAGCAGAGATGAGTCTGAGACAGTAAGCTATAATTTTTAATATAGATAGCCTTGATACACCAACAAAAAGAAACACAGGCAGAGTAGATTAGGAGGCAGGGTCCATCGAGAGGGTCTGAATAGGAAATACATTCAACCTGAAAGAGGGTTAATGAACTGAAAGTCAAAGAAGGGAAAACAATGCTATATGTGACAGGAAACCAGAGGGACAACTCATCCAACAGCCGCAGATAGGTTAGAAAGTTATGACACTTTTGTAGAACTACACAGAAGGAAGGAAAACATTTGTGGCTTTAGTAAGTAAAGGAGTACAGCTCAAGATCAAGCTCAGGGGTAAAAGGTTCAGCAACACTCAGATAGATAACAAGTTGACCTCCTAGTCTAAGAACTATAGGAGCTAGTGGGACCCAAAATATGCAAAGCATCCTGAGAAGGGGAAAGGTGAGGAACTGCCTAAAAAAATAAAGGCAGAGGACATTGTTATAAGTCTATCAGAATTTAAAAGCCACAGTAGTCTTATCACTCTGTTTAGTTTGATTATATTTTGTTCCGGTCTGTCTACTCATGTGAGATTTGAGGGCACAGACAACTAACCCAAAAATAACAGGCTATACCATGGTAGCTATCCTTAATTTCCTATTAACTTAAACTGAAATCCTATGTTACTTACATTGCCTTACTATGACTGATCTTTTTTTAAAAATTTTATTTAAGAAGAAAAAAAGCAGAGGAAGGGTACAAGTTATACAGATTTACAGAAAAAAATAAACAGTAGGAAATCACTAGTTAATGGATTACATATTGTCATCCCAGAAATAATTGTTCAAGTCACAAAATTAAAGCTTGTAAAGTGGACATTCCAACAATGATACTGCAAACAGTTCCATTCAATGATCCAATAAAACTCTGTGATATCCTTTTCTACCTTATACACTCAAATATACATGCAGTTATATAGTTTAGAGCACTTTCTTTTCCTCTCTTTTGTACAATGACTATTACACATTTTGGGTTTCATTGCTCCCACGGTTCTTATTACTTTTTTGGAAGAGAGTAAAACCAAATGTGACATAACAGAACAGAATCGGTCAAATCAAAAGGGTGGATATAATAGATAATATAAAAACATAATACAAGGTAATCAACAATGGTTACCATAATGCCTCGTGCTACCTCTAATAGAATTGCCTATATCATTAGTTATAATAAAATTGAACAAAACAGTAAAGAACAAAACCGACAAAACCAAAACATTGGAGACATTGTAGGTTTTCAAAAGTAGATAAAAGTCAATGAGAATGGGCGTTATAATGAATCTCATTATCTTCACAACTGATGCCTAAACTTTTGAACCTGATACTATCCAGCAAAACAGAATAGGGGATCATCAGTCAAAAACAAGATGGTGAGAGTAATACAGGGCTTTAAATCGAGATAATGGAAAGTCAAAGTGGGTTACTATAATATATCCTGCTATTTTTATTTATTTTTCCCTTAATTAAAAGGATAAAAGTAAAAAAGTAAATAATGGAGTGGAGATTGAGATAAAAGAGGGCATAACAGCAAAACAGCGCAGATCAAAACATAACCATTTAAGCAGAATAGCATTTCACCACCAGATAATACTGACATAAAAGTAGTTACCATATTGTCTCTTTCCTTGAAATCCTTGAGTACAACTTCGTATACTGTAGCATTAAATATATCAAAACAATGTAAAACCGTTTAAGAGAATGACAGCATTACAGAGTATTTAGAATCGACTAACAGAAAATGAACAATGGTTTCTGTATAATCTCCTTGTCTTTAAAAGGTTTTTGCTTATACTATCGTACATAATAAAATCCAATAAGATACAACCTATTTAGACCAATGGAGACAGAAGAACAAAAGCTTGATGAGACTTCAAAACAAGATGATACTAAATCAGTATTACCTATTAAGATGTCATTTTCTCCAAAATAGCTGTTCCTATCATCCAATCTTCTCTGCCTCATTTCTGTTGAGCTCTTTTTCTGTCATTAGTTGTCAGTTTGTCTTCTTCATTTTGTTCTCTGCTCCATTCATTTTGGCCTCCCTGCCACTATTTCTGGATTCTTTGTATTTTTCTTTTTTTAGAATATCCTGCAATACTCTCTGTAGAGTTGAATTGGTGGTTGCAAATTCCCCCAGTTCCTCTTTATCCTGGAAGCACCTTGTTTTTCCATCAATTTCCAGGGACAGTTGTGCAGGATATCTCAATCTTGGCTGGAGATTATTGTCTTTCAAAGCTTGAATTATTTCCCCCCATGCTCTTCATGATTTGATGGTTTGTGCAGAGAAATCTGCTGTAACTCTGATGGGTGTTCCCTTGTAAGTGATCTGTTTCTTGTCTCTGACAGCTTTTAATATTCTGTTCTTGTATTGGATTTCTGGAATTTTTATTATTATATGCCTGGGTGTTGGTCTGTTTGGGTTGTAGGTAGCTGGGGTCCTGTATGCCTCATACATCTGAGTATCTTTACCTTTTGCTAAATTAGGAAAATTCTCCTGGATTATTTCTGTGAATAGCTTTTGTAGTTCATTTGTTTGTGTCCCTACTTCTTCTTTTATGTTCTTAATCCTTAAGTTATGGATCCTCTTATCATCTTCTTGTCTTTGTATTATTGCTGTTTGTTTCTTTGTTATTTTTAAGAAGTTTTTCATTTCATTCTCCCATATTACAAATCTGCCCTCCAGTTCAGATAGTCTGTCCTTAGTTTCTTTCAAGCTGTTATGCCAGTTTTTGATAGACTTCTTAGTTTCTTGATAGTCCCTTTGAACCTGCTTCATGTATTCTATGCTTTCTGTATTTTCTCCATCAAACAATTCTCCCCTCTTTTTCTGTTCTTCCACTCCACCATCTGTTTTTTCTTGGGTGGTGCTTAGCATTTCTCTAACTATTCTGCATACTTCTAGCTTCAGGTCATTGATAACTTCATTCCTGAACCGATGTATGAGGCTCTCTATATGACGCTTTATGTCTATTGGTGCGGTGTCCGCTATTACCTGTTTCTCAGAATTGGGGGCCGAGGAGCCTTTCTTGTTGCTGCCTCTTCCCATATTCTCTGTTCCTTATATATGCAAGCTTATATAAGAAGCCCAGCTTCTCTCCCTGTCAGCCACAGCCTGATCGAATTAAGCCGGTTAGGTGTTCTCGCCCGCCGCAGCACACCACGAAGTTCCAGACCAGGCAGCCTATGTGGGGCCTGCCCCTCCCGGCCACTGTCAGGCTCTGGGATCTGGGTTGGGCCATCCCACTGGGTCCACCAGCAGTGCCACGCAAGGCAGGCACTTTTCACCAGTCCCGCCTGAGAGCGGGATGTGTGGCTGAAGTTGCCACTGCGCCCTGCTCACACAGGACCTGCCCGGGCCCAGAATGTCCTCCACTGGAGTCAAACTGTGGTAGAGTGTCAGTTTCTCTCACTCACCTCACCACAAGTCAGTGCACGCCTCCCTGCCCATCCTGTTTTTGACTCCATTCGCAGATTGCCGTTCTCAGAACTTTTGCACGTCTCTCTCCTTGCTGAGCCGATGTACAGGCAGTTGCCACGTGGCAGGAAACCCAAATCGCGGCTTCTAATGGCGCAGGCTCCAGCCTCCACCCTGAGGCTTTTCTGTTCCTGTTTTAGCACCAGGACTACATTCCAAGTTGGTTTCTCTCAGCCCAGTTCATTCCTGAGTCAGCAGAGCGTATCTCCACCTGCTTATGTCTCCTTACTCCGCACCCTTCCTGACTTCTGAGCCGAGCCTTTCAGAGGGCCTCTGTAGTAGCTGTTATCTGTCTGCCACGTTCTCCCGGACTCTATGACTGATCTTGTTTGAAGCTGGTTTGTTAGACTGCTATTTTGCCTTGACTGATTTTATTCAAATTTTGTATGTTTGATAGTATCAAGTCTAAGAGTAGAGACAACTACTCTGAAGATGACAAGATGTAAAAGATATCCATTCCAGTTTTGATATTAACTACTTTCAAGTCCTACAATGTCTCCAAAGATGTGTTTTTATAAAAATAGCTGTGTAATGCTATGCTTAACTGTATAATGCCTGATGATGTGGGCAATTCTATTTAAAATAACAGAGAAGGCATAGTAACTACTGTAGATTACCTAATATTGTGGTCATATATGTTTGTTTCATTTCATGTTTTTCTAGAAATTTGTTTTGTTGTCTTGTTTTGATCTGTTTTTCCCTAAAATACAGAAAGGATAGATATACATGTAGAGATTCACACATGGGAAGAATTTCTAAACTGTTTACGGGAACAGATTATATAATACATGATATAATGAACAGATACTCTGAAGAAGAGACACTAAGAAACCCAATGCTCATTCTGTAGCATTATGATAGCAATACTATTATTCACTGTTCAAAGTGATATTAGTCTAGTCTCTTATGTTCAATTTCAGCATACGTAAAGATAAAGACAGCTACTTCAAAGAGAATGAGAGACATTATGGTAGTCATTATTGACTTCCCCAAAATTAGATCTTGAAGACCTAAAAAGCCTTCATCATCCTGTAATGATTTGGTTATTTCTATAATGTTCAGTATATATTCAATGCATGTGAATATGGGGGCAACTATTTGGAAGAAAACTAGAGACAATAAGATAGACAGTGAAGATCTCCAGTGGACTTGCTTTGAAATCTGTGTTTCTTTAAATTGTTTCCATATGAACTGTTTTCTTCTGTTTTGACATGTTTAATCTTACCCTCTTTAAGATAAAAAACAAGTGTGTAGGACTGGTAACCATATTACTAAGTTTTTGTTGGATCATTGAGCAGAACTATTTGCAGTGTCATTATTTGAATATCACTTTGTATGCTTTAATTTTGTAACTTGAACAACTATTTCTAAGATGACAATGTGTAACTTATCAACTAGTGATTTCTTACTGTTTATTTTTCTGAAATTCTGTATTATTTCTAGACTTTTTTCTATTTTTTTCTCTTTAAATTAAAAAATGATCATGTAATTCGTATTTTGGTTCTATTGATATGGTGGATTACATTTATTGATTTGCATATGTTGAACCATCCCTGCATGCCTGGGGTGAATCCCAGTTGGTTGTGGTGTATAATCTTCTTGATTTGCTGCATTTTGTTTGCCAGTATTTTATTGAGAATTTTTGCATCTATGTTCATTAAGAAGCTTGGCCTGTAGTTCTCTTTTTGGGGGTCTTTCTCTGGTCTTGGTATTAGAGTAATATATGCTTCCAGGAATGAGGTAGGGAGGATTTCTTTCCTTTCAATTTCATTGAAGAATTTGAGGATGGTAGGCATTAAGTCTTCTTTGAATTTCTTGTAGAATTCCACAGTGAGTCTGTCTGGACTTGGGCTTTTCCTTGTTGGTAAGGATTTAATTACATTTTCAATTTCACCAATTGAAATTGGGTTATTCGGGTTGGGGATTTAGCTCAGCGGCATAAGATTCTGCCTTGCAAGCAGGCAGTCATGAGTTCGATCCCTGGTACTGATAAAAAAAAAATGAAAAAGACAAAAAAAATAACCCCCCAAGAAATTGGGTTATTCATCAGTTTAAGATCTTCTTGACCCAGCTTTGGTAATTCATGTGTTTCTAGGAATCTGTCAATTTCTTCTGTGTTATCAAGTCTATGAAAGTAGAGGTTTTTGAAATAGATATTGATAACCTTCTGTATTTACAAAGGATCTGTAGTGATTTTGCCTTTTTCATTCCTTATTGAATGGATTTGAGTTTTTTCTTTACTTTTTTAATTAAGTTGCTAGAAGCTTATCAATTTTTATTTATTCTTTCAAAGAACCACTTCTTTGATTCATTGATTTTGTATTGTTTTCTTAGTCTCTATTGTATTGATTGCTGCTCTGATATTTAGAATTTCCTCCCTTCATTTGGCTTTTGGGTTTGACTTACTCTTCTTTTTCTATATGTTTGAGGTATAGCATCAGGTTGTTTATTTGTCTTTGTTCTGTTTTCCTGATGTAGGAATTCACTGCAATAGATATTCCTCTTAGGACTGCTTTAATTGCATTCCACAGGTTCTGGCACATTGTATTTGTGTTTGCTTGTAGATATTGTTTAATTTGTTCTTTAATTTCCTCTGTGACCCACTGATTGCTCAGTAGTGTATTATTCAATTTCCATGTGTTTGTGGGTTTTTGTGGTTTCTTCTGTCATTAAGTTTCATAGCACTATGATCTAAGAATATGCATAGGATAATTTCAATTCTTTTGCATTTACTTAAGCATGTTCTGTGGGCTGATATATGGTCTATTTTAGAGATTGTCCCGTGTGCTGATGAGAAGAATGTATATTCTTTTGTCGTTGTATGGAACACTCTGTATATGTCCATCAAGTCCATTTGCTCACAGGTGATTCAGTTCTGTTATTTTTTCACTGATTTTCTCTGTGATTGATCTGTCTCTTTGTGTCAATGGGTGTTAAAGTCTCCTGGTATAATTATGTTATTATTTGATTTTTCATTTCTGTTCATATTTGTTTTGCATAACTGGATGCTTTGGAAGTTGGTGCATATGTATTTAAGATTGTTATGTCTTCCTTTTGAAGTTTTCCCCTAACTAGTATGTAGTGACTTTCTTTATCTCTTCAGATCATTCTTGGTTTGAAGTTCACATTGTCTGTAAACGTAATAGCTATGCTTGCCTTTTTTGTGGGGGGGAGGTTCCTATTGCATGAAGTATTGTTTTCCATCCTTTGACTTTCTGTCTGTGGGTTTCTTTATGGGTTAGATGGGTTTCTTGTAGACAGCATATAATTGGATGTTGCTTCTTGATCCATTGTGTCAGTGTGTTTCTTTTAATTGGTGAATTGAGACTATTTGCATTAATGGTTATAATTGTTATATATTGGCTTATTTTTGACATGTTATCTTTCTGCTGTTGTATCTTTACCTTTCTATTCTGTTTGTGTGCCTTGCTTAGTGGTATTTTCTTTCTTTTTTAAAAAAATTTTTATTTAAAGAAAGATTAAACAAAACAGAAAATAGGTAGAAATAATACATATGTTCAGAGAAAAAAAACAGTAAGAAATCACTAGTTGATGTTGTCATTTTACAAATAGTTGTTCAGGTACAAAAATGGAACATGTAAAGTGGGAATTCAAACAGAGAGACTGCAAAAATTTCTAATCAACTGTCCAACAAAAACTTAGTAACATGGTTGTCAATCCTATACATTTAAACATACATGCAGTTATCCATATCTTCATTTATGTTTAGATTAAACAAACTAAAGCAGGTTAAAATTATTCTGAACAAAGAATAATAGTATTGCTGGATTTCACATCATGACACTCCATGATCAGCACTGGGTACTGTAGTGTCTTCTTTTTAAAACTGAATTTAAAGAAAGACTAAAAAAACAGAAAATGGGTAGAAATAATACATAATTTCAAAGAAAAAAAACAGTAAGAAATCACTAGTTGATGATTACAGATTGTCTTCTTACAAATAGTTATTCAAGATACTGAAGTGGAGCATATAAAGTGGGGATACAAACAGTGAGATTGCAACCAGCTCGGTTCAACTATCCAACAAAAACTTAGAAATATGGTTATCAATCCTATACACTTAATCATATATGCAGTTACCTATATCTTCAATTATGTTGACTTTGAATAAACCCAAGCAGGTTAATATCACTCTGAACAAAGAATAACACTATTGCTGGGCTTCACATTGTGACACTCCAGGATCATCACTAGCTATTTTAGTGTCTCCTTTTCCTCAAAGTATCTGTTCATTTCATCAATTGTCATAAGATCAGTTCTCATAAGATCAGTTCTCAGTTCTGTTTATAGATTCTACACATGCATGAGTCTTAACATGTATTTTTTTTAATTTTGAAAGTAGTAAAAATGCAACAGCAAAAGACAGAACAAAGCCAATTGAGACAATGCAGTGAAATTGGTACAGGATTTCACAGGAGGATACTGGGATAGTAGTAATAAGTACTATTGTATATCTCTTTAACTTAACAATAGCTGTCCAGTCAATTACATGTTGTAAAATCAAACCAAAAATAGAACATTGTAAAACCATTTGGGAATACTGAATAGAGCAAAAGAAACATAACCAAACAGTGAAAACAACCTATGCCTTCAAACAGAAGATAGAAGGAAATCCCCCATATTTGCTTTACTGCATATGGTCATCCTCCCAAGAGATGTTGAAACATCTATCCCCAGTAGCTAAGGGGGGGAGGGGCAGGTGGGAAAAGGGTTCTTGATTTTCAGCTCACGTGGCAGTAGGCTCACAGGTAATGGTTCTTCTCCAGGCCCAAGCTGCAGGTACTTACCAAGAGGGCAGATGAATAAGATGCCTGAGTCCCTCCATGGCCGGATCTCTGGAGCTCTGTTCTCCTCCTGGCCCACGTTGCAGATGCTTAGCAAGAGGGTGGGTGAATAAGCTGCCTGAGTCCCTCCATGGCCAGATCTCTGGAGCTCTGTTCTCCTCCTGGCCTGCATTGCAGACGCGAATAAGCTGCCTGAGTCCCTCCACAGCCGGATCTCTGGAGCTCTGTTCTCCTCCTGGCCAGTGTTGCAGACGTTTACCAAGAAGGCGGGTGAATAAGCTGCCTGAGTCCCTCCATGGCTGGATCTCTGGAGCTCTGTTCCACAGTATTTTCCTATGTGTGTCTAGAATGAGTTTTAGTATTCTTTGCAGGGTTGGTTTGGTGGTCATGAAGTTCTTCAGCTGTTCTTTGTTATGAAAGTATCTAATTTCTCCATCCATTTTCAAAGATGGTTTTTCAGGGTACATCAGTCTGGGTTGGAAGTCGTTTTCCTTTAGGATCTGAAATACTTTGTTCCATGCTCTTCTTGACTTCATTGTTTTTGCTGAGAATTCTACTGTGATTCTGATAGGCTTTCCTTTATAGGTGATCTGTCTCTTCTAACAGCTTTTAATATTGTGTTCTTATGTTGAATTTCTAGGATGATGATTATTCTATATCTGGGTGTAGTTTTATTTTGGTTATGACTATTTGGTGTTCTATATGCTTCACTGATCCATATGTCAGTTTCCATTCTCATGTTTGGAATATTTTCAGCTATTACTTCTGTAAATAGCCTCTTGATATCATTTGTGTTGTCCCCTTCTTTTTCATTTATCCCTATCAATCTTATGTTGTTTTTCTTTGCATCATCTTGCAGGTGTTGAAGTATTATTTCCCGGTTCCTTGTTATTTTTAAAAGATCTTCTCTTTCATATTCACTAGCTGCAATCTTGTCTTTGAGGCCTGGAATTCTATCTTCACTTGTGTTGAGGTCATTTTGCCAACTTTCAATGGAATTTTTGATTCCTGTATATCTCTTTGAATCTGTTTCATGCATTCTGTTTGTTTCTTATATTGTTCATTCAGGGTTTCTATCTTTTCGCACTACTCTAATTTTTAAAGTATGGCTTCTTTAGATGTGTTCAGCATTTCTTTTGTTACATTTTTCATTTCTTCTTTTATTTGGGAGATAATTGATTTGAGTTCTTTTATGGCTTCCTGTAGCTGTTTCTTTATTTCAGTTTTTATCATTACAGGTGTATGGCTTATATTTTCTTCTATGTATATGGCTTGTAAGCTTGCTTGGAATCGGCTGGAGGTTTGAGACTGCATTTTGGTCTTTAATTTTGTTATTTTCCTATGTTTCTGGGTGTAAAGTGATGTTCCAAAACTTCCCCCTAGTGTGTTGGAAACCTCCCGTGCATCCTCCAGTGGTTCAGGATGCTACATGTGGTCTTAACCACTGGGCGAAATCGTCCAAGTCTTTCCTGGAATGTAAACACACTAGAAATCACCTCGCATGCCCTCAGCTCCTGGGACTGAATGGAGGTCTCTGGGCATGGCTCAGTAAGACCCATGAAGACCTCCTATGTGACCTCTGTTGGTCCAGGATGCTGGGCTGCTTCTTACCCACTAGTAGGGATGTTCCAACACTTCCTCTGCATGCTGGAAATCACCTGTATGCCTTCAGCTCCTGGGATTGAATGGAGGTCACTGGGCATGGTCCAGCCAGGCCCACAGGACCTCCTGTACATCCTCCGGTGATTCAGGACACTGGGAGAGATCCTAACTGCTGGGAGTGATGGTCCAGAGCTCTCCCTGAGTGCCAGGATCCTGGAAATCCCCCTGCATGGCCTTAGCTCCCTGGACTCTTATTTGTATCTTCTTCTTGAGAGGTGTTCTCAAGACCATATGGGCCCATCTGCTCTTCTGCCACATTTAGATTCTGATGGCTTCTTGGTTCCATACCAGGATCCATTTCTGTTTCTGTGCAAATTAGGGAAAGGTTGCTGGATTTTTCTCACATCACTGTGCTTTAGACACTTTTCTTCTAAAGGTCTTTCTTCAGAACATTTAGGTTTCTCCTTAGTGCTTTGGTACCATTGTAGTGTTCTGCATCCTGAGAGCTGTTCCTGGTCACAGCTATCAGTCTTACCATCAGTCTGGGACATAGTTTTGAGTTTATGTTAGTTATTTTGCACATTAAATTCCCTAATGGTTCCACCAGATTTTGTGGTGAGCCATAACCAGCTATGTAGGGCTATGTCTAGTACTGGTGGTATGTCAATTCCAGACAGATATATAGCTCCACTGAGTTGCCCAGGCTGGCTTCCAACTTGTCATCCTCCTCCCTCAGCCTATCAGAGTGTGGAATCTCCCAGATGTTTGATTCTTTAGTGTGCTTCATTCCACAGCCCTGCCACACAACACAGTGTGCACTGCAGCCACAATATCAAAGCTTTTACCTTTTCCAGTTTGGCCAGGGTCAGTCCTATTGCATTGGGGTCATGAGGACTCCTTGTAGAAAACACTCCAATTCTTTCACCTTTCAGCCTAGGGAGATGCACTTTTGCCTTATAGTCCTTATTGTTCAAATGACCTTTTTTTTTCTTTCAAAAAACAAAATCCAAACATGAGAAAACTTTTCTAAGCCTGTCAAGGAATGTTCAGGACTATAAGAGATGCTCTTTCTAATACTCAAACAGGCTCACAAATTACTACAAATGAATGGCTGCTGTAGAATTACATTCTTGGCTGAGAAACAGGATTCCAAGTTAAAAGATTCCTTGTCTCCAAAGTTGGCTTCACATACCTGCCTTTTTATTGTGTTTTATGTTTTGCTAGCATTTGCTTTTGGACATGGAAATATTACATGATCCTCAAGGAATTCCCCAAGATTTCAAATATAGGCCTCCTCACTCCAGTTGTGTAGAACAACCACGCCTTCCAGTGTTAGTCCATATCAATACCTCCAGGTAGAATGACATTTCTAGTCTTTGTATATTGGTTTACATTTTTTTTAAAAAAGGAGTTGCTTTGCTGGTAGGCTCAACTTCGGATTCACTGAACCTGTTATTATATCTCATGGCAGTAGAACACACCCTTTGAGAAAAGCACACTTCTGATGAACCCTTATGAGTTCTGTTCATCTCACCTCTAGACATGGCTGCAAAACCTGTTCTTCACTGACCTCAAACAGCTTTAATAGACAGAACCTGAAGCATCTCCTTTGGCTGTTTCTCTTCATCATGCTTAATTTTTGCTCTGGGACTTCTCTTTCTTTACAGAGAAAGAAGTCATGAAGAGTCTCCTCTGCACTCATACATGTTAGGTTTTTTTTTAAAAATTTTATTTAAAAGGAGAAAGAGAAAAAACAAAACAAAATAAAGCAGTGTAAGGGTACAAGTAATACGGAACTACAAAAAAAAGAGTAAGAAATCACTGGTTAATAGATTACATATTATCATCTTAGACATAGTTGCTCAAATCACAGTATCAAAGCATAAAGTGGACACTCAAGCAGTGAGACTGCAAACAGTTGTGTTCAATAATCCAACCAAAAACATTAATATGGTCAGCTATTTAACACCCTAAACACACTTGCTGTTGTATCCTTTAGAGCACTTTTTTCCCCTCTCTTTTTTACAACAAAATTTACACATTTTGAGTTTTATTACTCCTTAGTTCTTATTACTTTTTTTGGGGGGGGAGAGAATAAAGTCAAATATGGCAAAACAAAGCTGTCAGTCAAACCAAGGATAGACATAGCACACGATGTAAAACAGAGTACAAGGTTATCAACAATGGTTATCAACAATGTCTCTTGTTTCCTTAAAAAGAATTGTCTATCTCATTATATATTACAAAGTTGAACAAAACAGTAGAGAACAAGACCAATAAAACTTAAGCATTGTAAACATTACAGGACTTCCAAAGGAGACAATAGTCAAACCAGAATGGGCATCTTAGTGAATCTTATTGCCTTCAAAGTAGTTGCCTATACCCTCAAACTTGATACTATCATACAGAATGGAACAGAGTCTAATCAGTCAAAACAAGATAGTGGGAGTATTACAAGACTTCAAAACAAGTTAATAGGAAATCAAAAAAGTTACTATTATATACCCTGCTAATTTTTTTAATTTTTCCCCGTAATTAAAAAAAACCATAAAAAATAACTAAATAATTTTTTAATGAATAAGGGAGAGATTGAGATAAAACAGGACATAACAATGTAACAATACAGGTCAAAGCATGACTGTTTCAGCAAACTAATGGTTCACCACCAAATAAACCGTCTTAATAGTAGTTACCATAGTGTCTGTCTTTTTCCTTGAAATATTTGGATAAAACTTCATATACTATAGCTTCAAGTATTTCCATATCAAGAAGCCCAGAATAAAGTCTTTCCAATTAATAAGGGAAAACTTTATAAGGCTTCAAGGCCACCTAATGGGGAATCATGATTACCACATATTTTTATATATTTGAATCATTACTTACATTAGGGAAACTATTCGGTATTCATACATGTAAGATTGATTTATTTCACTTATGAGTATGGTCTCAAGATGCGCCCATTTATTGATAAATATCTCAGTGCGATCCTTCTTTATAGCTGAATAATACTCCATTGTGTAGAAATACCACAACTTTTTTATCCATTCCTCAGTTGATGGACACTTGGCTTGTTTCCAAGATCTGGAGATTACAAATTGTGCTGCTATAAACATAGGTGCACATATATCACTGTGGTATGATGCTTTCAGTTCTTCTGGGAATATGCCTAGAAGTGGAATAGCTGGAATAAAAGTGACTTCCAATCCCAGCTTTTTGAGAAATCTCCAGACTGACCTCCACAAAGGCTGCACCAGTCTACACTCCCACCAACAGTGTAGGAGAGTTCCTTTTTCCCCACAGTCTCTCCAACATTTGTTGTTGTTGGTTTTCTTGATCCTGGCCATTCTTTCAGGAGTGAGATGGTATCTCAGTGTGGTTTTAATTTGTATTTCTCTAATGACTAATGATGATGAACATTTTTTCATGTATTTATTTGCCATTTGTATTTCTTCATCTGAGAAGTGCGTATTCATCTCACATGCCCATTTTTGGATTAGATCTTTGAATTTTGGGGTCTGAGTTTTTTTTTAATTCTTTATATGTTTTAGACAAGAGTCCCTTGTCTGAGAGAGAGTTCACTAAAATCTTTTCCCAGTTTGTGGATTTTCTTTTCACTATGCTGGAGATTTCTTTTGACATGCAGAATCTTTTTTATAAGAAGTGGTCCCAGTTATTGATTCTGGGAAGTATTTCCTCTGTGGTTTGAGTCCTGTTCATGAATTCTCTACCTACTCCTATGTCTCCAAGGTTTCTACCCAATTTGTCTTCCAATGGATTTAGTGTTTCTGTTTTAATATTCAGATCTTTGACCCATTTAGATTTTAATTTAGTACATGGTGATAGACATGGGTCTAGCTTTAGTTGTCGGCAAATGGAGAGCCAGTTTTTCAAGCACCATTATTAAAGACATTGTCGTTCTTCCAATGAACCTGCTTGGCTCCTTTATCAAAGATAAGGCGGTTGAGTGTGTTTGTAGTTGTGGTTGTATCTTCTAATCTATTCCATTGATCTTCTTCTCTGTTTTGTTTCCAGTACCATGTTGATTTTATTACAGTTGCTTTGTAGTATAACTTCAAGTAAGGGATTGTGATGCCTCCTGCTTTGTCTTTGCTGCTTAGAACTGCCTTTGCGATTCTAGGTCTCTTCTGGTTCCAGATGAAATTGAGGAGTGATTTCTCTAGATCTATAAGGTATCTTGATGGTATTTCTATTGGGATTGCAGTGAATCTGTATAAGAGTTTTGGGAGAATGGCCATTTTCACAATGTTTGTTCTTCCTATCCATGAGCAAGGGATGTCTTTCCATTTTCTGAGATCATCTTCAATTTCCTTTTTCAGTGTAGTATAATTTTCACTGTATAAGTCTTTCACTTCTTTTGTAAGAGTAATTCCTAAATATTTCATTTTTTTGTTTGCTAATGTGAATCGTCAGTTTCTCTTATTTCCCTCTCTGTGATTTTGTTGTTTGTGTATAGGAATGCTATTGATTTCTGAGTATTGATTTTGTATCCAGCCACATTACTGAATTCATTTATTGTATCTAAGAGTCTTTCAATGGAGTTTAGGGGGTCTTCTATGTAGAGTATCATGTCATCTGCAAACAATGACAACTTAACTTCTTCTTTTCCTATCTTTACCCCTTTTATTTCTCTTTCTTGCCTAATTGCTCTGGTTAGTACTTCCAGTACTATATTAAATAGGAGTGGTGATAAAGGACATCCTTGTCTTGTGCCTGATTTTAAAGTAAAGGCATTCAATTTTTGGCCATTTCGTATGATGCTGGCTGTTGGTTTGTCATAAATGGCCTTTATTATATTGAAGTAAAGACCATCTATTCCAATTTTCTGTAAAGTTCTTATCATGAATAAATGTTGGACCTTATCAAAGGCTTTTTCTGCATCTGTAGAAATGATCATGTGATTCTTATTTTTGGCTTTATTGATATGGTGGATTACATTTATTGATTTATGTATGTTGAACCATCCTTGCATTCCTGGGATGAATCCCACTTGGTCATGGTGTATAATCTTCTTGATGATTTGCTGGATCCTATTTGCCAATATTTTATTGAGGATTTTTGCATTGTGTGCATTAGGGAGATCGGTCTATAGTTCTCTTTTTTAGTTGGGTCTTTCTCAGGTTTTGGTACTAGTGTAATATTTACTTCCAGGAATGACAAAGGAAGGATTGCTTCCCTTTCAATTTCATTGAATAGTTTGAGGAGTGTCAGCATTAGGTCTTCTTTGTATTTCTTGTAGAATTCTGCAGTGAATCCATCTGGGCCTGGGCTCTTCTTTGTGGGTAAGGACTTAATTACATTTTCAATTTAATTAACAGAGATTGGGTTATTCAACAGTTTTACATCCTCTTGATCTAGCTTTGGTACTTCATATGTTTCTAAGAATCTGTCTATTTCTTCTGTGTTATCAAACTTTTGAGAGTAGAGGTTTTCAAAATAGGTGTTGACGATCTTCTGTATTTCTATTGGGTCTGTAGTGATTTCACGTTTTGCATTTCTTATTGCATGAATTTGAGCTTTTTCTTTCCTTTTAAAAATAAGGTTGGCTAGAGGCTTGTCTATTTTATTTGTTGTCTCAAAGAACCAACTCTTTGATTCGTTGATTCTTTGGATTGTTTTCTTAGTCTCTATTGCATTGATTTCTGCTCTAGTTTTTATAATTTTCTCTCTTCTTTTGGCTTTGGGCTTGACTTGCTCTTCTTTTTCTAGCCGTTTGAGTTGTAGCATCAAGTTACTTATTTGTATTCGTTCTGTTTTCCTGATGTGAGAACTCAGTACAATAAATTTTCCTCTGAGGACGGCTTTCATTGCATCCCACATATTCTGGTAAGTTGTATCTGCATTTTCATTTTCTTTTGGGTACTGTTTAATTTCTTGTTTAATTTCTTCTGTCCCACTGATTACTCAAGAGTGTGTTATTCATTTTCCATGTGTTTGCAGGATTTTTGCAGTATCTTTTATCATTAATTTCTAATTTCAGAGCGCTATGATCCGATAACATGCAAGAGATGATATCAACTCTTTTGCATTTGTTTAAGTATGTTCTGTGAGCTAATATATGGTCTATTTTAGAGAATGATCCATGTATTGCTGAGAAGAATGTGTATTCTGATGTTGTTTGGTGGAACATTCTGTATATGTCTATCAAATCCATTTGTTCACAGCTGTGATTCAGTTCTGTTATTTCTTTGCTCATTTTCTGTCTGGTTGATCTGTCCCTTGGTGTCAATTGCGTATTAAGGTCTCCTGTTACAATTGTGTTACTGATAATTTGAGTTTTTATTTCTGTTAATAGTTGTTTTATATAACTGGGTTCTCTGGAGCTTGTTGCATATATATTTAAGATAGTTATCTCTTCCTCTTGGAGTTTTCCCCTTACAAGTATGTAGTGACCTTCTTTGTCCTTTATGGTCATTGTTGGTTTAAAGTTCACATTGTCTGCAAACAGAATGGCTCCTCCTGCCTTTTTTTGGATTCCTGCTGCATGAAGTATTGTTTTCCATCCTTTGACTTTCAGTATGTGAGTATCCTTCTGGGTTAGATGGGTTTCCTGTAAACAGCATATGGTTGTATTTTGTTTCTTGATCCATTCTGCCAGTCTATTTTTTTTGATTGGTGCATTGAGACCATTTACATTAATGGTTATTACTGTTAAATGCTGTTTTATTGTTGACAGGTTATCTCTCTGCTGTTGCATCTTTATCTTTCTGTTCTGTTTAATTATCTGCTTTGCTTAGTGCTTTTCTCCTTTGTGTATCTAAACTGTCTGTCAATAGTTTTTGTGGGTTTGATTGGTGTTCATGAAGTTCTTCAGCTGTTCTTTGTCATGGAAGTATCGCATTTCACCATCTATTTTGAATGATAGTTTTGCAGGATACATCATTCTAGGTTGGAAATTATTTTGCTTTAGGATCTGGAATACCTCACTTCATGCTCTTCTTGACTTTATTGTTTGTGCTGGGAAGTCTGCTGTGATTCTGATAGGTTTTCCTTTATAAGTGATCTGTCTTTTCTGTCTGACAGCTTTTAATAATCTATTCTTGTGTTGGATTTCTGGGATGGTGATTATTATATGTCTGGGTGTAGTTTTATTTTGGTTATGACTATTTGGAGTTCTATATGCTTCACTGATCCTTATGTTGGTTTTTGATCTCTTGCTTGGGAAATTTTCACCTATTACTTCTCTAAATATCCTCTTGACATCCTTTATGTTGTCTCCTTCTGTTTCCTTAATCCCTATCATTCTTATGTTATTTTTCTTTGCATCGTCTTGCTGTTGTTGAATTGTTGTTTCCTGATTCCTTGTTATTTTTAAAAGATCTTTTCTTTCCTGTTCACTAGCTGCAATCCTGTCTTCAAGGTCTGAAATTCTATCTTTACTTTCATTGAGGCAGTTTTTACAACTTTCAGTGGAGTTTTTTATTTCCTGTATATCTCTGTGCATTTCCATTATATATTCTGTTTGTTTCTTATATTGCTCATCTAGGGATTTTATCTTTTTGTTTAGTTCCTCCAATTTTTTATTTGTGTTTTCTTTAGATTTATTCAGAATCTCTTTCATTTCTTTTATCATTTCTTCTTTTACCTGTGAGATTATTTCGGGTTTGAATTTCTTTAAAGCTTCATGGAGTTGCTTGTTAATTTCAGTAGCTATTGTGTCAGATATTTGAGGTGAATGGCATAGATTTTCTTCTATATACATTGCTCCTAGTGTTTCTTGAGATGGGCTGGAGGTTTGAGGTTGTAATTTCATCTTTTGTTTTGTCATTTTGCTATATTTCTGTGTTTCGAGTGTTATTTGAAAGCTTCCTTAGGTTCTGTTGGAAATCCCCTTCTATGTTCACAGCTCCTGAGACTCTTCCACCCCGTTACCCCAAGTCACTGGGCCTGTAGAACCAATGGCCCTCTTCTACCTGTTTAGAACTCCGTAGTTCCAGATAAGCTGGGCTTTAGGGACACTGTGCACCCCCATGCTTGTTGGAAACTCCACAGTCCCCCAAGTGCAGCTGGGATGGGGAGGTGGATGTAGATGTCTCAAACCCATTTCTCCACTTCACTGCACCCTGAAGCCTGGAGGGTCCCTAACAGTCTGGCCTTTGGGCAGAGTGCGCTGAGCACTTACCACAGGCCGCGGGGCCTCTGGAACCTGCAATGCTCCCCTGCTTGCTGAGATATCCACAGTCCTCCAGACACATAGGGAGGCTGATGCAGGTGCCCCAGATCCACCCAGTCCTTCCTCTGCACACCAGTGGTGAGGTGCAGGAGTCCCAAATAGGCTGGGCTCCGTGGATCCCTTTCACCTGCCTACTTGTTGGAAGCTCCACAGTTCTCCAAGCATAGCCGGGATGGGGAGGCGGATGTAGATGCCTCAAACCCACTTATCCACTTCACTGCACCTGGAAGCCTCGAGGGTCCCGAACAGTCTCGGCTTTGGGCAGAATGCACTGAGCAGGTACTACAGGCCGCGGGGCCTCTGGAACCTGTGATGCTCCCCTGCTTGCTGAGATAGCCACAGTCCTCCAGACACACAGGGAGGTGGATGCAGGCCAAGTGTTCCTTTTTTTATTCCTGATTTTAGAGGGCAAGTTTTCTGTACCCCCACTCTATATTATGCGGATAGTAGGTTTATTATAAATTCCTTTTAATCAATTTGAGATGTTCCCTTTATAATTATTTTCATCAGTATATTTAGCATGATAAGATGTTAGATTTCATCAATTTTTTAAGCAGCTATTGAGCGGGTCACATAACTTTTGTCCTTGTTTGTTTATGTGATGCATTACATTTATTGATTTGCATTATGTTGAATCATCTTTGCTTCTCTGGCATGACGCATCTTGGTTATGATGAATGATCTTTTTGATGATTTGTTGCATCATTTGCCAGAATCTTGTTGAGGACTTTTGTATCTATATTCTTGAAGGAGATTGGTCTATTTTTCTCCATTTTGGTGAAGTCTTTGACTGATTTTAGAATCAAAACAATGATATCTTCCAGAAATAACATTGGGAATAATCTTTCCCTTTTAATTTCATTAAAAATCTTAGGGTGCAGTTGGGCATTGTTATGGTTTGGGTCAGGATGTCCCAAGGCCACATGTGGTCTTTGGATATGGGCTTTTTGGAGGTGGCTAAATGTGATTTTTTATTCATTCAAAGTCTAATGCTGGGGTTAAGGATGTGAATCCTACAGTGCCCTACACTGCAGGTGGCCTGCATCCAATATAAAGGCCTGAAAGAGCCTTGCTCTCTCTTGTCTCTTCTTGATTTTGTTATATCAGCTACCAGGAAGGACTTCCCCCTGCCAAGACACCCTGCCTTGCAGTCAGCCTAGTATGGACTGAAACATCTACCAGCTCTGAGCTAAATAAACCTTTCCTCCTTTAAACTTGGGTGTTGGTATTTTGTCTCAGCAAGGAGAAAAGTAAGTAAAAACAGTAGTGGTGGTGCATATCCATAATCACCGCACTCTGGAGGATGAAGCAGGATGACCACCACAAATATGAGGCAAGACTGGGCTGCATAGTAAATTGAAGGCCAACCTGAACTGCACAGTGAGATCCTGTCTCAAAAAGAAAATCTCAGGGGGAATACTGGTGTTAGAACTTCTCTAATGTTTGATCCTGTCTGGATGGACCTGGACATTTGTTAGTTTGTTGGGGTTTTTTGGTTTGTTTGTTTGTTCGTTTTACTATAGCTTCAATTTAATTACCTGTTATTGTACTACTCAGGGTTTTAAATCCTTCTTGGTTCAGTTTTGTCAATTGATCTGTATCTAGAAATGCATTTGTTTCTTCTGAATTGTTGAATTTATTGGTCATCAGGCTTGCAAAATAGTTTTTAATAATTCTTTTTACCTTGAAAGTATTTATTTGTAATAGCATTGCTTTGAACATTTTCTGTCATTTTGGGAGTTAGGTTGTTTGAGAGTTTGTCTATTTCTTTATTGTATTAAAGAGCTAATTATTAAATTCACTAATTCTTTGGGAGTTTTGTTGTTGTTTTAATTTCATTGATTTTTGCTTTGATCTTTATAATTTCCTTCCTTGTACTAGTTTTGGGTAAGGATTGTTCTTCTTTGGCTAGGACCTTGAGATGCATCATTAGGTTATTTATTTGGACTCGCTTTGTGATATAGGCATTCACAGTCACAAACTTCCCTCTTAAGATGACTTTCATTGTGCCCCATAAGTTCTGGTGTCTTCTATTGGCATTGTCATTTAGTTCTAGAAATTGCATAATTTCTTCCTCAACTCTGTACTCATTGCTTATTTTAGTAAACAAAGTGTTGTTTAGTTTCCATGCACTTATATACTTTCTGTGTGTTTTGTCTTTGATTTCTTTCATTGTGCTATGATCTGATAATATGCATGGCATAATTTCAATTCTCTTACACTTAATTAAGCTTCCTTTATTGACTTCTGTGTGTTCTATTTTAGAGAAGGCTCCATGTGCTGTTGAAAAGATTGTGTACTTTTTTGTTGTTGGGTGGAGCACTCCTTAAATTCTCTTCAGTCCATTTGTTCAAGTGTTTTGTTGAACTTAGATATTTCTTTGTTGATTTTTCTTGTTTAGTTGGTCGTTCTATTGTAATAGTGGGGTATTGAGGTCCCCCATTATAATTATGTTTGTGTTTAGTGAGGGAAGGTTATAATTGATATGAGGATCTTTTTAGTTAAATTCGATTGCCAGTAAATCAAAAGTCACATAAGACTTCAGGATCTCTGGGGTCACCTTGCCATGATGAGTAGATCGAAAATGGTCAAAAGAGACACTTCAGTAGGAGGATCAGGATAGTTGAGGAGTTTAAGCAGCTAGGTACCTGAGGCTATAAAGAACATAGTGGTCCCACTGTCCCTGGAAGGAAGCCAAACTGTCATGTGTGATTTTCTGAGTGGCTGGGTCTGACAGTGCTGACATTTAAGCCCAACAGAGCACCTGGCACACCTTGCTGTGCCTAATTTCTGCACAGAACCCAGTGGTCTCTTGACTTTTTCCTTCTGCTCACAGATACACCTCAGCTAGGCCAATTGTCACATCCTGAGTGTGTGGGCAGAAGGGCCTCTGAAGCAAGGGGACAGGCAATACAGAGATGGTGACTTGGGGCATAAGCACTCAGAATTCTTGGAGTTAGTATAATTCTAAGGCAGGGACAACACCTCTGAATGGCCAGTCTCAGGTTACAGGTAAGCAGAATTCAGCACTCACATGTCTTAAAACAGGCATGAAAACAAGATAGTTGTGACTCACTTGTCCCCAGCCATATCTGTTAGATTCCAATAACAGAAGCTTTAAAAGAAACCACTCATCCAAAAACATGAAGAAAAATTTTAGACAATTTTCTATGCTCATTGTTTTATTTTTGTTTCTTTTTTTATATCTTTTGTCTCTGTTTTTATTATTTTTTCTTATGTTTCTACTCTCTTTGGGTCTTTTTTCTGCTACTTTTACCTAATTCTATTAACTACTTAATGCTTTTTTTATTAAGTTTATTGGTACATTTTAAATATGCATAATGATCACTTTCATTATAGAAAATTTTTACCTTTACATTATTTTTCTCAATTTCTCTTTCCCCCCTAAACTTGTACCCTCCCTTTAACTCTTCTTCTCCTCCCTATTTGCAAAACTTCCATTTCCATTTTTCCCTTCTTTTGTCAGTTGTCCTTTTCCTTTTTTTCCTTTTCCCCTCCTGGTTCTTGTGGCCCTTCCCAAATGAGCATATTCTTCTTATTTCACAATGTCCAGTATACATCTGGTCCTTATCACACTTTCAGTTTCTCACTCTAGAGAAACAATGAAGTATTTACACATGGGTGATCCATTTATTTCACTTAATAATATAGTATCAAGGTGCCTCCATTTACCTAGAAATGTCTCAAGTTTATCTTTTTTTTACTGCTGAGTAGTACTGCATTGGATAGAAACCCACAACTTTTGCATCCCTTTATTGGTGTATGGATATTTGGGCTGTGTGCATGATTCAACTAGTATATACTGTGCTTGTATAAACAGGGATGTGGTACATTACTGGGGTGTGATGCTCTTAATTCTTTCAGGAAGACACCAAGAGGGGAATAACTGGCACGAATGGGCCCTCTAGTCCTAATTTTTTGAGGAATCTTCACATAGATTTCCACAGTGGTTGCACCAGTATGCATTCCCATCGTCAGTGGAAAAGGGTTCCTTTTTCCCCAAAGCCCTGCCAGAACTTGTTATTCGTTAGCTTCTTGATGAAAGTCATTCTTTCTGCAATGAGATGAAATGTCAGTGTTATTTTAATCTGTATCTCTCAAATGACCAGTGATGCAGAACATTTTTTTCATATATTTATCTACTGCTTCTATTTCTTCATCTGAGAAATATCTACTCATTTTTTATTTAGAGAAAGAATGCAAAACAGAAAAAAGGTAGAAATAATACAGAATTTCAAAAAAACAACAATAAAAAATGACTAGTCAAAAAATAACAGAAATCACTAGTTGATAAATTATACATTGTTATCCTAGAAGTAGTTGTTCAAGTTGCAAAATGAAAGCATATAAAATGGGCGATTAAACAATGATAGTACAAATTACTCTGATGAACTAACAAACCTTAATAGTAAGGTTATCTATCATGCACACTTAAACATACATACAGCTATATTGTTTAGCGCATATTTCTTTCCCTTTCATTATTACAATATGTATTACAAATTTTGGATCTTATTACTCTTTCAGTTTTTTATTATTATTTTTGTACTAGAAAGACAATATGATAGTTACAAATGTGAGTCTGATTTATTTCACTTATGAGGATAGTCTCAGGTTGCCTCCATTTACCTAGGAAAACCTCAAGATCATTTTTTATAGCTGATTAATATTCCATGGCATAAAAATATCACATCTTTCTCATCCGTTCTGCTGTTGATGGTTATTTTGGTTGTTTCAAAGATTTAAATATTACAAATTGCACTGCTATAAACGTGGGTGCATATGTATTGCTGTGACATGACCTTTTCAATTTTTCTGGGAGAATTCCCAGCAGGTGAATAGTAGGATTGAATGGAACTTCCAATCCTAGTTATTTGAGGAATTTCCATACTGATTTCCACAATGACTGCACCAGTCTACATTTCCACCAACAGTGGTGTAGTGTTCCTTTTCCCCTGCAGCCTCACCATTTGTTATCAGTTGATTTCTTGATGGCAGCCTTCTTTCAAGGGTGAGATGAAATCTCAGTGTTGTTTTCATTTGCATCTCTCAAATGATCAGTGATGGTGAACATTTCTTCATGTATTTATTTACCATTTGTATATCTCCATCTGAGAAATATGTGTTCATCTCAGATGCTCATTTTTGGACAGGGTCTTTGAATTTGGGAGACTTGATGATTTTCAATTCTTTATATGTTCTGGATACAAGTCCTTTGTCTGAGGGACTGCTGGCTAAAATTCTTTTCCATTCTTTGCATTTTCTTTTCATTTTGTTGGTGATTTCTTTTGAAGTGCAAAACTTTTTAATAAGATGAAATTCCAGTCATTGATTTTCTGAAATAATTCCCATGCAGTTTGCGTTTTGTTCATGAACTCTTTGCCTACCCCTATGTCTCCAAGATTACTGCCTACCTTGTCTTCCAGTAGATTTAGTGTTTCTGTTTTAATATTTAGATCTTTGATCCATTTTCACTTTAATGTGTAGTGATAGCCATGGGTCTAATTTCAATCTTTGGTATGTGGAGAGCCAATTTTCCCACACCATTTATTAAAGAGGCTATCTTTCCAGTGAACATGTTTAGCCACTTTGTCAAATATCAGGTGGCTGAGTGTCTTTATAGTTCTGTTTGCATCTTCTAATCTGTTCCATTGATCGTCAGGTCTGTTTCTTTTCCAGGAACATCTTGATTTAATCACTGTAGCTTTGTAGTAAAATTATTTCTAATTTGACTTCCTCTATAGCCTCATGGATTTGTTTCTTTATTTCACTTGCTATCTTTTCAGAAATTTCAGGTGTATGACTTTTAATGTCTTCTATTTCAATGTCTCCTGTACTTGTGCCTGATGGACTGGATGTTTGAGATTACATTTTGCTTTTTCATTTTATCATTTTCATCTTTATGGCTAATATTTGGTCTTTCCATTCCACTAGCTTCAACTGTTGATAGTGCATATCTTAGAGTCTTACTGTGTGGTTGGTGTTTGTCTGATTGCTAGGTACCACAATGAAGAGGCGGGACAGTCACCTGAATTCCTCATGCAGGGCCTCCTGGGTGAGTCCTATGTTCTTCCTAGGCTGACAAACCTAGGAGTATTGATGCAAATCAACCCTTAATTCCTGCTGTTACTATGTCTTCAGGTTGTTCCAGGTCACCAAATCTACCTGTCTTTGTCTTGACTTGGATCCTACTGTGTTGCTGGGTGTCTCATAAGCATTTTTAATTTTCCCCAGGTTGAGGGAGGCCTTATTAACACTCTCCCTAACCCACCTGATGTTCTCTATATGGAGGAAGAACTCACTCACACTCTTGCCAGGCTCACCAAGGTTCTACATCTGGAGGTGACTTCACTACTTCTCCTGATTTCACTCTGAAGTCCTCTATTTTAGGGGCAAACTCACCACACTGACAGAAGCCTGCCAAGGTCCTCTGTTTGGATGAGGGGTTACTGAGTCTCCCATCAACCTAGCAAGGTTAATCCACTGAAGTCCAAGGTTCTGGGAGGAAGAGGAGAAGCCAAAAATCTACAGCAAGGCTAGGTCCAAGAGATGGGGGGCATGTGCTGAAGCGGCTACCCTCCAAGGTGGAGACCCAGGGTCTGAGGTGGGAGGGCAGGCACTAGAGTAGCCACCCTCCTTGGTGGAGGTTGGATGCCCATTTTTTAATTGGTTCTTTAAATATAAGTGGTTTGTTTTTTTAAATTTATTGATATATTCTAGATATTCTTTGTCTTTTGTCTAAGAAACAACTGCCAGATTTTTTTCACTTTGTGTGTTGCATCTTCATTCTGTTGATTCCTTTTGTTGTTAAAAGCTTTTTAGGAGTCATGGAACCCCATCCCAGCCTGGTGGACCTCTCTCCCTCACCTGGGGGCCAGGCCGTGGCTTCCTGCCGGGAACAGTGAGTTGGGCTGAGCTGTGGAACCCCATCTCAGCCTGGCAGACTTCTATCCCTCACTTTGGGCCCAGGCCCTGGCTTCCTGCTGGGAACAGTGTGTTGGGCTGAGCCACGGGACGCTGTCCCAACCTTGCTGACCACCCTCTCTCACCCAGAGGGCACATGGCCACTGCCCCACCTGAAGGAGGGAACTGGGCCAAGCTGTGGGAAACTTCTCTGACCTTACCTATGACCTTCTTTCAGCCTGGAGAGCTCCAGCACTACTGCCACCGCCTGGAGGAGGGAGCAGCCCTGCTGAGCAGAGAAGCTTTGCTGCCATGGGAGGGATGGGGGGAGGGAGAGCTGTTTAGCTTGAGGAGGCTTTAGGTCTACCTAAGAGGAGCCTGGCAACCTTCCCTTAATCCAGGGGATTCGCTGCCCAAGGAGGGAGCTACACTACCAGAGGAGTCCCAGGAGTCCAGGACATAAGAGTCAATTTCCAACACAGCTAGGGGAAGCTTGGAACAACACTTGAAGCTCAAAAATACAGGAAAACGACAAAACAAAAGACCAAAATGCAATCTCGTACATCAGCCCATCCCAAGAAAGCCTAGGAGTCATGTACAGAGAAGAATACATGCCACATACCTGAAATACGTGAAATAATAGTAACTGAAATAAAGAAGCAACTCTGGGAAGCCTTAAAGGAATTCAAACTAGAAATAATCTCTCAGGTAAAAGATGAAATGATAAAAGAAATGAAGGAGATGATGAACATATCTAAAGAAGACACAGTTAAAAAAATTGGAGGAACTAAGCAAAAAGATAGAATCCCTGGATGAACAATATAAGAAACAAACAGAATATATAAAGCAGATGCAAAGAGATATACAGGAAATCAAAAACTCCATTGATAGTTGTAAAAACCGCCTCAATGAATGTGAAGATAGAATTTCAGACCTCAAAGACAAGATGGCAGCCAGTGAACAGGAAAGGAAAGATCTTTTAAAAATTACAAGAAATCAGGAAATAACAATTCAACACGTGCAAGATGATGCAAAGAGGAACAACATAAGGTCGATAAGGATAAATGAAAAAGAAGGGGACAGCATAAAGGATGTCAAGAGGATACTTAGAGAAGTAATAGCTGAAAATTTCCCAAACATGAGATTGGAAACTGATATCAAGATCAGTGAAGCTTATAGAACTCCAAATGGCCATAACCAAAATAAAACTACACCCAGACATAAAATAATGACCATTCCAAAAATCAAAAAAAAAAAAAGAATATTAAAAGCTGTCAGAGAGAAAAGACAGATCACATATAAAGGAAAACCTATTAGAATCACAGCAGACCTCACAGCACAAACAATAAAGTCAAGAAGAGCATGGAGTGAAGTATTTCAGATCCTAAAGGAAAATGATTTCCAACCTAGACTGATACACCCTGCAAAACTGTCCTTCAAAATCGATGGAGAAATAAGATACTTCCATGACAAAGAACAGCTGAAAAACTACATGATCACCAAGCCAACCCTACAAAGAATACTGAAAGACAGCCTAGATGCATCTAGGAAAAAAAACACTAAACAAAGCAGACAAATAGAACAGAAAGATAAAGATGCAACAGCAGAAAGATAACATGTCAACAATAAACCAATATATAACAGTTATACCCATTAATGTAAATAGTCTCAATGCACCAATTAAAAGAAACAGACTGGCAGAATGGATCAAGAAACAAAGTCCAATCATACGCTGTCTACAAGAAACCCATCTAACCCAAAAGGATACTCACAGACTAAAAGTCAAAGGATGGAAAATAATACTTCATGCAACAGGAACCCCCCCCCCAAAAGCGGTGGTAGTTATTCTGTTTGCAGACAATGTGAACTTCAAGCCAATAGTGATCAGAAGGGATAAAGAAGGCAACTACATTCTGGTTAGGGGAAACCTCCAAGAGGAAGAGATAACTATCTTAAATGTATATGCAACAAGCTCCAGAGCACCCAGATATATAAAAAAATTAACAGAAATGAAAAACGAAATTAGCAGCAATACAATTCCAACAGGAGGTCTTAACACACTATTGACCCCAATGGACAGATCAACCAGACAGAAAATCAGCAACGAAATAAAAGAACTGAATCACACCTGTGAAAAAATGGACTTGATATATACAAAGTATTCCACCCAACAACAACAGAATACAAATTCTTCTCAGCGGTACATGGGACATTCTCTAAAATAAACCATACGTTAACTCACAGAACATATTTAAATAAATGAAAAAGGTTGAAATTATCCCTTGCATGCTATCAGATCATAGCACTATGGAATCAGAAATTAATGATAAAAGATACTGCAAAAATCCCACAAACACATGGAAACTGAATAAAATGCTCTTGAGTAATCAGTGGGCCACAGAGAAAATTAAAGAAGAAATTAAACAATGCCTACAAACAAATGAAAACACAAATACAGCTTACTGGAATCTGTGGGATGCAATAAAAGCCTCAGAGGAAAATTTATTGCACTGAGGTCCCACATCAGGAAAACAGAACGAACACAAATAAATAACCTGATGTTACACCTTAAACATCTAGAAAAAGAAAAGCAAGTCAAGCCCAAAGCCAAAAGAAGAGAGGAAATTATAAAAATCAGAGCATAAATCAGTGTAATAGAGACTAACAAAACAATCAAAAAATCGACGAATCAAAGAGTTGGTTCTTTGAAAGAATAAATAAAATCGACAAGCCCCTAGTCAACCTTATTTAAAAAACGGAAGAAAAAGCTCAAATTCATGCAATAAGGAATGAAAGAGGTGAAATCACTACGACCCTATAGAAATACAGAAGATCATCAACATCTATTTCGAAAACCTCTACTCTCAAAGGTTTGGTAACACAGAGGAAATAGACAGATTTCTAGAATCATGTGAAGTACCAAAGCTAGGTCATGAAGATGTAAAACTGCTGAATAACCCAATTTCTATTAATGAAACTGAAAACGTAATTAAATCTTTACCTACAAAGAAGAGCCCAGGCTCAGACGGATTCACTGCAGAATTCTACAAGAAATATAAAGAAGACCTAATGCCAACACTCCTCAAACTCTTCAATGAAATTGAAAAGGAAACAATCCTTCCTAAATCATTCCTAGAAGCAAATATTACTCAAGTACCAAAACCTGAGAAGGACCCAACTGAAAAAGATAACTGCAGACCAATCTCCCTAATGAACACAGATGCAAAAATCCTCAATAAAATATTGGCAAGTAGGATGCAGCAAATCATCAAGAAAATCATACACCAAGACCAAGTGGGATTCATCCCAGGCATGCAGGGATGGTTCAATATAAGTAAATCAATAAATGTAATCCACCATATCAATAAAGCCAAAAATAAGAATCACATGATCATTTCTATAGATGCAGAAAAAGCTTTTGATAATGTCCAACATTCATTTATGATAAGAACCTTGCAGCATATTGGAATAGATGGCCTTTACCTCAATATAATTAAGGCCATCTATGACAAACCAACAGCCAATATCATACTAAATGGCCAAAAATTGCAGGCCTTTACTTTAAAATCAGGCACAAGACAAGGATGTCCCTTATCACCGCTCCTATTTAATATAGTACTGGAAATAATAGCCAGAGTAATTAGACAAGAGAGAGAAATAAAAGGCATAAACATAGGAAAAGAAGAATTTAAATCATCATTATTTGCAGATGACATGATACTCTATATTGAAGATCTGCAAAACTCCATTGAATGACAACTAGGTATAATATATAAATTCAGTAATGTAGCTGAATACAAAATCAATATTCAAAAATCAATAGCATTTCTATACACTAACAACAAAATCACAGAGAGGGATATAAGAGAAGCCACACCCTTCACACTAGCAACCAAAAAAATGAAATATTTAGGAATTACTCTCATGAAAGAAGTGAAAGACCTATACAGGGAAAATTATAATACACTGAAAAAAGAAATTGAAGATGATCTCAGAAAAAGGAAAGACATCCCTTGCTTATGGATAGGAAGATACCCTGGTATCAATCTGCTCACCATGGAAGCCTCCTCTCTGTCAGCACCCTCTCCAAGGCATCCTGGACCTCAGAGTGCTGCAGGCTGTAGATGCCTGAGTTCAGCATGTGACTGAGTATAGTTGTAAAGACTGCAATCCTTTCATCTTTCTCTGAGGCTGAGACTAAGCCCAGGCTGTGCTCTGTCAATGAGCTACACTCCAATCCTTTTTAATGTTTTATCTTGAGGCAGGGCCTTGTTGAGTTCTGACCTAACAGCTCAGACTTACAATATCTTAGCCTACCTTAGCCTCCTTGGTACAGAGATTACACGTGTGTTTCACCACATCTGGATTTCTTTGCATTTTCTTGTAATTTTAAAAAGAAAAGGTGAAAATAAAAATAAAATGGTTTCAAAACAGACTAGCAGGACATGAACTATTAATATATAGTTTATTATTGTTTACAGTAGTTATTCAGATTACAAGATATAGGCAAATGAAATAATGTCCAGATAATATCAGTACAATGTTTCCTACTCCATAAACTAAGAGAAACTAGCTAATAAACTGTTTTAATCCTCTTCCACATTATTTATTTATTAATGCTTCCTATATGCATGATCTGGGATGATGAAATATGTTAAGAGAATAAAAATATGTATTCTCCAGTTGTAATTTTCAGAGAACTATAATAATGTCCAAATGGAAAGATATTAGAAGAGCAAATGTAAGAAGACAGGCTTACCACGTGCTAGAAGTATCAGACATGTGTATATGTTCACCAGACTGCTCAATATTTCCATTGGTATTGGGAAATTAGGGTGCATTAAGGAAGATAAAATCATTGACATGAATGAGATAATTCAGGGTTCATTTATTACATGTACCAAAATTTTGGAAAACTACAAATTCTTACTACTTAAAGGGGTATTTGTATATTCTTCACTCCACAGTATTCTTCAGTTTTCAGGTTAGACTCCAACAAAAAGATCATTTCCTCTAACAGTAACGCTGAAGAATTCTCAATGAAAATATTATGTAGCAGTAGTTAACATTGGTTTAGGACTTTGATAAAACTGATTTCTCTGTGGGAACAAACTGAGCTTTTCTCTATATCTATGTGTCCAGTGCAGTGCTGGGCATGAGTAGGACATCAGTTAGCATTTGTTGGTGAATGAATAAATAAAAAGAATACACGGATGGACATATGGAGTGACAGAGGGATAGAAATAGATTTAAATAGTTTGGGCAGAGGAGGAGCTGAGCAGATCTGGGGTGCCTTCATAGGCCTCTCTGTGTGCCTGGAGGACAGTGGATATCTCCGCCCAGACTGTTGGAGTCCCTCCAGGCTTCCAGGTGCAGTGAAGGGGAGAGGTGGGTTTGAGGCTTCTACATCCGCCACCCCATCCTGGTTGCACTTGGAGAACTGCTGAGCTCCCGATGGGTGGGCGGGCCCACACTATCACCTGAGTCCAGCCTGTTTTGCTGCCGCGCCTGGCCAATGGTGTGCAGAGGAGGAGCTGAGCAGATCTGGGGTGCCTTCATAGGCCTCTCTGTGTGCCTGGAGGACAGTGGATATCTCCGCCCAGACTGTTGGAGTCCCTCCAGGCTTCCAGGTGCAGTGAAGGGGAGAGGTGGGTTTGAGGCTTCTACATCCGCCTCCCCATCCCGGTTGCACTTGGAGAACTGCTGAGCTCCCGACGGGTGGGTGGGCCCACACTATCACCCGAGCCCAGCCTGTTTTGCTGCCACACCTACCCATCAGTGTACAGAGGAGGAGCTGGGCGGATCTGGGGTGCCTGCGTCGGGTCGCCATGTGTCTGGAGGACTGTGGATATCTCTGCAAGCAGGGAGGGATCACAGGTTCCTGAGGAACCACGGCTTGTGGTGAGTACCCTAACCCGGCTGTGATTGAAGAACTGTGGAGCTTCCAAGGGGCAGGTGGGCGCACAGTGTCCCTGAGGCCCAGCTTGTCTGGAACTGCAGAGTTCTGAGCAGGCAGAGGAGGGCCACTGGTTCTGCAGGCCCAATGACTTGGGGTAGCGTGGTGCCAGAGTCTCAGTAGCTGCAAACATAGAAGGGGATTTTCAACAGATCCTGAGGAAGCTTTCAAATAACACTTGAAACACAGAAATATAGCAAAATGACAAAACGAAAGACCAAATTACAACCTCAAACCTCCAGCCCATCTCAAGAAACCCTAGGAGCAATGTATATAGAAAAAAATATATCCCATCCACCTCATATATCGGACACAATAGCTACTGAAATTGACAAGCAACTCCAGGAAGCTTTAAAGAAATTCAAACTCAAAATAATCACCCAGATAAAAGAAGAAATGATAAAAGAAATGAAAGAGATTCTAAATATATCTAAAGAAAACACAGATAAAAAATTGAAGGAACTAAACAAAAAGATAGAATCCCTAGACGAGCAATATAAGAAACAAACAGAATACATAATGCAGATGCACAGAGATATACAGGAAATAAAAACTCCACTGAAAGTTGTAAAAACCGCCTTAATGAAAGTGAAGATAGAATTTCAGACCTTGAAGACAGGATTGCAGCTAGTGAACAGGAAAGGAAAGATCTTTTGAAAATAACAAGGAATCAGGAAACAACAATTCAACAACTGCAAGACGATGCAAAAAAGAATAACATAAGAATGATAGGGATTAATGAAAGAGAGGGAGACAACATGAAGGATGTCAGGAGGATATTTAGAGAAGTAATAGCTGAAAATGTCCCAAGCATGAGATCAGAAACTGACATCAGGATCAGTGAAGCATATAGAACTCCAAATAGTCATAACCAAAATAAAACTACACCCAAACATATAATAATCACCATTCCAGAATTCCAACCAAAGAATAGATTATTAAAAGTTGTCAGAGAGAAAAGACAGATCACTTATAAAGGAAAACCTATCAGAATCACAGCAGACTTCTCAGCACAAACGATAAAGTCAAGAAGAGCATGGAGTGAAGTATTCCAGATCCTAAAGCAAAATGATTTCCAACCTAGACTATTATATCCTGCAAAACTATCATGCAAAATAGATGGTGAAATAAGATACTTCCATGACCAAGAATAGCTGAAGAACTTCATGAACACCAAACCAACCCTGCAAAAAATATTGAAAGACAGTTTAGATACACAAAGGAAAAAACCACTAAGCAAAGCAAATAATTAAACAGAACAGAAAGATAAAGATGCAACAGCAGAGAGATAACATTCCTACAATTAACCAGCATTTAACAGTAATAACCATTAATGTAAATGGTCTCAATGCACCAATCAAAAGAAATAGACTAGCAGAATGGATCAAGAAACAAAATCCAACCATATGCCGTTTACAGGAAACCCATCTAACCCAGAAGGATACTCACAGACTGAAAGTCAAAGGATGGAAAACAATTCTTCATGCAGCAGGAATCCAAAAAAAGGCAGGAGTAGCCATTCTGTTTGCAGACAACGTGAACTTTAAACCAACAATGACCATAAAGGACAAAGAAGGTCATTACATACTCGTAAGGGGAAAACTCCAAGAGGAAGAGATAACTATCTTAAATATATACGCACCAAACTCCAGAGCACCCAGTTATATAAAACAATTATTAACAGAAATGAAAACTCAAATTATCAGTAACACAATTGTAACAGGAGACCTTAATACGCCATTGACACCAAGGGACAGATCAACCAGACAGAAAATGAGCAAAGAAATAACAGAACTGAATCACACCTGTGAACAAATGGGTTTGATAGACATATACAGAATGTTCCACCCAACAACATCAGAATACACATTCTTCTCAGCAGTACATGGATCATTTTCTAAAATAGACCATATATTAGCTCACAGAAGATATTTAAACAAATGCAAAAGAGTTGAAATCATCCCTTGCATGTTATCGGATCAGAGCACTCTGAAATTAGTAATTAATGATAATAGATACTGCAAAAATCCCGCAAACACATGGAAACTGAATAACACACTCTTGAGTAATCAGTGGGTCACAGAAGAAATTAAGGAAGAAATTAAACAATACCTAAAAGAAAATGAAAATGCAGATACAACTTACCGGAATCTGTGGGATGCAATGAAAGCCGTCCTGAGAGGAAAATTTATTACACTGAGTTCCCACATCAGGAAAACAGAACGAATACAAATAAGTAACTTGATGCTACACCTCAAACAGCTAGTAAAAGAAGAGCAAGTCAAGCCCAAAGCCAAAAGAAGAGAGGAAATTATAAAAATCAGAGCAGAAATCAATGCAATAGAGACTAAGAAAACAATCCAAAGAATCAACGAATCAAAGAGTTGGTTCTTTGAAAGAATAAATAAAATTGATAAGCCCCTAGCCAACCTTATTAAAAAAAAAGGGAAGAAAAAGCTCAAATTCATGCAATAAGAAATGAAAAAGGAGAAATCACTACAGACCCAATAGAAATACAGAGGATCATCAACACCTATTTCGAAAACCTCTACTCTCAAAAGTTTGATAACACAGAAGAAATAGACAGATTCTTAGAAGCATATGAAGTACCAAAGCTAGATCAAGAGGATGTAAAACTGTTGAATAACCCAATCTCTGTTAATGAAATTGAAAATGTAATTAAGTCCTTACCCACAAAGAAGAGCCCAGGCCCAGATGGATTCACTGCAGGATTCTACAAGAAATACAAAGAAGACCTAATGCCGACACTCCTCAAACTATTCAGTTAAATTGAAAGGGAAGCAATCTTTCTTAAGTCATTCTTGGAAGTAAATATTACTCTAGTACCAAAACCTGAGAAAGACCCAACTATAAAAGAGAACTATAGACCAATCTCCCTAATGAACACAGATGCAAAAATCCTCAATAAAATATTGGCAAATAGGATCCAGCAAATCATCAAGAAGATTATACACCATGACCAAGTGGGATTCATCCCAGGAATGCAAGGATGGTTCAACATACGTAAATCAATAAATGTAATCCACCATATCAATAAAGCCAAAAATAAGAATCACATGATCATTTCTATAGATGCAGAAAAAGCCTTCGATAAGGTCCAACATTTATTCATGATAAGAACTTTACAGAAAATTGCAATAGATGGTCTTTACCTCAATATAATAAAGGCCATTTATGACACACCAACAGCCAGCATCATACTAAATGGCCAAAAATTGAAAGCCTTTACTTTAAAATCGGGCACAAGACAAGGATGTCCTTTATCACCACTCCTATTTAATATAGTACTGGAAGTACTAACCAGAGCAATTAGGCAAGAAAGAGAAATAAAAGGGGTAAAGATAGGAAAAGAAGAAGTTAAGTTGTCATTTTTGCAGATGACATGATACTCTACATAGAAGACCCCCTAAACTCCATTGAAAGACTCTTAGATACAATAAATGAATTCAGTAATGTGGCTGGATACAAAATCAATACTCAGAAATCAATAGCATTCCTATACACAAACAACAAAATCACAGAGAGGGAAATAAGAGAAACTGGACTATTCACATTAGCAAGCAAAAAAATGAAATATTTAGGAATTACTCTTACGAAAGAAGTGAAAGACTTATACAGTGAAAATTATACTACACTGAAAAAGGAAATTGAAGATGATCTCAGAAAATGGAAAGACATCCCTTGCTCATGGATAGGAAGAACAAACATTGTGAAAATGGCCATTCTCCCAAAACTCTTATACAGATTCACTGCAATCCCAATAGAAATACCATCAAGATACCTTATAGATCTAGAGAAATCACTCCTCAATTTCATCTGGAACCAGAAGAGACCTAGAATCGCAAAGGCAATTCTTTTTTTTTTTTTTTTTTTTTTTGTCTTTTTCGTTTTTATCGGTACCGGGGATCGAACTCACGACCGCCTGCTTGCAAGGCAGGTGCTTATGCCACTGAGCTAAATCCCCAGCCCCCTGCAAAGGCAATTCTAAGCAGCAAAGACAAAGCAGGAGGCATCACAATCCCTGACTTGAAGTTATACTACAAAGCAACAGTAGTAAAATCAACATGGTATTGGAATCAAAACAGAGCCAAAGCTCAATGGAACAGATTAGAAGAGACAACCACAACTACAAACACACTCAACCACCTTATCTTTGATAAAGGAGCCAAGGAGGTTCATTGGAAGTACGACAGTCTCTTTAATAAATGGTGCTGGAAAAACTGGCTCTCCATTTGCCGACAACTAAAGTTAGACCCATGTCTATCACCACGTACTAAAATAAAATCTAAATGGGTCAAAGATCTGAATATTAAAACAGAAACACTAAATCCATTGGAAGACAAATTGGGTAGAAACCTTGGAGACATAGGAGTAGGTAGAGAATTCATGAACAGGACTCAAACCACAGAGGAAATACTTCCCAGAATCAATAACTGGGACCACTTCTTATTAAAAAGTTTCTGCTTGTCAAAAGAAATCTCCAGCATAGTGAAAAGAAAACCCACAAACTGGGAAAAGATTTTAGTGAGCTCTCTCTCAGGCAAGGGACTCTTGTCTAAAACATATAAAGAAATAAAAAAACTCAGACCTCCAAAATTCAAAGATCCAATCCAAAAATGGGCATCTGAGATGAATACGCACTTCTCAGATGAAGAAATGCAAATGGCAAAGAAATACATGAAAAAATGCTCATCATCATTGGTCATTAGAGAAATGCAAATTAAAACCACACTGAGATACCATCTCACTCCTGAAAGAATGGCCAGGATCAAGAAAACCAACAACAACAAATGCTGGAGAGGCTGTGGGGAAAAAGGAACTCTCCTACACTGTTGGTGGGAGTGTAGACTGGTGCAGCCTTTGTGGAGGTCAGTCTGGAGATTTCTCAAAAAGCTGGAATTCGAAGTCCCATTTATTCCAGCTATTCCACTTCTAGGCACATTCCCAGAAGAACTGAAAGCATCATACCACAGTGATATATGTGCACCTTTGTTTATAGCAGCACAATTTGTAATCGCCAGATCTTGGAAACAACCCAAGTGTCCATCAACTGAGGAATGGATAAAAAAGTTGTGGTATTTCTATACAATGGAGTATTATTCAGCTATAAAGAAGGATCACATTGAGATATTTATCAATAAATGGGTGCAGCTTGAGACCATACTCATAAGTGAAATAAATCAATCTCGCATGTGTGAATACCGAATAGTTTCCCTAATGTAAGTAATGATTCAAATATATAAAAATATGTGGTAATCATGATTCCCCATTAGGTGGCCTTGAAGCCTTATAAAGTTTTCACTTATTAATTGGAAAGGCTTTATTCTGGGCTTCTTGATATGGAAATATTTGAAGCTATAGTATATGAAATTTTATCCAAATATTTCAAGGAAAAAGACAGACACTATGGTAACTACTATTAAGTCAGGTTATATGGTGGTGAAGTACTAGGTTGCTGAAACAGTCAAGCTTTGACCTCTATTGTTATATTGTTATGTCCTGTTTTATCTCAATCTCCCCCTTATTCTTTAAAAAAATTATTTAGTTATTTCTTATGTTTGTCTTAAATAAGAGGAAAAAATCTAAAAAATTAGGATATATAATAGTAACTCTTTTTTATTTCATATTAACTTGTTTTGAAGTCCTGTAATACTCCCACAATCTTGTTTTGACTGATTAGACTCTGTTCCATTCTGTATGATAGTATCAAGTTTGAGGGTATAGGCAACTACTTTGAAGGCAATAAGATTCACTAAGATGCCCATTCTGGTTTGACTATTGTCTCCTTTGGAAGTCCTGTAATGTTTACAATGCCTAAGTTTTATTGGTCTTGTTCTCTACTGTTTTGTTCAACTTTATAATATATAATGAGATAGACAATTCTGTTTAAGGAAACAAGAGACAACGTTGATACCATTTTTGATAACCTTGTACTCTGTTCTACACCATGTGCTATGTCTATCCTTGGTTTTGACTGACAGGTTTGTTTTGCCATATTTGACTATATTCTCTCCCCCCGAAAAAAGTAATAAGAACTAAGGAGTAATAAAATCCAAAATGTGTAAATTTTTTTGTAAAAAAGAGAGGGGAAAAAAAAGAGCTCTAACAGATATAACAGCAAGTGTGTTTATGGGTGTTAAATAGCTGACTATATCAATGTTTTTGGATCATTGAACACAGCTGTTTGCAGTCTCTCTGTTTGAATGTCCACTTTGTATTCTTTGATACTGTGATTTGAGCAACTATTTTCAAGATGATAATATGTAATCTATTAACAGGTGATTTCCTACTGTTAGGTTTTTTTTTTTTTTTTTGTAGTTCTGTATTACATGTACCCTTACACCGCTTTGTTTCGTTTTGTGTTTTTCTCTTTTTCCTCTTAAATAAAATTTAAAAAAAAGATTTAAATAGTTTGGGGGTGTTGTCAATATTCTTGTTTTTCAGTTTTTGAAATCATTCTAACTGCTTTTCCAGCTTTGATAACAAGGGGTACACATTATATTAAGGAATATGTATTATGGGACAGTTTTTCATTACACCTAAACAAAGAAATATGTGGGGGATAACAATTATAATATTGTATTCTAGACGAAGCTTCACACAGGGTGATAGTCAACGGAAGCCAATCCAGGCAAGCAACTTAACATCTATAATATTCTCTTTTCTGCAAAGCATGGTGACACATGAAGGTCACTGCAGCATTTGGGAGGCTGAGGCAGGAAGATCAATGTGAGTTTGAGACCAGCCTGGGGTACAAAGTGAGCTCCAGGTCATCCTGAACTGCATAGAGAGACCCTGTATCAAAAGCAAACAGACAAAAACAAAACAAAAAAGACTTAGTTTTCCTTAACTATAATTTTCAAATCTTCTTTCACTTCATCGTTATGAGGATTAAAGGAGTTAACAGAACAGAATACTGCACATTGTAATCACAATGCGAGGGATGCGTATCATATTTTTTCATACTTTTTTTTTCTAAGTCAGTTCCTGACCCTACAGCAACAAATTAAACTCTTCTGATACTTGTCACAGTAATTCTTGGAAGCAATATGGAGGCATTGAATCTGTAAGGTCAGAGGACAGAAATCTCACAGACTACTTCCCTATGAGTATCGTCTTCAAGGCGCCCTGCACATCAGGGTTCCTCACGCTGTAGATGAGTGGGTTCAGCATGGGGCTGATGACAGAGTTGAAGATGTCAATGCCCTTGTGCTTGTCTGAAGCGTCCATTGAGCTCAGCCTCGTGTAGTTAAAGAAGCCTGTCCCATAGAAGATGCTCACCACAGTGAGGTGGGAGCCACATGTGGAGAAGGCCTTCTTCCGGCCCCCAGCAGAGGGGATTCTCAAGACTGCAGCCACCACATGGGCATAGGACAGTGTGATGAGGACAAATGGGAACACACCCACAAAGACTGCTGCTACATAAAGCAACTGTTCATTTAGCTGTGTGCTGGAACAGGAGAGCTGGAAGAGCTGAGGGAGGTCACAGTAGAAGTGATTGATCACATTGGAGCCACAAAATTTCAGGCCAGACAAAGCAGCACTATGTGTAATTGCATTGCTGAGGGTAAAGACACATGAGAAGACCACTGAGGCTTTCTGGATCCTCCAGCTCATGCGGGTGCTGTAGGTAAGGGGCTGGCAGATGGCCAGGTAGCAGTCATAGGCCATGACAGTCAGCAGGAAGCAGTCTGCCCCAGCCAGCAGGTGGAAGAAGAAGAGCTGTGACAGGCAGGCTCTGTAGGGGATGCTCCTCTCCTTGCACAGGAATTGCCTCAACAGAGCAGGAACTGTGACCGTGATGTACCCAACATCCAGCAGGGACAGGTTCCCCAGGAAGGAGTACATGGGGGTGTGGAGTTTGGGCTCAGTGAGGATGGCAGCAAGGATGATGAAATTGCCCCTTACAGTAGCTCCATAAGGACGAAGGAAGATGACAAATAGGATGGGCTGTAGGGCTGGGGAATCTGTGAGGCCCAGCAGGACAAACTGCATTACACGTGAATCATTTGCTGAGACTCTCAGTTCCGTGACTCTACCTCCAGCAGCAGACTGAGTGATGTGCAAAGGTGCTGCCTGTGGCCAAAAGTGAATGGGATCCTGATAACAAATGGCAAGTCCAACACTGTCAGGAGAGGCCAACAGGTTAGGACATATACATGTTAAGGGTAAGAAAGGTAAATGGTATGCCATAACAGGAAAAGATTTCATGAATCCGACCCTCATGAATAAGAACAAGCCATTGAAGAGATTCTTAACAGGTAGGAGAACTGATGCAAAATTCTTAATTGGAGAATATATGAGACATTTGAAGGTTAGAGGAGAACACATTTTTCTGAAACCAAGTTTCAGGAAGGGAATTAGCAGTCTTGTATTGGCTATCATCTGGGTATGCAGCATTGCAGAGGATGAAAAAGTTCTTCAGGAGAAGAGTGGGAAATTTTTGTACCCACCTTGGTCCCCATAAGGAGTCACACATGTAACATCATACAGTCATCCGTTGTTATCTTTAATGGGCTGGTTCCAAAAATCCTCTATATTGTATTCTGTGGAATTTCACATTCTGTGCTTTACATGACACAACGTATTCACATAACATGTGTACTTCAATTCCCTTAAAATTATCTTTACATTAATTACAATACCTACTATACACAGTGGGGGCCTGAAAAGTATCCTTAACCCAGTGTATTCATTCTAATAAAATAAACAGTGATCCACAGTAATGTCTCGCTGAATGATTAACACTAAGCCACTGGCAAATAACCTATCTCAGAAGGACAAAACAGAATAAAGTTGGAGGTCCCCAAGGGCAAAAGCCGTGAGTGGAGGCAGACATTTCTGGATGAATAATGCCCTGGGAGGAGAACTGGTCAACAACCCCCCAAGTACTAGCCTTTCTTCCATGGACAGTCCTCTTATCTAACACAGATCACTTTTTCATGATCTCTTTGCCATACTCAAGCTCATCTTCTCTTCTAGTCTCAAACAAATGCCTCACCTTTTCCTCATCTCTCCTTGAGGAATCCATACTATGCAGAGTCCTGACAATGAATGTTTTCCATCCTCTCATCTTCAACACTACATAGGCTCACAAAAGTTGAGAGCATCTTCTTAACCAGGACTGTCTTACAGTTAGTAACTCCTGAAAGTGGTTAGGCATCAAGTAGGTTGTGTAATATTTGTTATTTCATTAGTAAAGTTTCCCCACAGTTTTAAGACTGTCATCGTCCAAGCAGGAAGTGGCAGAAAATTAAAATGAGTTGAGATTTCTTCTATTAACAGCTCTCCATCTATTTTGGTGACTGAGCCCACACAGAACCTCTCAAATGCACCTTCTCCCCCCTGCATACAAACACCAGGTTTGCTTCCTAGTAGGTCTCCATCTGCCACACATTGTTAATCCAGGAAATGTCTTCTTTGAAGACCAACTGTAGTCTCAGATCCAGGCAACTGTCCATCCAATTTCTGGGAATAGACAAAGTTCCCTTCCTCTACAAAGCCACAGCAATCTGTAGACAATGAATGTTGGCAATTCTAGTTTTTATCTCCATCTCACACACTAAGCTCTGAAGTGTAATATGTAGTTGACATTCCTACCTGAATATCCCAAGGACCTGCAGGAAACCCAAAATTGAGTCCATCAATCTCTCTCCTTTTTCATAAAATGTGCCCCAGTGCGCGCGCACACACACACACACACACACACACACACACACACACACACACACACACACACCCCAAATAGAATAATCAAGAAAAGGTGAAAAATTCTTCTAGGGGTACAGACTTAATGCTAGGGATAGTTTGATTCTGTTCTTAACTCATGACAATGGAAAAGATGACTGCTTTAAGTCTCTTTCAGGCTCCAGGATCCTGAGCCAGTGGACAGAGCAGCCTTGTATTGGTTGGAGGAACCACCATATTAGATTTCTCAAAGGTGACAGTGACAGCAAATTTTTGAAGACTGAAGAGAAAACACTGAAGTTCAGTCAATTTAACTCACCTTATACATTCATTGCTAGCACTTTTCACAAGCTTAGAACACTTAGTGAAAACCATTAAGTATACTAGCATAAATGGGGTAAAAATGGGAAGTCCTTCTCCATGTCCAACTGCCCTCCTCAGCCCCATTCACAAAGAGAGTCTCTCAGGGACTCCCTTCCCTCACTGCCTCTCTCATAACTAACCCTTAATAAAGTGCACACAGTTTCATATGATGCATAACATTCTTTTTTAGATCAAACATATGCTTTTTCTTAAAATTATGAAACATAATTAGTTAAATTGACACAGAAGTGTTAAAAGTAATTCCTTTAGGACAAGAATAAAGAAAGAAAAATACTCCTGCATAATTTGCAATGTGTTATTATTTATACTGTATGTAAGAGTTCCCAGTCTTGAAATGTTATAGGATGTCGTGCTCCCTTGTGCTTGCCATCTCTTATCTGTCCTTTTAATCACCGTTTAAAACACTCTCCTTTTAGTCATTTGCAAGCAGGAAACACTTCTTTGATACCCACTTCAGGCAGTGCTGCCTATTTGAGGAGAATGATGTTGCAGTTTAAGCAGAAGTTCCAAGAAACATTCTTCTGCGGTTTAAAACACAGTCAGATGCCACGAAATTAGAATAGAGCTGCTTTTTCTGATTTTCTTATTTTTTTATATTAAAAACAAAACAAAGAAGATATAAATGATATAGAATTTAAAATCTATAGTAGCAAATTAATAATAGCTAATATTTTGCATAGTGTTATCTTACAAATACTTGTTCAGGTCGCAAGGTTTAGACATGAAAAAAATGGTAAAACAGTGAAAGCAGAAACTGCTCTATGTGATGAACTGATAGAAGATAGTCGCAGAGCTGTCTATCATTTATTTGTACACATACACATGTACACATGTATATCTATATACGGATGATCATTCCCTCATCCATTTATATCCCCACTCCAGTTGTTCATAAAGCTTTTCATTTAAATTAATTTTTATTAGTACATTTTTCCAGAGTTTCTCTTTTTAAATATTATTCTATATGTCTTTATGCCATCATAACATGGAGCCTTATAGGATATTTTGAAAACATCTAGCAATTTCACTTACATGATAGGTAGATCACAAATTGTTTTGGAGGTCTTGCTTTCTATTATACATGAGATTATTTGAATAACAAGTATAGAATCGGCACCCAGCTAGGTATTTGCGGTGTGATGTCCGACATGCACCCCATGTTTATGGCGTTTATCATCTATACAATGAGAGTGAAGGTAAGCTGCAATTGATACAGAAATCACTGTGGTAGTGCCTTTTTTGTACCAGGAATCAAACTCCCACCCTTAAGCTGGCCAGGCAGGCAGTGTGCCCCTGAGCTATATTCCCAGCCCAGTGGAAGTGTCTTTACTGGGTGACTCTCAGTCTTACTGTGAAGGTTAAGATCAGTGACTCTACGTAGGAGGATATATGAGTCACCATAGAGTGGCAGTGTTAAGAAATAATGATTGAGAGATGAGGTAAGAAAGAAGAGGGCATCCCACACCTGGCAAAGGTCAGATTTGAAACAAGGATGATCAGAAAGAAATAGTGGACTTTGGAAGATGAGGTGACACAAAGAATGTGACTCCAGGAACTAACAGCTGTGTAGACAGCACTGAGCCAAGGAGGAGCACAGGGCTCAGAGGCTGGTGCAGGAGTTCGGTGGGACAACTGGAACATGCCTGGGAGGGAGCTTTCTGCATGAGAGAGGCAGGTGGATGTAAGTGAGGTCAACAGAATGCTCTGAAGGACCAGGAATATGGAAAAGAACTGGATACATTTTGGTTGGAAGTTATTTTACTGGGAAATATTCTCAGGCATCTGAAGGGCTCCCTGCTGCCCCCCTCAAAGAGTTAATAAGCACATCTGTGAGGTTCATCTTTTTGATTCCATGACTGCTCTACCAGGAAGCATCTGAAGGGCTGACACAATAAACCTGACAATGCTCCACACTGTGCAGGTAATGAGTCTGTTTTACTGACTGCTCTTCCCTGGAATGGTATAGTTTCCCCCTCATGTTAAGTCCATCTCTTCTCCATTAATAGTCACTGCACCTTTACTAATGATCTACACAAACATATTAATCAGATGTCCAATACGTCAATTCATTAGGCCATTAAAATTAAAACTTGCTGGTTTTTGATGTTTCTTCTGATGAGCTATGAAACATCCTCATGTGTTTGGTGTAGTGACTGTGTGAGTCAGCTCACACTTGGCACATGAGCCTGTTGAGCCTAAGCATGGGTCAGTCGGGAAGGGGACAATGGTGTGGGAGTAGGTATGTGACAATTTTGGTTCAAGCAGTTGCTTCCAAATTCTTTCTGGTAAGTTCCTGCACCGTGGTTCTAGACTTTGACAAATTCCATTTCAGCTTCACAGTCCTAGACTTATTTCTTAAAGTACAGGATTATAAATACCAGCCCCATAAAGTATTGTATTATAAATAAAGTATAGGATTATAAATACCAGCCCCATAAAGTATTGTATCAAATACAGTTTATTTAATATATGTGCTGCCACAGTGAGCACAAATGTTGTTTATTTGAAAGGGGGCTACACTTTTGTTTTGTCAACATTTTAAGTATACCAGCTGAGAGTCATTAAATAAATTCAGTTCATCTCTCATTTCCTGACCCACATAATTTCTACCCATTTTTCTTGAATGTATTTTCTATCAACAATTCACATACACTTTTACTTAAGCTTTATCCTTTTTCTTCAATCCAAGTAAAATCATATTCTATTCTGACCCATACTTGATTCTTTGCTGTCATCCTTAGGTAAAATCTCCAAACTTGTCTTCTGTCTACATCTAAATTTTTACCATGAGAATATAAAGGGGAAGGGGGCCCGCAAGAGGGATGCACATTTTGATACCATGGAGTCAGTCTGCTCTCCATGGAAGTCTTGTCCTTGTCAGCACCGTCTCCAAGGAGCCCTGTAGCTCAGAGTGCTGCAGGTTGTAGATGCCTGAGTTCAGTATGTGATTGAGCATAGTTGTAAAGACTATGAACCTTTTGCCTTTATCTGAGGCCGAGACTAAGCCCAGGCTGTGTTCTGTCAATGAACTACATTCCAGTCCTTTTTAATATTTTATTTTTGAAGCAGGGTCTTATTGAGTTTCTGACCTGAAAGCTCAGACCTGTGATACCCCTAAGTTTGCCTCCTTGGGATAAAGATTACAGATGTGTTTCACCACATCGGGATTTTTTTGCATTTTCTTTTAATTTTGAAAAGAAAAAAGTGAAAATAGTAATAAAGCAGGGCTAAAAAAATAGACTAATAGGACACTCACAATTAATATATTGCATATTGTTGTGTATGTAGAAGTTATTCAGAATACAATATATAGGCATGAAATAATGTCCAGACAATATCAGTATCATTGTTCTTTTCAAAGAACTAAGTAAAATTAGCCATGTAACTATTTAAATACTCTTCCACTTTATTTATTCATTTATTTATTTGTTTATTTTTGCTTCCTAGATGCATGACTTCTGGTATGGCAAAAGATGTTTAGAGAGTAAAAATATATTTCCTCCAGTTGCAATTCTCAGAAAACTACAGTAACGTCCAAATGGACAGATATTAGAAGAGCAAATCGAAGATAGGCTTACCTTGTGTTTGGAGTACCACACATATGTATATGTTCACCTGACTGCTCAGTATTTACATTTGAATTTGGATATCAGGATTCATCAGGGAAGATAAAAATATTAACATGAATGAGATAGCTCAGGGTTCATTTATTAATAGTAGCAAAATTTTGCAAACTACAAATTATTACTACTTAAAGTGGTATTTGTATATTTTTAACTCCACAGTATTTTTTGGTTTTAAAGTGAGACTCCAAGAAAAGTAATTTCCTTTAACAATAATGCTGAAGTATTCTCAATGATAGTATTATGCAGTAGTAGCTAACATTGGTTTAGGGCTTTGTTAAAACTGATTTCTCTGTGGGAAAATATTGAGCTTTTCTCTATAGATATGTGACCAGTGCAGTGCTGGGCATGAGTAGGACATCATTTAGTATTTGTTGATGAATAAATAAATAAAACGAATACATAGATGGACAGATGCATGGACAGAGGATCGAGAGACACAGATTTAAATAGTTTGGGGGTATTGGCAGTATTATTGGTTTTTCAGTGTTTGCAATCCTTCTAAATTCTAAGTATTCCAGCATTTACAACATGAGGTTCATACTCTACTAAGGTACGTGTATTACTAGACAGTTTTTTGATATAGCTAAATAAAGAAATATGTGGTCAATAACAGTTATAATATTGTATTCTAGATAAAGTTTCACCCAAGGTTAAGAGAACTACCTAAGCCACTCAAGGCAAGCAACTTAACTTCTAAAAGGTTAAATTTTCTGCCAAGTATAGTGTCACACGCCTGTCATCCCAGCACATGAGAGGCTGACGCAGGAGGATTGATGTGAGTTCGAGACCAGCCTGGAGTACAAACTGAACTCCAGGTCATCCTGAACTGCATAGAGACCCTGTATCAAAAACAAACAGACAAAAACAAAACAAAAAAGACTTAGTTTTCCTCAAATATAATTTTCAAGTCTTCTACTTCATAGTTATGAGGATTGAGGAGTTAACAGAACAGGAAACTGCAAATTGTAATCACAGTGCAAGGAATGAGTATCATATTTTTTCATACTTTTGTTTCTAAGTCAGTTCCTGACCCTACAGCAACAAACAAAACTCTTCTGATACTGGTCACAGTAATTCTTGGAAGCAATATGGAGGCATTGAATCTGTAAGGTCAGAGGACAGAAATCTCACAGACTACTTCCCTATGAGGATCTTCTTCAAGGCGCCTTGTACATCAGGGTTCCTCAGGCTGTAGATAAGTGGGTTCAGCATGGGGCTGATGACAGTGTTGAAGATGCCAATGCCCTTGTCCTTTTCTGAAGCGTCCACTGAGCTCAGCCTCGTGTAGTTAAAGATGCCTGTCCCATAGAAGATGCTCACCACAGTGAGGTGGGAGCCACATGTGGAGAAGGCCTTCTTCCTGCCCTCAGCAGAGCGGATTCTCAGGACTGCAGCCACCACATGGGCATAGGACAGTATGATGAGGACAAATGGGAACACACCCACAAAGACTGCTGCTACATAAAGCAACTGTTCATTTAGCTGTGTACTGGAACAGGAGAGCTGGAAGAGCTGAGGGAGGTCACAGTAGAAGTGATTGATCACATTGGAGCCACAAAATTTCAGGCCAGACAAAGCAGCACTATGTGTAATTGCGTTGCTGAGGGAAAAGACACATGAGAAGACCACTGAGGCTTTCTGGATCCTCCAGCTCATGCGGGTGCTGTAGGTAAGGGGCTGGCAGATGGCTAGGTAGCGGTCATAGGCCATGACAGTCAGCAGGAAGCAGTCTGCCCCAGCCAGCAGGTGGAAGAAGAAGAGCTGTGACAGGCAGGCTCTATAGGGGATGCTCCTATCCTTGCACAGGAATTGCCTCAACAGAGCAGGAACTGTGACAGTGATGCACCCAACATCCAGCAGAGACAGGTTCCCCAGGAAGAAGTACATGGGGGTGTGGAGTTTGGGCTCAGTGAGGATGGCAGCAAGGATGCTGAAATTGCCCCCGACAGTAGCTCCATAAGCAAGAAGGAAGATGACAAAGAGGATGGGCTGTAGGGCTGGGGAATCTGTGAGGCCCAGCAGGACAAACTGCATTACACGTGAATCATTTGCTGGGTCTCTCAGTTCCATCGCTGTAGCACAAGCAGCAGACCGAGTGATGTGCAAAGTGCTGCCTGTGGCCAAAAGTGAATGGGATCCTGATAATAACTGGCAAGTCCAGCACCATCAGGAGAGGCCAGGAGGTTAGGCACCTACACATTAAGGGTAAGAAAGATAAATATTAAGGTGTAACAGGATAAGTTTGATGAATCTGACTCTAATGAATAAGAATACCGCATTGGAGATATTCTGAACAGGTAGGAGAACTGATGCAAAATTCTTAATTGGAGAATACATGGGACATTTGAAGGTTAGAGGAGAAGACGATTTTCTGAAACCAAGTTTCAGGAAGGGAATTACCAGTCTTTGTATTGGCAATCATCTGGGTATCCAGCATTGCAGAGGATGAAAAAGTTCTTCAGGAGAAGAGTGGGATATTTTTGTACCCACCTTGGTCCCCATAAGGAGTCACACATGTATCATCACGCAGTCATCTGTTGTTATCTTTAAAGAGCTGGTTCCAAAATTCCTCTATATTGTATTCTATGGAATTTCACATTCTGTGCTTTACATGACACAATGTATTCACATAACGTGTGTACTTCAATTCCCTTAAAATGATCTTTACATTAATTACAATACCTAGTGTACACAGTGGGGGCCTGAAAAGTATCCTTAACCCAGTGTATTCATTCTAATAAAATAAACAGTGATCCACAGTAGTGTCTGGCTGAATGATTAAGACTAAATCACTGGCAAATAACCTATCTCAGAAGGACAAAACAGAATAAAATTGGAGGTCCCCAAGGACAAAAGCTTTGAATGAGAAAGGCATTTCTGGATGAACAATGCCCTGGGTAGAGAACTGGTCAACAACTCTACAAGCACTAGCCTTTCTTGCATGGACAGTTCTCTTACTATTACTTCAAATGCAATATTTCCAAAGCTGACCTCTTTGTTAACCTAATCATCTTTAATCTGACCACCCTTTAATTGAACTACTTTACCCCAGCCAAGCCCCTTTCATTGGGGCTTGAAAACTTATTCTTCACTCTCTTCTCCCTCCCTCCACTCTCACACTTCTCAGTGCCTCAGTGTCACTGCAGTGTTCAGGGTGGGAGAGAAAATCTCTCCCCAAAGGAGGAATAAGTGGGTGCCGACCAAGATGTGAGTTTACAGCTAGGATTTTGGGAGTGACACTCACCCAGGTAAGGGAACTGGCTCCTGTTAAGCAGAGGATCAATCACATTCACCCACTGGCCCCACATAGGCAAGACTGTATGAATGCCAGCCACAGACACAGACAGTGTGACTGGCGTGATTTTATATATTTTGGGGATTTTTCTACTCCCTGTTTTTATACCTTGGAGGCCTCAACAATGAATGCCCTCCAAGGGGAACTATAACAAGCTAAATTTTTGTTTTAGTCAAACACATAATGATGCTTAGTACTGTTGAAATATTTTGAAATTTCTTAAAACGTTTTAGAGTGTAATCTCCATAGATAAATATGGCACCAATTGTTCTTTTATTTTAACAAATGTATTTTAAGCATTCAGGAGCCATTGTTATTGTTGCCAGCATTTCATAGAGTTCAAATTAATCCAAAGCATTTCACATTATGTCTCAGTACATGGAAAAGAATTGAGTCTTGGGGTTTGAGGTTTGGAGTTTAGTCTAATCCCACGCTTAAGAGGAATAAAGGAGAGGAAATAAGCAGTGACTTTTAACTCTCCAGCATTTCTTGCAGCACTAGTGTGTATGCATCCTGGATCTGGTCTGCTCCTGTTTCATTCCTGCAGCAGTGCCCTCCACCACCATGTAACACAGATCACTTTTACATTATAGGTCTCTTTGCCATACTCAAACTCCTCTAGTCTCAAACAATGGCTCGCCTTTTCCTCTTCTCTCACTGCAGAATCCAGACTCTGTAGAGGCCTAACAGCAAACATTTTCTGCCCTCTTGTCTCGAACACCACAAAGCCACACAAAAGTTGGGAGCATCTTCTTGACCAGGACAATCATACTGTAAGTAACTCCAAATGGTGGCTTTAAGAATTAAGGAAGTTGTCTAACACTTCCTACTTTATTAGTAAAGGTTCCCCACAGATTTAAGTCTGTCAAGCTCCACGAAGGAGTTGGCTGAAAATTAAAATGAGTTGAGATTTCTTGGTCTGACAGCTCTCCATCAGACAGGACCTTTAGGTGACAGAGCCCACACAGAACCCCTCAAAGCACCTTCTTCCCCCAGCATACAAAGACCAGATTTGCTACCCAGAAGGTCTCTATTTGCCATGCATTGTTAATCCAGGAAATGTCTTCCTTGAAGACCAACTGTAGTCTCAGATCCAGGAAACTACCCATCCCACTTCTGGGAATAGACAACATTCCCTTCCTCTGCAGAGCCACAGCAATCTGTAGACACTGAATGCTGGCAATTCTAGTTTTTATCTCCACCTCACACACTAAGCTCTGAAGTGGTAATATTTAATATGCCATTGATATTTCCACCTGAATATCCCACAAGACCTGCCAAAAACCCAAAACAGAATGCATCAATTTTTCTTTTTTTCAAAATGTGCATACACAGCCCCAGCATGTGCATGCGTGTACACACACACACACACACACACACACACACACACACACACACACACACAAACACACACACACGTATTCCACATAGAATCATCAAGAAAAGGTGAAAAGTTCCTCTAGGGGTATAGACTTAGTGCTATGGGTAGTTTGATTGGGTTCTTAACTCAAGACAGTGGAGAAGATGACTGCTTCAGGTCTCACAAGCACCTGGATCCTGAACCACTGGGTAGAGCAGCCTTGTATTGGATGGATAGGCCAACACATTAGATTTTGCAAGGGTGACAATGACAGCAGATTTTTGAAGGCTGAAGAGAAAACACTGTAGTGTAGTCAGTTTAATGCACCTCAGACATTCATTACTAGCACTTTTTACAAGCTGTGTATTTGTTTTAAAAACTTAGAGCACTCAGGGAAAAACATCAAGCATACTAGCGTAAATGGAGTACAAACGGAAAGTCCTTCTCCACTGACCATGGCCCTTGGCCCTTGGCCCTCGTCAGCCCCATTCACAAAGAGAGTCATTGACGAAGTGAGGGTCACTACAGTGAGAAAGTCACGCTCCAGGTCTCCCTCCCTCAGGGTCTGTCTCATTAGTAAAACTAAAGTGCACACAGTTTCATATGATACAAAACCTTCTTCTTTTAGATACAACATATGCTCTTTCTTAAAATTATGAAACATAATTACTTACATTGACACAGAAGAGTTAAAAATATTTTCTTTAGGACAAGAATAAGCAAAAACAAACACTTTCTCATATTTACAATCTGTCATTATTATTACTATTATTACTCTGTGTAAGGAGCTCCCGGTCTTGAAATGTTATAGGATGTTGTGCTCTGGTGCTCTGTGCCATCTCTTACCTGTTAAATACTCTCCTTATAATCATTTGCAAACAGGAAACACTCCTTTGATACACACTTCAGGCATTGTTGCCTATTTGAGAAGTAATGATGTTGCAGTTTAATCAGAAGACCAAGAGAGGTTTTTCTGTGGTGTGTAACACAGTCTGCTTGCACTGAATTAGAACAGAGTTGCTCTTTCTGATTTTCTTATTCTTTTTTATTTTAAAAACAACACAAAGAAGGTATCAATGATACAGAATTTTAAAACTATAGTAAGAAATTAGTACTAGTTAATATTTTGCGTAGTGTTATCTTGGAAGTAGTCGTTCAGGTTGCAAGATTTAGGCATAAGAAAGGGTTAAACAGTGAAAGCAAAAACTGCTCTTTGTGATGAGCTTACAGAAGTTAGTAGTAGAGCTGTCTATCATGTATATGTGCACATACACATATACACATGTACATCTGTATACAGATAATCTTTTCCCTCCATCCTTTTCTCCTTTCCCCATCCCAGGTGTACATAAGCTTCTCTTTTAAATTTATATGTGTTAGTACATCTTTCCAAAGTTTCTCTTTTTAAATATTATTCTCTATGTTTTTATGCCATCATAATATTGAGCCTTATAGGATATTTTGAAAACATCAGTAGTTTCACTTATATCATAGGCAGATGACAAATTGTTTTGTAGGTCTTGCTCGTGTACAAGAGATTATTTGGATAACCATTATATAATCAGCACCCTGCTTGTTATCTGGTGGTGTCTTGTAGGATATGCACCCTGTCTTTAAGGAATTTATGGTCTACACAATGAGAGCAGAGGTAAGCTGCATTTGACACAGAAATCACTGTGGTAGTGCTTTTTTTTTTTTTTTTTTTTTTTACCAGTAGTCAAACTCCCAACCTTAAGCATGTGAGGCAGGCAGTGTACCACTGAGCTATATTCCTGGCCCTTTGGAAGTGTCTTACTAGGTGATCCACAGTCTTTCTGAGAAAGTTATGATCAGTGACTCTAAGTAATTGGATACATGAGTCACCAGAGAGAGGCAGTGGTTTAGAAATAAAGATTGAGAGATGAGGTAAGAAAGAAGAGGGCATCCCATACCTGGCAAAGGTCAGATGCAAAACAGTGATGATCAGAAAGGGGTGTTAGCTGGGAATCAGACACTGGTTGGGAGACAGAGTACTGTGATTTGCCCCAAAGAAGGTGCTGACAAGACACTGGTGCATATCAATATCTTGCTTCTAGAGAATATCAAACTCTTTTTTAACTTCACGCTCCAAAATTAATGTCTAAAAGTGCAATATTTAATCAATCAGACCCCATATATTACTACAATCAGACCCCATATATTATTACAAATATATTTTATTTTAAGGAAAGCTACACTTCTAGTTTCATCAACATTTTAAATATATCAATTGGGAATCGTTAAAGAAAAAACAGTGCCTCTCCTGTTTCTTGGCTCTCATTTGCCTTGAATATGTTATCTATCAGCATCTGAGATACTATTTTATGTCAGCTTTAATATTTATCTTTGACCCAAGTTATACCATACTCTGACCCATGATAGCTTCTTTGTTCTCAGACTTAAGTCACACCCATGACTTTACTTAGGTCGACACCTAAGCTTTCATCTTGAGAATTTCAGGGGGTTCTCTGGAGCGATGCACACTTTGATACTTCTCTGTCAGCCCTTCCTCCCTGTCAGCACCCTCTTCAGGGCGCCCTGTACATCGGGGTTCCGGAGACTGTAGATGATGGGGTTCAGCATGGGATTGAGAACAGTATTAAAGACTGCAATCCCTTTGTCCTTATCTGAGGCTGAGACTGAGCCCAGGCGCATGTAACTGAAGAAGCCCGTTCCATAAAAAAAGCAAACCACAGTGAGGTGGGAGCCACATGTGGAGAAGGCCTTTTTCCTCCCCTCAGCAGAGCGGATCCGCAGTACTGCAGCAGCGACGTGGGCGTAAGACACTGAGATGAGGATTATAGGGAAAACTCCCATGAAAGTGGCCCCCACAAACAGCAGTTGCCCATTGAGGTGGATACTGGAGCACGAGAGCTGGAACAGAGGTGGGAGGTCACAGTAGAAGTTGTTGATCACATTTGGGCCGCAGAAGTCTAGCACAGACACAGCTACTGTGTGAGTCAGAGCATTGAGGAAGGAGGCGGTGCAGCAGGTGCCCACCAGGGCACCCTGGACCTCACGGCTCATGCGGGTGTTATAGGTGAGGGGCTGGCAGATGGCCAGATAGCGGTCATAGGCCATGGCTGTCAAGAGGTGACAGTCTACACCAGCCAAGAGGTGGAAAAAGAAGAGCTGTGACAGGCAGGAAGTGTAGGGAACTCTACACTGGTGGGCCAGGAGACACACCAGCATTGGAGGAACAGTGACCGTGATGCACCCAATGTCCAGCAGAGACAGGATCCCCAGGAAGTAGTACATGGGGGTGTGGAGTTTGTGCTCCACAACGATGGCAGCGATGATGCTCAAGTTGCCCCCTACGGTGACTACATAGGCACAGAAAAACAAAACAAACAGAATAGATTGCAGACCAACACTCTCTGTCAGGCCAAGGAGGGTGAACTCGGTGACAGCTGTCCTGTTGCTGCTGGTGCCTGCTTCCATAGGTCAGAGCTGGGCACGGTGGAGAGGGGAAGACACAAGGCTGCAAAAGAGAGAGAGTGATACATGGTAGGTACATACTGAAATCTGTGTGTTGGATCCCGAGATGACATGGTTGGGACACCTGCCAATCAGAGGAGATACCAGTGAGTTTGTTCAGACTCTTGAAGGCTGCAAGAGGGCCAGATGCTAACTGTTTAGTTACTGGTTAAGGAAGAGATCCAGGGAATACCAGGGAGGGGGTAAGGCAGAAGGAAAATTTCCAGGAATCCAAAATAGCAGCTAATTACAAACGTGGTATAGGACTTCAGTCTTTCACCAACTATTATATGCTTACTGTGACTATTCAGAGATTGAATAGTGGCTGTCACTGTATGAATAACATGAACACGTAAAGTCCTAGAAAGACACCACTCAAAGAGCAGCATTATAAAGGAGAAAAGAAGGAGGGCAGATCTCATGAAATCCAAACAGATATTAAAGATATTGAATGAGGAGGGGAGCAGGATGCAAACCAAAGCACAAAAACACACAGAAGCTAAAAATTAAAGACATGAAGTTATTTTTAAATGCAAGTGTCTACTCTAGTTATTACATTATGTTCAATTTTTTTTCATTTATGTCTCATACACTGCAATTATGTCTGTGCAATCAAGACACCTAGATTTAGAAAGGTTAAAAAAGACCTTGAAGTCAACAAGATTTAAAATCTGTTGTATCTTAAACCCAGAATTATTTAACTCTAGGCCCACAGTATTAAAGACTGCAATCCTTAAAGCTATATGCTTGAACTTGTGTCATTATTGAGATTTATGATAACATTTTGTGTAATAAAGAGAATAATGCTGTTTCTAAGAGTTTAGGTTTCGTATTCCTACAACTGTTCAGGGAAGTTAACATCCCACCCATTTATGTCTTTACTCAGTAATTACTTGTTTAATGTCAGAGTTCTAGTGTATTTTATTGATTGAAATACAAGACTGGATAATAGGTATTAGCAAAACAGACAGTTCAAGGATGGTGTCAAGGTCACTGAACTGAACTACAAGGACGATGGTGTTGCCAGGAAATGTTTTGGGAAACCCTGATTCTTGTGTGTGTGTGAATTTTGGGGACACAATCACTAGAACATGGGCATGCAGGTTCCAGAGAACCCCATACCCAGAGAACTTTAGGTGACTTTCTTAATGTCACAATAATTCCTAAAGGTGCCTGCCAAGTTGAGATCAACAAACTCTTCACAGACTTAAGTCTCAAATTCAGACTATCAAGTCTAAAGCCATAGTTTAACTCCCTATTCCCTGGATATCTGTAATTATCCAGCTTTATAATGAGTATTATGTGTAATGAAGGGAGTAATGTTATTTCTATCACTTGAAATATTTTTTTTTAAAGAAGGCAGTGATCCTTCCGCCTTGACTGGGGAACAAAGTTCTGGAAGGGACCTTTGAGTCCTTTTTTCCTGTGATCCTTGCACATCCTGGGCCTCTCACTCTCCGTGATTGAGCTGGTCCTTTTTCCCATCCATAGCAGGATCTTGTACACATCAATAATCTATGTCATAAACTCATTCCTATATTACCCTGACGTCTCCTCAAGGAAGTTCTCCTCTGTAGCTTATCAATGAATTGAGCCTCTCTTCCTGTGGCATCGTAAACAAGTAATAGCTGGAATGATTTCTGAATGTTCTTATGGAGAGGGAGACAGAAACCTGAAGCATTACAGAGTAGCTTGCCTTGGTCAAGTAAGAGCCATTAAAATTAATCAAGATAAAATGCACAGATGACTCCGAATACGCTATGCAGCTTTTCTCACTGGATGCAACACTTCTAATCTGTACATTTGTATAAAAACTGTTGTCAGATACATAAAAGTGAAGGTCAAAATATTAACTTGTTTAAGGTCCGTGTGTCAGTGTTTGTTTTGAATAGAAAACTTCTTTTTTGGCCAAACCCTGCTGTGTCTCAGGGTTCTTGCCATAAACATGACCATACATGTATATAAATATGTATGAATTTTCTCTTCTGTTCTTTCTCATAGCTCAAATGGTAAACCTCGTCATGATATTTCAGTACTACTTCTCGAATCCAGCATCATTTACTCTTCTGTTTTCCTGTGGACAAGGAAAATTCCTTAGCGATCCTGAAGGACCTTCAATAGCGTTTCTCTAGGAGGAAGGAAGGTAGGAAAAATGAAGGGTGAGGAGGTATGTGGGGTGCTTACCTTTCTGCTGCACCCTGCAGAAAAGGAGCGGTTGCTAGCCTGATTCAAGACAGCCTGAGGACAGAAAATTTGCAAAGGGAGTGAGACAGCAGTAAAGAGAATCTCTCATGATTTTCTCTCTTTAAGATGCCAATTAGGACCAAACTTCCCCAGGGCTTACACTAGAAGCAAGAGGCAGACAAACAATCTCAATCCTTAGGGGGTTCTCATTTGCCTATTCTTTTCAATTTTTAGGAAGCATAGGATTTAAGACATATTGCAGCCTCCTAAGGTCTACAATGAGAAGAGATGCAGTCACCAGATTGCATACTGGAAAAATATGATCTTGAGCGTCAGTGGCTAGCAGAGTCCGGAGAATGGGTCCACAACTGGATTTTCAGGATGAGCTCCAGCTAATATGATATTATGATTTTTTTCTTATTTATTTTCTCAGATTTTCAAGGTATATTCTTAAAAATTTGTTTAACTATAAAGTTACATGTCTTTCACAGAATATATAGTGGTGGATCCAGCATCTCTAGAGAATGTTTTCGTGGTTCCCAGCATGTGCCTCATGGTCTCTTGCAGTCAATCCCCTTTCCACACCTTGGTCCACAGCAGCCTCTCATGTGACTTCCTTCCTTATGGGTTTCTGAGTCAAAGTGTCAAGAGTGGAAAAAGACAGTACACAGATTGTTTATAATTGGGTAAATTAAATTGGCAAATCTTTTGCAGATTCCTGTCTTATAAAGCAATCCCTCTTTCTTGTGGGAGATATGCTCAAAGATCCCCATTTGGTATCTATACTATGTTAGCACCATCCCTGATGTATATGGAACAGAGAACGTGGCAGAGCAAATTCACTCATGTCAGGGGGCAAAGAGTAAGAGAAAGATGCCAGGATTCCACAGTATTTGAGGTCCCACACACAAACCTCACACCCAGTAATAAACAGCAAGAGCTTTCTATTGAGTGTGAGGTTTGTGATGCAAATATGGAAAATTGGTCATCTCTCTTCCTTCAGCATATTTCAGGGTAACTTCATAGAGAGAATATTCCTAATACTTCTGCCCCGATGCTTCCTCACTAGCAGGAAAACCCTGACTTCCATTGACAGGGGATCTTGGGTGAGCTCTTGAGGGGAAATGAGTTTGAATGCCTCCCCAGGAGCAACACACCTTTGTTGCCTAGAGCTAGTTAGTAGTCTGCCATTCTCCCAGCAATAGAGGGTTTACCACCACCTCTTCCCCAGGCGCCACAGGTATTTGCTTTGGACCCAAAGGAAGAGAAAGTTTTTCCCTCGTGGGTTGAACACATTTTGTTTCACTTAAACGAAGAAATTCTAGTGTCTCCACAGTACTGGATGGGGCTCTCGTACCGTTCCCAGCCCAAATCTTTTTCTTGAGGTGTTGTAGGTGGTTCATGGAGAACAGCTGGTGAGTGAATTTGGACTTTCCTGTGTCTGGAGCTCACAGAAGTTGTAATCACTGTGCTAGTCCACATTTGACCTTTGTCATAGTCAGGGATTGCAAAAAGAACAAGACAATACAGGACACATACTTTATAGTATTATTTTATAACAGTCACCGAAGGAGTTAAATACTAGAAATGCACAAAATCTGTCCACATACTAAGACCCACCTGAGGGCCTGGATCCCACAGCAATATCCTGCATGAGTCCAGCTGAAGACCTAGAGCCATGACACTGCCCTCCAGAAGTCCAATTGAAGGCCTAGAGCTCACAACAAAGACTCATGCAAGACTGTTTCATGAATCTGCGTTGGGAAGGCCCAAAGGTCAGCTGTGGAAGCTAGAAAGTCTGTGTGCCATTGGGATGAAGGATCTGGGCCAGTAGGTTGAAAGTTCTGCACTGGAGCCAGGAAGTGACACTCAAATAAAAAATCAGAGCTCCCCCAAAAAGTACCACAGCCATCCTCAGCAATAGCAAGGTCCTGAGCTCCTTTGATGACAAAAACAGCTGAGTTCATATCAGGAAGCCTCTGTGACAAGCCTCTCCAGGAGACTGAGCAGCGCACCATCTTCCCCTTTAGAGCCAGGACATGATGCTCAAAGTAAGGACTAGATCTTGGATGAAAATATATGGGTCAGGCTTAGATATAACATGTGCTAGTACATCAATACCAATGGATGATTTTAATTTTTTTGTTTGTTTTCTGTTTAGTGCAAGACTTAGAAGCCAGGCACACTCTACCATTGAGTCACATCCCCAATACTTTTTAGTTTTTACTTTGAAGCACAGTTTTGCTAGTTTTCCCAGACTGTGCTAACTCATGATCCTCCTACTTCTGCCTCCCTAGTGCTGGGAATCTGGGTGTGCACCACACACCTGAATTCCAGTTCATTTTTATTGATTCACAGATGCATGCTGCCTGATTGGGTAAGTGTGCTAAGTTTTCAGAAAAATATGGCCTCCAGTTTTTATTACCAAGTAACTAAATGATATCAAAATGAACAGATATTAGAGCAAGTCTCAGCAAGTCTCAGAGAAAGATGAGTTTAACATTTGTTTGGTGCACAATGCATTTATAAAGGTCTATTCAAGTATTGACACTTCTTCCACCTGTCTATGGTTTATTCTGACACTGATCTGAAGCACACAGCAACTATGCCCTATTACACTTCAACATTTCATATATAAAATAAAAAATAAAAGTTATACCTGCAACAAAGGCCACAGGATTACCTTGAAAATCAAGTCAGATTCTAGACAAGACAGTTATTTGTCAAATGGGAAGCGCTCTTTTCATGCTTGGAAATATTACTACATTTAGTGGTTATGGACATAAGCTAAGCACCATGGTGTATTTTCAGTATTCATAGAGCCTCCAACAAGGAAGTTTATTGTCTCTAAGGATAATGCCAAAATATGATTCCAGTAAAAACGTTGCATAATAATAAATAGCATTGCTGTGGCACTTGGGTACAGAAGACTGAATTCTTTGGGGGTACAGACCGAGCTTTTCTAGCTGTACCTTGTTGTCTAGCACAGTATCAGTAAGTATTTGTTAGATGAAAGAGCAAATGAAAAGATTAGATAGCTAGCTAGATAGGTAGATGACCGATGATAGATAGATAGGTAGATAGATTTAAACCTTACATGAGTGTTACAAATTGATTTTGGTTTTCAGTGCTTGAAATTTCTCTAGGTAAGTGACCATAAAACTCTCTGAGCTTTATAATAAGCTTGGTAAATTCAATTGGAGCAGGTTCAGTGAGTCAACATTTTCACAATCCAATGAATAGAACGCTAAAAATAATTATTTAGTAATAAAGGAAATAATTAAGAGATAACAATTACCTAGAACCTAGTGCTTAGTCACTATCTTCTATCCTTATTACCTTCAATAAATACTTTAACGAGCTTTCTCTTACTGTGTCACTACACAGGAGCTCTAACAGCAAGTATCTCTGGTGTTACTGCTTTTCACACTTCCTAGTTCCGCACTCCTCCAAGGAGCTCTTTGTTCTTGAGCATTTTAACCACCTTCCCTCTGCTACTGTTGGCCTGCAATGATATAAACACACAGTTTCTGTTATCTCAAGGCAGAATTGGGAAATATCCAGCCTCCCTTCTCATTGCTTCTCCATGACTACTTTTGATTCTTGTCTAACTTCTCTGAAGAGCTGTCTTAATTTGCCATCTTCATTTTTTGACTTCCACTCCCTGGGTCTCCCTTTACACCTGTCTCCTCTTCCACCACTGCTCTCAAAGGGCCATTAAGGAGGCTGTGCACTGCTTGGTGACCTCTTCTCTGGTCTACTTGGAAGTTCTGCACTGGAGCCAGGAAGTGACACTCAAATAAAGAACGAGAGTTCCCCCAAAAAGTACCACAGCCATCCTCAGCAATAGCAAGGTAAGTGACCATAAAATTCTCTGAGCTTTATAATAAACTTGGTAAATTCACCTTCCAGTTCATGGCTCACAGTTCATTTCTTCATTAATAAATTAACACTTCCAGTAGTAAGAAAAGAGACAAACATCTTAGAAATATATATGCTTATATAAAAATGTTTATATAGCACATATATACACACACACACCTATATATACATATCTTTACTAGCAATTCATTTCAAATTAAGGAAATAATAAATTTTAATGTTTAGATTATTTCATTAACAAAGACAGAGGTAACTGGTAATTGCAAGTGTCAACTTATTCCACTTTTGCTGATTGACACTCTACATATAAGAATTCTTAGCTTGTAAGTAGGTATTGTTAAAAAATTTTTTAAAATTATCTGCTAAATGTCTATGGTGATTATTTCCAATGATGAAATTATGGATGATTTTTATTTTACTCTTTTGTACTTTCTAATTTTTAATAATCATATATTTTGTTGTGTTATAGAATAAGCAACTTGTATCTGGATATTAAATACATGAAGTATCTTTATTGTTGCACCAAATGAAGAACTGTCTGGTTTCATGTTTATGCCAAAGTAGCAAGGTTCTCCCCTGAATCATGGAGACTTTCACATTAAAGTTAAACCTGTCTTTATAATTAGCTTTATTACATGTATTTTATTTGGTGGCCCAACATGAAAATATTCTATCTCATCCTTTTGGCTTTTCTGAACAATGCCTGCTCCCTCAGACCTGGATTTCCAGTTATATTCTTTTAATATTCTTTTTTTTTTAATTTTATTTAAGAGGAAAAAGAGAAAAACACAAAACAAAACAAAGCGGTGTAAGGGTACATGTAATACAGAACTACAAAAAAAAAAACATAATAGTAAGGAATCACCTGCTAATAGATTACATATTATCATCTTGGAAATAGTTGCTCAAATCACAGTATCAAAGAATACAAAGTGGACATTCAAACAGAGAGACTGCAAACAGCTGTGTTCAATGATCCAAAAACATTAATATAGTCAGCTATTTAACACCCCTAAACACACTTGCTGTTATATCCGTTAGAGCTCTTTTTTTCCCCTCTCTTTTTTACAACAAAATTTACACTTTTTGGATTTTATTACTCCTTAGTTCTTATTACTTTTTTGGGGGGAGAGAATAAAGTCAAATATGGAAAACCAAGCTGTCAGTCAAAACCAAGGATAGACATAGCACATGATGTAGAACAGAGTACAAGGTTATCAACAATGGTTATCAAAGTTGTCTCTTGTTTCCTTAAAAAGAATAGTCTATCTCATTATATATTATAAAGTTGGACAAAACAGTAGGGAACAAGACCAATAAAACTTGGGCATTGTAAACATTACAGGACTTCCAAAGGAGACAACAGTCAAACCAGAATGGGCAACTTAGTGAATCTTATTGCCTTCAAAGTAGTTGCCTATACCCTCAAACTTGATATTATCATATAGAATGGAACAGAGTCTAATCAGTCAAAACAAGATCGTGGGAGCATTACAGGACTTCAAAACAAGTTAATAGGATATCAAAAAGAGTTACTATAAAATATGCTAATTTTTTTTAAATTTTTCCCCTTAATTAAGACAAACATAAGAAATAACTAAATAATTTTTTAAAGAATATGGGAGAGATTGAGATAAGCTCCAACATGGCATGGATCTCAGGAGATACTGCTAGATCTCCCCCTGGAAGGGCTGCAGGCTGCCACCCTGCCTCCACTCACAGGGAGAGGAGATGCTGGCTTGGCTTCCCAGAGACCTAAGCTCCAACAGGGCGAGGATCTCAGGAGACACTGCTAGTTCACCCCCTGGAAGGGCTGCAGGCTGCCACCCTGCCACCGCTTACAGGGAGGGGAGAAGCTGGCTTGGCATACCAGAGTCCTGAGCTCCAACATGGCATGGATCTCAGGAGACACTGCTAGTTCTCCCCCTGGAAGGGCTGCAGTGGGCTAAACTACCGCCGCTTGCCAGGGAGGGGAGGTGCTGGCTTGGCTTCCCAGAGTCCTAAGTTCCAGCATGGCGTGGATCTCAGGAGAGACTCCTAGTTCTCCCCCTGGAAGGGCTGCAGGCTGCCACCCTGCCTCCGCTTGCAGGGAGGGGAGATGCTGGCTTGGCTTCCCAGAGTCCTAAGCTCCAACATGGTGTGGATCTCAGGAGACACTGCTAGTTCTCCCCCTGGAAGGGCTGCAGCAGTGGGCTAAACTACCGCCACTTACCAGGGAGGGGAGGTGCTTGCTTGGCTTCCCAGAGTCCTAAGTTCCAGCATGGTGTGGATCTCAGGAGACACTGCTAGTTCTCCCCCTGGAAGGGCTGCAGGCTGCCACCCTGCCTCCGCTTACAGGGAGGGGAGATGCTGGCTTGGCTTCCCAGAGTCCTAAGCTCCAACATGGTTCCAGTTATATTCTTTGTATTCATTTATTTATAAAATGATATCCAGTGATTCCCTCAGGCTTACACCTGCTGCTTTGGACAAATCATTCCCAATTCATAATATTACTTACTTAAATATATTTTCCCATCACACCATTATTACTTTTATAACTTTAATTTTCCTTTATTACTTTTCTTCATTGCTTGTCTCATTGATTCTCTTTAAAATACCTATCCTCATCAAAACGATTTATTACACAAGAGGGGAAATATTTTCAGATGTAATTTGCACCTGGCTTCAAAGATAAGCTCTAATATTCACTAGCTGTGGAACTAAGGGCTAGTGACTAAGATTCTCCAAGCTCAGTTTCCTAAACTACAATCTGTAATGATTAAATGAGCTAAGAGAGGGGCAGTCACACAGAACAGTGCCCTAAACAAGGTAAATCACAAGAAAGCGTGAAGCTAACATATGACATTTCATTCTTTCCATCCCAAGATAATTTTTTATCGCGTTGCAAAAAGCAATATTACATTTCCTTTTTTAAAAATTTTTTAAAATTTTATTTAAAAGGAAAAAGAGAAAAGCACAAAACAAAACAAAGCGGTGTAAGGGTACAAGTAATACAGAACTACAAAAAAATAGTAAGAAATCATCAGTTAATAGATTACATATTATCGTCTTAGAGATAGTTGCTCAAATCACAGTATCAAAGCATACAAAGTGGACATTCAAACAGTGAGACTGCAAACAGTTGTGTTCAGTGATCCAACCAAAAACATTAATATGGTCAGCTATTTAACACCCCTAAACACACTTGCTGTTGTATCCTTTAGAGCTCTTTTTTTCCCCTCTCTTTTTTACAACAAAATTTACACATTTTGGGTTTTATTACTCCTTAGTTCTTATTACTTTTTTGGGAGAGAATAAAGTCAAATATGGCAAAACAAAGCTGTCAGTCATAACCAAGGATAGACATAGCACATGATGTAAAACAGAGTACAAGTTTATCAACAGTGGTTATCAACAATGTCTCTTGTTTCCATAAAAAGAATTGTCTATCTCATTAGACACTATAAAGTTGAACAAAACAGTACAGAACAAGACCAATAAAACTTAAGCATTGTAAACATTACAGGACTTCCAAAGGAGACAATAGTCAAACCAGAATGGGCATCTTAGTGAATCTTATTGCCTTCAAAGTAGTTGCCTATACCCTCAAACTTGATACTATCATACAGAATGGAACAGAGTCTAATCAGTCAAAACAAGAAAGTGGGAATATTACAGGACTTCAAAACAAGTTAATAGGAAATCAAAAAAGTTACTATTATATATCCTGCTAATTTTTTTAAATTTTTCCCCTTAATTAAAAAAACCATAAAAATAACTAAATAACTTTTTTAATGAATAAGGGAGAGATTGAGATAAAAGAGGACATAACAATATAACAATACAGGACAAAGCATGACTGTTTCAGCAACCTAGTGCTTCACCACCAAATAACCCGACATAATAGTAGTTACCATTATGTCTGTCCTTTTCCTTGAAATATTTGAATAAAACTTTATATACTATAGCTTCAAATATTTCCATATCAAGAAGCCCGGAATAAAGACTTTCCAATTAATAAGTGAAAACTTTATAAGGCTTGAAGGCCACATAATGGGGAATCATGATTACCACATATTTTTATATATTTGAATCATTACTTACATTAGGGAAACTATTTGGAATTCACACATGCGAGATTGATTTATTTCACTTATGAGTATGGTCTCAAGCTGCGTCCATTTATTTATAAATACCTACCACTGTCTTCAAGGTTTCTACCCAATTTGTCCTCCAATAGATTTAGTGTTTCTGTTTTAATATTCATATCTTTGAGCCATTTAGATTTTAATTTAGTACATGGTGATAGACATGGGTCTAGCTTTAGTTGTCGGCAAATGGAGAGCCAGTTTTTCAAGCACCATTATTAAAGACATTGTCGTTCTTCCAATGAACCTGCTTGGCTCCTTTATCAAAGATAAGGCGGTTGAGTGTGTTTGTAGTTGTGGTTGTATCTTCTAATCTATTCCATTGATCTTCTTCTCTGTTTTGTTTCCAGTACCATGTTGATTTTATTACAGTTGCTTTGTAGTATAACTTCAAGTCAGGGATTGTGATGCCTCCTGCTTTGTCTTTGCTGCTTAGAAATGCCTTTGCTATTCTAGGTCTCTTCTGGTTCCAGATGAAATTTAGGAGTGATTTCTCTAGATCTATAAGGTATGTTGATGGTATTTCTATTGGGATTGCATTGAATCTGTATAACAGTTTTGGGAGAATGGCCATTTTCACAATGTTTGTTCTTCCTATCCATGAGCAAGGGATGTCTTTCCATTTTCTGAGATCATCTTAAATTTCTTTTTTCAGTTTATTATAATTTTCACTGTATAAGTCTTTCACTTCTTTAGTAAGAGTAATTCCTAAATATTTCATTTTGTTGCTTGCTAATGTGAAGAGTGTAGTTTCTCTTATTTCCCTCTCTGTGGTTTTGTTGTTCGTGTATAGGAATGCTATTGATTTCTGAGTATTGATTTAGCATCCAGCCACATTACTGAATTCATTTATTGTATCTAAGTGTCTTTCAATGGAGTTTAGGGGGTCTTCTATGTAGAGTATCATGTCTTCTGCAACAATATAATTTAACTTCTTCTTTTCCTTTTTTTACCCCTTTTATTTCTCTTTCTTGCCTAATTGCTCTGGCTAGTACTTCCAGCACTATATTAAATAGGAGTGGTGATAAAGGACATCCTTGTCTTGTGCCTGATTTTAAAGTAAAGGCTTTCAATTTTTGGCCATTTAGTATGATGCTGGCTGTTGGTGTGTCATAAATGGCCTTTATTATATTGAGGTAAAGACCATCTATTCCAATTTTCTGTGAGGTTCTTATCATGAATAAATGTTGGACCTTATCGATGGCTTTTTCTGCATCTATAGAAATGATCACATGATTCTTATTTTTGGCTTTATTGATATGGTGGATTACATTTATTGATTTACATATGTTGAACCATCCTTGCATTCCTGGGATGAATCCCACTTGGTCATGGTGTATAATCTTCTTGACGTTTTGCTGCATCCTATTTGCCAATATTTTATTGAGGATTTTTGCATCTGTGTTCATTAGGGAGATCGGTCTATAGTTCTCTTTTTTAGTTGGGTCTTTCTCAGGTTTTGGTACTAGAGTAATATTTGTTTCCAGGAATGACTTAGGAAGGATTTCTTCCCTTTCAATTTCATTGAATAGTTTGAGGAGTGTCGGCATTAGGTCTTCTTTATATTTCTTGTAGAATTCTGCAGTGAATCCATCTGGGCCTGGGCTCTTCTTTTTAGGTAAGGACTTAATTACATTTTCAATTTCATTAACAGAGATTAGGTTATTCAACAGTTTTACATCCTCTTGATCTAGCTTTGGTACTTCATATGTTTCTAAAGTATCTGTCTATTTCTTCTGTGTTATCAAAATTTTGAGAGTAGAGGATTTTGAAATAGGTGTTGATGATCTTCTGTATTTATATTGGGTCTGTAGTGATTTCACGTTTTGCATTTCTTATTGCATGAATTTGAGCTTTTTCTTCCCTTTTTAAAATAAGGTTAGCTAGGGGCTTATCAATTTTATTTATTCTTTCAAAGAACCAACTCTTTGATTCGTTGATTCTTTGGATTGTTTTCTTAGTCTCTATTGCATTGATTTCTGCTCTGATTTTTATAATTTCCTCTCTTCTTTTGGCTTTGGGCTTGACTTGCTCTTCTTTTTCTAGCTGTTTGAGTTGTAGCATCAATTTATTTATTTGCATTTGTTCTGTTTTCCTGATGTGGGAACGCAGTGCAATAAATTTTTCCTCTGAGGACGGCTTTCATTGCATCCCACAAATTCCGGTAAGTTGTATCTGCATTTTCATTTTCTTTTAGGTACTGTTTAATTTCTTCTTTAATTTCTTCTGTGACCCACTGATTACTCAAGAGTGTGTTATTCAGTTTCCATGTGTTTGCGGAATTTTTGCAGTATCTTTTATCATTGATTTCTAATTTCAGAGTGCTATGATCCGGTAACATGCAAGGGATGATTTCAACTCTATTGCATTGGTTTAAATATGTTCTGTGAGCTAATATATAGTCTATTTTAGAGAATGATCCATGTACTGCTGAGAAGAATGTGTATTCTGGTGTTGTTGGGTGGATCATTCTGTATATGTCTATCAAATCCATTTGTTCGCAGGTGTGATTCAGTTCTGTTATTTCTTTGCTCATTTCCTGTCTGGTTGATCTGTCCCTTGGTGTCAATGGTGTATTAAGGTCTCCTGTTACAATTGTGTTACTGATAATTTGAGTTTTCATTTCTGTTAATAGTTGTTTTATATAACTGGGTGCTCTGGAGTTTGGTGCGTATATATTTAAGATAGTTATCTCTTCCTCTTGGAGTTTTCCCCTTACGAGTATGTAGTGACCTTCTTTGTCCTTTATGGTCATTGTTGGTTTAAAGTTCACGTTGTCTGCAAACAGAATGGCTACTCCTGCCTTTTTTTGGATTCCTGCTGCATGAAGTATTGTTTTCCATCCTTTGACTTTCAATCTGTGAGTATCCTTCTGGGTTAGATGGGTTTCCTGTAAATAGCATATGGTTGGATTTTGTTTCTTGATCCATTCTGCTAGTCTGTTTCTTTTGATTGGTGCATTGAGACCATTTACATTAATGGTTATTACTGTTAAATGCTGGTTAATTGTAGGAATGTTATCTCTCTGCTGTTGCATCTTTATCTTTGTGTTCTGTTTAATTATTTGCTTTGCTTAGTGGTTTTTTCCTTTGTGTATCTAAACTGTCTTTCAATATTTTTTGCAGGATCGGTTTGGTGTTCATGAAGTTCTTCAGCTGTTCTTTGTCCTGGAAGTATCGTATTGCACCATCTATTTTGAATGATAGTTTTGCAGGATATATCAGTCTTGGTTGGAAATCATTTTGCTTTACGATCTGGAATATTTCACTCCATGCTCTTCTTGATTTTATCGTTTGTGCTGAGAAGTCTGCTGTGATTCTGATAGGTTTTCCTTTATAAGTGATCTGTCTTTTCTCTCTGACAGCTTTTAATAATCTATTCTTATGTTGGATTTCTGGGATGGTGATTATTATATGTCTGGGTGTAGTTTTATTTTAGTTATGACTGTTTGGAGTTCTATATGCTTCACTGATCCTGATGTCAGTTTCTGATCTCATGCTTGGGAAATTTTAAGCTATTACTTCTCTAAATATCCTCTTGACATCCTTTATGTTGTCTCCCTCTCTTTCATTAATCCCTATCATTCTTATGTTATTCTTCTTTGCATCGTCTTGCAGTTGTTGAATTGTTGTTTCCTGATTCCGTGTTATTTTCAAAAGATCTTTCCTTTCCTGTTCACTAGCTGCAATCATGTCTTCAAGGTCTGAAATTCTATCTTCACTTTCGTTAAGGCGGTTTTTACAACTTTCAGTGGAGTTTTTTATTTCCTGTATATCTCTGTGCATCTGCATTATGTATTCTGTTTGTTTCTTATATTGCTTGTCTAGGGATTCTATCTTTTTGTTTAGTTCCTCCAATTTTTTATCTGTGTTTTCTTTAGATATATTTAGAATCTCTTTCATTTCTTTTATCATTTCTTCTTTTATCTGGGAGATTATTTCGAGTTTGAATTTCTTTAAAGCTTCCTGGAGTTCCTTGTCAACTTCAGTAGCTATTATGTCTGATATATGAGGTGGATGGGATATATTTTCTTCTATATACATCGCTCCTAGGGTTTCCTGAGATGGGCTGGAGGTTTGAGGTTGTAATTTGGTCTTTCGTTTTGTCATTTTCTATATTTCTGTGTTTCAAGTGTTATTTGAAAGCTTCCTCCGGATCTGTTGAAAATCCCCTTCTATGTTTGGAGCTACTGAGACTCTGACACTGCGCTATCCCAAGCCATTGGGCCTACAGAACCAGTGGCCCTCCTCTGCCTGCTCAGAACTCCGCAGTTCCAGACAAGCTGGGCCTCAGGAACACTGTGCGCCCACCTGCCCCTTGGAAGATCCACAGCTCTTCAATTGCAGCTGGGTTAGGGTGCTCACCACAGGCCGCAGTGCCTCAGGAGCCTGTGATCCCTCCCTGCTTGCAGAGATATTCACAGTCCTCCAGACAAAGGAAAGGACTTCTGCAGGCACTCCAGATCCGCCCAGCTCCTCCTCTGCAGGCAGATGGCTAGGCGCAGCTGGGCTCGGGGGTTAGTGTAGGCCTGCCCATCCGTCAGGAGCTCAGCAGAGCTCCAAGTGTAGCCGGGAGGGATGGGGAGGCAGCTGTAGTGGCCTCTAACCCACTGCTCCACTTCACTGCACCCAGAAGCCTGGGGGGTCCGGAACAGTCTGAGATTTGGGCAGCCTGTGCTGGGCACTCACCACAGGCTGAGGTGCCTCAGGAACCTGCGATCCCTCCCTGCTTGCAGAAATATTCAGTCCTTCAGACAAAGGAAGGGGCTTCTGCAGGCACTCCGGATCCGCCCAGCTCCTCCTCTGCACGCAGATGGCTAGGTGCGGCTCTCTAATTAATTTCTTAAAAAATTTGTATTAGGACATGTTTGCTGTATATAATGATTACATGGGCTCCCGGTCTTGGAAAATTGTAAGATTTTTCACTTTAGGGTTCTGTGCTAGCTGTTGTCAATTTGTGCTTACTTTAATTTTTCGCAAGAAAGAGATAACTCTTTGGTATTTGCTTTGGCAAATTATTTTATTTTTGAAGAAAAATGATATGAAAGTTTATGCAAAAGTCATTGTTTCTTAAATCTATTAATTAACAAGACTGAATATCCAATATCTACTCAGCACTATGGCAGGTGTGTCTGGAAGACACATTATAGGCAGCATAGATTTCTCCCTATGGATCCTATGATATAACTGGAGAGAACAGAAGAGCTTCAAGAGTGACAGCAAATATTATGATAGTTACTTGCTATGAGAGACAAGATCTTTCAGAGTCACTTAAGATCAGCAAATTCAAGCAAAATGATGAATGAATCTCCTAATTGAGGCTATAGTTAAGAGATGAAAAATTGAAAATTGAATCGGAAGGAGAAAAGGAGGGCACCCTCACACATGACAAAGTTTAGATTGGAAATAGTGGTGAAAAGAAAAAGTTAGTGGGGGCTGGCACAAGGCCCTAAGTTCAATGCACTGCACCACCAGAAAAGAAAGGAAAGAAGAAAGAAAGAAAGAAAGAAAGAAAGAAAGAAAGAAAGAAAGAAAGAAGAAAGAAAGAAGAAAGAAAGAAAGAAAGAAAGAAAGAAAGAAAGAAAAGAAAGAAGAAAGAAAGAAAGGGAGAGAGAGAGAGAAAGAAAGAAAGAAGAAAATAAAATAAGAAGAAAAAAGTATGAAAAAGCAAGTAAATACTGGCTTTGGAGGATGGGGTGACACAGCAGACACTGCTAGGAGGAACCAGCAGGAGGTGTAAAGAGCACTGAGCTGGAGAAGAGCACAGGCTCAGAGGCTATTAATGGAGCCTTGACAGAACAGTTCAGTCCTGAGTAGGAGGCAACTGTCTCCAAAGGGACAAGGTGACGGAAACCAATGAGTTCAGCAGCACACAATAGTTGGCCGGAGTTGGAAAATGACTGGATACAGCTTGCTTGAAGACCATTTTATTGGATAATATACTCAGGGTTATATGCTTAAGAAAAGATTTGCACACAGTTTCAGTTCACGGTCAAGTGGTCTCATTGCTTTTGGTTTCCTATAGGGTCTGATGTCAATGGCAGGGAGAACATGGCAAAGCAAAACTACTTACCTCACGTCGGCAGAAAGAAAAGAGGAAAAGAAAGACACCAGAGAGCCACAGCCTTCAGGGTTATTTACCAGTGGACTTTGCAAGGTTAGGTTCACTGAACAAAAGTTCCACTGTCTTCCAACCTGGGCACCTGGGCCTTTGACACAGGGACCTTTGAAGAACATTTAACATTCAAAGCATAACAAGAATGGGATGTGGATAACTGGAGGAAATTTCTTAGTGACCATATTGTCTCTTTGGCTTTCAGGAAATCTTTATACCTCTCTATCCATGAATTCCTTATCCATGCACCATCCCACAGGAAAGAAGTGCCTCTAGTTTATTTGGTGTGATACTTGTAGTGTAGTTGGGGAAAATCAGTCACTTCTGCTGCTCCAGCCCATCTTCACGCCTTATTTTAAAAATATTTTCTAGTAAAATGTACTATAAACAGTTTTAATGACTTTACACAAATTCATTCAGAATTATTTAAAATATTTTAGTAGACCTTGAGGACATCTTCCAGAGGTCAAGATGTCAACCATTTGTTCTGACACTCTGTGATCTTAATCAAGCAACAAGTGTGTCCTATTGCACTTCAAATTTTTAATTTGTAAAATAAATAATAATGATAGACACAGTGATAATGATAGACACAGAACTATCTCAAAAATTAAATAAGATGCTAGATATAAAAGTGTATTTGTGAACTGGGAAGCATGCTTTGCCAGATAGGAATTATTATTACTGTATTTAGTGGTATTTGTTGATGTGTATCTCCATAGTATTTTACAAGGTTTATGTTAGCATCCATGAGAGAAGTTTATGACCTCTAACAATAGTGCTAAAAGATTTTTCTAATGACAGTGATTATATTATAATAAGCGATATTTGTGTGTAACAGATTGAATTCTTTGATGATTGCCTTAGTCATTCTCTTCACTATTAAGGCACAATATATGAATCCACAACATAAAAGGGGAGAGATTTATTTTGGCTCAGTTTCAGAAGTTTCAGTCTTTAAATGGTCCCCCAGCTCCAAGGAACAAGAAGCAGGTGAAAAAGCCTGAGTGGAAGACGCTGTTCATATCATGTCAACTAGGAAACAGAGCAAGGTGAGAGGAAACAAGAATGGAGATGCACCCTTCCAGGTCATACCCCTGATGACCCACCTCTTTCTGTCTGACCTCACTCTGCAGCACACTCAGCTCTGAATGCATCTGCAGATCAATCCCCTGATAAGCACAGTCCTCCATCAGCAGTCACCACCAAAAGCTCTGCCTCTGAATATACGAGGCTTTATAATAACCTGGGTAAACTCAATTGGGCCATCTTTAGTGACTAGACATTATTTGCATCTAATGAATCAGTTTTAAACATAATGATTTATTTAAAAAGGAAATAAGAGGGACCAATTATCAGGAGTCACGTATTTTATTATATTCTACTGTATCACCCCCAATACATTCTTCATTGAATATATCACTACACAGACCAAGTATCAAACATCTGTTATTACCATCATTTTTGTTTATTTAAATAATTTTCCTATTCTACTGATATTCTCTTTGTATATCTCTTTATAGCTCTTTCAAGAATATCCTTGTTCGTGAGCATTGTTATCATTTTCCTGTTCACTGGTGTTTGCCTACAATCATATAAACACATAATTTCTGTTATCTGTAAACAGAACGCAAAAATATCCAGTCTCTCTTATCATGGTTTCTCCATTTCCTGCCTTACCCTGCTCTGTCTCTCAATCTTGAATAACTTCTCCAAAATGCTGATGACATCTTCCTGTCTGGATTTCCCCTTCCCTGAATCTCCCCCTGCACCAGTCTCCTAACCACCATCGCACTTAGAGGGCACTGCTTAGATTACCTCCTCTTCAGTCTATTTGGCAGGTGTCCACCCATCCTCTAATGCATGGTTCCATCTCCATTTCCTGACTAATAAGCTAAAAGAACTTCCAGGTATATAAGAAAATAAGGCAAACATCTTAGAAATATAGTTGTAGTTATATAATATTTATATAATATTTTTGTAGCATCACACTGTAAAGTATAGTTAACTACTACTAATTATTTTCAAAATAATTAATTGCTAAATTCTAGTATTTAGCCTAGTATATTAGCAAAGATAGAGATAACTGGTAATTAGAAATGTCAACTTCTTTAATCTTTTTTGAATGTCAGTCTATGTATAAATCAATTCTACTTTTTGTAACTATAAACTATTAACCAAAAATTTAACAGTTACACACTAAATTATACATGAAAATAATGAATATTTCAGAATGGTGAGCATATGAGAAATTTTATTTAAATTTTTCTGTATTTTCTCTTTTTTTAATAAGTATGCACTTCATTGCATTGTGCAACCAGCTGTTTGAAGCTATAAATCAAATAAATGAATTATCTTCTTATAGAGATGAGAAGGAAGAAAGCTGGTTATGTTTAAGACAGAGACAACAAAGTGCTTCACTCAATGAGGGGCTTTTATTCCATATGAGCCAAATACTTTTCTGAAATTAATTTGATTATTTTTATTTTATGTTGTTGGTAGTCATGTACACAAATATTCTCCCTCGTCTTTATGGTTTTTATAAAAGTGCCTATTTTTTGAGACCTGGGGTTTTCAATCTGTTTTCTTTTTATTGACTCATTTAAGAAACTGATGTCCAATAATTCCATTGACTTGTATGAACTACTTTGGGACAAATCAAATTCATTAAACAGACAAAAACTTCTCAATGCATTTTTTCACTTATTTAAGGAATTTTCCATCCAATTAATAGTCTCTATTAACTTTTCAGTGGCCATCTTTCACCTTCATATACTCTTCTTACTTGAAATGATATTTTATCCTTGAGATGCAATAATTTCAGATCAAGCTTTCCATTGGGTTGAAATTCCAGATCAGACATTTAGAAGCTTTGTCTGATACACCCAGTAGTTGGTGACTTAGGAGAAGCTACTCAATTTCTTCGATGTTTGGTTTCCTAATCTATATAGGTAAACCTGTATGTACCTCATAAGGTTATTAGAACTGAGCTAACAGAGTACAGTTACCTATAACAGTGCATGGTATTTAATAAAAATGAAGAAAGGAGTAATATCAATCTATTTATCGTACTTCCCATCCTGTCAGGCTCTGAACCCACTGCTGACACACCATTCCATTTGCATTAATTACAATAATTGCTAGAGACAGTTATAGGAGTCTTGACATTCATTGAGTGCATGAGAAAAGAGTCACACTTAAAGGCCACCTCCTTGTGATCATTCTCCACCGGGCACCCTTCACATCAGGGTTCCTCAGGCTATAGATGAGTGGGTTCAACAGAGGGCTGATGACAGTATTGAGGATGCCAATGCCCTTGTCCTTCTCTGAAGCCTCCACTGAGCCCAGCCTCATATAGCTAAAGAAGCCTGTCCCATAGAAGATGCTCATGACGGTGAGGTGGGAGCTGCATGTGGAGAAGGCGTTCTTTCTACCCTCAGCAGAGCAGATTCTCAGAACTGCAGCTACTACACGGAATAGGACACAGTGATGAGAACGAATGGAGCCACACCCATAAAAGCTGCTGCTACAAAGAGAAGTTGTTCATTCAGTTGGATGCTGGAGCAGGAGAGCTGGAAGAGCTGAGGGAGATCACAGTAGAAGTGATTAACTACATTGTGGCCACAGAATTTCAGGGTAGACAAGGCAACAGTTCAGGTCAGTGCTTGCTAAAGGAAAAGACATGTGACATGCCCACCCAGGCTTTCTGAATCCCCCAGCTCATGTGGGTGCTGTAGGTGAGGGGCTGGTAGTTGGCCGGGTAACAGTCATAGAACATGACAGTTAGCAGTCTGCCCCAGCTAGCAGGTGGAAGAAGAAGAGCTGTGACAGGCAGGCTCTATAGGGGATGCTCCTCTCCTTGCACAGGAATTGCCTCAACATGGTAGGAACTGTGATGCTGAGATAGAACAATTGATATAAATTGATATCAATTTAATAATTGATATATAAAATTGATACATTGGACTCAGAGATAGAACAATTATATAAAATTCTTTAGTTTGGGAAAAAAATTTGGAAACAAACTGGGAGCAAATGAGCTTCTTGAAAATTAAAAGGAAAGATGATTTTTTTATAGACAAAATTCCATGAAGGGAACTACAAATGTATGCATATCATGGCCATAACTGTGTCCCCACAACTCTCATGTTGATGTGTCTTCAAACAGGTATGTCTTGTTATTTTTAGGGGATTGGCTCTAGGACTCCTCAGATACCAAGATCTCCCAGCCTCAAGTCCATGATACTTGCATATAACCTATTCACATCTTGTTTTACACTTTACGTCCTCTATTGATTATTTATAATACATCCTTGAAAGCCCATGTCATGTAAATATAGTTCTTGTCCTGTGTCATTTAGCAAATGATGATAAGGAAAATAGTCTTTACATGGTAAGAACAGATGCAAATTTTCCAAATACTTTCATACCACCCCTGAGCTTTTGCTGTTCAATCTCCTGACTCTAAATATGCACCATCTAATCTATACTCTATCACAGAACTAGGGACCAAATAAATCTGTTACAGGGCCACAGGCACCCCCACAGAAGATCAATTAGTGATGCTCTCCAAGTCACAAACAAGTCACTCAACATACCCAGTGATCCACTCTAACCTCCAGCTAAGGGTAGATACTCAAATTACATGGAGTTTAACTCACAGAGGAAAAGTGTCAAGTTGGAGGCCCAAGGGTTCAATCCATAAGCAGAAGAAGACACTTCCTGATGAACCATGTTTTCATGTTGACACAGACCAACCACTATCAAAATATTTTTGCCTTCTCCGCATAGACATGTTCTTACCATTATGTAAGCCCAGTGTCTACAAAGCTGTACTGCCCTCCTTCCTTTCACTCTCCCCCTGACTGAATTATTTTGCTAACAACTTTGAAATCCTCCTAGATATTGGGGTTCAAAGTCTTGGCTTTCACTGATTGTCTTTTCTCTCCCTTCACCTACCACTATCCCAGTCAACAAGAGCTTTCTTGACAGGGGCAGGGAAAAAACATTCCAGGGCCCAGCAGTCAACTTCTTTCCTATGGAAAACAAGTTGTGAACATGCAGCAAAGGGGTCTGAGTTAGTACTTACTGAGCTAAGGAAACAGGAACTTCTTGGACAAGGAGGAGAGAGTCATCCTGGCCTGCTGACTCCCCAGAGAGGAGAGAGTTTATAAACACTGTTATACAATGAGACAACTTCACTGACATCACTTTCATACTGGGAATATTTTCCCTCCCCTGTACTACTCCTTGGAGGCTTAGAACATCTTCCAGGGGGAACAAGAGCCAAGTAAACAAGGGCTTCTGCCAACACACAATGACTTCTAGTAATTCCAAATGAATTGGACTTTTTCAAAACATTTCTAAGTATCACTTTCACAGATATGGCAAAATCCAGTCTTTTACGTAAATCTATTTAAGCACTTATGTATAAGTGAATTTGCAAAGCCTTACAGTCTAGAAAGACAAGAAGGCACAGCCTGTGAGTCTCAGGCTGGGCAGATTACTTTCTTCTCTACTGCCATAGCAATCCGAAAGCAATGACTTAGTCCTCAATTTTTATTTCCATTCCAGGCACTTAGCTGTTGACTATACATCTGTGTTAGAAATCTCTGCGTGAGGACTTCCAGGAGAACATGGTGGACAGATAGCAGCAGCTACGGAGGCTCTCTGAAAGACGCAGCATGGAATTCAGGAATGGTGTTGAGTAAGGAATCATAAGCAAGAAGAGATATGCCTTGGTGACCCAAGAATGAACTGGGCTGAGAGAAACCAACTGGGAATGCAATCCTGGTGCTATAACAGGAACAGATAAAGCCTCAGCATGGAAGCTGGAGCCCGTACCATTGGAAGCCACAATTTGGGTTTCCCCCTGCCGTGGCTGCATGTGCATTGGCTCGGCAGGGAGAGAGATGCGCGGAAGCTCAGAGAACAGGAATCGGTGAACGGAGTTGAGAGCGGGATGGGCGGGGAGCCGTGCATCCACCTCCAGTGAGTGAGGGAAAACTGGGACTCTTCCACAGTCTAGGAGACTCCAACAGAGGACATTCTGGGACTGAGCAGACTTGCGGGAACAAGGCGGTGCAGTGACTTCAGTCACTAATCCCCCCTCTCAAGTGGGATTGGTAAGCAGTGCCTAGCCCATGTGACACTGCTGGCTGAGACCCAGTAGGCTAGCACAGCCCAGGTCCCAGCTCCTCAAGGTGACCTGGAGGGGCGGGCCCCGCATAGGCTGCCTGGTCTGCAACTTCCTGGTGTGCTGCAGTGGGTGGGAACGCCTAGCCAGGGCAATTCAATCAGACTGTGACTCACAGGGAAGGAAGGTGGGCCTCCTATATATGCTTGCATATATAAGGAACAAAGAATATGGGAAGAGGCAGCAACAAGAAAGGGTCCTCGGCCCCCAATCCTGAGAAAGAGGCAACAGCAGACACAGCACCAATAGACATAAAGTGCTATCTCAAGAGCCTCATAGACAAGTTCAGGAATGAAGTTATTAATGACCTGAAGCTAGACATAAGCAGAATAGTTAGAGAAATGCTAAGCACCACCCAAGAAAAAACAGATGGTGGAATGGAAGAACAGAAAAAGAGGGGAGAATTGTTTAATAGAGAAAATAGAGAAAGCATAGAATACGTGAAGCAGGTTCAAAGAGATTGCCAGGAAACTAAAAAGTCTATCGAAAACTGGCATAACAGCTTGAAAGAAACTAAGGACAGATTATCTGAACTGGAGGGCAGATTTGTAATATGGGAGCATGAAATGAAAAACTTCTTAAAAATAACAAAGAAACAAACAGCAATAATACAAAGACTAGAAGATAATAAGAGGGTCTATAACTTAAGAATTAAGAACATAAAAGAAGAAGTGGGGACACAAACAAATGAACTACAAAAGCTACTCACAGAAATAATCCAGGAGAATTTTCCTAATTTAGCAAAAGGTAAAGATACTCAGTTGTATGAAGCATACAGGATCCCAGCCACCTATAACCCAAACAGAGCAATACCCAGGCATATAATAATAAAAATTCCAGAAATTCAATACAAGAACAGAACTAAAAGCCATCAGAGACAAGAAACAGATCACTTACAAGGGAACACCCATCAGAATTACAGTAGACTTCTCGGCACAAACCATCAAATCACGAAGAGTGTGGGGGGAAATAATTCAAGCTTTGAAAGATAATAATCTCCAGCCAAGATTGATATGTCCTGCACAACTATCTCTGGAAATTGATGGAAAAACAAGGTGCTTCCAGGATAAAGAGGAAGTAGGGGAATATGCAACCACCAATTCAACTCTACAGAGAATACTGCAAGATATTCTAAAAAAGAAAAATATGAAGAATCCAGAAGTAGCGGCAGAGAGGCCACAGTGAATGGAGCAGAAAACAAAATGAAGAAGACAAACTGACAACTAATGACAGAAAAAGAGCTCAACAGAAATGAGGCAGAGAAAATTGGATGATAGGAACAGCTATTTTGGAGAAAATGACATCTTGAGAGGTAATGCTGATTTAGTATCATCTTGTTTTGAAGTCTCATCAAGCTTTTGTTTTTCTGTCTCCATTGGTCTAAACAGGTGGTATCTTATTGGATTTTATTATATATGATAGTATAAGCAAAACCTTTTATAGACAAGGAGATTATACAGAAACTATTGTTCATTTTCTGTTTGTTGATTCTAAATACCCTGTAATACTGTCATTCTCTTAAATGGTTTTACATTGTTTTGATATATTTGATGCTATGGTATATGAAGTTATACTCAAAGATTTCAAGGAAAGACACAATATGGTAACTACTTTATGTCAGTATAATCTTGTGGTGAAAAACTATTTTGCTTAAATGGTTATGTTTTGACCTTCACTGATTTGCTGTTATGCCCTCTTTTATCTCAATCTCCATTTTATTATTTACTTTTTTTATCCTTTTAATTAAGGGAAAAATAAATTTTAAAATAGCAGGATATATTATAGTAACCCACTTTGACTTTCCATTATCTTGATTTAAAGCCCTGTATTGCTCTCACCATCTTGTTTTGACTGATGTTCCTCTATTCTGCTTTGCTTGATAGTACCAGGTTCAAAAGTTTAGGCAACAGCTGTGAAGATAGTGGGATTCATTATGACGCCCATTCTGGTTGACTATTATCTACTTTTGAAGACCTATAATGTCTCCAATGTTTTGGTTTTGTTGGTTTTGTTCTTTACTGTTTTTTTTCAATTTTATTATAACTAATGATATAGGCAATTCTATTAGTGATAGCAGGAGGCATTATGGTAACCATTGTTGATTACCTAGTATTATGCTTTTACATTATCTATTATGTCCACCCTTTTGATTTGACTGACTGTTCTGTTATGTCACATTTGGTTCTACTCTCTTCCAAAAAAGTAATAAGAACTGTGAGAGCAACAAAACCCAAAATGTGTAATTGTCATTGTACAAAAGAGAGGAAAAGAAAGTGCTCTAAACGATATAACTGCATGTATATTTAAGTGTATAAGATAGATAATGATATTACTGAGTTTTGTTGAATCATTGAACAGAACTGTCTGCAGTCTCACTGTTGGAATGTCCACTTTATAAGCTTTAATTTTGTAACTTGAACAATTATTTGTAAGATGACAAAATGAAATCCATTAACTAGTGATTTCCTACTGTTTATTTTTTTCTGTAAATCTGTATAACTTGTACCCTTTCTCTGTTTTTTTTCTTTTTCTCCTTAAAGAAAATTAAAAATAAATAAATTTAAAAAAAAAAAAAGAAATCTCGGCCTGAACATCCCACAAGAATCTCAAACAATGCAAAAGTGAATACATCTACTGATCGGTAACTGGTGGTCCAGTTAAACACCAGCTCAACTGAACCAGCATGGTGATGAGCATGGACAGCCCACATGAGAACTTTTGCCACATGAAAAGGGGCCAGTAGAGGTAGAGAAGTCGTGTTTGTTCTAAGCAGTGTCATTGTTTGGAGTCATTGGTTCTCTTGGAGGAACTTGTCTTGCTGGTTCCCGTGATATGAACTCAGATGTTCATCAGATTGATAGAATTTGGAAGTGGGAATAGGACTCTGTAGGGAACTGAATCACAGCTAATGCCTCCTAGTTGATAAACTAACCTTACCAACCTGAAGGAGTTGCTAATGGTGCTCACCACAGTTAGCAGTCTTTCCTTTCACTGAGCTGCAGTCCCAATATCTTTCCAAGATAAGCTTCCAGAGCTTCTCAACCTCCAAACCATGTGCTCCTTTCTTCCTTTCCTTTGTACACTCTTTTTGTTTGTTTGTTTGTTTTTGGATACCAGGAATTGAACTCAGGACCCTGCCTTGCCAAGCAAGCACTTATGCTGCTGAGCTATATCTCTGGCCCCTTTAATTTATCTTTTATTTTTCTTTTTTAAGTGGCTGAGAACTCAAGTTACAGAAAACTAATCCCACCCTCCATATATAGAAACAAAGCTCAGGCCCAAACCCAGCACAAATCCACCTGAAGCCTTGGCTAGAGTATACATTCTGGGTCAGACTGAACCTATCTCAGGACTGTGGACACTAGAGCAAACTCACTGCTTTCACTTTTTGCTGTCTGATGGATTTTTCTCTTGGTGTCATCCGGGTTAGTGTTTTGGTTTTGTTTTTTGTTTTTCCATGTTCTATTTTTTTCTCCATTCTGTTGTGTCCTGATTATTTTCTTTTTTTTTTTTTTTTGTATGTTTTTTTTTTCCATGTGTGGTTATTTTGTTTCCTAGGGTCTTGTTTCTTTATTATTCTCTCATTACTGGGACAAAACACCTTACACCCAAAATTAGGGGAGGAAATGTTTATTTGGCTTATAGTTTTTAAAGGTTTCAGTCCACAATCAGCTGGCTCCAAGGCAGGGTGGCATGGCACTGGGACAACACTTCAAGGCATCAGCCAGAATTTTTTAAAAAGGAGGAGAATAAGCTTCATTTACTGCCCTACATTGTACACAGGTTACCCCCACACCCAGGGAGGGTAAAGCATTCACAAAATCTCCTTGCCCTCCTCTTGCACAGGATGAGGATATTTACAAAGTATCAATTATAGCATAGTGTATCAATTATAGCACTCAGTATTAATGCTTTTTGCCTTTCTTTTCCTTTTATACCTTCTTTTCTCTCTCATTCTTGATTTAGATCTCTGAACTTTCTTTTTATTTCATTCTATTCATATACTACCTCTCTTTCATCAACCATCTTGTTTGATTTTGAAACTTTCATGTGAGTAAACATTGATTCTTCTCTGTCTAGTTCATTTCAATACTTTATGTCTACTCTTCCAATCCTTCCCTTTTCTGTCCTAAAAATACCCAAGATTTGGGTCATCATCCTTTGCCTTCTAGCCCTGATCCTACTATATTTAACCTCATCTACCCCTTCATCCTATGCACTATCCCTCCTAACATCCCCCCACACATAACAGGATAAAGTCACTCAAGTAAGGGGGAAATGCTGCATATGAGTTCATGGTATAAGTGGGATTGCATTATAAAACTGTAGCACTTGCCCTTCATTAAAGATATTGAGGATAACAGTGACCATAGTTTGTCATTAGACAGCTGTGCTTGAATCTATTCTTATGGCTAACTTTACTACTTAGATCAAGGTGTTGTACTTGGTATGGTCAGTTTCTCTCCCCTGTATGAGAACACTGCAACAGTAAGGACTTCTAAACAGTGCCATAGCCCATCACCAAAGAAATAGACCTTGAGTCAAGTAGATAGCAACTCCATATTCTTAATATATTGGGAAGGTGAGTTCTAGGGATAGACATAGAAACCAAGAACCATCTATATCTACTAGACATCCTGGGGAACAGGCATCTCCCCAAAAACTCTTGACATCATGGATAAAGCTATCTAGCATAAAAATCCAAAAGAAACAAAATAAAATCCACAGAAAACAAAATAAAATAATAGAAAATACAAAATGACAAGATGAGAAATCAAAATGCAAACTGGACACCCAGCCCACCCAGGGGAAGTCCAGAACACAAAAAGATGGAGGAATTGGAAGCCAACCTGAAACTCTGAAATGATAGCAGCAGAAGTAAAAAAAAATGCCTAAAGTACAAAAAATGACAATCAAAATGAAAGACATTAAAGCAGACAAAAATTTTAAAAATAGAGAAGCTTAGGGAAATAATAGAAACCATGAATTCTCAACAAAGACAAGAAATAAAATGAATGAAACAGATCCCAACAGAAATCCAAAAGTTTAAAAACTCCACTGAAAAATCCTAACCCTGACTCTTAATGTAATGGCTTCAATTCACCAATTAAAAGAAACAGACTGGCAGAATAGATCAAGAAACAACATTCAACCATATGCTGTATATAAGAAACCCTTTTAATCCAATAGCAAATTCATAGACTGAAAGTCAAAGGAAGGAAAACAACACTTCATGCAACAGGAACTGCCCCCAAAAAAGCAGGTGTAGATATTTTCTTTGCAGACAATGTGAACTTCAAACTAAGAATGTTCAAAAGAAATAAAGAAGGTCACTATATACTGGTTAGGAGAAAACCTCAAGAGGCAGAGTTAATAATTTTAATATATATGCACCAAATATGGATGCACCCAGCTATATAAAACAAATATTAGTAGAAATTAAAAGTCAACAAATCAATATTACAATTATAGTGGGAGACCTTAACACTTCATTGACATAAAAAAACAAATCAATGAGGCAGAAAATCAGAGAAGAAAAGAGCTGAATCAAACTTGTGAACAAATGGACTTAATAGATGTGTAAAAAGTGTTCCACCTAACAAAAAAAGAATATACATTGTTCTCAGCTTCATACAGGACATTCACTAAAACAGGCCATATATTAGGTCATAGAAGATGTTTAAATAAATCCAAAAAAATTGAAATTATCCTATGTATATTGTCTGATCATACTGTTGTAAACCTGGAAATTAATGACAAAAGAAATTGCAAAAACTCCATAAACACATGGAAATTATATAACACCCTCTTAAATAACCATTGGGTCACAAAAGAAATTAAAGAAGAAATTAAACAATATCTACAAGTAAACCAAAAACAAATACAACTTCCCAGAACATGTAGGATGCAATAAAAGTAGCCCTCAGAGGGAAATTTATTGCAGTGAATTCCCACATTAGAAAAACAGAATGACTGTTTCAGCAACCTAGTACTTCACCACCATATAACCCGACTTAATAGTAGTTACCATAGTGTCTGTCTTTTTCCTTATTTGGATAAAACTTCATATACTCTAGCTTCAATTAACTTGTTTTGAAGTCCCGTAATACTCCCACGACCTTGTTTTGACTGATTAGACTCTGTTCCATTCTGTATGATAGTATCAAATTTGAGGATCTAGGCAACTACTTTGAAGGCAATAAGATTCACTAAGATGCCCATTCTGGTTTGACTATTGTCTTCTTTGGAAGTCCTGTAATGTTTACAATGCCTAAGTTTTATTGGTCTTGTTCTCTACTGTTTTGTCCAACTTTATAATATCTAATGAGATAGACAATTCTTTTTAAGGAAACAAGAGACAACGTTGATACCATTGTTGATAACCTTGTACTCTGTTCTACACCATGTGCTATGTCTATCCTTGGTTTTGACTGACAGCTCTGTTTTGCCATATTTGACTGTATTCTCTCCCCCCCCAAAAAGTAATAAGCACTAAGGAGTAATAAAATCTGAAATGTGTAAATTTTGTTGTAAAAAAGAGAGGGAAAAAAAAAGAAAAAGAGCTCTAACGGATATAACAGCAAGTGTGTTTAGGGGTGTTAAATAGCTGACTATATCAATGTTTTTGGATCATTGAACACAGCTGTTTGCAGTCTCCCTGTTTGAATGTCCACCTTGTATTCTTTGATACTGTGATTTGAGGAACTATTTTCAAGATGATAATATGTAATCTATTAACAGGTGATTCCTTACTGTTATGTTTTTTTTTTTTTTGTAGTTCTGTATTACGTGTACCCTTACACTGCTTTGTTTTGTTTTGTGTTTTTCTCTTTTTCCTCTTAAATAGAAAAAAAGAAAAGAAAAACAGAATGAACACTAATAAAAACCTGCTTCTATGCTTCAAACACCTAGAAAAAGAAGAGCAAGTCAAGTCCAAATGCTGAAGGAGGAAGGAAATTATAAAGCTCAGAGCAGAAATTAATGCAATAGAGACTAAGAAAACAATACAAAGAATTAATGAATCAAAGACTTGTTCTTTGAAAGAATAAATAAAATTGATAGGTCCTTAACCAACCTTATATAAAAAAGGAAAGAAAAAACTGAAATTCGTGCAATAAGGAATGAAAAGGGTGAAATCACTACAGATCCTGTGGAAATACAGAAAATCATCAATGCCTACATTGGAAACCTCTATTCCCATAGATTTGATAACACAGAAGAAATAGGCAGATTCCTAGAAACATCTGAATTACCAAAGTTGGATCAAGAAGATGTAAAAATGCTGAATAACCCAATTACAAGTAATGAAACTGAAAATGTAATTAAAACCTTACCATCAAAGAAAGCCCAAGTCCTGATGCATTAACTGCTGAATTCTACAAGAAATTCAAGGAAGACTTAGCGCCAGCACTCCTTAAACTTTTCAAGGTAATCCTCCCCAACTCATTCTTGGAACGAAGTATCAACCTAATACCAAAACAAGAGAAAGACCCAACTGAAAAAGAGAACTACAGGCCAACCTCCCTAATGAACATAGATGCAAAAATCCTCAATAAAATACTGGCAAACAGAATGCAGCAAATCACCAAGAAGATTATACACCATGACCAAGTGGGATTCATTCCATGAATGCAGGGATCATTCAACATATGAAAATCAATAAACTTAATAAATCATATCAATGGAGCCAAAATTAAGAATCACATGATCATGGGGTCCCTGGCCAGCGGGTGTCCTGAGTTCTGGAGGCTGAGCAGCCTTCAGTGAGTGTCCTCAACACCATTCCCTGAACAAGGAAGTTTGGGATCGTTGCTCCCACCAGCGAAGGAACTTCACAGCTTCCTGCCACACTCAACTTGCAACATAAGGCTTGGGCCTGCCTGCTTCACCCCCAGTGATTCTCTCTCAATCCTGGGAACTGGGCAGTCAGAGTCCCAGGAGGTGAGGGCATAGAAGAGGATTTCCAACAGGCCCTGGGAAAACCTTGGAATAACACTGAAACACGGAAATATAGGATAATGACAAAACTAAAGACCAAAATACAATCTCAAACCTCCAACCCAACCCAAGAGACCCTAGGAGCTATGTACACAGAAGAAAATACATGTCATACACCTGAAATACCTGACATAATAGCAACTGAAACAAAAGAAGCAATTCTGGGAAGCTTTAAGGGAATTGAAACTAGAAATAATCTCCCATGTAAAAGAAGAAATGATAAATAATTTAAAGAAATGCTGAACATATTTAAAGAAGACACAGTTTAAAAATTGGAGGAACTAAATAAAGAGCTAGAATCCTTGGATGAACAACGTAAAAAACAAACAAAATACATAAAGCAGATGCAAAGAGATATACAGTAAATCAAAAATTCAATTGAGAGTTGTAAAACCTGCCTCAATGAAAGTGAAGATAGAATTTCAGATGTCGAAGACAAGATTGCAGCTAGTGAAGAGGAAAGGAAATATCTTTTAAAAACAAGGAATCAGGAAATAAAAATACAACAGCTGCAAGAGGATGCAAAGAAAAACAACATACAATTGATAGGCATAAATGAAAAAGAAGGAGACAAAATGAAGCATGTCAAGAGGATATTTAGAGAAGTAATAGCTGAAAATTTCTCAAACATGAGAGTGGAAACTGACATCAGGATCAGTGAAGCATACAGAATTCCAAATAGCGATAACCAAAATAAAACTACACCCGGACATATAAAAATCACCATCCCAGAAATCCAGCATAAGAATAAAATATTAAAGCTGTCAGAGAGAAAAGACAGATCACCTATAAAGGAAAACCTATCAAAATCACAGCAGGCTTCTCAGCACAAACAATAAAGTCAAAAAGAGCATGGAGTGAAGTATCTCAGATCCTAAAAGAAAATGATTTTCAACCTAGACCGATGTTCCCTGAAAAACTGTCCTTCAAAATTGATGGAAAAATAAGATACTTCCATGACAAAGAACAGCTGAAGAACTTCATGATCACCAAACAAACCCTGCAAAGAACACTGAAAGAAAGATTAGATACACTTAGGAAAAAAACCACTAAGCAAAGGAGACAAATAGAATGGAAAGATAAAGATGCAACAGCAGCAACATAACATGTCAACAATAAGCCAACATATAACAGTTATAACCATTAATGTAAATGGTCTCAATGCATCAATTAGAAGAAACAGACTGGCAGAATAGATCGAGAAACAAAATCCTACCATATGCTGTCTACAAGAAACACATCTAACCCAAAAGAATACTCACAGAATGAAAGTCAAAGGAGGAAAACAATACTACATGCAAAAGGAACCACCCCTCCAAAACAATAGGGGGTAGCTATTCTGTTTGCAGACAATGTGAACTTCAAACCAATAATGATCCTAAGAGATAAAGAAGGTCATTACATACTGGTTAGGGGAAAACTTCAAGAGGACGGGATAACAATCTTAAATATATATGCACCAAATTCCAGAGCACCCAGTGATATAAAACAACTATTAACAGAAATGAAAAACCAAATTAACAGTAACACAATTATAACAGGAGACCTTAACACACCATTGACACCAAGGGACAGGTCAACCAGACAGTAAATCAGCATAGAAATAACAGAACTGAATCACACCTGTGAACAAATGGACTTAGTAGACATATACAGAGTGTTCCACCTAACAACATCAGAAAACACATTCTTCTCAGCAGTTCCTGGGACATTCTCTAAAACAGACCATATATTAGCCCACAGAACATATTTAAATGAATGCAAAAGAGTTGAAATTATTCCATGCATGTTATTGGATCATGGCACCATGAAATTAGAAATTAATGATAAAAGATACTGCAAAAATCCCACAAACACATGGAAACTGAATAACACACTCTTGAGTACCCATTGGGTCACAGGGAAAATTAAAGAAGAAATTAAACAATACCTGCAAGCAAATGGAAATACAAATACAACTTACCAGATCATCTGTGGGATGCAATGAAAGCTGTCCTCAGAGTAAAATTTATTGCACTGAGTTCTCACATCAGCAAAACAGAATGAATACAAATAAATAACCTAATGCTACACCTCAAACATCTAGAAAAAGAAGAGCAAGTCAAGCCCAAAGCCAAAACAAGGGAGGAAATTATAAAAATCAGAGCAGAAATTAATGCAATAGAGACTAAGAAAACAATCCAAAGAATCAATAAATCAAAGAGTTGATTCTTTGAAAGAATAAATAAAATTGATACCCCCCTAGCGTACGCAAAAATTCATGCATTAAGGAATGACAAAGGCGAAATCACTATAGACTGCAGAAATACAGAAGATCATCAACACCTACTTTGAAAACTTCTACTCTCATAGGTTTGATAATACTGAAGAAATAGCCAGGTCCCTTGAAACATATGAAGTCCCTAAGCTAGGTCAAGAAGATGTAAAACTGCTGAATAACCCAATTTCTATTAATGAAATTGAAAATGTAATTAAATCCTTCCCTACAAAGAAGAGCCCAGGCCCAGACGGATTCACTGCGGAATCCTAAAGAAGTACAAAGAAGATGTAATGCCGACACTCCTCAAACTCTTCAATGAAATTGAAAAGGAAGCAATCTTTCCTAAGTCATTCCTGGAAGCAAATACTACTCTAGTACCAAAACCTGAGAAAGACCCAACTGAAAAAGAGAACTACAGACCAATCTCCCTAATGAACACAGATGCAAAAATCCTCAATAAAATAGTGGGAAACAGAATACAGCAAATCATTAAGAAGATTATATACCATGACCAAGTGGCATTCATCTGAGGTATGCAAGGATTTGTCAACATACGTAAATCAATAAGTGTAATCCACCATATCAATAAAGCCAAAAGTAAGAATCACATGATCATCTCTATAGATGCAGAAAAAGTTTTTGATAAGGTCCAACATTCACTTGTGATAAGAACCTTACAAAAAATTGGAATAAATGGTCTTTACCTCAATATAATAAAGGACATCTATGACAAACCAACATCCAGTATGATACTAAATGGCCAAAAACTGAAGGCCTTTACCTTAAAATCAGGCACAAGACAAGGATATCCCTTATCACCACTCCTATTTAATATAGTACTGGAAATACTAACCAGAGCAATTGGACAAGAGAGAGAAATAAAATGTTTAAAGATAGGAAAAGAAGAAGTTAAGTCATCATTATTTGCAGATGACATGATACTCTACGTAGAAGACACCCAAAACTCCATGAAAGACTCCTAGATATGATAAATAAATTCAAAAATGTAGCTGGATACAAAATCAATACACAAAAATCAATAGCATCTCTATAAACTAACAACAAAATCACAGAGATAGAATTAAGAGAAGCCACACCCTTCACAATAGCAGCTAAAACATGAAATATTTAAGAATTATTCTCATGAAAAAAGTGAAAGATCTTTATAGAGAAAATTAAAATACACTGACAAAAGAAATTGAAGATAATCTCAGAAAATGGAAAGACATCACTTGTTCATGGATAGGAAGAATAAATATTGTGAAAATGGCCAATCTCCCAAAATTGTTATACAGATTCAATGCAATCACAATAAAAATACATTCACCATACTTCATAGATCTAGATAAATCACTACTAAAATTCATCTGGAACCAGAAGAGACCTAGAATAGCAAAGACAATTCTAAGCATCAGAGGCAAGGCAGGAGGCACCACAATCCCTGACTTGAAGTTATACTACAAAGCAACTGTAGTAAAATCAACATGGTACTGCAATCAAAAGCGAGCCAAAGATCAATGGAATAGATTTAGAAGATACAACCACAACTACAAACACTCAACCACCTTATGTTTGATAAAGGAGCCAAACACCTTCACTGGAAGAACGACAGTCTCTTTAATAAGTGGTGTTGGAAAAACTGGCTCTCCATATACCGAAAACTAAAACTAGAATCATGCCTATCACCACGTACTAAATTAATATCTAAATGGATCAAAGATCTAAATATTAAAACAGAAATACTAAATCTATTGGAAGGCAAATTGGGTAAAATCCTTGAAGATAGAGTAGGTAGAGCTTTCATGAACAGGACACAAACCACATGGGAAATACTTCCCAGAGTCAATAATTGGGATCACCTCTTATTAAAAAGTTTCTGCACGTCAAAAGAAATCTCCAGCATAGTGAAATGACAACCCACACACTGGGAAAAAATCTTAGTGAACTGCCCCTCAGAAAAAGGACTTCTGTCTATAACATATAAAGAATTTTAAAAAATCAGACCCCCAAAATTCAAAGACCCAATCCAAAAATGGGCATCTGAGATGAATACACAATTCTCAGAAGAAGAAATACAAACTACAAGCAAAGTCATGAAAAAATGTTCATCATCAGTAGTCATTAGAGTAATGCAAATGAAAACCACACTGAGATTCCATCTCACTCCTGAAAGAATGGCTAAGATCAAGAAAACCTCCAACAACAAATGCTGGAGAGGCTGTGGGGAAAAAGGAACTCTCCTGCACTGTTGGTGGGAGTGTAGACTGGTGCAACCATTGTGGAGGTCAGTCTGGGATTTCTCAGAGAGCTGGGATTGGAAACCCCATTTGACCTGGCTATTCCACTTCTAGGCATATTCCCAGAAGTACTGAAAGCATCATACCAAAATGATATTATGTTCACTCATGTTTATAGCAGCACAATTTGTAATAGACAAAACTTGCAAACACTTAAATATCCATAAACTGGAGAATGAATAAAAAAGTTGTGGTATCTTTATATAATGGAGTACTACTCATCTATAAAGAATGATCACACTGAGATATTTATAAATAAATGGACGCAGCTTGAGACCATACTCATAAGTGAAATAAATCAAACTCACATGTGTAAATACCGAATAGTTTCCCTAGTGTAAGAAATGATAAGAATATGTAAAAGTAAGTGGTAATCATGATTCCCAATCATATTGGTTTGAAGCCATATAATGTTTTCACTCATTAATTGGAATGGTTTTAATCTGGGTTGTTCAATTTTATTGTCTGTGAGAGCATGAATAGCTATTTTGAAGAAAACAAGACATCATAATAGCTAGTGCTGATTTAATATCATCTTTTTTTGAAGTCCCATCAAGCTGTTGTTCATCTGTTTCCATTGGTTTTAACATGTTGTATCTTATTATATTTTACTATATGTGATAGTATAAACAAAATTTTTTATAGGCAAAGAAATATTATAGAAGCCATTGTTAGTTTTCTGTTAGCTGGTTCTAAATACCCTGTAATTCTTTCATTCTCTTGAATAGCTTCACACTGTCTTGATATGTTTGATGCTATAGTATACGAAGTTATACTCAAATAATTCAAGGAAAGAGACACTATGGTGACTACTATTATGTCAGATTGTCTGGTGGTGAAACACAATGATGCTTAAATTGTTTGGTTCTGACCTGTGTTGTTCTGTTACTATGTCCTTTTTTATCTCAATCTCCCCCCCCCTTTTTTTAAATTAATCTATTTTTTCTTATTTTTTTTCAATTAAGTGAAAACTAAATTTTAAAAAAAGTGGGATATATTATAGTAACATTTTGTCTTCCTATCAACCTGATTTGAACCCCAGTATTGCTCTCCCCATCTTGTTCTGACTGATTTTACTTTATTCTGTTTTGATAGTATCAAGTTTGAGGGATATAGGCAACCACTTTGAAGGCAATAAGATTTACGATGATGCCCATTATGGTTTGACTATTATCTTCTTTTGAAGTCCTGTAAGGTCTCCAATGTAAGTTTTATTGGTCTTGTTCTGTACTGTTTTGTTCAATTATTTTATACGTGATGATATAGGCAACTCCTTTTAAGATAGCAAGAGGCATAATAGTAACCATTTTTGATCACCTGGTATTTTATTTTTGCATCATGTACTATGTCCGTCTTTCTGTTCCAACTGACTCTGTTTTGCTTTGTCACATTGTGTTTTTTTTTCTCTTCAGAAAAAAAGAGTTACAAGAACTGTGGGAGTAATAAAACCCAAAAAGTTTAATTGTTACTATAAAAAAGAGAGGGCAATAAAGTGGTCTAAAGGATATAACTGCATGTATATTTAAGTGTGTAGGATCGGATAACCTTGTACTCTGTTTTACATCATGTGCTATGTCTATCCTTGGTTTTGACTGACAGCTTTGTTTTGCCATATTTGACTTTATTCTCTCCCCCCCCCCAAAAAGTAATAAGAACTAAGGAGTAATAAAATCCAAAATGTGTAAATTTTGTTGTAAAAAAGAGAGGGAGGAGAAAAAAAAGAGCTCTAACGGATATAACAGCAAGTGCGTTTAGGGTTGTTAAATAGCTGACTATATTAATGTTTTTGGATCATTGAACACAGCTGTTTGCAGTCTCTCTGTTTGAATGTCTACTTCGTATTCTTTGATACTGTGATTTGAGCAACTGTTTCCAAGATGATAATATGTAATCTATTAACAGGTGATTTCTTACTGTTATGTGTTTTTTTTTTGTAGTTCTGTATTATGTGTAACCTTACACTGCTTTGTTTTGTTTTGTGTTTTTCTCTTTTTCCTCTTAAATAAAATTTAAAAAAAAGAAAACCATATTACTGAGCTTTTGTTGGATCATTGAACAGAACTGTCTGCAATCTCACAGTATGAATGTGCATTGTATGCTTTAATTTTGTAATTTGGACAACTTTTTCTAAGATAACAATATGTAATCTATTAACCTGTGATTTTTTACCTTATGTTTTTTTCTTGAAATTCTGTATGACTTGTACCCTTTTACTACTTTGTTTTTTTCTCTTTAAATAAAAATTTTTTATGTCATTCTGAGTGGTATGATTGAATTTTGTGCACTCTTCTCCATCCTGCTGTGTCTAAAACCATTGGGCAGCATGCCCATGCTGTATATGCTGCACATGTGTTAGGAATTTTTAACCAAGTTATTTTCTTTATTGGTATGTGCTTGTAGTATATAACATTTAGTTGTTCTATTTTATTTTTAATTTAGTACATTGAGAGATGCTAGTCTAGAGTTCATCTTCTCCATGTGAATAGCCAACTTCTCCAAAATTATTTATTAAAGGGGTTCTCATTATTTTACTGTATATTTTTTACCCCCTTGTCAAAGATCAAGTAGTTGAATGTGCTTTGGGTTGTTTCTGCATGCTGTATTTTGATCCACTGATTATTATGTCTGCTTTTGTGCCAGTACCATGCTGTTTTTATCATACTGGCTTTGTAATATAAGTTATAATCCAGGATTGTGCTGCCTCTTGGTTTATCCAGGATTGCTCCTGCTATACTGAGTCTCTCTTTCCACATTAATTTTAGGTTTGCTTTCTCCAGTTCTGTGAAGAAAGTTGTTGAATTTTGACTGAGGTTATGTTAAATCTGAATATCAGTTCTGGAAGCCTGTCCTTAACTGTATTTGTTCTTCCTGTCTAGGAACAAGGGGGTATCCTTCTGCTTTCTAATGTCCTCTTCCACTCTGTTTTTCCAGAGTAAACTAATTTTCATTATAGAGCTCTTTCACTTCATTAGTTAGACCAATTCTGAAGTGTTGAATTTTCCTGGTGGTATTGTGAATATTATTTTCTCCATTTTTTTAAGTGGGTTTCTTATGAGTGCTATTGATTTTTCTGTTGATTTTATATTCTGCTACATTATTGAATTTTTTTATTCTAAGAGGCTTACAGTCGATATTTTTTTTCATATTCTATGAGGGGATCGTGTCATCTACAAATAATGACAATTTAACATCTTTCTCACATATATATATATATATATATATATATGTAAAAATGTATATTTCCCTCTTGTCTAATGTTTAGTACATGATGAGAGATACTAGTCTAGAGTTCATTTTGTCTGACTAATGCTTTGAGTGCTTTAGTATGTTGAAAACAAGTGTTCCTTATTTATTCCTGATTGTAGAGGGCAAGTTTTCTGTCCCCCCACTCTATATTATGCTGATAGTAGGTTTATTATAAATTCCTTTTAATCAGTTTGAGATGTTCCCTTCAGAATTATTTTCATCAGTATTTTTAGCATGATAAGATGTTGGATTTCATCAATATTTTAGGCAGCTATTGAGAGGGTCACATAATTTTTGTCCTTGCTTTGTTTATGTGATGTTTTACATTTATTGATTTGCATTATGTTGAATCATCTTTGCTTCTCTGGCATGAGGCATCTTGGTTATGATGAATGATCTTTTTGATGAATTGTTGCATCATTTGCCAGAATCTTGTTGAGGACTTTTGTGTCCATATCCTTGAAAGAGATTGGTCTATCTTTCTCCATTTTGGTGAACTCTTTGACTGATTTTAGAATCAAAACAATGATATCTTCCAGAAATAACATTGGGAATAATCTTTCCCTTTTAATTTCATTAAAAATCTTAGGGTGCAGTTGGGCATTGTTATGGTTTGGGTCAGGATGTCCCAAGGCCACATGTGGTCTTTCGATATGGGCTTTTTGGAGGTGGCTACATGTGATTTCTGTTTGATTCAAAGTCTAATGCTGTGATTAAGGATGTGAATCCTACACTGCCCTACACTGCAGGTGGCCTGCATCCAATATAAAGGCCTGAAAGAGCCTTTCTCTCCCTTGTCTCTTCTTGATTTTGTTATATCAGCTGCCAGGAAGGACTGGCCCCCTGCCAAGACACCCTGCCTTGCAGTCAGCCTAGTATGGACTGAAACCTCTACCAGCTCTGAGCTAAATAAACCTTTCCTCCTTTAAACTTGGGTGTTGGTATTTTGTCTCAGCAAGGAGAAAAAGTATAAAAAAACAGTTGTGGTGGTGCATACCCATAATCATAGCACTCTGGAGGCTGAAGCAGGATGATCACCACAAATATGAGGCAAGACTGGGCTGCATAGTAAATTGAAGGCCAACCTGAACTGCACAGTGACATCCTGTCTCAAAAAGAAAGTCTCAGGGGGGAATACTGGTGTTAGAGCTTCTCTAATGTTTGATCCTGTCTGGATGGACCTGGACATTTGTTAGTTTGTTGGTTTGTTCGTTTTACTATAGCTTCAATTTAATTAACTGTTATTGTACTACTCAGGGTTTTAAAGCCCTCTTGGTTCAGTTCTGTCAATTGATCTGTATCTAGAAATGCATTTGTTTCTTCTGAATTGTTGAATTTTTTGGCATTCAGGCTTGCAAAATAGTTTTTAATTGTTCTTTTTACCTTGAAATTATTTATTTCTAATAGCATTGCTTTGAACATTTTCTGTCATTTTGGGAGTTAGGTTGTTTGAGAGTTTGTCTATTTCTTTATTCTATTAAAGAACTCATTATTAAATTTATTAATTCTTTGGGAATTTTGTTGTTGTTTTAATTTCATTGATTTTTGCTCTGATCTTTATAATTTCCTTCCTTGCACTAGTTTTGGGTAAGGATTGTTCTTCTTTGACTAGGACCTTGAGATACATCATTAGGTTATTTATTTGGACTCACTCTGTTTTTGTGATGTAGGCATTCACAGTCACAAACTTCCCTCTTAAGATGACTTTCATTGTGTCCCGTAAGTTCTGTTGTCTTCTATTGGCATTGTCATTGAGTTCTAGAGACTGCATAATTTTTTCCTCAACTCTATACTCACTGCTTATTTCACTAAACAAAGTGTTGTTTGGTTTCCATGCATTTGTATACTTTCTGTGTTTTTTGTCTTTGATTTCTTTCATTGTGCTATGATCTGATACTATGCATGGCATAATTTCAATTCTTTTACATTTAATTAAGCTTCCTTTATTGACTTCTGTGTGTTCTATTTTAGAGAAAGCTCCATGTGCTGTTGAAAAGAGTATGTACTTTTTTGTTGTTGGGTGGAGCACTCAAATTCTCTTCAGTCCATTTGTTCAAGTGTTTTGTTGAACTTAGATATTTATTTGTTTAGTTGGTCTTTCTATTGTAATAGTGGGGTATTGAGGTCCCCCACTATAATTATGTTTGTGTTTAGTGAGGGAAGGTTATAATTGATATGAGGATCTTTTTAGTTAGATTCTGATTGCCAGTAAATCAAAAGTCACATAAGACTTCAGGATCTCTGTATTTCAGGATCTTTGGGGTCACCTTACCATGATGAGTAGATCAAAAATGGTCAAAAGAGACACTTCAGTAGGAGGATCAGGATAGTTGAGGAATTTAAGCAGCTAGGTACCTGAGGCTATAAAGAACATAGTGGCCCCACTGTCCCTGGAAGGAAGCCAGGCTGTCATGTGTGATTTTCTGAGTGGCTGGGTCTGACAGTGCTGACTTTTAAGCCCAACAGACTGCCTGGCCCACCTTGCTGGGCCTAATTTCTGCACAGAACCCAGTGGTCTCTTGACTTTTTCCATCTGCCCACAGATACACCTCAGCTAGGCCAATTGTCACATCCTGGGTGTATGGGTAGAAGGGCCTCCGAAGCAAGGGGACAGGCAATACAGAGATGGTGATTTGGGGCATAAGCACTCAGAATTCCTGGAGTTAGTATAATTCTAAGGCAGGCACAACACCTCTGAATGGCCAGTCTCAGGGTACAGGTGAGCAGAATTCAGCACTCACATGTCTTAAAACAGGCATGAAAACAGGATAGTTGTGACTCACTAGTCCCCAGCCATATCTGTTAGATTCCAATAACACAAACTTTAAACGAAACCACTCATCCAAAAACATGAACGAAAATTTTAGATAATTTTCTATGTTCATTGTTTTGTTTTTGTTTCTTTTTTTGTATCTTTTGTCTCTGTGTTTATTATTTTTTCTTATGTTTCTATTTTCTTTTGGTATTTTTTCTGCTACTTTTACCTAATTCTATTAACTACTTATTGCTTGTTTATTAAGTTTATTGGTACAATTTAAATATGCATAATGATCACTTTCATGATAGAGAATTTTTACTGCACATTACTTTTCTCAATTTCTCTTCCCCCTCTAAACTCATACCCTCCCTTTAACTCTTCTTCTCCTCCCTATTTGCAAAACTTCCATTTCCATTTTTCCCTTCTTTTGTCAGTTGCCCTTTTCCTTTTTTTCCTTTTCCCCTCCTGGTTCTTGTGGCCCTTCCCAAATGAGCATATTCTTCTTATTTCACAATGTCCAGTATACATCTGGTCCTTATCACACTTTCAGTTTCTCACTCTAGAGAAACAATGCAGTGTTTACACATGGGTGTTCCGTTTATTTCACTTATCAATATAGTATCAAGGTGCCTCCATTTACCTAGAAATGTCTCAAGTTTATCTTTCTTTATGGCTGAGTAATACTGCATTGGATAGAAACCCACAACTTCTGTATCCCTTTATCAGTGTATGGATATTTGGGCTGTGTGAATGATTCAACTAGTATAAACTGTGCTTCTATAAACAGGGATGTGGTACATTACTGTGGTGTGATGCTTTTAATTCTTTCAGGAAGACACCAAAAGGGGAATAACTGGCATGAATGGGACCTCTAGTCCTAATTTTTTGAGGAATGTTCACATAGATTTCCACAGTGGTTGCACCAGTATGCATTCCCACCGACAATGGAAAAGGGTTCCTTTTTCCCCAAAGCCCTGCCAGAACATGTTATTGGTTAGCTTCTTGATGAAAGTCATTCTTTCTGCAATGAGATGAAATGTCAGTGTTGTTTTAATTTGTATCTCTCAAATGCCCAGTGGTGCAGAACATTTTTTCATATGTTTATCTACTGTTTCTACTTCTTCGTCTGAGAAATGTCTATTCATTTTTTATTTAGAGAAAAAATGCAAAACAGAAAAAAGCGTAGAAATAATACAGAATGTAAAAAAAACAACAATAACAAATGACTAGTCAAAAAATAACAGAAGTCACTAGTTGATAAATTATATATTGTTATCCTAGAAGTACTTGTTCAAGTTGCAAAATGAAAGCATAAAAAATGAACAATAGCAAGGTTAATCCTCTGCTGTCCAAGGTTCTGGGAAGAGAAGGGTCAGCCAAAGATCCACAACAATGCTAGGCCCGGGAGACGGGGGGGGGGGAGGGCACGTGCTGAAGTGGCCAACCTCCAAGGTGGACGTCCAGGGTCTGAGGTGGGAGGGCAGGCACCCTCCTAGGTGAAGGACGGATGCCCATTTTTGAATTAGTTCTTTAAATATAAGTGGTTTTTAAAAATTTATTGATATATTCTAGATGTTCTTTGTCCTTTGTCTAAGAAACAACTGTCAATTTTTTTTCACTTTGTGGGTTGCATCTTCACTGTTGATTCCTTTTGTTGTTCAAAAGATTTTTAACAAGATGAGATACGAGTTGTTGATTTTTTGTGATATTTCCTGTTCAACAGGGATTTTTTAAATGAAGTCTTTGCATATACCTATGTCTTCCAGAGTTGCACCTACTCTCTCTTCAAGAAGGTTTTGTATTTTTTTACTTTATTGAAAACCCCCCAAGATTTCATAGCAAAATAATAGGAAAATAACAATAGCTAACACATTATTATATTGTTATCTTTAAAGTAGATACTCAGAGCTCAAGATTTTAGCGCAAAATATTCTCCAAACATTAGTACAAACCTTTCTTTTCAATGAACAAAGAGAAACTAGTAGTACATTTATCTTGTGTATTTTTCCTTTTCCTTTCCCCCTCCACCACTAGTTCCTTTTTCTTTTAGAGCAATTTCTTACCATTTACAAAATATATAGTAAATTTACTTACTCTCAGTTTCTCACATTAAGGAAGCAATACAATGTCTATACATGTAAATCTGATTTATTTCTTTCAAGCGCATGGTCTCAACTTGCATCCATTTACCTATAAAACTCTCAGATTTATCTTTTTTTTATTTAAGAGGAAAAAGAGAAAAACACAAAACAAAACAAAGCAGTGTAAGGTTACACATAATACAGAACTACAAAAAAAAAAAAACATAACAGTAAGAAATCACCCGTTAATAGACTACACATTATCATCTTGGAAATAGCTGCTCAAATCACAGTATCAAAGAATACAAAGTAGACATTCAAACAGAGAGACTGCAAACAGCTGTGTTCAATGATCCAAAAACATTAATATAGTCAGCTATTTAACACCCCTAAACACACTTGCTGTTATATCCGTTAGAGCTCTTTTTTTTTCCTCCCTCTCTTTTTTACAACAAAATTTACACATTTTGGATTTTATTACTCCTTATTTCTTATTACTTTTTTTGGGGGGGAGAGAGAATAAAGTCAAATATGGCAAAACAAAGCTGTCAGTCAAAACCAAGGATAGACATAGCACATGATGTAGAACAGAGTACAAGGTCATTAACAATGGTTATCAACGTTGTCTCTTGTTTCCTTAAATGGAATTGTCTATCTCATTAGATATTATAAAGTTAGACAAAACAGTAGAGAACAAGACCAATAAAACTTAGGCATTGTGAACATTACAGGACTTCCAAAGGAGACAATAGTCAAACCAGAATGGGCATCTTTGTGAATCTTATTGCCTTCAAATTAGTTGCCTATACCCTCAAACTTGATACTATTGCACAGAATGGAACAGAGTCTAATCAGTCAAAACAAGATCGTGGGAGTATTACATGATTTCAAAACAAGTTAATAGGAGATCGAAAAGAGTTACTATTATATATCCTAATTTTTTAAATTTTTCCCTTAATTAAAATAAACATAAGAAATAGCTAAATAATTTCTTAAAGAATAGTAGTTACCATAGTGTCTGTCTTTTTCCTTAAAATATTTGGATAAAACTTCATATACTATAGCTTCAATATTTCCATATCAAGAAGTCCAGAATAAAGCCTTTCTAATTAATAAGTGAAAATTTTATAAGGCTTCAAGGCCACATAATGGGGAATCATGATTATCACATATTTTTATATATTTGAATCATTACTTACATTAGGGAAACTATTCGGTATTCATACATGCGAGATTGATTTATTTCACTTATGAGTATGGTCTCAAGCTGCGCCCATTTATTGATAAATATCTCAATGCGATCCTTCTTTATAGCTGAATAATACTCCATTGTATAGAAATACCACAACTTTTTTATCCATTCCTCAGTTGATGGACACTTGGGTTGTTTCCAAGATCTAGCGATTACAAATTGTGCTGCTATAAACATAGGTGCACATATATCCCTGTGGTATGATGCTTTCAGTTCTTCTGGGAATATACCTAGAAGTGGAATAGCTGGAATAAATGGGATTTCCAATCCCAACTTTTTGAGAAACCTCCAGACAGACCTCCACAAAGGCTGTACCAGTCTACACTCCCACCAACAGTGCAGGAGAGTTCCTTTTTCCCCACAGCCTCTCCAGCATTTGTTGTTGTTGGTTTTCTTGATCCTGGCCATTCTTTCAGGAGTGAGATGGTATCTCAGTGTGGTTTTAATTTGCATTTCTCTAATGACCAATGATGATGAGCATTTTTTCATGTATTTATTTGCCATTTGCATTTCTTCATCTGAGAATTGCGTATTCATCTCAGATGCTCATTTTTGGATTGGATCTTTGAATTTTGGAGGTCTGAGTTTTTTTAATTCTTTATATGTTTTAGACAAGAGTCCCTTGTCTGAGAGAGAGTTCACTAAAATCTTTTCCCAGTTTGTGGGTTTTCTTTTCACTATGCTGGAGATTTCTTTTGACATGCAGAAACTTTTTAATAAGAAGTGGTCCCAGTTATTGATTCTGGGAAGTATTTTCCGTGCGGTTTGAGTCCTGCTCATGAATTCTCTACCTACTCCTATGTCTCCAAGGTTTCTACCCAATTTGTCTTCCAATAGATTTAGTGTTTCTGTTTTAATATTCAGATCTTTGACCCATTTAGATTTTAATTTAGTACATGGTGATAGACATGGGTCTAGCTTTAGTTTTTGGCAAATGGAGAGCCAGTTTTTCCAGCACCATTTATTAAAGAGACTGTCGTTCTTCCAGTGAACCTGCTTGGCTCCTTTATCAAAGATAAGGTGGTTGAGTGTGTTTGTAGTTGTGGTTGTATCTTCTAATCTATTCCATTGATCTTCAGCTCTGTTTTGATTCCAATACCATGTTGATTTTACTACTGTTGCTTTGTAGTATAATTTCAAGTCAGGGATTGTGATGCCTCCTGCTTTGTCTTTGCTGCTTAGAATTGCTTTTGCGATTCTAGGTCTCTTCTGGTTCCAGATGAAATTTAGGAGTGATTTCTCTAGATCTATAAGGTATGCTGATGGTATTTCTATTGGGATTGCATTGAATCTGTATAAGAGTTTTGGGAGAATGGCCATCTTCACAATGTTTGTTCTTCCTATCCATGAGCAAGGGATGTCTTTCCATTTTCTGAGATCATCTTCAATTTCCTTTTTCAGTGTATTATAGTTTTCACTGTATGTCTTTCACTTCTTTCGTAAGAGTAATTCCTAAATATTTCATTTTTTTGCTTACTAATGTGAATAGTCCAGTTTCCCTTATTTCCCTCTCTGTGATTTTGTTGTTTGTGTATAGGAATGCTATTGATTTCTGAGTATTGATTTTGTATCCAGCCACATTACTGAATTTATTTATTGTATCTAAGAGTCTTTCAATGGAGCTTAGGGGGTCTTCTATGTAGAGTATCATGTCGTCTGCAAACAATGACAACTTAACTTCTTCTTTTCCTATCTTTACCCCTTTTATTTCTCTTTCTTGCCTAATTGCTCTGGCTAGTACTTCCAGTACTATATTAAATAGGAGTGGTGATAAAGGACATCCTTGTCTTGTGCCTGATTTTAAAGTAAAGGCTTTCAATTTTTGGCCATTTAGTATGATGCTGGCTGTTGGTTTGTCATAAATGGCCTTTATTATATTGAGGTAAAGACCATCTATTCCAGTTTTCTGTAGAGTTTTTATCATGAATAAATGTTGGACCTTATCGAAGGCTTTTTCTGCATGTATAGAAATGATCATGTGATTCTTACTTTTGGCTTTATTGATATGGTGGATTACATTTATTGATTTGCGTATGTTGAACCATCCTTGCATTCCTGGGATGAATCCCACTTGGTCATGGTGTATAATCTTCTTGATGATTTGCTGGATCCTATTTGCCAATATTTTATTGAGGATTTTTGCATCTGTGTTCATTAGGGAGATCGGTCTATAGTTCTCTTTTTTAGTTGGGTCTTTCTCAGGTTTTGGTACTAGAGTAATATTTGCTTCCAGGAATGACTTAGGAAGGATTGCTTCCCTTTCAATTTCATTGAATAGTTTCAATTTCATTGAATAGTTAGGTCTTCTTTGTATTTCTTTTAGAATTCTGCAGTGAATCCATCTAGGCCTGGGCTCTTCTTGGTGGGTAAGGACTTAATTACATTTTCAATTTCAGTAACCGAGATTGGGTTATTCAACAATTGTATATCCTCTTGATCTAGCTTTGGCACTTCATGTGCTTCTAAGAATCTGTCTATTTCTTCTGTGTTATCAAACTTTTGAGAGTAGAGGTTTTCGAAATAAGTGTTGATGATCTTCTGTATTTCTATTGGGTCTGTAGTGACTTCTCCTTTTTTATTTCTTATTGCATGAATTTGAGCTTTTTCTTCCCTTTTTTAAATAAGGTTGGCTAGGGGCTTATCGATTTTATTTATTCTTTCAAAGAACCAACTCTTTGATTTGTTGACCCTTTGGATTGTTTTCTTAGTCTCTATTGCATTGATTTCTGCTCTGATTTTTATAATTTGCTCTCTTCTTTTGGCTTTGGGCTTGACTTGCTCTTCTTTTTCTAGCTGTTTGAGCTGAGGCATCAAGTTATTTATTTGTATTCGTTCTTTTTTCCTGATGTGGGAACTCAGTGCAATAAATTTTCCTCTCAGGACGGCTTTCATTGCATCCCACAGATTCCGATAAGTTGTATCTGCATTTTCATTTTCTTTTAGGTATTGTTTGATTTCTTCTTTAATTTCTTCTGTGACCCACTGATTACTCAAGAGTGTGTTATTCAGTTTCCATGTGTTTGTGGGATTTTTGCAGTATCTTTTATCATTAATTTCTAATTTCAGAGTGCTGTGATCCGATAACATGCAAGGGATGATTTCAGCTCTTTTGCACTTGTTTAAATATGTTCTGTGAGCTAATATATGGTCTATTTTAGAAAATGATCCATGTACTGCTGAGAAGAATGTGCATTCTGATGTTGTTGGGTGGAACATTCTGTATATGTCTATCAAACCCATTTGTTCACAGGTATGATTCAGTTCTGTTATTTCTTTACTCATTTTCTGTCTGGTCGATCTGTCCCTTGGTGTGAATGGCGTATTAAGGTCTCCTGTTACAATTGTGTTACTGATAATTTGAGTTTTCATTTCTGTTAATAATTGTTTTATATAACTGGGCGCTCTGGAGTTTGGTGCGTATATATTTAAGATAGTTATCTCTTCCTCTTGGAGTTTTCCCCTTACGAGTATGTAGTGACCTTCTTTATCCTTTATGGTCATTGTTGGTTTAAAGTTCACATTGTCTGCAAACAGAATGGCTACTCCTGCCTTTTTTTGGATTCCTGCTGCATGAAGAATTGTTTTCCATCCTTTGACTTTCAGTCTGTGAGTATCCTTCTGGGTTACATGGGTTTCCTGTAAACAGCATATGGTTGGATTTTGTTTCTTGATCCATTCTGCTAGTCTGTTTCTTTTGGTTGGTGCATTGAGACCATTTACATTAATGGTTATTACTGTGAAATGTTGGTTAATTGTAGGAATCTTATCTCTCTTCTGTTGCATCTTTATCTTTCTGTTCTGTTTAATTATTTGCTTTGCTTAGTGGTTTTTTCCTTTGTGTATCTAAACTGTCTTTCAATATTTTTTGCAGGGTTGGTTTGGTGTTCATGAAGTTCTTCAGCTGCTCTTTGTCATGGAAGTATCGTATTTCACCATCTATTTTAAATGATAGTTTTGCAGGATATATCAGTCTTGGTTGGAAATCATTTTGCTTTAGGATCTGGAATACTTCACTCCATGCTCTTCTTGACTTTATCGTTTGTGCAGAGAAGTCTGCTGTGATTCTGATAGGTTTTCCTTTATAAGTGATTTGTCTTTTCTCTCTGACAGCTTTTAATAATCTATTCTTGTGTTGGATTTCTGGGATGGTGACTATTATATGTCTGGGTGTAGTTTTATTTTGGTTATGACTGTTTGGAGTTCTATATGCTTCACTGATCCTGATGTCAGTTTCTGATCTCATGCTTGGGAAATTTTCAGCTATTACTTCTCTAAATATCCTCCTGACATCCTTCATGTTATCTCCCTCTCTTTCATTAATCCCTATCATTCTTATGTTATTCTTCTTTGCATCGTCTTGCAGTTGTTGAATTGTTGTTTCCTGGTTCCTTGTTATTTTCAAAAGATCTTTCCTTTCCTGTTCACTAGCTGCAATCCTGTCTTCAAGGTCTGAAATTCTATCTTCACTTTCATTAAGGTGGTTTTTACAACTTTCAGTGGAGTTTTTTATTTCCTGTATATCTCTGTGCATCTGCATTATGTATTCTGTTTGTTTCTTATATTGCTCGTCTAGGGATTCTATCTTTTTGTTTAGTTCCTCCAATTTTTTATCTGTCTTTTCTTTAGATATATTTAGAATCTCTTTCATTTCTTTTATCATTTCTTCTTTTATCTGGGATATTATTTCGAGTTTGAATTTCTTTAAAGCTTCCTGGAGTTGCTTGTCAACTTCAGTAGCTATTGTGTCTGATATATGAGGAGGATGGGATATATTTTCTTCTAAATAAATTCCTCCTAGGGTTTCCTGAGATGGGCTGGAGGTTTGAGGTTGTAATTTAGTCTTTCGTTTTGTCATTTTCCTATATTTCTGTGTTTCAAGTGTTATTTGAAAGCTTCCTCAGGATCTGTTGAAAATCCCCTTCTATGTTTGCAGCTACTGAGACTCTGGCACCACTCTACCCCAGGCCATTGGGCCTGCAGAACCAATGGCCCTCCTCTGCTTGTTCAGAACTCCGCGGTTCCAGACAAGCTGGGCCTCAGGGACACTGTGTGCCCACCTGCCCCTTGGTAGATCCACAGCTCTTGAATCGCAGCCGGGTTAGGGTACTCACCACAGGTCGCAGTGCCTCAGGAGCCTGTGATCCCTCCCTGCTTGCAGAGATATCCACAGTCCTTCAGACAAAGGAAGGGGCTTCTGCAGGCACTCGGGATCCGCCCAGCTCCTCCTCTGCACGCTGATGGCTAGGCGCGGCTGGGCTGGGGGGATAGTGTAGGCCCGCTCACCCAGTGAGCTCCGCAGACTTCCAGGTGTAGCCGTGATGGGGAGGCGGCTGTAGTGGCGTCTAACCCACTGCTCCACTTCACTGCACCCAGAAGCCTGGGGGGTCCAGAACAGTCTGAGATTTGGGCAGACTGTGCTGGCCACTCACCACAGGCCGAGGTGCCTCAAGAACCTTCGATCCCTCCCTGCTTGCAGAAATATTCACTCCTCCAGACAAAGGAAGGGGCTTCTGCAGGCATTCGGGATCCGCCCAGCTCCTCCTCTGCACGCTGATGGCTAGGCGCGGCTGGGCACAGGCCGAGGTGCCTCAGGAACCGGGATCCCTCCCTGCTTGCAGAAATATTCACTCCTCCAGACAAAGGAAGGGGCTTCTGCAGGCACTCCGGATCTGCCCAGCTCCTCCTCTCCAGATTTATCTTAATTAACGGCTGGGTAGTATTCCACTGCATAAAAAGACCACATCTTTTTTAAAATTTTATTTTGAAAGTAGTAAAAATGCAATAGCACAAGACAGAACAAAGCCAATTGAGATAATGCAGTGAAATGGATACAGGATTTCACAGTAGAATACTGGGATAGTAGTAATAAGTACCATGGTATATCTCTTTAACTTTACAACAGTTGTCCAGTCAATTAGGTATAGCAAAATCAAACCAAAAATAGAGCATTATAAAACCAATTGAGAATACTGAATAGAGCAAAAGAAACATAACGAAACAAAACCGTGAAAACAACCTTTGCCTTCAAACAGAAGATAGAAGGAAATCCCCCATATTTGCTATACTGCATATGGTCATCCTCCCAAGAGGTGCTGAAACATCTGTCCCCAGTAGCTATGTGTGTGTGGGGGAAGGCTGCTTGATTTTCAGCTTGCATGGCAGTAGGTTCACAGGTAATGGTTCTCCTCCAGGCCCGTGCCACAGGCACTTACCAAGATGGCAGGTGAATAAGCTGCCTGAGTCCCACCATGGCTGGATCTCGGGAGTTCTGGTTCTCCCGTGGTCAGGTTCTTAGGTAATGAATGCCATCATTTTAGTTTTTATTACTTTGGTTGTTAGCAACTTTGGAAACTATATTATAAAAATTACATGTATAGGCCAGGTGTGGTCATGCAGGCTTGTAATCCCAGCATTCAGGGGGCTGAAGTAGGAAGATTGCTGTGTGTTTGAGGGCAGTCTTGGATACAAAGTGGGTTCTAGACCAGCCTGAACTGCATATTGAAACCCTTTGTCTTAGTTACTTTTTACTCATTGCTGAGGCAAAATATCTGAAGCCCAAAGTTGGGAAAGGAAAGGTTTATTTCTTACAATTTTTGGAGCTTTCAGTCCATACTCAGGTGGCTCCAAGGCAGGCTGGCATGGCTGGGCTGCAGTTCATGCTGGATGCAAACAGCAAGCAAGACAACATCTTTTTAATGTGTTCATTGGTTAATGAATATTTGTGTTGTATCCAAGGTCTAGCTGTTACAAATTATGCTGCTATAAACACGTGTGCATATATATTGTTGTGATATATTGTTTTTAATTCTTCTGGTAAGATGTTCAGAAATGGAATAGCTGGTTAAATAAGACCTCCAATCCTAGTTTTTAAATGAATGTTCACTCTGAATTTTTAACTTCTTGTATGTCTGTTTGGATCTGTTTCATGGATTACATTTATAACCTATGTTGAGAGTCCATGGTTTCCTTCCATTTTTTCTGATCTCTATTTTTAAAATCTGTGCCTGCTTTAATGCCTTTCATTCTGATCATAATTTCTTTTTGCACCTTGGGGATTATTTTTCCTATAGCCTCTTCCATTTTTTTTTCATTTCTATTACTGTCAATGCAGAAACTTCAATGGTTGGCTTCTAATTTCCCTTGTGCACTCTGGACTTGTCCTGTGAGGGCTGAGACTCTGAAGTTGCATCTTATTTCTGCTTCTTGTCATTTTCTGTTTTATATTTTCAATTTTATTTCATTTTCTGTGTTGATGCTTGTGGATTTCTTACAGTAGATAACTTTATCCCTAGTGTTGAGGCTTCGCTATGAAATGTCTGTTCTTCAGGGATGTCTTCTCGATATAAGTGTTTCTTGATCTTTGTGTCTGTCTAAAGAACCTACCTTCCCAGTGTATTAAGGATGAGAAGCTGTTATTTATTTGTTTCATCACCCAGTCCTTTGGTACTGGACTATGGTGGTGTTAGTGACCTGATACAATCACAGTGTTATCATACAGGGAGGAAAATTGATTATAACAGGTATGAGATCCTGGCCAAAGTAGTACAGTCAGCATTAACAATAGTCTCAAGCACAGTTGGCTACTGACAAACTATAGTAACTATTAACCCGATACCTTTAGTATCAGGTAGGAGCAAATTCTAGTTATATAACAGAATCCAGGGACTTGTATGTAATGCTTCTTCCCTTAGTGGAGTGATTTTACCCTGTTACTTAGGGAGAGCATTAAGCAGAATAGAAGGTGAGATAGAGATAAATGAGGCTCAGTATAGTAGGAGCAAGGCTGGAGGGCAAAGGATGATCACCAGGTTTTAGGAAACTGGGAGACATAGTAGGGATAGAATGAAAGAGAAATCAAAGGAGTATTGAAGTGAACCAGAAAAAGAATAGACAATGTTTATTCACAGGAAGGTATCATAAAAACAAGTGAGATATTTGATGCGAGAGAGTAAAAAGACAAGTAGAAGAAAACAAAACAGAAGGTAAGAAGTCTAAGTCATGAATGAAAGAGAAAGAAAAAGGAGAGAAAACAGAAAGCAAAATAATGATACAATATAAAGAAAGACAGCCCCCGCAGGGGGAAAACCACCAGCAACTTGTGAGATCAGTGCCATGTTGGAACTTAGGACACTGAGAAACCAAGCAACCAGCTCACCTCCCTGGTAAGCAGCTATGGTGTGGCAGGCTGCAGCCCCTTCAGGGGTACAACCACTAGCATCTCCTGAGATCTGCACCATGTTGGAACTTAGGGCACTGGGAAACCAAGCAACCAGACTGCCTCCCTGCTAAGCAATAGTGAGCCTACCAGTGCATGGGCTGAGAGTCAAACATTCCACTTGCCCTGCCCCCCATTAGCAAATGGGAACCAGAGATCTGAGCATCTCTTGAGGGGTTGACCATATGCAAGATAGCAAATAAGGGGGATTTCCTTCTACTATCTCTTTTTTTTTTGTCTTTTTCTTTTTTACCAGTACTGGGGATCAAACTCATGACTGCCTGCTTGCAAGGCAGGAGCTTATGCTGCTGAGCTAAATCCCCAGCCCTTCTACTATCTCTTTGAAGTCAACTATTTTTACTACTTTTGTTTTATTCTGATTGATGGTACTGCTCTATTCAATATTCTGTTTTGATAAGTTCTATAATGTTCTGTATTTCATTTTGTTTTGCTATATGTGATTGAAAGAACAACCGTTGTGAAGATAACAAGATATACTGCGAAACCGATTACGGTTATCCCAGTAACCTGCTGTGAAGCTCTGTACCAATTTCCCTACACTGTCTCAATTGGCTTTGTTCTGTCTTGTTCTGTTGTATTTTACTACCTTCAAAATAATAAAAAAATTTAATAAAACAAAACAACATGATACAATACAATGATACAAAACAAAAAAGAGCCCAACTGGACAGGAAAAGAAAAACCAATCAAAAATAAGCATGGATCTGACTTTTTTCATACTCAAGGGTATGATCTCAATGTGTACCCATTTACCTAGAAATTTTCCAAGTTTATCCTTCTTTATGGCTGAGTATTACTCCACTGCTTAAAAAAGACTTTTTTATCCATTCGTTGACTAATGGGCATTGGGTTGTTTGCAAGATTTAGCTATTAAAACTGCTACTGTAAACATGGGTGTGCCAGTGTTGTTGTAGTATGATGCTTTTTAATTCTTTTGGGAAGATATCGAGAAGGGGAATAGCTGAGTTGAATGAGGTATCTATCCTAGATTTTAGAGAACCTCCATACTGATTTCCACAGTGGTTGCCACAGTCTATATTCCCACCAACCAAAGAGAATGGCTCTTTTTTCTCCACAGCCCCATCAGTGGTTGTTATTGGTTGATTTCTTGATAGAAATCATTCTTTATGTGGTAAGATGGAATCTCAGCATTGATTTAATTTGCATTTCTCCAACAATCAGTGATGACAGATATTTTATCATATTTATTTGCTATTGAGTTGGGCCTTGCCCAGTGAACCCTGGGCCACCTGCACTCAGGCTCTGGAGCTGAAAGTGCATGCAGCAAGTTACATTCCACTGTCACACATCAGAACATCATTCAGAGCCTTGTAGAACCCCACCCAACATCCACTATCACCAGAAGACCCACAGGAAGGTCACTCCTTGCATACTTGGGCCCCACTCAGTGATCCTGAGTGGCTGGGAGTCACCTGATCAGGCCTCTCTAATGATATCCACTCAACTAGGGAAATTATCTGCAATAGGGATATTATCAACCCAAGAAACAATTTGGACATTGCCTTCAGTTTCCCTAAGGGAATATAGGAAAATGGCAAAACAAAATAGCAAAATGCAATCTCATACCTCCAGCCCATTCAGAGCAAGCCTAGAAGGCATGGACGTAGAAGAAAATGTAAGCCATACACGTGAAACTCCTAAAATGATAGCAACTGAAGTAAAGAAATGACTTCAGGAAGCTATAAAAAAACTCAAATCAGAAATAATCTCCCAGGTAAAAGGAGAAATGATAAATGTAATGAAAGAAATGCTGAACACATCTAAAGAAGACATAGTTAAAAAATGAGAGGAACAATGCCAAAACATGGAAACCTAGAATGAACAATGTAAGAAACAAACAGAATGCATGAAACAGATTCAAAGATATATACAGGAAGTCAAAAATTCCATTGAAAGCCAGAAAAACTGCCTCAACAAAAGTGAAGGTAGAATTTCGGAACTCAAAGACAAGTTTGCAGCTAGTGAACAAAAAAGGAAGATCTTTTAAAACTAAAAAGGAATCAGGAAATAACAATTCAACAGCTGCAAGATGATGCAAAGAAAAACCACATAAGATTGATAGGGATAAATAAAAAAGGAGACAACACAAATGATATCAAGAGGCTATTTACAGAAGTAATAGTTGAAAATATCCCAAACATGAGAATGAAAACTAATATATGGATCAGTGAAGCATATAAAACCCCAAATAGCCATAACCAAAATAAAATTACACCCATACATAGAATAATCACCTTCCCAGAAATCCAACTTAAGAACAGAATATTAAAAGCTTTTAATAGAAGACACAGATCAACTATAAAGGAAACCTTATCAGAATCACAGAAGAATTCTCAACACAAACAATGAAGTCAAGAAGCACATGGGGTGAAGTATTTCAAATCCTAAAAGAAAACGACTTCCAACCCAGACTGATGCACCCTGCAAAAATGTCCCTCAAAATTGATGGAGATATGATATTTTCATGACAAAGAACAGCTGAAGAACTTCATGACGACCAAACCAACCCTGCAAAGAATACTAAAACACATTCTAGATACATATAGGAAAAAACCACTAAGCAAGACAGACAATTAAACAGAGTGCAAAGATAAAGAAGCAACAGCACAAAGATAATATGTGAAAAATAATCCAATATATAACAGTTATAACCATTAATCTAAATGGCCTCAATTCACCAATTAAATGAAACAGACTGGCACAATGGATTAAGAAGCAACATCCAATTATATGCTGTGTACAAGAAACCCATCTAATCCAAAATGAAATCCATAGACTGAAAGTCAAAAGATGGAAAACAATACTTTATACAACAGGAACCTCTCCCAACAACAAAAAAAAATCAAGCAGAGCTATTTTGTTTGCAGACAATGTGAACTTCAAACCAAGAATGATCCAAAGAGGTAAAGAAGGCCACTACATACTAGTTAGGGGAAAACTTCAAGAGAAAGAAATAACAGTCTTAAATATATATGCCCCAGATTCAGGAGCACCCAGCTATGCAAAACAAATATTAACCGAAATAAAAAATCAAATAAGCAATAACACAATTATAATAGGAGAACTTAACATTCCATTGACACAAAGGGACAGATCAACTAGACAGAAAATTAGGAAAGAAATAACAGAACTGAATCACAGCTGTGAACAAATGGACTTAGTGGACAGAATGTTCCACACAACAATATCAGAATATACGTTCTGTAGCATATGGAACATTCTCTAAAATAGAGCATATACTAGCCCACAGAACACACTAAAGTAAATGTAAAAGAAAGGAAATTATCCTGTGCATGTTACTGGATCATAGCACCATGATAGTAGAAATTAATGACAAAAGAAACTGCAAAAACCCCACCATCACATGGAAATTGAATAATAAGCTCCTGAGCAATCAGTGGGCCACAGAGGAAATTAAAGAAAAAATTATACCTTATCTACAAGCAAACAAAAATGCAAATGCAACTTACTGGAATCTGTGAGATGCAATGAAAGCAGTCCTCAGAGCAAAATTTATTTCAGTGAATTCCCACACCAGGAAAACAGAATGAACACAGATAAACAATCTGATGCTACATCTCAAACATCTAGAAAAAGAAGAGCAAGTCAAGTGCAAAGCCAAAAGAAGGAAGGAAATTATAAAAATCAGAGCAGAAATTAATGCAACAGAGACTAAGAAAACAAGACAAAGAATCAATGAATCAAAGAGTTGGTTCTTTGAAAAAATAAATAAAATTGATAAGCCCCTAGCCAACCTTAGTTTAAAATAGGAAAGAAAAACTCAAATTCTTGCAATAAGGAATGAAAAGTGTGAAATCACTACAGACTTTGTGGAGATGCAGAAGATCATCAACATCTATTTTGAAAGCCTCTTCTCTCATAGGTTTTATAACACAGAAGAAATGGACAGAAACATAAACTTCCAGAGCTGAGTCAGGAAGATGTAAAATTGCTCAATAACCCAATTTCTATTAATGAAATTTAAAATATAATTAAATCCTTACCAACAAAGAAGAGTACAGATTCAGGCAGATTCATTGTGGAATTCTACATGAAACTCAAAGAAGACTTAATGCTGACACTCCTCAAACTCTAATGAAATTGAAAGGGAAGCAATTCTTCCTAAGTCATTTTTGGAAGCAAATATTATTCTAGTACCAAAACCTGAGAAAAATCCAACTAAAAAAGAGCAATCACACCAATCTTCCTAATGAACACAGATGCAAATATTCTAAAAAAATATTGACAAACAGAATGCACCAAATCATTAAGAAGTATATACACCACAACCAAGTGGATTCATACCAGGAATGCAGGAATGGCTCAACATATGCAAATGAATATATGTAATCCACCATATCAAAAGAACAAAAAAATTAGAATCACATAATCATTTCTATAGATGCAGAAAAAACTTTTGATAAGGTCCAATACTTATTCATGGTAAGAACCTTACAGAGAATTGGAATCAATGGTCTCTACCTCAGTATGATAAAGGCCATCTATGACAAACCAACAGCCAGCATTATATTAAATGGCTTGAAACTGAAAGCCTTTACCCTAAAATCACGCACAAGACAAGGATGTCCATTATCATCACTCCTATTCAGCATAGAACTGGATATACTAGCCAGAGCAATTAGACAAGAGAGAGAAATAAATGGGGTAATGGTAGGATGAGAGGAAGTTAAATTATCATTATTTGTAGATGAGATAATACTCTGCCCCCAAAACTCCATTGAAAGACTCCTAGGCATAATAAATAAATTCAGTAATGTAGCTGGATACAAAGTCAACACTCAAAAATCAATAACATTCCTATACACTAACAACAAAATCACTGAGAGAGAAATAAGAGAGGTCATATCCCTTACAATAGTATCCAAAACAATGAAATATTAAGAATCAATATAAGAAAAGAAATAAAAGACCTATTCAGGGGAAATTCTAATTCCCTGAAAAAAGAAATCAAAGAGAAACTCAGAAAATGGAAAGACATCCCTTGTACATGGACAGGAAGGGTAAATATTGTGAAAATGGCCATTCTCCCAAAACAGTTATACAGATTTAATGCAATCCCAATCAAAAAGCTACCAGCATACCTCATAGATCTAGAGAAATCACTCCTAAAATTCATCGGGAACCAGAGGAGACCTAGAATAACAAAGGCCATCCTAAGCAACAAAGGCAAGGCACGAGGCATCACAATCCATGACTTGAAGTTATACTACAAAGGTACTGTAATAAAATCAACATGGTATTGGGATAAAAATAGACCTGAAGATCAATGGAACAGATTAGAAGATATAACCAAAACTACAAACAGACTCAGCCACCTTATCTCTGATAAGGAGGCCAAACATGTTCACTGGAAGAGTGATAGTCTCTTCAATAAATGGTGCTGGAAAAACTGGCTCTCCACATGCTGAAAACCAAAACCAGACTCACTCCTATCACCATTTACTAAACTAAAGTAAAAATGGATCAATGAGGCCTCGGGATTTAGCTCAGCAGCATAAGCACCTGCCTTGCAAGCACATGGTTGTGAGTTCAATCCCCGGTATTGAAAAAAAAAAGAAAGAAAATGGATCAATGATCTATATTTTATAACAGATAAACTAAATCTGCTGGAAGACAAAGTAGGTATAAATCTTGAAAACATAGGGGTAGGCAGAGATTCTTCATGAACAAGAATCAAGCCACATGGAAAATACTTCACAGAATCAATAACTAGAATCATGTCTTATTAAAGTTTCTGCATGATGAAAGAAATCTCTAGCATAATGAAATGAAAATCCACAAATTGGGAAACAGTCTTAATGAACTGCCCCTCAGACAAAGGACTTCTGTCTAAAATATAAAGAATTTAAAAAAATCAGACCCTTGAAATTCAAAGACCCAATCCAAAAATGGGCATCTGTGATGAATACACATTTCTCAGCTGAAGAAATACAAATGGCAAACAAATACATGAAAAATGTTCACCATCATTAGTCATTAGATAAATGCAAATTAAAACCACAATGAGATTCAATCTCACTCCAGAAAGCATGATCAGGATCAAGAAAACTACCAGCAACAAATGCTGGAGAGGCCATTGGGAAAAAGGAACTCTTCTGCATTGTTGGTGGAAGTCCAGATTAGTGCAACAATTGTGGAGGTCAGTTTTGAGATTCCTCAAAAAGTTGGGATTGGAATTTCCATTTGGCCCAGCTGTTCCACTTCTGGGCATATTCCCAGAAGAACTGAAAGCATCATACCACCTGATATATGTACACCCATTTTTTAGCAGCACAATTTGTAATAGCCAGATCTTAGAAACAACCTAAGTGCCCATCAACTGAGGAATGGATAAAAAGATGTGTTATTTTTATACAATGAAATACTACTCAGCAATAAAAATGATCACATTGAGATATTTATAAGTAAATGGATGCAACTTGAGACCATACTCATAAGTGAAATAAATGCAACTCACATGTGTAAATACTGTATAGTCTCCCTAATGTAAAAAATGGTTAGAGCACAGAAGATTTTATGGTACTCATGGTTTCCCATTATGTTGCTTTGAAGTCTTGTAATGTTTTCATTCATCGGTTGGAAAGATTTTGTTCTGTTTTATTTGATTTTATTATGTGTGGTAGTGTAAACAGCTACTTTGAAGAAAACAAGACATTATGGCAGTCATTGCTGATTTATTACCATCTTGCTTTGAAGTCCTACCATGCTTTTGTTCTTCTGTTTTGATTCGTTCTATCCTGTTGTGTCTTATTAGATTTTATTATGTGATAGTCTAAACAAATTTTTAAGAAAAATAAGATATTATAGTAGCCATTGTTCATTATCTGTTATTTGTTTTTTTGGGGGGGTTTGGTCTTTTTTAAATTTTATTTTAAAGAGGGTAAAAATGAACACAACAAAACAGAACATAAAGCAATGTAAAAGAAATAAATTTCAAAGTATGACAATCAGAGATATTCACTATCATATTGTCTGTTTTCTTCCAAATAGTTGACCATATCTTCATGTACAGAGAATTCACGTGAAACAACATAGTATAGAACTGATCTGAACAAGATGAGGAAGGTGTTTTAAGTCTTCAAGATCACACAACAGGGAAGTCAACAATTGCTGTCACTGTGTCTCTCATTCTCTTCAAAACAGCTGTCCATTACTTCATATATGTTAAGATTAAACAAAACAAAGCAGGCTAAAATCACTCTGAACAACGAATAATAGTATTGCTGGATTTCCCTTCATGGAACTACAGGATCAGCACTGGGTACAGTAGTGTCTCTTTTTCTTCCAAGTAGTAGTTCATTTCATCATGCATTATATGATCACTTCTCATAAACTGTTAATAGGTTCTATGCATACATGAGTCTCTACATGTATTTCTATCCTTTTTGTATTAGAGGGGAAAACAAAACAAAGCAAGACAAAGCAAAACAAATTCTAGAAAAACATGAAACAAAAAATCATATAAAACCACAATACAAGGTAATCTACAGTGGTTACTGATTTTTTTCTCGTTATCTTCAATAGAATTGTCTGTATTATCAGCATAATATAATTGTGTATAGCAGTACATAACAATATTAATAAAAATAAGATATTATAGATAGTATAAGACTTCAAAAGCAGGTAATAATCAAACCAGAATGGGTATCATAGTGAATCTTGTCATCTTCAGTGTAGTTGCCCGTACTCTCAGACTTGATACTATCAATCATAACAGATTTCAATAAAATCTGTTGATACTAAACAGCAATATAACAAACCAGATTCATCTAAGATTAGTCATGGTAAAACAGTATAAGTTATATAGGGCTTCAGATTAAGTTAATAGAAAATTAAGGATGATTACTATATTATATTCTGCTATTTTTTGGATAGCTGTCTCTGCCCTCAAATCTAGTGCAAGTGCACAAATTGGAAACAAATATAATCTATCTAAGCAGAGTGGTGTGAGTATTGTGAGTTTAAATCCTGATGCACTATTAACAATATCCTCTGCCTTCTTTTTTTGAATACTCCTCCCCTTTCACTCCCAAAAGGTGCATTGCACATTTTGGGTCCCACCAACTCGCTCAGTTTTTAGTTTGAGGGGCCACTTGCTATTTACCTAAGTGGTTCTTAACTTTCTCACTTCTGGACTTTATCTCAATTTGTATTCCTTTACCTATAAAAGCTTCGAGGTTTTCCTTTATTATAGCTAAGCAGTTCTCTATAGCACATAAGTATCCTGTCTTTCCAACCTATCTGCAAGTGCTGGATGCACTGCCCTATTTCTCTCTGATTCCCTATCACCTAGAACATTGTTTTTTCATATTTGATTTTCTGTCCATAAATCTTTTTTCAGGTTAATTGTATTTCCTGTACAGAGCATCTCAGTGGACCCTACCTCCTGATCTACTATGCCTGCATTTCTTCTTTTTTAGTGTATCAAGGCCATCTATACTAGAGAGTACAGCCAACTTTTTCTGCCTAATTTCTGCTATTCTATTTTTCTGCCATTAGAGTTGTCTACTTTTCTCCTTCATTCCACATTCTGCCCCATTCATTGAGGCATCTCTGCCACTGTTACTGAAATCCTGGTACTTTTTGTCTCTCTCTAGAATGTCCTTCAATATTCTCCGTAGAATTGGATTGGTGGTTACAAATCTCCCAGTTCCTTTTTGTCTTGGAAGCATTTTGTTTTCCCATTAATTTCTAGAGACAGTTTTGCAGAGTACATAATTCTGGACTGAAGGCTATTTTCTTTCAGGGCTTGGAATGCTTTGATCAAAGCTCTTCTTGATTTGATGGTCTGTGTCAAGAAGTCTGCCATGACTTGATGATTTTTACTTTATAGGTGATCTGTTTTTTTTCTCTGATGGCTTTTGATATTCTGTTCTTATACTGGATTTCCAGGATCTTGATTATTATATGTCTGGGTGTAGCTCTATTTTGGTTGTAGGTGCCTGGTGTTCTGTATGCCTCATACATTTGAATATCATTTTCTTTTCCTATTCTTGGGAAGTTTCTCTTAATTATTTTTGAGAATAGCTTTTGTTTTTCTTTTGTTTTTACCCCTTCTTCTTCATTCACATCTTTTATTCTTAAGTTATAGATCATCCTATCATCTTCCAGCCTTTGTATTGTTACTGTCTATTTCCTTGTTATTTTTAAGAGATCTTTCCTTTCATGATCATACATTACAAACCTATCTTCAAGTTTTGATAGTCTATCCTTAGTTTCTTTCAAGCAGTTTTGCTAGCTTTCAATGGAGTTTTTAATTTCCTGGTGATCTCTTTGAACCTGCTTCATGGATTCTATGTTTTCTTTATGTTTTTCCTCAAACAATTCTACCCTTCTTTTTGTGCTCCTCCATTCTTCCATGTTGTCTTGAGAGGTACTTAGCATTTCTTTTATTAATTTACTTATGTCTTGCATTACATTTCACTTTTGAGCTCGTCTATGAGATCTTTATGTCCACTGATGCCGTCTGATATTGCATGTTTGCTGCCCTCAGTCTCTTTTGTATTTACCTCTCCTGGATCAATATTCTCAGGGCTGGGGGTGGGGACTTTTTCTTATTGCTTTCTCTTGTCATGTTTTTTGGTTTCTTCCATACAGGTATAGTGGAGGTCCTAGTTCCTTTCCTTGTTGGTTATGCTTCTTTCTGAAGCATGTTGGCTAGGGATTTCTGCCCTCTCCAGTTTGCTATTGATCATTGAGGTGAAAACAGGGGCAGTGTATGCTGGCCCCTTCTCTCTGGTTCAGTCAACCTTTGGGGGTCTTGACTATTTTAGTGTGTGATATGTGCACAAAATTGGTTTGGGACAAATTATTGGGCCCCGGACAGGAGTGTGACCCAGACAAGAGGATCACACCAATCTGGTCTGGGAAGCAAACAGCTGACTGAAGACACTGCTGTTCCTCATTCCTGTCCATCCTGACCAATTCCAACATGTTGTCCAGTTGGACAACCCTGCCCTTTTCCATTGGTGGGTCTTATTCCCAGCACTCACCACTGGTCATTGCAGGTCCTTTGCCAGCTCTGTTCTCTATTGGGCTTTGCAACATCTGACTTTGGCGTGACTGTGGCTGCAGTGAGTCACAGCAGAAGGAGTTCAGGCACTCTGGCGAGAGCACTGTGGCCACTAATCTTAGCTGCTCCAATGGTAGCCCCAGGACTGCTTTAACAGCATGCTTCACCAGCTCTTTTCCCTTTAGTTTCATCCGGGGTTGAGAGGACCCATCTCCATATGCTCAGATCTCTCCATGATGTTTTATTCTGGCATCTGATTTGTCTGTCTCAGGAGCCTCTGTATTCTGCTGCTTATTGATCTGCCATCTTTCACTCCTCCTGATTATTTGGTTTTGAATGTTGTGTGATACTTTCATTCTCTTGAATGGATTTATGCTATTTTGTTATGTTTGTTATATTGTGGTAGCTACTGTTGATATCCGGTTGTCTTGTTGTGAAGTGCTGTGTTGCTTGCATTGTTCTGTTTTGATTTGCTTTGCTTTATTCTCTTTAAAATAAAAAATAAGATACACATAACAGGCCAGGGAATGGTGAAAGAGTCCCAGCTGTGTAAGGAAACAATGTGGAGATGTAGGCCATGCCTCATATCTGCCTGTCCAGGACTGGAATGACAGACAGCAATGCTCCTGCCTAGGTGAGAGGTGCCCACAGCCACTTCACAAGTCCAGCTTACTCCTCATGCAGAGATGGAGCTCTGGCAGCTCAGTTCAGAACATGCTGGTCAGGCATCCTTTAGGTATTGTCAGTCAACAGAGGCAGAGAAGTGTGTCACTGAGGCCGTGTTGTCTGCCAATCCCACTCAGTGCATTGGTACCAGCTCTGTCAGGACCACTTTTTCTACTTCACTGTAAACACAGCACAGATCACTTGCTGATTTGGCAATGGATTTGCAGAGGTTCTCAAGATCAAGCCGGCCCCTGAGCCTGTGCACCTGACAGCTTGTGGATCCTCTGGGTCATTAGGGTCTGAAGATGCCTCCATCACCTCTTTGAAACAACCTCATTGGCCTCTGGATTTTTTCTTCAAGCTACATTTGTCTTCTTTGTAAAAAAAGAAGCAATATTTTATAATTTCACTATATTGATTGGGGATGTTTAAAATACTAATTGAAGTATGTATTTTAATAAATTTAACTAAAAGATACATGATACAGAGTAATAACTATATTATTTTGACCTGTTAATGAAGAATACAAATGTGATGTTGATCTTGATGATTTCTAGAAAAGCTGATTGTTCTTTGTAGTTTGATAAAATTAGGCAGAGACCATACATTCATTTGTTTGTTTATTTGTTTGAGACAGGGACTTGCTATGTAGTTCATACTGGCCTTGGATTTACTCTGTAGTCCAGGCTGGCCTTGAACTCCCAGAAGTTGCCTCGGCCTCTGGACTACTGGGATTATAAGTGGGCACCACTATGGCTGGGTAGGCAGAGATTATTATAGCAGAGGCTTTGAATCTAGAGTTGATTTGTTTGATGATTTACATTGGGGCTGGGGATGCAGCTCTGTGGTAGAGTGCTTGCCTGGTATGTGCGAGGGTCTGGGTTTGGTCCCCAGCATTTAAAAAATACAATAATAACAAAAAATAATTTAACACTGGTTTTCTTGTCAGTCCCCGACATTATCAAAATAAAATAAGATACACTAATAATAACAAAAAACAGTTTAACATTGGTTTTCTCGTCGGGATCCTAAACTTCTTTATTCCAAATCAGGCTGACTTATGACATCTTAGGAAATTAACAAATAACAAGTAGTTATATAAATCTTAAGAAATTAAACCTCTGTTTTGGAGACTTTGTTGCATACATGTATGTCTGCATTTTATTTTGATTCCAAAATAAGTACTCTTGAGCTTTCTTTCAATGTCCTTGTACCAGTAAAGAAAATCACCCCCCCCAAACCTTAAGAAAGTCATTCCTAGTTTTATTTCTTATTTTGTGGAAAATTGAGAACCCACTAGGGATTAGGTCTTGATGATAAAATGAGATGAACAAGATGTGGTTCTTGTTGCAAGTTGTGGTTGTGAAGGTTATACATAAGCAAATTATTACATTACAGTTGGTAAATACAGTGATTAAGTCTACACACAGTTCTTGTACTATACGAGAAGCAAGTGTGAGGCCATGTTGCCTATAGTGATTCCAGATAATTGGGCTGTAACTGGGTTGGACATCGATCAGCATGAAGCAGACTTACCCAATTACATTTGTAAACCCAAAAGCTGATTGATCATGAATTTGAAGTACTGCCTGTATACTTGTGTAGAGTTATTTGTGGTTAATGTCTCCTTAGTCAAACTGGTTTTCAGCTATTGTCTTTGATATTACTTACAATGCCTTAGGGAATGTTTTCTATTCATTTTTTGAGTTTTTTTGTTTCATTTTGTTTTTGGTCATTTTTTTATTTTAAAGAGTATAAAACAAAGCAAAATTGAACAAAGCAGATAAGAACAAAATAATGCAATCAACACAGGATTTCAAAACAAGACAACAGGAAATGAACTGTGGCTACCATAATGTCTCTTGTTTTCTTTGAAAACATATCTTCACACACAATGAATTCAAACAAAGCAAAATAATATAAAACTAATCAAAACAGAAGAATGAAAGCATTACAGTCCTTCAAAACCAGACAATAGGAAAATCAACAATGAGTACCATGACGTCTCTTATTTGCTTCAAAATAGCTGTCCATTACTTCACCTACACTGAGATCAAATATTAGAAAACAGACTAAAATCATCGAAACAAAGAATAAAAGCATTATTAGACTTCTAATAAGATGATAGGAAATCAGCAATGACTACCACAAAGTCTTATTTTCTTCTAAGTAGCTGTTGATAACATCACACATGATAAAATCAATTCTTGTGAACCCTTTGGAAAATCTAGGTGGTGTTTTTTGTTTGTTTTTTAAAGAAAGGATATTGGTATGTAGCCCAGGCTGAACTTGAACTTGAGATCTCCTGCCTCAGTCTCTGAAGTGGTAGGATTATAGGAGTATACCTTGAAGCCCCACTCTTGAGAAAGTATCTTAAATTTCATTTTTAAAAAGCTTTTTCATTTGTAGTCATTACAGATAGTCCTTGTTTAATGACCTACCTGTTTAACCACTGTATGGACTTATGACAGGTGTACTTTTTGTACTCAGGTCCCATTTTTCAGATTTATGACCCATCTTTCCTGTACATTTCTGTACATGTTATTTACAGAGCCTCAATGTGATTTTTAAAATTTTATTTTAAAGGTAGTAAAACCAAAAAAAAACCAACACAGGATAAGACCAACCAAGGCAAAGAAGTAAAAGTGTCACAGAACTTCGAAGGAGGATAATAGGAAATCAACAATGGCTACCATAGTCTATCTCGTTATCTTCATAATAGTTGTCCATTCCATCAGACACAGTAAAATCAATAAAATGAAACAGAATAAAACCAATCAAAACAGAACATTCAATAAAGCAAAACAATAAATCAGAACAAAACAAAACAGCGAGAACAATATTGGATTTGAAAAACAAGACAGAAGGAAATCTACATTGTGTGCTGTTATCCTCTCAATAGATGCTCAGGCCACTAGCCCCAGGCATGCAAAGTTAATCAAACAATGCAAGCATTCAGCTGTTTTTATATCTCAGTTACTATCAACTCAGCCTGTCCTCTGAAACCCGCTGGTCACTTACCTGGGCTGGAGTTGAGGTGGGGTTTTTTGATTCTCAGCCCACATGCTGGAAAGCTCATGGAAGGGGTGATCTAGATTCTCTCTTCCTGGGCCCTGCATGGCTTGCTTAGTACTTTTTTTTTTGTCTTTTTCCTTTTTATCAGTATCAGGGATTGAACTCACGACTGCCTGCTTGCAAGGCAGGCGCTTATGCCGCTGAGCTAAATCCCCAGCCCCCAGTATTTTTCTTTTTGGTACAGTACACCTTGTTTATATAGTACTGTAGTTTTTGTTGAGTGTGCTGCACTTTACTGTAGCTTTATGTTTTGTTATGTAATATAGTACAGCATGTGAGAATTACACAAATAAAAACAAAGTCATCAAGTTGGAAAAAAACACAAGTAACACAAGACCAAAGAGAATGAAAATTTTGAAGAATAAAAATGTATATCACTAGATAAAGCAACTCATTCAGCTAATGATTGCCATGTACAAGAGGAATGTGTAGTGGGTAGAAGAAGAAATGTGAGCTATTGCCTTATGATTTACTGTAGTGACAGGAAGGAAAGGCACTAACAGGAGTTCATCTTGCACTCCTTCCTTTCCATCTGTTGGCATATCTAAAACATTAGATCACAGAAAGCCAATCCTTCTCAACAGCATTGTCCGTCATTCCCAGAGGTCGGTGATATGGAGTTGTGTAGTAGATGCCCACCTGAGTTTCTTTCCAAAGCATGTGTCCTTTATTGTGATACACTGCTTCAGAACCACTGATGATGTCTTATGTAAATTTCCCTAAGCTAATTTGAATCATTTGGTTCATTCCCTGATTAACGATTTTTCCAGCCATCTTTTTTCACTCTCAAAAAGTACATTTCAGTCACAAAAGATTCAAGAGCATTATCTAAAATAACAAGCATCCATCTCTGAGTTTTTGTGACTCCCAAATTTCTCCAAATATAGTCAAGTGTACTCAGTGGCTGTACTAGGTCATTGTTGCAGGACTATGAAAGAATTTGTTCTAGTGTGGTCCTTTGTCTTGAAATAATTACTCCAGGATCTGAACTCCTTGGGGACGCAGGTTCCCTGAAGCCCAGAAATGGGTAGAATGAAGTGTAGTGCAGACACTGATTATGATTACACTGGCTGAGACTTCCCATGCCCGTACTGAATATAGGGAGGATGATCTCAAGTGAGAGCCTCAGAGTAACTCTCACACATGCTAGGTAAGGTGAGAAGGATGATGACTACCTAACCATTAATTTTCTCCTAACCTGAAGGTTTTGTTTTCCCAGAATGTTTGATATGATGCAGGACAGGGTTTTAGATGTGACAATTTTCTGTTCTAAGCCTATCTGCCTTTCAACATTTCAGCATTTCACATGTATTTTGTTTAATGTTTGTCAGAGATAATTGTTGACAGTAGCATTAATGAATATCATCGAGCAGTATATTCTTAAAAGGTTACTGTATGGGGCTGGGGATGTAACTCAGTGGCATAAATACCCTCCTGGCAAATGCAAAGTTGTGAGCTTGGTCCTGGTACCAAAACAAAAACAGATTACTTTATGTCACTTCCATATAATGGTAGTTATGTGAGCTTGTAAGGCTTTTACTCAGTCATTCTTATGCAATATTTTGTTTTTAGTCATCTACGGAATATTTAAAAACAGAGACAGGCTGCCTTTCAGAAATTGTGATTATATTTTCTGTGAGAACCCAACAGTATGTCATTTAAAGTCAATAGCTATATCCTTGTTATTCCAAGTCATTCCATTTACCACAGGGTTGAATTTATATGGGTGCTAACTAAAAATGTAGAATCTTAATTATTGAATGAGAATCTATGGTTTGTATGAGAACTGCACTGTGTGATTCTCACATGGACTCCAGATTGATAACTTCTAATGTCACGGATCAGTGAGGTAGGAAGCTCACTGCATCATCACTTACAGTATCTGCCAGTGATGTCAGTTTTCTATGAAGCTGAACCATACGTATGCAAGAGAATGTGTGTATCTATGTAGAGATGTTGAAGTGGAAACACAGAGACTGAGAAAGATTGATTTTAATAAACTGCATGAACTGCAAACACATACAATACAATAAAATTTTTTAAAAAAGAAATTAGTTCTCATGCAAATAATTTTTCCATATAGAAAAAGTAGAAATTTCCTGGGGTAATTTTATAGGGAAATTTCACTTGACATCTATTGTCAATGAAAGACAATCATTGAACCTTAAAATTCAGGGCTTTAAAGGTTAGAAAACATCAACATGTCAGAAGCTGAAGGAGTAAGATCCAATTGTACTAACTGAGGATGCCCCTTCCAGTGGGTAGAGAAGGCCAAAATATTTTATTGTTTACAGACAAGTGGATGAGAGTAGATAAGAGCCATCCACACCCACTGGAGAAGGCTTGAGCTTCTGCGCTTCATTTTCCATCTCTAATTCATGTCAAAGTATAATGAAAAAACAAATCATATCTGATCTGGAAGATTCAAATTGTAGACACTTGTGGCTGAGATTATAATTGTTCTAATGATGGTGAAATGAAAATTCTGCTGGGAATTTAGCAGATTGTGTATTGTAGACAAATGTCCATTTTTATTTGGACTTAAGGAATTCTATTATGTCCCCCTAAAGGTACTGAACACGGTCAGTGATGGAAAGAAACCAAACCGTCCTCTCAGAGTTCCTCCTGCTGGGTCTGCCCATCCAGCCAGAGCACCAACACCTGTTCTATGCCCTGTTTCTCACCATGTATCTTACCACAGTCCTGGGCAACCTCATCATCATTGTCCTCATTCAACTGGACTCCCGGCTCCACACACCCATGTACTATTTTCTCAGCAACTTGTCCTTCTCTGACCTCTGCTTTTCCTCTGTGACTGTTCCCAAGCTGTTGCAAAACATGCAGAGCCAAGTCCCATCCATCCCGTATCGAGGCTGCCTCACCCAAATGTACTTCTTCATACTTTTTGGAGATCTGGAGAGTTTCCTGCTTGTGGCCATGGCCTATGACCGCTATGTGGCCATCTGCTCCCCACTGCAGTACACCAGCATCATGAGCTCCAAGCTGTGTGTGTGCCTGGCAACCCTGTCCTGGATGCTGAACATGTTCCATGCCCTGTTGCACACCCTGCTCACTGCAAGACTATCTTTCTGTGGGAACAATGTGATCCCCCACTTTTTCTGTGACTTGTCTGCCCTGCTGAAGCTGGCCTGCTCCAACACTCATGTTAATGAGTTAGTGATATTTATCATGGGAGGGTTAATTATTATTATTCCATTCCTACTCATCACCGTGTCCTATATCCAGATTTTTTCATCCATCCTCAAGATTCCCTCTGCTCAGGGAATCCATAAAGCTTTCTCTACCTGTGGCTCTCACCTCTCTGTGGTGTCGCTGTTCTGTGGGACAATCATTGGCCTCTACTTATGTCCATCAGCTAATAATTCCACTGTGAAGGAGACCGTCATGGCTCTGATGTACACGGTGGTGACTCCCATGCTGAATCCCTTCATCTACAGCCTGAGGAACAGAGACATGAAGGGAGCCTTGGGAAGAGTTTTTCATAAGAATAAAATGCTCTTCTGTTTTTCATGGTAGCACTGAGATTTTTACACAAAATTATTCAATAATTATAACAGTGTTTGTGTTGGAATATTATTTCCGATTTCCTCCTGCACCCTGGAAACTTCTGTTCAGAAGCATACTGCATAATGGTCCCACATAGTACAGAAAAAGCAAAAATTTACCTGAGCAATTTAACTAAGGAATGAGGTCTTGATGACCTGGCAATGTTTCCAGGTGGTCCTGGCCAGTGTAAGAGGCACTAGTATGTGTGTTCTCTGTTTTTTACCATAAATTATCTTGGGATCTTGTTTTATCCAGCAATTGGTTTTCTGTGGTACATTTTGAAATAATGCTCTATGATCTCAATACATACTCAATGAAATCAAACTTACCCTTCCACTCCCTCTTGAATCTCCTATATGACTTCTCCTGCAGAAAATTTCATATTATTTTATCACAGATCTCTTCCCTCATTTTTCAACTCAGTATAAAGTTTTTAGACTTGATTGATCTTTAATGGATTTTTATAACCATCTTCCCACAATATGTATTTTGGTTTACCAAGGATGTGCTTAATATCCAGGAGTTTTCATTATGTTTTCTAATATTGAAGTATAAAAGTAAAGACTGATAAAAAGTTTAAAGAACTTTATAGATATCTCTCCTCTTTGTATTTTGGATTTCACAATGGAACTTCATGTTTATGTGTTTTTTTTTCTATCATCATAACAACTGCGTGGCAGAAGAGAAGAAATTGTGTCTTGTTTATAAGCTGAAAATAGAGTTCAAGAACTTCTCACATTGACTCACATCGGTGAATACTGTGTTTTCTTCCTAGTGTGGGAACCTGAGGCTGTTAGTGGGATCCAAAGTGTACAGTGGATATTGTGGAAGTGAAAGAGGAGGAAATGTCTAAAGAGGGAAGAAATGGACTGCTAGTCTCTGTTAGCCCAGCTAAAAGGACGGTTTGCGCTTTCATTATGGGATCATTTTTCATGCAAACGTCTGGCGATCCAAACAACTACTTTGAGGGCAGCGGTTCATAACACATTGATCATTGTTAATCCTCTGTTATTCTGTTTTGAAATTCTGTATTATCGTTTTTACACTTTTTCTTCTTTCATTTTAAAATTTTAAAAAAGAATGTCTCATGTCACACAGAGTATGAGTTGCTGAGCCCGTATAAGACGGCAGATGCTCTGCCTCCGTGTTTTCTTGTCCCCTACTCCACAAAGGAGAGCAGTTTTTCTGTTAGGACACATTCTAACAGACACAAGGTTAAAATTCCAGACATAAAACAATTCCTGTAATCCAATAAAAGTAAAAACAACAACTGAACAAAAAATGTACAAGTAACATTCACATAAAACGAATAAACAGTGTGAAAATGTTTAGTTTCAATGTTAACAGGGACAAATCAAGTTGAAAACCAGTCAGTGGAAGGAGACCAGGGGTGGAGGAGACAGACAGTGAGAAAGGAAGGAAGAAGTAAAAAGTGCCAGATGTGATGCTCATGGATATCACTTCTGTACCATTAGTGTATTTTTATGTATCCAAATATATGCTAGTAAAATATTTAAAAGGAAAAACAATGATCATTAAATGACCATGTACCTAGCAGTTTTGTAAGTGCTTAGATTTCTATGATAATAGCAAGGATACATACAGGTTCTTACATACAGGTTTCCATTTTCTTCAGCTAACATTTATATAGAAGAAAAAAATCCATTTTAAGTGTACAGTTCAAGGAGTATTGAATGCACCTGTACCACTGCCCAAATCTCCCACATCGCCTTACAGTTTACTGAAAACCCTAATCACTTTCCCAATTCCTGCCATTGTTCTGATTTCTAACTGCTATCTATTTTTGTAATTAGATTTTCCTGGCACTGAAGTTTATAGGAATGGAATTGCTTAGTAGTACTCCTGTATTTGACTTCTTCAGTTCTAGGTGATGCTTTATAGAGCCAATCATGAAATGATGTGTGCTAGCGCAATGCTTCTTTCAAAATACAGTGCTCAGTAGTCTTTCAGTGTGTAAACATACCACACTCATTTGCCTTTCAGAGATTTTTGAGTTGCATACAGGTGTTGATGCATATAAATTGTTATGAAATGTTTCTCCCATTGAATTATTCAGGTATCTTTGTATAAAGCCAAGTGACTGAATGTGGTTGGATCTATTTTTGAATTCTTTTCCAATCCATTGACCTATGTTTACATCTTATTTATCCCTTCTCAAATGTTCTTATAATTCTATCCTAGACACATCATTTTTCTTCATTGTATTATCAAATATGTATTGATCACAGCTTGCTCCTTTATGCTAAAGGAATCATTTTAAGGCCCTTTCCATAGCAATAAATTTTGTAATGCAAAATAAACATGCTATTTGCATTTGTTACCATAATGCACATTTTAGTACATTATTAGTAGCAATAAAAGAATTTTTCATACCATTATTTTAATATCATACCTTTTTGGTTTTTGAATTATTTTTATTTCTTCTCTTAGATTTCATCATTTTTACATGAGTGGTAATAAATTTTACATTTATTGAATACATACATATTTTAGATTGTCTTTCTGTATGTGTGCAAATTATACCCAGAGGAGAGTTTTTCTAACTTTGAGACTTTTTGGACATCTGTGCTTTCCCGTTTAAGTCTCATTTTCCAAAACAGTTTTGGAAAATTCTAAAATACCATTTATGTGTCTCTTATCTCTCCTCTTTATATGGTTACTCATCCACAAACTTGTGGGGTTGTTTCACCAAACTTTAAGTTTAATAACTTTATTAGGCTTTGTTTTTATATTTTCTGCTTTTTTTTTTACAATTTTATAAAAAAGCAATCCCTTTTGATTTATAAGGCTCCCATTTACTTCACAGTTTTATGGTTATATCTGAAATATTATGATTGTTTCACTTTTTCTTCTTTTCTACTCTATTGTGACCACTAATTTTGTACTAGATCTGAAATTTATACAGCAAATCAATATACAAAAGTGATCTCTCTTTTTGTAAGTAAAATAGAAAAATAATTCACAGTGTTATGATTATATAAATATTGCTTCAGAAGCAAACTTTAGATGGAATTCTCTGATTTAAGAAGTGAAAATCCACAGTCCTGCCAGATGCCAGTTCTGAGGACAGGAGGTCAGGGGTCTCCCCCCAGCTATTTGAACACCACCTGCTCCCTGGGCTCAACTGCAGGTTGTAGTGTTTCTCGGTCCAAAAGTTAGCTGGGCCCTAGCTGGGACAGCAAGCACGACTTTTGTGTTTTGTTGGCCACCATTACAACACTTGAAATGCTATACCTATGGATGTTCATACAATTCCCTTTTTCCCAAGCAGTGATTCCAGAGGCACTAGCAGTATTTATCTTAAAAGACTTTTCCCCACCCTGGACTGTCATCGCTCTTTCCTGTTTTCACCATATTTGCTCCACATTTCCTATCACTAGTTAACTTTCATCACTTATTATGCTAAACTCACTTAACATCCTGTCTCCCTGAGATTACTCTAGGTCACTTTGATTTGAGATAAAATTCTTCCAAGACTGTAGCTAATTCTTTTGTCCCTTTATCAAGTGGATAGCCATTTAATTCTCAGTGAGAAATCTTACTTTATAGTTTATAGAGAGGTTGGCTTAGTTTACATCTAGTGTATTGACACTGTTTCTGGACTTTCATAGTCATAATCATGGAAGTAAAACCTTTCATAGTTATAATCATGGAAGTTCTCAAAGGCCCAAAATTTTCCTCTTTTTCTCTGCTATAACAGAAAAACAATTCCTAACATGAAATAGTTGTTTAAAACTTTGTTGTTTGAATGAATAAATGCATGATTTACCTGATCAAATTGGATTGGTTTCCCCCCAAAATACCTGGAGACAAAATTGAAGCCAATTTCTATTTTGAGATATCTTTAATCATCTAGTGAATTTCATCACTGCACTTACCTACTTACATCATTTTATATTTGAGATTGTGTTTTTCAAACTGCATTTCACTGTTGTTTCAAACGTGCATATCTCTATAAATTCTTAATAAAATGGTACATGAAAACAAAACAATACACTCTTAAGTAAACAATGTGCTACAGATGAAATCAGTTTTGGCAGGATGCTTTGCTTAATCAAATTCTCCCTTCTTAAGCAGAGAGATACAGTGTATCTTAGTACATGTCTGTATATATACACCAAACAGTATAATCAGTGTTTAAATTTTTAAAAATCATATTACAATAAAAGGTACTTTGTCATTAATGCTCCTCAAAATACTCCCACTTGCCTGAAACGCAGCAACCCCATCATTCTTGCCACTTTCTGAAGCAGTCTAGAAGTTCTCTTTCATGAGTGTTTTTAGGAAATGTGATTTTAAAATGTGGTAAATGCTGCTGCCAAGGGGCATCCAAAGGAAAGGCAGGGTTGAAAGGAAGTAAGGGAAAAGAAAAAAATGAGAAAAGAAGGGTAAAAAGGAATCAAAGCTTTGTAAATAAGGATGGAAAGAGGTTGGAGGGAGAGGAGGGAAATGGGGAACAAAAAAGGAAGCAAGATATATCATGTACAGGCACAAATTCCTTATGATGGGTGTGATCATTATGTGTACCTCAACTGTGCCAATAAACTCAATAATAAAAAACCAACAACAACAACCAAAAAGCATTAATTACAGTGTGTCTAGATTCACTTTATCCACAGGATATGGCACCATGTGACTTAAGGCTCTTTTCCCAAAGTCAAAATGACCATTAAAGGTGGATGTTTTGAATAAATTTAGCCGAGGAGGCCACGAGAGTGCAACCAAATAGACTCATTAAAAAAAAGCCTCTAGAGTTGCTTCAAAAACTGGTAAGAGCAATAGAAAGGTGGATAAGTGTGTTCAAGCATGGGGGAGTATTTTAAGGAGGCTCGATGTCCATATATCTTTTACTGCCATAAACTTAAAAATTTAAACATAGTACATTTTTCTATTACACTCATGTTTGTGTGTTTTTGTGTGTTCTTTTTATGTTCTCATAATGTAGTATATCTTTGGGAATGATTCCCTAAGTCAAGTCAAACTGATGTGAAACTTAATAATATGTACCTCATATTTATTCATTCATATGAGAATTGTAAATATGTAATTTAAAAACTTTTCTTTTATGAAAAATTAAAACAAAATCAAACTATAAGAGAATAGCAATCGTTATTATGCTGTGTATTGTTATCCTCAAAGAAGTTACTAAGGGTCCAAGACATGAGTGAAGAAAATCAATAACAGCAAAAAATGTTTAATACAAAAATAGAAGTTATTAAATTTGTCTACAGAAAAGAAAAATTCAAGCATGAAAAAACTTTTAAATGTGCTTTATTATTTCTTCAGGAGCAAAGTCCAAGCCAGGCCCAAGCCAGATTCACAGTTGGCTGTGTATATGAGAGCAAGGTCTGTAAAGTCAGGTGAGCACAGGACACCACACACAACTGCAGAGAAAGCATTTATATACAGGAGAGAGCTAAGGTGATTATGCCACTCATGTCTTTTAGCTCACTGAGAAGACTGGTTGATGCCTATCTTGGTTGATTAATTTTGTATGCCTGAATCTTGTAATCTGAGCAACTACTTTGAAGACAACAATATGCAATATATTAGCCATTATTAATCTCTTACGATTTTGTTTTGAAATTTTCTATCATTGTTAATTTATCATCTTGTTTTGAAACTGTGTCATTATTTTTATTTTGTTTACTTTTCTCTCTTTAAAATAAACACAAACAAATTCTATTTCCATCAGAGCCAAAAGAATAATTAAAATTCAAAATAAGAATGTTTCACAAGGCAAGGAGCACAGTCAGCCATTACATGTGGTATACTAAGCTACTATTGACAGTAATTACTGACTCTGTTTGATGAATTCCTTCTCCACAGCTGTCAGAGGCTGCACAAACTTTAATCTCTTTGACCCTGGATTTTCTTTGTGGAGTCCTAGGAACACTATAAAGAAGGAGAGGTTTAAATTGACATCCTTAGTCCTTCCTTAGCAACTTGTTCAGTATTATAATAAGGAATAAATATCTTCATGAAAAATTACAATCATCAGCACAAGTGCCATGTCACTGATTTCTTAAACTAGAGGTATATGCTTGAAAATAAAAGACAAAAGTGCTCAACATTATGCAGTTCCATATAAGAATAAAATAAATGCAAATACTTGCTTTGCTAGAATGCAAAATCCTCAGCCAATATTTTCACATATTTCTTGTATTATCTTGTTATGCTGAAAAGGTATCCCCTGAGAAACTTTTCATATCTGTATGTTTAGGTGTGGATGGGTAGATAAAGACAGACTCAATATATAGGCAATAGACAGACATAAGTTGGTGTCAGCTGGAGAAAAGCCTGAGAGCTGGCTGCCAACATGGATTGTCTCAGGAGGTGGGCTATGAAAGGGTCAGTGAGGGCTTTCTTACCTTGTAATTCCCTATTTTTACATTTTCTATAACAAGTGTATAATATTTCCTTTCAAACAGGGAAAAAAAATTGTAAAGAAGGGAAAACGAGCTGGGCAGCATAAATGCCTGTCCAGCAAGTATGAAGTTATGAGTTCAGTCCTCGATACAAAATAAAATAAAATAAAAAGAGGGGAAAGGAGAATATTCTTGTTTTTAAAGAAAAATTAAATTTAAAAAGAAAATAATACTTGACACCACTGAAGAATACACTTTATATGATTAAGATGGGAAGTATTATGCTATGTGTATTTTAACACATTAAACAATTTAAAAGACTTGGGAGTTATAGCAAACAATTCTCTGAAGGAACCCTTTGTTTGAGTTGTTCCATATTGTTGGTGAGTGTAAATTAGTGCAGTATGGAAATCAATTTAGTAATTCCTCAAAAACTGAAAAATAAAAATTCCATTTCACCTGTTCTACCTCTTCTGAGTATTTTCCTGAGAGATTGAAATCATCATAGTATAAAAATACATGCATACCCATCCTTATAGCAGCATAATGTGCAATAGATAAGTGTGGAAACAGCCTCTACGCCCATCAATGTGTAAGCAGCATAATGTGCAATAGATAAATGTGGAAACAGCCTCTACACCCATCAATGTGTAAATGGATAAACAAAATGCAATGCATATATATACACAATGAAGTACTATTCAGTCATCAAAAGGATAAATTTTAGTCATTTGTAAAACATGAATAAATCTAGACCACAATTCTAAGTTAAATAAATCACAGAAGGTTAAAAAATCACACGATTTCTATAGTATAAAAGGTCCAAAATATAAACAACTTACAGAGCAAAATAAAAAAGAGATGGTAAGAAACAGAGAGGTTGACTCTGAAAATGGAAAAGGGATCTGGGAAGAGAGAGGTGGGGGCACGGAGGAATTCAGATGATCAAAATATCATATTTATATGTGCCAATTCCTCTAGCTAAGAGGGAGGAAAACAGAAGAGTATTCTTCTTCTTAAAGAAAAATTAAATTTAAAAATTATAAACAAGATCATGGGACCTGGCAATAGCCTGGAAGAACTCAGGACCCAGGAAACCAATCTGCCTGGAGGAGTGCAGGTGACAGGCCCATCCCCTCTAGCAGTGGGACCAGGCAACTGGGAGAGTGCCAGCCGCACAGCAGGACCCTGATGAGGAGCACATGACGCATGGGGAAAACAGCGTGTGCAGAAGTCCGAAGCTACCTGAGCCAGTGCGTGGTGCATGAACAAGCATTGTGCTTGGGGACAAAGATGCATGGAATGGAAGCAGGGGGACGGGGCTATTTTCTTTCATTCCTTTATTGTTATCTTCCTATTACTTTTCTTTCTTTCTATTTTTTATCTTGTTTTTTCTCTTTTTTAAATGGCTGGGGAGAACTCAAGCTACATAAAAGTACTCCCATGTCCCAAACCCAGAGACCAGGTTCAGATAACCCCCGAGTTATGCCTTCATTTTACTTTTCTGCCATCTTTTCTAGTTTCCCAAAGGAGACCTGATCATCCATTGTCCTCCAACCTTGCTTCTATTTACTTTTAGTTATCTTTGTTTTATACACTATGCTTCTTAAATTTCCCCACCACAGGGTAAGTACACTAGACCAAGGGAAGTACTTTGCAAACAAGTTCCTAATTTACAGTCAATTCTGTTATATAACTGTAGGTTTTGCACATAGAGTTCAAGGTCCAAAATTAACAGTTACCACAGTTTGTCAGTTTCTATACTGTGCTTGAAGCCATTGTTATTGCTAATTACACTATATTAGCTAGGATGTCATATTGGTTCCAATCAGTTGTTCTCACTTCTGTAACAATACTGGGAAGCTCTGGGGTAATAAACTCATCACAGCTTAACACTAAAGGAGTGAGAATGAGGAAACGAATACCAACATCTCACTCTTAATTAATTGGAAAGGTAGGACCTTGGGACAGGCACCAACCAAGAACCTCCTACACAGAAGACATCTCTTAAAAACAGACCTATCCTAAAGAGGCCTTGGCACTAGTGATATAGCTAACTACTGCAAAAATTCACAAGGATCAACACAGAAAACAAAATAAGAAATCTTTGAAGTACAAAATAACAAGACATAGGAGCAAAATACAAACTCAGGCCTCCAGCACACTCAGAACAAATACAGGAGACACCAAAAGAGAGAAAAATGGAAGACACACACCTGAAATTTATGAAATACAAACTGAGGTAAAGAAGTAAGTCCATGAGGCTATAGAGGCAATCAGATCAGAAATAATCTCTAAGGTAAAAAAAGAACTGATGACCTTAATGAAGAAATTGCTCAGTATAGCCAGAAAAGACATAGATTTTAAAAAATACAGAAGCATAGGAAAGTGATGAAAACCTTGAGTAAACAATATAGAAAAGAAATAGAATGCATGTAACAGATTCAAAGAGATATGCAGGAAACTGAAATTTTCACTGAATACTGGTAAAACCTTTTGAATGACAATGAAGACAGAATTTCAGACCTTGAAGAAAGGATCACTGCTATTGATCATGAAAGGAAAAAGCTCTTGAAAATAACAAAAGGTCAAGAAGTAGCAATTCAATACCTGCAAGGTGACGCAAAGACAAATAATATAAGAATAACTGGTACCCATGAAAAAGCCGGAGCCAACACATAGGACATAAAAACCTATTTGCAAATGTGATAGCAGAAATCTTCTCAAACATGGGGAAAGAACTTGACATACAAATAAGTGAGGCATATAGAACTCCAAACAGCCATAACCGAAGTAAATCTACATCCAAATATATAATAATCAAGATCCCAAAAATTCAGCACAACAAAAGAATTCTGAAAACTGCTGGAACAAAGAAACAGATCACCTACAGAGGAAAGCCCATCAGAATCACAGCAGACTTCTCAACACAAACCTTAAAGTCAAGAACAACTTGGAGTGAAGCACTTCAAGCCCTGAAAGAAAGCAATTCCCAACCCAAATTGATTTAACCTGCAAAACTAACTTTCAGAATTAATGAAGAAATAAGATACTTCCATGACACAGAACAACTGAAGAAACTCATGGCCAATAAACCAACACTACAATGTACTTCAAGATAATCTATACAGAGACAAAAATGACTACAATTCAAAGAACAGCAACAGAAAAAACCACCAGGCAGGACAAGCAATTATATAAAAGGGAAAATCAGAGAAAAAGTGTGGGAAAATAACATGACAAATACAGGCCAATTCATATCAACTATAACTATGAATGTAAAATACCTCAATTCACCAATAAAAAGAGACAGACTTGCAGAATGTATCAAGAAACAACATCCAACCATATGCTCTATACAAGAAACCCATCTAACTCAAAAGGAAATTCAAAGATTGAAAGTCAAAGACGGAAAACAATGCTCCATGTGACAGGAACCCAGAAAAAAGCTAAGGTAGCTATTCTGTTTCCAGACAATACAAACTTCAAACCAAGAATGATCAAAAGAGATAAAGAAAGTCATCGCAGACCTGTTAGGAGAAAACTTCAAGTGAAAAAGATAATCATAAATATATAGGCGCCAAATACAAGGGAATCCAACTGTATAATCAAATATTACTAGACATGAAAAATCAAATAAGCAATGACACAATTTTAACAGGGGACCTTAATATCTCATTGCCACAAAGAGATAGATCAAGCAGGCCAAAAAAGTCAGCCAAGAAATATCCAAACTGAACCATACCTGTGAACAAATGGACTTAGTAGACTTTACAGAGTATCCTACCCAACAACATCAACAACATTCTTCTCAGCTGTTCATGGAATTTCCTCTAAAATAGACCATATACTAGCTCACAGAATATGCTTAAGTAAATGCAAATGAACTGAAATTATTCCATGCATATTATCTGACTACAGTGCAATGAAATGGGAAATTAATGACAAAAGACACCACAAACACTCTGTACGCACATGGAAATGAAATAACACTCTCCAGAAAAACCAGTGGCTCCAAGTGAAATTAAAGAAGAAATTAAACAACATCTACATTAAGTGAAAATGTAGATACAGCATACCTGAACTTGCTGGACACAATGAAAACAATCCTAACAGGAAATTTATAACAGTGAATTCTCACATAGGAAAACAAAATGAGCACAAATGAAAACACTAATATTGCACCTCAAGCTTCTGAAAAAGAAGAGCAAGTCAAAACTAAAGCCCATACAAGAGAGGAAATAGTGAATCAGAGCAGAAATTAATGTAATTGAGATTAGGAAAAAATACAAAGAATTAAGGAATTGAGTTGGTTGTTTGAAAAAGATAAATAAGTTGATGAGTCCCTAGCCAACCTTGTCAAAAAAGGAAAGAAAAACACAAATTCATGTAGTGATGAATGAAAAGGCTGAAATTACTACAAATTCTCTGGAAATTCAGTAATTCATCAATATGAACTTCAAAAATATGTACTTACATAGGACGGAAACACAGAAGAAATAGACAAATTCCTATATATTTATGAGTTACCAAAAGTTAATCAAGAAGATATAAAATTTTGAATAACTCACCATCAGTTAATGAAATTGCAAATGTAATTGAAATCAATCAAGAAAAGTCCAATTCTTGATGGGTTCTCAGCTGAATTCTACAAGAAATTTAGAGGAGACTTAATGCCAATACTCCTCAAATTCTTTAATTAAATTGAAAGAGAAGCAATATTCTCTAACTTTTTTTGGAAGGCAAGTATTACCCAAACACCAAAATTAGATAAAGACACAACTGAAAAACAGGATCACAGGCCAATGTCCCTAGTGAAACGATTAGAAAAATCCTCAGTAAAATACTAGGAGACAGAATGCAGAAACTCATCAAAAAGATTATATATACCATGACCAAATAGTATTCCTACTAGGAAAGCAGGAATGGTTCAACATACATGAATCAACAAATGTAATACACAACATCAACCAAACCAAGGACAAAAAAATCACATGGTCATCTCAATAGATGCAGGAAAGCATTTGATAAAGTCCAGCACTAATTCATGTTAAAAACCATACATAATATACGGTCTTAATCTCAACCTGATAAAAACCACTTCAGGAAAACCAACAAAAACTAAAAGCTTCAATCTAAAATCAGGAACAAGACAAGGATGTCCACCATCACACTCCTGTTCTATACAGTTCTGGAAACTTTAGCCAGAGAAATTAGACAAGACAGGGAAATAAGAGGAATAAGGATAGAAAAGAAAAGTTAAATTATCATTATTTTCAGGTGTCATGATACTCTACATAGAAGACTCTAAAAACTCCAATAGACTTCTATACTTAATAACAAATTCATTAATGTGGCTGGATACAAAGAAAACAATCAAGCATCAGGTGCATTCCTGTATATGAACAACAAACTCACTAAGAGAGAAGTTAGGGAGACCATACTCATCAAAATAGCATCCAAAATAAAACGAAATACTTAGGAATTAATCTAATTCAAGAAGTAAAAGACCTATATTGATGATTACAGGGCTCTGAAAAAAGGAGATCAAAGATGTCAGAAAATGGAAAGACATTCCTTGCTCATGAATGGGGAAGAATCAACATTGTGAAAATAGCCATATTCCCAAAACTGTTATACAGATTTAATGCAATGCTGATCAACATACCACTAGCACACCTCACAGAACTAGAGAAAACATTCATTTGGAAACAGAAGAGACCTAGAATAGCAAAGGCAATCCTGGGTAACAAAGGCAAGGCAAGAGACAGACAATCTCTCACTTGAAATTATACCACAAAGCTACTGTGATAAAATCGGCATAGTACCGACAAAAACTAGACCTGAGGACCAGTGGAATAGATTAGAAGATGCAAACAGAATTACAAACACACTCAGCCATCTTGTCTTTGACCAAGGGGTCAAACAGATTCACTGGTTGAAAGGTATCTTCTTTAATCATTGATGTGGAAAAACTACCCCTCTCCATGCCAAAGACTAAAACTAGACACATGTGTATCACCATTCACTAAACCAAAGTCAGAAGGGCTCAAAGACCTAAGTATTGAAACCAACACTAAATATAATGCAAGAGAAAGTAGGTATAAATCTTGAAGACATAGTATAGGCAGAAGGTTCATGAAGAAAACCCAAACTACATAGGAAATACTTCAAAAAATAAACAACTGGTATATCATCTTATTAAAAAGCTTTTTTGTAACAACATAAATCACTAATGGAGTGAAAAGATAACCCACAGAGTGGGAAAACATTTTAGCAAATCATCTCTCATACAAAGGACTTATACTTGGAACATGTAAAGAATGGAAAAAACTCAGACCCTCAAATTCAAAGACACATTCAAAAAATGGAAATCTGAGATGAATATATATATTTCTCAGTGAAAAAAAACAGCAGATAAATATATGAAAAAATGTTCTATATCATTGATCATTCAATAGAAGCAAGTTAAAATAACATTGAGTTTCCATCTCACTCCAGAAAGAACAGCTGCCAACAAGAAATCAGTAACAAATGCCAGAGGAGCTATAGGGAAAAAGGAACCATTCCTCACTGTTGATGGGAATGTAGACTGGTACAACCACTGTGAAAATCAGTATGGAGATTCCTGAAAAAGCTAGGATTGGAGGTTCCATTTGATCCACCTATTCCACTTCTGGGTATCTTCCTAGAAGAATTAAAAACGTCATACAACAGTGATACATGTGCACCCATGTTTATAGCAACACAATTTGTAACAGCTAAATATCGGTACAACCCAAATGCCCATCAATTGAAGAATGGATAAAAAATATTTCTATAGAATAAAATACTACTAAACCATAAGGAAGGATAAACTTGAGGCCTTTATAGTCAAATGAATACAACTTGAGACCATATTCATAAGTGAAATAAATCATAATCACATGTGTAAATATCATGCTTTCTCCCTGGTGTGAGAAATGAAATAAAAATTAAGGTCTAGAATGTGCAATAGATATTCTGAAATGAGAAGTAATTTTTAAAAGGAAAAGAGAACTAGGAGGGGGAAAGAGGAGAGGAAGGAAAGGAAAAAGAGAAAAATGCAAGGTAGCTGTAGTGGTTGATTGATTGTGTCAACTTGAGACATTTAGACGTTTAACTAAATGGGTTTAGCAACTCTACACCCAAGGATGTAGAAGAAGACCCACCCTAGGGTGGCTCATCACCTGGAGGTATAAAAGGGAAGGAGGAAGGATGAATGCATTCCATTCTTGGGAGAAGCCCCAGTCTTCCCCTTTGGTTTGGACGTCATCTCCTGGCTTCCAGTGTAGACACTTCAGCTTTCCAGTATAGACTCTTCAGCCTTTCATCATAGAGCCTCCGGGCTTCTTTTGCAGACCCATCAGCCTGCTGGTGTGGACTTGCACAAGACACTAGGGTGAACTCCAGACTTTGGATTGAATCCTTTGGCCTCCAGTGTGTTAGACACCGTCTGCACACTTCCTCTTCAGATTCTGTGGCTGACCATCATAAGATAATTTTGTTTCTGTATATCTTGTGTTATATTTGTTCTCTAGTAAAACCCTGACTAATATAGTAGCTATACAATTAGTGTCTCTTAATTCACTGAGAAGGAAGAGTCATGCTAATATCAACTAGAATTTTTGTGCTAGTATCTTGTACTCCGTAACTACTTTGAAGGTTACAATGTGCAATGTATTATCTGTTGTTATTCTTCTATTATGTTGTTATGAAATTCTATTTTGCCATTTCATTAAAATGAAAAATAGTAAATAATATCAAAATTATAAAAATAATGTGAAGAAACTATTTAAAAGGAAAGAGAAACTGGGGATAGGGTAAAGGAAAGAAAAAAAGGACGGGAAAAGGAAAAAAGATGCAAGATAGTTACAACAGTATTATTGCTAATTTCTCTTAGTTTATTGAAAAGAAAGTTTTACGCTAATATTGTTCAGTCAATTTTATATACCTATAACTTGCATTCTGAGTAACTGCTTTGAAGATAATAATATGTAATGTATTGACCATTGTTAATCTTCTATTATCTTGCGCTAAAGTTTTATTGTTTTTTCTCTTCAAAATAAAAAAACAAACTATTCAAAACAATACTTTATACCATTGAGCTACATGCTTTATGTAATTAAGATGGTAAGCCTTATGCTATTGTGTATTGCCTTACTAATTTAAAAGAAAAATTCCTTTGAGCTGTGGCCGTTACTCTCTGGCAACTATGTTTCCTTTGTGCAGCAGTACTTAGCACTGTGAGACAAAAGGAACCCATCAGATAGAACCCTTTGTTACCACTTGCTGTAAGAGTGGTGTTCCCAGGGTGTTAGTCCTTAGCCCTAAATCTATTTGAAATAGCTGCTAATGTGAAGAATGTGCATCTTCGCTATTAACCAACATTCCTTTCATGTGTATATACACAATAGAGAGATCTGAAGTTGCTTATTCTTAAAAAAAGCAAACAAACAAAAGAACTTTTCAGGGGAGTAAGCGAGCAAACAAACACTTTCATAGCCAGTACACAGTAAGAGAAGGAGGTTACTAAAAGTAGCAGCTACCACATAGATTGTGCTTGCTGTGTGAGTCTGTGGGCACTGTTTTAAGGGCTATATTATGTTTCTTAATTCCCATGGTCCTCTTAATATCCCTGTATGGCATTCTACTATTTTCTCATTTACAGGTGAGATGATGACATACAGAAAATGTGGAACCTTTTTCAAGATTTCACAGCTGATGAGGACAGAACAATGCCAGAATCGCACGAGAGCAGATTCAGGGCATATCTCTGCTAGTGACTTACATGAGCAGCTTCCTCCTCTGCATATACTGTGGGTCCAGGACACCCTCCACTTATCCAGGCTCTCCTATTCTACTGCTTGGTTTAAATCCCCATTTTTTTTGGGAAGTGCACCCTGTGTACCCAAGCTGTAGGCAGAGTTTGTAGTGTAAGCTCCTGGGCACTGACTGCTCAGCACTGTAAATCTCTGTGTTCAGTATCCTCCACCCAAACCAAATGCTTACTATCCAGGACACACCATCAGAATTTTACATCGTCAAGATTGGGGAAGTCAGCACATGTCATTAGTTCACTCTCCTCAATTTAATAATGAAGAAGCTGAGACTCAGAGGGGAGGACTGACTTGTCGAAAGCCAATAAGGCTGTTGGGACTTAAATGTTTTATTCATTTCAAGACTTCTCTGATGCTCCTGGGAAATCATCAGGACTGGACACTCCACAGGTGCTAAGTAAATGTCAGATGGACCTACAGTGTTCATTCCATGGGATGTGACCCTCAGTTCCACAAACATTAAAAAGCATGTCAGGTGGAGGATGGGGAAAGAGCAGGGTTCTGTCCCCAGGAGAAACTGGTCTAGCCTTGAAACTAAGTGTACCTTCCAGGTTCAGGAAGGCTGTGTTGCCAAGGTCCGTGAGGAAGCCAGGACAATGTTCGGAACAGGAAGCAGAAACCATCTTGGTTGGATACCAGCTGGGCAGGAATGAGATTCCAGTATCTCCAGTCTGGCCACAGACTTGGAAAGCAGCAACTCTCAAGACCACTAAGAGTGGCTCTACTTGGCTCATGAGGCTAAACTGCCCTGATCAAGATTCTGCCATCCTCGGGGGAATCGTTCATCAATTTCCACTTTTCTCTCCATTTCTGGGTTAGGCAGGGCCTCTGGGGCTGAGCTGAGCCTGGAGCTTGGGAAAAGCCTGCCAAGGTCCCATGCTGGGAGATGAGCACACAGGTCCCAGCTCCAGTGCACTGTTCTCCTTGTAGTGGTGTCTGAGGGAAAAGCTCCCCTCAGAGCAGGCTCACACAAGAGGTCACAGCCTTAGCTCCATCTGGGGAAACTAGGTAGAAGAGGGGTGTGCCTCCTGGCCATTGGTCTTTAACCAGATCTATTATTCTTAAGCCACCCATCTAAGGATGCAGGGGAGTTTCCTCCCTGAGCACAGGGCCAGGACAGCAGACCACCATGCTGAGGAGCATCTATACCAATTTCAGGTCCCGACACTGTATTCTACCTCTCCTACTTGGCCTCTCTAGCAGGTCAGCAGAGGCAAAGTTGGGCTAGATGAGAGCAGAGGGCTCCTCATGGGTCCAGGGGCTGCAGAGGCCACTGTAGCTCTCCCCAGAGTTTCTTGGTTAATTAATTAGTGGGTGTCCTCTGTTGCAGGCTGTGTCACTCCTCCAAACTCTGGCAGAGGAAGTGCATCTTCCCTACCAGAGCTTCTCTGCCATAACTCTGTCCACTATAAGAATATCAGCTTCTGGGTACACAGTATGGAAGGAAGGGCTAGCTCCTGCTCATAGGTGAATTGACAGACAGGAGCCTTGTTCAGGGGGAATGTGGGAGGGGAGTCTAAAATACAAGACAACAGAAAGGCGAGGTGAGTAAATCAGCCGTGTGTCCTTGTGTACTTCTGTGTCTTATATATGAGTGTTTGCTACATAGGTGACTCTGCATAGAATTTAGGACAGCAAGCTGCCTTGCAGATGGAAGGGGTGGCACAAGATCTTATAAATCTCTGCTTCATTTTGCCTCCCTAAATAAACCCTTCCTACCCATTTCAGAGAAGCACTTGCCACACCTAGGTCCCAGAAAAGCAATTTGCAACAACTAGAAGAGTTTAGCATCCAGACAAGAAAGTCCTGTCTCAGGAGCTCCAAGGGGAGCCAACACAAACCCAACCACTATATCTCCCCATCTTCCATAGTAGTAGTAAGTAAGGAGCTGGAGGGAGGGTTGACAGTTGTTAAGCACCTAATATTTGCTAAGTGGATAACATAGTTATCCAACTTTTAGAGGAAAAAAGTGCAGCCCATTAAATTTTCCTCCTTCCTAAAACTTTTCCACTATTGTCTGTCCAGTGAATATTTTCACTGGGAAAATCCCACCTGCTTGGTGGAGCTTTCTCTGATTAGTAGCAGAGTTAGGAAATGTCTTCTACAAGGCCAAAGTTCAGATGGGAAGAGACAACTATTTGTCCTCAGACTGTTCATCCTCAGACTGAGCACCACAACAAAAAGTCACTTTAACCTCAGGAATGGAGGGCTGAGTTCCAAATGAGAGTTAAAAGAGGCAAAACAAAGAAGCAGTTATGTGCAGTACCAAAGTCCACACACACACACACACACACACACACAAATAGAATTAGGGTTCAAATTGGGATAGGGAAGAAAAATCATTCCAGGTAGGGAGGAAGATTTAGGGAAGGCAAAATATTGTGAGAAATGTTTACTGTTAGTGCAAAGGCCAACCTGACTGAGCTTGGGAGAGGGGAAGCCTAAGGGAGCAGTTGGAGATAAGACAAGGAGACTGCTGGGAGCCCTGTTGGAGAGCTTTGGGTGCTGGACAGTCTACACTGTCTCCACTGGGCAGGGGAGAGCTAGTCAGGCATAAAACCGTAGAAAAAGCATGACCTGGGAATTCCCAGGGTTCTAATAGCCCTGATTTTCTCTCTCTTGAGCTATTGATCCATGTCACATGAAGCACACAGGATGCTCTGATGGGATGGGTGGCAGTGCATCTGCCTTCAAGACTGCAGACCTCTGGCCAGACAGGAGACCAGCGCAGAGACTCTGCAGGCAGTGCTGAGGTCTGGCATGCTTTCCTGAGGTGAGAGAACCTGACATTCCTCCGTTATCTTCTTTACTTGTGTCCCATCTTTCTCTCCACCCCATCTCAATCCAATCAGCTAAGCATTTGGGAGAAAGAAGAAAATTTCAGCTCTCTTGCTCCCTCTCCCCAAAACTATCATTTTTTTTCATCAAAATCTCTATCTTTTCTTAAAATTCTCTTTTCTCTACAAGCAATGATTTTCCTACTCCGAAGGCTCTGGGTTTCTGGAGATCTCTCACCCATTCTTCCAAATCCAGTTAGAACCTTACCTCTCCTTTGAAATCTGCCAATCAGGCAGGGAGAGGAAATTTCTCCTGTTGTATTTATACAGTTAGTGTAATGCATATTCCAGTGTGCATGGGTGAAGGTCAAGGTGAATGGTTGACTCATCTCTATAGTGCCCAGTGTAACACCTGGCCCTGGTCAAACACTCAACGAATTGTAGGAATGTAAGGTTGAGCCATTCGACTCCGTCACAGAGCTACACATAGTCCAAGCCCAGCCAGATGAGGACAGTGGAGACTAAATAAGGGTGGGTCGAAGTTTACATAGCCTGTTAGGACCAAGTCCTGGTGGCTCTGACTTCAGAGCCAGTGCTCTTTGTACTGTATCACACTGGTGCCTTAGGAGAGATTAGAAAATGGAGAGAAAGGGCTCTTCAAAGGGGAATCCTGCGCTGCAGGAAAAGGTGGATTGGAGGAGGACCACAGTACTAGCTCTTTCATGTGAGTATTCTATAAGTGGGATTTTCAGGAGCCTCACAGGTGATTTCCCTGGGACAGGTAATGCCTGATGGTTATAGGGAAGCAGAAAACTGAGAATAGAATATACATGGCGATGGTCCTGGCGTGGTCACAGGATTTTGCCCACTCTCTTTTCTCCTTCATCCTCCCCACACCTCTGTTTTTACTCATTGTTCTTCAAAAAGCTTCCCTCAACAAACCAATTTTGGATAAATTTTGTGTGCAGGTCACTGAGAAAGACAGTGAGATGCAACTCCTTCCTGCAAGGAGCTGCTCTGTGAAGAGTTGGCTTAGTCTGTTCTCTGGGATCCCACAAGTGCCTGACACTTTTCCTGTAGAAGGTGCACAGGTTAGGTTGATGGCAGAACGTTCTTCTGCAGCTTTTGGAGCAATGAGATAAAAGGATGTGGTGTTTTAATGAACAGAAACAATGAGAGGCAAAGTGAGTTCAGGACATGGTTTCTAGGATCACTGAAGTCAGTGAACTGAGACGTTTAGTTTTACGTCCAACCGATTTCTATATACTGAGGTCAGAGCATGGATGAGCCTTGATCCAGTGTCCACTGAGGATATTTCCCCCTCTTCACTCCATGCACCCTCTTCTAAGAAGCCCAAATCTCTTCCCATTTCCTAGAATGCCCTCCCATTCTCCAACAGCATGTTTGTTAGATGAACTCATTCTCCAAGACCCAATTCAAGTCCTAACTCTTCTAGGATTCTTCGCAAACTTCTCCAAAAGAATAATTCATCCCCACTTTGCTTATAAAATTAACAAAGTACTAAGCAGCCTGCAAGCTGCTCCTGATCAAACTGTTTGAGGGCAGAACCCAGGACTCAGTTATTTCTGTCTCACACACTCTCCAGTACAAGAAGCAGAAACCATGCCCCATGGGCCAAATCCAGCCACCATTTGCTTTATAAACTAGCTTTATTGGGACACAGCCCTGGACACTCATTTCCTTACTGTAGATGGCTGCTTCTGCATGACCACAGCAGAACTCAACAGTTGTAATAGAGACCTGAAGGCCCCCAAGTCTAAAACACTCTCTGTGGGATCCTAATCAGTACGTATGTGAGGTGAAAATGAACAGAAATGCAGTAATCTTAGTGAAGTCTTAATCCTGGTACTCAGGTTGTATGATCCTGACTCTGCCCCCAATTATTTGACTAAGCAAATAAATATGATGATGATGATGATGATGATGATGATGATGATGGTGATGATGGATTAACAATGGAAAAATAGAAGCTTTGAGCACTTGTTTTGTGCCAGGCATTGTGCTAAGTAATTTTCTCCTCATAACCAGCTCCATCCAGAGTTATCTGCTAGTATTTTCCTCATTAAAGAAGAACAAACTGGGACCCAAGGAAGTCTCACTGTTGTAAGAGCATAGCCAGGGCTCAAATCAGGTCTCACCTATTTCCAAGTTTGAGACCTACCCATTGCCCTCTAACATCCTTCTGAAATTCAGTTTCTTTATAAATTAGAAGTGAATGAGCAATGCAGTTTTCAATCTACGTTAGCAAGCGTATATATATATATTCTCCACATTCTGAAACAGTCCCGGAAGGCCTCTTGCGTGTCTTCAGCTGCACTGCCCACTGCCTCAATGACCTGAGTGGATTCCAAGCCTCTGCCTCCCATGCATGGTGCTTTTGACTTTGGGAAGAGGTGGAAGTCACAGGGCACCAGGTCGGTAAATGAGTGGTAAGGTCAGTGATTTTAAGAGCCTGCCTTTCCTTTAGGTGGCACTGGGCTGCAGTGTTCGTGGTATTTTTCTCACACCTCATGAAAGAGCATCCGAGAACTGCTTCGGACAGTGACAAGTAGGATGGGAAAGTGTGTTCAGGGCAGGCGGGAGTATCTTGAGGGTTTGCTGACAATCTTACTGTAGTAAGTTCTTCTGTTTAAACATGCCATGTACCTTGAGCAGCTTTCATATATATAAAGTCACATATGGAACTTGACATAAGGGAGGCCTTCCCGGAGGTCCCAAACCCTCCGCCGCCTCTCTGCCCCAGCGTTCCCAGCTACCCAGGTGCCCCATGGTGCTGGCCAACCTCACAGGGGGCCCTCAGTTCCTGCTCCTTGGCCTGATGGATGGCATGGACGACCACCCGCTGCTGTTCCTGCTCTTCCTAGGCATCTACCTACTCAACGCCCTGGGCAACCTGAGCATGGTGGTGCTGGTGAGGTCCGACGGGGCCCTGTGCTCCCCCATGTACTACTTCTTGGGTCACCTGAGTCTTGTGGACGTCTGCTTTGCCACGGTCACAGTGCCCCACCTGCTGGTCAGCCTGGTGCGCCCTGGCCAAGCCGTATCTTTCCAGGCCTGCTTTGTCCAGATGTACTTCTTCGTGGCGCTGGGCATCACGGAGAGCTACCTGCTGGCGGCCATGTCCTACGACCGCGCGGTGGCCGTGTGCCGCCCTCTGCGCTACCGCGCGGTGGTGACCCCCGGGCTCTGCCGCGCGCTGGTGGCCGCGTCCTGGGCCCTGGCTCACCTGCACTCGCTGCTGCACACCCTGCTCATCTCCGCGCTCTCCTACCCGAGCTCCGCCCCCGTGCACCACTTTTTTTGCGACATGACAGTGATGCTGAGCTTGGCGACCTCGGACACCTTCGCGGCGGAGACTGCCATCTTCTCCGAGGGCCTCGCGGTGGTGCTAACCCCGCTGCTCCTCGTGTCCCTGTCCTACGGGCGCATCCTGGTCGCTGTGCTGGGAGTGCGGGCCGCAGGGGGCCGGCGCCGCGCCTTCTCCACCTGCAGCGCTCACCTGGTGGTGGTGTCGCTTTTCTTTGGCTCTGTCCTCTCTGTCTACTTCCGACCCTCCTCTGCCTACTCTGCGCGCTATGACCGACTAGCCAGTGTGGTCTACGCCGTGGTCACACCGACCCTGAACCCTTTCATCTACAGTCTTCGCAACAAAGAGGTCAAGGGTGCTCTCAAAAGGGGGCTCAGGTGTGGAGCAGCGATGGGAGAAGCCTAAGGAAGGGCGGGTTGGGTTCACCAGCGCTGCAGGAACAGCCCCAGACCCTCTCCTCCCCGCTTTTCTTTGTTAGCTTCCAAAGCACTATGAGTTGCGATGTATGGTCTCTTTTCTTGTTCAGTTAAAGTAAATAGAGGGAAAGCATTAGACAACGTGTTTATGGTGGTGGGCACATAACAGAGGGGTAGGGTCATTTCGGTATTGGCCGAGTGCTTGAAAAAGAATCTTTTAAATTGGGAAAATAAAAAGGAAACAGATGAAGGGAAGGAAAGCTGCTGGTGCAGAAGGGAAGGAAATGTGTGACCAGGGGCGAAGAGAGGCTGGGAAGAGCCCCGCCACGCAGTGCAGCACAGAGCAGGACTGCAAGGAGCTTTTGCTTCCTGTGTGGACATCAGGACAGTATGTTTAAAAGAAAAATCATCACAAAATGTTGGGATAAATTGGTGATGTAACCTTATGACCTAATTTGGATTTCTCACCACATGTTTCCTTTCTTTCTAATTTTTATTTTAAAGAGAAAAAAAGACACAGAATTTCAAAGCCAGGTATTAGGAATTAACAATAATTAATATATTGTGTGATGTTATCTTCAAAGTAGTTGCTAAGATTAAAAGATATAATCATAAAAAATTGATCAAACAGTGGAAGCACAAACTGTTCCTGTTAATTGTACTGTTAATTGTACAATTATATTAGCTATTTTGTGTATATTATTTTTCTTTTTCTTTTGTTTTTTACATGAACATCACAGAATCTGAAGTCTTTACTAATAACAAACAGAAAGTCCAACAATGGTATGGCTTTCCCTAGAAAATTAAATATCTTTAAAAGACAGGCTTATAGTCCCACCTCTCTTTTTTATGTTATTGTTTTTACTTTAAAAAGAAAAAAAAAAGAAAACAGAAAAGAAAAACAAAAAGCAAAAGAGATGAACAAATAACACCAGAAAACCCAAAACAATAACAATATAGGCTTTCAAAACAATACGGTAGGAGTTTAACAATGGTTGTTATATTGCATATTGCTATCTGCAAAACAGTTGCTTAGTTTACCAGATATAGACATGCAAAACTGACCTAATCATATGGGTATAAACGGTTCCTTTGCAAGAAGTAATTGAATTAGTAGTATAATCATCTTAGCTATCGTATACACACATATACACAAATATATATGTACAAATCTATCTATATATCTATATAGATACATATACAAATCCACATCTTTTTCTTTTCCCTTCTCTTTTCTCTCCTTTCACCTATCCAGTTGTTTTTCCTCTTTGAGCAGTTTCTTGTTCAGCTATAAAGAAGGATCAAATTGAGGCTTTTTATAGGTAAATGGATGTGATTTGAAACCATACTCATAGGTGAAATAAATCAGACTCACATGTGTAAATATCATATTGTCCCCCTGGTATAAGAAACTGAAACACTAAATGAAATTCAAAATCTACAATAAAAAATACATATTTACATATATATTCATTTCCTTTCCTTCTTTTCTCCTTTATTTTATTTGAAAAACGATAAAATCAAGGAAAACAAAACAGAATAAAATCAATAAAAAATAAACCAGTATAAGTGATACAGGACTTCAGACCCTTACAAAACCAACAATAGTTACCATAATGCCTTTTGTTGTCTTCAAAGTAACTGCAGATACTTTTAGACATAGTAAAAATGAAACAGGATAAGAACAGAATAGAAACAACAAAGCCAAAACAGTGACTGCAATAAAAGACTTCAAAACAGGCCACTAGTAAATAAAAAATGGCTACCATAATATGTCTTGGTATCTTTCAAATAACTGCTCATGCCTTTAGATTTAACATAAACAAAACAAAAGAGAATAAAACCTAACCCAACAAAACAGTGAAGATGATATGGATTCCCCCCGAGGATCGCTTCCGGGGGAGGCCCCTGGTTCTCCCCTCCCCTACAGCCCACAAGTGGCTCAGACTCACAGAGAGAGGCGTGGGTGTGGCTGTGTGCACTCTGGCAGCAGCCAGTGCTTGGCGCTGCTTTCCAGGTGGGATCACCTCCGGGAGGTCCCCGGTTCTCTCCCTCTGCAGTTCTGGAATGAGCAGACTCATGGAGACAGGCTTGAGTCTTTTCTCCTTTAGGCATCCCACTGGCTCTCTCCTTTTGAGCAGTTTCATCCCCTTTCCTAATGTCTGCTGTAGATTTTAGAAATTATTTACTCTTTCAGTTTCTTCATTAGGGAGACAACGTGATGCTTACACATGTGAGCTTGAATTATTTCACTAATAGCTATGGTCTCTAGTTGCATCTGTTTACCTACAAAAACCTTTGGTTTATCCCTCTTGTATAATAATACCACATCTTTTTTATCCATTCCTTGGTTGATGGTCATTTGGGCTGTTTCCAAGATTTAGCGATTACAAATTATGCTGCTATAAACATGGGGTACACATAAATGACTGCGGTATGATAATTTTAATTCTGGAAAAACATCCAGAAGAGGGTTGGCTAGGTCGAATGGGATCTCTAATCCTGGATTTTTGAGGAATCTCCACAATGATTTCCACAGAGGTTGTATCAGTCTAACTCCAATGGTAAAGAAGGGTTCCATTTTCCCCACAGCCCTGACAGCATTTGTTTTTGGTTGATTTCTTGATGACAGTCATTCATTCTGGGGTGAGATGGAATCTCAGTGTCGTTTTAATTGGTATTTCTCTCATGACCAATAATGTTGGACATTTCTTCAGATACTTATTTTCCATTGCATTTTTCACCTGAGAAGTACAGATTCATCTCAGATGTGCATTTTTGGATTGGATCTTTGAATTTGGAAGGCCTGAATTTTTTTATTCCTTTGTATCTTCCAGATAGAAGTCTTCTGTCTGAGAGACTGATGGCTACAATTTTTCCCACTCTGTGGCTCTGCCTTCCACTCTGTTGGTGGTTTCTTTTGATGTACAGAAACTGTTAATAATATGAGATCCCAGTTGATGATTCTTTGAAGTATTTCCCATGCAGTTTGGCTTTTGTTCATGAACTCTTTCTATCCCTGTTTTCAAGATTCCTATCAATGGTCTGTTCCATTAGATTTATTGTTTCTGTTTAATATTTAGATCTCTGATCCATTCTGACTTTAGTTTAATGTATGGTGAGAGACATGAATATAGTTTTAGTCTTTAACATGTAGAGAGCCAGTTTTTCCAGCATCATTTATGATTATTAAGGAGGATGGCAGAGTTTGTTTGTAGTTCTTTCTGCATTTTTTTGGTCTATTCCACTGCTCCTAAGGTCTTTTTTTTTTTTGCCAGCACTATTCTGACTTTATCACAGTAGCTTTGTAGTATGATTTTAAGTCAGGAACTATGATGTCTTCATGTTTTGTTGCCCAGTGTTGCCTTTGCTGTCACAGGACTCTTCTGTTCCCAAATGAAATGTAAGAATGTTTTCTCTAGATCTATGAGGTATGCTGATAGTATTTTGATTGGGGTTGCATTAAATTTGTATAATACTTTTTGGGAGTATGGCCATTTTCAGCATATTGGTTCTTCCTATCCACAGGCAAAGGATATCTTTCCATTTCTGTTATCCTCTTTGATATCTTTTTCCAGAGTAACATCCTTTTCAATGTATAGATTTTTATTTCCTTTGTTAGATTGATAGCTAAGCGTTTCATTTTTGGGGGGTGCTATTGTGAAAAGTATGATTTCTCTAATCTCTCTGTCAGTGAATTTGTTGCTTGTGTACAGGAATGCTATTGATTTTGAGTGTTGACTTTGTATCCAGCTATGCCACTTAATTTGGTTGTTAATTATAGAAGTGCTTTGGTGGGGTTTTTGGGGTTTTCTATGTAAAGTACCATGTCAACTGTGAATAATGATAATTTAACTTGTTCCCATCCTACCCTTATTCCCTTTTCTTTGTTTCCTTCTTTCTTTTTTCTTCTTTTTTTGTGTGTGTCAGGAACTGAACTGAATACCTTGTACTTGCCAGGCAGGTATTGTGCCACTGAGCTATATTCCAGGCCCCCTTACTACTTTTATTTCTATCTCTTGTCTAACTGCTCTGGCTGATGTTCTCAGAATTACACTGACTAGGAGAGGAAATAGTGGACATCCTTGTCTTGTTCCTGACTTTAGGGTAAACACTTTCAGCTTTTGTCCATTTAGTATGAAGCTTGCTGTTGGTTTGTCACAGGTGGATTTTATCAGATGAGGTAAATGCCATCTGTAGGGCTTTTATCATGCATGAGTGTTGGACTTTATCAAAAACTTTTTCTGCCTCTATTGAGATGACCACATTATTTTTGTTTTTTTGGCTCTGTTGATATGATGTATTATGTCTATTGATTTGTATTTGTTGAAAACCACCCCTGCACTCTTGTGATAAACCCCACTTATTTATGGTGCATAACCTTCTTGATTATTTATAGAATTCTCTTTGCTGGTATTTTATTGATGATGTTTGTATCTCTGTTCATTAGGAAGACTGGTGTGTAGTTCTTTTTTGTGGATGGTCTTTCTCTGGTTTTTGTGTCGGAATAATACTTGCCTCCTGGAATGAGTTAGGTAGTATTGCTTCCTTTTCAACTTCATTAAAGTGTGTAAAGAGTATTGGCATTAAACCTTCTCTAAATTTCTTGTAGAATTCAGCTGTGAATCCATCAGGACCTGGATTTTTGTCTTTTGTTACATTCCCAATTTCATTAATTGATACTGAGTTATTCAAAATTTTTTTTATCTTCTTGATTTAGCTTTCACAATTCATGTTTCTAGAATCTGTTCATTTCTTCTGTGTTTTCCATCTTGCAAGTAAAGAGTTTTTCCAATAGTTCTTGGAAATTAAATAACATCCTCCTGAACAGCCAACGGGTCACAGATGAAATTAAAGATCTTATTATTTTTCAAATGGTGTTAATTTTTAAAATTATGTCCCTATGTCCATTATTTTCATCTTGAGTATTAGGAAAGAAATGTGCAGATGAAATTCTTCCTTACCCACCCACATCCATCTAGACTGATGTCAGAGGTGCCCATTAAATCCCCCTTTTCACTTTAAAATAGATTGTCAGTCTATATACATTATTCTGCTATTTTTTGTAAACAAGACAGCTAAAAGACCCTGTTTTTATCTACAAATAGAATACCCAAATTCTTATTTTCTGGCTGTAGAATTATAGAGTGTGAATCTATAGACTATTTAATACCCTTATTGATAATTTTTAATAAACATTGAAAAACGTCTTTTCAGTTTTTTACTTGTAAGGATATTATTTCATTAAAGCAATAAGGGCTAAGTGGGAAGCATTTATGGCAAGCCCTGTCCTAAATGCTTCATGTATGTGTCTCAGTCATCAGAAGATTCCAGGAGGAAGACACCATTATTCCCATTGTAGATAGAAGATGAGGAGAAACCGAGAAGCTGCCCCAAAATCCTAAGTCCTGGTCTAAGAAGACTTATACTTCACAAGACTAGGATGTGTACCTTCAATGATTTATGTTTATTCATTTTATTGAACTTCTTTTTTTTATTTAAAGAGAAAAACAAAACTAAACGAAGCAAGACAGTAAAAGGCTAGAAGAAATACAGAATTTCAAGAGAAAAAATATACAGTAAGAGTTCACCAGTTAATAGATCACACATTGTCATCTTACAAACAGCTGTCCAGATTACAAAATTAAAGCATACAAAGTGGAGATTAATACAGTGAGATTGCAGTCAGTTCTGTTCAATGATCTAAGAAAAACTCAGCAATATGGTTCTCTATCCTACACATTTAAATAAACTTGCAGTTATATCATTTATATCACTTTCCTTCCTCTCTTTTTTACACTAACAATCACACATTTTAGTTTCTAATACACCCACAGTTTTTTTTAACTTTTTCTTTAAAGAGGAAAAGAAAAAAGATTTTTGAAAAAAGATTTTTAAATAAAAGTCCAAAAAACAAAAAACAAAACAAGATGAACCAAAGAAAAACCCAATGTGACAAAGCAAAACAGAGTCAGTTAGATCAGGAGGATGGACATAGCATAAAATGAAAAAAAGGGGGGGATTACTAGGTGATCAACAATGGTTACCATTATGCCTCTTGTTATCCTAAAAAGAGCAGCCTATATCAGCTAGTATAAAAGAATTGAACAAAACTGTACATAAGACCAATAAAACCACATTGGAAAGCTTACAGGATTCCAAAGAAGATAATAGTCAAATAATAACGGACATCATAGAATATCTGGTTGCCTTCCAAATGGTTGCCTATGCCCTCAAACTTGATACTATTAAGCGAAACAGAATATAATAAAATCAGTCAGAACAAGATGTGGAGAACACTACAGGGGTTCAAATCAGGTTAACAGGGAAACAAAAAAGTTACTATAATATATCACACTATTTTTAATTTAGTTTTCCCTTAGTTAAAAGATACTAAGAAATAAATTAATTTTTTAAAAAAGGAAAGAAAAAGGGGGGAAACTGAGATTAAAAAAAGAACATATCAATAGAACAACACCGATCAGAATCGAAAAATTTAACCATCATTGTGTTTCACCCCCAGATGGCTTGATATTAATAGTAGTTACCATAGTGACTCTTTCCTTGAAATATTTGAGTCTAACTTCATATACTATAGCATCAAATTTATCAAGACAGTGTGAGACCGTTCAAGAGAATGAAATTGTTGCAGGGAATTTAGAACCAGCTAGCAGAAAGCAAACATCAATTTCTATATTATCTCTTTGTCTATAAAAAACTTGCTTATACTATCACATCCATTAAGATATAGTAAGGTACCATATGTTAGAACCAATGGAAACAAATGAACAACAACTTGATGGGGCTTCAAAACAGGATGATATTAAATCAGCGCTAGCTATTACGCTCTTATTTTCTTCTAAACAGTTATTTGTAGTATCACAGACAATAAAATAAAAACACCCAAATTAAAACCATTCCAAGTAGTGAGTGAAAACATTATATGGCTTCAAACCAGTGTGACTGGGAATCATGATTACCACGTACTTTCATGTATTCTTATCGTTTCTTGCACTAGGGAAACTATTCGGTATTTATACAGGTGATTTATTTCACTTACGAGTATGGTCTCGAGCTGCGTCCATTTATTTATAAATGTCTCAATGTGATCATTCTTTATAACTGAGTAGTACTCCATTGTATAAAAATACCACAACTTTTTTATCCATTCCTCACTTGATGGACACTTAGGTTGTTTCCAAGATCTGGCTATTACAAATTGTGCTGCTATAAACATGGGTGCACATATATCACTGTGGTATGATGCTTTCAGTTCTTCTGGGAATATGCCTAGGAGTGGAATAGCTGGGTCAAATGGTGCTTCCAGTCCCAGCTTTCTGAGAAATCTCCAGACTGACCTCCACAATGGTTGCACCAGTCTATACTCCCACCAACAATGCAGGAGAGTTCCTTTTTCCCCACAGCCTCTCCAGCATTTGTTGTTGTTGGTTTTCTTGATCTTGGCCATTCTTTCAGGAGTAAGATGAAATCTCAGTGTGGTTTTAATTTGCATTTCTCTAATGACTAGTGATGCTGAACATTTTTTCATATATTTATTTGCCATTTGTATTTCTTCATCTGAAAATTGTTTATTCATCTCCGATGCTCTTTTTTGGATTGGGTCTTTGAATTTTGGGGTCTGATTTTTTTAATTCTTTGTATGTTTTAGACAGAAGTCCTTTGTCTGAGGGACAGGATTTTTCCCCAGTTTGTGGGTTTTCTTTTCACTATGTTAGAGATTTCTTTTGATGTGCAGAAAGTTTTCAATAAGATGTGATCCAGTTGTTGACTCTGGGAAGTATTTCCCATGCGGTTTGAGTCTTGTTCATGAATTCTCTACCTATCCCTATGTTTTCAAGGTTTTTACCCAATTTGTCTTCCAATAGATTTAGTGTTTCTGTTTTAATGTTTAGATTTTTGATCCATTTAGATTTTATTTTAGTATATGGTGACAGGCATGGGTCTAGTTTTAGTTTTCGGCATTGGAGAGCCAGTTTTTCCAACACTATTTATTAAAGAGACTGTCATTCTTCCAGTGAATCTGTTTGGCTCCTTTATCAAAGATGAGGTGGTTGAGTGTGTTTGTATGAACTTCTATTTATTCATTTTATTGAACAACGTTTAGTAATTTATAAATTCCTAGAACATAATTATGTCCAAATTTTCTTGTAATTTTTACTTAATATTATTATTTTTAGTTCTTGGTGTTTTCTTCACTTTATTATTTTTTAAATTTTTAATGAGCATGTTAATTGAGCGTATTAATATCTGTGAACATGAAATATCTGTGAGATAATTTTAGTACACTCTTATGATGCACTAAGAAGTTTCCCTTTATCCACATTCCCTCTTCCCACTTTTAGTTTTTAAAGTTCCTTTTTTTCTGTTCATTTTACTCCTCTTTTATTCTCAGAGTTCCTTCTTTATATTTTTCTCTGTTTTGTCTCATTTTTCATGCCAAAGTTGCATCAGTTATAATAATCTTTCTGAAAATATTTAGCTTAGTTGATGTTAACTCTATTGTTTCTTGGTTTTCAGTTCCACTGTTTTTTTTTACTATCATAATTGTTGACTCCTTCTTCTTGTCTTTGTGTTGATTTTTGTGGTACTTGTGTGATATTCTGAGGCATGCATGTCATCTTGACTTCAAATGAAAGGTGTTAGCTGAAGCTCACTGCTGGAAATTGGAGATCTCTTAGCATAAGCAATCTATGATGGTTCATTTCAGGAGGGAGCTGTTGGCCTTCTAGGTCTTACTATGGTGTTGATACTCTTAGATTCAGCTGTGTCTTCCATCTTCCATCAGCTGTGATGTTTACTGTTTCCATGGTGTCCCTTTTTATGACAGTTTCTCAGACCAGTGCTATCAAGATGTGGTTACATCGTGTAGTGACCATTCCTTCTGCAAAACTTCCTCCACCCAGAGTACTACCCAACGTATGATGTGAAATCACTGTGCCTTTTAGTACCCAAAACTATCTGGAGGATTCCATCAATCCTTCACCATAGAATTGGAGGATAAAAAACAGACACCCACATTCACATTTAAACAGTTATTTTATATTTTTCCAGAAGTGATATTCGGTGTAGTTAGAAAAGAGAAAGAAATGATATAACTAAGTACTAAAAAGGAATCTGAATAATTATCAATATTTATTTCAGCTTTCACTGTGTAGCTTCAGTACCCAAAATACTTAATGGAAAATCCTTCTTAAGAGAATTTAGTAATATGGATTGTTGTGAAACTGTTATACAAAGTAATGAATAACTTTTCTGTATACAAAAATTTGTCAAAACTACAGCAGCGATCCTTTCCAAAAATGAAAAGTATATAGAAGTAAAAATAAGAAGTAATGCACAAGTATCAAGTTAATAAATATATAGAATTCAACAAAGAAAATTTAAATAGGAAAATAATCTTTATATATTATGAGACAATTGTAAAAATAGTCAACTCTCCTTCATAAATCTATAATTTAATGAAATGAAACTATATAATGTGATTCCAAAGTAATTCCTCAGACATTTTTATTAGAATTTAACAAAATGAGCCATAAGCATATCTGAAAGAAAAATTTATTTAGGAATGTTTTAGAAGAGAGTATTTAAGAAGGGTTATCATATCAGTATTTTAAATGTGTGTCTATAAAAGTATGTTTTTATAGTACTAGTACAAAAATCAAATGAGTTTAAATAACAGAATCCAGAAACAAATTCAAGTGCACAAGAGCCCTTGCTGCACTGTAAGGATGGCATTTTTAAATCAGTGAAGACTTTAACAGCCAACCTGCCGAGCAAGGTGAGAATGGAGAGAGGCTGATTGTCCATAAACCAGATTCAAGGGACTCAAAGATAGCAGATAGAAACTAAAATTTTGCATACACTAGCAAAAAATGGAACAACATAATTTTGGACTGAAAAGTCCTTTTTAAACATGTTTAAAGAAAAATTCCATCAGAAAATATAAACCAATTTCTTTGTCTCCGTCAAAATTTAAAATCTTTAGTGAGGGGGAAAAATACACCATTACAAAACTCAGACAGGCCATGAATAAAAAACTGGGAGACATTTTTCCTCTAAAATCTGTGAAGTGACACTACCCATAATAAGAAAAATGGAGTCAAGTCAGAATAACACACAAAAGAAACGTGGCTGATAAACATGGTTGTCACTGATATACATAGAAACTTAAAAACAGTAAAATCTCATATTTTAGATATGGGGATCATGTTTATTTTCCAAGCAAAGTATCCAGTGTTTGAGACATTAAAGAAGCCAGGCTTATTTACTTTTGGAGAGAGTTTACAGTAGAGGAACTTCTGTGGAAGCAATTAGCAATTTCTATCCAATTTTGAAATTTTCATATCCTTAGATTTAGTACACTGATTCTGAGAATGAATATCCTTTCCAGTTATATAATTTTAATTCAAAAAGCAGTACAAGTCCACAAAAATATATGGGCCAACATATAAAACTGAAGCATTCTTCAAAATAATAAAAGACTGAAAATAACACAAACTTCCATCAAGAGCAGATTACTGAGATCAATAATGGTAAATTACATCAATTTGACAGCACTCCTTTGCTTCTGCAAGTGTTACATGGCCTACATGATTTGGTGAATTCATGGTACATTTTAAGTGAAAAGAATTGAGTGAATTCATAATTTGGCTTTATTTAATTATTAGATGTACTAATCTGTATATGGAAAACGCAAGAGTATGTTTCCCTGCTTGTCAGTGGAAAAAAGAGTTAGAAACATGGCAGAGGGAAGTCCAAAATATATTGAATTAGCATACTCTGCTTTATTTCCTTTGTGTTTGGATATTTTCAAGTCTCTCATAAGTGATAAAAATATTTTGAAATGGGGAAAAAGTCAACATTGGCATTGTTAGAAATATTTCTTTTTTAAAATTTGATTTAAGAGGAAGATTTCTTTTAAAATGTGGAACTTTTAAATCCATAAATTGATTTCAGTAAACTTGAAAATAGACGCAAATGAAACAAATGGATATTTACGATATCCCCAGATTAAATGTGAAAAGCACTAAAGTAAGCAGTAAAGATGAGAGAATACCTTGTCTTCAAGACAATTATAGTGTACTTGATCATGAAAGAAATAAAGAAAGCTTCAAAAGATTTAAGCATAATATTCTGGGAAGATGGTACTTAACTAAGAGTTCCAATTAGATTCTAGTCCTTCTGTCACTACTTAAGTTACCTTCGGCTGTACCCTGAGTCACCATTTCACTGCATGTAGACTAGACGATGAACAATAGAACTCTGCAGTACATTCTAGATTATACAATTTTAATTCAAAAGAATTCACATGCAAAGTATAGATATTGTCAAAAAACGTGGTTCAATAGTAATTGATGGAGGATTGGTGCAGTTAATTCAGAATGAAAGAGAAATTTAGAATGTGATCATTCAAGAGGTGAATAATCAACATGTGAAAATAAAATAGGAGAGGTAGACAAGGAGAGTAACAATTACAAGAGCATGCACATAATAAATCAGAAGACTGTCCTCACTGAATGGATATGTTTGTCAGAAGCACACTCCCGAGATGGCTGAGGAATTTGATGTTTCTTAGGGAATTAGAAACTGCTACATATTCTTTGAGTACTATAAAATGTTAGAGTAATATTTGCTCAGCCTTCAGTAATAATTAAAGAGAACACATGATGTGTCAATGCTTGGGTTCTGTCACATCTGAGTTAGAGCAGCAAACTCAAGAGGCATTATGGATTCTTCCTAGACAACCTTGGGAAAATACCACTGGAGTTGCTATGGGGACTGTAGTGGCGGTCTCACACTTGGATGCTACTCTATTATTCAGAATACTACTGATTTTTTATCTTGTGCCTATTGTTTAATAGCACACTTGTATCTTAAGAGTCATTGTCCCAGAGAACAGTGAGTTGTTCATTTTGAAAAGATCCTTCCCACAGCTCCCTTCATGTCCTGATTCCTCAAGCTGTAAATAAAAGGGTTTAGCATAGGGGTCACCACTGTATACATCACAGCCATGACAGTCTCCTTCACAGTGGAACTGTTAGCTGAAGGGCACAAATAGAGGCCCATGATTGTCCCATAGAAGAGAGAGACCACGGAGAGGTGGGAGCCACAGGTGGAGAAGGCCTTGCGGATGCCTCTGGCAGAAGGGACTTTGAGAATGGCAGACACAATTTTTGCATAGGATGAAAAGATCAACAGGAATGGGACAATGATGACAAGTCCTCCCAGGATAAATATAACCATTTCATTAATTTGAATGTCAGAGCAAGCCAACTTTAGCAAAGCGGACATGTCACAGAAAAAGTGGGGGATCACGTTATCAGCACAGAAAGACAGGCGAGCCATAAGCAGTGTGTGCAGCAACGAGATGACCGTGGTCAGCACCCAAGACAAAGCCACCATCAGGTGACAGAGCTTGGGGCTCATGATGCTGGTGTAATGCAGCGGGTAGCAGATGGCCACAAAGCGGTCATAGGCCATGGTCACAAGCAGGAAGCTCTCCAGGTCAGCAAACAGCAGGAAAAAGAACATCTGAGCCAGGCAGCTGGCGTAGGGGATGGATGCGACTTGACTCTGCATGTTCTGTAACAACTTAGGAATGGTCACAGAAGAAAAGCAGAGATCAGAGAAGGACAAATTGCTGAGAAAGAAGTACATAGGAGTGTGAAGGCGGGAGTCCAGGCCAATGAGTGTGATTATAAGGAGGTTCCCCAGGACAGTGGTAAGATACAAGATCAGGAAAAGGGCATAAAATAGTTCTTGCTGGTCTGGTTCAATGGGAAAACCGAGGAGGAGGAACTCGGAGATGACAGTTTGGTTTCCGCTTTCCATGCTGCTTTTTGAAGACCTTTTTAAAAATTAAGAATAATTTGTATGAATGAATGAATATATATACACACATATATACCTTACAAAGCCTTCAGAAATATATTTTAAATTTAGCACTCATGAATCATAAATGTTCACTTCAGTACTTTCTTTGTCTTCTCTCAAGTATACAAATATTTACATAGAGAACAGGCTTAAGAAGTTATTCAAAGCTTAAGAAGTTAGTAAATTCAATGATATTCCAGGATTTGGTCAGAATATTCTCTAATACACCGTGAGGGGGAGCAGATAAGTATGGGCTAAAAATACATAGAATGTAGTCTAAGAAAACAGGTTTGCATGTCTCTATCTTAAGGATGTGACTATAACCAATCAGAAAATCAGTCACTATTCTTATCTTTCAGTAAGGATGATGATGGTTGTTGTGCAACTGGGGTGAGAATGATGATCGTGATGGTACCAATATAAGGAGCATGACATTTGTCAGTGCATACTCTTTCCACATATTGCAATAAGCTTTCAAACACGCAAAAAGTGGTTGGTTCTTCTTAAAAAGTTTAAGGAATTTATGCTATCTCACTTTTAGAGAATTTGATATTTTCTCTCATTAAATACCTTTCCCAGGAGCCTACCTCTATTATGCAGCAGACCTGGGACTTAAAACCAGACAGTATAACTTCAAACCTTTGTTTTTAGCAAGGAGAACTTCTGGGACTGATTCCATGTCACTGTGCGTGACTGTGAGAGCACAGAGGGTGAAAGGATTACTAGGAGAGGGGGCCGTTGTCCACACACCAAGAGGCTCAGAGGGAATAAGCCAAAGAGAATGTTCATTGTGAGAGAATCTCAAGGAAGCAGCCCTGAACTCTCTGGCTTTGTTTCAAATATCAGTGTAAGAAAAAAGGCAAGAGAAAAACAGCTTGGGAAAGAAGCTGTATCAAGGTTAAGTGGTTTAGCAGGGAAGAGAAGGGACAGTAGCCCAGCAGAGAGCACTATGCTAATCCAAACGTCTTGTTTTCCGACTGTGCTGTGCTCAGCACATGACACACAGATCCACGTACTTTTGATCCATTGTTCCTTTCTTAAGCATAATCAATCAATCCAGGACCCCATGCTTTCGCTCCACAGATCCTTTTGTAATTTAACCATTCACTCCTCAGTCAGGTCCCCAACACATGGCCGGCTGGTGTATATTACCTCAATAATATCTCATGTATGGGGCAGAGACAAATGATCTATGAAGGTAAAGAGTGTGGGGGGAAGAAGTAAACAACTTTTTTTTACTTTTGCATCTGACAATTAAGGAAAGATGCAAAATATCCAGCAATACAACCACTTCCTCTTGATCAAAGAACACAGTTGGTGGGGGAGACCTTTTCATGGAGGAGCACAAAAATGTTGGAAACCATGCAAGTCATGGTACAAATCAACTAATTTAAGGACTAAGGAATAAAACACGGCCCCTGAGCTGTCTCACCTGGCGAATATCTAAAAATATGAGAAGTAAAATCATTTTTGAGGCTCAATCTATGAAGAGTTTGTTTCTTGGCTTTCTCCCTTTACTGCACATTCAGGGCAGGAGTTAGCTCATGGCCAGAAAGTAGAACTAGTTCAGAAGTTTTTCTGATCTTTATTTTCAAAAGCCTGAGCCCCAGAATAAGGACAGAATTTTCTCACATAAAAAAGTCTCTCTGCAAAATTAAAAAATAAAGTGAACTTTCTGCCTAACAAGCCACAAAATTAAAAAGTGATGTTCCGTTTTTTCCCTTCAATTTGGGGGCCTGATAAGGATGGAGCGAGGTCAGTGGGTCCGAATGACGGGGAACTGGAGATGCCACTAGAAGGCATGAAGGTAAGGTACAAGCACTGACTCAGAAGACAGTACAATTTTAAAAAATATCATAACTTCCCATCAATTTGATAATTTTAATGAATTAATTTCTAGAGAAAAAGTATATTTTTCCTATTTCCTTCAGAAAGTAGAAAGGTGATCAATGTTGGATTCTCCCACTGATTCTCTGGATTCCAGGGAGCCAGAAAGCTGGCATTCATTTTTCCCTAGCCAGCTATTTGGAGCTCGAACTTAAACAAGGCGTCCTGAGCTCAGAGCCCCTCCAGGGCTGCATCTGGAGATCGGCCAGGAGGGCAGGAGCCATGTCTATTTTGCTCATGTGAAAGTCAAGTTGACTCTTTGTTTAACTGTGCTCCAGATATCATCACCTTGCTCTACCCTGCACGCTCCATGGTGAACAGTAAATATTTTACAAAGAACTTACAGCTCAAAATTAGAGGTTTTTGAAGACCACATTATCTGAGTGCAGTGCAATAAAATTAGAAATTAATGACAAAATATTACTTTAGGTATTAAGATTCTCCTAAATAACTTTTAAGTTAAGCAGTTGATAAAGCAACAGTACTCTATACAGAAATTCAACAAAGAATAAAAATGGGTGAGCATTTTTTATCAATAAACTAGAAAATGATGATAAAAAGATAATAGTAGTAGGGTTCAAATATACATAAATAAATGATTAATATAGCTAAAGGTATATATATATAACAGATATGAAATAAAATTATAAGGATCTTTCCTTTATAGTCAAAACTGAATCTAATTTCAACAAGACAAAGATAAACGTAGACCATTGGGAATAAGAAAAGGTTGCAATCACAAAAGCAGATTTAAAAACCTTTCTAAAACTTTTGAAATACATTTGAATGGCTGGTGAAATATTTTCTAAGCAAAGACCAAACTGCAAAATATGAATCAAAAAACACACAATATCTGAGTAGATAATTAAAATAAATATTTGAGAAGAAAGATCTTCAAATTTGAAGTAAATTGAAGAAAAATATCTGTAAGAAAAATTCTTACGCAAAACATAATAATATGAAATTATACTCAACAGTATCCTAGTTAAAGAGAAAGCAAGTTAAAATCACAAAACACTACTATGCACCTACTAGAATGGGATGGGAAAAAATTAACAATACCAAATGTTATTAACACTCATAGACTGCTAGTAAGAATATGAAATAATAAAATGTTTACAGTCCTTAATGCTTTTTAAAACTTTTTTAATCTTAAAGGGAATAAAATAAAACAACAGAACAGAGCAAATCAGAACAGAACAATACAAGCAAGTTAGGACTTCAGAAAAAAAACAGGAAATCAACAGTGGCTGCCATATGTCTCCCGTTTTCTTCAAAATAGCTGTCCATATCTTCACACGTATTGAAATCAAATAATAGAAAAGTCCTTAACATTTTAATATTTATCCACTTTACATCCAGAAATTTTGCTCCTGAAATACAATCAATGAAAGTAAATGTTCACCAAAAAAGATATGTGTTAGCACTTGTACAGATGCCTTAGTCATTGTAGCTAAAACTGAGCAATCCAGATGTCCACCAGCAGAATAAAGGATAAGCCATGACATAATCATTCCAGAGCGAAATTATGCAGCAAAGAAAAAGAATGATCTACAGTGGTCATACAACATGGATAAATCTTAAAGGCATACTGCTGAGTAAAAAATTCAGATTCAGAAAAAGTGTAAAATCACATTTATTTGAAGTTCATGAGCTGGTAAATCTAATCTAAGGTGACAGAAACCAGAAGAGAAGTTACCTCTAGATGTGGTCTTCAACTGAGAAGAAGGAGGCATGAGGAACATTTCTGGGATAATATAAATGTTTTGTATTTCAAGCTGTACAGTGGTTAGAGGGGTATCAAATTAAGAAGCTGAGCATAAAAGTAGTGTGCTATATTATAGATTGTGTTATAAATTTTAAAAATCCTTGGCAAAGGATTTTTCTGAGTTTTTAGTGGGGAGACAGCCAGGCCCCAGCCTTTCCCTGTGAGTCAGCACCATTCATGGACTGCAGAGGAAAAGAACAAGGATTCACCAAGAAGCAAGACCTCCCTGTGGACCAGTGCCACAAATGGGCCACCACCATCAGGGAGACAGCCAGTCCCCTGCCCCTTCTGGCATATGAACTAGAGAAAAAAAAGAGCCAATCTCCCCCTCCTATCCCATAAGTGACCGGCTCATCCAGAGAAACATAGACTATGATGATAGCTATTGAAGTGAAATGCAATTTGATGCTTGTGGTGTTTAAGGTTTCACTGACATTGCAGGTCTAGGGCAGATGGTCTGGTCATCTGTTCAGAGGATGACAATACACAATGTGGCATCTATGGGGGAATCTCTTTCCGAAGGTAGCAGCCATTATTGATTCCCTATTGACCTGTTTTGAAGTCTTCTATCATTTTCATTGTTTTGTGGGACTGGGTTTTATTATGTGTTGTTTTGTTTATTTTGTCATATCCAGTGGCAGTAGCAGCTATTTCAAAGACAGCAAGATATATTATAGTAACCATTTTGGATCTACTGTTGTCTTGTTTGAAGTCCTTTATTGCATTCATTGTTTTGTTTTTATTGGTTCAATTCTGTTCTGTTTTGATTGATTTTTACTATGTCTGAAGGTTTCTGCAGCTATTTTGAAGACAATATGAAGCATCATGGTAACTACTGATGACTTTGTATTGTTTTGAAGTCCTGTATCACTCATACTGGTTTGTTTTAATTGGTTTTATGCTCTTTAAAATAAAAAAGGATCTATCCAAGATTTTAAAATTTTCCAGGAATAAATGGTCCTCAGGATCTCCATGATTCATTCTGCCACCTAATATTAAATAGAAAGCTACCAAATATACTGAAGAAGAAAAGACACAAAGAATAAAATTATAGACCATATTGAGTCATGAATAAGGATTTGAAAATCTAAGTTAGAACACTACTAATACTGTCTCTCCTATTTGAAATCATTTAATATATCCAGTCAAAAATATGAGGTCCAGGAGTGGTGGCACATGCCTGTAATTTGAGCTACAGTGCTTTGGAGGCTGGGCAGCAGGATCACAAAATTGAGGCCAAACTAACATAAATGGCAAGACCCTGTCTCCAAGGAAGTAAACAATAAAAATGGGTAGAGATATAGCACAGCACTCCTTGTGTATACTCCTGGCACAGAAAAAAATATAGTATTACCTCATCAAAGACAACATACATTTAAAAAAATTAATACCAATTCCTGATCAAAGCTCATAAAAATAAAATACCATTTCCTTAATATGATGTGTTCAAGTCTTTCAAGGTTGGATGTCTGTGGATAACAGCATGAATTCATTTCTGTAGAGTTCAATGAAATTGAAATCCCGGAGTCTCTACAGGATGAATTGTATCAGGGAATTTTTCTCTTTTCTTTATTTTCTTTTAACTGTAATGACAACTGTTAGCCTCTCTGCTCCAAGTAAGGGTTTTTCAGCCACTCCAACAGCTTCAGAGTCTCTGACCTCAGTAGTGGGTTGCTTGTCCTGTGCCACTGCGGAGCCAGTAGGTGGCACCCAGTGACTGCTGACACCGAGCAACCACGTGCCTTTAACATCTCACTCAGCAAGTCATGGCAGCACCGAACCACGTTCTCCTTTTACTTTGTTTATAACACGGATGGGACAAACCAGCAAGAAAGCATTGTTTCTAAGTGAAAGTGACCTTGAACAGGGCATTGGCATGCAGTACACATTCTCCTGACTGGTAAATATGGAGCCTATTTCTTAGAAGAGGCTTAAAGACACTAGTGCTCTTACTTCAGTACAATACTTGGTCAATTCCAGTTTAAGAAGAGATATGATCCTTAAGTTAGATGTCTGCCAAATAGAAGGAAACAAAGCTCTAAAACAGTTCAGGTCACCATGGCCAGTACAGCAGTAAAGTTCCCTGATGCAAACCACCCCCCCCCAAACATTCCTCCTTTTACAGGGACTAGAGCCCCCATGAGTCCAACATTGGACAGCAAGGAAGTGCGGGACCAGGAAATCAAATCAAATCAAATTAAATTTGGTACAACCCTGAGCTGCCTCTTCACCAGGTTAGCCTGGAACAAGTAGTGTGCAAAACCTGCCATCATCACTACTTTCTTGGGTGAGGGGTAGCAATCCTACCCCCCCCAAAAAAGTCCGCCCATTTACTTATCTGCCCAATTTACCCCATCTATTTATCTGCCTAATCTATCACACTCCACTAACCAGTATCTCTGGAAAAAGATGCCAGCAATAGAAAACTCATTCAAGCTCTTTTCATATCCGCCTCTGCCTGTGGGCTGTTTAGATTAACAGAAGCTGCTTAAACTGCAGAGTGACAGGAATGTCTGAGTTAGTGAAGATTCCAAGGCAATAAAGCCCTCTCTGTGTCCATTGACAGGCACTAAACCTTCCCAGAGCATTGAATCTAATTCGTCACAATGAAGTGGGAAAATGGTTTCTCCACTTTGACACCCTTCTTGCCTAGATTAATACTACCCAAATCACTTGAAAATCTGGCCTCCTTTCTCTTTTAAGACTTCAAGACTCAGGGTATATTAGTCAGGGAAGTTAAGAATCAGAGGGAATCGAATTGAGAGATATTTGCTGAAGAATATCAAGCAAAGCTGCTGAGACTCAGGATTCTGCGATGGCACACAGTGTACTTCAGTGACAGAGTTCCTGGAGTGGGCACCCTGCATTTGCCTTACTCCGTATCTGTCACCTTCATGAGGATGCCAAGGAAACTGCCTCTCAGTCTAGGTTCTCTCTTTATTCTAATGGGAATACTGCAACATTTAATTCAACGTGTCATAAGAAAGAAAAAAAAATTCCATGTCAAAAAAACCCACTTGCTCTATCAACAGAGAGTTGTGGCTTTTGGAAGACTTATTATCATCATTGTTAAGTGATATAAATGGAGTATTGTAATTCTTCAAATAGCTCTAACCTGGTCCTAATCCAGCTGATAAATATAGCACCAGTGTGGTAAGCGAGATATAAAGAAGCATCAAATAGCAGGGATTTCCTTTCAAGTTAGAGCTTGAGTCTATTCCTAATGAAAGATACCCATATTAGGGCAGCTCTGTGGAGGGTGAGAAAGCTCTTTGTGGACCAGGACTTCCAGGGCAGTCTCATAAAACCCAAAGAAAATACTCAGAAGATCTAGGAGCAGGAGACCATGATCTACTGCCCTATGGCCTTGGAAAATTGCTGAACATTGCAACTTCAGTGAATCTGAGAACTGTGGATTTAGAGTAAGTGAAATTTTCAAAGTGCACTCTATACAATATATAATTTATAGAATCTGTTAACTGCTCAGGTGATCTCCAGTGACATTTGGAGGAAGAAGTCACTGTTGATAATGGAATCTAATACTAAATAGCATAAATCATCCCATAAAAATTGTTATGTAGAATTATAGAACACTTTCTGCAGAAGGGGAGTTTAGAATGACTATCTTTTCTGAATCCCCTCCCAGCTTACCCAGTTTTGCTGAGTGTGACTCTGGAGTCTGATTCTTGTCTCCTGCTACCACAGCGCACATTTCCAGCTGGAGTCCCTGCTGTTGTCTCCTCACACCTTTTCTCTACAGTATCCTGACACCTGAGACCCCTAAGTCCCAGAGAAACTCATTAGTAAGAACCCCAGAACTTTCTCCCTCCTTACTCCTGCTCCATTCTGAGTCACATGAATAGATCATGTCCACAGAATTCTGGGTTCACCCAAGCCTGATGTCATCAAGAACACTTCCCTTGACACCATGGCTCTTGCTCAGACCTCCTTTGCCTTTGCCTGTCATCTGTAATACAGAGCCACCTAAACAGAGTTATCACAAAGAACTACAGTACCTCTTGATCCTGGGTTATGACTCCATTCATATGTATTGACCTTTTTTCCTCAGCTGGACTGGAAGTAGTGTGATAGAAAGTGACATACTAATTGATTCAAACAAGAAATTTTATTCATTAGTATTAGTTTATTGCTTTAGAAACATACTGAGTAACTATCATGCACAACAGAGTAGGTCATATGCTATGGGGAAAACAGTGACCAAGTTAGCCTTAGTTCCTGGCCTCACTGCTATAACTATTGCTCTTTATGGGGCAAAACAACATGAGGTTAAGTCAAGCACTGGAGAAAAAGCTACAATCAAGAGACTAGCAAAAATTAGATGTATGTGGCTTCTGCCCACAAGCTGGGAGAGATTCTACAAGCTGAGTTACTAGTAATTGTCACTAATGGTATCACAGAGGGAATGAAGGATGCAGCCAGAGCACTTATCAAAGACACTGAACCTTATCCAGTGAGTTAAGAAAGACATCTTTTTTCCTTACTGAAGTTTAAGCAGGATGTCAGGATTGTTACAAGAAATGGAATGAAAATATGCAGAAAGAAATGATGGCACATAGAAAAGCCCAGGGTAGGAGAGAGCCTGGCGTTTCTACAGGAAAGTTCAGCATGGCTTACCTATTTCTGTTGCAGACAGACAAAAAGATAAACTCATCAGATTCTAAAAAATGATTTCACTGGGAATTTGATTCAGACTGTACTGACTATAACTTAGAAATGAAGCAGTGAAAATATGGCTTCAATCTTCATCCAGTTGTACTATATTGACTGTAAAAGCTAATTCTAAAAAGTTGTTAAAAATGAAATGCTCATAGATAATTGCAGTGTCACAATGTACTCTATGTTTCCAGACAAACAGAAGAGATTTTGGATGTTTTCACCAGAAACAAATGACAAATGTTTGACATTTGACATTTACTCTGATTTAAACATTATAGAAGATGTACATGTGTTGAACCACTACATGGTATCCCATAACACTGCAAAAATTTTATGTCAATTAAAAATATATGTCAACTCTTAAAATATTTTTAAAAGAAAGAAAAACAAGACAACCTTTTGTGGCTTGTGTTTAGATGTCCCTCCAAAGCCTCATGTGATCATAGGTGGGGCTTTTGCAGAGATGGCTGAATCTAGAGTGTGTGACCTTGGAGTTGATTCATGATGCTCCATGGTAGGCTCAAGGGCTCTAGGATTAAAGGTGTGGGTGCTGCCCACCTTCAGTAGCCTGGATAGTCTAAGGTACAGAAAGAGCTGTGGGCAAGCCTTGATGCATTGCTGCCTTCTGTCCACCACGAACCAATCCTCCCTGCTTGCTCTTGCCTGTCTGCTCATCGTGGACTACTTCTCCTCTGTGATGCTTCTGTGCCACACCAAACACATTGCCTGATATTATTTCTTGCTTAATATTATGTAAAAATTCCAGTGTTATGAAAAGCGTAAGAGTACTTTCTTCTTATGAAAAACTCTTTCCAGGGCTTCCTTCATGTCTCTGTTCCTCAGGCTGTGGAAGAAGGAGTTCAGCATGTGTGTCACACACACACACGTATACATGGTAATATAAAATGAATTGTTTAAATTTTCAAAAGTTCATTATAGTAAAATACATATCAATATTAATCTTCCTTAAAATACTTCTCTTTGCTTCAAATACATTTATGCACTTAGCATTCTCTTGCCAGTTTCTGAAGCAGTTCTGGAGGCCCTTTTACATGAAGGTCTTTAGTTGTGCTATTCTGTACTCTTCAATGGCTAAATTTATGGAAAACATTTACCTTTCATGGTCATTTTACTTTGAGAAAGAACCACAAGTCTCAGGGTGCCAAATGTGGTGAATAAATTTTATAAAGTCACGTTGTAGTGATTGTTGTTATTGTATTTTATTAAGCTTAACCATACAATTTAGATATACATAATGACCCCATTCATCATAAGGAATTTGTACCTGCACGTGATATGTCTTGGTCATCTTTTTACCCCGTTCTCCCCTATTCCTCTCAACTCCCCTTCCTCTCTTATTTACAAAGTTTTGCTTCCATTTTACCCTTTTTTTCTTTTCCCTTTCTTCGTTTAAGCCTGATTTTCTGTTGTATGACTGTTGGAAGCAGCACTCACTACATTTTTCATCACATTTCCTGAAGATAGTCGTGAAAGAGAACATCCAGAACTGCTTCAGAAAGAATGATGGAATTAGTATGTTCAAAGCAAGGAGGAATATCTTGAGGGGGACCAATGACAATGGACCTTTTATTTTAATGAGAGTTTTACTTACTTTTCTGCTTGCTGAGACAGAATACCAACACCTGAGTATAAAAGGAGGAAAGGTTCATTTAGCTCATACAGAAAATATATATGCAAATATATGTGCAGAGACTTCAGTCCATAATAGGCTGGCTCTATCACAGGGTGGTTTGGCAAAGGGGCAATGCTTACCAGCAATGGATGATACCAAAAGTAACAAAGAGAATTCAGAGCAAGCTTCTTTTCATTCCTTATGTTGGAGACAGACTACTCACCCTAGGGCAAGTGTAGCAATCACACACTTAATCCCAGCATTAGGCCACTCATCAAGCACAGACTTCACATTCATCTGCTTCTAAAAAGCCAGCAACTCAGACCATATAGGCCTGTGGGACATCCAGACTCACACAATAACAATGTACAATCCCACCCTAAGATTTTTAATGAAATTGAAAGGACAGGAGTACTCCCAAAGTAATTTCTGGAAAATACTATTACCTTGATTTCATAAGTAGTCAAAGATCTAACCAAAATGGAGAAAGATATAACAATCTCTTTCATGAATATAGGCACAAAAGTCCTCAACAAGGTTCTGGAAAACAGAATATAATTCATCCAAAAGATCATACATCATGACCAAAATGCCTCATACCAGAGATATAAAGAAGGTTTGACATAATGAAAATCAATAAATGTAATGCATCACATAAATAGAAGCAAGGACAAAAATCACATGGCACAGAAAAATACCTCCAGAAAAATATTTGCTAAAATCCAACATATTTCCATGCCAAAAAATATCGATCAACATAAGCATGAAAGGACTACATCTCAAGTAGACTAAAAGTAATTTGTGATAAGTCTACTATCAATATCATACACAGTGGGAAAAAACTGAATGTTTTGTCTCCAAAATGAGGAACACAAGAAGAATCTCCACTAGTATGATTTGTAGGCATACTATTAAAGTAGTTAAAACATTATCCAGAGCAATTAGACAAGAGAAATAAATAAAAGAGACACACATAGAAAAAAAGAAGTAAAATTTTCATAATTTGCACATGACATGATCCCCTACATGGAAGATGCTAAAGAAAGGAACCGACTGCAAGCCTCTTAAAATAACTAAATTCAATAAAGTAGCTGGATGCAAAGATAACACACAAAAATCAATAGATTATTGCACAGTAAAAAAGAACCTGCTGACCAAAAAAAATTAGAAAAAATAACATTCTTAATACCATCAAGAAAAATTAAATACTTAGGAATTGATGTCGCTAAGGAAGTGAAAGACATCCACAATGAAAATTAGTTTACTCTTTAAAAAGGGAATGAAAGAGGACATTAGAAAATGAAAAGATATCCCCTGTTCCTGAACAGAGCAAATGCAGTTAGAAAGGACAAACTCTCAAAAATGCATTTAACTGATTTGTCACAGTCCCAGTCTAAATCCCATCAACTCTCTTCACAGGACTAGATAAAACAATCTTAAAATTCATATGGAAAGAGAGACCCAGAATAGCAAGAGCAATCCTGGCTAAAGCAGGAGGCTACACAATCCTGGATTTGAAGTTACATTACAAAACTAGTATGATAGAACAACACAGTGCTGGCACAGAAACAGACACATGAATCAGTGGATCAAAATAGAGCATGCAGATTCAACTACATGATCTTTGACAAGCCAAAAACATACAGTGAAGTAATGATAACCTCTTTCATAAATAATTTTGGGGAAATTGGCTATTCACATGGAGAAAATGAACTCTAGACTAGGATCTCTCATCATGTACTAAATTAAAACCAGAGTGTAACAACTAAATGTTATATACTTCAAACCTGTGCTAATAAAGAAAATTACCCAATAGGGCTAAAAAGTGACTAGCACACATGTACGTACACAGCATGGGTGTACTGCCCACAGGGGCTCTTCACATCAGAACCGAGAGTAGTGATCTCAGCATGCTACTCAGAACAACAGAAGATTTAAAACTTGTGAATTGTTGTTTCTGTATTCTCTCATTTAATATTTTCAAACTGTGGTTGAGTTGAGGTAACTGAGGCCAATGAAAGCCAAAGCAGAGATAAGCAGAGAGTACTGTATATTTAAGATCTATATTTTTAAAACTCTAAAACTGTACCAAAAATGAATCAAAGTTTTATTTTAAAAAAGGGATACAGACATCAATTTCTTGGAATGAAAGACTGAAAAATTTTAAGATGTGACTCTTCTGAAACTTATCCTGAGTTTCAACAAAATTCAAATCATAATTCCAATCAGGAAATTTGTGTAAAATTGACGATTTTCTTGTAAAATGTGAGAGGCAAAGAAACTAAAAATCAAAACTGATTTGGAAGAACAAGGTAAAAAACTTATCATTCTTTACTATCAGTTTGTTTTGAAGTTCAGTGTCATTGTTTTTATTCTTTTTTACTGTTGTTTTGTTTTTAAAGTAAAAAAGAAAATTAACATTTCGTTTGTAGTCTTCATTATTACATGACAATTATATGGAAAATGAGGGTCTAGAGAAAAAGGAGAATATACTTAAAAATAGAAAGTATAGAATATTGTAGGATTTGGAAATGGATCCCTTGATATATCATGCATTGATTTTTTAAAATTTTATTTAAAGAAAATTAGAACAGAAAAGGGATAGAAATAATGCATAATTTCAAAAAATAGTAAGAAATCACTAGTTACTATATTACATATTATCCTCTTGGAAATATTGTTCAAGTTACAAAAAAGTAAAGTATACAAAGTGGACATTCAAATAGTAAAACTGCCAACAGTTCTGTTCAACGATCCAAAGAAACTTAGTAATATGGTTATCAATACTACACACTTAAACATACAAGAAGTTATATCCTTTAGCGCACTTAGTTTTCACACTACAATTACACATTTTGGGTTTTATTACTCCTATACTTCTTACTTCTTTTTATTCTAGAGAGATAATGTGATATTTACAAATATGAGTATTCTTTATTTCACTTAAGAGGATAGTCTCAAGTTGTCTGCATTTACCTATGAAGCCTCAAGATCATCCTTTTTATAGCTTATTCCATTGTATAAAAATACCACATCTTTTTTTCATCCACTCTGCAGTTGATGAGCATCTAGGTTGTTTCCAAGATTTAACTATTGCAAATTGTGCTGCTATGAACATGGGTGCACATATATAACTGTGATAGGATCTTTTTAGTTTTCTGGGGAAATATCCAGGAGGGGAATGGCTGAATTGAATGAAACTTCCAAATCCTAGTTTTCTGAGAAATCTCCATACTGATTTTCATAGTGGCTTCACCAGTCTTCACTCCCACCAACAGTGTTCCTTTTTACCCCCAGTCCTACCAACTTTTGTTATCAGTTGATTTCTTGATGGCAGCTATTCTTTCCAGAATGAGATGAAATCTCAGTGCTGTTTTAATTTGCATTTCTCCAAAGACCAGTGATGGTGAACATTTCTTCATGTATTTATTTGCCATTTGTATATCTTCATCTGAGAATTGTGTGTTCATCTCAGATGCCCATTTTTGGAGGGGGCCTTTGAATTTGGGGCTTGATGTTTTTTCAATTCTTTATATGTTCTGGATATAAGTGCTTTGTCTGAGGGGTTGCTGGCTGAAATTCTTTCCCATTCTGCGTGTTTTCTTTTCCCTTTGTTGGTGATTTCTGTTGAAGTACAGAAACTTTTCAATAATATGAAATCTTGATTGTTGTTGATTCGTTGAAGTGTTTCCCACACAGTTTGCATTTTGTTCAGGAATTCTCTGCCTACCTTTATTTCTCCAAGACTTCTGCCTACCTTGTCTTCCAGTAGATTTGGTGTTTCTGTTTTAATATTTAGGTCTTTGATCCATTTAGACTTTAATTTTGTGCATGGTGATAGGCATAGGTCTAGTGTCAGTCTTTGGCATGTGGAAAGCCGATTTTTCCAACACCATTTATTAAAGAGGCTATCCTTCTTCCAGTGAACATGTTTAGCCCCTTTGTCAAATATCAGGTGGCTGAATGTCTTTGTAGTTGTGTTTGTGTCTTTTAATCTGTTCCATGGATCCTCAGGTCTATTTCTTTGCCAATACCATGCTGATTTTATCACTGTGGCTTTATAGTACAGTTTCAAGTCAGGAACTGAGATGTCTCCTGCCTTGTCTTTGTTGCCCAGAAGTGCCTTTGCTATTCTAGGTTTATTCTGCTTCCAAATGAATTTTAGGAGTGTTTTCTCTAGATCTGTGAGATATGTTAATGGTATTTTGATTGGGATTGTGTTAAATCTTTATAACAGATTTGGGAGTATGGCCATTTTCACAATGTTGGATCTTCCTAACCAAGAGCAAGAAATTCCCTTTCATTTTCTATATCCTCTTCAATCTCCTTTTTTAGCATAGCATAATTTTCAGCATATAGATCTTTCACATTTTTAGGTTAATCCCTAAGTATTTCATTTTTTAAGATGCTATTGTGAAGGGCTATATTTCCATAATTTCTCTCTTGGTGAGGTTTTTGTTTGTGTACAGGAATGTTACTGATTTTTGAGCACTGACTTTGAATCCAGCTACTTTGCTGAATTTGTTTATTGTCTCTAGTAGTCTGCTAATGGAATTTTTTGGGTCTTCTATACAGAGCACCATGTCATCTGCAAATAGAGATAATTTACTTTCTTCCTTTCCTATATTTATTCCTTTTATTTCTCTCTCTTGTCTGATTGCCCTGGCTAGTGTTTCCAGAACTATATTGTATAGGAGTGGTGATAGTGGACATCCTTGTCTTGATCCTGATTTTAAAGTGAAAGCTTTCAGTTTTTGTCTATGCAGTATAATATTGGCTGTTGGTTTGTCATAGATGCCCTTTATAAGATTGAAGTAGGTATCGTGCATTCTGAGTTTCTGTTATGAACATGTGTTGGATTTTGTCAAAAGCTTTTCTGCATCTATCAAGATTACCATGTGGTTTTTATTTTTGGCTCTGTTGATGTGGTGTATTACATTTATTGATTTGCATATGTTAAACCATCCCTACATTCCTGGAATGAATCCCACTTGTTCATGATGTATAATCATCTTGATGATTTGCTGCATTCTGTTTGCCAGTATTTTGTTGAGAATCTTTGTGTCAATGTTCAATAATGAGACTGACCTATAGTTCTCCTGTTTGATTGAGTCTTTCTCTGGTTTTGGTATCAGAGTAATACTTGTTTCCAGAATGATTTGGGGAGGATTTTTTCCTTTTCAATTTCATTGAAGAGTATGAGGAGTATTGTCAACAAATCTTCTCAAAATTTCCTGCAAAATTCAGCCATGAATTCATCAGGACCTGGGCTTTTCTTTGTTGGTAAGTTTTTAATTACGTTTTCAGTTTCAAAAGCTGATATTGGGTCATTCTAAATTGCTATATCTTCTTGGTTGAGCTTTGATAGTTCATATGTTTCTAGAAATCTGTCCATTTCCTCTGTATTTTCGACTCTATGTGAATAGAGATTTTCAAAGTAAGTATTCATGATCTTTTGAATTTCCATGGGGTCTGTAGTAATTTCCCTCTTTTCAGTCCTTATTACTTGGATTTGAGTTTTTTCTTTCTTTTTATTGGTTAAGTTAGCTAGAGGCTTGTCAATTTTGTTTATTCTCTCAAAAAACCAGCTTTTTGATTCATTAATTCTTTGTATTTTTTTAGTTTCAATTGCATTGATTTCTGCGCTAATCTTTACAATTTCCTCTCTTCTATGAGCTTTGTGTTTAACTTGCTCTTCTTTTTCTAGAAGCCTGAGATGAAGCATTAGATTGTTTATTTGTGCTTGTTCTGTTTTCTTGATATGATAATTTATTGCCATATATTTTCCTCTTAAGACAGCTTTCATTGCATCCCATCGATTACACTATGTTGCTTCCACATTTTCATTGAATTCTAAGTATTGCTTTATTTCTTTTTTAATTTCATCTGTAGTCCACCGGTTGTTCAGAAGATTGTTATTTAATTTCCATGTATTTATGCAGGTTTTGCCATTTATTTTGCCATTAATTTCAATTTCAGTGTGCTATGGTCAGGTATTACACATGGGATAATTTCAATACCTTTGCATTTCCTTAAGAATGTTTTATGGGATAATGCATGGTCTATTTTGGAGAATGTTCCATGTGCAGCAGAGAAGAATGTGTATCCTATGTGTTTGGGGGGAACACTCTGTAAACATCTGCTAAGTCCAATTGCTCACATGTATGATTCAATTCTATTATTTCTTTGCTGACTTTTTGTCTAGTTGATTTAGTCTTAGTGACAATGGGCTGTTAAGGTCCCTAGTTATAACTGTGTTCTTGTGTATTTGGTTTTTCATGTCCGCTAGTATTTGTCTTATATAGTTGGGTGCTCCTGTATTTAATACATATGTATTTATAATTATTAGTTTTTCCTCTGGAATTTTTCTACTAATGAGTATGTTCTTCTTCTTCTTTTTTTAAAATTTTATTTAAAAGGAAAATGAGAAAAACACAAAACAAAACAAAGTGGTGTAAGGGTAAAAGTAATACAGAACTACAAAAAAAAAAACAGTAAGAAATCACCAGTTTTTAGATTACATATTATCATCTTAGAAATAGTTGCTCAAATCACAGTATCAAAGAATACAAAGTGGACATTCAAACAGGGAGACTACAAACAGTTGTGTTCAATGATCCAATCAAAAACATTAATATGGTCAGCTATTTAACACCCCTAAATAGACTTGCTGTTGTATCCTTTAGAGCTCTTTTTTTCCCTCTCTTTTTTACAACAAAATTTACACATTTTGGATTTTATTACTCCTTAGTTCTTATTACTTTTTGGGGAGGAAGGAATAAAGTCAAATATGGCAAAACAAAGCTGTAAGTCAAAACCAAGGATAGACATAGCACATGATGTAGAACAGAGTACAAGGTTATCAACAATGGTTATCAACGATGTCTCTTGTTTCCTTAAAAAGAATTGTCTATCTCATTAGATATTATAAAGTTGAACAAAACAGAAGAGAACAATAACAAAAAAACTTAAGCATTGTAAACATTAGAGGATTTCCAAAGGAGACAATAGTCAAACCAGAACAGGCATCTTAATGAATCTTATTGCCTTCAAAGTAGTTGCCTATACCCTCAAACTTGATACTATCATGCAGAATGGAACAGAGTCTAGTCAGTCAAAACAAGATCGTGGGAGTATTACAGGACTTCAAAACAAGTTAATAGGAAATCAAAAAAAGTTACTATTATATATCCTGCTAATTTTTTAAATTTTTCCCCTTAATTAAAACAAACATAAGAAATAACTAAATAATTTTTTTAAAGAATAAGGGAGAGATTGAGATAAAACAGGACATAACAATATAACAATACAGGACAAAGCATGACTGTTTCAGCAACCTAGTGCTTCACTACCAAATAACCTGACTTAATAGTAGTTAACCATAGTGTCTGTCTTTTTCCTTGAAATATGAATAAAAGTTCATATACTACAGCTTCAAATATTTCCATATCAAGAAGCCCAGAATAAAGCCTTTCCAATTAATAAGTGAAAACTTTATAAGACTTCAAGGCCACATAATAGGGAATCATGATTACCACATTTTTTTATATATTTGAATCATTACTTACATTAGGGAAACTATTCAGTATTCACACATGCGAGATTGATTTATTTCACTTATGAGTATGGTCTGAAGCTGCGACCATTTATTGATAAATATCTCAATGTGATCCTTCTTTATAGCTGAATAATACTCCATTGTATAGAAATACCACAACTTTTTTTATCCATTCCTGAGTTGATGGACACTTGGGTTGTTTCCAAGATCTGGCGATTACAAGTTGTGCTGCTATAAACATAAGTGCACATATATCACTGTGGTATGATGTTTTCAGTTCTTCTGGGAATATGCCTAGAAGTGGAATAGCTGGAATAAATGGGACTTCCAATCCCAGCTTTTTGAGAAATCTCCAGACTGACCTCCACAAAGGCTGCACCAGTCTATACTCCCACCAACAGTGCAGGAGAGTTCCTTTTTCCCCACAGCCTCTCCAGCATTTGTTGTTGTTGGTTTTCTTGATCCTGGCCATTCTTTCAGGAGTGAGATGGCATCTCAGTGTGGTTTTAATTTGCTTTTCTCTAATGACCAATGATGATGAGCACTTTTTCATGTATTTATTTGCCATTTGCATTTCTTCATCTGAGAATTGCGTATTCATCGCAGATGCCCATTTTTGGATTGAATCTTTGAATTTTGGGGTCTGAGTTTTTAAAATTCTTTACATGTTTTAGACAAGAGGCCCTTGTCTGAGAGAGAGTTCACTAAAATCTTTTCCCAGTTTGTGGGTTTTCTTTTCACTATGCTGGAGATTTCTTTTGACATGCAGAAACATTTTAATAAGAAGTGGTCCCAGTTATTGATTCTGGGAAGTATTTCCCGTGAGGTTTGAGTCCTGTTCATGAATCTCTACCTATTCCTATGTCTTCAAGGTTTCTACCCAATTTGTCTTCCAATAGATTTAGTGTTTCTGTTTTAATATTCAGATCTTTGACTCATTTAGATTTTAATTTAGTACATGGTGATAGACATTTAGTTTTTGGCAAACGGAGAGCCAGTTTTTCCAGCACGATTTATTAAAGAGACTGTCATTTGGGCTGGGGATTTAGCTCAGCGGCATAAGCTCCTGCCTTGCAAGCAGGCGGTCGTGAGTTCGATCCCCGGTACCGATAAAAAGGAAAAAGACAAAAAAAAAAAAAAAAGAGAGACTGTCATTCTTCCAGTGAACCTGCTTGGCTCCTTTATCAAAGATAAGGTGGTTGAGTGTGTTTGTAGTTGTGGTTGTCTCTTCTAATCTATTCCATTGATCTTCAGCTCTGTTTTGATTCCAATACCATGTTGATTTTACTACTGTTGCTTTGTAGTATAACTTCAAGTAAGGGATTGTGATGCCTCCTGCTTTGTCTTTGCTGCTTAGAACTGCCTTTGCGATTCTAGGTCTCTTCTGGTTCCAGATGAAATTTAGGAGTGATTTCTCTAGATCTATAAGGTATGTTGATGGTATTTCTATTGGGATTGCATTGAACCTGTATAAGAGTTTTGGGAGAATGGCCATTTTCACAATGTTTGTTCTTCCTATCCATGAGCAAGGGATGTCTTTCCATTTTCTGAGATCATCTTCAATTTCTTTTTTCAGTGTAGTATAATTTTCACTGTATAAGTCTTTCACTTCTTTCGTAAGAGTAATTCCTAAATATTTCATTTTTTTTGCTTGCTAATGTGAAGAGTGTAGTTTCTCTTATTTCCTTCTCTGTGATTTTGTTGTTCGTGTATAGGAATGTTATTGATTTCTGAGTATTGATTTTGTATCCAGCCACATTACTGAATTTATTTATTGTATCTAAGTGTCTTTCAATGGAGTTAAGGGGGTCTTCTATGTAGAGTATCATGCCATCTGCAAACAATGATAATTTAACTTCTTCTTTTCCTATCTTTACCCATTTTATTTCTCTTTCTTGCCTAATTGCTCTGGCTAGTACTTCCAGTACTATATTAAATAGCAGTGGTGATAAAGGACATCCTTGTCTTGTGCCTGATTTTAAAGTAAAGGCTTTCAATTTTTGGCCATTTAGTATGATGCTGGCTGTTGGTTTGTCATAAATGGCCTTTATTATATTGAGGTAAAGACCATCTATTCCAATTTTCTGTAAAGTTCTTATCATGAATAAATGTTGGACCTTATCAATGGATTTTTCTGCATCTGTAGAAATGATCATATGATTCTTATTTTTGGCTTATTGATATGGTCGATTACATTTATTGATTTACGTATGTTGAACCATCCTAGCATTCCTGGGATGAATCCCACTTGGTCATGGTGTATAATCTTCTTGATGATTTGCTGCATCCTTTTTGCCAGTATTTTATTGAGGATTTTTGCATCTGTGTTCATTAGGGAGATAGGTCTATAGTTCTCTTTTTTAGTTGGGTCTTTCTCAGGTTTTGGTACTAGAGTAATATTTGCTTCCAGGAATGACTTAGGAAGGATTGTTACCCTTTCAATTTCACTGAATAGTTTGAGGAGTGTCGGCATTAGGTCTTCTTTGTATTTCTTGTAGAATTCTGCAGTGAATCCATCTGGGCCTGGGCTCTTCTTGGTGGGTAAGGACTTAATTACATTTTCAATTTCATTAGCAGAGATTGGGTTATTCAACAGTTTTACATCCTCTTGATCTAGCTTTGGTACTTCATATGTTTCTAAGAATCTGTCTATTTCTTCTGTGTTATCAAACTTTTGAGAGTAGAGGTTTTCAAAATAGGTGTTTGATGACCTTCTGTATTTCTATTGGGTCTGTAGTGATTTCACCTTTTTCATTTCTTATTGCATGAATTTGAGCTTTTTCTTCCATTTTTTAAACAAGGTTGGCTAGGGGCTTATCGATTTTATTTATTCTTTCAAAGAACCAACTCTTTGATTTGTTGATTCTTTGGATTGCTTTCTTAGTCTCTATTGCATTGATTTCTGCTCTGATTTTTATAATTTCCTCTCTTCTTTTGGCTTTGGGCTTGACTTGCTGTTCTTTTTCTAGCTGTTTGCGGTGTAGCATCAGGTTATTTATCTGTATTCGTTCTATTTTCCTGATGTGGGAACTCAGTGCAATAAATTTTCCTCTCAGGACGGCTTTCATGCATCCCACAGATTCTGGTAAGTTGTATCTGCCTTTTCATTTTTTGTAGGTATTGTTTAATTTCTTCTGTGAACCACTGATTACAGAAGAGTGTGTTATTCAGCTTCCATGTGTTTGTGGGATTTTTGCAGTACCTTTTATCATTAATTTCTAATTTCAGAGCTCTATGATCCAATAACACACAAGTGATGATTTCAACTCTTTTGCATTTGTTTAAATATGTTCTGTGAGCTAATATATGGTCTATTTTAGAGAATCATGCATATACTCCTGAGAATGTGTATTCTGAGGTTGTTGGGTGGAACATTCTGTATATGTCTATCAAATCCATTTGTTTGCAGGTATGATTCAGTTCTGTTATTTCTTTGCTCATTTTCTGTCTGGTTGATCCATCCCTTGATGTCAATGGCATATTAAGTTATCCTTGTTACAACTGTGTTGCTGATAATTTGAGTTTTCATTTCTGTTAATAGTTGTGTTTCATAACTGGGTGCTCTGGAGTTTTGTGCATATATATTTAAGATAGTTATCTCTTCCTCTTGGAGTTTTCCCCTAACGAGTATGTAGTGACCTTCTTTGTCCTTTATGGTCATTGTTGGTTTGAAGTTCACGTTGTCTGCAAACAGAATGGCTACTCCTGCTTTTTTTTTTTTTTTTTTTTTTTTTTTGGATTCCTGCTGCATGAAGTATTGTTTTCCATCCTTTGACTTTCGGTCTGTGAGTATCCTTCTGGGTTAGATGGGTTTCCTATAAACAGCATATGGTTGTATTTTGTTTCTTGATCCATTCTGCTAGTCTGTTTCTTTTGATTGGTGCATTGAGACCATATGCATTCATGGTTATTTCTGTTAAATGCCGGTTTATTGTTGACATGTTATCTCTCTGCTGTTGCATCTTTATCTTTCTGTTCTGTTTAATTATTTGCTTTGCTTAGTGGTTTTTTCCTTTGTGTATCTAAACTGTCTTTCAATATTTTTTGCAAGGTTGGCTTGGTGTTCATGAAGTTCTTCAGCTGTTCTTTGTCATGGAAGTATCGTATTTCACCATCAATTTTGAATGATAGTTTTGCAGGGTACATCAGGTAGGTTGGAAATCATTTTGCTTTAGGATCTGGAATACTTCACTCCGTACTCTTTTTGACTTTATTGTTTGTGCTGAGAAGTCTGCTGTGATTCTGATAAGTTTTCCTTTATAAGTGATCTGTCTTTTCTCTCTGACAGCTTTTAATAATTTATTCTTGTGTTGGATTTGTGGATGGTGATTATTATATGTCTGGGTGTAGTTTTATTTTGGTATGACTGTTTGGAGTTTTATATGCTTCACTGATCCTGATGTCAGTTTCTGATCTCATGCTTGGGACATTTTCAGCTATTACTTCTCTAAATATCCTCCTGACATCCTTCATGTTGTCTCCCTCTCTTTCATTAATCCCTATCATTCTTATGTTATTTTTCTTTGCATCGTCTTGCAGTTGTTGAATTGTTGTTTCCTGATTCCTTGTTATTTTCAAAAGATCTTTCCTTTCCTGTTCACTAGCGGCAATTCTGTCTTCAAGGTCTGAAATTCTATCTTCAATTTCATTGAGGCGGTTTTTACAACTTTCAGTGGAGTTTTTTATTTCTGGTATATCTCTGTGCATCTGCATTATGTATTCTGTTTGTTTCTTATATTGCTCATCTAGGGATTCTGTCTTTTTGTTCAGTTCCTCCAATTTTTGAACTGTGTTTTCTTTAGATATATTCAGAATCTCTTTCATTTCTTTTATCATTTCTTCTTTTACCTGGGAGATTAATTCGAGTTTGAATTCCTTTAAAGCTTCCTGGAGTTGCTTGTTAATTTCAGTGCCTATTATGTCCAATGTTTGAGGTGAATGGCATATATTTTCTTCTATATACATCGCTCCTAGAGTTTCTTGAGATGGGCTGGAGGTTTGAGGTTGTAATTTTGTTTTTCATTTTGTCATTTTCCTATATTTCTGTGTTTCAAATGTTATTTGAAAGCTTAAAAATGTGGAACGCTGCACAAATTTGCATGTCATCATTGCTCATGGGCCATGCTAATCTTCTCTGTATCATTTCAATTTTAGTATATGTGCTGCAAAAGCGAGCACAAAAGTTGTTTTCTTTCAGGGCTTGAAATCCTCACTCCAAACTCCTCTCGACTCGAGGGTTTTTATTTAAAAGTCTGTTGTGATTCTAATGGGCTTTCCTTCACAGGTAAATTGCATTTTTTCTATAACTCTTTTAGTATTCTGTTTTTGTGCTATATGTCTGAGATCTTTAATATTATATGTCTGGATGTAGATTTATATTGGTTGTGACTATTTGGCATTCAATAGGCCTAACTCATCTGCATATTAGATTTTTTCCCATGTTTGGGAAATTTTCTGCTCTTACTTCTGTGAATAGTTTAGTTATGTGATTTGCATTGCCTCCTGCATCTTCACTGATGCCTATTACTCTTACATTGTTGCTCTTGGCATCATCTTGAAGTCGCTGGATTGTCATTTCATGCTGCTTTGTTATTTTTAATAGTTCTATCCTTTCATGATCGCTAATTGCAATCCTGTCCTCAAGGTCCAAAATCTTTCTTTTTAAATTTTTTTTAAAGAAAGACTAAACAAAACAGAAAATATGTATAAATAATACATACTTTCAGAGAAAAAAATAAACAGTAGGAAATCACTAGTTGATGTTTATATATTGTCATTTTACAAATAGTTGTTCAAGATACAAAAATGGAAGTTCTAAAGTGCGAATTCAAACAGTGAGACCGCAAACACTTCTGTTCAATTGTCCAACAAAAACTTAGTAACATGGTTGTCAATCCTATACACTTAAACATACAGGCAGTAATCCATACCTTCATTTATGTTGAGATTAAACAAACTAAAGTACGTTAAAATCATTCTGAACAAAGAATAATAGTATTGTTGGATTTCATATCATGACACTCTGTGATCAGCACTGGGTACTGTAGTGTCTTTTTTTAAAAATTTAATTTAAAGGAAGACTAAACAAGACAGAAAATAGAAATGATACATAATTTCAAAGAAAAAATAAATAGTAAGAAATCACTAGTTGATGATTACAGATTGTTTATTGACAAATAGTTATTCAAGATACTAAAATGGAGCTTAAAATGTGGAGATTCAAACAGTGAGACTGCAACCAGTTCTGTCCAGCTATCCGACAAAAACTTAAAAGTATGGTTACCCATCTTATACATTTTTTTATTTTATTTAAGAGGAAAAAGAGAAAAACACAAAACAAAACAAAGCAGTGTAAGGGTACACATAATACAGAATTACAAAAAAAAACATAACAGTAAGAAATCACCTGTTAATAGATTACATATTATCATCTTGAAAATAGTTGCTCAAATCAAAGTATCAAAGAATACAGAGTGGACATTCAAACAGGGAGACTGCAAACAGCTGTGTTCAATGACCCAAAAACATTGATATAGTCAGCTATTTAACACCCCTAAACACAATTGCTGTTATGTCCGTTAGAGTTCTTTTTTTAACCCTCTCTTTTTTACAACAAAATTTACACATTTTGGATTTTATTACTCCTTAGTTCTTATTACTTTTTTGGGGGGGAGAGAATACAGTCAAATATGGCAAAACAAAGCTGTCAGTCAAAATCAAGGATAGACATAGCACATGGCGTAGAACAGAGTACAAGGTTATCAACAATGGTTATCAACGTTGTCTCTTGTTTCCTTAAAAAGAATTGTCTATCTCATTAGATATTATAAAGTTGGACAAAACAGTAGAGAACAACAATAAAACTTAGGCATTGTAAACATTACAGGACTTCCAAAGGAGACAATAGTCAAACCAGAATGGGCATCTTAGTGAATCTTATTGGCTTCAAAGTAGTTGCCTATGTCTTCAAACTTGATACTATCATATAGAATGGAACAGAGTCTAATCAGTCAAAACAAGATCGTGGGAGTACTACAGGACTTCAAAACAAGTTAATAGGAAATCAAAAAGAGTTACTATTATATATCCTAATTTTTTAAATTTTTCCCCTTAATTAAGACAAACATAAGAAATAACTAAATAATTTTTTAAAAGAATAAGGGAGAGATTGAGATAAAACAGGACATAACAATATAACAATAGAGGTCAAAGCTTGACTGTTTCAGCAACCTAGTACTTCACCACCATATAACCTGACTTAATAGTAGTTACTATAGTGTCTGTCTTTTTCCTTGAAATATTTGGATAAAACTTCATAAACTCTAGCTTCAAATATTTCCATATCAAGAAGCCCAGAATAAAGCCTTTCTAATTAATGAGTGAAAACTTTATAAGGCTTCAAGGCCACATAATGGGGAATCATGATTACCACATATTTTTATATATTTGAATCATTACTTACATTAGGGAAACTATTCGGTATTCACACATGCGAGATTGATTTATTTCACTTATGAGTATGGTCTCAAGCTGCGCCCATTTATTAATAAATATCTCAATGTGATCCTTCTTTATAGCTGAATAATACTCCATTGTATAGAAATACCACAACTTTTTTATCCATTCCTGAGTTGATTGACACTTGGGTTGTTTCCAAGATCTGGCGATTACAAATTGTGTTGCTATAAATATAGTGTGCATATATCACTGTGGTATGATGCTTTCAGTTCTTCTGGGAATATGCCTAGAAGTGGAATAGCTGGAATAAATGGGATTTCCAATCCCAACTTTTGGAGAAATCTCCAGACAGATCTCCACAAAGGCTGTACCAGTCTACACTCCCACCAGCAGTGCAGGAGAGTTCCTTTTTCCCCACAGCCTCTCCAGCATTTGTTGTTGGTTTTCTTGATCCTGGCCATTCTTTCAGGAGTGAGATGGTATCTCAGTGTGGTTTTAATTTGCATTTCTCTAATGACCAATGATGATGAGCATTTTTTCATGTATTATTTGCCATTTTCATTTTTTCATCTGAGAATTGCGTATTCATCTCAGATGCCCATTTTTGGATTGGATCTTTGAATTTTGGAGGTCTGACTTTTTTTATTTCTTCATAAGTTTTAGACAAGAGTCCCTTGTCTGAGAGAGAGTTCACTAAAATCTTTTCCCAGTTTGTGGGTTTTCTTTTCACTATGCTGGAGATTTCTTTTGACATGCAGAAACATTTTAATAAGAAGTGGTCCCAGTTATTGATTCTGGGAAGTATTTCCTGTGCGGTTTGAGTCCTGTTCATGAATTCTTTATCTACTCCTATGTCTCCAACGTTTCTACCTAATTTGTCTTCCAATAGATTTAGTGTTTCTGTTTTAATATTCAGATCTTTGACCCATTTAGATTTTAATTTAGTACATGGTGATAGACATGGTTCTAGCTTTAGTTTTTGGCAAATGGAGAGCCAGTTTTTCCAGCACGATTTATTAAAGAGACTGTCGTTCTTCCAGTGAACCTGCTTGGCTCCTTTATCAAAGATACGGTGGTTGAGTGTGTTTGCAGTTGTGGTTGTATCTTCTAATCTATTCCATTGATATTCAGTTCTGTTTTGATTCCAATACCATGTTGATTTTACTACTGTTGCTTTGTAGTATACCTTCAAGTCAGGGATTGTGATGCCTCCTGCTTTGTCTTTGCTGCTTAGAATTGCCTTTGCGATTCTAGGTCTCTTCTGGTTCCAGATGAAATTTAGGAGTGATTTCTCTAGATCTATAAGGTATGTTGAAGGTATTTTTATTGGGATTGCATTGAATCTGTATAACAGTTTTGGGAGAATGGCCATTTTCACAATGTTTGTTCTTCCTATCCATGATCAAGGGATGTCTTTCCTTTTTCTGAGATCATCTTCAATTTCCTTTTTCAGTGTAGTATAATTTTCACTGTATAAGTCTTTCACTTCTTTTGTAAGAGTAATTCCTAAATATTTCATTTTTTTGTTTGCTAATGTGAATCGTCAGTTTCTCTTATTTCCCTCTCTGTGATTTTGTTGTTCCTGTATAGGAATGCTATTGATTTCTGAGTATTGATTTTGTATCCAGCCACATTACTGAATTTATTTATTGTATCTAAGAGTCTTTCAATGGAGTTTAAGGGGTCTTCTATGTAGAGTATCATGTCATCTGCAAACAATGATAATTTAACTTCTTCTTTTCCTATCTTTACCCATTTTATTTCTCTTTCTTGCCTAATTGCTCTGGCTAGTACTTCCAGTACTATATTAAATAGGAGTGGTGATAAAGGACATCCTTGTCTTGTGCCCGATTTTAAAGTAAAGGCTATCAATTATTGGCCATTTAGTATGATTCTGGCTGTTGGTTTGTCATAAATGGCCTTTATTATATTGAGGTAAAGACCATCTATTCCAATTTTCTGTAAAGTTCTTATCATGAATAAATGTTGGACCTTGTCAATGGCTTTTTCTGTATCTATAGAAATGATCGTGTGATTCTTATTATTGGTTTTATTGATATGGTGGATTACATTGATTGATTTGCGTATGTTGAACCATCCTTGCATTCCTGGGATGAATCCCACTTGGTCATGGTGTATAATCTTCTTGATGATTTGCTGCATCCTATTTGCCAATATTTTATTGAGGATTTTTGCATCTGTGTTCATTAGGGAGATTGGTCTATAGTTCTCTTTTATAGTTGAGTCTTTCTCAGGTTTTGGTACTAGAGTAATATTTGCTTCCAGGAATGACTTAGGAAGGATTGTTACCCTTTCAATTTCATTGAATAGTTTGAGGAGTGTCAGCATTAGGTCTTCTTTGTATTTCTTGTAGAATTCTGCAGTGAATCCATCTGGGCCTGGGCTTTCTTGGTGGGTAAGGACTTAATTACATTTTCAATTTCATTAGCAGAGATTGGGTTATTCAACAGTTTTACATCCTCTTGATCTAGCTTTGGTACTTCATATGCTTCTAAGAATCTGTCTATTTCTTCTGTGTTATCAAACTTTTGAGAGTAGAGGTTTTCGAAATAGGTGTTGGTGATCGTCTGTATTTCTATTGGGTCTATCGTGATTTCTCCTTTTTCATTTCTTATTGCATGAATTTGAGCTTTTTCTTCCATTTTTTTTAATAAGGTTGGCTAGGGGCCTATCAATTTTATTCATTCTTTCAAAGAACCAACTTTTGATTCGTTGATTCTTTGGATTGTTTTCTTAGTCTCTATTGCATTGATTTCTGCTATGAGTTTTATAATTTCCTCTCTTCTTTTGGCTTTGGGCTTGACTTGCTGTTCTTTTTCTAGCTGTTTGCGGTGTAGCATCAAGTTTTTTATTTGTATTCCTTCTATTTTCCTGATGTGGGAACTCAGTGCAATAAATTTTCCTCTCAGGACGGCTTTCATTGCATCCCACAGATTCCGGTAAGTTGTATCTGCATTTTCATTTTCTTTTAGGTATTGTTTAATGTCTTCTTTAATTTCTTCTGTGACCCACTGATTACTCCAGAGTGTGTTATTCAGTTTCCATATGTTTGTGGGATTTTTGCAGTATCTTTTATCATTAATTTCTAATTTCAGAGCGCTATGATCCGATAACATGCAAGGGATGATTTCAACTCTTTAGCATTTGTTTAAATATGTTCTGTGAGCTAATATATGGTCTATTTTAGAAAATGATCCATGTACTGCTGAGAAGAATGTGTATTCTGATGTTGTTGGGTGGAACATTCTGTATATGTCTATCAAATCCATTTGTTCGCAGGTGTGATTCAGTTCTGTTATTTATTTGCTCATTTTCTGTCTGGCTGATCTGTCCCTTGGTGTCAATTGCATATTAAGCTCTCCTGTTACAATTGTGTTACTGATAATTTGAGTCTTCATTTCTGTTAATAATTGTTTTATATAACTGGGTGCTCTGGAGTTTGGTGCGTATATATTTAAGATAGTTATCTCTTCCTCTTGGAGTTTTCCCCTAATGAGTATGTAGTGACCTTCTTTGTCCTTTATGGTCATTGTTGGTTTAAAGTTCACGTTGTCTGCAAACAGAATGGCTACTCCTGCCTTTTTTTGGATTCCTGCTGCATGAAGAATTGTTTTCCATCCTTTGACTTTCAGTCTGTGAGTATCCTTCTGGGTTAGATGGGTTTCCTGTAAACAGCATGTGGTTGTATTTTGTTTCTTGATCCACTCTGCTAGTCTGTTTCTTTTGATTGGTGCATTGAGACCATTTACATTAATGGTTATTACTGTTAAATGCTGGTTAATTGTAGGAATGTTATCTCTCTGCTGTTGCATCTTTATCTTTCTGTTCTGTTTAATTATTTGCTTTGCTTAGTGGTTTTTTCCTTTGTGTATCTAAACTGTCTTTCAATATTTTTTGCAGGGTTGGTTTGGTGTTCATGAAGTTCTTCAGCTGTTCTTTGTCATGGAAGTATCGTATTTCACCATCTATTTTAAATGATAGTTTTGCAGGATATATCAGTCCAGGTTGGAAATCATTTTGCTTTAGGATCTGGAATACTTCACTCCATGCTCTTCTTGACTTTATCGTTTGTGCTGAGAAGTCTGCTGTGATTCTGATAGGTTTTCCTTTATAAGTGATCTGTCTTTTCTCTCTGACAGCTTTTAATAATCTATTCTTGTGTTGGATTTCTGGGATGGTGATTATTATATGCCTGGTTGTAGTTTTATTTTGGTTATGACTATTTGGAGTTCTATATGCTTCACTGATCCTGATGTCAGTTTCTGATCTCATGCTTGGGACATTTTCAGCTATTACTTCTCTAAATATCCTCCTGACATCCTTCATGTTGTCTCCCTCTCTTTCATTAATCCCTATCATTCTTATGTTATTTTTCTTTGCATCGTCTTGCAGTTGTTGAATTGTTGTTTCCTGATTCCTTGTTATTTTCAAGAGATCTTTCCTTTCCTGTTCACTAGCTGCAATCCTGTCTTCAAGGTCTGAAATTCTATCTTCACTTTCATTAATGCGGTTTTTACAACTTTCAGTGGAGTTTTTTATTTCCTGTATATCTCTGTGCATCTGCATTATGTATTCTGTTTGTTTCTTATATTGCTCGTCTAGGGATTCTATCTTTTTGTTTAGTTCCTCCAATTTTTTATCTGTGTTTTCTTTAGATATATTTAGTATCTCTTTCACTTCTTTTATCATTTCTTCTTTTATCTGGGAGATTATTTTGAGTTTGAATTTCTTTAAAGCTTCCTGGAGTTGCTTGTCAATTTCAGTAGCTATTGTGTCCGATATATGAGGTGGATGGGATATATTTTCTTCCATATACATCTCTCCTAGGGTTTCTTGAGATGGGCTGGAGGTTTGAGGTTGTAATTTGGTCTTTCGTTTTGTCATTTTGCTATATTTCTGTGTTTCAAGTGTTATTTGAAAGCTTCCTCAGGATCTGTTGAAAATCCCCTTCTATGTTTGCAGCTACTGAGACTCTGGCACCACGCTACCCCAAGCCATTGGGCCTGCAGAACCAGTGGCCCTCCTCTGCCTGCCCAGAACTCCGCAGTTCCAGACAAGCTGGGCCTCAGGGACACTGTGCGCCCACCTGCCCCTTGGAAGCTCTACAGTTCTTCAATCACAGCCGGGTTAGGGTACTCACCACAGGCCGTGGTGCCTCAGGAACCTGTGATCCCTCCCTGCTTGCAGAGATATTCACAGTCCTCCAGACACACAGAGAGGCCGATGAAGGCACCCCAGATCTTCCCAGCTCCTCCTCTGCACACCGATAGCCAGGCGCGGCAGCAAAACAGGCTGGGCTTGGGTGATAGTATGGGCCCGCCCACCGTCGGAAGCTCAGCAGTTCTCCAAGTGCAACCGGGATGGGGAGGCGGATGTAGAAGCCTCAAACCCACCTCTCCCCTTCACTGCACCTGGGAGCCTGGAGGGACTCCAACAGTCTGGTGGAGATATTCACAGTCCTCCAGACACACAGAGAGGCCGATGAAGGCACCCCAGATCTTCCCAGCTCCTCCTCTGCACACTGATGGCCAGGCGTGGCAGCAAAGCAGGCCGGGCTCGGGTGATAGTGTGGGCCCGCCCACCCATCGGGAGCTCAGCAGTTCTCCCAATCTTATACATTTAAACATACATGCTGTTATCCATATCTTCAATTATATTGTGATTGACTAAATCCAAGCAGGCTAATATCACTCTGAACAAAGAATAATACTATTTCTGGGTTTCACATTATGACACTCCAGGATCAGCATTGAGTGTTTTAGTGTCTCTTTTTTTTCAAAGTATCTGTTCATCACGTGTCATATGATCAGTTCTCATAAACTGTTTATAGATTCTACACATGCATGAGTCTTAACATGTATTTCTATCCTTTCTATATTAGAGGGAGAAACAAAACAAAGCAAGACAAAACAAAACATATTCCTATACACATATGAAATGAAATAAACATATAAGACCATTGTACAAATCGTTCTATAATGGTTCCTGTGTTGTCTCTTGTTATCTCCAATAGAACTGGCTATATCATCAGACACAGTATAATTGAATATGTCAGCACATAACAGTATTAATAAAAACACAACTTTGTATATAGTATACAACTTCAAAAATGGCAGTTATCACACCAGAATTTGTATCATAGCGTCTTGTCATCTTCAATGTAGTTGCCTATACTCTCAGACTTGATACTCTCAATCATATCAGTTTTGAATAAACTCTTGTCTGCCTCATTTCTGTTATGTTCTTTTTTTGCCATCAATTGTCTGCTTATCTTCTTCATTCTGTTTTCTGCTCCGTTCATTGAGGCCTCTCTGCCACTGTTCCTGGAATCCTAGTACTTTTCCTCTCTCTCTAGAATGACCTGAAGTATTCTCTGTAGAGTTGGATTGGTGGTTGTGAATTTCCCAAGTTCCTCTTTGTCTTGGAAGCATTTTGTTTCTCTGTTAACTTCTAGAGACTGTTTAGCAAGGTATATCAATCTGGGCTGGAGGTCATTTTCTACCAGGGCTTGGAATATTTCATTCTAGGCTGTTCTTGATTTGATGGTCTGTGTCTAGAAGTCTACCATTATTCTGATGGGCCTTCCTCTATAGGTTATCTGTTTCTTGTCTCTAACAGCTTTTATATTGTGTTCTTATATTGAATTTCTGGGATCTTGATTATTATATGCCTGGGTGTAGCTCTGTTTTGGTTGTAGGTGGCTGGGGTTCTGTATGCCTCATATATCAGAATACCATTTCCTTTTCCTATGTTTGGGAAGTTTTCCTTAATTATTTCTGTGAATAGCTTTTGTAGTTCCTTTGTTTGTACCCCCAGCTTCTTCACTTACATTCTTGATTCTCAAGTTATAGATCCTTTTGTCATCTTTTAGCCTTTGTATTGTTACTGCTTGTTTGCTTGTTATTTTTAAAAAGTTTGACCTTTCATACTCCCACATTGCAAAATTGTCCTCCAGTTTCGATAATCTATCCTTAGTTTCCAGCTGATTTGACATCTTTCCATAGGGTTTTTAATTTCCTGGTGATCTCTTTGAATCAGCTTCATGTATTCTATTTTTTTATATTCTTCACCAAATGTTTCTCTCCTTTGTTTGAGTTCTTTCCTTCTTCCATATGTATCTGCTTGAGGGGTGCTTAGTATTTCTTTTATTAATCTTCTTATATCTTGCTTTATTTGGCTAAATATTTCACTTTTGAACTTGTCTATGAGGTCCTGAATATGTCTCTTTATGTCCATTTGCACTGTGTCTGATTTTGTATGTTTGCTGTTCTTATTCTCCTTTGTATTGTCCTTGGTCAATGTTCTCAGGGTTGGGACTTGGGGACTTTTTGTTGTTGCTTCCTCTTCCCATCTTTTATGCTTCTTCCAGGAGGCCCCAGTTTCTTTCTTTGTTGGTTACAATTCTTCTGAAGTGCACTGGCTAGATGATCCTTCACACTGTAGTGTACTAGTGAGTTGCAGACAGGGACAGCATATGCTGGCCCATCCCCTCCAGATTAGTCAAGCTTCTGTGGCCTGCACTACTGTATTACTTTGTGCCACCTCCCCTCTGGACCAGAAAAACCTTGCAGGCCCCACTGGGCCAGTATGGTTAGTGTGTGCCACTGCCACCAGGACTTGGCCTCAGATAACCTATTGGGTCTCAACCAGGTCACGTGACCCAGGTCTAGCTTACTCCACCAATCCCATTTGGGAAGGAAAAAATTGACTGAAGTCACTGCCCACCCTTGTACTTGCCAGTTCTGCCTGTTTCCAGAATGTCATCCACTGGAACTCCCCTATTTATGGAATGGCCCCACTCCCATCACTCGCCACAGGGCAATGTAGGCACCCTGCCAACTCAGCCCTCTCTTCTGCTCCACAATACCTGAACTCAATATGACTTTGCTTCCAATGAGTTGAAGTGGTGGGACGTCAGACAGCTCGACAAGTTGCAGTGGGACCTTGAATGGTCGGCAAGTCACCTTAATTTCTTCTTGGGATGAAAGAATTCATCTCTCTCTGTTTGGGGCTCCCCACTCTGCCTCATGTTGAATTCTAAGTTGACTATCTCAGAGAGATTCTGTAGCCAGTTGTTGTCTATCCGTCATCTTTTAAAGGTCCAAAATCTTATCCTCAGCTTTGTTTAAATAGTTTTTCCAGCTTTGAATAGAATTTTTTGTTTCTTTGGTGTTCCTTTGCGTTTGTTTCATGAATTCTGCTGGTATTCTATATTGTTCTTTCAAGGTTTCAATCAGTTTCCCATGCACTTGTACTTTTTTTTAAAAATCTATTTCTTCTTTAGCTGTGCTGAGCAACTCCTTTACTAAGGTTATTATTTCTGTCTTTACATGAGAGATTACTTATAATTTGATTTCTTCAATAGCCTTAGCCTCCTGGGTTTTTTTTTATCTCACTCACTATCTTTTCAGAGATTTCTGGTGTGTTACTTTTGAGGTCCTCTATTTCAATGTCTCCAATACTTGCTCCTGGTAGACTATATATTTGAGACTGCATTTTGCTTTTTTGTTTTGCCATTTTCCCCTTTTGAGTTAATATTTGGTCCTTCAATCCCCCTCATGTGAATTGTTGGTAGTGTGTAACTTGGAGTCTTACTATAAGGTTGATATTTGTCCAATTACTATGTCTCTCAATGAAGAGGTGGGCCAGTCACCTGACTTCCCACTGCAGGGCCTGTTGGGTGAGTCTTATATTCTTTCTGGGCTGATAAAGCTAGTAGTATTAATGTAGTTCAACTTTTACTTCCTGCTATTACTTTGTCTTCAGGTTATTCCGGGTCACCAAGTCTCTCTGTCTACAGTGTTTGTGTCAGCTGAGGCCCTACTGTGTCCCTTTTGTGTGCCTGTATGTCACATAAGCCCCTTTAATTTTCTCCAAGTTGGGGAAGTCCCTATTGTCACAATCCTCACCTCATCTAATATTCTCTGTGTGCAAGAAGGAGTCACCCACACTCTTGCCAGACTCACCAAGGTCTTACAGTTAGTTGAAGGAAGTTTTGCTACTGGCCCTATTTATCCACTTTATACCTCTATTTTGGGGGTATACTCACCACACTGACTGGAACTTCCTAAGATCTTCTATTTGGGTGAGGCAGTTACTGAATCTCCCTTCAGGCTAGCAGTTAATCTGCTGTAATCTAAGGTTCTGGGAGAAATGGTGGGACCTGAAGATCAACATCAGTATTAGGTCCAGGAGGTAGGGAGTGTGCCCAAGGGGCCAGCAGGTTTCCTGTTCCAGGTGTCCACTGGACATGTGGGAAGCATGGCACACCAGCGTAGGTGGCCCTGGACTGAGGGGTGTCAGTCTGGATGTCTGCAGGGCATTCAGGAGGCATGGAGCCATGATGTTAGTGGTCCTGGGCCAAAGGGTGAGCTGGTGGAGATCCAAAGGGCACATGGGAAGCAGGGTACAGTGGAGGTGTGGGCCAAGGTTCAAGGGCTGCACATGCTCCTCCATGCATTGATTTTTAACACAGATACAAGTTAATTCAGACTTATAGATATGATCCTGGGAAAATCAACTTCCACATTCAAAGAAAGGACATCAATTCATCCTCATCTCTCTCTAAAGTAATTAATTCAAACTGGATTATAAAGCCTAATATTTGTATGAGTGCAGAGGAGATGCTCCATGATTTTTTTTCTTTGTAAAGAAAAAGAAGTCCCAGAGCAAAAAGTAAGCATCATGAGGAGAAAATCAAAGGAGATATATAACATTGTATCTGTTAAACCTGATGAGGCCAGTGCAGAATGGGTTTCTACAGCCATGTCCAGAGCAGAGATGGGCAGAACTCACAAGGGTTCATCAGGAGTGTGCTGTTCTTAGAGGACGTGTGACCGGAGCCGCGGGAGACAGGAGGCCAGACTCGAGCAGGATCAGCTCTCAAACTTTATTGCGTACAGCGAACCGGACCTAACAAGGTCCGCCACCCTCAATGTTGGTTCCTCTTCCGCCCGTTGGGGGCAGGAACAGCCTCTTATAAGGGGAAGCAGTATCCAATCACAGAGAAGCGCGTCTAACAAGCTGATAGGCTAGCGTCACGGGTAACTGGGCAGACATGACAATTTGGCGGGCTTGTTCAGGCCGGGAAGAACCCAGAAGCAGGAAATGGGCGCCATTCATAGGCGGCTTCCCACATCTCCCCCTTTTTTATTTATTAAAATAGGATGGTCTGTGGGTTCCTCCAAGGTGTCTATGACCTTGTTGCTGTTAGACACCTAGGAGTGGGCCTACCTTGTAGGCCGAGGCATGAGAGAATGTAGAGGTCTATACCCTGCTGTGCATCACCCTGTTTTGTGCATATCCTTGCGCCAGGACCATGCTCAAGGTGAGTGGTTCATTTTTTCGCAGGGCCAGGCTTTTGTGAACCGAACCTGGATGCATATAGACATTCATTCCTGCCTTCCCCCCAACCTTTGGGGCGGATGGCACTGCAGTACCCTTGGTCTCGCATCTCAATGCCAATAATTTGACTCCGGGAGGGACCCCTGGCCTTAAAGGCCATATATATCTGAGTGGAGCCTGTCTTAGGTTGACCGGGAGGGCTTTTCCCATCTTACCCGTCATTGGCTTGCCCACTCAGCTCTTATAGCTGATGTTCTGCAATGTGAAGGAGATATGCGGCGGCCTGCTGGCCTGATGGGCTACCTGCTGCCATTTGCATGGCTGCCATAGCTGTGATCTTAACCTGCTGCTGAGTTTGTATGAGGCGATCTAACAAGCATTTAATAACCACAAGCCCCACTAGGATGGCCACGGCAATCAGGATCCAAGTAGTCAGGTTGGGCCAGGAGAACCAGGAGGTGACGCGTTCCCACAAACTGGCTATAACACTGCCTAAAGTTGATAAATCAAACCTGACTGGACCTAGTTGGATACCGTCCATATTGTCAAGTTCCTGACCGACTATGAGGGACAAATTGTGAAACTTAGGTAGGTAGGTGTCTTGCAGCCAAGCTGTCATATTTTTAACAGTGTTGGTCAAATTTGTGCGGACAGGGGTGATTAATAGGAACCCACAGAATAGAAAAAGCTCCAAACCAGACATTTTAGTTTGTAGATGGTCTCGGGCGCTGAGCGTCGGTCCCAGAAGGGTCGAGTTGACTTGTGTCCGCGGGCTTATCCTCCTGTGCTTTATCAGGAACTGGTGGGGAGTTTACTGCTCGCGTCAATCTTTCCGGGACCCACAGCGGTTCGCAGCCTGGTTCCTGTGGGAAGACACAAACCACACCTCGGGTCCAGCTAATCACTGGATCCGGGCCCATCCATTGTCCTGTAAGGACATCTTTCCATCTCACCAGCCCTTTGTCGGTCGGGGACGGGTTATTGTGCTCCATGGCAGGGGAATGATTATTGTGATTAAGGTTTAAAAAATTTATGGTAAAGAGTGCCAATGATATTCTTCCTTTGGGCGTTAGGCCGTGGCCACCCAATTCACGGCACAGGCGTGTCCACTCTTCTAAGGACCTATTTTTGTTAGTTCTTAGGACATCACGGCACTCCTTAGTGCACTGTTCAAAAATCAATTGTTTTATGAGAGGGTGAGCCGCCTCAGCATCTGGAAAAATCCTGTTAGCGGCCTCAAGCATGTGGGCCACAAAGTCTGAAAATGGCTCTCCCTGCCCTTGTATAATTTTTGTAAGGTGACCCGTATGTTCTCCCTTTCCAGCCAGCCGTCTCCAGGCCTGGAGGCCACAGCGGCTAATTTGTTCATAAACCTGGCGAGGGTATTGAGTTTGATCTTCCTCAAAGGCTCCTCGCCCTAATAGCATATCCCTGTTCCACTCTCTCTGGTTATTCTCCCTGTTGGCTGCCGCCTGCTCTACACAGAATTCCTCATTCCAGGACTTCCAATCTAAATATTGTCCGGGGGAGAGGCAGGCGCGTGCCAGCTGGGTCCAATCTCCAGGAGTTAAAAGCAGACCTGCCAATGCCTCTAAAAGCGCCATGGTAAATGGCGCATTGGGCCCATAAGCTGAAACTGCGTCCTTGATAGCTTTAAGTTGTTTAATTTCTAAGGGCTCATGATATCCTCCTCCTCCCCTGCCTCCTACTTGTACCGGGAATGCATGGAGACCGGGACACTCAAAGGGAAGCCGCGACCATACCCTCTGGTGGAAGGAACGTCCTCCTCCTCCCCCAGAAGGGGGCGCAGGAGGTAACCCAGGAAATAGCTCTCCCTCTAACCAGGGCGGTGCCATAGGTTGTGGTGGCAGCCCAGGGAGCAACTCCTCTTCCGGCCACGGCGGTGCAGTGGGGCCTGGCGCCCTGAAAGGGGCGATCGTGGGTCGCGAACTTGCCAAAGGGCGGAAGGGCTTAAGCTCCTCCCGTAAGGCGGAGTAGCTCGGGCAGGGTTGTGTTTGGTTCCCCTTTTTATCTTCCCGAGCCCTAAGTTCCTCTTTTAACGGTGTAGGAGGGTCATGCTTAGCAAAGACGACCTCCTCTTCTGAGCCTTCCGAATCCGAATCAGAATTAGAGCCCTGAGGGTCCTCCGGAGACCCACAATCGGCAGTGGCTCCGGGCTCCTCTGAGCATTCCAATCGAGCTCTATCAAAAGCCTGTCGGGCTGTATTAGCGAAGCGAAAGCAAAACAGATGCAAAGGGAAAAGAAAAGAGAAAAAAAAAAAAAAACCGGCGTCCACTCGTGTGGCGCTCAAAATCTGTTAGGTGCGTCCACCCAACCCAGGTGACCCAGTACTCACCTGTCCCGGGAACCGCTGTATCTCACGTAGCTGATCAGGGTGAAGAGAAGAGGCGCTCGTGGCCTTCCGTTGTCATTGGGCCAGGTCCTCCGTCGTACCGCAGGCGACAGCAATCGCACCTCCCGGCCGAAGAGGCACGTCGCTGAGTCTTTTACCTTTTTCCCCGTACGGGGGCCACCAGATGACCGGAGCTGCGGGAGACAGGAGGCCAGACTCGAGCAGGATCAGCTCTCAAACTTTATTGCGTACAGCGAACCGGACCTAACAAGGTCCGCCACCCTCAACGTTGGTTCCTCTTCCGCCCGTTGGGGGCAGGAACAGCCTCTTATAAGGGGAAGCAGTATCCAATCACAGAGAAGCGCGTCTAACAAGCTGATAGGCTAGCGTCACGGGTAACTGGGCAGACATGACAATTTGGCGGGCTTGTTCAGGCCGGGAAGAACCCGGAAGCAGGAAATGGGCGCCATTCATAGGCGGCTTCCCACAGACGTGTTCTACTGCTATGAGATAATAACAGTTTCAGTGAACTGACGTTGAGCCTATCAGCAAGCCAGCTTTTTAAAAAAAATATAAACCAATATGCAAAGAATAGAAATGTTCTGCCTGGAGGTATTGACACTGACTTCCAGGAGAAGCCTTTGTTGTACTGCAGAGGACAACTGGAGAGGAGATCTAGATCTGAAATCTTGCGGAATTCCTTGGGGCTCATGTAATACTTCCATGTTAACAAAATCTATAAAACACAATAAACACAAGACCAATGCGAATGAAAATTTTGAAGAATGAAAATGTATATCACTAGGTGAAGAAATTCATTAAGCTAATGATTGTCATGTTTAGGAGGAATGTGGTATAGGTGCAAGAAGCAATGTGAACCATGGCTCTGTGATCTGTTACAGTGGCAGGAAGAACATGGTGTCAGCAGGAGTTCATCTTTTCTCACACTCCTTACTTCCCATTTTTCCTGTCCTGGCATATCTAGAATGTTAGCTCACCAAAGGCCAGCCCTTCTCAGCAGCATTGTCCATCATTCCTAGATGTCAGTTACAGGGAGTAGTGTAGTAGGAGATGGCCACCTGGAACCGTTTCCTAAGCACGTACCTTTTATTGACACACTCCTTCAAAACCACTGATGACGCCTTGTGAAAACTTTAATGCTCACTAGATATTTGACGTCATTCAGTCCTTTCCCTGATTCCTTTAATGGTTTCCCCAGCTATCCTTCGTCATTCCCCAAAAATACATTCCCACCACAAAAGACCCACATTCATTCTCCAAAGCAACAACTTAGCATACATCCTTGAGCTTTTATAACTCCCTACATGTCCGCACATATCACAAGGTGTCCTCAGTAGCTGTGATAGGTCACTGCTGCAGGACTATGATAGAGTTGTCCCAGTGTTGTTCTGGATAATTGTTTTGTATCTAATTAGTTGTTCCAGGATCTGAACTCCTCTGGGACTCAGGTTCCCCTAAGCCCAGGCATGGGTAGAATGAAAGGTATGTAGTATAGATGCTCATTGTGGTTACAGTGGCCTTGACTTCACGTGCCTGAGCTGAATAAAATGAGGAGGATCTCAAGTGAGCACCTTGGAGTAACTATCATACATGCCAGGTAAGTTGGGAAGGATGATAGATAACTGGAATTTAATGTTCTTCCAGCCTGATGATTTTGTTTTCCCAGATTGTATGATGTTCTCTGTAGGACAATGGTTAGATGCGACAAGTATTCTCTTTTACAATCATCTCTTAGGCTTTACCAATTATTTGGAAGCATTTTGTTTAAGTTTTTAAAGTTTTAATTGTTAATAGATCTAATGCATATTATTGAGCAATATATTCTTAAAATATCACTGTATATCACTTCAGTATAATCACTGCTATGTGAGCTAGAAAGGCTTTTATTCAGTTTCCTGAATAATCTTAAACCACGCTTTGTTTATAATCACATTAAGTTCTGTTTTCTGTTTTGTTTATAACATTCTGTGAAACATTTGAAATCATAGACAGGCTGCCTTTCAGAATTTGTGATTTCATTTTTCTGAAAAAACTCAATAGCATGTAATTTAAAATTACATATCATTAAAATTACAACAGTATGCAAATTTAAAGGCAAAGGATATGTCCTTATTACAAGTCATTCCATCTACCATAATATTGACTTTAAATGGGTAACAAGTAAAAGTGTAAAATCTTAATTATAGAATCAGAAGCCGTGGCATGAACACTGTGCTGTGTGATTCTCACATGGACTCCAGGATGAGACTTCTGATTTCATGGGGCAGGGAGGTAGGAAATTCATTACATCATTCTTTGCAGCATATGCCAATGATGTCAAGGATTTGCAGAAGTTGGAATCATTCTTATGACAAGATAGTGTATATATCTATATAGAAAGGTTGATAGAGATTGAGAAAGATGGATTTTAGGAAACTACATTAACTGCAAACATGTACAATACTGATAAAATTCGAAAGAAATTAGTTCTCATGTTATGGAGACTGCAGAGTCTGAAATCTACAGAGAATGTTCATGGGCCCATGTACAATGGAGGGCTGGCATTGTTATCTGAAGCCTGAAGATAGTTTAAAGTAAAATTGTTTCTTCTTCAGGAGGTGTCACTGTTTTCTCTCACGACTTCCAACTGTTGTACAAGACTCACCACATAACAAAGCATAATTTACTCAAAGGGTCATCTACTATTTTAAAGACTAATCACAGTACAAAACACCTAGACTAAACATCTTAATTAAAGCAAGGTGCCAAGGTCCAAGCATGACATGATATAGGATAAGAATATTGCAGAAAAAAGTCAAATGAGATGTTTAAGTGTAGGAATTTTTTGTTTCTCCCGTCATTTCTAAAATTGTGTTTATTTTTAGTTTTCACAATCGATATCAATGATATCAGGGAGAATGAAGTGTAGAGATATTTAGAATGACTCATCTGAATTAGTAACATTCAAGTATATCTGAGATACCATAATATTTTCCATGCTTGCAAAATTACATTCATAAAATTTAAATAGTGTCAGACTTTGGAGTTACATAGTTAAAGTTGGCAAATAATTATCCTGAGAGGAATTAATAGTAGTAGCTACTCTATGTATGTAGAGTTGCACAGTCTTTAAAGGTAGAGAAATATATGTCTGAGCCTGAAGGACAGAAAGTAAATATTAATAAAATATTGGGTAAAGCCAGCTACCAAGGAAGGTGACAATATTGCTATAGTTATGAAGGCAGGTGTGGTTTTCTTGCATGGAATTTTTAATCTTGTAGGATTAAACTAAGAAGTGATCAAAGGCAATGAATGTAACAGAATGAATGTAGGATGCTCAAAGAAATGGGGTTTCATGTAGGGTGGGGAGATGTGGGAGATTCAGGCAAGCAAGTCACACAAAACCTACATGAAGCTTAAGTGTCAGCAAGCAAGGTGAAGAGGGAAAGGAGGGAAGGGAATGCCAGGCAGGAAAGACTGCAAGCACGAAAGGCTTTGAATTGAGTATTGCTGAAGAAGGGCATGTGAGATCCATTGTGTAATCAGTTGAGATTGTGGAGGCTGGAATGGATCAAACAATGGAATATCACTTATGTCCTTGAACGGAATTTTGTTTGGGTCTTAGGGACAGTGAGAATCTGCTAGAGTATTCTACCAGGAAAGAGCAATGAGGAGATTTTCACATTAAATTGTTTACAGTGTGAAGGAAAGTTGCTGGGGTGGAAGATATTGAAATACACAAGCAGGGCGATAAATGGTGACTTTATTTCAATAGTTCAAGTAAGTTAAAGACCAGTTTGTCTAGGATAGTGTTATCTGGGATAAAGAGTGAATGAGTTAGAGAAAGGGAATGAAGTGCAGAATCTAAAGCCTTGCTACATTGTTTGTGGACAGTGAGAGAAAACAATGAACCCAATAAATCTTTCATATTTTAATTTTAGCTTGGATGTATTTTGATAAATATGGATAAGTGGAGGAGTATGGGGTTGGAGGAAGAAAAGGTTAAGATCATAAGTTTCACTTGACAACTGTTGCACTTCAAGGGAAGGTAATCATAGAACCCTAAAATTCAGGGCTATGTAAGTTACAAAGATGTCCACACCCAAGTTTTAAGTATTACTGAAGCCATCAAAGTACAAGAAGTTTTCTTGAGAAATGTAGGATTAGAACAATCTAGTGTTTAGATAAATCCCTGAGAACACCAACAAGTCAGAACTGAAAGAGTAAGACCCTCTTGAAATCATTACGGATGACCCTCCCAGCGGGTGGAAATGGTCAGTGTATTTCATCATTCAGAAATAAGTGGACCAGAGGTGATAAGAGCCATTCACACCCAGTGTACCAAGGCTTTAGATTCTATACTTCATTCTCTTTCTATAATTCATGTTAAAGAGAAAAAAGAAAATAAGTCATGTCTGGTTTTGAAGATTCAAATTGTAGACATTTGTGGCAGAGAGATTATAATTATTCTAATGATAGTGAAATGAAGATTTTTCTGGGAATTTAAAAGATCATGTATTGTAGACAAATGTCCATTTTTTTGGACTTAAGGAATTCTATTATGTCCCCCTAAAGGTACTGAACACTGTCAGTGATGGAAAGAAACCAAACCGTCCTCTCAGAGTTCCTCCTGCTGGGTCTGCCCATCCAGCCAGAGCACCAACACCTGTTCTATGCCTTGTTCCTCACCATGTATCTTACCACAGTCCTGGGAAACCTCATCATCATTGTTCTCATTCAACTGGACTCCCGGCTCCGCACACCCATGTACTATTTTCTCAGCAACTTGTCCTTCTCTGACCTCTGCTTTTCCTCTGTGACCGTTCCCAAGCTGTTGCAAAACATGCAGAGCCAAGTCCCATCCATCCCATATCAAAGCTGCCTCACCCAAATGTACTTCTTTCTATTTTTTGGAGATCTGGAGAGCTTCCTGCTTGTGGCCATGGCCTATGACCGCTATGTAGCCATCTGCTCCCCACTGTACTACACCAGCATCATGAATCCCAAGCTCTGTGTAGGCATGGTTTCACTGTCTTGGGCTCTGACCATGTTCCATGCCCTGTTGCACACCCTGCTCACTGCGAGACTGTCTTTCTGTGGGAACAATGTGATCCCCCACTTTTTCTGTGATTTGTCTGCTCTGCTGAAGCTGGCCTGCTCCAACACTCATGTTAATTAGTTAGTGATACTTCTCATGGGAGGGCTGGTTGTTATCATCCCATTTCTGCTTATCATCCTATCTTATGCCCAAATTTTTTCCTCCATCCTCAAGGTTCCCTCTGCTCATGGCATCCGTAAGGCTTTCTCTACCTGTGGCTCTCACCTCTCTGTGGTGTCGCTGTTCTTTGGGACAATCATTGGCCTCTACTTATGTCCATCAGCTAATAATTCCACTGTGAAGGAGACCGTCATGGCTCTGATGTACACAGTGGTGACTCCCATGCTGAACCCCTTCATCTACAGCCTGAGGAACAGAGACATGAAGGGAGCCCTGGGAAGAGTTTTTCGTAAGAAGATGATGCTCTTCTGTTTTTCATGATAACACTGAGATTTTTACATAATTCAATAATTATATTGAGATTTGTGTTGGAATGTTATTTCAGATTTCCTCCTTCTCCCTGCAAGCTTCTATTAAAAAGCACACAGGGGCATAAGTGCCTGCTTGGAAAGTGCAAGGTTGTGAATTCGATCCCTGGTTCCACAAAAAAAAAAAAAAAAAGAAAGAAAGAAAGAAAGTAAAAAGCATATGACATAGCTGTTCCATATAGTACAGAAAAAGTAGAAATTTACCTGGGTAATTTAACCAGGGAATGGAGTCTTGGTGACCTGGCAATATTTCCAGGTGATCTTGGACAGTGTAAAATGTACTATTATATGTGCTCTCTATTGTTTACCTTCTTAAATAAAATTATTTAGGGATCTTGTTTTACCAAGAAGTTGGCTTTCTCTATAATATGTTTTGAGATTATAGTGCTCTATATTTCTCTATAATACATTTTGAGATTATAATACTCTATAATCTCAATACGTAGTCAATAAAATCAAAATTCTTACCCCTTCACTCCCTTTTAAGTCTCCTATATGACCTCTCCTGCAGAAAATTTCATACTACTGTATCGCAAGCCTCTTGTTCATTTTTTCCAAATCTATATAATATTTTTGGACTTGATTTATTCTCAGTGGATTTTTATAACTGTCCTCCTACAATATGCATTTTGGTTTACCATTGAGGTGCTTAATACTGAGGACTTTTCGATATTTTTTTTTAAATAAAGAATATAAAATGTTCAGAAGTTTAAGGATATCACTTCTCTGTTTGTGTTTTGGAATTAATAAAGAAGCTTCATGTCTATTTTTTTTCTCCCATCATAACAAGTTCATGGCAGAAGGAAAGATACTGTTTCTGTTTTACAGGCTGAAAATGGAATTCAGTGTCTCATGTCACACAGAGTATGAGTTGCTGAGCCGTTATAAGATGGCAGACGCTCTGCCTCCGTGTTTTCTTCTATCTCCTACTCCACAAAAGAGAGCAGCCATTCTGTTAGGACGTGTTCTAACAGACACAAAGTTAAAACCTCAGATATAAAACAATTCCTGTAATCCAAAGTAAAAACAACTGAACAGAAAAATGTAGAAATAACATTAACATAAAACTAATAAATGTTATCAAAAGATGTTTAGCTTTTAACAAGGACAAATCAAGTTGCAAACCAGTCAGTGGAAGGAGATGAGGGATGGAGGAGACAGAAAGTGAGAAAGGAAGGAGGAAATAAAAAGATGTTAGTTGTGATGCTCGTGGATGCTAATTCTGTACCATTAATGCATTTACAATGTGTCCAAATATATGCTAATAAAATATTGACAAAGAAAACAATGTGATCATTTAGTGACCACATACCTAGCAGTTTTATAAGTGATTTATTTTTTATGATTATAACAAGAATATGGGAACAAGGAGTTCTTATATATAGATTTCCATTTTCTTCATCTAGCATTTACATACAAGAAAAAACACATTTTATGTATTTTTATGTATTCAAGGAAGTTTCATCTTATTTTAAAATGCAAAAAGAAAAAATGATACAGAATTTTGAAACAAAATAATAGACTAGCAACGTATAACATACTGTGCATCATTATCTTCAATGCAGTTGCTCAAATTACACAATATAGGCATAAAAATGATCAGATATCAAGGGACAAACAATTATTTTAGGTAAACTAACAGAGACCAGTATCATAACAATCTATCATAATATCTATCTATCATGATAATGTATCATAATAATCTATATATATTCTTTCCTCCTCTTTCTTTTCTCCTTTCCCCTATCCCAGTGGTTCTTTACTTTTGATCAGTTTCCTTCCCATTTATTTTCTTTTTTCCCCATTTATTTTCCAATATGTATAAATGAATTGCTCATCAAATTTAGAGTAAAGATAGAAAAAAATAGATGATGACATTAAAAGGATGGAAACCATGAATGAGTAATATAGGAAAGTAATTGAATGTATTAAACAGATTCAAACAGATACCCAAGAAATTAAAAAATACTATTTAATGCTGGCAGAACCACATGAATGTAACTGAGGACACACTTTCAGACCTGAAGACAGGATCATTGCTAATGATTGTGAAAGGGAAGAGCTTTTGAAAATAACAAAATATCAGTAAGTAACATTTCAGCAGTTGCAAGATGATGCAAAGAAAAATAATACAAGAATAGGTGGTACCCATGAAAAAAACAGGACTCAATACAAAAGATATAGAAAATCTATTTGTAGAATACCAGAAAATTTCTCAAGCATTGGAAAAGAACTTGACATACAAATAGGCGAAACATATAGAACCTCAAACAGCCATAACCAAAATAATTCTACATTCAGACATATAATAATCAAGGTACCAGAAATTCAGCACAACAAAAGAATATTGAAAACTGCTGGACAAAAGAAACATATCACCTGTAGAGAAAAGCCCATTAGAATCATGGCAGACTTCTCAACACAAACCTTCAGGTCAAGAAGAGCTTGGAGTATATTACTTCAAGTCCTGAAGAAAACAACTTCCAACCCAGATTGATGTAACCTGGAAAACTAACTTTCAAAATTAACAGAGAAATAAGATACTTCCATGACTCAGAACAACTGAAGGAACTCATGGCCAACAAACCAACAGTTAAAGATAATGAAAGATAATTTATTTATTTATTTATTTATTTATTTATTTATTTTAAATTTTATTTAAGGAGAAAAAGAAAAAAAAGCAGAGAAAGGGTATGAGTTATACAGATTTACAGAAAAAAATAAACAGTAGGAAATCACTAGTTAATGGATTACATTTTGTCATGTTAGAAATAATTGTTCAAGTTACAAAATTAAAGCTTATAAAGTGTACATTCCAATAGTAAGTTGTTCAATGATCCAACAAACAGTTCTGTTCAATGAACCAACAAAACTCAGTAATATCATTATCTATCTTATACACTAAAATATATATGCAGTTATATTGTTTAGAGCACTTTCTTTTCCTCTCTTTTGTACAATGACAATTACACATTTTGGGTTTTGTTGATCACACAGTTCTTATTACTTTTTTGGAAGAGAGTAGAATCAAATGTGACATAACAGAACAGTCAGTCAAATCAAAAGGGTGGACATAATAAGATAATGTAAAAGCATAATACTAGGTGATCAACAATGGTTACCATAATGCCTCCCGCTATCTCTAATAGAATTGCCTATATCATTAGTTATAATAAAATTGAAAAAAACAGTAAAGAACAAAACCAACAAAACCAAAACATTGGAGACATTACAGGTCTTCAAAAGTAGATAATAGTCAACCAGAATGGGCATCATAATGAATCCCACTATCTTCACAGCTGTTACTTAAACTTTCGAACCTGGTACTATCAAGCAAAGCAGAATAGAGGGACATCAGTCAAAACAAGATGGTGAGAGCAATACAGGGCTTTAAATCAAGATAATGGAAAGTCAAAGTGGGTTACTATAATATATCCTGCTATTTTTAAATTTATTTTTCCCTTAATGAAAAGGATAAAAAAGTAAATAATAAAATGGAAATTAAGATAAAAGAGGGCATAACAGCAAATCAGTGCAGATCAAAACATAACCATTTAAGCAAAATAGTGTTTCACCACAAGATAATCCCAACATAAAAGTAGTTACCATATTGTCTCTGAAAGATAATTTAGACAGAGGCAAAGATGAGCACATTTGGAAGAACAACAACAAAGAGAAACAACCAGGCAGGACAAACTGTCAGAAGGGAAAAGCAGGGAAACAAGTGTGGGAAAATTACATGACAAGTACATGCTAATTCATATTAGTTATAACCATCAATATAAATGGACTCAATTCACCAATCAAAAGAAACAGATTGGTAGACTGGTAGGTTTTTTTTTGATATTCTAGATCTCTTCTGGTTCCAAATGAATTTCAGAAATGTTTTGCCTTGTTCCATGAGATATCCTAGTGGTATTTTGATTGGGATTGAATTAAATCTGTATAACAATTTGGGAATATGACCATTCTTGGCAAGTTGTTTTTTCCTACCCAAGAACAAGGGATATCTTTTCATTTTCTGATACTTTGTTGGAAGTCCTTTTTAAGGGTACCATGGCTTTCAATGTAAAGATCTCTTACTTCCTTTGTTAGATTGATTCCTAAGTATTTAATGTTTCAATACCATTATGAAACTTGTAGTTCCTAATTTCTATTCTTTATTTATATGCAGGAATGCTATTGATTTTTTAGGATGACTTGATACCCAGCTGTGTGACTGAATTTGACTTTTTGTGGAGTTTTTGGGATCTTCTATGTAGGGCATCATGTAGGATTTATATGTCATTTGTAAGTAATGATATTTTATCTTCTTCCTTCCTTATCTTTTTTCCTTGTGTTACTTTCTCTTTTCTAAAAGCTTTAATTTTTCTAGAACTGTATTGAATAGGAGTGATTGTAGTAGTTTTATCTGATTTTAGAGTGAAAGCTTTCAGTTTTTGACCATGTGGTAACACAATTATTTTTAAAATTATTATTATTATTAACTTATTAAGTAAATTTTATTGGTACTTTTCAAGTATACATAATGATCACCTAGATCATAGTGTACTTTTACCTGTACATGATATATTGATTCTTTTTTTCCCATTCCGGTCCCCTCCTTTGAATCTTTTGCTTCCTTATTTAAAAATGCTTTGTTTCCATTTTGCCTTCTTTTTCAGTTTTTCTTTTTCTTTTCCTTCTTTGTCTCTCCCTCATCCCCAATTACCTTTCCCAATTTAGCACTTACTTTCTATTTTATAATATCTAGTGTACATTGTGATCCTTACACTTTCTGTTTTTCACACCACAGAAACAGCATGGCATTTGCACAATGTGAGTCTGATTTCTTCCACTTAAGAGTATTGTATCAAGGCACACTCATTTACCTATAAATATTTCAAGTTTATCTTTCTTTATGGCTAAGTATTACTCTATTGTTTTTTTTTTTAAAGAAACTGTTTTTTGGACCTTGGAGAGCAGCAGATCTTCAGCTGTCCAATCACCTTGGACCCAAAACCTCAGAGGGAAGTGGACTTTCAGGTGCCCTACTCTCCCCTGGTCAGGCCCCTGGATCTTTGGCTTCCCCTCACTCTCAACCTTCTGGACCTAATACTGCTATGGATATTTGCCTGCCCCTCCTCTTCCCAGGACCTTTTACTGCAGTAGATTAACCTTGCTGGGTCGACGGGAGACTCACAATCCCTCATTCAACCAAAAGACCTCAGCAGGCTCTAATCAGTGGGGTGAGTTTGCCCCTAAAATAGAGGACTTCGGTGGGTGAACAGGAGCAGTAGTGAAGTTGATTCCAGATGTAGAACACTGGTGAGCCTGGCAAGAGTGTTGTTGAGTCCTTCCTCCATACAGACAACACCAGGTGGGCTGATAAGAGTGCAGATAAGGCCTCCTCCAACTTGGAGGAGATCAAAAGAGCTTATGAGACACCCAGTGACACAGTAGGGTCCCAGCTGAGGCAAACACTATAGACAGGTAGATCTGCTAGCCTGGAACAACCTGAAGACATAGTAATAGCGGGAACTAAGAGTTGGCTTACATCGATATTCCTAGACTAGTCAGCCTAGGAAGAATATAGGAATAACCCAAGAGGCCCTGCAGGAGGAATTCAGGTGAGGTGGTACCCAGCAATTGGACAAACATCATCATTAGAATCATGGAAGACTTTTCAGCAGAAACCCTCAAGTTAAGATGAGCTTGGATTGCAGAATTTCAAACCCTGAAGGAAGATAATTTTGTACTTAGATTGATGTATCCTGCAAAACTTTCTTTGAAATTTAATGGAGAAATAAAATACGTCCATGAAAAAGAACAACTGGAGAAATTCATGTCCACTAAACTAACTCTAGAAAGAATACTGAAAGACATATTAGATAGAGATAACATGACTACAACTTCCACAACAACAACAGAAAGAAACCACCAGGCAAGGCAAGCAGTTAAACAAGAGGGAAAAGCAGAAAACCAGCAGCAGAAAATAACATGACAAAGTGGGGCCAGTACATATCAGTTATATCTATCAATGTAAATGGCCCAAATTTACCTATTAAAAGCAATAGGTTGATGTAATGAATCAAGAAACAGGATCTTACAATATGCTGTATACAAGAAACACATCTGACTCAAAATAGATCATATATTAGCCCACAAAATATTCTTAAGTAAATGTAAAAGGATTGAAATCATACCATGTATACTATCAGTCCATAGTGCACTGAAATTGGAAATTAATAGCAAAATAAATTGTAAAACCTGCATAAATACATGGAAATTAAATAACAACCTCCTGAACAATCAATGAGTTACAGGTGAAAATGAAGAAATTAACAAACACCTACAATTCAATGAAAATGTAGATATGATATACTGAAACCTGTGGGATGCAAGGAAAGCTGTCTTAAGAGGGAAACATGTAGAAAAACAATATCAGCTATTGAAACTGCAAACCTGATTAAAAACTTACCAACAAAAAACCTCCAAGGTCCTGATAGATTTGCAGCTGAATTCTACAAGAAATTTAGAGAAGATTTAACACCAATACTCCTCAAACTCGTCAATTAAATTGAAAGGGAAACAATCCTCCCTAACTTATTCCTGGAGGCAAGTATTACTGTGATACCAAAACCAGAGAAAAACCCAACCAAAAATGAGAATTATAGGCCAGTCTCACTAATGAACATTGATGCAAAGATTCTCAATAAAACACTGGCAATAGAATGCAGTAAATCATCAAAAAGATTTTAGTTAATGATCAAGTGGGATTTATCCCAGGAATGCAGGAATGGTTTGACTTATACATATCAATAAATGTAATATACCACATCAACAAAGCCAAAGACAGAAATCACATAATCCTCTCAGTAGATGCAGAAAAAGGTTTTGATAAAGTCCAACACTTGCTCGTGATAAAAACCCTACAGAAACTCGGAATAGATGGTACCTACCTCAATCTGCAAAAGGTTATCTATGACAGACCAACAGCCAACATTACATTAAATAGAAAAAAACTGAAAGCTTTCACTGTAAAGTCAGGAACAAGACAAGGATGTCCACTATCACCACTCCTATTCAATGTAGTTCTGAAAATATTAGCCAGAGCAATCAGAGAAGAGAGAGAAATAAAAAGAATAAGGATAAAAAGGAAGAAGTTAAATTATCACTATTTGCACATGATATGATCCTCTACATAGAAGACCCAAAAAACTCCATCAAATGACTACTAGAGTTAATAAATTCAGTGGTATATATGGATACAAATTCAACACTTAAAAGTAAATAGCATTTCAATACACAACAAATTCACCGACACAGAAATTATGGAAATAATGACTTTCGTAATAGCATCCATAAAAATGAAATACTTAGGGATCAACCTAACCAAGACTGTAAAAGTCCTATGTGCTGGAAATTATACCTCTCTAAAACAAAAGGAGATTGAACAGGATATTAGAAAATAGAAGGATAGTCCTTGCTCTTGGTTAGGAAGAACCAACATTGAGAAATGGCCATACACCCAAAACTGTCGTACAGATTTAATGCAATCCCAATCAAAATACCATTGACATATCTTACAGATCTAGAGAAAATATTCTTAAAATTCATTTGGAAACAGAAGAAACCTAGAATCTCAAAGGCAATCTTGGGCAACAAAGGTAAGGCAGGAGGCATCTCAATTCCTGACTTGAAATTATACCACAAAGCTATATTGACAAAATCAGCATAGTACTGGCAAAGAAATAGACCTGAGGATCTATGGAACAGATTAGAAGATGAAAACACAACTACAAAAATGCTCACACCTTATATTTGACAAAGGGGCTAAACATGTTCATGGAAGGATAGCCTCTTTAATAAATGGTGTTAGAAAAATTGGCTTTTCATATGCCTGAAACTAAGTCTATCCCCAGTCTATCCCCATGCACTAAACTAAAGTGAAAATGGATCAAAGATCTAAATATTAAAACAGAAACACTAAATATACTTGAAGACAAGATACATAGAAATCTTGAAGATATAGGAATAGGCAAAAAGTTCATGAACAAAATGCAAATTGCACGGGAAGTACTTCAAAGAATCAATAACTGGGATCTCATTAAAAAGTTTTTGCACTTCAAAAGAAATCACCAACAAAGTGAAAAGAAAACCCACAAAATGGGAAAGTATTTTAGCCAGCAATCCCTCAGTTTAAGAACTTACATCAGACCATACAAAGAATTAAAAAACATCAAGTTCCCCAAATTCAAAGAATCATTCAAAAAATGGGCATCTGAGATGAACACACAGTTCTCAGATGAAGATATACAAATGGCAAATAAATATATGAAGAAATATTCACCTTCATTGATCATTTGAGAAATGCAAATTAAAACAACACTGAGATTCCATCTCACTTTGGAAAGAATGGCTGCCATCAGAAATCAACTGATAACAAATGTTGGCAAGGCTGGTCCAGCTGAGCAGAGGCAGGCCCTGCTGCCGCCTATCCCACCCAGGACCCATACCGCTACCACTGGGGACTGGAAGGTGCGCATCCAGGTGAAGGGAGGCCGGCCCTGCTGCTGCCTCTCCCGCCCGGGGCCCATACTACCACCTCTAGGGACTGGAAGGTGCGCATCAGGCTGAGTGAAGGTGACTCAGGTCCAGCCCTGAAACTGTGCAAATTGAGGAAGCTTTAGGCCTACCTGAGAGGAGGCTGGCAAGCCTCTTTTAATCCAGGGGCTCCGCTGCCCAAGGAGGGAGCTACTACAAGAGGAGTCCCAAGAGCCCAGGACATAAGAGTCAATTTACAACACAACCAGGGGAAGCTCTGAAACAACACTTGAAACACAGTAATATAGGAAAATGACAAAATGAAAGACCAAAATGCAATCTCAAACACCCAACCCATCCCCCCAAGAAAGCCTAGGAGCCATGTGCATAGAAGAAAATACATGCCATATACCTGAAATAACTGAAACAATAGTAAAAGAAATAAAGAAGCAGCTCCGGGAAGCTTTGAAGGAATTCAAACTAGAAATAATATATCAGGTAAAAGAAGAAATAATAAAAGAAATAAAGGAGATGCTGAACATATCTACAGAAGACACAGCTAAAAAATTGGAGGAACTAAACAAAAGGATAGAATCTCTGGATGAACAATATAAGAAACAAACAGAATATATAAAACAGATGCAAAGAGATATACAGGAAATCAAAAGCAACATTGAAAGTTGTAAAAACCACCTGAATGAATGCAAAGATAGAATTTTGGACCTCGAAGACAAGATTGCAGCCAGTGAACAGAAAAGGAAAGACCTTTTAAAAATAACAAGAAATCAAGAAATAATACAAAACCTGCAAGATGATGCAAAGAAAAACAACATCAGGTTGATAGGGATAAATGAAAAAGGAGACAATACAAAGGATGTCAAGAGGATATTTAGAGAAGTAATTGCTGAAAACTTCCCAAACATGAAATTGGAAACTGATATCAGGATCAATGAGGCATATAGAACTCCAAATAGCCATAATCAAAATAAAACTACACCCAGACATATAATAATCACCATTCCAGAAATCGAACAAAAGAATAGAATATTAAAAGCTCTCAGAGAGAAAAGACAGATCACATATAAAGGAAAACCTATCAGAATCACAGCAGACTTCTCAACACAAACAATAAAGGCAAGAAGAGCATGGAGTGAAGTATTTCAGACCCTAAAGGAAAATGATTTCCAACCTAGACTGATATACCCTGCAAAACTGTCCTACAAAATTGATGGAGAAATAAGATACTTCCACGACAAAGAACAGCTGAAGAAATTCATGATCACCAAGCCAATCCTGCAAAGAATACAGAAAGACAGTCTAGATACACTTAAGAAAAAGCACTTAACAAAGCAGACAATTAAATAGAACAGAAAGATAAAGATGCAACAGCAGAAATATAACATGTCACTAATAAACCAATATATAACACTTATAACCATTAATGTAAATGGTCTCAATGCACTAATTAAAAGAAATAGACTGGCAAAATGGATCAAGAAACGAAATCCAACCATATGCTGTCTACAAGAAACTCATCTAACCCAAAAGGATACAGACTGAAAGTGAAAGGATGGAAAACAATACTTCATGCAACAGGAACCCCCCAAAAAGGGGGGGTAGCCATTCTGTTTGCAGACAATGTGAACTTCAAACCAATAATGATCAGAAGAGACAAAGCAGGTCACTACATACTGATTACGGGAAAACTTCAAGAGGAAGAGATAACTATCTTAAATATATATGCACCAAATTCCAAAGGACCCAGTTATATAAAACAAGTAATATCAGAAATGAAAAACCAAATTAGCAGTAATACAATTATAACAGGAGATTTTAACACACCATTGACACCAACGGACAGATCAACAGGACAGAAAATCAGCAAAGAGATAAAAGAACTGAATCACACCTGTGAACAAATGGAATTGATAGACATATACAGAGTATTCCGCCCAACAACAACAGAATACACATTTTTCTCAGCAGTACATGGGTCATTCTCTAAAATAGACCATATATTAACTCATAGAACATATTTAAAGAAATGCAAAAGAGTTGAAATCATCCCCTGCATGTTATCAGATCATAGCTCTATGAAATTAGTAATTAATGATAAAAGATACTGCAAAAATCCCATAAACACATGGAAACTGAATAACACACTCTTGAGTAATCAGTAGGTCACAGAGGAAATTAAAGAGGAAATTAAACAATACCTACAAACAAATGATAACACAAATACAACTCACCGGAATCTGTGGGATGCAATGCAAGCTGTCTTCAGAGGGAAATTTATTGCACTGAGTTCCCACATCAGGAAAACAGAACAAATACAAATAAATAACTTGATGCTACATCTCAAACAGCTAGAAAAAGAAGAGCAAGTCAAGCCCAAAGCCAAAAGAAGAGAGGAAATTATAAAAATCAGAGCAGAAATCAGTGCAATAGAGACTAAGAAAACAATCCAAAGAATCAATGAATCAAAGAGTTGGTTCTTTGAAAGAATAAATAAAATTGATAAGCCCCTAGCCAACTTATTTTTAAAAAGGGAAGAAAAAGCTCAAATTCATGCAACAAGGAATGAAAAAGGTGAAATCACTACAGACCTGGTAGAAATACAGAAGATCATCAACACCTATATCAAAAACCTCTACTCTCAAAGGTTAGATAACATAGAAGAAATAGACAGATTTCTAGAAGCATATGAAGTACCAAAGCTAGGTCAAGAAGAAGTAAAACTGCTGAATAACCCAATTTCTATTCATGAAATAAAAATGTAATTAAGTCATCCTACAAAGAAGAGCCCAGGCCCAGATGGATTCACTGTGGAATTCTACAAGAAATACAAAGAGGACCCAATGCCAACACTCCTCAAACTATTCAATGAAATTGAAAGGGGAGCAATCCTTCCTAAGTCATTCCTGGAAGCAAATATTACTCTAGTACAAAAACCTGAGAAAGACCCAACTGAAAAAGAGAACTACAGACCAATCTCCCTAATGAACACAGATGCAAAGATCCTCAATAAAATATTGGCAAATAGGATGCAGCAAGTCATCAAGAAGATTATACACCATGACCAAGTGGGATTCATTCCAGGTATGCAGGGATGGTTTAATATATGTAAATCAATAAATGTAATCCACCATATTGGGGCTGGGGATTTAGCTCAGCGGCATAAGCACATGCCTTGCAAGCAGGCGGTTGTGAGTTCGATCCCTGGTACCAATAAAAAGAAAAAAGAAAAAAAAGAGAAAAAAAAATAAAATGAAAAATCTAATCCACCATATCAATAGAGTCAAAAGTAAGAATCACATGATCATTTCTATAGATGCAGAAAAAGCTTTTGATAAGGTACAACACTCATTTATGATAAGAACCATACAGAAAATTGGAATAGATGGTCTTTACTTCAACATAATAAAGGCTATCTATGACAAACCAACAGCCGGTATCATGCTAAATGGCCAAAAATTGAAGGCTTTACTTTAAAATCAGGCACAAGACAAGGATGTCCCCTGTCACTGCTCCTATTTAATATAGTACTGGAAATACTAGCCAGAGCAATTAGACATGAAAGAAAAATAAAAGGTATAAAGATAGGAAAAGAAGAAGTGAAATTATCACTATTTGCAGATGATATGTTACTCTACATAGAAGACCCCCAAAACTCCATTTAAAGACTCCTAGATATAATAAATAAATTCAGCAATGTGGCTGGATACAAAATCAATACTCAAAAATCAATAGCATTCTTATATACTAACAACAAATCACAGAGAGAGAAATAAGAGAGGCCCCACCCTTCACACTAGCAACTAAGAAAATGAAATATTTATGAATTACGCTCACGAAAGAAGTGAAAGACCTATACAGGGAAAATTATAATACATTGAAAAATGAAATTGAAGATGATCTCAGGAAATGGAAAGTCATCCCTTGCTCATGGATAGGAAGAATAAATATTGTGAAAATGGCCATTCTCCCAAAACTGTTATACAGATTCAATGCAACCCCGATAAAAATACCATCAACATACCACATAGATCTCGAGAAATCAATCCTAAAATTCATCTGGAACCAGAAGAGACCTACAATAGCAAGGACAGTTCTAAGCAGCAAAGGCAAGGCAGGAGGCATCACAATCCCTGACTTGAAGTTATACTACAAAGCAACTGTAGTAAAATCAACATGGTACTGGAATCAAAACAGAGCCAAAGACCAATGGAATAGATTAGAAGATACAACCACAACTACAAACACACTCAACCACCTCATCTTTGATAAAGGGGCCAAACAGGTTCACTGGAAGAATGACAGTCTCTTTAATAAATGGTGCTGGAAAAACTGGCTCTCCATATGCTGAAAACTAAAACTAGACCCATGCCTATCACCATATACTAAAATAAAATCTAAATAGATCAAAGATCTAAATATTAAAACAGAAACACTAAATCTCTTGGAAGACTAATTGGGTAAAAACCATGAAGACATAGGGGTAGGTAGATACTCCCTCCCCCCAAAAGTATGAACAAGAATAATCCACAATGAAACAAATAGAAGGAGAGATTGTAAAGATCACAGTGGAAATTAATGAAACAGAGATGAAAAATGAGACCAATCAGTGAATATAGGAGTTGATTCTTTGAAAGAATGAAAAGGGGATTTGAGAACAGAGAGGAGAAAGAAGGAGAAAACAAAAAGTGTGGAGATACGTGTATTGTACCAGTTTCCTCATGGCAGGTGTATTTATCATGCACAGAAATTATATACTAATTGTCTTAGTTACTTTCCTTGTTGATGAGACAGAATACTTCACACCAAAGATGTTTTGTTTTGTTTTATCTCAGCTTGTAGAAGATTCAGCCCATAATTTGCTGGATGTATGACAGGGTAGCATGGCAGCAGGGCACTGCAGGGGAGAAGGAGTCCACGCCACGGCAGGGCAGGCGGAGGACGGCAAAGCAGCAGGCAGGGAGCCGCAGGCCACAGTGAAGAGGCAGCAGCTGTCCCTTTATATTTCATCCGGGCTGCAAACCTACTGACTGAGGCACCCACACCCAGAGCGGGGCACCCCTAATCCCAGCATCACACACTTATCTCAGCATTGAACACCCTAGATCCAGCAACCTCAGAAAAGCCCAGTCAATGACCCCAAGGAGTTTTGGGGAGACACCTAGGTATAACCCATAATACTAATTTTAAAAAGAGGGATCATAACCTAAGAAACAAAATGTGGAAATATGCATTTTCTCATTGTCACAGATTTTTCTGGGTTAGTATTATCATTGTTGTTCTTACTGTCTTTACTGTTTTTAATTCAAAAAAGTTCAGAAAGAAAGACATGCGAAAAGTAGAGGTGGAGTTTCTGGAGGTGAGGAAGGGATTTGGGGGTGAGGGCGAGGGGAAGAGATGGGCAGGATGGGGAAGTGAAACTGATTAAGATGTGGCCTGTATATGCACCAGTTCCCAAGATGAATGCAGTTATTATATTTCACAAACATATACCAGTAAAATACATACAAAAGAACTTTGTCCTTCCTTTATAATTGTTCGCAGGGCAAGACTCAGTCCAATCACCTCGCCTGCTGTAATAAGAGGTGGAAGTCCATGAAGCCTTGTCCTCTGAATGTGAATTCTTTCCTTCTCCCCAACGCCTACTGCAGAAGCTAGAGGACTATTCTTTTCACTTTTGGTGACTTGAAATTTCACGATTGCCTTGGCATGATCCATTTCTATTTTCATGTTATGCTTTAAATTAGGGTTTGTCTTTAGTCCCAGAAAAAATAGGTAAAATTATTATCCTGATTTCTCCATGCCTTCCACATTATATTCCTTAGGAAACTTTCATTATTTAGAGTCTGAAATTTTGGCCTTCTTTCAAAATGTGTTTCTCTTTAACTCTCCATCTTTTGTGTCTGAATGATGTCACTCAGCAATATGTGAGAGTGTCGGGGTGAGAGAGCTCCAGAGAGCAGCCCAGGGCCTGGAGTCTCATAACCCCAAAGCTATCTTACTTGTAGCTGCAAGATGCTTGGTGTGTCTTGTGGAATATCAACTTTGTACCTTAGGGTACAAAGGCCCTAAATAGTTGAACCAATCAATGTCTTGACTATGAATGGGCTTATCTTCTGCTCAAGCATATGAGCTACTTCAGGGAGAGAAAGAACACAGTGAAGTTAGACAGGGCTATGAAAAGAACATAAGCAACATCATTCTGAGCAAGCGTGGAACAGAAGAGCATCCTAGTGTCCTACAGAGTGCTGACAACTCCAGAACCTTCTCCCTTCAAACTCTTCCTTCATCCCATTTCGGTAACATGGGACTTGAATTTCTATCTTTATATCTTGGAGCTCCTCGTGACAGGCTATTATAAGACAGACAGGAACCTTAGCTTGTTTTTATAAATATGTTTCCTAAAGTGAAACGATAGGAAAAAGAAAGATACATAAATCTTAGACTTGTCCAAAGTGTGTCACTGAGTAGGATACTCCGCCATACTGTTACTGAGTAGGACACACTGACTCTATTTTGGCCAGTAGGTCAAATTTTCATTGCCTTTGCAATGTGTTATCATACATGGAGAATTGGCTTTGCTGCTTGCACCTAAACATCCAGCTGGAATTTGGAGATGGAAAGAGGAGTGGAACTAGACACAGGGAGCAGAACCCATGAATACAGCTGGCTCAGGGTTCTGGTTGTTTGCATAATTATCTTCCCTAGGAGGCAGGATAGTCAGAAGGATGCAGTGACTGGCCTTCCTGAGAAGAAGATGTCTGAGGTTAGGGTGGGGCTGAGGAGGACACAGAATTTGCTCACCCAGAAAATATGCTGATCGTTATTGTGTGCCAGGTTCTCAGAAAGTTTAGACAAATAATATAGAAACTGCTGTGCCTATAGAGGACTCTGGTCTAGAAGGGGAAGAGATAAAAATCACAGCTCAAGTTCAGCACCAAACTGGGGTCTCCAGACTGTCTGATGTGTGGATAAAAATTCAAGACTATTTTCTCCATATACTTACTGAAATATCTTCAATGGACCGTTTAATAGCTTTTTCAATTAATAATTGTACATCAGGCTCCCTTGGCTTTAGTTTTCACATTGAGTACGCTATGTTAGCTCATTTGAAATTCTCTCATGGTTTTTCTACAATTCATAGTTTTGGACATCACTAGGTATACTCCTTCAAGATGCAGATGGTTATATGAACATAGTTTTAATGCTTTCTCAAATTATATGTGAAAATTGCTGTTTTTCTGATATTCACATCAGTAAATGGAGTCATTTTTGCATTTATTCTCTGTTCAGTAGATACAGATTAAAGTGTTTAAAAATATAATAAAATTATTATTTTTCACTAAAAACCACTGTAGTACTGCCAGTTTAGTTATAGAATATATCCAACATCACCTGCTACATTTAGGTAACAAATACCAAGGATCAAGCCTAGTAACGTTTCTTTAGTTCAGCATTCACGTCACAAAACATCGAATGCAAGCATGACATCCTTTTAGCACTAGCAAGGACAGTTCTACAGTTTTCCACTGATGGGCTCTGATACATCAGCAGGCATAGGCAAAGGGGTTGATTGCCAGACATGAAAGGAATTCCATGAGGAAATCTGAGTGGAGAGGTCATGGTGATGCTTTAAAGTTTGTTATGACTTTGCCCCTCCGGTGCTTATGATAAACTGGGGATTAAGAGAAGCCAGGAATTTTACCCTAAATAAACTGGAAAAAATAAATAGACGTACGTGAGGGGTGGTTGTTGTTATGTGACAATAAGGAAGTCACACGGATGCAGGAATGGACTGTTTATGAAATGGAAGATCATAAACTCATGTTTGGATTTATAAAAATGTCATATCTGCATATATTCCTTATCACAAATCACTAGGTTATGAGATAGAGAGTAAAATATCCAGTAAGTCATACTGAAGTAATTGTCCAATTGGGAAATGCTCTTAGATGCATATATGCTATAAGATGTATCAAAATAAATGCAGGATAAATTTAGGCACATTACATCAGAATAGAAGACTACACAAAAGGAAAAAAGACCCATAGATTTGACCATGTAATATTTTAAAAATACATGGAAAATTCATTTAAGTTAAAAAAGCAAACAATGAACCTCGAGAAATATTTGCAGAAAACATGTAAAAGTTCATATCATCATGTAAAGAAATACACAGAAAGACAATAGAAAAACTGAGATCATGACAGATAAATAAGCAGAAAAAATAAAAGGCAAGTTATGAAAAACAAAGATTCATGCATGGTTAATAGGAAATACGCATCTTTGTCAGTAAGCAGAGAAATAAGGTAAAATTATATTTAGCATTTAATATGATTATATATTACTGCCTTGTAAGTTAGTGATAACTTAAAATAAATACATTATCATATGGTATAAAGTACAAAGATTTTCTGGAGACATATTTGTCAAGTTCTTTTTGTTAGATAATTTAGCACTATATGTTAAAGCCACTAAGATATCTACAACTCATACTAAAATTTCCACTTCACAATAGTGAAAAGAACCCCTCCCACATATTGACAAATAAACTTCATAAAAGGTGGATGCTCTAGTTTTGGAAAGCCTACTTTCTCTAGAAATAGGATTGGAGTAGATACACTATCCCATGTCCCCATCAAGAAAGATACTATATTTTAAAGTTGCAGGTTATCCCTCGATCAACCTCAAATTTAACATAATCTAAGTCAGATCTCAGTGGAAGAAAACCCCATGGTTCAGTAACCCTATAATTAAGCTAGAAGAGAAAAGCACGGGCAGTTATTTAAGAATATTTGAGAGGAGGGAGTCATGAGGAAGCCTTTTGTTCATGAGCTGTGAGTACAACTGCAAAACTGCAGTGATTGAGAAGCTGTAGAACCCATGCAGAATGGAGCAGCGGAACACAAGGGTCCAAGCAAAAAGAAGTGTAAATACATATTTAATATCTGATAAGCAAAGCACTTCAAATTATTATGCAACAGTCATAGGGCAGGAGGTGTAGTGTGCCAAAACCATAAATTTGTGTTCCTCTTTCATATTGTATATTAAAAGAAATTTTTGTGAGAAAGATATTTGGGATAGAAAATATTACAAAAAATAAGATGTAAACAATAATGTCATTAAAGAAAGCAGAAAGCAGCTTTTTAAACTTGAAGAAAAGAATTTCAAGTGTGAAGCAAAGATAGAAGGCATCACATAAATATTTCTATACTTGACTACATTAGACCTGGTCATAAAGAACAACATCAGAATTAAAGGGAGAGAAATGTAATAGGAAAAATATTTCCCTCTCCTATGACTAAACACAGTTCTGCAGTATTATAAGAGGAAAATCTGGACCTTACTCATCAGGAAATGCAAACTAAAACAACAAGGGAACCAGTGCTTCATGCATCACATTGTAAAGGTTTGTTAATCACAGATCTAGGGCTGCTTAACATTAAGGAAATGGTCTTACAGTGAATCAGATGGTACCACATATTTAACAGATATGCTCTCAAATTCATAAATGTGTTGAAAATTTCTTGTAAAAGGATATGTAAAGGCAGTGGAAAACTGCAAACTAACAGTGGGGTAAGATAAGAAGTTGGTTAAACAAATCATTGAGCAGGTACAAAATTATATAGGCATTGAAAACCATGAAGCAGGTGCATTTATTAATGTGAAATTTAAAAATAAACTGCTAGGCCAGGAAGAAGAATGAGAACAGCAGAATTCTGGGAAGCAAAGGAGGGAGGAACAATGCAATGCCCACAACCACGTGAAAAGACCAGGAGCCGGCTGTGTGTTGAACAGCTGCCCACTCTCCGGCTTTCTCCTCTCTAACACGTGTCTTCCCGCCACTCACAATGTGGCTAATGAGTCTTGCTAAGGACACTGCTGACACCACCCATTGCTAATTGGGCCCCCTCTACTCTCTAAGGTCCCAGTCCCCTTCAGACTAAAGACCAAAGAGAAGTAAGTCTTTCCCAGGTTTCCCTTCTCCCTGACTTGTTAGCAGACATGCATAAGACAATTGCTAAATCCCTAGGCCTCCCTCAAACCCTGCAGGATGAGTTATCTCAAACTCTCATTTGGGAATTAATTAGAGGCTTCTGCTTGTGGAACTCATAATGACTTTAGTCCCCAATCCTGGCCCTGGCAGTCTGTGGAAATAGTTGCTGGATCAGTGCCTCCTGAGGCCCCACATAGCTGAACATTTACCAATTAGTTTCTTCCATCTGAAAGATCAAATTATATGAAGAGTTTGGGACCCAGGAGATTAATCATACTTCTCGCAGTGCAGGGAAAGATATGCTGGCTTCTGTAGTTCCAATCATCTCACTAGTTCACTCACGGACAGGCCATCCAAGGGAGAACGAAGGTCACAGTTCTGGACAGGGGGCTGGAGTGGGTATTTTGGTGGGTAGGATTAGTCCTTGCTGTGGTAAGGATTAGAGAGACAGCATGACTTCTAGAAATGTGGTAACTCCTTCCGTTCAAAGCCCAGTGGAGTACACATGATCTCCATAATTCTGTAGCTCAAGTTGTACCATCCTCAGAATAATCATTTTAAGTACAGGTTATGAGTCCCATTTCATGCATGAGAATTTGGAGGCCCACAATGCCCACTTACTTAAGGTTACCTGGGCAGCAAGGAGTAGTTTGGCTCAGAACCCAGCTTTCCCATCAGATGCTGACTTCACTTGACTGTGGCTAATGTAATTCAGCAAGGGAACTTGGTTTCACTCTTGCTCTCTGTCATGTAGAAAATTCTAGATTTTGTATTTATTTTCCTTACATTTTGGCTTGGACAACCACCTCTAACTACTAAATAATGGCTTGAAACCTGTTAGGGACCTCATACGTGATTTCCCTGGACCATGCAAACCTAACTCTGACACCAAAGCTAATTGTTTTCTGGCTGATATTCCATGACCATTTCCAGAGCGCCCTCTTTTGTTTTATTTATTGACATATCTCAGGCCTTCACGTCTCTATCTGTCCCAGCGCCACCACCTCCCGTTTTGGCATCTGTCACATCTTATAGTAGTGAGACCCAAAAACTGGTCATGACTGGTCAGAGATCCACTGTACCTATGACTTGTTCCTGTGTCATCCACCAGTTCCCACCTTTATTGTCTGCCCATTTAATTGCCCTCAGTCCCTTATTTCCCTCCACCCTTGGGATTCCTGTAGGGATCTGAGTATCATGTAGTGGGTGAATGATAAAAGAGCTTAACATTCTTGTAAGAGACTTGTTTGGTTGGTGAAAGAATCAAAGCATAAAGGAACCACTTAAGTTAAGTAGCAGAGGCTGGAACTGGCATCTCCATCTGTCCTGCTGATGCCTGGCCTCATTCATCTTTGGCATTTGTTGTATTTCTGAGACTCACTGCACCTACAGTCAGCATTGCTGTGTTCCTTTAAATTCTGCAGAGATTCACTAGAATTAAATAGAGACAAAGACACTGGAGTAGGAACTGGGACGTGGAGGCTGCCCCGCTTCTAACTCCGTGACCTCTGGCAAACTTGGTCTGTCTGTATTCTTTTGATCTATGAAGATAACAGAATACAGCTTCCTTACACTCTGGTCCAGGCCCTGGTTCTCAGTGTGTTTGACATTCCACTGTGCTGTTGCAAAATCCAAATGAGAACACAGATTTCTAAGTACTTTAGGACACTGGTGACTGCTAGCAGAATAATGACAGAGAGTACTACTGGCGTATAGTTCTCGTGAGTGCCAGTGTGACCACTAGCACTGTTCTGTGTGCTGTGCACAGGCCGTGCTCTGAATGGAAGACAGTACTGTGATGTGTATATGGCCCCTCCAAGCTGACATGTGGAGATACACATGGTGAACTGTATGACGTCTGCTGAACTTCATGGGTGGATCATGGCTGCCCGCAAAAGTGTGTAGGTGAATTGAGAACTGATGTGCCAGCATCTGGAACGTATTTCTTTGGATATGAACCATGGGAAGTTGGGGTGGCTGGACCCAAAGTCCCTTTTAATGTCAGGGGTCCTTGAATCTACGTTAACAGAAGTCACACATCTGCCTCCAAGCAAATTCATCTCTGCCTTTTCCTGGAATTACATAAAGAGCATAAAATCAGGGAAGTGGCAGAGTGCTGAGGGGAGAGATGTGGACGGTGTCAGAATGAGAACTGGTGTGGAGTGCAGGCTGAGAGCTCACTTTCCATTATCAGAAGACAGGAAGAGGTGAGAAGGTTTATTTAGGTGTATACTTTTCAGGTTGGGGTCACTTTTATTAGACCCTTAACTTTCCAGAATAGGTAGGGACAGGACAGCTGCTTCATGTCCCGTCCAGGCCTCTGAATCCTGAGCAAGTGGACCAGTATGCTTGTGTGGGGTGGAGTGCTACCTACTGTTTCCCAAAGGTAAAGATGACAGCAGACCTCTGACGACCAGAGCAAAAACACTTCGGTCAAGTTAGCCAGCCCCACCCCACGCTTTCACCCATGAGTCTTTGTAAGGTTTATTTATTTTAATGTTTTAGAATAGAGCATGCAGTGAAAAACTTCAAATAATGACACAGTTGATAGATTAAGATGGGAAATAATCTCCACGTCCACTACTCTCCCCATTGAGTTCTCCTCCACAGGGGCGCAATGACCCACACGTGGGGCCTCTAGAAATTCTCCACTCATATGCGTACACTGCTGTCACTTTCAAAGCCATGAATTACACACTGTACATATATGAGACTCACAGAAATAGGGGAATCATTTTAAAAAATTTTTATCAAAGCTATTTTCATGAAGTACAAACTGCTCATATTTGCATGACAATTAAAATTGCTTCCTCATGGAAAGGAATTACAGAAGAATAATAACTTTTGCATAACTTATGATCAGTCACCTAGTACTGTTATCTCACAGCAGTACTGTGTGCTCCCTCTCTTTGGATGCTGTAAGGTTTCCTGTTCTGTGGCTCTGTGCTCAGCTTTTGCTGTTAGGTCCTCTTTCTAATTTTTGCAGAGACAGTTTTTTGCTTTTGGCTTAAGGCAATTTTTCTTATTTGAAAGGCAAAATTATATTGTAGTTTATGCCAGATTCAAGAAAACTTCTTCTTATAATGTCAGATAAATACATGATTGTATCTACTGCATTCCAAGAAAGTTTCTTCTTTTAAAAATTTTTCATTAAACTCTGTTGCCATCGGGCTATTTAGGGAATTTTTAAAACGTGTAACAGTTATTAATGGACAGTGTAATCCACCCTGGGCCAAGGAGAAGCACAGGGCTCACAGGTTACAACTGGAACCTCAACAGGAGGCAGCTACCTGAGAGGCAGCAGTCTGCAAGGAGTCAAGAGGGTAGCTACAAGTGAGTTCAACAGAATGCTGAGCAGGACCCAGGAGTTTGCTGAATTTTTGGCATGACTATGGATACAGCTTGATGGCAAATCATTTTATTATAGTTCTCAGGTATTCTAAGTTTGCCTGATGCCCTCCACAAATTGATAATAAGCATGCCATTAATGTTAACTTCCTTCATGGGAAACGTCTGAAGCAGTTGACAGGATAAAGTTGAGAAATTGTGTGCTATTCTATAGGAAGAAAAAGACCGCTATACTGGTCATTACTCTCTGGACTGTTTTGACCCTGACGGTAAAAGCTCAGCCCCAGGAATCAGTCATGAGAGTCTGCATGCAACATCTCCCCTCACAGTCTCTCCAACTCTACCAGTGACCTACATGGACATGCTCATCAGAATGTCCAATGCAAATCTGCGTATTGTGCCATAAAAATAAAAATAAATCTTACTATTTCTTAAATGTTCCTCTGATAGAATATGTGATAAAATACTACTCTCTTGATGGAGTGGTCATGAGAATCAGGTCACCCACCAGAGCATAAGTATTTTGTGCCATGAATAATTTAGTTGGAAACTGAACACTGGTTTGGAAACAAGCATGTGATGATTGAGCTCCAAGGAGAACTGGCCAGATAGCCCGGAGAGCACCCACAACCTGCTCCAAGGATTCTTCCAACTCCAGTTTACGTTCACAGCACCAGAATTATTAATATACAATCCTTAAAAAACAAGATGCCTACAAGAGTATGAATATAGTTTATCTGTATTGTTTATAAATATTTTAAGTATATCAAATGCATGGCCATTACATAAAAAAAAAGATATTTCATTTCCCATCCCCTCACCCAAATTATAATTTCCTTCATCTTTCTTTAATGCATTCTCATTCTCTCATTATCCTAAACTTTAGCCTTTGTTTTGAATCCAGTCAAACCATATTCCACCCTGATCCATACTAGCTACTTTATTCCCATTAAGGCCAAATCCCTGAAGTTTTCATCCTCACTTATCCAGGTTTTTAGCTTGATAAAATCAGGATTCCTTGGGGAGAAGGGGCATTTGGGCACCACAGTCAGTCTTCTGACAGTGGAGGTTTCTTCTTTGGGAACACCCCCTTCAAGGTTCCCTGCACATCAGGGTTCTGGAGACTGTAGATGATGGGGTTCAGCATGGGGCTGATGACAGTGTTGAGGATCTCAATCCCTTTGTCCTTATCTGAAGTGAGACTGAGCCCAGGTGCACATAACTGAAGAACCCAGTTGCATAAAAGATGCAGACCACCGTGAGCTGGGAGCCACATGAGGAGAAGGCCTTCTTTCTCCCCTCAGCAGAGCGGATCCGCAGTAACGCAGCAGCGACGTGGGCATAGGACACTGAGATGAGGATGATGGGGATCACTCCCATGAAAGTGGCCCCCACAAACAGCAGCTGCCCATTGTGGTGGATACTGGAGCAAGAGAGCTGAAACAGAGGTGGGAGGTCACAGTAGAAGTTGTTGATCACGTCTGGGCCATAGAAGTCAAGCACAGTCACAGCCACTGTGTGAGTCAGAGCATTGAGGAAGGAGACGGTGCAGCAGGTGCCCACCAGGTCACCCTGGACCTCACAGTTCATGCAGGTGCTATAGGTGAGGGGCTGGCAGATGGCCAGATAGCAGTCATAGGCCATGGCTGTCAAGAGGTGACAGTCCACAATGAGCCAAGAGGTGGAAAAAGAAGAGCTGTGAAAGGCAGGCAGCATAGGGAACTCTGCACTGGTGGGCAAGGACACCCACCAGCTTTGGAGGAACAGTAACCATGATGCACCCAATGTCCAGCAGACACAGGATCCCCAGGAAGTAGTACATGGGGGTGTGGAGTCTGGGCTCCACTATGACAGCAGCCAAGGTACTGAAGTTGCCCCCAACTGTGACGATGTAGGCAAAGAAAAAGACAGCAAAAAGAATGGATTGCAGACCGATATTCTCTGTCAGGCCATGGAGGATGAACTCGGTGACAGCTGTCTTCTTCCTCAAGTCACCTGGCTCCATGGACCACAGCTGGACACTGCAGTGAGAAGTCACAGTCTTGGCAAAAGGGAGCAGTGACCTATAATAGGTACATAACATATGTCTATGGGGTGCTGAGGTCATACAGAAGGAACACCGCCAATCAGAGTAGATACTAGTCTACATCTCGTCCAGAATTCTTAAGGCTACTATGGTGCTAGACACTAACCCTCTAGTTGCTGGTTAAGACAAAGATCCATGCAATTCCACCAAAGTGACTGAGGCAGGCAACTACTCCTGGAATCCAGGACAGTGGCTATTTAGCAAAAAGGTACAGGAGTGCTTCAGTACTTTAACATTAAGGGCTTTGTGTGCATACTGAAAAGAATCTGAGCAACTCACTGAATAAATGAGTACATAAAGCTCCATAAAATACATAAAGTATGAAGAATAGCAACATACAGAGAAAGATGGGGGTCTCAAGAAATTGAGATATGAAAGAAGAGGCACAATAAGCAGATCAAAGTGTAGAAAACCACAAATCAAAAATTAGAGACGGGAACTTAAGGAAATATGACACCTTTTTAAGCATATAGACTGATTATTCTGTTAAATATTGTTTATACATTCTCATTTAATTCCCATAAATTTATTATTTATATATAACCAGGACACTGAGGTCTGGAAAGATTGACTAAAAAGCTTAATGTCATCAAGCTCTTTCAGAGCTGAATATCAAACACAGAACTGAGTCTCAGCTCATAACTTAACCCCGTATTCTTTCAACATGTGCTGTTTTTGAATGCCATTGTGTACAATTTTTTAAAAAATTCTGTTTCTAAGAATTTCAGTATTAGCACCACTACATAACTCAGGTAACTCAGGATCCCATCCACTGATCCTTTCATTTGAGGGGATTTATTGAATATCACTTAATTCTGGACCTACTTTGTTAATAAAACATGAAGACTGGGCATGATGTATGAGAGAAAGGAAGGTGCAAGGATAGTTCAATGCTTCAATGAACTGTAGAAGCTATTTTAATGCAATGAAAAATTTGAAACTTATATTTTTAATACCAATTATATTTCTAACACTTTTCAAGGGTGAGACCAGGAGACACAGCCTGTCCCCATGGTTAGAAAGCTACAAACTTAACGAGCCTTGACACTTGGGGTGCCTAATTGCAAGACAAGTGTAGCTCAGCCAGGAAAAAATATTTCTCTTGCTTTCAAGTCCCAAACAGTTACCACTTCAAAAACATCTCTGCTTGGTGTCAAGCAATGATAGATTCTTCCTCTATGTGGTACAATTGTAACTTCATTTAGTTAGTTTCTGTAAGAGTGAATTCTGCCTAGCAATTAATGAGAAAGTCATGTGTAACCCCTTTTGGATATTCTGTTATCTGCCTTTTGTACTTCCTTTCTTAAAAAGCATACAAATTATTGCAAAACTCAAGTTAGGGCTGTTGATTTGGACCTGAGATTCCCATCAGCCTGCTAGTGTTCATAAAGCTGCAACCTAAATTTCCTCTGGTGTTGAGTCTCCATTTGGTCTGGTCCTGAATACCACATCAGAATGACTGGAAAAATGAAGTTACTGGTAAATATTATAGGGAAACACGAGTTTGTGCATGTGTGAATAGGAGGGGTATTCAGTAAGAAAGCGGGAAACTGAAAGCCATGGAGAGGCTGGGGATATAGCTTAGCAGCACAGGGGCCAGCCTGACAAGTGTGAGGTTGTGAGTTCACTCCTCAGTACAAAAAGGAAAAAAAAAAGCCCAAGGAGAATTTAGGTGGCTTCTTCTCCATCACATGTGGTACCAGTTATCCTCACATGTGCCCAGGGAGTTAATGTCCTCCACGCTTGACAGAGTTAGTTCTCAAACCTAGGTCTATCCAACTCTGAGCCTTAGTGCTACATTGCTTGGTTTTGTGGAGTAACTGACCGTTATGAAGGATATTGTGTATAGTTTAAAAATAGTGCTGTTTCTATGCCTTGAAATAATGCTATTTCAAGAAAGCAAATATCTTGCTGCTGTGATTGGCAGACACGGTTCTGAAGGAATGTTTGAGACTTTTTTACATCCACTAAGCCTCCCATTCTCCATGATTGAGAAAGTGAATTTTCTCTGTAAATAACACTCTCTGCCTTCCACACATTGGCATTCTGTCCCTCAAGCTTCAACCCCAGATCACAGTCTTAGCACATCAAAAAGATTTTCCTCTGCAGGATACTCTTCAATCAAGCTTTCCCTCCTGTGACATCACAGAAAATCATAACTGGAATTATTCCAGAAGGTTCTTATGAGAAAAGAGACAGGAATTCAAAGCATTGAGATGAGTATCTTGTCTAGAGTGAATTAAGAGCAATTCAAGATACATAGTGCAAGATGCCAATCTCTGATTATCCTGAATAGGCCATTGTAAGACCAGGTACAGCAGGACCATTCTGTCACTTTCTACATAAACTGTTGGCTGCCATCCATTGTCAGATAGTATGTAGCTCAAAAAATTAATTTGTTTCAGGCCACATGCATCACAGAGTTTGGTATTAAAAGACAATTTCTTCTTTTTTGGTTGAAGTAGGCTGTCTCTAAAGATATACATAATGAATATATACTGATTTTCCTTCCCTTTTTTCTTATCACTCAGAGTGGTAAACCTCATCTCTGTATTTCATTACCACTTATTCAATCTAGCATCACTTCATCTTTTATTCTTCCACAAACAAGGAAGAATCCACCTGAAGGTCACGAGTGGCCTTAATCTAAAAGGAATGAAGGAATGAGAGCTGGAGTGGTAGGGAGGTCTGTGGATTACTTACTTTCTTGTAGCGCTCAGTAAAGAGTGAAGTCACCGCTAGGCAGATCCAGGGTGGTCTGCTCCCCAGGAGCCTATAAAGGTGCTCTCTCTTCAAGGAGCTAATTAGTGCCAATTGGCCTCCGCAGGCGTTAGACAAGAAAACTGGAGGAGGACAACTTCAGACCTTAATGGACTGTCTCATGTGCTTACTACTTGGACTCTTCAGGAAGCATGAGACTCACAGTATCACTCCAGCCTCCTAAGGTCTCCAAAGAGAAGGAAAGATAAAGTCACCACATTGCACAAGGGAAAAAATGATCCAAGGAGCTTTGATGAAGGAGGGAAGTTCGACAGTGGGTTCATGTTTGGAATTATGGATAAACACAAGATAATAAATTATTATGGTACTTTTTTCTTATGTATTTTTTGGATATGCAAAGGGTACATTTTTGAAAGTTAGTTTAATTGTTTTAATTGTAAAGTTTCAGGTTTGATAAAATATATAGTCATGAACCTAGCATCTTAGGGAACATTTCTATTACTCCTATCATTTTTCTGTAGGCCCTTTGTATTCCACTCCCTTTCCACATCTTAGCCTCTAGCAATCTCATGTGATTTTCTTCCCTGAGGTTTTAGTTTTTCAACATATCTAGTGTGGAATCATGAAGTACAGGTTTCTATATCTAAATAAATTAGATTGGATAAAAATGTTTCAGATTCATGCCTGTTGACAGTCCAGCAATTCCTCTTTATGAGTGAGAGATACACTCAAATATTCCTAGGGGCAGTGCCTGACATCATGGGTAGTACGAACCCAATATGTAGTATTTTTTTCTCTACTAATCATGGTAAAACTTATTTTATAAGTGAAACATCAGTAATTGAATAGCAACAGTAACTAATAGTAAAATAGACATTATAACAATATAATACAAATGTTATTTAAATCTTATGATTGTTTATTTCTGGAATTTTCTATGTAATATTTTAATGCACATCATTTCTGAAGTGAATCTGAGAAAGCCAAATTTGATAAAATGGGCTATTGTGTTAATAATAATTCTTTTGTCATGAGTAGTATCCCCTTAGAGGTGTATACTGCAAATCTTTTTAGCTACCCATTTCTTGGTGAATATTTGGCTGGTTTTCAGACTAGCTACTACAAGTAACTTTATAACAAATACATGTTTATAGTTCTTTGTGTGAATATAGTCCTTCATTTCATCATAGAAGTCCCAGAATTTTTAATTATTAAAATGTATGTAAGTGAATGTTTAACTTAATATAAAACTATAGCAAGTCCAGAATGACTATTCTCTTTTGCATTCCCATCAGAAACGTACGGTATGGGCTTCTGGTAAAGATGGCGGATAGATAAGAGCAGAATACAAACGCTCACTGAGACAGACAACTCCGATGCCGAAATAATGCAGCATAGGGAGTCTCAGACAGAGGGAGATGGATACTCCCAACCCAGGAAGAAACTAAAGCTAAAAGAACCAGTCAAATATGTAGTCTCAAGGCTATTATTGAGGCAGCTAAGATTCTGTGCTTTCACACACTTGAATTCCTGCTATTTTGACTTGCTGGAACCGTAGTCCCACTGAAGTTCAGTTGCATTAAAGTTGGAGGTCGGTGAGCCCAACAAGAACGGAACCCGCAAGGGACCTGCACTGACCTGAAATGAGGGCTGGGAATAAAACCCTTCCATGGGAAAGGGGCACCAATGGGACAACATTTTGGAATCATGCAGGACTGGCTAGAACAAGGAACAGCAGTGACTTCAGTCAGTTGTTCCCTTCCCAGACAAGATTGGTGGGGTATGCTTGGCCTGGGTCATGCCTCTGGCTGAGACCCAGTAAGGTGTCCAAAATCAATTCCCTATGTATGGCGCACACTATTGCAATGAAAGCCTCAGCAGATTGACTGACCCGGAGAGGTGGAGCCAGCATATGCTGCCCCTGTTTGCACCTCTATAATACACTGGAGTGGGCAGGATTACCTAGCATGCTTCAGAAGAACCATAACCAACAAGGAAAGGGACTGGGACCTCCTCTATGCACCTGTATGGAAGAAATAAAAAACATGAGAAGAGAAAACAGCAAGAAAAAGTCCATAGCCCCCAACCCTGAGAACACTGATCCAAGAGAGGTACATACAAAAGAAATTGAGGACAGAAAACGCACAATATCAGACACCGCATAGATGAACATAAAGAGATATCTTCAGGATCTCATAGACAAGTTCAAATGTGAAATATTTAACCAAGTAAAGCAAGATGTAAGTAGATTAATAAAAGAAATGCTTTTTAATAAGAAGTGGTCCCAGTTATTGATTCTGGGAAGTATTTCCCGTGCGGTTTGAGTCCTGTTCATGAATTCTTTACCTACTCCTATGTCTCCAAGGTTTCTACCTATTTTGTCTTCCAATAGATTTAGTGTTTCTGTTTTAATATTCAGATCTTTGACCCATTTAGATTTTAATTTAGTACATGGTGATAGACATGGGTCTAGCTTTAGTTTTCGGCAAATGGAGAGCCAGTTTTTCCAGCACCATTTATTAAAGAGACTGTCGTTCTTCCAGTGAACCTGCTTGGCTCCTTTATCAAAAATAAGGTGGTTGAGTGTGTTCGTAGTGGTGGTTGTATCTTCTAATCTATTCCACTGATCTTCAGCTCTGTTTTGATTCCAATACCATGTTGATTTTACTACTGTTGCTTTGTAGTATAACTTCAAGTCAGGGATTGTGATGCCTCCTGCCTTGTCTTTGCTGCTTAGAATTGCCTTTGCGATTCTAGGTCTCTTCTGGTTCCAGATGAAATTTAGGAGTGATTTCTCTAGATCTATAAGGTATGTTGATGGTATTTCTATTGGGATTGCATTGAATCTGTATAAGAGTTTTGGGAGAATGGCCATTTTCACAATGTTTGTTCTTCCTATCCATGAGCAAGGGATCTGTATAACAGTTTTGGGAGAATGGCCATTTTCACAATGTTTGTTCTTCCTATCCATGAGCAAGGGATGTCTTTCCATTTTCTGAGATCATCTTCAATTTCCTTTTTCAGTGTATTATAATTTTCACTGTATAAGTCTTTCACTTCTTTCGTAAGAGTAATTCCTAAATATTTCATTTTTTTGCTTGCTAATGTGAATAGTCCAGTTTCTCTTATTTCCCTCTCTGTAATTTTGTTGTTTGTGTATAGGAATGCTATTGATTTCTGAGTATTGATTTTGTATCCAGCCACATTACTGAATTTATTTATTGTATCTAAGAGTATTTCAATGGAGTTTAGGGGGTCTTCTATGTAGAGTATCATGTCATCTGCAAACAATGATAATTTAACTTCTTCTTTTCCTATCTTTACCCCTTTTATTTCTCTTTCTTGCCTAATTGCTCTGGCTAGTACTTCCAGTACTATATTAAATAGGAGTGGTGATAAAGGACATCCTTGTCTTGTACCCGATTTTAAAGTAAAGGCTTTCAATTTTTGGCCATTTAGTATGATGCTGGCTGTTGGTTTGTCATAAATGGCCTTTATTATATTGAGGTAAAGACCATTTATTCCAATTTTCTGTAAAGTTCTTATCATGAATAAGTGTTGGACCTTATCGAAGGCTTTTTCTGCATCTATAGAGATGATCATGTGATTCTTATTTTTGGCTTTATTGATATGGTGGATTACATTTATTGATTTGCGTATGTTGAACCATCCTTGCATTCCTGGGATGAATCCCACTTGGTCATGGTGTATAATCTTCTTGATGATTTGCTGGATCCTATTTGCCAATATTTTATTGAGGATTTTTGCATCTGTGTTCATTAGGGAGATTGGTCTATAGTTCTCTTTTATAGTTGGGTCTTTCTCAGGTTTTGGTACTAGAGTAATATTTGCTTCCAGGAATGACTTAGGAAGGATTGCTTCCCTTTCAATTTCATTGAATAGTTTGAGGAGTGTCAGCATTAGGTCTTCTTTATATTTCTTGTAGAATTCTGCAGTGAATCCATCTGGGCCTGGGCTCTTCTTGGTGGGCAAGGACCCAATTACATTCTCAATTTCATTAGCAGAGATTGGGTTATTCAACAGTTTTATATCCTCTTGATCTAGCTTTGGTACTTCATATGCTTCTAAGAATCTGTCTATTTCTTCTGTGTTATCAAACTTTTGAGAGTAGAGGTTTTCGAAATAGGTGTTGATGATCCTCTGTATTTCTATTGGGTCTGTAGTGATTTCTCCTTTTTCATTTCTTATTGCATGAATTTGAGCTTTTTCTTTCCTTTTTTTAATAAGGTTGGCTAGGGGCTTATCGATTTTATTTATTCTTTCAAAGAACCAACTCTTTGATTCGTTGATTCTTTGGATTGTTTTCTTAGATATGAAAATATTTGAAGCTAGAGTATATGAAGTTTTATCCAAATATTTCAAGGAAAAAGACACTATGGTAACTACTACTAAGTCAGGTTATAAGGTGGTGAAGTACTAGGTTGTTGAAACAGTCATGCTGTGACCTCTATTGTTATATTGTTATGTCCTGTTTTATCTCAATCTCCCCCTTATTGTTTCAAAAAAAATTATTTAGTCATTTCTTATGTTTGTCTTAATTAAAGAAAAAATTCAAAAAAATTAGGATATATAAATAGTAACTCTTTTCGATTTCCTATTAACTTGTTTTCAAGTCTTGTAGTACTCCCACGATCTTGTTTTGACTGATTAGACTCTGTTCCATTCTATATGATTGTATCAAGTTTGAAGACATAGGCAACTACTTTGAAGACAATAAGATTCACTAAGATACTCATTCTGGTTTGACTATTGTCTTCTTTGGAAGTCCTGTAATGTTTACAATGCCTAAGTTTTATTGGTCTTGTTCTCTACTGTTTTGTCCAACTTTATAATATCTAATAAGATAGACAATTCTTTTTAAGGAAACAAGGGACAACGTTGATAACCATTGTTGATAAACTTGTACTCTGTTCTACACCATGTGCTATGTCTATCCTTGGTATTGACTGACAGCTTTGTTTTGCCATATTTGACTGTATTCTTCCCCCCCCCAAAGAAAGTAATAAGCACTAAGGAGTAATAAAATCCAAGATGTGTAAATTTTGTTGTAAAAAAGAGAGGGGAAAAAAAAGAAAGAAAAAGAGCTCTAACGGATATAACAGCAAGTGTGTTTGGGGGTGTTAAATAGCTGACTTTATCAATGTTTTTGGAACACTGAACACAGCTGTTTGCAGTCTCCCTATTTGAATGTCCACCTTGTGTTCTTTGATACTGTGATTTGAGGAACTATTTTCAAGAAGATAGTGTGTAATCTACTAGCAGGTGATTTCTTACTGTTATGTTTTTTTGTTTTGTTTTGTTTTGTTTTTTGTTTTGTAGTTCTGTATTGCGTGTACCCTTACGCTGCTTTGGTTTGTTTTGTGTTTTTCTCTTTTTCCTCTTAAATAAAAAAAAAAAGAAATGCTAAGCACTTCTCAAGAAGACACAGAGAGAAGAATGGAAGAGCACAAAAAAGCAGAGAAATGTTGATGAAGAATATAAAGAAAATATAGAATACACGAAACAGGTTCAAGAAATTACCAGGAAATAAAAAACTTCATTGAAAGCTAGCAAAACTGCTTGAAAGAAACTAAGGATAGATTACTCAGACTGGAAGACAGGTTTACAATGTGTGATCATGAAAAATTTCTTAAAAATAACAAGGAAACAGGGAGTAACAATATAAAGGCTGAAGGTAATAAGAATAAAGAATGTGAATGAAGAAGCAGGGGTACAAACAAAGGAACTACAAAGACTATTCACAAAAATAATTAAGGAAACTTCCAAACATAGGAAAGGAAATGATATTCAGGTGTATGTGACACACAGCACTCCAGCCACATACAACCACATACAACCAGAGCTAAACCCAGGCATATAATAATTAAGATCCCAGAAATTCAATATAAGAACAGAATATCAAAAGCTATCAGTGAAAAGAAACAAATCACCTACAAAGGAAAAACAATCAAAATCATGGCAGACTTCTTGACACAGACCATAAAATCAAGAAGAGCTTGGAGTGAAATATTCCCAACCCTGAAAGAAAATAACCTCCAGCTAAGATTGATATAGCCTGCAAAACTGTCTCTAGAAATTAGTGGAGAAACAAGATGCTTCCAAGACAAAGAGGAACTGGGGACATTCACGACCACCAATCCAACTCTGCAGAGAATACTGAAGGACATTCTAGAGAGAGAAAAAAGTACCAGGATACCAGGAACAGTGGCAGAGAGGCCTCAATGAATGGAGCAGAAAGTGGAATGAAGAAGAAAATCAGACTACTAATGGCCGAAAAAGAGCACAACAGAAATGAGGCAGAGAAGGTTGGCTATAATCTCTAATATAGATGGCCTTGACATGCTAAAAAAAAAAAAAACAGAAAAAGATAAAGAAAAAAAAAGTGAAACACAGGCAGAGTAGATCAGGAGGTAGGGTTCACCAAAATGCTCTTTATAAGAAATATAATTAGCCTGAAAAAGTGTTTATGGACTGAAAATCAAATATGAGAAAACAATGTTCTATGTAACAGGGAACCAGAGAGTAATAGAGCAACTCAAACAGCACCCGCAGATAGGTTGGAAAGGCAGGCTTTAATAGGTAAAGGAATACAACTAGAGATCAAGTCCAGGAGGACGAAGGTTCAGAACCACTTAGGTAAATGCTTCCCTAAACTAAAAACTGAGGGTCTTGGTGAGACCCAAAAATGCACAGTGCACCCTGGGAGAGTGAAAGAGGAGGAATAGTCTTTAAAAAAGATGTCAGAGGATATTGTTAACAGTGTATCTGGATTTAAAACCCACATTATTCACACTGCTCTGCTTAGATAGATTTTATTCTGTCCCAGTTTGTCTACTTGCACTAGATCTGAAGGCATAGACCACTATCCCAAAAATAATAGGATATAGTACAGTAATCATCTTTAATTTCCTATTAATTTAATCTGAAGCCCTGTGTAACTTATACTGTTTTATCATGACTGATCTTAGTTAAATATGGTTTGTTTGATTGCTGTTTGGTATTGACAAATTCTATTCAAAACTGTTACAATTGATAGCATCAAGACTGAGAGTACAGGCAATTACATTGAAGATGACAAGATTCACTATGATATCCATTTTGGTTTGATTATTACCTGTTTTTGAAGTTTTACACTATCTATAAAGTTTTGTTTTTATTAATATTGTTGTGTACTGCTATATTCAGTTATACTATGTCTGATGAAAAAGACAATTCTATTGAAGATAACAAGACACAACACAGTAACCATGGTAGAACTCCTTGTACAGTGGTTTTGTATGTCTTTTTCATTTCATGTGTTTATAGGAAAAAATAATATATTTTGTTTTGTCTTGATTTGTTTTGTTTCCCCCTCTAATATAGAAAGACTTAGTTTTTTTTTGGAATATTCACACTGATTTACAGTCATTGCATCAGTCTACACACAGTGGAGAAGGGTTCCTTCCCCTACCAGCCTTTGTCACTGGTTGACATTAATTGTACTCATATTCAATTGAAGTCCAAATATCTAAGTACATTTAGACTTTGCCCCCAAAGGTTCTTGTATCCAACTAATTATTTACCGCTTCCACTTCACAGCTCAGAGACACTTTAACCTCATGCCTTTCCTTCATGCCTTTCCCTGAATCCATTTCAGTTCTATATAATCTTAGTCTTCTTGGGTTGCCATAACAAAATGCCCCAGATTGAGTGGTTCAAACAACAAGCAACAGAAATTTTTTTCTCTCAGTTCTAGAAGCTGGAAGTCTAAGAACCAGACAGTATCACATTTGTGCCACCAGGAAAAGTTTCTTCCTGGGTTGTAGTTGGCAACCTTCTCAGTTTGCTCCCTTAGAGGAAAATAAAAATGATAGAGATGGATAGGCTTTGATGTCTCTTTTTATAAGGATATAATGCCATTTTGGGAAGATATCTTCATGAGCTCATGTGAGCCTAATCATATTCCAATAACTGATCTCTAAACACCATTATATTGAATGTTGAGGCTCCAATATATGAATTAAAAAAATTTTTTTTAATCAGTACTGGGGATTGAGCTCACAACTGCATGCTTGCAAGGCAGTCGCTTATGCCACTGAGCTAAATCCCCAGCCCCTAATATATGAATTTTGAGGACACAGTTACATCTGTAATACATCTTAATTAGTGAAGCCACTTTCCATCAAAGTACTCAATCAATGTGTATGTGTGTGTGTGTGTGTGTGTGTGTGTGTGTGTGTGTGTGTGTACAGGTGTGTTTGTGTGTGAGGGAATGATACACAATTAAGTAGCAGTAAAGTTTTCATCTAGCTTTGGACTTGGTGTTTTGCTAACATATTTTAAAATATATGTTCTTATAATTTCATAATACATAATAGAAATGATATAAATATAATAAACTTTTACATAATTCTACAATTGTTATTTTCATTTTTGTTTAGGTTATGAAACCTCAGAGGAAGTCAGACAGACAGTTCCTCACATAGGCATTGTGTAATTTTTGTACACAAGAGCTTCCTAGTGTCTTATTCCTAAGGAAACACGTGATGGTTCTTTCAAGAGAAGTGAGAACAAAATTCATGAGAGCTGGACTACTTCTGTCTTGGAACGATGGAGTAACTTCTAATAGACCAAATATTCTATAGATAGAAAACATAAATTCTAGATAAAATATAAAGCATTAACAAAAGCTCCCTTCAAAGGAACATATCAGATTCCAGAGTCTCTACAATATATAACTTAACATGAAAAAAGACACAACTTTGACATACAGAGAAGTAGGAGAATATAGACTATTCTTAAAGAAAAGGCAGTCAGGGTCTGGCTGTGTTTCTTACTTGTTGAAAACTTACTGTGTATTTACAAGGTCCAGGAATTAATTCCTAGTGCTAGAAAGGGTAAAAAAGAGGGTGAAAACTAAAGAAATGAGAGAAACAAAACAGGTAATCAATATAGAATTGGTCAAAGATAACCATGATAAATAAACTGGTTGTCAGACTCAAAACAACCTCAGTAATACATTTTAATGTGCATACCACTCTTTTATTTCCAAATGGGACGTGATCTCTAGGCAGTTTTCCCAGTTATAATTTTGAGGGAGAATGAAAGATAAAGGTAAAATAAGTGTTTTGGTGATTTATTTATGGCAATTACAGATGCAGCAATAAATATGAAGTTTGGCTATACTAACAGATGTTATGCTAATACATTTCCAACTTACCAGTAAGTATCACATTGTTCACATAATGAAGTTTCCTACAGACTGAGATAAAGATGGTGAGTACATGTATTTCTTGTTGACATGGGGGCAGCTTGTAAAATTCATATGAAGAAATGTTAAATCTAACTCAGGTCCCAACACTTTGTTCCAGGAGCTGTTTTCACTGCTTCTTCTGAAGTGCTTGGCTATTCTAGGTGGTTTCCAGTAAATGTGTTGGAATCCATGACTCACAATCAGTAGCTCCTTGCAGTCCCTGTAGCTTTTGGCTTCCTTGAGGAGATACTTAGGAGTGGAAAAGTACAGAGGAAGACAGATGTTCTAGCACTTGTTTAGCACTTGTCTGACAGAACAGAGGAAAAGTGAGGCACATTTTACTGTAAGAATATTTAGGACCCCATGAAAATTTAATCACAGAGAAAATGAAGAGGGAACAAAAGAACCAAGTGTCAGAATATCAATACTGGTGGATGCTTTCCAGATTTTGTTCTGTTTTTGTGGTACTGAAGATGGAAGCCAGGCATGCTCCACCATTTTAGGTTTTTAGTTTTTGTTTTTGTTTTGTTTTTGGAGCAGAGTCTCGCTAAGTTTCTCAGACCAGCTTCAGACTTGTGGCCCCACTCTCAACTTCCTTGGTACAGGGATTACAGGTCTGCACCACTACATCTGGATTCCACTTTATTTTTATTGCTTTACACATGCATGGTACCTGGACTGGTCAAGGATGCTAACAGGATAAAATATATAGCCTCCAATTTTTAATTTCCAAGGGACTTCACTAGTGTTCAAATGAGCAGATATTGGATGAGCATATCTGAAGAGATGAGTTTATCATATGCTCAGAGTGTACAGCATGTGTATGTGTTCACTAGACCACTCAATATTTGGATCTGCAATTTGGAAAAGCAGAGTCATTAGGGCAGATTAAAATCAATAAAGTGAATGAGATCATTTAGCAAGTTTTTCAGTAACAGAATTTCCAAATTACAGAAATAACTATAGAAAGAACATTGCCTTGGCCTGGGAGAAACTTCCAGTTTTCCCATTAGTTTATAATTTGGTTCTAGATTGTAAATGGATGCTTCCCATCTTATTAAAGGACACGTAAGCATTTTCTAATAGATTTTATTTTAAGTGGTTGCAATGACTCTACTAAAATTCTTTCAGAATTATTTAAAATATTCTTTACTTTTGAAACATCTTCCAGATATTAACTGTTTATTTGGACACTCTGTGATTTAAGCAATTACTGTGCCCTATTGCACTTCAAGTTTTTTCATATATGAAATAAAAATAATAATAATGCTTGCACTGTAAGTCACAGGGCTATCTCAAAAATAAAAAAAGATGGTAGACACCAAAGACTTTGTCAATTGAGTACTCTCTTTATGCTGCAAATTAACATACAGTTAGTCGTATTTGTGTATGCTTGCTTTGATAGCTTTTTTTCAGTTTTTATGATCATCTTCATGAAAGTCTATCGTCTCTAACAATGACAACAAAATAATGATGAAAGATATTTTTAATGAAAAAGATTACAAGATTAATAAGTAACATGAAAGTAGCACTCTGTCACAACAGACTGAATTCTTTGAGGATAGAGCCTAGCTTTGTTCTGTGTACTTATTGTCCAGTACAATGCTGGTCACTTAGTAGGACATAGTTAATATTTGTTGGATGAATCAATAAGTGAAAAGAATACATAGGTAGATGATAGATAGATAAATAGACAAACAGAGTGCTTGAAATTTCTCTAGGTAAGTGCTAGATTTCTAGGCTTTACATTAACCCATGTAAACTCTAATAGGGCAGGATTAGTGATGAGATATTGCTCACAATCTAATGAATCAAACTTAAGCAGAATTTTAATAACAAAGAAAGTAATGAGAGACAATTACCTAGAATCCAGATTTAGTTATTACAATCTATCATAATGCTTTCTCTTAATAAATGTTACTACATAAATATTTATTAACTGTGTTGTTATTGTTTTATTTTTTCACATCTCTTTGTATCTCACTCCTTCAAGTTCCTTTATTCTGCAGCATCTTAACCATCTTCCCTTTTGCTGATTATTGCTTACAATCACACAAACACACAGTTCCCATCATCTTTAAACAGAAGTGAGAACATCTTAAGTCTCCCTTAATATCATTTCTCCATAGCCTTCCTTACTATGTTCCATCTTTCAATCTGGCTTACCTTCCCCAAAGAGTTGTCTTCTGCTTTCTTCATTTTTTTTACTTTCTCTTCACTGGTTCTCCCCACTCACCCATCTCCTAACCCACTGGTGTTCTCAAAGTTTCCTTGAGGGGGCCACGCACAGCTTGGATGACTTCACCCCTAGTCAACTTGGCAAGGGTCAGCCTACCTTTTAAGCATGGCTCAACATCCATTTCTTCATTAATAAGAACATTTTCAAATGTATACAAAAAAAAGACAAACATCTTACATATATATATATATATATATAATGCCATATTTTTCTTGCAATACACTTTATATATATATATTTAACTTTCCTGTTAAGTTCAAATTAAGGAAGGATTAAGTTTCACTATCAGCCTGTTGCATTAGCAAAGAAAGAAGGAATGGGTTCTTTTTTTTTTTTTCAGGAGTAAGAAACTTTATTGAGGGAAAGTTTCTTGTCTGAAAGAGATATGAGGGGACACCCAGAAAGTGGGTAGCTCCAAGTAATAGGTTCTTGAAGATGACATTTTATTCAACACATTTTGAGTGCCAATTTATACATAAAGCCATTCTAATTATTGTTAATATGCATTATTAATAAAAATGAAATGATTATATACTAAATGTCAATAATAAGTATCTGCCTATGATGAAAGTATGGGTGATATTTATTTTAATATTTTGCACACTAATTTTTAAATAAACACACAGTTTATTGTAGTACAGAGGCACTTGCTTCCTATATATATAAATTAAGCCTCCTTCTAACACCATGTAGAAGTGGTTTTTCTCAGCTTTGAGTTTTAATAAAGTTCTTCATTCAGGCAGGAAAGTTTTCACATATGAGATAAACTGTTTTTGTGATTTACCTTATTTTTATTTATAAAATGTGTTGTATAAAAGTGTAAAGTACATCTTTTCTTACCTTAATGGTTTTTCTAAACAGTGTCTATTCCTTGAGAATGTTTTCTTTTACTCCATTTTCCTGTAATCTGTTTACTTTTCCAAACTGATAAACAGCAGTCCCTCAATCTGTGCCTGCTGCTTAGGAACAAATCAACTATTTCACAAAAATTTCTCCATTCTCATTTTCATGTATTTAAATAGAACTTCCCCACAACTTTGGTATTGTCCTCCTTTTCTTTTTTAACTCTTCACTGCCCATATCATTTCTTTTCTTTAACGTATCATTGCACCTTATAAAGACCGTCTTAGTTACTTTTCTCTCATGGCTGAGACAAAATGCCTGATACTCCAAGTTAAAGGAAGAAAGTTGTTTTTTTTCTTTTTTACCGGGGATTGCACTCATGACCTCACACTTGCAGGCAAGTGCTTTCACCACTGAGCTAAACCCCTGCAGGGAAAGGTTTATTTAGATCACAGTTTGCAGAGGTTTCACTGCATAACTGGCTGAGTCAAAGCAGGGTGGAGCAGCAGAAACTGATTGCAGAGGAGTACTGTTCACAGAGGGCAGAAGAAAAAAGTTCCAAGGAGAAATCAGTTCATGGTGGCCAGAACTTAACAAAGGAAAAGAGCCTTAACAGTGTCTTTTTGCCCCTTTTATACTTTATCTAGGCTACTGGGAGTAGTGTCGGGCCAATCAGCTGGCGGATTTAATAACCACACATCCTTAATCCTAGCATTGCACCCTGAACCAAGCACACACTCTAGATTCAGACACCTCTGAAAAGCCCACCTGGGACTCTGTTAGGTGTGGAGGGTGTTATGCTTTGTCCTGCAAAGCCTCGTGCCAGCAGGGAGGCGGGCTTCTAGAGTTTGTGCACTACTCATGGTCCATGGCGGGATTATGGGTGTAAGTGTCACCCACTCAAGTGGGTGTAGTCTACACACAAGATAAGGCACATAGAGTCTTCTCTCTACGCTCTCCCTTTTTTGCTCTTGTTCCTTTGGTATCTGCCACCACTATAAACTGTTTCCCCTCAGCCACACCATTCTTCCTTGGAGCCAGCTGAGTATGGACTGAAATTCCACAAACTGTGAACCAAATAAATCTTTCCTTCCTTCTTTTTGGAGCATCAAGTATTTACTCTCAACAATGAAAGAAAAGTAACTAAGACAGGGGGACATTTGTACACAAACCATAACGATCACTTATTATTCTTGAGATAATAGTTTCATGTGTAATTTCCCCCATGTTGTCACCTTTGGTAAGTTACTCAGCCTCCATGGGATCAGTTTTCTAAACTATACATTGTAAATCTGTATCTACTTAGTAAAGTTAAGAAGATTAAATGAGCTGATAGAGGCCAGTCCTTCAGAAGGGTGGTTGGTACAGGATAATCACAATGCCAATGGCCAATGGTAGCTATCATCATATTTATTATGATTTTTTTTTGCCAAGTCAGTGGCTCAACTGCAGCAAATAACTCCTGAAAGCAGTTAGAGACCCATGACATATTCAATAAGGCCAGAGAGAGAGAGAGAGAGAGAGAGAGAGAGAGAGAGAGAGAGAGAGAGGTTTACTTACAGACTACTTTCCTGTGAGCAGTTTTCTCAAGGCGCCCTTCACATCAGGGTTCCTCAGGCTGTAGATGAGTGGGTTTAGCAGCGGGCTGATGACAGTGCTGAAGATGCCAATGCCCTTGTCCTTGTCTGAAGTGTCCACTGAGCCCAGCCTCATGTAGCTGAAGATGCCTGTCCCATAGAAGATGCCTACTACAGTGAGGTGGGAGCTACATGTGGAGAAGGCCTTCTTCCTGCCCTCAGTGGAGCGGATTCTCAGGACTGCAGCTACTACGTGGGCATAGGATAGTGTGATGAGAGCCAGTGGGACCACACCCATAAAGGCTGCTGCTGCAAAGAGCAGTTGTTCATTTAACTGGATGCTGGAGCAGGACAGCTGAAAGAGTTGAGGAAGGTCACAGTAGAAGTTATTGATCACATTGGGGCCACAGAAGTTCAGGGTAGACAAGGCAACTGTTTGAGTAACAGCATGAGCGAAGGAAAAGACAACTGACATGCTCACCGAGGCTTTCTGGATCCCCCAGCTCATGCGGGTGCTATAGGTGAGGGGCTGGCAGATGGCCAGGTAGCGGTCATAGGCCATGACAGTCAGCAGGAAGCAGTCTGCCCCAACCAGGAGGTGGAAGAAGAAGAGCTGTGATAGGCAGGCTCTATAGGGGATGCTCCTATCCTTGCACAGGAGTTGCTTCAACAGGGCAGGAACTGTGACACTGATGCACCCAACATCCAGCAGGGACAGGTTCCCCAGGAAGAAGTACATGGGGGTGTGGAGTTTGGGCTCAGTGAGGATGGCAGCAAGGATGCTGAAATTGCCCCCGACAGTAGCTGCATAAGCAAGAAGGAAGATGACAAAGAGGATGGGCTGTAGGGCTGGGGAATCTGTGAGGCCCACCAGAACAAACTGCATAACAAGTGAATCATTTTCTGGGACTCTTGGTTCCATCTCTCTACCAGCAACACTGCTTTGAGCAATGTTCAATGAGTTTCAAGGGTGCTTAACGGCTGAAGACGTCTTAATAACAACCAGCAAATGTAGCAATGTCAGGGAGGCTGGTAAGTCAGGACACATATAAAGAGAAAGAAATGTAAAATTGAGATATAATAGAAAAAGATTGATAAACATAACTCCCAGTGTATAAGAACAGACATTGGAGAGACTCGAACAGAGAAAGTGAAAATTTCTTCAAATGAGGAACAAAAATTTGGGAACAAAGCTGACATTTGAAAGTTAGAAGGAAAAATGATTTTCCTGAAGCCATGGTTCCAGAAAGGAAATTACAAGTTTTCACATCATGGAAGGTTATTGTCTCAGTATACAACATCCCAGAATATAAAAATTGAATTTCAGAAGCAGAAGAAGGCAGAGTCCAACTTAAGTGCCTGTAATCTCCACATACACATGTCTTGATATTAGTCATTCCTTGGTATCCTATTAGGAATTCTCAGGTATCACAATGCGATGCCCAAGGCCTGTACGTTAAGTGGCATACCATTTCACAGGACTAGAGCCACTGCCCCTCTTTCCATATGCATAAAATGATCTCTAGATTAACTATCATGTGTAGTATAATGTAGAAACTCTAAAAAAAGTTACCATGTATTATTTAGGGATTAATTGCCAGAAAACATGTCCACACATGTTCAGTACAGACACAGATTTTTCTGAATATATTCAATCCCTGCTTGGTTGGATTATGATTTGAGACTGCAAATATGAAGTCAGTGCTAAGTAGACTACCATGGCTAAGACTAAATGATTGACCCATGAACTCACGAATCTTAGTCTGAACTTCTCAGAAAAATGGGAAATTCAGTGAAAAATATTGGAACTAATTGAAACATGTCATTAAAGGCATTTCCCACTCCTGAACTGCACTACCAACACTTAAAATTTTGTGAAAAGTATGTGATGTGGCATTTCTCCATATAGACTCTAGGAAACTTTAGCTCTCACATATGGACATTTTACTAAATAAGAATGGAGGGAGAATTTTGAACAGGCTGAAAATTTTCAAGCCAAGTTTCCAGATTAGTAGTTTGGCCAGCTGCAGCCTTAACTCATAGGACACCAGGCTGAATGTTTTCAGAGCTGGATCCTTAGCTCTTCGCATCTTAGTCTCCTGCCTGTCATTATAATCATCTAAGCCATGTGCTATCTTGGGCCTGGTGACAGATAAGAGCCACAAATGATCCACAAGCATAGTCACTTACATGATTTGTCCTAGTACCAAAGTGGTCACTCTCATGAAATACACAAGGGTCTACCTTAATCTCTGGATAAAAGATAAATACTAAGTCATTCGCTAGAAGCCTGTCTCACAGAAAAAAACCTGAAGCTGAAAACACCCAAAGGCAAAGGTATGAGCCAAAGAACACACTTTTGATGAACAGTACCTTCAGGAATACATCAGGTCAGTTACCTTCGATGGTCCAGTCTTCCCTATGGACACATTCTTACCTTTACCTGAAACGCAGATTTCTAAAGCTCAGCTTCCTTTCTTCACAATGACCTGCCCTTGACTAAATTACTTTACCCTGACCTTCCCATTCTACCAGTTAGTTGGGCTTGAAAGCTTAGCTTTCCTGGTTGCTATCTCTCTCGGTTCTCTCACTGTCAAGCACCCAAGTCCCATTGGAGCATTTGCTGTAGGACAGAAAGTTCTTCCAGGGACAAGAGGTAAAGTTCATGTGTGGAAACCAAACTGGGGCACACAGTGAGGGATGTGGGAAAGGCACTCACCCAGTGAAGGGGACTGGTATTCTTTGCCTAAATGAGTCATAATAGCCACTGACCTCCACAGAGCCGAGAGCTTATAAATGCCAGGTAGCCAAATAGACAGACAACTTTGCTGGCATTATTTCACATGGGGATTTTTCTCCTTCTTTTTAATCCTTAGAGTCCCCGCCAATTAGTGCCTTCCAGAGGGATATGCAGCCAGCTTTAACTGATCATAAGTCTTTAGTACCTGCAAACTTGTTTTGAACTTTCTCAAAATGTTTATGAGCATGATGTTCATGGATATGGCAAAATTCATTCTTTTTTGACATATATACTTTAAATCACTTATTAGCCAGCTTTATAATGTATTGTACTTTTTTAGTGCTGTTTTCATTATACACATTTTACAGTCATGTACATACGTTGGCACAGGTATATAACGAATCTTATTTATTATTTTATAATCCTCTTTCCTCACCCTCCTTCCCTTTCTAAGTCCCTTTCCTCTTTTTCGTTCTTATTAGTGTTATCCATCTGAGCCATGTTTATGGTGTATACTATCCAAATTCATTGAGGTTATTAGGGTCTTGTCCATGGCATCTCTTTACCTTATCTATTTCTCATCCCCTCTCCCTTAGCCCATTCCCCTCATCCCCTGAACTCTTCCTGATCCACAGGCAATCCATCCTTTTGTCTCCTTCTATTATTTTTATTTTTCTTAGTTTGTCCTTTACCTTACTCAGATGAGTGATGCCATATATAAACTTGCATGTCTGCTTTATTTCACTTAACATTATGTTCTCCAGGTACATCCATTGTCCTGAAAATGTCTCAAAGTAGTTCTTGATAGGCAACTAATATTCCATTATATATAGATGACACATTTTCTTTATCTAATCAACTGTTAATGGAAATACAGATACTTCCAGGATTAGGTAGTATACTGTGCTGCTGCAAACTCTAGTAAGCATGGCTCACTGTAGTATCTTGCCTTAAGATCGTTGGGCAAATATCTAGAAGATATTTATATGAAATTTCTAATCTTCGTTCTGTTAAAATATCTCTATACCGATTTCCATACTGTTTTCACAGTTTACATTCCCACCAACAATACAGTAGGGTTCTTTTTCAACACATCTATGCCAGCTTTTTAAATTTTTGATTTTCTGGTGATTGCCATTCTTTATGGGGTGTGATGGAATCTTAGCATTATTTTAATTTGCATCTCTATGATGGCCAGAGACACTGAATATTTTTCATATAGTTGTTGACCATTTGTTCCTCATGCTCTGTGAAGTGTCTATTCATTTCACTTGCTCACTTCTTGACTGGGTCTTTAATTTCAAGTGATCAAAGTTTCTAAGCTTTTATATACTTTAGATATTAGTCCTCTGAGGAGTAGATGACAAAGTTTTTCCCATTCCTTAGGTCATCTCTTCACTCTACTGATTGGTTCTTTTGTAGTAAGAAGACGTTTTTAGTGTGTTGTAACCTTATTTGTAGGTCCTTGATTTTATTTCTTGTGTAATTGCTCTTCTGCTTAGAAAATCCTTTCTTATTCCTAAGTCTTCAAGTGTTGTACCTATTTTATCTTCCAGTAGGTTTTGGTTAGTGGCATCTGAGGAACTTTGGAAGGCACACAAATTTATTATGCTAGTGGGCTGGTGCCAATCTCAGTTCCAAATTATTAGCCCTATTTTAAAGTGATCAGTCATTTATAGTTTTTTTTCAGAAGAAGGTAAAAAAGGGGGATAACATAATATTCTACATTTAGTTACACAAGTGTTCATCACACATTGCTTTACAAGATTTACTCTACATAAGCTAATTTTGGGGTTATTATCATACAACATAGAGAGAGAATCCATCATTGTCTGTGACTGTCAGAGGTCCTTGAAGTGACAACTCTTGCGAAATTGAAACCAAGCAAAAGATTTCTGCCTGGCTGAGCTACACTTAGCTTGTAGCTGGCACTTGGAACATCAAGGCTTATTGATTTTGTAGTTTCCTAATTGTGGGAAAAGGCTGTGCTTCTCCTAAACTAAACACTCCTAAACAGTGTCAGAGATATACTAATATTAGAAATATAAGATTTAAATTTTCCTGTTCAATTAAAATAGCCTCTACAACTTGAAACATTAGCTAGTGCAATCAGGTCAGAGTAAGAAATAAAAGTGATACATATAGGAAAGGAAGAACTCAAATTATTGCAGGACATAAAGAACAAGCAAAGAACTACATGATTGGGTCAAACAGAACCAGTATTTTTGAAGCCTTTATATTTGTCTTTAACCACATTTCTCCCCTGCCCCACCAATTTTAAGTATGAACCTTTTGCTTTTTCGGTATTGTTTCACTCCATATGAAATACATCCCTAAGTAAAGGTTTAGTTTTTGAGATAGAAAGATAAAGAGATGAGATTTGGGGTTTGTGGTTTTAGTCCAGCTTATCATTTTAGGGTAAGGAGGGAAGGAGAGGCACACTGACTTGTAACTCTAGCACTACCTTTGGCAGGAGGCTGAGAGCAAGGTGGACCAGTGTTCTCTCCATCCCCTCACAAAGACACTTCATAGCGAGCTCAAATATGGCATCTCTCGCAGCCTCAAAAATACAATTTCCTTTTTTCCCCCTCTTTTCTCACATCACAATCAACACCTTCTAGCATCCTGTCTCTGAGTGTTTTCCCTCCTCATGTCTCCAACACTATAAAGGCAGATGTCATGGTTTAGTCAGTGGCTCCCAAGCCTCATGAATTAGCGACTAGACCAAATCTAGCATTTTTGATTGGTTCATTGTCTAGTGCTTGGATTGGTGGTGTGAGTGTTTCACTAGCCCAGGGCTGGAGCCAGGATATGATGTGTGGTGGGAAGAAGGTTGTAATATCACTGTCACGAAGAAGACCTCAAGGAGCCAGCTCTCATGAAAAATCAAGTGATTTTATTGTCCACGCATGCGAGGGACTCTCCGACTGCACTCTGGTGGGGAGAGGGGAGAGGGAGAGTGCCCGGGTAGGGAAGTGCAGAGTATATAGAGCCAAAAACTGCAAAGCAAGTGTCGGTTACAGAAGCAGATGGCTTTTTTTTCCAGGAGGGGTTTTGATAAGAGTCTATAAACTGTGAGAGGTTACCACCGAAATCACTTGCCGAAAGTGAGTTTCTCCACCTCCTTAAGTAACATTGTCACAGCAGCTAGTATTCTTAGCCAAGGGGGCCATACTCCTGTCACTGGATCAAGTCTTTTGGAGAGGTAGGTTATAGGCCTCTTCCAAGGGCCAGTGTCCTGGGTTAGGACTCCTTTGGCAATGTTCCTGAGTTTGTCTATGAACAAGGTGAATGCCTTGGTAACATCAGGGAGTCCCAGGGCTGGGGCCTCTGTCAAGGCCTGCTTGAGCTGCTGGAAGGCCTGTTCACATTTATCAGGCCAGTTCAGTGTTTTGAGTTTTTCCCTTACAGGAGTCATAGAGAGGCAAGCTTTTTAGTAAAATTTAGCCTACAGCATCCAAACGCCCCCAGAAACTCTCATCTGTTTTTTAAAAATTTTCTCTCATAGAGCAATTCTAACATCTTGGTTATCTTTTTGTTGGTAGCTTTTTGTAAATTTTCTAGTTCTCAAAGACCTTTTGTGTTATCTCTATTAACTGGCTGAGGGGCATTCCTTCAAACCTCTCAAACCTTTGCAATTTTTGTCTAACATGTGGGGCCGACTGAGTTGCAAAGAGAACAACTGGCGATACTGGGAAACCTCCTTACCTCTGGATGTCCAATCAGGGTGGGACAAAAAGAGAACATGGTTTTGGCATTCCGGATCAGAGAGCCAGCTTCATTTGGATGGCACACTGCTTTTTTTTTTTCCCCAGGATGTCACGTGGCAGGCCATCATTTTTACTAAAATTATATTCTTAACAAAAAAGAGATTTCTCATAGGTAACAAAATTGTGCTGCACAATCTCCCAGATGTTCACAGCACATGTAAGAACTTGTATCTTATCTCTAGTATCACCTATAATCTCATTTTAATGGAAACATTTTGCAGCAAAGTACAATCTTATGAATACTTCTACCAAAACTGATCTAATACTGTCAAATTCTGAAGACATTTAATTCTTGTCAAACCTGTTATTTGCAGTACTATAAACAAAGACAAATAAAATTTACATCCTCTTGAGCTTTTTGCAACTTACAATATACCCCCCAAGTTCAGCTTTTATCTTTTTTCCACATTCTGGCACAGCCAGACATTTTTACTTGAAGACAAAACCACTTTCTTTGTCCCTCTTTTTTACTCTTCCCAGTCAATTACCTTTCCTCTCACTTCTCAGACAACATCAAAACTCTTAACAAAACCCTTGAAGTCACGTTTTAGTAGTCTAAAACATACTTAATTATTTTATGTCTTTTTACCACATAAAAATGCTGTATTTTTAAAAACAAAACTGTAACCTTTTAACTGGCTCAAATATAGTACAACCTGGTTTTTACTTGGTAAAGTTGGTATGATTTTTAAAAACCATAAATATACATGTATATGTGCACATATGTTTACATTTTAACCAGAAAGAAAAATACTCCTTTTAAAAGGCATGCCGAGGTTGCAAGCAATCAATTGAAGACTTACATATTAAACAAGGTGCCACAATTTTAAAGACACAAACAAAGGGTGCTTCATGCAGAGTTTGGTGAGCTAAAGGAAATAATTCTTATTATGAACCTTGAATCTAATAAGCCATATGGATCCTGCAACAGAAATGGGCAATAAGCCCATAAGTTAGCAACAAATTTAAACAGGCAAACAATTTTAAAGTACAAAAACTCTGAACATGAGTATCTAAATCGCTTAGTCCATTTTGGGCTCGTAGAAGGGGTTCCTAGTAGAGAATGTTCTGTTAGATTTGGGGTAACAAAAAGGAGAACAATTAGAACAAATGGACACACAGACAGACATATAAGACAAGACAAGCTGCAGCAAAATGGCCTTTGCTCAAAAATTAGTCAAATTTTGGGATCTGGAGGAATTAACAAATTAACCAACGGAGCGATTCCCCACCCGGGGCAGAGTCACAAATGGCAAAAACCAATTGACTCCATCCTCAGAAGGTTTCACTCCCCAAATTAAGGGTGTCCTCTTCCTAATCGAGTGGTTCCCCACCCGGAGCAGAGTCTCAGACAGATGAAATTTGTCTGAAAAACCAAGTGACTCTGTCCTCGGGGGGTTCCCACTGCCAAATTGAGGGCATCCCCTCCAAATTACAAATTGACCATGGCCCAAACAAACCCTCCAGAGTACTTATTTTCAGATGTTCAGAAATGAGTCTGGGGTCAAGGAAGCAAGAAATGAAAATTTGGGAAGCAAAGGCTTTATTTACAGGCCTAGTGACACTGTCTCTCTAAGGTCAGCCCTAAGACTGTGCACCTGACAGCTAAAAGTCAGGGCTTTTATCTTGTAAAGCTGCAAACAGCTGCTGGTCACACAATGTAAGGAAGGGGATGGGGGTGTGGCGCACTACAAAGCAGAAACGGCAATTAACAACCTTAGTTACCTTACTTTAGCACCTTTTACAACTGTTATTTGTAGAGGGCAACAATGGTTAACATATCAGTTAGGTAAGATTTTACAATTCTTTACACAGGAGAACATTCATTAACATATCAATCCTTTACTCAGACGGAAAGGAACACACAGGTATTGTTATGATACAAACGAAGCTATTACAATCTAATGCAATTAACACAATTTGTGATGGGCTACCGAGTAGAGAAGGGGGTTGTCAGGAGCTGTTACCTCAGGCCTTTGTTTTATGGCCTTTTAGGAAGTTAAAACTTAACCTAGTTAGATTTGAAGTGGGAAGAGGAGGGAAAGCAGCAGGCGGGCTTATACAGAACAGGCTTCACGGCACGATAGTTAGGGGGCGTTAGGTTATTACAGTTCCCTTACTTTCGACCAATGGTCTAGAGTAAGGGAAAGAGGGGTTGAGACACTTTGTCCCATGACAAAAGAGACGAGGACAAAGACTGAGACAACAGAGAACACCAATAAGACAAAACATACCACACGTTCTGGCCAGCCACACTCACATGAGATTGGTGAATCCACCGCCAATGAGGGGGGAAAAAGACCCCTCCTAACAAACTGGGAGTCCGAGGGACAAATGGACTCCCAAGAGAATCCTTTTGGGGCATCCCCCAAAGAAACTGCCCTATATTAGGATCGTGAGGTATGGGTCAGAAGTGATCCGGGCAGTTAAGACAAATGATCGATCACAAAAATGACACTAAAAGGAATGGCCGTACTTACCATGAGAGACACTTCGTGGCCATTGGGGCCTCCCTCAGTGAGGGGGGGATGGATCTCACTGGGGCCTCCAAATGTAAGATCACTGTCGTGAAGAAGACCCCAAGGAGCCAGCTCTCATGAAAAATCAAGGGGTTTTATTGTCCACACATGCGAGGGACTCTCCGACCGCACTCCATGGGGAGGGGGGAGAGGGGAGAGGGAAAGTGCCCGGGTAGGGAAGTACAGAGTATATAAACCAGAAAACCGCAAAGCAAGCGTCGGTTACAGAAGCAGATGGCTTGATGTTTTTGAAAACTCATATCCTGTCTGGCAGGGTTGATAGTTTACGGTGCTCTTATTTTGGGGGACGTTGGACCACAACTTCTCTATCAGGCCAGAACATCTGGTTGTTTTGACCGTGTGACAAGGCAAGAGGGATTTCCTGAATGTTTTAACTCTTCAAGGTGTGTCTGTATCTTGCCTGTTTATGCCTTGCTGTTTGTAGCTGGCATTGAGTGGTGGGTGGCCCTGCCATGCCACCTGCCTTGGAGCCAACTGAGTATAGACTGAAACCTCCAAGAATGATAAGAAATATACCTTTCCTTCCCTTACTTTGGGCATCAGGTATTTTGTCTCAGCAAAGAGAAGGAAAAGTAAGACAGCAAATAATAACTAAGACCAAGACTAGACCAGAATCATCCTTTTACTAACCTGTGAGAATGGCTCTAGGCATCAAGTCCAAAGTTTAACAATTACTTACTCTTTAATAAAGCTTCCACACTGGCTTATGATTGTCATGGTCCATGCAGGAGTCATAGAGAATTAGAATGAGTCACTATTTCTGTTGACAGCTGACCACTGAACAGGTTATAGAACCCATATGGAATTCTTCATGTACACTTATTCCGTTAATGTATAAAAGGTTGGATTTGCTCCCTGGAAAATCTCCATTTGTTACACACTGTTAATGTAGGAAATTCACCCTTGAAGATCAACTGTAGGTCTTAGATATAGAAAACTGTCTATGAGTTCTTAGGCCTTGGTGAGGTTCCTTTGCTCTCTCCTTCCAGAGCAATCTGAACCTCCTTCCAGAGCTAGTCAAGTCAACTTAGCCCATTCCCATAATTTCACTGTTAGTGCTTTTTACAGTTTGTGCATTTAATTTAGTTTTGAATTTTGCTTTTATTCTTTTGAAACAGGATCTCATTATGTAGTCCAGGCTGGCCTTGAATTCATAGTAATTGTCCTGCTTCCACCTCCCTAGTACTGGGGTTACAGGCATGCAACACTACATTTGGCTTGTATATTTTAATGTTTACAACTACAGTGCCTACAGAAAAATGTAAATAATACCAGGATAAATGGAGTAATAACCTAAAGCCTTTCTCCATTTCCATATGCTCTCCGCAGGCTTATTTCCATCCATAGAGATAGCCACTATCCAGAGTATGCAAGATATCCTCTAGAATGTGCTCCCATTTGCATAACTCATTCCTGACACACTGTAATTTGAATAATGTGTGCAGTGGATCATTTCATATAATGCCTGGCTCTTATTTTTATATAGACATATGCATTTATTAGAATTGTGCAACACAATTACTCATATTTGCATAGTGGAGTTAAAAACTATTTTATGATAAGATAATCAATGACTGTCTTTATTGAAGTAGAATAAATATTTTCTTTTCTAAACTTCATTTTAGCTAGTACATGACTGCAATAGTTTTTTCTCTTTAATAATTTTTCCTTTATCTTTTCATGCTATTATAATCTTGGTCTTCATGGGGTATTTTGAAAATATCTACAGTTTGCTGCTTAAGGATGAGATACAAGAAATACCAGGGAAGGGGCTGGAGCAGAGGCAATTTTCCACACATCCTGGGAGTAGCTGCTTATCAACATGGTTACAGAAAATCTATTAACAACCATTCTATGACTGCTATAGAGATGCTGCAGTGACCAAATAGCATCCCTGATTGAAGCAGTGAGCAAATGAATACATACAGTTCTACAGAGAACACCACACAAAGCATAGGACCTAAAGGAAGAATCCAGGGGCCATCTCAGGAAATTCAAATAGAGAAGCACTGTGGGAAGAAGAGCAGGAAGGAGTCTACAGTACAGAAGCCCACAAAAGACAAAATTAAAAATCAGAAGGCATTTAAGGAAATGAGCTTTGTATTAAACACTTTATACCCAGTTTTTTCATTTAATTTTCACAAAACTATTGTAACTGTGTAATTGGGACATTTAGGTTTGAAGATGTCATCAAGCTCTTATGAGTCTGATCTAGAGTCCAGGTTTATCTGACTCTGAAACCACACCTTAAAAATATTTGGCTTGGATAGGTGGTGTTATTCAGATTCCTGAATAATATTTTAGGTAGTGATGAGAATAATGTTATTTGGAAAACTTTTGGTATTAGCATCACTACAATAAATCATGGAAGTCAAAAACCCAACTATTCGTTTTTTCATTCAATAATTATTTGTTCAGTGTCATAGGATTCTAGAAAGAGTTTGCTGATAGAACTAAAAGGTTTGGCACAAGGCAAAAAAGAGATGGTAAAAAGATAGTTTCAAGGTTACTTGACTGAGTAACAGAAAAGGTGACATTATTAGTAAATGTTATAGGAAACCCTGATTGTGTGTGTGTGTGTGTGTGTGTGTGTGTGTGTGTGTGTGTGTGTCCGTGAATGTTGACGTGATCATTAAAAGGTGAATATTGGGATTCCAGAGAGCTTTAGGTGATGTCTTCTATGTCACAGTTTCCTAGGTGGTTGAGAACACCAAGTTGTGTACAGCCATGGGTTTCCAACCCAAGCTCACAGTTTAGCATCATACTGATTTTATTTGTTTAGTTACTAACTTATTTTTTGTCTTTTCCAGACAGGATTTCCCCATGCAGTTCAGGCTGGCCTCAGACTCACTCTTTGGCCCCGGCTGGCCTCTCACTCACAGCAATCCTCCTGCCCTATGCTCTGGAGTGCTGGGATTTCAGGAGTGTGCCACTATGCTTGGCCCACCATATTGTTCAATAACACATGTTGTTATTGAACCTTATGAAAGAGACTATATATAGTAAAAAGGATAGTGCTATTTCTATGGCTTGAATTAATGCTATTTCAACAGGTCAAAACATTCTTCAGTTAAGCCTGGGAGACAAAGTTCTGGAAAGGTCCATGAGTCCCCTTTCTCCTGGACTCTCACATATGCTGGGAGCCTTCTCTGTGATCCATCTAGTTCTTTTATCTGTGAATAACACTGTCCATCTTCCACTCATCATCAACCCATGGCTCAAGGTTTAGTCCCCTGTCATTATTCCATCTCCTCAAGGAATTGCTCCTATCCCACTTTGTTATTAATTTGAACTTCCTGTGATCTTATAGATAAGTAAATTTGCAGACTGTAGAAGAGGAGAACCAGGTCTGGTGTGGAGATCCCCTCCTGGATACCAGCACCATGGGTGGACCACTGCCAGCTCGGGGAGAGCCCGAACCAAGCCTCTCTCTGTGAGTCAGAGCCATTTGCAGACTGCAGAGGGAGAGAACCTGGCCCCATGGGGGGAGATCTGTGCCCAGAAATCATATCATTTTCATTGCTTTTGTTTATGTTACCTCTGATGACATGAGCAGCTATTTGAAAGATATTGAAAGATAACCAGACAAGTTATGGAAGCCATTATGCATTTATTACTGGCTTATTTTGACTTCCTTTATTGCATTAATTGTTTTGTTTTTATTGCTTCTACTCTGTTCTGTTTGATTTTTAATATGTCCAAAGGTGGTATCTGCAGCTATTTTGAAGACAACAAAGACGTTGTGGTAACTAATGTTGATTTCTTAAGGTTTGGAAGTCCTGTATCACTTATTCTAGCTTATTTTGACTGATTTTATTCTGTTTTGTTTTCCTTGTTTTTTTCCTCTTTAAAATAAAAAAATGAAAAGCATAGATGAATAAAAATTCAAATGATTCCTGAATGACTGTATGATTAGGAGTCTAAAGCCTAAAGAGAGGTAGCCTGACACAAATAAGGAAGAGTCATCTGAAATCCACAGTACAAGACCAAGAGTGTAGATTATTCCAAACAGGCTGTGATAGGATCTGCTGCAGCACTCCCAAGCTTTCAACGCCTTGTCAGGAGAATCAGTGGAATTTAAAAATTAATTTGTGTGAGGTCACCTGTGCCAGTCTGTTCTGAATAGAGCACTTATTTTTTATGCAATCTCTGCTGTTTTGGGTCTTTGCGATTTTCTCTTCCCTTGTTTGCCGTCACTCAGAGTGATAAAGTGCATCCTTGTATTTCATTACTACTTCTTCAGTCTAGCATCGCTTAGCCCATTAATCTAAAAGGCCACTTGGAGTTCATCAGTGACAATCAACAGCTTTGTTCTAAAAGGAAGGAAGGTTGGGGGCTGGAGTAGTGATGTCGTCTGTGCGTCAGTTACTTTCTTGTAGTAAATGTGGAGAGAGGAGTAACTCCTAGGCTGATCCTGTTGTCTTCTGAAGGTGGCTTCTCAAAGGAGTAAGACAGGGATGAAGAGAACTCTCCTAGTGATCTCTTTAAGGAACTAATTAGCACCAAGTTACCTCAAAACCCTCACCTCCCTAGGGGTAACACAGGAAGCCAGAAGCTGACAGACAACCTTAGTCCTTAAGGGCTTGTCTCCTCTGCCTCCTCTCTCAGACTTTTAAAGAAGCAGGAGATTCATGACATCACCCCAGCCTCCTCAAGTCTCCAACGAGGGTAAAAGATTTAGTCATCATACTGTGGATGGGAAAATTACAACGTCCAGAGCTTTGATGCCCTGAGGGAGGTCAGAAAATGGACCATGATCGGAACTCAGCCTGGAGCCCAGTTAACGTGTGATGTGATACTTTCATCTTTCTCTCATTTTCAAGAAACTTTTAAAAACCATTTTAATTATTTAAATTATAAAGTATATGAGTTTGATAACATGTACAGGCATGGATCTAGCATCGCTAGCATCTGCAGAGAACATTTTTGTGATTTCAAACATATTACTGATGGCCCTTATTATGCAGTTCCCAATCCACATGTTAGACCATAGGAACCTCTTATACAGCTTCTTTCTCTTTTGTTTTATTTTGTCAGAGTGTCAGGAGTGGAATCACATATATACACAGTTTTTATAACTGTATCAACTAAATTGTCAAATCCTTTGAGATTCATGCATGTTGGTGGCACAGCAAACCCTCTGTATTAGTGGGAGATCCGCTCGAAGACCACAGAGGGGGTCTGACACAGTGGATGTTATCAACATAATACACAGTATTTTTATACACCGGTTCCTCATAAAGCTTAATTTATAAGTGAGGCATCAATATTTGATTAAAAACAGAAACTTAAAATAGATTCTAACAATATGGTATCAGAAGTTACTTTAAACTTACAAATTGTTTGTTTCTGGAATTTTCCATTTATATTTTCATATCATCATTGACTATAAGTAAGTGAATCTTGAGAAAAAAAATATAGATAATGGGATTACTAAGCTAATTATCCATTCCTTTTGCCACTGAGTAGTAACTCATTTGGTACACATGTTGTAATTTGTTTAGTTACTTATTTATTGGTGAATATTTGACTTTTTTCTAGCTATGACAAATAAATGTATACTAAATATGTGTAGATGATTCTTTGTGCTGATATATGCATTGCTTCACCTTTAAAGCCCAGAATTATAATTATTAGAATACATGTAAGTGAATGTTAAAGAAAACTGTCAATTTTTTTGAAGTTGAGAAATTTTTTTGCATTCCTATTAAAATATATGACTTCCAGGTGCTCCACATCCTCATCAAAATTTGATGTCATGCCTTTGAAATTATATTAGGTATGCACGAATACCTCACTATGGTTTTCATTTTATTTCCCTAATGAATAAAATTATGGATCATATTTTCAAGTGCTTATTCATGATTTGTATATCCTCCATTGTGAAATGATGGTTTAAATATTCTCTAAAAACTTGTGGTTTTTTTACTGCCAACTGAAATGTAAAATGTTTTTTAATGCTTTGGAAATCAGCTCTCTATTAGATATATATTTTGTTGCCATTATTAACATTAGCACACTACATACTTTAAAATCTTCAAATTGTTTTCTGCCCTTACTTTGTGGTTACCGTGTTCCAGTTTCTATGAAAAAATACTTCAGATAATTAAAGAATGCAAGAAAATGTTAGCTGGTGATTTTGGAAGGTTCAGTCCATGATCAAGTGGTCTCAGTAATGGAGACTTTTGGGGGGCCACTGATGTATACGGAAGGGAATGCAGGCAGAGCAAACCCACTCCTATCATGTCACTTAGGAAGCAAAGAGGGAGAGAAAGACAGAGGATCCCATAGTATTTGAGGTCATTCAAAAAGGGCACTGACCAGAGGACCTTTCACTAGGGTCCGCACATCCCAGTGCATTCCAATAATTACAACAGGGCCAACGAGTTCTAGCACACAGACTTTGGGGGATGTTCAAAGTCTAAGCCTAGGAGAATGGGTTCTGGATAGCTGGAGGGATCTCCTTAGTGACCTTGTTCTTTCTTGGCCTTTAACCATCTTCATACCTCTCTATAAGGGCTTCCTTCCCTGTGGGAGACAACTCCAGTGTCTCCCTTTGAATCCAAAACAATTACTGTGACTTTGAATACTTGGAGACTCATTTCCTTATACTGATATGTAAAAATCTGGCTAGGGCATTTCCTTCTGTTCAGTTAACTCTGAGCATGGCAAACAAGGCTAGCCCAGGTGCTAATGTGCAGCCACCACAGAGGTAAGAGACAATCCAGTGACTCCCTTTGGATCCAAAACAATTACTGTGACTTTGATTACTTGAGGACTCATTTCCTTATACTGATATGTGAAAGGCTGGATAGGATATTTGCTTATCTCTTCAATTGGCTCTAAGCATTGCAAATAAGGCCAGCCAAGGTGTTAGTGTGCAAAGTCTAGCCACCAGACAGTTCTGTTTCCCCCCATGGTGCTCTCCACATTTCAGGATTGAGCTGATGAGACACAGAGCAATTTGCTCCAGGAATGTCAGCTGGATAGGAGCCTCAAGATAAGAGGCTATGACTCCCCAGGGCACGAGAGTTTGCATATCAAAAACCGAAGCAGTAGCCCCCCCAAAACAATTCTACTGCTACCTTAACTAGGTTATTGATCCTTCTGCATGTCACTATCTCTGCAAATTACAGAGATGTCATCCTTGCACCTGGCCAGCCAGCTCAAGTTACTCAGTAATCACCTATATCTTGACTATCACTCATCCCTGAGCGACCTCTCCCTTTCTTCATAAGATAATAAATGCTGGGAGAGGCCTAGGATTGAGGCCTTGCCCACAGGTCCTCATGGGAAATGGACTTGGGTCCCTTTGGCTGCCCTTAACTTGGAATATGTCTTGGTGTTTTTACTCTCGATGTGGGTTGCATTGGTGGTGGTAGATTGGAATTGACTGGCTGGGATTCCAATGACGTCTCAATAGGATGACAAATATAACTGTTTGGATAGTGAGGAAGACTAGAAAGAAGATTACAATACTTGGGTGACTGAATTCGATATTTGGGTTTCCAATACTTGCCCATGCACCATTCCTCAGCTGAAGACTTGCCATCACTTATGATTTGGTGTGAAGTGTGTTGTGGAGGTAGGGAAGGTTGGTCACTTCTCTTGCTCCAGCCTGTCTTAGGGTGACTTCTTAGGTTTCTGCCATTATTCCCTCCCCAAAGGCAGTAAAACTCTGCCTACTATTGACAGGGAATCTTTGGTACAGCTCTTAAGAGAAAACAGCTTGTTTCTCCCCAGTGGCAGCAGATCTCTGTTTTCTCAAGCAGAGTTCTGGAACTACAGTTCTGCCATGTCCTCAGCAATAGAGAGTTTACCACTGCCATGCCCCATGGGCAGCCAATCTTTGCTTTGGGTCCAAAGAAAGCAAAAGGTGCCTCTTGCTCCTTCTTTAAAGGTGAACCCCACTTGAATCATGTAAGAGATTTCCAAGGGCAGGAAGAGATCCTTGTGCCTCTGTACTGCTGCACCAGGCTCTCTTAGTTATTGTCCCTGACCAAGATCTTTCTCAGGAAGTGCTCTAGATAGTCCACAAAAATAACAGGTTAGCTAATATGAGCTTTCCTGCATCTAGAGTTACAAGTGATTCAAACTGTCCTGCCAGTCCACTTCTGACCTTAAAACATGCTGATGATCAAGCCACATTTATGGCAGTCCTACTCATTCATGTTGGGTAAAAGTTAAAACAAGTCTTGTGCTTTCTGTCTTGTTTGTGTGGCTAATTATCTTAAAGATATAGTTTACTTTATTGGCTTTCTAAATAATCAATAAAATTTATGAGTTTGGAGATGGCCCAACATTTTCTATTAACGTGACATTTCTTTGTTTTTCTATATCCCAAATTGAATTCCCATTTTATTTTTTAAACTAATAGCTCACCTGCAACAGGTTAAACTTCAAACCATGGCTTTCCCAATTGTTTTTCCTAAGTGATGGCATATAAACCGATGATATGCTACATGTATTCTGCTGCCGTCTAATCTAAATATCTACTTTTAGACTTTCTTTCTCTCCTATGACCAGGTTCTGATTGTACATTTCCACTTGTCAATTCACAGACACTTTAATCTAGTTAGGACTTTTCTTGCTTTCCCCCGTCCTTTCCATTTTCATATTATCATATTACTTTAGTTCACCTGGGTTGTCATAGCAAAATACCATGGGCTAAGTAGCTTGTGGTAGATTTACTAATTGGCTGCATGAAGCACCCCATTGAACTGAGTCATCACAGTTCTGGATATGCAAGGCCCACTTGAGGGTTGCTTGTCAACAGCATGAAGGGAGCACTGGCAGGAAGATGGTGCGCTGCTTGATTCTCCTCCAGAAGTTGTCACGCTGGCTTTCCTGACATGAACTCAGCTGTTCTCATCGTTGGAGGAGCTCAGCTCCTCTCTGCCACTGAGGATGACTGTGGTTCTTCTCAGGAGAGCTCTGGGCCTTACCTAAACATCACTTCCTGGCTCCTGCTCAGGTTCCTCAACCTGGTAGCACAGATTCTTCATCCCACTGGAGTGGACTTTCTAGCTGCCACCACTGACCTTTGGGCCTTCCTGGTGTAGACCCTTTAAACAGACTTGCATCAGACATTGTCATGGGTTCTAGGCTCCCAGTTAGAGTCATGCAGAACGTTGCCATGGGATCCAGGCCCTCAGCTGTACTCTTTTGGGATCCAGTACATGAAAAGACCTTTTGTGCTCTTCTGCCTTTGATTTTTTGGGTGAATAGTATAAAAAACCTATAAATTATCTGTCTTATATTAAATCTGTTCCCTTGCAAACCCTGACTCTAACATAGCTCAAACAACAAGCAACAGATATTTGGGTTTTTTTTTTCTGAATCCTAATAGGCCTTCAAGTCTGAGAGCCAGACACCCCCATGGTTGGGCTACTAGAAAGAATCTCAGTGCCTTGAAGATGCTTCTCAATTTGCTCTCCTGGGAGAGAGAGAGGAGGGAGAGAGAAAAGGCAGAGAGAGACAGAGAGACAGAGGGACAGAGACAGAGAGACAGAGACAGAGAGACAGAGAGAGAGAGAGAGAGAGAGAGAGAGAGAGAGAGAGAGAACAAATTTACAATGAGGAAAGGAAACCAATAATGGTCAAAGGTGACCAGAATAAACATACTTGTGATCATGCTTTAAAAGGCCTCAATAATAATGCATTACCAGTGTATACTGTAAGACCGGTGTCGCAAGGAAGACTCCAAGGGCCTCGCTCTCATGTAAGAACAACGGGGTTTTTAATTATTCCATGTACACGGGGTCCTCCAAACAGGTGGAAACGGAGAACCCTGAGTTGGGGCAAGGCTGGTGTTTTTAAGGGGGAAAAACTGCAATGTAAGCGTTTATTACAGAAGCCAATCATTACAGTTAGTGCGGAGCGGTGGGCATCTTATCTATCTGCTATTGGTCAGTTCATAAGGGGTGACCAGTGGGTCAGAGTTAATTAACTGTCTTTGTTCTGCACAACTTATCTTTAAGACACCTGGTTTCTGTAGGCTCGAGTCTGACATATTTTACAACCCTGATTAGCATAATGGCAGGCTCTATCTCTGAGTTCCCTGGCACAGCACATCCCGAGAACATCACAGCCACAGATGTTTTTTTTTTTTCTTCCTTCAGGGCTGAGTTAGGACTGAGTCACGAGGCCCAGTGCTGTTTCTAGCTGAGAAACAGCATCTCGTTTTTAACCTTTAAATTTCTGGTTCTTCATTCCCCCCTCTGGATGCATAATACCTCTAATCTTAGAGGTTTAATTGTAGCTAAGGGAGTATATTGTTGTCTAAGGACCATTATTTTCATCTGAGAGACTTGAGAGTTAATAAACTGAGTTATGTGATTTATAAAGAAACCTGTAGAACCATCAAACTTATTGACCTGAGTCTGGAAACTGTATTGCTGTCCACTTAGCTCTGACAATCTTGGGAGTTTCTGGTGTTTCTCAAATTACTCCCATCTTGCAGACTGACATTATCTCAGAGTGGCACGTCTGCAGCAATATTTGGAGAAGAAAGTGGACAGTTAATTATCCCAGGACAGCTCGTTTTCACTAGTGGGTGCGAAGAGGTCAAGAGTTACAAGAAGCTGAAACTTAAGTTTTACAAAGATCTGATATCTAACTCATTTGATGCATACAGAACAAAAGGAAAGCACCGATTGGGGTTTGGGCTATAGTATTTCCCAGTAATTTCTTTGAAGCTAAACAGTTCTTAAAATTGGGGCAGGCTCATTTTATGACAGATCATCACCGGGTCGGGGAGAGGTCACCAGAAACCCAAATTCTTTATGGCCTAGATAGATAGGTGAGGGGAGAGGGAGGCAATAAGGCGTCATACAGAACAGAAAACAGCAGCCATGTGTCAAGGTCAGGGCAAAGGGCCAAACTCACATGCAAATCTCTCCGCACACAAGCAGGTTACCCCAAACAAATGTAAATTAATTGTCATTCTAGTTTTCTTTAGCTCTTTAGTAGAGAATAGAGGCGCCTAGCAGTGATTAACAACCCTTGTTAGCTTGTTTTAGCACAGCTTCTGTAGTTTGTAGAGGGCAACAATGCTTAACATATCAATTAGGTGAGATTCTTGCAATTCTTTACAGAGGAGAGTGTTACTCAACATATCAATTAGGTCACTTAACATATCAGTTAGGGAAAAAGGATAAAAAAAACATTTAGTAAGCCACTTTACAGGTTTGCTATAATACACATATAATGAAGCTATTTTTTTAGAGTACAACATTCCCCATTGATTGACTCATTAGCATATGTTTATAACCTTGCATGTGTGTTTAAAATCATAAGCTTTTAAGAACTTTGACATAGTTTATCTACTTGTTTACAACATAAGGCCCAGTAGGAGGATTGACAAAGGTCTTGCAGCTGTCATTAAAGCTGTTAACCAAAAGGAGAAAGAAAACCAATATTTAAATTTACTCTGTTTTATCATACAAGTAACAATTTTTAAGTCAGACAGAGGCCTCCTTGGGGTCTCTACAAAGGAGGAGAACAAAAAATTATCAGTTATATTAGACAATCTTAAGCTTTAAAGTGTCCTTGGAAGAAATGACAGTTCACTTATCCGCAGGCTGATGGTCTTTTGAAGCTGGGACCTGTCTGCAGTGGGAACGTTGAATCCAGGCAGGCTTTTAGCTACTTTGACAGTCCATTGCGGCTCAAGAGATTCACGGTGAGGTTGCTTGTCCAGGTGCCTAGGCTCTTTAGCTCGCAGTGGGCAGCAGCGAAATAACCAGTGGATGGAAGTCACAGCTAGCTGAAAAGTCTGGGGGAGACTTAATAAGATCTTGATTAGTTAAATCAGCTAATTTTTAGAAACCTTCTCACATAAAACCTCAAAAGAGGAAATATCTGCAACATAGGGGGTGTATCACACACGCAAAGGGGCAGAAGGAAAAGAGACTCACCCAGTTTTTGCCAGTTTTCAAGGCCATTAGTAATTATAGTCTTTAAAATCTAACTTATATTTTTACCTCTCCTGAACTCTGAGGATGGTAAGCCCAATCGAGTTTTCTAATTGATCTGCAAAGCTTAGGTTAATTTGAGTTACTAGGCTATAAAAGCCAGGCCATTGTCAGACCCCACGGATAAAAAGGGAGACCAAATCAGGGAAACTGTTATCAGAACTGACTCAGACTAAGTAGAAAACGCTTTTACTCATCTAGTGAAAGTATCAACCATTATAACATTTATATCCTTGAAGTTTAGGCTTTTTATTTTTGTAAAATCTATTTTCCAGTGTTTTTAGGCATAGTCCCACGATAACCAGTGGTTTCTATTTGTTGCAGTACTTTTAGATTTATCAATTGGCACTGAGGGCATCTGAAGCTCACAGACTGGGCTAGCTTGATATTAGCCCCCGGGAATCTCTCGGAAGTTGAGCTGCCAGATGCTGGTCTTTTTAAGTGCAAATGGGCTCTGACAAAGAAAATAGGTGGGATCAGCAGTAATGTCAAGCTTATCTCAATCCCCACTGATTTTGGGGCTTTCTGGCTGTCTTTTGGAAGGTGGCATTTGTCAAACTATTTTCTCCTATAACAAGATCATCTTCTGCCCAATGGCTTATACAGCAGATAGTAGCCACTCTCCTTGGCATCTAGATGGCAGCCAACAAGTCCAAATTTGGGGAGCAATTTTAATCTTTTGACTCCAGAAGACAATAAACACCATTTTTGATAAAGACAACTTGAGGCCTCAATGTGGGCAACGCGTTTAGCCCACTATGCTGATGTCTCTGGCTCTAAGATTTGTTCCCATAGAACCTAAGATTTTGTGTAATGGTAGCTCCCATGATGACCTGCTTACCTTGATAGGCGTAACTGCTTTCATCAGAGAAGTAAGATGGAACTCTAGACAGTAGCTTATCCACTAGATAAGGTCGATGTCCTGTGAGGTGATCAATGACCTCAGTACAATTGTGGTGAGGCATCGAGGGGTCATCCTCAGGCAGCAAAGTAGCTGAGTTTGAAGCTGCTGTTTCCAGAAATAGTGCCTACTAATGTATGGCTCAGGAATTAGACATCCATCAGTCTGGTGGGGCCTTGATGAGAGTCTCCAGTGAATAGGAGGAAACAATTAAGAGTTTGGTCCAAAAGTCAATTTTTAAGCCTCCTTTATGAGGGGGCCATTGAGGAAATCACCACAGACAGGGTGGCCATCTGGCTGCCACAGAACCAAGTCTCTTGGAAAGGTAGGCAACAGGCCTCTGCCAGTGTCCCAAACTCTGGATCAGTCCTGTGGCTCCTAGAAATTTTGTACTTGTCTTTTAGTCACAGGGACTGGAATCCATTAGATGGCTCACAACAACCAGTGTAGTCTTTTTTTGTGTAGACTGGTTCTGACAAGGTCGGGGGGACTCGCATCAGAGCAGTTACTTTCTCGGCTGGCCTCTCTGATGTGATTGCTACTCTTTGAGCGGCCTGATCTGCCAAATTGTTTCCTCAGGTGAATAGCAGCAATCTGCTGACAGCCAGACTGCTGCCAGCAAATCTAGGATCTGTGGAGCCCTCTTTTTTTTTTTTTTAAATCTTAGTTCTGGCCGAGGTTAAGAGACCTCGCTCTTAATAGATGGCTCTATGTATATGTATAGTAGCAAAAGCATATCTACTATCAGTATAGATGTTTACCCTCTTTCCCGTGGCTAGTTTTAGTATCTCAGTCAAAGCAATGAGCTCCACCTTTTGGGCAGAGGTGTCAGGCTCTAACCGTTTAACCCAGAATACCTCCTTTTTGGTGGTCACTGCTGTCCCGGCCACTCATTTGCCTCTGCCGTTCTGGATGAAGCTGCTTTCATCTGTGAAATTTCTCAGGTCATTGTCAGGCATAAGGGTGGCCGGGTTTAAAGCTGAAGAAGTCTTGAAAACTACCAATTCTGGGTCCAGGAGCAGGGCCTAATAGGGTGAGATTTTAGCATTCACATTTTCGGGAGGGGTTTTGATAAGAGTCTCTAAACTGTGGGAGGTCACTGCAGAAATCTGTCCAAAAGTGAGTTTCTTAGCCTCTTTTAAGTAGCATTGCCACAGCGGCCAGAATTTTTAGGCATGGAGGCCACCCTCTTGCTACTGGATTGAGCCTTTTGGAAAGATAGGCTATAGGCCTCTTTCAAGGGCCAATGTCCTGGGTTAGGACTCCTTTGGCAATGCCCCTGAGTTTATCTATGAACAAAATGAATGGCTTGGTAACATCAGGGAGTCCCAGGGCTGGGGCCTCTGTCAAGGTCCACTTGAGCTGCTGCAAGATCCGTTTACATTTACAAGTCCAGTTTAGTGAGTTTTTCCCTTAAGGGAGCCCTATACGGGGTGAGCTGTTTCAGTAAAATTTAGAATCCACGGCCTGGAGTATCAGACAGCTTCCAGAAATTCACACACCTGTTTCTTAGTTTCTGGGAGTGGGATCTGAAATATAGCCTGGGCTCCTTTTTAGACAAAGTCCTCCTTTTTTTTTTTTTTTTTTTTTTTTTCAATTTGTAGCCCAGATAAGTCACAGCCTGACAGCACGATCAGGCCTTTTTAGCTGAGACTTTATAGCCTAATTGCCCCAAAGTCCTTAACAGTTTCTCAGTTGCCTCTCAATAAGCTTACAAGCTTCTGCGTGGGGGGGGGGGTCGAGGCTATTAACAAGTCATTCACGAACTGGAGGAGCACTATCTCAGGGTGTTTATTTTTCCTAAATTTTAAAAGATCTCTTGAAATATCTATATCAACTGGCTGAGGGGCATTTTCTCAAAAACTCTCAAACCTTTGTAATCTTTTTTCTAACATGTGGGGCCCACTGAGTTGCAAAGAGAACAACTGGCAATGCTGGGGAATCCCCCTTACCTCTGGATGTCCAATCGGGGTGGGACAAAGGGAAAACATGGTTTTGGCATTCCAGATCAGAGAGCAGGCTTTTTCTGGATGGCACACCACCCTTTGTCTCAGGGTGCCACGTGGCAGGCCATCATTTTACTGAAATTACATACTTAACAAAAAGAAGCTTTTTCATAGGTAACAAAATTGTGCCATATAATCTCCCAGATGTCCACAGCACATGTAAGAACTTATATCTTATCTCTATTATCATCTATAATCTCATATTAATGGAAACACTTTGCAGCAAAGGTTTAGAATCTTATAAATAAATCTACCAAAACTGATCTAATACTGTCAAGTTTTGAACACATTTACTCCTTGTCAAACCTGCTGTTTTCAGTACTATAACCAAGACAAATAAAATTTACATCATCTCGAGCTTTCTATAACTTACAATATACCTCCAAGTTTTATCTTCTTTCATATTCTGGCACAGCCAGACATTTTTACTTGAAGACAAACCACTTTCTTTGTCCCTCCTTTTTACTATCACCATTCAATTACCTTTTCTCTTGCTTCTCAGACAACATTAAAACTCACAACAAAACTCTTGAAGTCACCCTCTAGTAGTCTAAATCATATTTAATTATTTTATGTCTTTTTACCATATTAAAATGCTGTTTTTTTTAAACTATAACCTTTTTACTGGCTCAATTACAGTATGACCTGGTTTTCACTTGGTAAAGTTGATATGATTCTTAAAAACCATAAATATACACATATATGTGCACATATGTTTACATTTTAACCAGAAAGAAAAATACTCCTTTTAAAAGGCATGCCGAGGTTGCAAGCAATCAATTGAAGACTTACATATTAAACAAGGTGCCACAACATTAAAGACACAAACAAAGGTTGTTCCTTGCATAGTTTGGAGAGCTAAAGGAAATAATTTTTCTTATCATGAACCTTGAATCTAATAAGCCATATGGATCCTGCAACAGAAATGAGCAACAAGCTCCTAAGTTAGTAACAAATTTAAACAGGCAACCAAGGAGGAGAATGGCCAATACTGTAGGGAGGGCATTTTTCCCTCAGCTGTAACCATCATTAATCATGTCCTTTTTAACCTGGAGAGAAAGATTGTGAGCTCGCTCTCAAACCTCGGGCCAATGGTCCAAGGGAAGGGAGAGAGGAGATGAAGTTGTCTGTCCCTTCTTATCCTGGAGAAAAAGAGAATAATAACAATGAACAGGAAAGACGCAGACAAACACAAAAAGTTTACATTTCAGAACACAACTCACAAGCCGGCATCACGCACACACATACCAAAATCACCAGGTGGAAACAAACTGGCGGAGTATTCCACCGCGAATGTAGCCATGTAATGGCTACAACTAACGGCAGGAGCGACCTGCCCAACTCAGCAGGAGCGACCTGCCTACGCGAACCGGTGAGCCACCGACGAACGTACCTCAGGGGAACCTTGGGGCGTCCCCCAAGAGAAACAAACTGCCTTTGAAATCAGAACCAAAGAAAACGAATGGTTCAGGGCAGTAAAAGAAAGGGGAGAAAATAAGCGATCAATCAAGATGAAAGTAAACAAAAACCGGCCTTACTACTTACCCCAGAGAGGTGCCGTTGGGGTCTCCCTCTGCAAGGAGGTCTGATCTCAGTTTGATCTCGCTGGGGCCTCCAAATGTAAGACCGGTGTCGCAAGGAAGACTCCAAGGGCCTCGCTCTCATGTAAGAACAACGGGGTTTTTAATTATTCCATGTACACGGGGTCCTCCAAACAGGTGGAAACGGAGAACCCTGAGTTGGGGCAAGGCTGGTGTTTTTAAGGGGGAAAAACTGCAATGTAAGCGTTTATTACAGAAGCCAATCATTACAGTTAGTGCGGAGCGGTGGGCATCTTATCTATCTGCTATTGGTCAGTTCATAAGGGGTGACCAGTGGGTCAGAGTTAATTAACTGTCTTTGTTCTGCACAACTTATCTTTAAGACACCTGGTTTCTGTAGGCTCGAGTCTGACATATTTTACAACCCTGATTAGCATAATGGCAGGCTCTATCTCTGAGTTCCCTGGCACAGCACATCCCGAGAACATCACAGCCACAGATGTTTTTTTTTTTTCTTCCTTCAGGGCTGAGTTAGGACTGAGTCACGAGGCCCAGTGCTGTTTCTAGCTGAGAAACAGCATCTTGTTTTTAACCTTTAAATTTCTGGTTCTTCAATACAACCTTAGCAGTATTTTCTGTTTTGGGGGAAATGGTATGGAGATCGAACTCACAACTCCATGCTTGCAAGGCAGGCGCTTATGCCTCTGAGCTCAATCCCCAGCCCCAGAAGTATATTCTGGAGATAAACCACTGTCCTATTTCCAATTTGGACATACATCCATACACAATTTTCCTAGCAATAATTTTGAGGCAGGATAAAAATATGTGAAAAAGGCAGGAAAATAAGTGTTTCTGTGATTAATTTATAGAGATTATGGAAGCAACAATAAATACAGTGCTTGCTGTAAGAGATAATATACTAATATATTTCCAGTTGGCTGCTGAGCAGCACGCTGGTCTCATGATGAAGTTTCCTATATGTTGGTTGGGGGAAAGATGCTGGCTACACACATTTTTTCCCACATGGGGCTGCCTTGTACACATTCATAGCAGGACATGTTAAATGTAAGTCTGGCTCACATCACTTGGTACAAGGAGCCTTTTTCAGTGCTGACTCTGAAGCACGTGGCCTTTGTAGGAGGCTTCCAGTCACTGTGCTGCAATCTGTGACCCACAGAGAATCGGAGACTCACTATAGTCCATGCAGTTGCTGATTCTCTTGAGGAAGGACCTAGGTGTGGAAAAACAAAGGTGAAAATCAAGGTCCTTCCACTAGAAACCAATGCTAAGCACCCATTTCAGGGGAAGTGGATAAATACGAGTAAAATTTTAGAGCAATTTGAAAATTCGATCAATGAGAAGATAAATGGAATGAGAACCTAGTATGAGAACATCAATATTTGCAGTTGCTTGCCTGTTTTTGCTTGGCTTTTGTGGTACTGAGGATGGAGGCCAGGCATGCTCTACTACTGAGGTACATTTCTTGCCATTTTTAGTTTTTATTTAGAGGCTGGGGCTTGCTATAGGTACAAACTTGTGCTCTGCCTGCTCAGCCTGCCCAGTACTGTGGTTACAGGTGTAAACTGGCACACCTGTGTTCTAGTTCAGTTTTACTGGTTCACAGGTGCATGTTGCCTGAGATGGTCAAGAATACTAACAGGGTAAAAATAATACACCTTCCAATTTTATTATTAAGGTGAACAAATGTTAGTGTCTAAATTAACATGTGTTAGAAGAATAAATCTGAGGAGAAGATGAGTTTATACCATTTGGAGTTCAGTGTGTATATATGTGCTGATGAGACTACCGCTGTATATTTGCATCTTGGAAATGAGGAGTCACCAGGATGATAAAATTCTTAAAGTGAATGAGATAATTCAGATATCTTGCTGAAGTAGCAGAATTTCTCATGCTACTGAAATAACTATACTGGGCACTGTGCTTTGGCACTGAGTTTTATAGGAGCTACTCCCAGCATTTTGTCTTTAACCTTATTATTTGATTTTAGGTTATAAATGTATGCAGATCGTGAGAGCATTTTCTAGTAGTGTGCATTATAAATTATTGTAGTGATTCTATGTAAATTCTTTCAGATTATTTAAAATATTCTTCTAGATGTTTGGAACATTTTCCAGATAGCAACCATTTCTCCAGATACACTGTAATCAAGCAATACCTGTATCCTAGTGCACTTCAAGTTTCTCACGAGTGAAGTAAAGAATAATAGTGGTACCTACACTGTAAGCCACTGGGCCATCTTGAACATCAAACAGAGGCTTGACAACTAAGAATGTTTTTCAGCTGAGGACCACTCAACACACTATGAATTAGTACTACATTTAGTGGTATTTGTATGTGCTTAACTCCATAGTATGGGTTCAGTTTTCACATAGCCTCCAAGAAAGGAGTTTATTGCCTCTACCGGTAATGCTGAAAGATATTGCTAATGAAAAAGATTATGTAATAATAAGTTACATTGCTGCAATTCTTTGGGGTTTTTTTTTTTTTTTGTCTTTTTCATTTTTATCGGTACCGGGGGATCGAACTCACAACCGCCTGCTTGCAAGGCAGGTGCTTATGCCACTGAGCTAAATCCCCAGCCCCTCAATTCTTTGTTATAACAGACAATTCTTTGAAGGTGGAAACTCGGTTTTTCTCTCTGTACATTATGGTGCAACACAGTGCTGGGTTCTAGTATGATATCAGTTAGAATTTGTTGCACGAGAAAATAAATGAAAGTGATGGATGAAGAGATGATAGAGAAATAGATAGATTGATTTAAACATATCAATGTACTAGGTGGTAATATTGGCTTCCACACTTTGAATTTCTCCAGGCAAGTGCTAAATGTCTAGTCTTTATAATAAGCTGTATAAACGCTATTAGGTATATTGGTATATTGACTAGACATTATTCACAATATAATTAGTCAACTTTAGATATAGATATTTATTAACAAAGGAAATATTTGAAAAGAAACAACAGTAGAATGCAGTACATAGTTATTTCTACTATATTACTGTAGATAAATACTTTCTTATAATAAATGTCCCACTACATAGAAAGTCAAACATCTCTGTTATTACAATTTTGTTTGTTCACATTTATTTTTATCTCATTCCTTCAAATCTGCTTATTCTTGAGAATCTTAATTACTTCCTTTTTGTTGATGTTGCTTGCAGTCCTGTAAGGCAGTTCTCATCATCTTTGAACTGAAGAGATTTCAGCCTCCTTTCAGTCTTTTCTCCACTGGCTACATAGTATGTCCCATATTTAAATCTAATTTATTTTCTTCAAAGAGTTATCTTAATCTGCCATCTTCATTTTCGGAATTCCATCCACTAGGTCTCACCGCTGCACCCAACTCCTATCCCACCATTGCTCTCCAAAGGCTCTTGATGAAGCCACACCTTACATGGCTGACTTCACCTCAGTTCCCTTGACCTTTAAGTATGACTCAGTCTCCATTTCTTCATCACTAAGAGCATGTCCAAATGCATAAGAAAAAGGCAAATGTGTATGTTTAGAAATATTATATTTATGTAAAATATCTTCAGTGATATACTTTAAATGTATCTGTATTCAACAGTCGTATTTACTAAATTGAAGCTACGGAAGAGGTAAAGTTTAACATTTGGCCTAGCAAACTATCAAAGACAGAAATAATTGGTAATTGAAAATGCCAATTTATTCAATTTTTACTGAGTGCCAATCTACATGTGAAAGTTTTTTTTAAATATATATTGTTAATAAAAAGTTAAGGAACAATATGTTAAAGAGTCTTTGATTAGACACCATGGTGAGTTTTTATTTTGGTCTGTTGTACTTCTAACTTTTCCACAAGCATGCATTTGTTATATTATGAAAATACCTGTGTAGATGTGTATGTTGCGTAGATGAAGTATCCTTCTTCTAACACCATATAATGGGGCTCAGCTGTAAGTTGCAATAGTTCTCTATTTAGTCAGGAAGATTTTCACAGGTCAGCCAAACTGGCTCCCATTGTTAAGTTACTTACTTTGTTTTATGGTGTTGCCAGAATACAAAATGCTTTGTCTCATCTTTGTATGGTTTTCTATACAGTGCCTATTCTTTCAGAATTAGGTTTTTCACTATGTTTTTGTTTGTTTCTTTTAAATATTTATGTCTGGCAATTCCCCAATCTGTACTCTCTGCATCAAATCAAATCAAATCAAAAATTCTCGATTCATATTTTCACTAATGTAAATAGAGTTTCTCATGCTTACTTGGGCACACACATACACTAAAATTGGAACAGCATGGAAAAGATAACTGTGGCCCCAGCACGTGGATGACATGCAAACTTGTTAAGGTTTCATACTTTTATGAAATAAATCAGATGCACAAACTTAAATAATGAGTAATTTCTGTTGTATGAGAAATAATGTATATATACAAATAAAAATCAAAATAGAAGATAAGCAAATAGGAAGGAGGGTGAAGTTCAAGTATTCCCGGAATTACCTATTCAGACATTTTCTATGTGTGCTAATTTGTTTCATTTAAACTACTGACAGTTTTTCTTATTTCACTGAAAAGAAAGTTTGTGCTATTATCATTTTGTTTCAATTTTCTAAGAGCAAATCCTTCTTGCATATGTCTTGTTATCTGAGTAGCTATTTTCAAGATAATAATACACAATGCACCAACTAATGTTAACCTCTTATTATTCAGTTAAGGAGTTTTTTCAGAAAAAAACTTTTTCTCCATCACATTGATTCTCCCTTTCTTTCTTAACTCTTCATTGCCTGTTTCACTTCTGACCATACCTACCTGTGTTCCCTTAAATGATTTATTACTCTTGATGTGCAATAGATTCAGATATAGTTTTCCCCCAGTTTAAGATCCCATCTCTGACATTTGCTATCTGTCTCACTTGGGGCCAACTATTCATCTATCCAAAATTTGGTTTCCTAAAGTATAACTTGTACATCTGTACCTACCTCGTGAAGTTACCAGGATTAAATAAACTATTGGACCAGTCGTGTAGAACAATGCTGGTCATGTGATCATCACAATATGAATGTAACTATCATCCGTTTTATTGTGATTTGCTTTTAAGCCAGTTCCTCACTTCACTACATCAAAGCAATGCTCTATTATTATTAATCTCAATAACTATTGGAAGCAATAATGGAATCAATGAAATCAAACATTCCTTAAAACCAGACAAAGTGAATCTCACTTGCATACTACTTCCCTGTGAGCAACCTCCTCAGTGCACCTTGCACATCAGGGTTCCTCAGGCTGTAGATGAGTGGGTTCAGCAGGGGACTGATGACAGTGTTGAAGATGCCAAAGCCTTTCTCTTTGTCTGAAGCCTCTATTGAGCCCAGCCTCATGTAGCTGAACAGAGCTGTCCCATAGAAGATGCTCACCACGGTGAGGTGGGAGCCACATGTGGAGAAGGCCTTCTTCCTGCCCTCAGCAGAGCGGATTCTAAGGACTGCAGCTACCACATGGGCATAGGACAGTGTGATGAGAACCAGTGGGACCACACCCATAAAGGCTGATGCTGCAAACAGCAGTTGTTCATTTAGCTGGATGCTGGAGCAGGAGAGCTGGAAGAGCTGAGGGAGGTCACAGTAGAAGTTATTGATCACATTGGAGCCACAGAAGTTCAGGGTAGACAAGGCAACAGTTTGGGTCAGTGCATTGCTGAAGGAAAAGACACCTGACATGCCCACTGAGGCTTTCTGGATCGCCCAGCTCATGCGGGTGCTATAAGTGAGGGGCTGGCAGATAGCCAGGTAGCGGTCATAGGCCATGACAGTCAGCAAGAAGCAGTCTGTCCCAGCCAGCAGGTGGAAGAAGAAGAGCTGTGATAGGCAGGCTCTATAGGAAATGCTCTTGTCCTTGGACAAGAATTGCCTCAACAGGGCAGGAACTGTGACGGTGATGCACCCAACATCCAGCAGGGACAAACTGCCCAGGAAGAAGTACATGGGGGTGTGGAGTTTGGGCTCAGTGAGGATGGCAGCAAGGATGCTGAAATTGCCCCCAATAGTAGCTCCATAAGCAAGAAGGAAGATGACAAAGAGAATGGGCTGTAGGGATGGAGAATCTGTTAGGCCCAGCAGGACAAACTGAGTCACAAACGAATGATTTCCTGAGGCTTCCAGTTGCATCTCTCTCTTTCACCACCAGTAGAATGAACAATGATCAAAAGTACCAATGGAACTCAAGGTGAAGGAGAACTTGATTAACAACCACCAAGGGTAGTAATGTCAGAAGAGGTCAAAATGTCAGGACACATACAATTTACAAGAAAGCAAGGTAAATACTAAGGCATAGTAGGACAAGAATTGATAAATCTGAATTTTATTAAGTAAGAAAATGGCATTGGAGAGACTCACAAAAGATAAAAGAGTTAATACAAAATTCTTGAATTTTGCCAAAAAATTCTAGCAATTATGACAGTTGAAGTATAGTGGGGTAAAATGGTTTTCCTTAAGCTATAGTTCCAGGAAGGGAAATACAAGTCTTCATGTGATGGCAAGGCTATAGTCTGAGTACATCATATCCTACTATACGGCCATTAAGCTTCAGAAGCAGAAAGCGCCATCATTTCCCCAGGCGTGATCCCACTAAGATGTGGTCTCTAAAATGCCACAGTCTCCCATTGTCATGATAGAATCATCAGCTGTTGTTATCCATGGGTTTGTTCCAGGAACCTTCAGATACAGAATCTGCAGATGCTTACATGCTGTATGTTAAGTGGCATAGACTGTGAATATAACCTGTGTGCTTTCTTCTAGATCCTTAAAGTCATATCCATATGAATTATTATTCCTACTATAATGCACACACTATATAAGTAGTCATTATCCTGCATTGTTTAAGGAATGATGAACAGAAAAAGTTTTCACACATTCAGTATAGACACAGATGTTCCTGAATATTTTTAGCCACTGACTGGGTGAGTCAATGATGCAAAAAGCACAGATATAGAGGGCCAGGTAGAAGAGCTGGCAGGACAACAATGACCACTGTGGCTGAGAGTAGGAAAAGATTAATGTGAAATTATGAAGCTTGCTCTGAATTTTTCTGAAAAAAACTGAAATCCAATGAAAAATAATGAAGATAGATCTTCAAAGACATTCCAAGGTCCAGAGCTGATTATTACCAACTTTTTAGATTTTTGTAAGTAGTGATTATATTGCATTTCTCTATACAGACTCTCTGAAACTTGGGCTCTCGAGCAGTGACATTTTACTGAATGAGAAGAGCATAAGGAGAGCTTGAGCAGGGTGAAGATGCCAGGTTTGCTGGGTAGACACACAGTAGAGTCACATGACTGTATACTCCCTCAGCTGACTTCATTGAGAGAGCCTGAGTCTTAGCTCTGCACTCTTGTTTACTCAACCTAAAGTATATGTAACCTAAGTCATGTACAACAATTGGCCTGGTAATCAGACAAAAGTTACAGGTAAACAACATGCATAGTCACTTATATAAAGTTTTTAAACCCAAAGAGGTTACTTGAATGAAGTATACAATGATCCACCTCAACCCCTGGCTGAAAGAAATACTAAATCATTCATGAGGAATCTAACTCAGGAAATGGAAAACTGGAGATCTCCAAGGCCAAAGGCAAGAGCAGAAGACACTTCCTAGTGAACAGCATCCTTGGGCACACAAGAGGTCGAACGACATGGAAGGGTCTGGCCTTTTCTGTGCGGACATGTCTGGGAACACAGCACTTATTATTTTGGGCTCACTATGCCAAAAGCTGAATCAGCCTTTTTTACCATGGCCCCCCCTTTGACTGAACTAGTGTACCCACCCCTGTCATCCTTCTAGTCAATGCGGCTAAAAACTCAGTCTTCATTACCTCTTCCCTCCTGACACCCTCTCAATGCTAAGCACCCAAGTCCCACAGGAGATTTTCAGATGGGAGAGAAAAGATGTTTTGTGATGCTTGCATGCATGGAAATCAAGTTATGAGCATGAAACAGGGGGTCTGGGAATGGCACTCACCTAGCTAAGGAGAGAGACACTTCTTGGGCTGGAGAAGTGACCGTCAGTCTAGCACAATGGTCCTCACAGAGGGGAGAGCTTATAAATGCCAGACAGGCAAAGAGATAAACAACTGTGCTGGCATTATTTCACAGTGGGCTCTGCCTCCTCCCCATTACTACTCCTTGGTGACCTCAGAAATTAGTGCCTTCCAGGGGGAGCTAGAGCTGGTAAACACCTGCTTTAACCAAAGCCATAATGATTTCTTATATCTTTAAATGTTTTGAACTTTGGCAAAATGTTTTCAGGTGTGAACTTCATGGATATGGAAATGTTCCTTCATTTATCTAACAAATAAACACTTACTAACCAGCATGATTGAGCATTTTAAACACTCATGAACCATTATTGTTGCCAGTGTTTTATAGAGTTCAATTGAATCTCAAAAGAGTCTTACAGTCTAGAAAGTCACAGTATTTGGGAAAATCTGAGATTGTCTGTTTGTGCTTGATTCACACTGTCATGTTAGGACACGAAAAGAGAGAAGAGTGGTGAATTGTGACTGTCTTTTCATTTCTTGCATTATGAGGCTAAGAGGCTCATGAGAACTGGGGCTGGCCTGCTCCTCTCTAATCCTTCATTCAGTATCCTCCACAGTCCCTCACAAGTGACCTCCCCTCAGAGCCCACTTACCATTCTTAAAACTAGATTCTCATCCAGTCTCAAATAAATGCCCGGCATTTTCTCTGCTCCCAAAACAACGCAGACCCTATAGCACTCTTGCTGTGATTATTCTCCATTCTTTGTCTCCAGAACTATGAGGCAGGCAAAGCTTCAGAGCACCTGCTAGAGCAGGACCACTCTACTCTTATTAACTGCTGAAGGTGGCTTTAGGTATCAAGTACAGTATGCAGCAGCTCCTTGCTCATTAATGAACCTTCCCCACTGCCATAAGACTGTCATGAGTCAACAGGAGTGGGCAGAGAATTAGGACAGTTTGATATTTCTTCTGTTGACAGCTACTCATGAACAAGAGCTCTAGATTACAGAACCCAAACACAACACATCACATGCACCTTCTTACCCAGGCATATCATGATATAACTCGATTTTCCCCATTCCCCTCCCCCCTTCACCCTTCTTCCTTTCCTTATTTATGAAATTTTGTTTCCATTTTTCCTTGTTTTCTCATTTTTTTTACTTTTCATTTCCTTCCTTTCCCCACCCCTCCCTTGTTCCACTTCCTGTTTAAACATTTTTTATTTCACTATACCTATTATACATTTTGGTCCTTACTTACACTTTGTTTCTCACACTGCAGCAGCAAATAGAAGCACCCAGGATTTGGAGGCTGATTTATTAAAATCCACTAATCTGACCAGAAATCATTCTCAAAGTGTCAGGTCCTAGTCTCTGGTACTCTAAGATTTATATAGGGTTTGCAAAAAGGAAATACAGAAGCAGAGTACTTGGTAGTTATTGATTGGCTACATCTTATCTCATTGTTACTGATTGGCCTAAGAAAAAATTACATTATAAATGCTGCATATTCAGGCAAATGAAAACTCCAGGAAAGCTAAGAGTTACAGGAAATGTTTGGGTGAGGTAACATGAGTTCAGGATGAGGTCGGTCAGATAAGGGAAATACACACTTGGCATTAGAAAACAAGTCTGCTCAGTGGGTGTACTTGCACATTGACACAGGACCTCATAATAAAATTTTTTTATCAGTACCAGGGATCGAACTCACGACTGCCTGCTTGCCAGGCAGGTGCTTATGCCGCTGAGCTAAATCCCCAGTCCCTCATAATAAAAATTTAACTCTCTATTTTCCCTTTAATACCAGGGAGTCAATACAGCATTTACACATGTGTGGCCCATTTATTTCCCCGAAGAGGATGGTTTCAAGTTGCGTCTGTTTACCTAGAAATGTCTCAAGTTTAACTTTATTTATAGCAGAATAGTACTGCACTTTATAAGAAAAGCACACTGAGGGCTGGGATTTAGCTCAGTGGTCTAAGCACCTGTCTGGAAAGCATGAGGTCATAAGTTTGATCCCGTGTACCAAATAAACAAAACAAAACAAAAGCAACAAAAAACCCTTGTTATATCTAAGAAAAGTACATTGTTTTTATCCATTCATCAGTTGATGGGAGTTTGGACGGTTTGCAAGATTTGGCTATTACAAACTGTGTCACTGTAAACACGAGTGCACATATATCGCTATTATGATGCTTGTAATTCTCCTGGGAACATATCAGGAAGAGGCAGAGCTGGGTCAAGTGAAACCTCTAGTTCTAGTTTTTGAGGAATCTCTACACCAATTTCCACAGTGCTTGCACCTTTCTGAATTCCCACCAACAGTGGAGAAATGTTTCTTTTTCCCTGCAGCCCAACCTATAGTTATTACTGCTTGTTTTCTTGATAATAGCATTTTTTGTGCAATGAGATGCAATCTCAGCCTTGTTTTAATTAGCATATCTTAAATGACAAGTGAGGTTGAACATTTTTTCATATCTTTATTTGGTTTTTCTACTTCTTCATCTGAGAAGTGTCTATTAATTTCAGATGCCCATTTTTGGAATGAATCTTTAAGTTTGAGGAGTCTGGTATTTTCAGTTCTTTATTTTATATTAGTTCTTTGTCTGAGGAATGACTAAGTTTTTTTTCCCACTCTGTGAGTTGTCTTTTCAAGCTGTTGGTGATTTCTTTTGCTGTGCACAAGCTTCTTAGTAAGATGAAATTCTAGTTGCTGATTCTCTATAGTATTTTCTGTGAAATTTGGGATTTGTTCATGATCAGTTTAACTATACCTATTGTGCTCAAATACCTAAGCTATTTTCCAGCACCCTTCGGGTTTCTGTTTTAATATTTAGATCTTTGATCCATTTTGATTTTAGTTTAGTGCATAGTAAGAGACATGAGTCTAGTTTTAGACTTCAGCATGTGGAAAGTCAGTCTTTCCAGCACCATTCATTAAAGGGGCTGTCTTTCTTCTGGTGAGGGTGTTTGGCCCATTTGTCAAAGACAAGGTGGTTGTGTGTGTTCAAAGTTCTTTCTGCATCTTTTAATCTGTTCATTGATCATCAGGTCTGCTTTTGTTGCTGTTGTTTGTTTGTTTTTGTTTTTGCCAGTACCATGCTGATTTTGTCACAATATTTCTGTACTACAATTTCAAATCAGAGATCGTGATGTTTTCTGTCTTGCCTTTGTTATCCAGAATTGTTTTCACTATTCTAGGTCTCCTCTGCAACCAAATGAATTTTAGGAATGTTTTCTCTAGTGATTTGAGGTATTCTATTGGTATTTTGATCAAGGCTGCTTTAAATTTGTGTAACAATTTTGGTTCCTTTTGCTATATTGGTTCTTCCTAGCCAAGAACAGAGATATCTTTCCATTTTCTAATATTCTCTTCTTTTTTCAGAATACTATAGTTTCCAATGTAGAAATCTTTTACTTCCTTTGTTAGATTATCTCCAAGTATTTCAGTTTTTGGATGCTATTGTAGAGGTGTTGTTTCCATGATTTCTGTCTCAGTGAGTTTGTTATTTGTGTACAGGAATGCTATTGATTTTTGGCTGCTAACTTGGTACCCAGATATGTGACTGAATATGATTATTAAATCTGGCAGTCTTTATTTCTTTATTAAGAAGATAAAACCAGGAAAATAGAATAAAATCAATCCAAACAACCTAGCATAAGTAATAGTATTCCAAAACCTTACCCAGAATCAACAATAGTTACATAATGTCTTTTTTGTCTTAAAAGTAACTGCAGATACCTTTTGGTCTAATAAAAGTCAAACAAAACAAAATAGAATAGAAACAATAAAACCAAAACAGCGAATACAATAAAGGACTTCAAAATAAGCCAATAGTAAGTCCAAAATGGCTACCATACTATATCTTGCTGTATTTTTAATAGCTGCTCATGCCATCAGGTTTAACATAATCAAGCAAAACAACAGAGAATAAAACCCAACAAAACTGTGAAACTGATATCATTTCCAGTCAGGATTGCTTCCTGGTACAGTCTTGTTCTCTCTCCTAGCTGTCTGCAAATGGCGCTGACTCACAAAGAGAGGCTTGGGTCTGGCTGTCCCCACTCCAGCAGTGGCCCACACATGGCACTGGTTTCCAGGTGGGGATCACCTCCTGGTGAGGCCTGGTTCTCTCCCTCTGCAGTCCAAGAATGGCATGGACTCCTTAAATCTAGTGTTATAACTTGTGCCCCGGTATAAAATCCAAGGAAACAAGAAACCAAAAATTTAGGTAGCAAAGGCTTTATTTCCAGGCCTGGTGACAAGTCTCCGGGAGCCAATTTGGAGACTGTCTCCCAGAGATTGAAGAGAGGACTTTAAAAAGAGGCTGGAAGAAAAGGGTAGGGGGAGAAACAAAGAAACCTACAGAGACATCAAACTTGTTGACCCGAGTCTGGAAACTGTATTGCTGTCCACTTAGCTCTGACAATCTCGGGAGTTCCTGGTGTTTCTCAAATTACTCCCATCCTACAGACTGACATTATCTCAGAGTGGCACGTCTGCAGCAATATTTGGAGAAGAAAGTGGACTGTTAATTATCTCAGGACAGCTCGTTTTTGCTAGTGGGTGTGAAGGGTTCAAGAGTTATAAGAAGCTGAAACTCAAGTTTTACAAAGATCTGATATCTAACTCATTTGATGCATACAGAACAAAAGGAAAGCACTGATTGGGGTTTGGGCCATAGTATTTCCCAGTAATTTCTTTGAAGCTAAACAGTTCTTAAAATTGGGGCAGGCTCATTTTATGACAGATCACCACCAGGTCAGGAAGAGGTCACCAGAAACCCAAATTCTTTATGGCCTAGATAGATAGGTGAGGGGAGAGGGACGCAATAAGGCACCATACAGAACAGAGAACGGTGGTTATGTGTCAAGGTCAGGTAGAGGGTTAAACTCATACGCAAATCTCTCTGCACACAAGCAAGTTACTTCGAATAAGTGTAAATTAATGGGCCATTCTAGTTTTCTTTAGCTCTTTAGCGGAGAATAGAGGTGCCTAACAGTGATTAACAACCCTTAGCTTGTTTTAGCACAACTTCTGTAGTTTGTAGAGGGCAACAATGGTTAACATATCAATTAGGTGAGATTCTTGCAATTCTTTACAGAGGAGAGTATTGCTCAACATATCAATTAGGTCACTTAACATATCAGTTAGGGAAAAAGGATTAAAAAAACACATTTAGTAAGCCACGTTACAGGTTTGCTATAATACACATATAACGAAGCTATTTTCTTAGAGTACAACACCAGCAGTCTTTTGGTGAGCTTTTCAGGATCTTTTATGTAGAGTTGCAGGTCGTGTGCAAATAGTGATAATTTAACTTCTTCTTTTCCTATTTTTATTCCTTATTCTTTTCCTCTTGTCTAATTGCTCTGACTAATGTTTCCAGAGCAATGTTAAGTGGGAGTAGTGATAATAGGCATTACTGTTTTGTTTTTGATTTTAAAGTGAAAGCTCTGTTTTGTCCATTTAGTATGATGTTGACTGTCAATTTCTTAGAAATGGCTTTTATCAAACTCAGATAAAGACTATCTATTCCAGTTTTCTGAAACATTATTTTTATCACAAATGCATGTTGAATTTCGTCAAAAGCTTTTTTTGTGTCTATTGAGATGGTCATGTGATTTTTGTCATTCGCTCTGTCAATATGGTGTATTATATTTGTTGATTTGCATATGTTGAACCATCCCTGCATTCTTGGGAGTTCCACTTGGTCATGGTGTATAATTTTCTTGATTGTTTGCTGAATTATGTTTGCAAGTATCTTATTGAGAATTGCATCTAAGTTGCTTAGGGCCATTGACATGTAGTTCTCTTTTCTTCGTTTGGTATTTCTCTTCCTTTTGTATGAGGGTAATTCTTGCTTCCAAGAATGACTTTGGGAGTTTTTGCTTCCCTTTAAATTCATTAAAGTGTTAGAGGAATAATGGCTTTAGATTCTCTAAATTCAACAGTGACTACATCAGGACTTTGACTTTTCTTCATTGGTCAGTTTTTAATTAGTTTTCAATTTCATTGAGTAATATTGGATTATTTAGAATTTTTATTCCTTCTTTTTCAACTTTGGTCATTCCTATGAATCTGGGAATCCTCCCATTTCTTCTGTGCTTTTCATCTTATTAGAGTAAAAGTTCTTGAAGTAGGTATTGATCTTCTGGATTTCTGCAGAACCCATTGTGATTTTACTCTTTTCATTCTAATTGCATGAATTTGAGTCTTGTCCTTCCTCTCTTTTTTGATAAGGTTGGCTAAAGTTTTATCACTTTTATTTAATCTTTCAGAAAACAAACACTTAGATTCATTGCTTCTTTGTATGGTTTTCTTAGTCTCAATTGCATTAATTTCTGCTCTCATCTTTATAATTTCCTCCCTCACACAAGATTTGAAGTTGACTTGTTCTTGTTTTTCTGTAAGTCTGATATTTAACATTAGGTTATCTATTTGAGTTTATTCTGTTTTCCTGATAAGAGAATTCACTACTACAAATTTGCCTCCTTGACTTGATTTCAATATCTTATAAGTTCCAGTATGCTGTATCAGTATTATCATTTAAATGTAGACACTGTATAATTTCTTCTTTAATATGATCTGTGACCCATCAATTGTTCATTCAATTTCCATATGTTTGTTTATGTGATTTCTTTTGCTTTGATTTCCAATTTCTTTGCACTATTGTCAAATAATATGCATGGGAGGATTTCAATTCCTTTGCATTTACAATCTATGGGCTAGTTTGTGGTCTGTTTTGGAGAATTCACTGTGCATAACTAAGAAGAATGTTCAGTCTGGTGTTGTAGGGTGGAATATCCTGGAGATACCTACTAAGTTCATTTGTTCAAAAGTTTGGTTCCATTCTGTTATTTCATGATTTTTTTATCTAGTCAGTTTATCTATTTGTGACAATATGTTATTGAGGTCCCCATTATAATTGTATTAGTGCTTATTTGATTATTCATGTCAATTGATATTCGTCTTATAGGTTGGTGCTCATGTACGTTGTGCAGATATACTTGTGGCTTTTATCTCCTTCTCCTCCCCCCCTACTCTTCCTCTTCTTCTTCTGCTCCTTCTCCTCCTCCTCCTTTCTCTCTTTTTCCTTTTCCTCCTTTTCTTCCTTCTCCTTCTCCTCCTTCTCCTTCTCCTTCTCCTTCTCCTCCTCCTCCTTCTTCACTTATTCTTCTTGGGATTACCTTTAACTAGTATGTAGTGACTTTCTTCATCTCTTTTGATTAGCCTTGTCTTGAAGCTCACATTGTCTGCAAATGGAATAGTTACCCTGATTTTTGCTGGGTTTATGTCACCTGAAGAATTGTTTTTCATTCTTTGACTTTTACTCTATTAATTTCTTTTTGAGTTAAATGTGTTTCTTGTAGGTAACATATCATTTCTTGAGCCATTCTGCCGTTTGGCTCTTGGGTCCTTCACATCACCTTGCAGTTGATGAATTGAGTATTTACGGTCTCGTTATTTTTAAGATACGTTTCCTTTTGAAATTTCTAACTGCATCCTGTCTTCTAGGTCTTATATATTGTCTTCACTTTCATTCATTTCATTTTTCAGACTTTCAGCAGAAGTTTTAAGATACTGGTATCTGTTTGAATCAGTTTCATGGATTTCACTTTTTTCGCTATGTTGGGGATTCATGATTTCCGTCACTTTTCTATATCAACAGTTTATTTGTGATCTGATTTACTTTATAGTCTCATAAATCTATTTTCTTTTTACTTCTGTTGCTATCATTCCAGAATATTTATGTGGGTGGCTTCTGATTTATCTATCTTATTGCCTGCTGAATTTGTCTTGGGTGGCCTTGAGATCAGGGGTTACATTTTGGTTCAGTGTTTTGTAATTTTCTTTCATTTTATTTTCTGTGTTGATGCTTGTAAATTTCTTATACTTAATAGCTATATTACTAGTATCAAGGCTTTCTTAGGAAATGTCTGTTCTTAAGAGATTTTCCAGATGTAATCCACTCTTGGTGTTTGTGTCTGTCCCAAGAGCTTGCCTTCCTATTTATTAAGGATGAGAAACTGCTATCTATCTGTCTCAGCACCCCGTCCTTTGATGCTAGACTATGGTGATGATTATAACCCCAGAAAACCACAATGTTATCATACAAAAGAGAACAACTGATTATAACAGGTATCACATCTTGGCTAAAGTAGTACAATTACCAATAACAATAACATTAAACACAGGCTAGAACCTGACAAACTGTGCTAACTAAGAATTTGATACTTTTACCTATCAGGACAAGATCTACAGTTATATACCCAAGTCCAACATAATTCCGGAACTTGTATACAAATTTTTTTCCTTTAGTACAGTGATTTTGTACTTATTAAGGAAACTTAAGAGGGATAGAAGATAAAACAGAGAGATAAATGAAGAGAAACATAGTAGAAGCAAGACTGGAAGACAAAAGATGGTCAAAAGAGAAAGAATGATGGAAAAAGCAAAAGACTGTCAAAGTGAGTCAGAAAAACTAGAGACATGAAAATATCATAAAATCAAGAGGAATAGTTGGGAAAGAGGGAAAGAAGATGAATAGAATAGGGCAAAAATAAAGATAAAGACTTCAATAACCAAAAAAGAAGAAAACAACAAAAAGAAAAAAAAATAATAGTATTCTCTGGTATCTTCAATTCTGTAATACTGTCCAAGTCAGATCCCAAAACTGCTGGGTAACCCTGCCATGTCTGTTGTAGAAATAGTGATGGCAACAGGACTGATTTTGGCCTCTGAATGTGCGGGCTGGGACCAGAATCCTCAGCCAGTAACTCTCTGTTGGTCCCTCAGCAGCCAGCCCATTTCTTACCCTTCCCTATTTATCTCTACATGGCTTCCCAGTTGCTGTGGTGCCCCCATACAGGGACTGAAGAGGCGATTCCCTGTCCTGCATACTGTTGACTTTTCCCAATCCTTCCACAGCCTCCTTTGTTCCAGTTCCACTCTCTGTTCTCTCCCATGGCCTGCTTGAGGGAGGAGTGGGGTGGGGTGCTGTGGGCTGACTCTCTTTCCTGCCACTGCTGTGGAGACAGCCAGTCCTACTTCAGTCTCGTCTGCTGCAGAGGAAATACCAGCTTTCCACTCATTGTGGTGTTGGGGTGCATGGCTACTTAAATTCTCTAATGCTGCTTGTCCAGAGCAAGAGGGATCCTTCTATTCACACACTACCTTCACCTCTGCTGCCACTACCACCACAGTGCTGCCACCAACTCCACGTTGGTCCCCTACCTTGGTGATTCACTGCTTCTGCCCACGACAGTGGAAATAGCCCAAGGCTGATTGGCCCCACTTCAGTCTCCTCTCCACCTGTGGAGTCTCAAAGCTGTCTAAATCCTCCATGTGTGTGTGTCCCTCCCTCAAATCACTTGTTGCAGGGCAGGAAGGGTCATATACCTCCTCTGCTACAGTCTCTAACCTTGTTGAAACTTATGCTTTTTAAAATTATGAAACACAATTACACATCCTTGCATAGCAGAGTTGAAAGTGATTCATTTTAGGAAAAACATTAAGAAAGTTAAACTCTTAGCATAATTATCAATCACTTATTTATTATTACTATTGCAACTGTCAGTGATGGGATGTTGTAAGATTTTACATTCTAGTGCTCTGTGCTATGTTCTAGCAGTTAAATACACTCTGTTTAACTCCTTACAAGAAGGAAACACTTCTTCAAATATGTGTTTTAGGAAATCTTTCCTATTTTTGAGGAAAAATGACATTGCAGCTTATGCAGAAATTTTGGAAAGGCCCTCTCTACTATACAAAAATCAATGGCTCTCTATTGAATTAGAATAAATGTTTTAAACTTATTTTATTGCTGTTTTTGGAAAAATTTTGTTATTTAAATTTTTTCTATATCTCTTTATGCTCTTCTAATATTGAACCTTACAGAGTATTTTGAAAACCTCAAGCAGTTTCATTGAAAAACGATGTAGAAGATGAATTTCTTCTCATAGGTCCTGCTTTCTATAATTCATTAATTAACAATATGTTTGAACATCCACTATGTACTTAGCACTCTGCAAGGTGTCTGGAGGATACTATACAAGCCTTGTATGATGTTTTTAAAGAGCGTAAAATCCACTTAAACTTATAATCTCCAAAAAATACAGAAATGGCTGTGGTAGTGTCATCTCACTACCTGAACCAGGTTTTTTCAGAAGATTAAAAGTAGTGACTCTAAGTAAATGGGTACAGAGTCACCACTAAGAGGCAGTGGTTAAGAAATAAAGACTGAGAGGTAAGATCGGAGAGAAGAGGGCATCCCATACCTGGCAAAGCTCAGATTTGAAATGTGGGTGATCAGAAAGAAATAGTGGACTTTGGAAGATGAGATGACACACAGAACATGACTCCCAAAATCAATGGCGGTGTAGAGAGCACTGAGCCAAGGAAAAGCGCAGGGTTCAAAGGCTGGTGCAGGAGTCTGTGGAGACAACTGGAACATGGTTGGGAGGAAGCTATCTGCACGAGAGAGGCAGATGGATATAGGTGAGGTCAACAGAATGCTCTGAAGGACCAGATTTGCTGGATTTGGAAAAGAATTGGATACAACATGGCTGGAAGCTATTTTATTGGGAAATATTCTCAGGCATCTGAAGGGCTCCCTGCTGGCCCCCTCAAAGAGTTAATAAGCAGGGCTGTGAGCTCCATTTTTCTGATCCTCTGACTTCTTTACCAGGAAGCTTCTGAAGGGCTGACAGAATAAACCTGACAGTGCACACTGTATAGGTAATGAATGTCTTCTACTGAGTGCTTTTCTCTGAATGAGTGTAGTTTCTCCCTCATGGTAAAGTCTCATCTCGTCCCCCTTAGGAGTCAGTCACTGCACCTTTACCAAAGATCTACACAAACATATTAATCAGGTGTACAATAAGTCAATGTATTAAGCCCTGAAAATTAACCTACAAGTTTCTAATACTTCTTTCGATGAGCTAAGACACATGCTCATGTGTTTGGTGTAGTGATTGTGAGAATCAGATCACTCTTGGCACATGAATGTGTTGAGCCTAAGCATGGGCCAGTCAGGAAGGGGACAGTGGTTTGGGAGTCAGTATGTGATCATTTTGGTTCAAAGCAGAGGCTTCCAAAAGTTTCTGGTAAATACCAGCACCGTGGTTCTAGAGTTTGTCAAATTCCATTTTAACTTCACAGTCCCAGACTTATTTCTTAAAGTACAATGTTATAAAAACAGGACCCCATACATTAGGGCAAATATAGTTTCTTTAATATATGTGCAGCCACATTGAGCACAAATAGGGTTTATTTAAAAAGGGGCTACACTTTTGTTTCATCAACATTTTAAGTATACCGAGTGTCATTAAATAAAATCAGTTCATCTGTCGTTTCCTGACCCACATAATTTCTACCCGATTGGCTTGAATGTATTTTCTATCAACAACTCACATACACTTTTACTTAAGCATTATCCTTTTTCTTCAATCCAAGTAAAATCATATTCTATTCTGATCAACACTTGCTTCTTTGCTCTCATCCTTAGATAAAATCTCTGAACTTGTCTTCTATCTACATCTAAACTTTTACCATGAGAATGTCGGGGGATGCTCAGGAGGGATGCACATTTTGATACTGCGGAATCAGTCTGCTCATCATGGAAGCCTCCTCCCTGTCAGCACCCTCTCCAAGGCTCCCTGGACCTCAGAGTGCTGCAGGCTGTAGATGCCTGAGTGCAGCATGTGACTGAGAATAGACGTAAAGATGCAATCCTTTTGTCTTTCTCTGAGGCAGAGACTAAGCCCAGGCTGTGCTCTGTTAATGAGCTACATTCCAGCCCTTTTTAATATTTTATCTTGCAGCAGGGCCTTGTTGAGTTCCTGACCTAACAGCTCAGACTTATGATACCTTAGCCTCCTTGGTATAGAGATTACACATGTGTTTCACCACATCTGGATTTCTTTGCATTTTCATTTAATTTTTTAAAAAAAGAGAAAATAAATTAAAACCATTTCAAAACAGACTAGTAGGACACTAACTATTAATATATTGTTTATTATTGTCTACACAGTAGTTATCCAGATTACAAGATATAGGCATGAAATAACGTCCAGACAATATCAGTACAATTTTTTCTATTCCATAAACTAAGAGAAAATAGCTGTAAAACTATTTTAATCCTCTTCCACTTTATTTATTCATTTATTTATTTATTTTTACTTCCTAGATACATGATTTCTGGGATAACAAAATATGTTAAGAGAATAAAAATATATATTCTCCAGTTGTAATTTTCAGAGAACTACAATAATGTCCAAATGGAAAGATATTAGAACAGCAAATGTAAGAAGACAGACTTACCATGTGCTTGGAGTATCAGACATATGTATATGTTCACAAGACTGCTCAATATTTACATTGGTATTGGGAAATCAGGGTTCATCAGAGAAAATAAAATCATTGACATGAATGAGAAAATTCAGGGTTCATTTATTAAACGTACTAAAATTTTGGAAATCTACAAATTATTACTACTTAAAGTGGTATTTGTATATTCTTCACTCCATAGTATTCTTCAGTTTTCAGGTTAGACTCCAAGAAAAAGGTCATTTCCTCTAACAATAACGCTGAAGGATTCTCAGTGAAAATGTTACGTAGCATTAGTTAACACTGGTTTAGCACTTTGTTAAAACTGATTTCTCTATGGGAAGAAATTGAGCTTTTCTCTATACCTATGTGTCAAGTGCAGTGCTGGGCATGAGTAGGACATCAGTTAGCATTCTTTGGTGAATGAATAAATAAAAAGAATACATAGATGGACAGATGGATGGACAGAGGGATAGACATAGATTTAAATAGTTTGGGGGTATTGGCAATATTCTTGTTTTTCAGTTTTTTAAACCATTCTAACTGCTAAATGTTCCAGCTTTCATAACAAGGGGTACAAATTCTATTAAGGCACATGTATTACCAGACAGATTTTTGCTATACCTAAACAAAGAAATATATGGGAGATAACAATTATAATATTGAATTCTAGATGAAATTTCCCCAAGGGTGAGAGTCAACTGAAGCCAATACGGGCAAGCAACTTAACCTCTATAAGATTCCCTTTTCTGTGAAGCATGGTGACACATGAAGGTCATAGCAGCACTTGGGAGGCTGACGCAGGAGGATACACGTGAGTTTGAGACCAGCCTGGGGTACAAAGTGAGCTCCAGGCCAGACTGAACGGCATAGAGAGACCCTGTATCAAAAGCAGGCAGACAAAAACAAAATAAAAAAAACTTAGTTTTCCTCAACTATAATTTTCAAATCTTCTTCTACTTAAGGTTAAGAGGATTAAAGGAGTTAACAGAAGAGGGAACTGCAAATAGTAATCACAGTGCAAGGGATACCTGTCGTATTATTTCACACTTTTGTTTGTAAGTCAGTTCGTAACCCCACAACAAAAAATTAAACTCTTCTGATACTGGTCACAGTAATTCTTGGAAGCAATATGGAGGCATTGAATCTGCAAAGTCAGAGAACACAAGTCTCACAGACTACTTCCCTATGAGCATCTTCTTCAAGGCACCCTGCACATCAGGATTCCTCAGGCTGTAGATGAGTGGGTTCAGCATGGGGCTGATGACAGTGTTGAAGATGCCAATGCCATTGTCCTTGTCTGAAGCATCCACTGAACCCAGCCTCATGTAGTTGAACAAGCCTGTCCCATAAAAGATGCTCACCACAGTGAGGTGGGAGCCACATGTGGAGAAGGCCTTCTTCCTGCCCACAGCTGAGTGGATTCTTAGGACTGCAGCCACCACATGGGCAGTGTGATGAGGACAAATGGGGTCATACCCATAAAGACTGCTTCTACATAAAGCAACTGTTCATTTAGCTAAATGCTGGAGCAGGAAGGCTGGAAGAGCTGAGGGAGGTCACAATAGAAGTGATTGATCACATTGGAGCCACAGAATTTCAGGCCAGACAAAGCAGCACTATGTGTAATGGCATTTCTGAGGGAAAAGACACATGAGAAGCCCACCAAAGGTTTCTGGATCCCCCAGCTCATGCAGGTGCTATAGGTGAGGAGCTGGCACATGGCCAGGTGGCAATCAAAGGCCATAACAGTCAGCAGGAAGCAGTCTGCCCCAGCCAGGAGGTGGAAGAAGAAGAGCTGTGACAGACAGGCTCTATAGGAGATGCTCTTGTCCTGGCACAGGAATTTCCTCAACACAGCAGGAACTGTGACAGTGATGCACCCAACATCCAGCAGGGACAGGTTCCCCAGGAAGAAGTACATGGGGCTGTGGAGTTTGGGCTCAGTGAGGATGGCAGCAAGGATGCTGAAATTGCCCCCAACAGTAGCTCCGTAAGCAAGAAGGAAGATGACAAAGAGGATGGGCTGTAGGGCTGGGGAATCTGTGAGGCCCAGCAGGACAAACTGGGTCACAAGGGAATCATTTGCCTGGACTCTCAGTTCCATGGCTCTACCACCAGCAACAGACTGAGTGATGTGCAAAGGTGCTTCCTGCCAAAAGTGAACAGGATATTAATAACAACTGGCAAGTTTAGCACCATCAGGAGAGGCCTGGAAGTTAGGACACATACACATTAAAGGTAAGAAAGGTAAATATTAAGGTGTAATAGGAAAAGAGTTGATAAACCTGACTCTCATGAATAAGAACATGGCACTGAAGAGATTCTTAACAGGTAGGAGAACTGATGCAAAATTCTTAATTTGAGAGTATATGGGACATTTGGAGGTTAGAGGAAAAGATGATTTTCTGAAACCAAGTTGCAGGAAGGGAATTACAAGTCTTTGTATTGGCCATCATCTGGGTATACAGCATTGCAGAGGAGAAAATGTTCTTCAGGAGAAGGGTGAGATATTTTTCTACCAATCTTGGTCCCCATGAGGAGTCACACACGTATCATCATGCAGTCATCTGCGGTTATCCTTAATGGGCTGGTTCCAGAAATCCTCTATATTGTATTCTGTGGAAATTCAAATTCTGTGCTTTATATGACACAGTGTAGTCACATAACCTGTGTATTTCAATTCCCTTAAAATTATCTTTACAATAATTATAATACCCATTGTACACAGTGCGGGAATGAGAATCATCCTTAAGCCAGTGTATTTATTCTAATAAAATAAACTGTGTTCCACAGTAGTCTCTGGCTAAATGATTAACACTAAGTCACTGGCAACTAACCTATCTCAGACGGACAAAAAGAATAAAATTGGAGATCCCCAAGGACAAAAGCTGTGAGTGGAGGAAGGCATTTTTGGATGAATAATGCCCTGGGTAGAGAACTGGTGAACAACCCTCCAAGCACGAACCTTTCTTGCATGGACAGTCCTCTTACCACTACTTCAAAGGCAGTATTTTCAGAGCTGAACTCTTCTTTAACCTGACATTCTTTAATCTGACCGCCCCTATGTTGAACTTCTTAACCCCAGCCAAGCCGCTTTAAGTGGGGCTTGAAAACTAATTCTTCACTCTCTTCACCCTCCCTCCACTCTCACAATGCTCAGTGCCTCAGTGTCACTGCAGTGTTCAGGGTGAAAGAGAAAATCTCTCCCCAAAGGAGGAGTAAATGGATGGTGACCAAGATGTGAATTTGCAGCTAGGAAGTGGGAGTGGCACTCAGCCAGGTAAGGGAACCGGATCTTGTTAATTAGAGGATCAATCACGTTCATCCACTGGCCCCACATAGGCGAGACTGTATGAATCAATAAACCTAACAAAGCTGCACACTGTGCAGGTAATGTGTCTGGCTTACTGACTGCTCTTCCCTGGAATGGTGTAGTTTCTCCCTCAAGTGAAAGTCCATCTCTTCTCCATTAATAGTCACTGCACCGTTGCTAATGATATACACAAACATATTAATCAGATGATCAATAGGTCAATGGATTAGGCCATTAAAATTAAAACTTGCTGGTTTTTGATGCTTCTTCTGATGACCTACGAAATATCTTCATGTATTTGGTGTAGTGATTGTGTGAGTCAGCTCATGCTTGGCACATGAGCATGTTGAGCCTAAGCATGGGTCAGTCAGGAAGGGCACATTGGTGTGGGAGTTGGTATGTGACAATTTTGGTTCAAGTAGATGCTTCCAAATTCTTTGTGGTAAGTTCCAGCACCGTGGGTTCTAGACTTTGCCAAATTCCATTTTAACCTCACAGTCGTAGACTTACTTCTTAAAGTACAAGATTATAAATTCCAGCCCCATAAAGTATTCCACATACAGTTTATTTAATATATGTGTTGACACAGTGAGCACAAATGTTGTTTATTTGAAATGGGGCTACACTTTTGTTTCATCAACATTTTAAGTATACCAGCTGAGAGTCATTAAATAAATTCAGTTCACCTCTCATTTCCTGATCCACATAATTTCTACCCATTTTTCTTGAATGTATTTTCTATCAACAACTCACATTCAATTTTACTTAAGCTTTATCCTTTTTCTTCAACCCAAGTAAAATCATAGTGTATTCTGACACATACTTGCTTCTTTGCTGTCATCCTTAGGTAAAATCTCCAAACTTGTCTTCTGTCTACATCTAAACTTTTACCATGAGAATATCAAGGGGAAGGGGGCCCGCAGGAGGGATGCACATTTTGATACCGTGGAGTCAGTCTGCTCTCCATGGAAGTCTCTTCCCTGTCAGCACCATCTCCAAAGAGCCCTGTAGCTCAGAGTGCTGCAGGTTGTAGATGCCTGAGTTCAGTATGTGACTGAGTATAGTTGTAAAGACTGCAATCCTTTTGTCTTTCTCTGAGGCTGAGACTAAGACCAGGCTGTGTTCTGTCAATGAACTACATTCCAGTCCTTTTTAATATTTTATTTTGAGGCAGGGTCTTATTTGCCTTCTTAACTGAAAGCTCAGATCTGTGATACTACTACGTTTGCCTACTTGGGACAAAGATTACAGATGTGTTTCACCACAGCGGGATTTTTTGTATTTTCTTTTAATTTTGAAAAGAAAAAAGTGAAAATAATAATAAAGCAGGGCTAAAAAACAGACTAAAAAGACACTCAAAAATAATATATTGCATATCGTTGTCTAAACAAAAGTCATTCAGAATAAAATATAGGCATGAAATAACGTTCAGACAATATCAGTACAACTTGTTCTTTTCAAAGAACAAAGCAAAATTAGCCATGTTATTATTTAAATACTCTTGCACTTTATTCATTCATTTATTTGTTTGTTTATTTTAGCTTCCTAGATGCATGATTTCTGGGGTGGCAAAAGATTTTTTTTTCTTATTTTTTTTTTTTATTTAAGAGGAAAAAGAGAAAAACACAAAACAAACCAAAGCGGCGTAAGGGTACACGCAATACAGAACTACAAAACAAAACAAAACAAAACAAAACAAAAAACCATAACAGTAAGAAATTACCTGCTAGTAGATTACACACTATTTTCTTGAAAATAGTTCCTCAAATCACAGTATCAAAGAACACAAGGTGGACATTCAAACAGGGAGACTGCAAACAGCTGTGTTCAATGTTCCAAAAACATTGATAAAGTCAGCTATTTAACACCCCCAAACACACTTGCTGTTATATCCGTTAGAGCTCCTTTTCTTTTTTTTTTTCCCCTCTCTTTTTTACAACAAAATTTACACATCTTGGATTTTATTACTCCTTAGTGCTTATTACTTTCTTTGGGGGGGGGGGAAGAATACAGTCAAATATGGCAAAACAAAGCTGTCAGTCAATACCAAGGATAGACGTAGCACATGGTGTAGAACAGAGTACAAGTTTATCAACAATGGTTATCAACGTTGTCCCTTGTTTCCTTAAAAAGAATTGTCTATCTTATTAGATATTATAAAGTTGGACAAAACAGTAGAGAACAAGACCAATAAAACTTAGGCATTGTAAACATTACAGGACTTCCAAAGAAGACAATAGTCAAACCAGAATGGGTATCTTAGTGAATCTTATTGTCTTCGAAGTAGTTGCCTATGTCTTCAAACTTGATACTATCATATAGAATGGAACAGAGTCTAATCAGTCAAAACAAGATCGTGGGAGTACTACAGGACTTCAAAACAAGTTAATAGGAAATCGAAAAGAGTTACTATTTATATATCCTAATTTTTTTGAATTTTTTCTTTAATTAAGACAAACATAAGAAATGACTAAATAGTTTTTTTTGAAACAATAAGGGGGAGATTGAGATAAAACAGGACATAACAATATAACAATAGAGGTCACAGCATGACTGTTTCAACAACCTAGTACTTCACCACCTTATAACCTGACTTAATAGTAGTTACCATAGTGTCTTTTTCCTTGAAATATTTGGGTAAAACTTCATATACTCTAGCTTCAAATATTTTCATATCAAGAAGCCCAGAATAAAGCCTTTCTAATTAATGAGTGAAAACTTTATAAGGCTTCAAGGCCACCTAATGGGGAATCATGATTACCACATATTTTTATATATTTGTATCATTACTTACATTAGGGAAACTATTCGGTATTCACACATGCGAGATTGATTTATTTCACTTATGAGTATGGTCTCAAGCTGTGCCCATTTATTGATAAATATCTCAATGTGATCCTTCTTTATAGCTGAATAATACTCCATTGTATAGAAATACCACCACTTTTTTATCCATTCCTCAGTTGATGGGCACTTGGGTTGTTTCCAAGATCTGGCGATTACAAATTGTGCTGCTATAAACATAGGTGCACATATATCACTGTGGTATGATGCTTTCAGTTCTTCTGGGAATATGCCTAGAAGTGGAATAGCTGGAATAAATGGGATTTCCAGTCCCAACTTTTTGAGAAATCTCCAGACAGATCTCCACAAAGGCTGTACCAGTCTACACTCCCACCAGCAGTGCAGGAGAGTTCCTTTTTCCCCACAGCCTCTCCAGCATTTGTTGTCGGTTTTCTTGATCCTGGCCATTCTTTCAGGAGTGAGATGGTATCTCAGTGTGGTTTTAATTTGCATTTCTCTAATGACCAATGATGATGAGCATTTTTTCATGTATTTATTTGCCATTTGCTTTTCTTCATCTGAGAATTGCATATTCATCTCAGATGCCCATTTTTGGATTGGATCTTTGAATTTCGGAGGTCTGAGTTTCTTTAATTCTTTGTATGTTTTAGACAAGAGGCCCTTGTCTGAGAGAGAGTTCACTAAAATCTTTTCCCAGTTTGTGGGTTTTCTTTTCACTATGCTGGAGATTTCTTTTGACATGCAGAAACTTTTTAATAAGAAGTGGTCCCAGTTATTGATTCTGGGAAGTATTTCCCGTGCGGTTTGAGTCCTGTTCATGAATTCTTTACCTACTCCTATGTCTCCAAGGTTTCTACCTATTTTGTCTTCCAATAGATTTAGTGTTTCTGTTTTAATATTCAGATCTTTGACCCATTTACATTTTAATTTAGTACATGGTGATAGACATGGGTCTAGCTTTAGTTTTCGGCAAATGGAGAGCCAGTTTTTCCAGCACCATTTATTAAAGAGACTGTCGTTCTTCCAGTGAACCTGCTTGGCTCCTTTATCAAAAATAAGGTGGTTGAGTGTGTTCGTAGTTGTGGTTGTATCTTCTAATCTATTCCACTGATCTTCAGCTCTGTTTTGATTCCAATACCATGTTGATTTTACTACTGTTGCTTTGTAGTATAACTTCAAGTCAGGGATTGTGATGCCTCCTGCTTTGTCTTTGCTGCTTAGAATTGCCTTTGCGATTCTAGGTCTCTTCTGGTTCCAGATGAAATTTAGGAGTGATTTCTCTAGATCTATAAGGTATGTTGATGGTATTTCTATTGGGATTGCATTGAATCTGTATAAGAGTTTTGGGAGAATGGCCATTTTCACAATGTTTGTTCTTCCTATCCATGAGCAAGGGATGTCTTTCCATTTTCTGAGATCATCTTCAATTTCCTTTTTCAGTGTATTATAATTTTCACTGTATAAGTCTTTCACTTCTTTCGTAAGAGTAATTCCTAAATATTTCATTTTTTTGCTTGCTAATGTGAATAGTCCAGTTTCTCTTATTTCCCTCTCTGTAATTTTGTTGTTCGTGTATAGGAATGCTATTGATTTCTGAGTATTGATTTTGTATCCAGCCACATTACTGAATTTATTTATTGTATCTAAGAGTATTTCAATGGAGTTTAGGGGGTCTTCTATGTAGAGTATCATGTCATCTGCAAACAATGATAATTTAACTTCTTCTTTACCTATCTTTACCCCTTTTATTTCTCTTTCTTGCCTAATTGCTCTGGCTAGTACTTCCAGTACTATATTAAATAGGAGTGGTGATAAAGGACATCCTTGTCTTGTACCCGATTTTAAAGTAAAGGCTTTCAATTTTTGGCCATTTAGTATGATGCTGGCTGTTGGTTTGTCATAAATGGCCTTTATTATATTGAGGTAAAGACCATTTATTCCAATTTTCTGTAAAGTTCTTATCATGAATAAGTGTTGGACCTTATCGAAGGCTTTTTCTGCATCTATAGAGATGATCATGTGATTCTTATTTTTGGCTTTATTGATATGGTGGATTACATTTATTGATTTGCGTATGTTGAACCATCCTTGCATTCCTGGGATGAATCCCACCTGGTCATGGTGTATAATCTTCTTGATGATTTGCTGGATCCTATTTGCCAATATTTTATTGAGGATTTTTGCATCTGTGTTCATTAGGGAGATTGGTCTATAGTTCTCTTTTATAGTTGGGTCTTTCTCAGGTTTTGGTACTAGAGTAATATTTGCTTCCAGGGATGACTTAGGAAGGATTGCTTCCCTTTCAATTTCATTGAATAGTTTGAGGAGTGTCGGCATTAGGTCTTCTTTATATTTCTTGTAGAATTCTGCAGTGAATCCATCTGGGCCTGGGCTCTTCTTGGTGGGCAAGGACCCAATTACATTCTCAATTTCATTAGCAGAGATTGGGTTATTCAACAGTTTTATATCCTCTTGATCTAGCTTTGGTACTTCATATGCTTCTAAGAATCTGTCTATTTCTTCTGTGTTATCAAACTTTTGAGAGTAGAGGTTTTCGAAATAGGTGTTGATGATCCTCTGTATTTCTATTGGGTCTGTAGTGATTTCTCCTTTTTCATTTCTTATTGCATGAATTTGAGCTTTTTCTTTCCTTTTTTTAATAAGGTTGGCTAGGGGCTTATCGATTTTATTTATTCTTTCAAAGAACCAACTCTTTGATTCGTTGATTCTTTGGATTGTTTTCTTAGTCTCTATTGCATTGATTTCTGCTCTGATTCTTATAATTTCCTCTCTTCTTTTGGCTTTGGGCTTTACTTGCTCTTCTTTTTCTAGCTGTTTGAGGTGTAGCATCAAGTTATTTACTTGTATTCGTTCTGTTTTCCTGATGTGGGAACTCAGTGCAATAAATTTTCCTCTCAGAACGGCTTTCATTGCATCCCACAGATTCCGGTAAGTTGTATCTGCATTTTCATTTTCTTTTAGGTATTGTTTAATTTCTTCTTTAATTTCTTCTGTGACCCACTGATTACTCAAGAGTGTGTTATTTAGTTTCCATGTGTTTGCGCAATTTTTGCAGTATCCTTTGTCATTAATTTCTAATTTCAGAGCGCTATGGTCTGATAATATGCAAGGGATGATTTCAACTCTTTTGCATTTGCTTAAATATGTTCTGTGAGCTAATATATGGTCTATTTTAGAAAATGATCCATGTACTGCTGAGAAGAATGTGTATTCTGATGTTGTTGGGTGGAACATTCTGTATATGTCTATCAAACCCATTTGTTCACAGGTGTGATTCAGTTCTGTTATTTCTTTGCTCATTTTCTGTCTGGTTGATCTGTCCCTTGGTGTCAGTGGTGTATTAAGGTCTCCTGTTACAATTGTGTTACTGATAATTTGAGTTTTCATTTCTGTTAATAATTGTTTTATATAACTGGGTGCTCTGGAGTTTGGTGCGTATATATTTAAGATAGTTATCTCTTCCTCTTGGAGTTTTCCCCTTACGAGTATGTAGTGACCTTCTTTGTCCTTTATGGTCATTGTTGGTTTAAAGTTCACGTTGTCTGCAAACAAAATGGCTACTCCTGCCTTTTTTGGATTCCTGCTGCATGAAGAATTGTTTTCCATCCTTTGACTTTCAGTCTGTGAGTATCTTTCTGGGTTAGATGGGTTTCCTGTAAACAGCATATGGTTGGATTTTGTTTCTTGATCCATTCTGCTAGTCTGTTTCTTTTGATTGGTGCATTGAGACCATTTACATTAATGGTTATTACTGTTAAATGCTGGTTAATTGTAGGAATGTTATCTCTCTGCTGTTGCATCTTTATCTTTCGGTTCTGTTTAATTATTTGCTTTGCTTAGTGGTTTTTTCCTTTGTGTATCTAAACTGTCTTTCAATATTTTTTGCAGGGTTGGTTTGGTGTTCATGAAGTTCTTCAGCTGTTCTTTGTCATGGAAGTATCGTATTGCACCATCTATTTTGAATGATAGTTTTGGTGGCAAAAGATTTTAAGAGAGTAAAAATATATGCCCTCCAGTTGCAATTCTCAGAAAACTACAGTAATGTCCAAATGGAAACATATTAGAAGAGCAAATTGAAGACAGGCTTACCTTGTGTGTAGAGTACCAGACATATGTATATGTTTTCCTGGCTGCTCAGTATTTACATTTGAATTTGGATATCAAGATTCATCAGGGAAGTCAAAATCATTAACATGAATGAGATAGCTCAGGGTTCATTTATTAGCAGTAGCAAAATTTTGCAAACTACAAATTACTACTACTTAAAGGGATATTTGTATATTCTTAACTCCACAGTATTTTTCAGTTTTAAAGTGAGACTCCAAGAAGAAAGTAATTTCCTTTAACAATAATGTTGAAGGATTCTCAATGAAAGTATTATGCAGTAGTAGTTAACATTGGTTTAGCACTTTGTTAAAACTGATCTCTCTGTGGGAAGAAATTGATCTGTTCCCTGTAACTATGTATCCAGTGCAGTGCTGGGCATGAGTAGGACATCAGTTAGCATTTGCTGATGAATAAATAAATAAAAAGAGTATACAGATGGACAGATGCATGGACAGAGGATCGAGAGACATAAATTTAAATAGTTTGGGGGTATTGGCAGTATTCTTGGTTTTCAGTGTTTGAAATCATTCTAAATTCTAAATATTACAGCATTTACAAAACAAGGTACAAATTCTAGTAAGGTACGTGTGATACTAGACAGTATTTTGCTATAGCTAAATAAAGAAATATATGGTCAATAACAATTATAATATTGCATTCTAGATGAAGCTTCACCCAGGGCTGAGAGAACTACCTAAGCCACTCAAGGCAAGCAACTTAACTTTTATAAGCTTATAATTAAATTTTCTGCCATGCATAGTGGCACACACCTGTCATCCCAGCACTTGAGAGGCTGAGGCAGGAGGATACATGTGAATTGGAGACCAACCTGGAGTACAAAGTGAGCTCCAGGCCAGACTGGACTGCATAGAGAGACACTGTTTCAAAATGAAACAGAAAAAACAAAACAAAAAGACTTAATTTTCCTCAACTATAATTTTCAAATCTTCTTCCACTTCATAGTTATGAGGATTGAGGAGTTAACAGAACAGGAAACTGCACATTGTAATCAAATTGCAAGGGATGCATACCGTATTTTTTAATACTTTTGTTTTTAAGTCAGTTCCTGACCCCACAACAAAAAACTAAACTCTTCTGATACTGGTCACAGTAATTCTTGGAAGCAATATGGAGGCATTGATTCTATAAGGTCAGGGAACACAAATCTCACAGACTACTTCCCCATGAGCATCTTCTTCAAGGCACCCTGCACATCAGGGTTCCTCAGGCTGTAGATGAGTGGGTTCAGCATGGGGCTGATGACAGTGTTGAAGATGCCAATGCCCTTGTCCTTGTCTGAAGCATCCACTGCACCCAGCTTCATGTAGCTGAAGAAGCCTGTCCCATAGAAGATGCTCACCACAGTGAGGTGGGAGCCACATGTGGAGAAGGCCTTCTTCCTGCCCTCAGCAGAGCGGATTCTCAGGACTGCAGCTACCACATGGGCATAAGACAGTGTGATGAGGACAAATGGTGCCACACCCATAAAGAATGCTGCTAAAAAAAGCAACTGTTCGTTTAGCTGGATGCTGGAGCATGAGAGCTGGAAGAGCTGAGGGAGGTCACAGTAGAAGTTATTGATCACATTGGAGCCACAGAAGTTCAGGGAAGACAAGGCAACTGTTTGAGTAACTGCATGAGCGAAGGAAAAGACACCTGACATGCTCACTGAGGCTTTCTGGATCCCCCAGCTCATGCGGGTGCTATAGGTGAGGGGCTGGCAGATGGCCAGGTAGCGGTCATAGGCCATGACAGTTAGCAGGAAGCAGTCTGTTCCTACCAGGAGGTGGAAGAAGAAGAGCTGTGATAGGCAGGCTCTATAGGGGATGCTCCTCTCCTTGGACAGGCATTGCCTCAACAGGGCAGGAACTGTGATGGTGATGCACCCAACATCCAGCAGGGACAGGTTCCCCAGGAAGAAGTACATGGGGGTGTGGAGTCTGGGCTTAGTGAGGATGGCAGCAAGAATGCTGAAATTGCCCCCGACAGTAGCTGCATAAGCAAGAAGGAAGATGACAAAGAGGATGGGCTGTAGGGCTGGGGAATCTGTTAGGCCCAGCAGGACAAACTGTGTTACACGTGAGTCATTTGCTGGGATTCTCAGTTTCATCTCTGTGGCACAAGCAGCAGACTGAGTGATGTGCAAAGGTGTTACCTGTGGCCAAAAGTGAACAGGATATTGATAACAACTGACAAGTCCAGCACCATCTGGAGAGGCCTGGAAGTTAGGACACATACACGTTAAGTGTAAGAAAGGTAAATATTAAGGCATAATAGGAAAAGTTTTGATGAATCTGACTCTCCTGAATAAGAACATGGCATTGGAGAGATTCTTAACAGGTAGGAGAACTGATGCAAAATTCTTAATTTGAGAATATATGAGACATTTAAAGGTTAGAAGAGAAGACGATTTTCTGAAACCAAGTTGCAGGAAGGGAATTACAAGTCTTAGTATTGGCCATCATCTGGGTATGCAGCATTGCAGAGGATGAAAAAGTTGTTCAGCAGAAGGGTGGTATATGTTTCTACCAATCTTGGTCCCCATGAGGAGTCACACACGTATTATCATGCAGTCATTTGCTGTTATCCTTAATGGGCTGGTTCCAGAAATCCTCTATATTGCATTCTGTGGAAATTCAAATTCTGTGCTTTACATGACACAGTGTAGTCACATAACCTGTGTACTTCAATTCCCTTAAAATTATCATTACCTTAATTACAACACACAGTGTATGCAGTGGGGGCCTTAACCAAGTGTATTTATTCTAATAAAATAAACTGTGATCCACAGTAGTCTCTGGCTGAATGATTAACACTAAGTCACTGGCAACTAACCTATCTCAGACGGACAAAAAGAATAAAATTGGAGATCTCCAAGGACAAAAGCTGTGAGTGGAAGAAGGCATTTCTGGATGAATAATGCCCTGGGTGGAGAAGTGGTCAACAACTCTCCAAGCACTAGCCTTTCTTGCATGGACAGTCCTCTTACCACTACTTCAAAGGCAGTATTTTCAGAGCTGAACTCTTCTTTAACCTGACATTCTTTAATCTGACAGTCCCTATGTTGAACTTCTTAACCCCAGCCAAGCCCCTTTAAGTGGGGCTTGAAAACTTATTCTTCACTCTCTTCTCCCTCCCTCCACTCTCACACTGCTCAGTGCCTCAGTGTCACTGCAGTGTTCATGGTGAAAGAGAAAATCTCTCCCCAAACAAGGAGTAAGTGGGTGGTGACCAAGATGTGAATTTGCAGCTAGGATTCTGGGAGTGGGACTCACCCAGGTAAGGGAACCTTGTTACGTACAGGATCAATCACATTCATCGACTGGCCCCACATAGGTGAGACTGTATGAATTCCAGACATAGACACAGACAGCGTGACTGGCATGATTTATATATTTTGGAGATTTTTCCACTCCCTGTTTTTATACCTTGGAGGCCTCAACAATGAATGCCCTCCGGGGGGAACTATAACAAGCTAAATTTCTGTTTTAGTCAAACACATAATGATGCTTAGTACTGTTCAAATATTTTGAAATTTCTTTAAACGTTTTAGAGTGTAATCCCCATAGATAGATATGACACCAGTTGTTCTTTTATTTTAATAAAGGTATTTTAAGCATTCAGGAGCCATTGTTCTAGTGGCCAGCACTGTGTAGAGTTCAAATGAATCCGAAGCATTTCACATTAGGTCTCAGTACATGGGAAAGAATTGAGTTTTGGTGTTTGAGGTTTGGGGTTTAGTCCAATGCAATGCTTCAGTGGAGTAAGGAAGAGGAGATAAGTAGTGATTTTTTAAAATTTTATTTAAAAGGAAAAAGAGAAAAAACAAAACAAAGTGGTGTAAGGATACAAGTAATACAGAACTACAAAAATAAAAAACAGTAAGAAATCACCAGTTAATAGATTATACATTATCATCTTAGAGATAGCTGCTCAAGTCACAGTATCAAAGCACACAAAGTGAACATTCAAACAGAGAGACTGCAAACAGTTGTGTTCAATGATACAACCAAAAACATTAATATGGTCACCTATTTAACACCCCTAAACACACTTGCAGTTGTATCCTTTAGTGTACTTTTTTCCCTCTCTCTTTTACAACAAAATTTACACATTTTGGGTTTTATTACTCCTTAGCTCTTATTACTTTTTTTTGGAAGAAAATAAAGTCAAATATGGCAAAACAAAGCTGTCAGTCAAAACCAAGGATAGAGAGCACATGATGTAAAAACAGAGTCCAAGGTTATCAACAATGTTTACCATAATGCCTCTTGTAGCGTTTCTTGTAGCACAAGGCTGAGAACAGTGTGTATGCAGCCGGCATCTGGTCTGCTCCTGTTTCATTCCTGAAGCAGTGCCCTCTACCACCAGCTAACACAGATCACATTTACATTATAGGTCTCTTTGCCATACTCAAACTCAACTTCTCTTGTATTCTCTTAAAAATGCCTCGCCTTTTCCTCATCTCTCCCTGCAGAATCCATGCTGTGCAGAGTCCTGACAATGAACATTTTCCATCTTCTCATCTTCAACACTACAAAGGCACACAAAAGTTGAGAGCATCTTTTTAACCAGGACTGTCTTACAGTTAGTAACTCCTGAAGGTGGTTTTAGGCATCAAGTGGGTTGTGTAATATTTGTTATTTCATTAGTAAAGTTTCCCCACAGTTTTAAGACTGTCATGGTCCAAGCAGGAGGTGGCAGAAAATTAAAATGAGTTGAGATTTCTTCTATTAACAGCTCTCCATCTATTTTGGTGACTGAGCCCACACAGAACCTCTCAAACGCACCTTCTTCCCCCTGCATACAAACACCAGGTTTGCTTCCTTAAGGTCTCCATCTGCCACACATTGTTAATCCAGGAAATGTCTTCCTTGAAGTTCAACTGTAGCCTCAGATCCAGGAAACTGTCCATCCAATTTCTGGGAATAGACAAAGTGCCCTTGGTCTACATAGCCACAGTAATCTGTAGACCATGAATGTGGGCAATTCTAGTTTTTATCTCCATCTCACACACTAAGGTCTAAAGTGTAATATTTAATATGCAGTTCACATTCCTACCTGAATATCCCAAGGACCTGCAGGAAACCCAAAATTGAGTGCATAAGTTTCTCTACTTTTTCATAAAATGTGCCCCAGCACACACACACACACACACACACACACACACACACACACACACACACACCAAATAGAATAATCAGGAAAAGGTGAAAAATTCTTCTAGGGATACAGACTTAATCCTAGGGTTGGTTGATTCTGTTCTTAACTCATGACAATGAAAAAGATGACTGCTTTAAGTCTCTTTCAAGCTCCAGGATCCTGAGCCAGTGGACAGAGCAGCCTTGTATTGGAAGGAGGAACCAACACATTAGATTTCTCAAAGGTGACAGTGACAGCAGATTATTGAAGACTGAAGAGAAAACACTGCAGTTCAGTCAATTTAACTCACCTTATACATTCATTGCTAGCACTTTTCACAAGCTTAGAACACTCAGTGAAAACCACCAAGTATACTAGCATAAATGGGGTAAAAATGGGAAGTCCTTCTCCATGTCCCACTGTCCCTCCTCAGCCCCATTCACAAAGAGAGTCTCTCAGGGACTCCCTTCCCTCACTGCCTATCTCATTACTAACCCTTAATAAAGTGCACACAGTTTCATATGATGCATAACATTCTTCTTTAGATCAAACATATGCTTTTTCTTAAAATTATGAAACATAATTACTTACATTGACACAGAAGAGTTAAAAGTAATTCCTTTAGGACAAGAATAAAGAAAGACAATACATAATTTGCAATATGTTTTTATTATTACTCTGTGTAAGAGCTCCCAGTCTTGAAATGTTATAGGATGTCACTCTCTGGTGCTCTGTGCCATCTCTTACCTGTCCTTTTAATCACCTTTTGAAACACTCTCCTTTTAATCATTTGCAAGCAGGAAACAATTCTTTGATACACACTTCAGGCAGTGCTGACTATTTGAGGAGAATGATGTTGCAATTTAAGCAGAAGATCAAGAAACATTCTTCTGTGGTTAAAACATAGTCGGACTCCACCGAATTAGAATAGAGCTGATTTTTCTGATTTTCTTATTCTTTTTTTGCATTAAAAACAAAACAAAGATGATATAAATGATATAGAATTTTAAATCCATAGTAGGAAATTAATAATAGCTAATATTTTGCATAGTGTTTGCTTAGAAATAGTTGTTCAGGTTGTAAGCTTTAGGGCTGAAAAAATGGTAAAACAGTGAAAGCAGAAACTGCTCTGTGTGATGAGCTGATAGAAGATAGTTGCAGAGCTGTCTATCATTTATTTGTACACATATACATATACACATGTACATCTATATATGGATGATCATTCCCTCATCCATTTATATCCCCATCCCAGGTGTTCATTTAAATTAATTTTTATTAGTACATTTTTCCAGAATTTCTCTTTTTAAATATTATTCTCTATGTCTTTATGCCATCATAACATTGAGCCTTATAGGATATTTTGAAAACATCTAGCAATTTCACTTACATCATAGGTAGATGACAAATTGTTTTGTAGGTCTTGCTTTCTATTATACACAAGATTATTTGAATAACAACTATAGAACCAGCATCCAGCTAGGTATTTGAGGTATCTTGTGCAACAAGAACCCTATGTTTAAGGCATTTATTATCTATACAATGAGAACAGAGGTAAGCTGCATTTGATACAGAAATCACTGTGGTAGTGCCTTTTTTGTACCAGGAATCAAACTCCCACCCTTAAGCTTGAAGGCAGGCAGTGTGCCGCTGAGCTATAGTCCCAGCCCAATGGAAGTGTCTTTACTGGGTGACTCTCAGTCTTTCTGAAAAGGTTAAGAGTAGTGACTCTAAGTAGCAGGATACATGAGTCACCATAGAGTGGCAGTGTTAAGAATAAAGATTGAGAGCTGCGGTAAGAAAGAAGAGGGCATCCCATACCTGACAAAGGTCAGATTTGAAACAAGGGTGATCAGAAAGAAACAGTGAACTTTGGAAGATGAGGTGACACAAAGAACATGACTCCAGGAACTAACTACTCAGCTCAGCTATGTAGACAGCACTGAGCCAAGGAGGAGCACAGGGCTCAGATGCTGGTGTAGGAGTTCAGTGGGACAACTGGAAAATGCCTGGGAGGGAGCTGTCTGCACGAAAGAGGCAGGTGGATGTAAGTAAGGTCAAAAGAATGCTCTAAAGGACTAGGGATTTGGAAAAGAACTGGAAACATCTTGTTTGGAAGCTATTTTACTGGGAAATATTCTCAGGCATCTGAAGGGCTCCCTGCTATCCCCCGCAAAGAGTTAATAAGCACTTCCGTGAGGTTCATCTTTTTGATTCCATGACTTCTCTACCAGGAAGCATCTGAAGGGCTGACACAATAAACCTGACAATGCTGCACACTGTGCAGGTAATGAGTCTGTCTTACTGACTGCTCTTCCCTGGAATGGTGTAGTTTCACCCTCAAGTGAAAGTCCATCTCTTCTCCGTTAATAGTCACTGCACTTTTACTAATGATCTACACAAACATATTAATCAGATGTCCAATAGGTCAGTGGATTAGGTCATTGAAATTAAAACTTGCTCGTTTTGATGCTTCTTCTGATGAGCTATGAAACCTCCTGATGTGTTTGGTGTAGTGATTGTGTGAGTCAGCTCATGCTTGGCACATGAGCATGTTGAGCCTAAGCATGGGTCAGTCAGGAAGGGCACATTGGTGTGGGAGTAGGTATGTGACAATTTTGGTTCAAGCAGATGCTTCCAAATTCTTTGTGGTAAGTTCCAGCACCGTGGTTCTAGATTTTGCCAAATTCCATTTTAACTTCACAGTCGTCGACTTATTTCTTAAAGTACAAGATAATGAATACCAGCCCCATAAAGCATTTCACATACAGTTTATTTGATATATGTGCTGACACAGTGAGCACAAAAGTTGTTTATTTGAAATGGGGCTACACTTTTGTTTTGTCAACATTTTAAGTATATGAGCCGAGAGTCATTAAATAAATTCAGTTCATCTCTCATTTCCTGACCCACATAATTTCTACCCATTTTTCTTGAATGTATTTTCTATCAACAACTCATATACACTTCTGCTTAAGCTTTATCCTTTTTCTTTAATCCAAGTAAAATCATAGTCTATTCTGACCCATACTTGCTTCTTTGCTGTCATCCTTAGGTAAAATCTCCAACCTTGTCTTCTGCCTACATCTAAACTTTTACCATGAGAATATCAAGGGGAAGGGGGCCCACAGGAGGGATGCACATTTTGATACCGTGGAGTCAGTCTGCTCTCCATGGAAGTCTCTTCCCTGTCAGCACCGTCTCCAAAGAGCCCTGTAGCTCAGAGTGCTGCAGGTTGTAGATGCCTGAGTTCAGTATGTGACGAGTATAGTTGTAAAGACTGCGATCCTTTTGCCTTTCTCTGAGGCTGAGACTAAGCCCAGGCTGTGTTCTGTCAATGAGCTATATTCCAGTCCTTTTTAATATTTTATTTTGAGGCAGGGTCTTATTGAGCTTCTGACCTAAAGCTCAGACCTATGATACTCCTACGTTTACCTCCTTGGGACAAAGACTACAGATGGGTTTCACCACAGCAGGAGTTTTTGCATTTTGTTTTAATTTTGAAAAGAAAAAAGTGAAAATAATAATAAAGCAGGGCTAAAAAACAGACTAAAAAGACACTCACAATTAATATATTGCATATCGTTGTCTATATATAAGTCATTCAGAATAAAATATAGGCATGAAATAATGTCCAGACATATCAGTACAATTTGTTCTTTTCAAAGAACTAAGCAAAACTAGCCATGTAACTATTTAAATACTCTTCCAATCATTTATTCATTTATTTATTTGTTTATTTTTGCTTCCTAGATGCATGATTTCTGGGGTGGCAAAAGATTTTAAGAGAGTAAAAATATATGTCCTCCAGTTGCAATTCTCAGAAAACTACTGTAATGTCCTAATGGAAAGATATTAGAAGAGCAAATCGAAGATAGGTTTGCCTTGTGTTTGGAGTACCAGACATATGTATATGTTTTCCTGGATGCTCAGTATTTACATTTGAATTTGGATATCAGGATTCATCGGGGAAGACAAAATCATTAACATGAATGAGATAGCTCAGGGTTCATTTATTAACAGTAGCAAAATTTTGCAAACTACAAATTATTACTACTTAAAAGGATATTTGTATATTCTTAACTCCACAGTATTTTTCAGTTTTAAAGGGAGACTCCAAGAAGAAAGTAATTTCCTTTAACAATAATGCTGAAGGATTCTCAATGAAAGTATTATGCAGTAGTAGTTAACATTGGTTTAGCATTTTGTTAAAACTGATCTCTCTGTGGGAAAAAATTGAGCTGTTCCCTGTAACTATGTATCCAGTGTAGTGCTGGGCATGTGTAGGACATCAGTTAGCACTTGTTGATGAATAAATAAATAAAAAGAGTATACAGATGGACAGATGCATGGACAGAGGATCGAGAGACATAAATTTAAATAGTTTGGGGGTATTGGCAGTGTTCTTGGTTTTCAGTGTTTGAAATCATTCTAAATTCTAAATATTCCAGCATTTACAACACGAGGTACAAATTCTACTAAGATACGTGTAATACTAGACAGTAATTTGCTATAGCTAAATAAAAAAATATATGGTCAATAACAATTATAAAATTGCATTCTAGATGAAGCTTCAACCAAGGTTGAGAGAACTACCTAAGCCACTCAAGGCAAGCAACTTAACTTCTATAAGCTTATAATTAAATTATCTGCCATGCATAATGGCACATACCTGTCTTCTCAGCACTTGAGAGGCTGAGTCACGAGGATACATGTGAGTTCCAGACCAGCCTGGGGCACAAATTGAGCTCCAGGCCAGCCTGAACTGCATAGAGAGACCCTGTTTCAAAAGTAAACAGAGAAACAAAACAAAAGAAGACTTAATTTTCCTCAACTATAATTTTCAAATCTTCTTCTATTTCATAGTTATGAGTATTAAAGGAGTTAACAGAACAGGAAACGGTACATTATAATCACAATGCAAGGGATGCCTATTGTATATTTTCATACTTTTGTTTCTAAGTCAGTTCCTGACCCATCAGCAACAAACTAAACTCAACTGATACTAGTCACACTAATTCTTGGAAGAAATATGGAGGCATTGATTCTACAAGGTCAGGGAACACAAATCTCACAGACTACTTCACCATGAGCATCTTCTTCAAGGCACCCTGCACATCAGGGTTCCTCAGGCTGTAGATGAGTGGGTTCAGCATGGGGCTGATGACAGTATTGAAGATGCCAATGCCCTTGTCCTTGTCTGAAGCATCCACTGAACCCAGCCTCATGTAGTTGAAGACGCCTGTCCCATAGAAGATGCTCACCACAGTGAGGTGGGAGCCACATGTGGAGAAGGCCTTCTTCCTGCCCTCAGTAGAGCGGATTCTCAGGACTGCAGCTACCACATGGGCATAAGACAGTGTGATGAGGACAAATGGTGCCACACCCATAAAGAGTGCTGCTACAAAAAGCAACTGTTCGTTTAGCTGGATGCTGGAGCATGAGAGCGGGAAGAGCTGAGGGAGGTCACAGTAGAAATTATTGATCACATTGGAGCCACAGAAATTCAGGGTAGACAAGGCAACAGTTTGAGTAACTGCATGAGCTAAGGAAAAGACACCTGACATGCTCACTGAGGCTTTCTGGATCCCCCAGCTCATGCGGGTGCTATAGGTGAGGGGCTGGCAGATGGCCAGGTAGCGGTCATAGGCCATGACAGTTAGCAGGAAGCAGTCTGTTCCTACCAGGAGGTGGAAGAAGAAGAGCTGTGACAGGCAGGCTCTATAGGGGATGCTCCTCTCCTTGGACAGGAATTGCCTCAACATGGCAGGAACTGTGACAGTGATGCACCCAACATCCAGCAGGGACAGGTTCCCCAGGAAGAAGTACATGGGGGTGTGGAGTTTGGGCTCAGTGAGGATGGCAGCAAGGATGCTGAAATTGCCCCCGACAGTAGCTGCATAAGCAAGAAGGAAGATGACAAAGAGGATGGGCTGTAGGGCTGGGGAATCTGTTAGGCCCAGCAAAACAAACTGTGTTACACGTGAGTCATTTGCTGGGATTCTCAGTTTCATCTCTGCGGCACAAGCAGCAGACTGAGTGATGTGCAAAGGTGCTGCCTGTGGCCAAAAGTGAACAGGATATTGATAACAACTGGAAAGTTCAGCACCGTCAGGAGAGGCCAGGAATTTGGGACACATACACCTTAAGGGTAAGAAAGGTAAATATTAAGGTATAATAGGAAAAGATTTGATGAATCTGACTCTCCTGAATAAGAACATGGCATTGGAGAGATTCTTAACAGGTAGGAGAACTGATGCAAAATTCTTAATTTGAGAATATATGAGACATTTGAAGGTTAGAGGAGAAGACGATTTTCTGAAACCAAGTTGCAGGAAGGGAATTACAAGTCTTTGTATTGGCCATCATCTGGGTATGCAGCATTACAGAGGATGAAAAAGTTGTTCAGGAGAAGGGTGAGATATTTTTCTACCAATCTTGGTCCCCATGAGGAGTCACACACGTATCATCATGCAGTCATTTGCTGTTATCCTTAATGGACTTGTTCCAGAAATCCTCTATATTTTATTCTGTAGAAATTCAAATTCTGTGCTTTACATGACACAATGTAGTCACATAACCTGTGTACCTCAACTCCCTTAAAATTATCTTTACATTAATTACAATACCCATTGTACAGTGTGGGGCCCTGAAAAGAATTCTTAACCCATGTATTTATTCTAATAAAATAAACTGTGATCCACAGTAGTCTCTGGCTGAATGATTAACACTAAGTCACTGGCAACTAACCTATCTCAGACGGACAAAAAGAATAAAATTGGAGATCCCCAAGGACAAAAGCTGTGAGTGGAGGAAGGCATTTCTGGATGAATAATGCCCTGGGTAGAGAACTGGTGAACAACCCTCCAAGCATGAACCTTTCTTGCATGGACAGTCCTCTTACCACTACTTCAAAGGCAGTATTTTCAGAGCTGAACTCTTCTTTAACTTGACATTCTTTAATCTGACCGCCCCTATGTTGAACTTCTTAACCCAGCCAAGCCCCTTTAAGTGGGGCTTGAAAACTTATTCTTTGCTGTCTTCTCTCTCCCTCCCCTCTCATACTGCTCAGTGACTCAGTGTCACTGTAGTATTCAGGGTGAGAGAGAAAATCTCTCCCCAAAAGAGGAGTAAGTGAGTGATGACCAAGTTGTGAGTTTGCAGCTAGGATTCTGGGAGTGGTACTCACCCAGGTAAGGGAACCTTGTTAAGTTGAGAATCAATCACGTTCACCCACTGGCCCCACCTAGGGGAGACTGTATAAATGCCAGACATAGACACAGACAGCATGCCTGGCATGATTTATATATTTTGGGGATTTTTCCACTCCCTGTTTTTATACCTTGGAGGCCTCAACAATGAATGCCCTCCAGGGGGAAGTATAACAAGCTAAATTCTTGTTTTGGTCAAACACATAATTATGCCTAGTACCGTTAAAATATTTTGTAATTTCTTAAAACGTTTTAGCATATAATTCCCATAGATGGATATGGCGCCAATTGTTCTTTTATTTTAACAAATGTATTTTAAGCATTCAGGAGCTATTGTTCTCGTGGCCAGCACTGTGTAGAGTTCAAATGGACCCGAAGCATTTCACATTATGTCTCATGGGAAGTGGGAATGAGCTGAGTTTTGGAGTTTGGGGTTTGGGGTTTAGCCAATCCAACAATTCAGTGGAGTAAGGGAGAGGAGATAAGTAGTGAGTTTTAACTGTCTAGCTTTTCTCGTGGCATGAGGTTGAGAGCAATGTGTATGCAGCCTGGATCTGGCCCGCTCCTGTTTCATTCCTGAAGCAGTGCCATCTACCACCAGCTAACACAGATCACTTTTACATTATAGGTCTCTTTGCCATACTCAAACTCCTCTTCTACTCTCTAATAAATGCCCCGCCTTTTCCTTATCTCTCCCTGCAGAATCCACGCTATGCAGAGTCCTGACAAGGAACATTTTCCATCCTCTCATCTTCAACACTACACAGACACACAAAAGTTGAGAGCATCTTCTTAACCAGGACTGTCTTACAGTTAGTAACTCCTGAAGGTGGTTTTAGGCATCAAGTGGGTTGTGTAATATTTGTTATTTCATTAGTAAAGTTTCCCCACAGTTTTAAGACTGTCATGGTCCAAGCAGGAGGTGGCAGAAAATTAAAAGTGGTTGAGATTTCTTCTATTAGCAGCTCTCCATCTATTTTGGTGACTGAGCCCACACAGAACCTCTCAAACGCACCTTCTTCCCCCTGCATACAAACACCAGGTTTGCTTCCTAGAAGGTCTCCGTCTGCCACACATTGTTAATCCAGGAAATATCTTCCTTGAAGTTCAACTGTAGCCTCAGATCCAGGAAACTGTCCATCCAATTTCTGGGAACAGACAAAGTGCCCTTGGTCTACATAGCCACAGTAATCTGTAGACCATGAATGTTGGCAATTCTAGTTTTTATCTCCATCTCACACACTAAGGTCTAAAGTGTAATATTTAATATGCAGTTCACATTCCTACCTGAATATCCCAAGGACCTGCAGGAACCCAAAAATTGAGTGCATCAATTTCTCTCCTTTTTCATAATATGTGCCCCAGCACACACACACACACACACACACACACACACACACACACACACACACACACACACCAAATAGAATAATCAGGAAAAGGTGAAAAATTCTTCTAGGGATACAGACTTAATCCTAGGGTTGGTTGATTCTGTTCTTAACTCATGACAATGAAAAAGATGACTGCTTTAAGTCTCTTTCAAGCTCCAGGATCCTGAGCCAGTGGACAGAGCAGCCTTGTATTGGAAGGAGGAACCAACACATTAGATTTCTCAAAGGTGACAGTGACAGCAGATTATTGAAGACTGAAGAGAAAACACTGCAGTTCAGTCAATTTAACTCACCCTATACATTCATTGCTAGCACTTTTCACAAGCTTAGAACACTCAGTGAAAACCAGCAAGTATACTAGCATAAATGGGGTAAAAATGGGAAGTCCTTCTCCATGTCCCACTGCCCTCCTCAGCCCCATTCACAAAGAGAGTCTCTCAGGGACTCCCTTCCCTCACTGCCTGTCTCATTACTAACCCTTAATAAAGTGCACACAGTTTCATATGATGCATAACATTCTTCTTTAGATCAAACATATGTTTTTTCTTAAAATTATGAAACATAATTACTTACATAGACACAAAATAGTTAAAAGTAATTCCTTTAGGACAAGAATACAGAAAGACAATACATAACTTGCAATATGTTTTTATTATTACTCTGTGTAAGAGCTCCCAGTCTTGAAATGTTATAGGATGTCACTCTCTGGTGCTCTGTGCCATCTCTTACCTGTCCTTTTAATCACCTTTTAAAACACTCTCCTTTTAATCATTTGCAAGCAGGAAACAATTCTTTGATACCCACTTCAGGCAGTGCTGACTATTTGACGACAATGATGTTTCAATTTAAGCAGAAGATCAAGAAACATTCTTCTGTGGTTTAAAACACAGTCGGACTCCACCGAATTAGAATAGAGCTGCTTTTTCTGATTTTCTTATTCTTTTTTTGCATTAAAAACAAAACAAAGATGATATAAATGATATAGAATTTTAAATCCATAGTAGGAAATTAATAATAGCTAATATTTTGCATAGTGTTTGCTTAGAAATAGTTGTTCAAGTTGCAAGGTTTAGGCCTGAAAAAATGGTAAAACAGTGAAAGCAGAAACTGCTCTGTGTGATGAGCTGACAGAAGATAGTAGCAGAGCTGTCTATCATTTACTGTACACATACACATATATACATGTACATCTATATACAGATGATCATTCCCTCATCCGTTTATATCCCCATCCCAGTTTTTCATAAAGCTTTTCATTTAAATTAATTTTATTAGTACATTTTCCCAGAGTTTCTCTTTTTAAATATTATTCTATATGTCTTTATGCCATCACAATATTGAGCCTTATAGGATATTTTGAAAACATCTAGCAATTTCACTTACATCATAGGTAGATGACAAATTGTTTTGTAGGTCTTGCTTTCTATTATACACAAGATTATTTGAATAACAAGTATAGAATCAGCACCCAGCTAGGTATTTGAAGTATCTTGTCCGACAAAACCCTATGTTTGAAGGCATTTATTATCTACACAATGAGAGCAGAGGTAAGCTGCATTTGATACAGAAATCACTGTGGTAGTGCCTTTTTTGTACCAGGAATCAACTTCCATCCTTAAGCTGGCCATGCAGGCAGTGCGCCCCTGAGCTATAGTCCCAGCCCAATGGAAGTGTCTTACTGGGTGACTCTCAGTCTTTCTGAGAAGGTTAAGATTAGTGACTCTAAGTAGCAGGATACATGAGCCACCATAGAGTGGCAGTGTTAAGAATGAAGATTGAGAGATGAGGTAAGAAAGAAGAGGGCATCCCATACCTGACAAAGATCAGATTTGAAACAAGGGTCATCAGAAAGAAACAGTGGACTCTGGAAGATGAGGTGACACAAAGAACATGACTCCAGGAACTAACAGCTGTGTAGACAGCACTGAGCCAAGGAGGAGCACAAGGCTCAGATGCTGGTGTAGGAGTTCAGTGGGACAACTGGAAAATGCCTGGGAGGGAGCTGTCTGCACGAGAGAGGCAGGTGGATGTAAGTAAGGTCAAAAGAATGCTATGAAGGGTCAGGAATTTGGAAAAGAACTGGATATATCTTGTTTGGAAGCTATTTTACTGGGAAATATTCTCAGGTATCTGAAGGGCTCTCTGCTATCCCCCACAAAGAGTTAATAAGCACATCCATGAGGTTCATCTTTTTGATTCCATGACTTCTCTGCGAGGAAGCACCTGAAGGGCTGACACAATAAACCTGACAATGCTGCACACTGTGCAGGTAATGAGTCTATCTTACTGACTGCTCTTCCCTGGAATGGTGTAGTTTCACCCTCAAGTGAAAGTCCGTCTCTTCTCCGTTAATAGTCACTGCACTTTTACTAATGATCTCCACAAACATATTAATCAGATGTCCAATAGATCAATGGATTGGGCCATTGAAATTAAAACTTGCTCATTTTGATGCTTCTTCTGAAGAGCTGTGAAATCTCATGATGTGTTTGGTGTAGTGATTGTGTGAGTCAGCTCACGCTTGGCACATGAGCATGTTGAGCCTAAGCATGGGTCAGTTAGGAAGGGCACATTGGTGTGGGGGTAGGTATGTGACAATTTTGGTTCAAGCAGATGCTTCCAAATTCTTTCTGGTAAGTGCCAGCCCGTGGTTCTAGACTTTGCCAAATTCCATTTTAACTTGACAGTCGTAGACTTATTTCTTAAAATACAAGATTATAAATACCAGCCCTATAAAGTATTTCACATACAGTTTATTTAATATATGTGCTGACACAGTGAGCACAAATGTCGTTTATTTGAAATGGGGCTACACTTTTTTTTTCATCAACATTTTAAGTATACCAGCTGAGAGTCATTAAAGACATTTTCAGCTGGAAATGACTCAGTTCACCTCTCATTTCCTGACCCACATAATTTCTACCCATTTTTCTTGAATGTATTTTCTATCAACAACTCATATACACTTTTGCTTAAGCTTTATCCTTTTTCTTCAATCCAAGTAAAATCATAGTCTATTCTGACGCATACTTGCTTCTTTGCTGTCATCCTTAGGTGAAATCTCCAAACTTGTCTTCTGTCTACATCTAAACTTTTACCATAAGAATATCAAGGGGAAGGGGGCCCACAGGAGGGATGCACATTTTGATACCATGGAATCAGTCTGCTCTCCATGGAAGTCTCTTCCCTGTCAGCACCGTCTCCAAAGAGCCCTGTAGCTCAGAGTGCTGCAGGTTGTAGATGCCTGAGTTCAGTATGTGACTGAGTATAGTTGTAAAGACTGCAATCCTTTTGTCTTTCTCTGAGGCTGAGACTAAGCCCAGGCTGTGTTCTGTCAATGAGCTATATTCCAGTCCTTTTTAATATTTTATTTTGAGGCAGGGTCTTATTGAGCTTCTGACCTGAAAGCTCAGACCTATGATACTCCTACGTTTGCCTCCTTGGGACAAAGACTACAAATGTGTTTCACCACAGCAGGAGTTTTTGCATTTTCTTTTAATTTTGAAAAGAAAAAAGTGAAAATAATAATAAAGCAGGATTAAAAAACAAACTAAAAAGACACTCACAATTAATATCGTTGCATATCGTTGTCTATATATAAGTCATTCAGAATAAAATATAGGCATGAAATAATGTCCAGACAATATCAGTACTATTAGTTCTTTTCAAAGAACTAAGTGAAACTATCCATGTAACTATGTAAATACTCTTCCACTTTATTTATTCATTTATTTATTTATTTATTATTGCTTCCTAGATGCATGATTTCTGGGGTGGCAAAAGATTTTAAGAGAGTAAAAATATATGTCCTCCAGTTGCAATTCTCAGAAAACTACAGTAATGTCCAAATGGAAAGATATTAGAAGAGCAAATAGAAGATAGGCTTACCTTGTGTGTAGAGTACCAGACACATGTATATGTTCACCTGACTGCTCAGTATTTACATTTGAATTTGAGTATCAGGATTCATCAGGAAAGATAAAATCATTAACATGAATGAGATAGCTCAGGGTTCATTTATTAACAGTAGCAAAATTTTGCAAACTACAAATTATTACTGGTATTTGTATATTCTTAACTCCACAGTATTTTTCAGTTTTAAAATGAGACTCCAAGAAGAAAGTAATTTCCTTTAACAGTAACGCTGAAGAATTCTCAGTGAAAGTATTATGTAATAGTAGTTAACATTGGTTTAGCACTTTGTTAAAACTGATGTCTCTGTGGGAAGAAATTGAGATTTTCTCTACACCTATGTGCCCAGTGCAGTGCTGGGCATGAGTACGACATCAGTTAGCATTTGTTGGTGAATAAATAAATAAAGAGAATACATGGATGTACAGATGCATGCACAGAGGATCGAGAGATAAATTTAAATAGTTTGGGGGTATTGGCAGTATTCTTGATTTTCAGTGTTCTAAATCATTTTAACTTCTAAATATTCCAGCATTTACAACATGAGGTACAAATTCTAATAAGGTATGTGTATTACTACACAGTATTTGGCTATAGTTAAATAAAGATATATGTGGGCAATAACAATTGTAATATTGTATTCTAGATGAAGTTTCACTTCATCTAGAGAACTACCTAAGCCACTCAAGCCAAGCAACTTAACTTCTATAAGATTAAATTTTCTGCCATGCATAGTGGCACATACCTGTCATCCCAGCACTTGAGAGGCTGAGGCAGGAGGATTGATGTGAGTTTGAGACCAGCCTGGGGCACAAATTGAGCTCCAGGCCAGCCTGAACTGCATAGAGAGACCCTGTTTCAAAAGTAAACAGAGAAAAACAAAACAAAAGAAGACTTAATTTTCCTCAAGTATAATTTTCAAATCTTCTTCTATTTCATAGTTATGAGTATTAAAGGAGTTAACAGAACAGGAAACTGTACATTGTAATCACAATGCAAGGGATGCGTATTGTATATTTTCATACTTTTGTCTCTATATCAGTTCCTGACCCTATAGCAACAAAGTAAACTCTTCTGACACTGGTCACACTAATTCTTGGAAGCAATATGGAGGCATTGAATCTATAAGGTCAGGGAACACAAATCTCACAGACTACTTCCCCATGAGCATCTTCTTCAAGGCACCCTTCACATCAGGGTTCCTCAGGCTGTAGATGAGTGGGTTCAGCATGGGACTGATGACAGTGTTGAAGATGCCAATGCCATTGTCCTTGTCTGAAGCATCCACTGAACCCAGCCTCATGTAGTTGAAGACACCTGTCACATAGAAGATGCTCACCACAGTGAGGTGGGAGCCACATGTGGAGAAGGCCTTCTTCCTGCCCTCAGCAGAGCGGATTCTCAGGACTGCAGCTACCACATGGGCATAAGACAGTGTGATGAGGACAAATGGTGCCACACCCATAAAGAATGCTGCTACAAAAAGCAAATGTTCGTTTAGCTGGATGCTGGAGCACGAGAGGAGGAAGAGCTGCGGGAGGTCACAGTAGAAGTTATTGATCACATTGGAGCCACAGAAGTTCAGGGTAGACAAGGCAACTGTTTGAGTAATTGCATGAGCGAAGGAAAATACAGCTGACATGCCAACCGAAGCTTTCTGGATCCCCCAGCTCATGCGGGTGCTATAGGTGAGGGGCTGGCAGATGGCCAGGTAGCGGTCATAGGCCATGACAGTCAGTAGGAAGCATTCTGCCCCAACCAGCAGGTGGAAGAAGAAGAGCTGTGATAGGCAGGCTCTATAGGGGATGCTCCTGTCCTTGGACAGGAATTGCCTCAACATGGCAGGAACTGTGACAGTGACGCACCCAACATCCAGCAGGGACAGGTTCCCCAGGAAGAAGTACATGGGGGTGTGGAGTTTGGGCTCAGTGAGGATGGCAGCAAGAATGCTGAAATTGCCCCCAACAGTAGCTCCGTAAGCAAGAAGGAAGATAACAAAGAGGATGGGCTGTAGGGCTGGGGAATCTGTGAGGCCCAGCAGGATAAACTGAGTCACAAGTGAATCATTTGCCTCGACTCTCAGTTCCATGGCTCTACCACCAGCAGCAGACTGAGTGATGTGCAAAGGTGTTACCTGTGGCCAAAAGTGAACAGGATATTGATAACAACTGGCAAGTCCAGCACCATTAGGAGAGTCCTGGAAGTTAGGACACATACACATTGAGGGTAAGAAAGGTAAATATTAAGGCGTAACAGGAAAAGATTTGATGAATCTGACTCTCATGAATAAGAACACGGCATTGGAGAGATTCTTAACAGGTAAAACAACTGATGCAAAATTCTTACTTGGAGAACATATGGTACATTTGAAGTTTAGAGGAGAAGACGATTTTTTGAAACCTAATTCCAGGAAAGGAGTTACAAATCATTGTATTGGCCATCATCTGGGTATGCAGCATTGCAAAGCATGAAAAAGTTGTTCAGGAGAAGGGTGGGATATTTTTCTACCCGCCTTAGTTCACATAAGGAGTCACACAAGTATCATCATGCAGTCATCCGTTGTTATCTTTAATGGGCTGGTTCCAAAAATCCTCTATATTGTATTCTATGGAAATTCAAATTATATGCTTTACATGACACAGTGTATTCACATAACCTGTGTAGTTTAATTCCCTTAAAAGCATCTTTACATTAATTATAATACCCAGTGTACACAGTGGGGGCCTGAAAAGTATCCTTAACCCAACGTATTCATTCTAATAAAATAAACAGTGATCCACAGTAGTCTCTAGCTCAATAATAAACACTAAGTCACTGGCAAGTAACCTATCTCAGATGGACAAAAAGAATATAATTGGAGATCCCCAACTGGTCAACAACTCTCCAAGCACTAGCCTTTCCTGCATGGACCGTCTTCTTCCAATTACTTCAAAGGCAGTATTGCCAAAGCTGATCTGCTTTGTTAACATGACCATCTTTAATCTGCCTGCCCTTTTATTGAACTGCTTTACCCCAGCCCAGCCCCTTTATGTGGGGCTTGAAAACTTATTCTTCACTCTCTTCTGCCTCCCTCCACTCTATACTGCTCAGTGCCTCAGTGTCACTACAGTGTTCAGGGTGGGAGAGAAAATCTCTCCTGAAAGGAGGAGTAAATGGATGGTGACCAAAATGTGAGTTTGAGGGTGGAAGGTGGGAACGGCACTCACCCAGGAAAGGGATCCGGCTCTTGTCAAGTAGAGGATCAATCACATTCATCCACTGGCCCCACATAGGCGGGACTGCATGAGTGCCAGACACAGACACAGACAGCATGGCTGGCATCATTTTATGTATTTGGGGGATTTTTCCACTCCCTGTTTTTATACCTTGGAGGCCTCAACAATGAATGCCCTCCAGGGGGAACTATAACAAGCTAAATTTTTGTTTTAGCCAAACACATAATGATGCTTAGTACTGTTGAAATATTTTGAAATTTCTTAAAACGTTTTAGAGTGTAATCTCCATAGATAAATATGGTACCAATTGTTCTTTTATTTTAACAAATGTATTTTAAGCATTCAGGAGCAATTGTTATTGTTGCCAGCATTTCACAGAGTTCAAATTAATCCGAAGCATTTCACATTATGTCTCAGTACATGGGAAAGAATTGAGTCTTGGGGTGTGAGGTTTGGAGTTTAGTCCAATCCCACGCTTAAGAGGAATAAAGGAGAGGAAATAATCAGTGACTTTTAACTCTCCAGCATTTCTTGCAGCACTAGTGTGTATGCAACCTGGATCTGGTCTGCTCCTGTTTCATTCCTGCAGCAGTGCCCTCCCTCACCGTCTAATACAGATCATTTTTACATTATAGTTCTCTTTGCCATACTCAAACTCATCTTCTCTTCTAGTCTCCAACAAATGCCTTGCCTTTTCCTCATCTCTCCCTGCAGAATCCAGACTTATATAGAGTCCTAACAGTGAACATTTTCTGCCCACTTGTTTTCAACACTATAAAGCCACACAAAAGTTGAGAGCATCTTCTTAATAAGGACAATCATACTGTAAGTAACTCCTAATGGTGGCTTTAGGAATTTAAGGAAGTTGTGTGATATTTCCTACTTTATTAGTAAAGTTTCCCCACAGATTTAAGTCTGTCAAGGTCCAAGAAGGAGTTGGCTGAAAATTAAAATGGGTTGATATTTCTTGTTCTGACAGCTCTCAATCAGACAGGACCTCTAGGTGACAGAGCTCACAGAGAACTTCTCAAAGCACCTTCTTCCCCCTGCATAGGAAGACCAGGTTTGCTACCCAGAAGGTCTCCATTTGCCATGCATTGCTAATCCAAAAAATGTCTTCCTTGAAGTCCAACTGTAGTCTCATCTCCAGGAAACTGCCCATCCAACTTCTGGGAATAGACAACGTTCCTTTCCTCTACACAGCCACAGCAATCTGTAGACACTGAATGTTGGCAATTCTAGTTTTTATTTCCATTCCACACACTAAGCTCTGAAGTGTAATATTTAATATGGAGTTGATATTCATACCTGAATATCCCACAGGACCTGCCAAAAACCCAAAACAGAATGCATCAATTTTTCTCCTTTTTTTTCAAAAAGTTCATACACAGCCACAGCGTGCATGCACACGTGTGGACACACACACACATACACACCACATAGAATCATCAAGAAAAGGTGAAAAGTTCTTCTATGGGTATAGACTTAATGCTATGGATAGTTTGATTTGGTTCTTAAGACAGTGGAGAAGATGACTGCTTCAAGTCTCACAAGCACCTGGATCCTGAACTACTGGACAGAGCAGCCTTGTATTGGATGGAGAGGCCAACACATTAGATTTCGCAAGGGTGACAATGACAGCAGATTTTTGAAAGCTGAAGAGAAAACACTGTAGTGTAGTCAGTTTAATGCACCTCAGACATTCATTTCTAGCACTTTTTACAAGCTGTGTATTTGTTTTAAAAACTTAGAGCACACAGGGAAAATCATCAAGCATACTAGTGTAAATGGAGTACAAACGAAAGTCCTTCTCCATTGCCTACAGCCCTTGGCCCTCGGCCCTCATCAGCCCCATTCACAAAGAGAGTCATTGTCTACAGTGAGGAAGTTACTCTCCAGGACTCCCTCCCTCAGGGTCTGTTACATTACTAAAACTTACTAAAGGGCACACAATTTCATGTGATACAAAACCTTCTTCTTTTAGATCAAACATACACTCTTTCTTAAAATTATGAAACATAATTACTTACACTGACACAGAAGAGTTAAAAAATATTCTCTTTAGGACAAGAATAAGCAAAAACAAACACTTTCTCATACTTTACAATCTGTCATTATTATTACTATTATTACTCTGTGTAAGGAGCTCCCGGTCTTGAAATGTTATAGGATGTTGTGCTCTGGTGTTCTGTGCCATCTTTTACCTGTTAAATACTCTCCTTATAATCATTTGCAAGCAGGAAACACTTCTTTGATGCACACTTCAGGCAGTGTTGCCTATTTGAGAGGTAATGATGTTGCAATTTAATCAGAAGACCAAGAGAGGTTCTTCTGTGGTGTTTAACACAGTCTGCTTGCACCGAATTAGAATAGAGCTGCTCTTTCTGATTTTCTTATTCTTTTTTATTTTAAAAACAACACAAAGAAGATATCAATGATACAGAATTTTAAAACTATAGTAGGAGATTAGTACTAGTTAATATTTTGCATAGTGTTATCTTGGAAGTAGTCATTCAGGTTGCAAGATTTAGGCATAAGAAAGTTAAACAGTGAAAGTAGAAACTGGGCTTTGTGATGAGCTTACACAAGTTAGTAGTAGAGCTGTCTATCATGTATATGTGCACATACACATCTACACATGTACACCTGTATACAGATAATCATTTCCCTCCATCCTTTTCTCCTTTCCCCATCCCAGGTGTACATAAGCTTCCCTTTTAAATTTATTAGTACATCTTTCCTAAGTTTCTCTTTTTAAATATTATTCTCTATGTTTTTATGCCATCATAATATTGAGCCTTTAGGATATTTTGAAAACATCAGTAGTTTCACTTATATCATAGGCAGACAACAAATTGTTTTGTAGGTCTTGCTTTCTCGTATACAAGACATTATTTGGATAACCATTATATAATCAGCACCCTGCTTGTTATCTGGTGGTGTCTTGTAGGATATGCACCCTGTCTTTAAGGAATTTATGGTCTACACAATGAGAGCAGAGGTAAGCTGCAACTGACACAGAAATCACTGTGGTAGTGCTTTATTTATTTATTTATTTTTGTACCAGTAGTCAAACTCCCAACCTTAAGCATGTGAGGCAGGCAGTGTGCCGCTGAGCCATATTCCTGGCCCTATGGAAGTGTCTTACTGGGTGATCCACAATCTTTCTGAGAAAGTTAAGATCAGTGACTCTAAGTAAAAGGATACATGAGTCACCAGAGAGACACAGTGGTTAAGAAATAAAGATTGAGAGATGAGGTAAGAAAGAAGAGAGTATCCCATACCTGGCAAAGGTCAGATGGGAAACAGTGATGATCAGAAAGGGGTGTTAGCTGGGAAGCAGACACTGGCTGGGAGCCAGAGTACTGTGATCTGCCCCAAAGGAGGTGCCAACAAGACACTCTGGTGCGTATCAATATCTTGCTTCTAGAGAATTTCAAACTCTGTTTTAACTTTACACTCCAAAATTAATGTCTAAAAGTGCAATATTTAATTAATCAGACCCCATATATTATTACAAATATAGTTTATTTTAAGGAAAGCTACACTTTTGTTTTCATCAACATTTTAAATACATCAATTGGGAATCATTAAAGAAAAAACAGTGCCTCTCCTGTTTCTTGGCTCACATTATAATTTTCTCTCATTTGCTTTGAATATGTTTTCTACCAGCATCTGAGATACTATTTTATGTCGGCTTTAAAGATTAAAAGATTAAAAAATGTCGGTTTTAAAGATCTTTGACCCAAGTTATACCATACTCTGACCCATGATAGCTTCTTTGTTCTCACACTTAAGTCACACCCATGAACTTTACTTAGGTCGACACCTAGGCTTTCACCTTGAGAATTTCAGGGGGTTCTCTGGAGTAATGCACACTTTGATACTTCTCTGTCAGCCCTTCCTCCCTGTCAGCACCCTCTTCAGGGCGCTCTCTACATCGGGGTTCCAGAGACTGTAGATGATGGGGTTCAGCATGGGATTGAGAACAAAGACTGCATTAAAGACTGCAATCCCTTTGTCCTTATCTAGGGCTGAGATTGAGCCCAGGCGCATGTAACTGAAGAAGCCCGTTCCATAAAAAAAGCAAACCACAGTGAGGTGGGAGCCACACGTGGAGAAGGCCTTCTTCCTCCCCTCAGTGGAGCAGATCCACAGTACCACAGCAGCGATGTGGGCATAGGACACTGAGATGAGGATCATGGGGATCACTCGCATGAAAGTGGCCCCCACAAACAGCAGTTGCCCACTGAGGTGGATACTGGAGAAGGAGAGCTGGCACAGAGGTGGGAGGTCGCAGTAGAAGTTGGTGATCACATTTGGGCAGCAGAAGTCTAGCACAGACACAGCCAATGTGTGAGTCAGAGCATTGAAGAAGGAGACAGTGCAGCAGGTACCCACCAGGGCACCCTGTACCTCACGGCTCGTGTGGGTGCTGTAGGAGAAGGGCTGGCAGATGGCCAGATAGCGGTCATAGGCCATGGCTGTCAAGAGGTGACGGTCTACACCAGCCAAAAGTTGGAAAAAGAAGAGCTTTGAAAGGCAGGAACCATAGGGAACTCTGCACTGGTGGGCCAGGAGACACAACAGCATTGGAGGAACCATGACCGTGATGCACCCGATGTCCAGCAGAGACAGGATCCCCAGGAAGTAGTACATGAGGGTGTGGAGTTTGGGCTCCACAAAGATGGTAGAGATGATGCTCAAGTTGCCCCCTAAGGTGACTACATAGGCACAGAAAAACACAACATACACAATAGATTGCAGATCAACACTCTCTGTCAGGCCAAGGAGAGTGAACTTGGTGACAGCTCTCCTGTTGCTGCTGGTGCTTGCTTCCAATAGGGCAGAGCTGGGCATGGTGAAGAGGGGAAGACACAAGGCTGCAAAAGAGAGAGAGTGATACATGGTAGGTACATACTGAAATTTGTGTGTTGGATCCCGAGATGACATGGTTAGGACACCTGCCAATCAGAGGAGATACCAGTGAGTTTGTACAGACTCTTGAGGACTTCAAGAGAGCCAGATGCTAACTGTTTAGTTACTGGTTAAGGAAGAAATCCAGGGAATACCAGGGAGGGGGTAAGGCAGAAGGAAATTTTCCAGGAATCCAAAACAGCAACTAATTACAAACGTGGTATAGGACTTCAGTCTTTCACCAAGTACTATATGCTAACTGTGGCTATTCAGAGACTGAACAGTGGCTGGCACTCTATGAATACAAGAATATGTAAAGTTCTAGAAAGACACCACTCAAAGAGTAGCAATATAAAGGAGAAAAGGAGGGCAGGTCTCATAAAATCCAAACAGATATTAAAGATATCGAGTGAGAAGGGGAGCAGGCTGCAAACCAAAGCACAAAAACACACAGAAGCTAAAAATTAAAGAAACGAAGTTATTTTTAAAGCAACATTTTAAGTGTCTACTCTAGTTATTACATTATGTTCAGTTTTTTTTCAGTTATGTCTCATACACTGCATTTATGTCTGTGTAATCAAGACACCTAGATTTAGGAAGGTTAAAAAAGACCTTGAAGTCAACAAGTTTTAAAATCTGTTTTATCGGAGAGAAAAAAAATGGCAGCTTGCTAGGGGATCAAGCGAAGAGTCTCTCCAGAGAAATCATACTAGAAGCTAGAAAATGACAACATGGAGAGGGCCAGACAAATTGATAGTGATTCTTATTAACCAAGACAGTGCAGCTGGAGGATTTAAAGTCGTGCTGAGACCGTGAACGCTGATAACGGGAGGCTGCAAATCCCGTGCCTTTAAATCAACAAACTGACCCGTGGACCCAGCAGGAAAAGCTGTGTTGCTTTTGGTGACTGCGGGAAACTGAGACCCAGGACTCCGAGTAGCAGCCAGGACTGCACCGCTGCACCAGAGGAGATGTACAAGGCTCTGGAGTTTCAAATTTAAATGGTGCGCAGATATCTGACTGTTCTCCGCTGTGCCAGGAGTGCGGGAAAGGTGGGCAGCTTGGTGTGCAGTGGTCCCAGAATGAGGACCTGCGCCGGACTCTGGTGAGTACTGGGAACGCCACGGCTGCTGGGGTTGGCCAGAGAACAACTGGCCCACCACCACGGGGAAATCAATAACACAGAGTCTGGCGGCAGACATTTTAGTCTGGCGGCAGAAACTACAGCTCGGTGAGATCACCAGGTCCCCCTGTAGGGAGGGCTGGTGGAAGACATCTTGAAATCTGGCAGAGCCTGATTACTTGCTGGCTTCAGCTCCACACAGAGAACTTAGTGGGAGACATCTTGGTTTTGGGCAGATCTGCTATTCTGGTGCTCCTGTCACAGAGAGGTTTGGAAGAGAACGGCTGGGATTTGGGCAGAACCCTGTGCCATAGTGACATTAATCAGCTGCTTCTGGTACAAAGAGAACTGGCAGGAGCTACTGGGGCTAAACCAAGCCTCTGCTTGGGGCCCAATAAGCGGATACAAAATAGTCACAACTCAGTGACAACCAGAAAGTACAGCCTAATTCATGAATTAACTGGCACAGAGGCTAGAGACTAGCCTGTACCGCCCCTGCATCCCAGCCTACCCCAGATAACAGTAAATTGGGGAGGACAGCAAAAACTCAAGCCAGCACACTTCTGAAAGGCCCTAAGCAATTCGGAGAGGGCCAGAGAACCCCAGGACAGTCTGAAAGAAACCAGAAACATGACAAGAGATAAAAATAAAAAAAAAAGTCTCCAGCTGCCCAACAGGAGAAAATAAGCCCAGGAGAACTAAACACTGAAGAGAACAAGCACAGTAACCATCCATTACTCGACACCACATCAGCCAAAATTAAAAAGTACCTACATGATCTCATAGAGGAATTTAAAGCTGTACTCCTGATCCAAGTGAGGCAAGATATAAAGAGATTAATTAAAGAAATGACAAGCCCCGCCCAAGAGAACACAGATGGAAGAACTGAGGAAATCAGAAAAGAAAGAGAAACATCTGAAGAAGAATTTAAACATAACTTAGAATACATGAAACAGATCCAAAGAGAATATCAGGAAACTAAAAACTCCATTGAACACTGGCAAAATGCCTTGACAGAAACTAAAGACAGCCTTCTGAAACTTGAAGAGAGATTTAGGGCATATGAACGTGAAAGAAAAAGCCTCTTAAAAATAACAAGGAACCAGAAAGAAGCAATTCAAAAACTGGAGGATGACAAAAAGATACATAACCTAAGAATAAAGAATGTGAGTGAGGAAACAGGAGCAACCAAAAATGAAATACAAAAAATATTCACAGATATATTAAAGCAAAATTTCCCATGTATAGCAAAAAGAAATGATATCCAGATATAAGAGGCATACAGAATACCAGCTACCTACAACCAAAACAGATCTACGCCTAGACATATAATAATCAAGATCCCAGAAATCCACCAAAAGAACAGAATATTAAAAGCAGCCAGAGAAAAGATGCAGATTACCTATAACGGGAAAACTATCAAAATAACAGCAGACTTATCAACACAAACTCTTAAGTCAAGAAAGGAGGGGGGAGAAATATTCCAAGTCCTGAAAGAAAAAAATATGCAACCAAAGTTCATATACCCATCAAAACTCTCTCTAAAAATTAATGAAGAAATAAGATACTTTTCAAGACAAGGAGGAACTGTGGGAGTTCGTGGCCACCAATCCAACCCTACAGAGACCACTGAAGGACATTATAGAGAAAGAGAGGAAGAGATACCAGGATTCCAGCAACAGTGGAAGAGAGGCGTCAGTGAACGGGGCAGACAATGGAATGAGGGAATAAGGTGGACAAATTATAGCAGAAAAGTGGAGTAGCAGAATGAGGCAGAGATGGTAAGCTATAGTCTTTAGTTAAGACAGCTCTGAAACTATATTTTTAAAAAAGCAGAGGTCATTGCTAATGGTGTATAACGATTTAAAAGACACAGTAGTCCTAGTGCCATATTTAGATTGAATTTAATTTGTTCTGGTCTGTCCACTCATGTCAGATTTGAGGACAAAGACCTCTAGAACCAAAAATAGCAGGTTATACCATGGTAACTATCCTTACTTTCCTAGTAACTTAAACTGAAATCCTGTATTACTTACATTGTCTTACTATGACTGATCTTAATTGTATCTGAATCATAAGACTATTGGTTGGCCTTGGCTGATTCTATTTGAAATTGGTATGCTTGTTAGCATCAACCCTAAAAGTAGAGGCAACTACTCTGAGCATGACAAGATGTAAAGGATATCCATACTGATATGAATTAGTAACAGCTCTCAAATCCTACAATGCTGTCAAAGTTAAGTTCTTATAAAAATATGTGATACTATGTTTAACTATAATAAGCCAGTGTTGTGGACAAATCTATTGAAAATAACAAGAGAAAACATAGTAGCTACGGAAGATCATTTATATTGTAGTCTTATATGTCTTATCCATTGCATGTTTTTCTAGGAAATTGTTTTGCTGTCTTGCTATGACTTGGTTTTCCCTATAATACAGAGAGGATAGATATATAGGTAGAAATTCACACATGGGTTTTTTTTTTAAATTATTTATGGGAACAGATTATATAATGCAAGATGTAAGGAACAGATACTCTGAGGAAGAGACGCTGAGAAACCCGAGGCTTATTTTGTAGCATTATAATATAAATTCTAGCAATCTATTGTTCGCTGATTAGAATGACATTGGACTGGTTTCTCGAGTTCAACTTCAGCATATGTAGAGATGGGGACGGCTATCACAAAGAGAATGAGAGATGCGATGGTAGTTACTATTGTCTTCCCTAATTTGGAACTTGAGGACCTAAAAAGACTTCATCATCCTGTAATGATTTGATTAGTTCTATAATATGCAATAAGTATATAAAGCGGGTGAAGATAGGGACAACTATTTGTAAGAAACTAGAGACAGTTAGATAATGAAGATCTCCAGTGGACTTGCTTTGAAATCTGTATTTCTTTAAATTGTTTTTTTAAATGTTCTGTTCTGTTTTGATATGTTTAATCTTACCCTCTTTGAGATGTAAAACAAATGTGTAGGACTGATAATCATATTACTGAGCTTTTGTTCGATCATAGAGCAGAATGGTTTGTAGGGTCACTTTTTGAATGTCATTCTAAATACTTTAATTCTATAACCTGAACAGCTATTTCTAAGATGACAATGTGTAACTTATCAACAGGCAATTTCTTACCTTTTGTTTTTCTGTAATTTTGTATTATTTCTACCCTTTTTTTTATCTCCATGTATTTTTTGTTTCTTTTTCTTTAAATAAAAAAAATCTGTTGTATCTTAAATCCAGAATTATTTAACTGTAGACCCACACTTAAAGCTATATTGCTTGGACTTGTGTCATTATTAAGATTTATGATAATATTTTTTGTAATAAAGAGAATAATGCTGTTTCTAAGAGTTTAGTTTTAGTATTTCTACAACTGTTCAAGGAAGTTAACATCCCACCCATTTATGTTTCACTCAGTTATTACTTGTTTAATGTCAGAGTTCTGGTGTATTTTGCTGATGGAACTACAGGACTGGATAATAGGTATTAGCAAAACAGACAGTGCAAGGATGGTGTCAAGGTCACTGAACTGAGCTGCAAGGACGATGGTGTTGTTAGGAAATGTTTTGGGAAATCCTGATTCTTGTGTGTGTGAATTTCGGAGACAATCAGAAAGTGGGCATGCAGGTTCCAGAGAACCCCATACCCAGAGAACTTTAGGTGACTTTCTTAATGTCACAATAATTCCTAAGGGTGCCTGCCAAGTTGAGATCAACAAACTCTTCACAGACTTGAGTCTCAAATTCAGGCGATCAAGTCTAAAGCCATAGTTTAACTCCATATTCCTTGGATATGAGTTATTATCCAGCTTTATAAGAAACATTGTGTGTAATGAAGGGAGTAAAGTTATTTCTATCACTTGAAATATTGTTGTTTAAGAAGGCAGTGATTCTTCAGCTGTGACTGGAGAACAAAGTTCTGGAAGGGACCTTTGAGTCCTTTTTTTTCTGTGATCCTTGTACATCCTGGGCCTCTCACTCTCCGTGTTTGAGCTGGTCCTTTTTCCCATCCAGAGCAGGATCTTGTACACATGAACAATCTATGTCACAAACTCATTCCTATATCACCCTCACGTCTCCTCAAGGAAGTTCTCCTCTGTAGCTTATCAATGAATTGAGCCTTTCCTCCTGCAGCATCATAAACAAGTAATAGTTGGAATGATTTCTGAATGTTCTTGTGGAGAGGGAGACAGAAACCTGAAGCATTACGGAGTAGCTTGCCTTGGTCAAGTAAGAGCCATTTAAATTAATCAAGATAAAATGCACAGATGACTCTAAATAGGCTATGCAGCTATACTCACTGGATGCAACACTTCTAATCTGTACATTTGTATAAAAACTGTTGTCAGATACATAAAAGTGAAGGTCAAAATATTAACTTGTTTAAGGTCCGTGTGTCAGTGTTTGTTTTGAATAGAAAACTTCTTTTTTGGCCAAACCGTACTGTGTCTCGAGGTCCTTGCCATAAACATGACCATGTATGTATATAAATACTTATGAATTTTCTCTCTGTTCATTCCCATAGCTCAAGTGGTGAACCTCGTCATGATATTTCAGTACTACTTCTTGAATCCAGCATCATTTACTCTTCTGTTTTCCTGTGGACAAGGAAAACTCCTTAGAGATCCTGAAGGACCTTCACCAGCCTTGCTCTAGGAGGAAGGAAGGTAGGAAGAATAGAGGGTGAGGAGGTCTGTGGGGCACTTACCTTTCTGCTGCACCCTGCAGAAACAGGAGTGGCTGCTAGGCTGATCCAAGACAGCCTGAGGCCAGAAAATTTGCAAAGAGAGTGAGACAGCAGCAAAGAGAATCTCTCCTGGTTCTCTCTCTTTAAGGTGCCAATTAGGACCAAACTTCCCCAGGCTTACACTAGAAGCAAGAGGCAGACAAACAATCTCAATCCTTAGGGGGTTCTCATCTGCCTACTCTTTTTGATTTTTAGGAAGCAAAGATTTAAGACATCACTGCAGGCTCCTAAGGTCTACAATGAGAAGAGATGCAGTCACCAGATTGCATACTGGAAAAATAAGGTCTGGAGTGTTAGTGGCTTGCAGAGTCCGGAGAATGGGTCCACAACTGGATTTTCAGGATGAGCCCCAGCTAATATGAGATTATGATTTTTTTCTTATTTATTTTTTCAGATTTTCAAAGTATGTTCTTTAAAAATTGTTTAACTGGGGCTGGGGATTTAGCTCAGTGGCATAAGCACCTGCCTTGTAAGCAAGCAGTTGTGAGTTCGATCCCCGGTACCCATAAAAAGGAAAAAGACAAAAGAAAAGGGCTGTGGATTTAGCTCAGTGGCATAAGCACCTGTCTTGCAAGCCTATGGTCATGAGTTCGACCCCTGGTACCGGTAAAAAAAAAAATACAAAAAAAAAAAGAAAAAGGAATGTTGAGACCAAAAATCGTTTAACTATAAAGTTACATGTTTTTCATAGAATATCTAGTGGTGGATCCAGCATCTCTAGAGAACATTTTTGTGGTTCCCAGCATAGGCCTGACGGTCTCTTGCAGTCAATTCCTTTCCCACACCTTGGTCCACAGCAACCTCTCATGCGACTTCCTTCCTTATGGGTTACTGAGTCAAAGTGTCAAGAGTGGAAATAGACAGTACACAGATTTTTTATAATTGGGTAAATTAAATTGGCAAGTCTTGCAGATTCCTTTCTTATAAAGCAATCCCCCTTTCTTGTGGGAGATATGCTCAAAGATCCCCACTCGGTATCTATACTATTTTAGCACCAACCCTGATGTATATGGAACAGAAAATACAGCAGAGCAAATTCACTCATGTCAGGAAGCAAAGAAAAAGAGAAAGATGCGAGGATCCCACAGTATTTGAGGCCCCTCACCAGTGACCTAAGGACCTCCCGCTACACATTCCATTACATTCCAATAATGCCAACATGGGCAACTAGGCATTAACACATGGACCTTTGGGGGCATTCAAAATGCAAACCATGGGGGATGCAGTCCCGATAACTCAGGAGAGTTCCTCAGTGATCCCATTCTTCCTCTGGCTTTCAACACATCTTTACACTTGTCTGCGTGGGCTTCTCTGTTCCTGCTTCCTTGCTCAGTAGAAAGCTCTTGCTGTTTATTACTGTGTGTGAGGTTTTGATGCAAATATGGAAAGTTGGTCATCTCTCTTGCTTCAGCATATTTAAGGGTAACCTCATGGTGAGAATATTCCTAACACTCCTGTCACCGATGCTGCCTCATTAACAGGAAAACCCTGACTTCTGTTGACAAGGGATCTTGGGTGAGTTCTTGTGGGGACATGAGTTTGAATGCCTCCCCAGGAGCAACACAACTTTGTTGCCTAGAGCTAGTTAGTAGTCTGCCATTCCCCCAGCAATAGAGGGTTTACCACCACTTCTTCCCCAGGGACCACAGGTATTTGCTTTGGACCCAAAGGAAGAGAAAGTTTTTCCCTCATGGGGGGAACACATTTTGTTTCACTTAAGCGAAGGAATTCTTGTGTCTCCATAATACTGGATGGGGCTCTCTTACCGTTCCCACCCCAAATCTTTTTCATGAGGTGTTGTAGGTGGTTGATGGAGAACAGCTGGTGAGTGAATATGGACTTTCCTGTGTCTGGAGCTCACAGAAATTCTTTTTTGTTTTTGTTTTTGTTTTGTTTGTTTGTTTGTTTGTTTTTACTTTTTTATTTTATTTATTTATTTTTTAAATTTTATTTAAGAGGAAAAAGAGAAAAACACAAAACAAAACAAAGCGGTGTAAGGGTACACGTAATACAGAACTACAAAAAAAACATAACAGTAAGAAATCACTTGTTAATAGATTACATATTATTCTAATTACTGTGCTAGTCCACATTTGACCTTTGTCATACTTAGGGATTGCAAAAAGAACAAGACAATACAGGACACGTACTTTATAGTATTATTTTATAACAGTCATATAAGGAGTTAAATACTAGAAATGCAGGAAATCTGTCCACATACTAAGACCCAGATGAGGGCCTGGACCCCACAGCAATGTCCTGCACGAGTCCAGGTGAAGACCTAGAGCCATGACACTGCCCTCCACAAGTCCAATTGAAGGCCTAGAGACCTCAATAATGACTCATGCAAGACTGTTTCATGAATCTGCGTTGGGAAGGGCCAAGGTCAGCTGTGGAAGCTAGAAAGTCTGTGCCATTGGGATGAAGGGTCTGGGGCAGTCCATTGAAAGTTCTGCACTGGAGCCAGGAAGTGACACTCAAATTAAGAACCAGAGCTCCCCCGAAAAGTACCACAGCCATCCTCAGCAAGAGCAAGGTCCTGAGCTCCTCTGATGACGAGAACAGCTGAGTTCATATCAGGAAGCCCCTGTGACAAGCCTCTCCAGGAGACTGCACAGCACACCATCTTCCCCTCTAGAGCTAGGATGTGATGCTCAAAGAAAGCACTAGAGCTTGGAAGAAAAGATATTGGTCAGGCTCAAATATAACATGTGCCAGTACATCAATACCAATGGATGCATTTAATTTTTTGTTTGTTTTTTGTTTAGTGCAAGACTTAGAAGCCAGACACACTCTACCGTTGAGTCACATCCCCAATACTTTTCAGTTTTTACTTTGAGGCACAGTTTTGCTAGTTTTCCCAGACTGTGCTAACTCATGATCCTCCTATTTCTGCCTCCCTAGTGCTGGGAATCTGGGTGTGCACCACACACCTGAATTGCAGTTCATTTTTATTGGTTCACAGATGCATGCTGCCTGACTAGGTAAGTGTGCTAAGTTTTCAGAGAAATATGGCCTCCAGTTTTAATTACCAAGTGACTAAATGAGGTCCAGATGAACATCTGATGTCCAGATGTCCATTAGAACAGCAAGTCTCAGAGAAAGATGAGTTTAACATTTGTTTGGTGCGCAATGCATTTATAAAGGTCTATTCAAGTATTGACACTTCTTCCACCTGTCTACGGTTTATTCTGACACTGATCTTAAGCACACAGCAACTATGTCCTATTACACTTCAACATTTCATATATAAAATAAAAAATAAAAGTTATACCTGCAATGAAGGCCACAGGATTACTGTGAAAATCAAGTCAGATTTTAGACATGACAGTTTATTTGTCAAATGGAAAGCACTTTTTTCATGCTTGGAAATATTACTACATTTAGTGGTATATGCATAAGCTAAGCACCATGGTGTTTTTTCAATATTCATAGAGCCTCCAATAAGGAAATTTATTGTCTCTAAGGATAATGCCAAAATATGATTCCAGTAAAAACATTGCATAATAATAAGTAGCATTGCTGTGGCACTTGGATACAGAAGACTGAATTCTTTGGGGGTACAGACCGAGCTTTTCCAGTTGTACCTTGTTGTCTACACAGGGCTTGGCATTAACTAAGGTATCAGTAAGCATTTGTTGGATGAAAGAGCAAATGAAGAGATCAGATAGATAGATAGATAGATAGATAGATAGATAGATAGATAGATGACAGACAATAGATAGATAGGTAGATAGACAGATTTAAACCTTATATGAGTGTTAAAAATTGATCTTGGTTTTCAGTGCTTGAAATTTCTCTATGTAAGTGACCAAGAAAAGGAAAAAGACTAAAAAAAATCTTTATAATAAGCTTGGTAAATTCAATTGGAGCAGGTGCGGTGAGTCAACATTTTCACAATCCAATGAATAGAATGCTAAAAATAATTATTTAGTAACAAAGGAAATAATTAAGAGATAACAATTACCTAGAACCTAGTGGTTAGTCACTATCTTCTATCCTTATTACCTTCCATAAATACTTTAACGAGTGCTTTCTCTTACTGTGTCACTACACAGGAGCTCTAACAGCAAGTATCTCTGGTGTTACTGCTTTTTCACATTTCTTAGTGCCGCACTCCTCCAAGGAGCTCTTTGTTCTTGAGCATCTTAACCACCTTCCCTCTGCTACTGTTGGCCTACAATGATATAAACACACAGTTTCTGTTATCTCAAGGCAGAATTGGGAAATATCCATCCTCCCTTCTCATTGCTTCTCCATGACTACTTGACTGTCCTAATTTTGATTCTTGTCTAACTTCTCTGAAGAGCTGTCTTAATCTGTCATCTTCATTTTTTGACTTCCACTCTCTGGGTCTCCCTTCACACCTATCTCCTCTTCCACCACTGCTCTCAAAGGGCCATTAAGGAGGCTGTGCACTGCTTGGTGACCTCTTCTCTGGTCTACTTGGAAGATGCCCATTCACCTTCCAGTTCATGGCTCACAGTTCATTTCTTGGTTAATAAATTAAGAGCACTTCCAGGTGTAAGAAAAGAGACAAATATCTTAGAAATATATATGCTTATATAAAAATGTTTCTATAGCACCATATATATATATATATATATATATATATATATATTTATATATATATATATTTATATATATATATATACACACACACCTATATATACATATCTTTACTAGCAATTCATTTCAAATTAAGGAAGTAATAAATTTTAATATTTGGCTTATTTCATTAACAAAGACAGAGCTAATTGGTAATTGCAAGTGTCAATTTATTCAACTTTTGCTGATAGATAATCTACATATAAGAATTCTTAATTTGTAAATAGGTATTGTTAATAAAAAATTTAAAATTATCTGCTAAATGTCTATGGGGATTATTTCCAATGATAAAATTATGGATGATTTTTATTTTACTCTTTTGTACTTTCTAATCTTTAATAATCATACATTTGGTTGCGTTATAGAAGAAGCAGCTTGTATCAGGATATTAAATACATGAAGTATCTTTATTCTTGCACCAAATGAAGAACTGTCTGGTTTCATGTTTATGCCAAAGTAGCAAGGTTCTCCATTCAATCAGGGAGATTTTCCCATTAAAGTTAAACCTGTCTTTATAATTAGCTTTATTACATTTATTTTATTTGGTGGCCCAATATGAAAATATTCTATCTCATCCTTTTGGCTTTTTGAAACAATGCCTGTTCCCTCAGAGCTGGATTTCCAGTTGTATTCTTTGTATTCATTTATTTATAAAATGATATCCAGTCATTCCCTCAGCTTACACCTGCTGCTTTGGACAAATCATTCCCAATTCATAATATTACTTACTTAAATATATTTTCCCATCACACCATTATTACTTATATAACTTTTCTTTTCCTTTATTACTTTTCTTCATTGCCTATCTCACTGATTCTCTTTAAAATACCCATCCTCCTCAAAATGATTTATTACACAAGAGGGGAAATATTTTCAGATGTAATTTGCACTTGGCTTCAAACATAAGCTCTGATATTCACTAGCTGTGGAACTAAGGGCAAGTGACTAAGCCTCTTCAAGCTCAGTTTCCTAAACTACAAGCTGTAATGATTAAATGAGCTAAGAGAGGGTCACACAGAACAGTCACACAGAACAGTGCCCTATATAAGGTAATCACAAGAAAGTGTGAAGCTAACATTTGATATTTCATTCTTTCCATCCCAAGAGATTTTTTGATCACATGGCAAAAAGCAATATTATATTTCCATTAATTACAATAATTCTTGGAAGCAATGTGGAATCATTGTATGTATTAAGGCCAGGAGAAATGAATCACACTTAGAGGCTACCTCCTTGCAAACATGCTCTGCAGGGCACCTTTCACATCAGGGTTCCTCAGGCTGTAGATCAGTGGGTTCAGCATGGGGCTGATGACAGTGTTGAAGATGCCAATGCCCTTGTCCTTGTCTGAAGTGTCCACTGAGCCCAGCCTCATGTAGTTGAAAACACCTGTGCCATAGAAAATGCTCACCACAGTGAGGTGGGAACCGCATGTGGAGAAGGCCTTCTTCCTGCCCTCAGCAGAGCGGATTCTCAGGACTGCAGCTACCACATGGGCATAGGACACTACAATCAGCACTAACGGTGTCACAGCCATAAAGGCTGCTGCGATAAAGAGCAGTTGCTCATTAAGTTGGGTGCTGGAGCAGGAGAGCAGGAAGAGCTGAGGGAGGTCACAGTAGAAGTGATTAATCACATTGCGGCCACAGAATTTCAGGGTAGACAAGGCAACAGTATGGGCCAGTGCATTTGCGAGGGCACAGGCACCTGACATACCCACCAAGGCTTTCTGGATTGCCCAGCTCATGCGGGTGCTGTAGGTAAGGGGCTGGCAGATTGCCAGGTAGCGGTCATAGGCCATGACAGTCAGCAAAAAGCAGTCTTCCCCAGCCAGCAGGTGGAAGAAGAAGAGCTGTGACAGGCAGGCTCTATAGAAGATGCTCCTGTCTTTGCACAGGAGTTGCTTCAACAGGGCAGGAACTGTGACACTGATGCACCCAACATCCAGCAGGGACAGGTTCCCCAGGAAGAAGTACATGGGGGTGTGGAGTTTGGGCTCAGTGAGGATGGCAGCAAGGATGCTGAAATTGCCCCCGACAGTAGCTGCATAAGCAAGAAGGAAGATGACAAAGAGGATGGGCTGTAGGGCTGGGGAATCTGTGAGGCCCAGCAGGACAAACTGAGTCACAAACGAAACATTTCCTGAGGCTTCCAGTTTCATCTCTCTCTTCCACCCGCGGTAGACTGAGAAATGTTCAAAGACACTAATGGAGACTAAAAGCAAGTGAGGTCTTGACAACAACTTCCAAATATAACAGTGTCCAGGAGAGGCCAGATGTCAGAATACATATAATTAAAGGAACTAATTTTTAAAATTGAGAAGTAATAGGAAAGGACTTGATACATGTTCCTCTAATGATTGGAAACAATTACACAAAAAGACTGAAATAGAAGAGTTCATATATAATTCCTCAATTTGGGAAACAAAAATTTGGAAACAAAGGAGGAACAAATGTGGCATTTGAAAGTTAAGGGAAAGATGATTTTCCTGAAGCCAAGGTTCCAGCAAGGAACTTTGAACACAGTTACAGGGTCATAATCTGGATATATAAGAGCCTAGAGGATGAAAAATAAGCTTCAGAAGAAAGGGGAGCAATGGTTCCCCCAGCTTGTGTCCTCACGATATTCACAAACATGTGACATCAGGTGGTTGTTTTATAGCATCTCTAGTGGACTGGTGCCAGAAATCCTCAGGGACCAGTCTCTTCAGATGCTCCAGTCCTGTATGTGGAATGGCATAGCATATACATAAAACCTGGGAACAACCCTCCATCACATGAAATCAACTCTAGAATGCCCATCATACCTATCAAATATGCTTGCTATGGAAATAGTTGTTATCCTGTACTGTTTAGGGAATAATGACAAGAAATAGGTGTAGACATGTTTGATACAGATAGGAGTTTTCCCAAATGCTTTTAATCTCTACTTGGTTGTATCCATGATGTGGAAATCATAAGTATGACTGGCCAGAACTAAGTGATGACGGCACTGAAATTAACACTGAGACCAACTGTTAAAAGTTTACTTTGTGAAACTATGAGCCTTGGTCTACATTTTTCAGAAATACACAAAATGCAATGAAAAACAGTGAGATGAACTGAAGACTTATCATAGAAGAAAGTGCAATTCCAGAGCTGGTGACTACCAGCTTTTTAAATTTTATAAACAGTGAGATTGCGTTCATTTTGCCACACAGACTCTAGGAACTTGGATTCTCAAATATGGACATTTTACTAAATAAGAAGAATCTAAGAAGTGATTCGAGCAGGATGAAGTTTTTAAAGTCCAAGCTCCTGGCTGGTTGAGTGGATAACAGGTGCCTCACTGGGTGCCCAGCTGAATGCTTGCGAGAACTTGAATTTTAGCCCTTCACTCTTCTGTCCCCTGGTTCTATTATAGGTCATCTAAGCCGTGTACCAATATGGGCCTGATGATCAGAGAAGAGCCATTGACTACCCCGTACCATGATCATTTTCAGGATTCTTCTTAGGCACCAAATTGTCATTCTAATTAAATTCACAGTGATCTGCCTCAGCCTCTAGCTGAAAGATAAATACTAAATCACTCACAAGGAGCACAACTTACAGAGGAAGAGGCTGGAGTGGGAGCTCTCCAAGGACTAAAGTTAGGAGTAAGAGAAAACACTTCCTCTGAACAGTGTCCTCAAGGAGCAGAAGGGTCACCACCTCTATAGGATTCCCCTTTTCTATGAACAAGCTCTTACTGTTATCTCCAACCTGATGTTTCCATGGCTGAACTGCCCTTCTTCAATCTGACTTCCCCTTGATTGAGTTACTCTGCCCAAGTCTGGCCATCTTCAGTTCGTGGGGCTTGAAAATTCAGTCTTCACTGCCTCTTCTTTTCCTCCATTCTCTCACTGCACACAGCAAGTCTCACTGGGAATTTTGGGATGGAAGAGAAAAGCTCTTCCAGGGCCAAAGAGTGAGCTTCACATTTGTGGAAATCAAGTTGTAAGCCTGAAGCAAGGAGTCTTGAGTTGTCACTCACCCAGTCAAGGGAATACGCACTTCTATGGCTTACGGGAGGTATATTCTTGCCAGACTAATGATCTTCAGAGTAAGGCATTTATAAGTGACAAATAGACAAAGAGACAAACATCTTGGCTGACATCATTTTCACACTGGGATTTTTCTCATCCACATCATTATCCCTTGGTGGCCTCAGAAATTAGTGCCTTCCAGGGAGAAATGCTTTAGCTGCACACATAATGATCTCTAGCCCATTTAAAATAGTTCTAATTTTTGAAAAATGGTCCTAATTTTGACTTTCAAGCATATGACGATATTCATTCCTTTTTTCAATATGTATTCTTTAAGTAGTTCTGAGTCAGCATTCTTGTTGCGAAGCATTTCACAGAGTTGAAGTGAGTGTCAAGAGTCTTTCAGTCTAAGGATTAAAAAGATCCAAAATGCGTAATAGATATTGTAGTAATGAAAGGGAAGGAAAGTGCTCAAAGAAAACAACAACTTGTAGGTACACACATAAAACTGTGTGTATGTTTAAGTGTGCAAGAGAGATGACCATACTACTAAGTTTTTGATAGTTCATCAAACAGAATAGTTCATGTGGTCATAGTTTAACTGTTCATTTTTTATGCTTTGATTTTGTAACCTGAACTACTAGGTAATATATCACTATGTAATATATCAACACTATGTAGTGTATCAACTAGTGATGATTTCTTAACATTATTTTTTGAAATTCTAACATTGCTATCCTTTTTATATTTTACTTTTTAATAAAAAAAATAAAAATATTTAAAAAATTCTTTCAGGCTAGAAAGTCGCACAGTATTAGGAAAAGAGTTGAGACTGGGGATTTTTGGTTTATCCCAATGCATTGTTTTACGGCAGAAAGGAAGAGAGAGGAACACTGACTTGTGACTCTCTAGTGTTGCCAGTGGCACGTGTTGAGCGCGTGGTAGAACCCAGGACACACCTGCTTCCGTGTTACCTCTGAGGGGTGCCCTCCCCATCCTCCCACACAGTCACCTCATATCACAGCTTACCTTACCATCCCCAACCACGACCATGCTTCTAGTCTCCAACAAATGCCTTTTTCCTCTGTTCCTTCAGACAGTGCAGACCCTGTGGCATCCTGACCCCTAATATTTTCTTTCCTTATGTTTCCAACACAATCAATGAGACTAAAGCGTAGAGCACCTTCTGGACCAGGACCAACATACTTTTAGTAACTCCTGAGTGTGCCTGAAGGCATCAAGGGCAATGTGTGACAGTTGTTTACTCATTACTAAAGTGTCTTCCCCAGCTTAATAATGTCATGGTCCAAGGAGACGTGACAGAGAATTAGGATGAGTTGATATGTCTGTTGGTGGTGGCCCATGGAGCTGGACTTCCAGGTTACAGAGCTCATGTAGAAAACCTTCTTTCCCTCATATATCAAAGGCTGTATTTGCTCCCTAGAAAGTTTACATTTTGCACACATTGTTAACCCAGAAAATTCCATCCTTGAAGGCCAGCTATAGGTCTTAGGTCCTGAAAACAGTCCATGAGTCTCTGGGACTGGAAATATTCCTCCTTCTCTATTTCCAGAGCAATCTAAAAGTGAAGTGAGATCCCATCTTATCTTCATCCCAGACACTAAGCTGTTGGCTGTGATGTATAACAGTGCGTTGGGTTTTTCTTCCTGAATATACCACACCAACCTTAAGAAGTTCAAAATAAAATGCATCATTTTCCCCTTTGTACAAAAGGTGCACACAAGCACACCCTTACACAGAAAGAGTGGGAGGGGTAAGTGTGAGAAGTTCTGCTGTGATGATACTCATAAGGGTAGGATAGTTTAATTTGGTTCTTAACACAAGAGATAATTGTTACTTGTGTCTTCCGGGTCCCTGGATCCTGAGCAAGTGAATATAGTGGTCTTATTTTGCCTGGAGATAACAACACACCCATTTTCTTAAATGTGAGAAAGGCAGCAGACAATTTGAAGGCTGGAGAGAAAACACTGCACTCAAATTGCCTTAGCACATTCCCACACTTTCACTCTTTCCATTTTCCATAATCCATGAATTTTATTTTTCATAGCTACATAGCTCAATAAAAAATGTCAACAATGCCAGTGTAAATGGAATGAAAACCAAAAGTCCTCCATTCCCCACTGCCTTCCTGAATCCTATTCTCATCCATGGAAGTGGTCACTGCCCACGGTACTGGAGATGTCCTCTAGTATGTTCTTTTTCATATGCATGTCACATCACAGAACTGTCTAAATGGGGCAGTGTGCTGAATCATTTCATGTCAATACATGAAGCCATTTTTTTAAAACATGGTTTTATTAAAATTATGAAGCACAATTACTCATATTTGGATAGCACAGTTTAAAAGCTTTTCACCTTAGGACAAAAATTAAAGAAAGATAAACACTTTGTACATTTTACACTTCTTCAATTATTTGGTTTTGAGATTATTTTGTTTAAGCTTAGATTAATCAATGCATGCCAGGCATGAATCTCAGTAATGTCTTTGGACATGTAGGCTCATTAAATCCTCAAAAGCTCTACTTCATTTTTTTAAAAATTTGTATTAGGACATTTTTGCTGTATATAATGCTTACATGAGTTTGCAGTCTTGGAAAATTATAAGATTTCTCACTTTAGGGTTCTGTGCTAGCTGTTGTCAATTAAGTACTCACTTTAATTTTTCACAAGAAGGAGATAACTGGTATTTGCTTCAACAATTTATTTTATTTTTGAGGAAAAATGATACCAAAGTTTATGCAAAAAAATCAGGAAAGTAAGCCCTTACTATACAAAATTCAATCACTATCTTTATTAAGATGAAATTTTCTTTTTTTAAAAAAAATCTCTTTATCTATTTCTGCAATTCTAACACTGGGCCTTATAGAGTATTTTCAAGACAGTTAGAAGTGTTGCTGACATCCTACATAGGAAACAGGTTTGTTTACATAGGTCATTCTTTCTGTCATCTATTAATTCACAAGACTGAATATCCGATATCCACTCAGCACTACGGCAGGTATGTCTGGAAGACACATTAAAGGCAGCATAGATTTCTCCCTATGGATCCTATGATATAACTGGAGAGAACCGAAGAGCTTCAAGAGTGACAGTAAATATTATGATAGTTACTTGCTATGAGAGACAAGATCTTTCAGAATCACTTAAGATCAGCAAATTCAAGCAAAAGGATGAATGAATCTCCTAATTGAGGCTATAGTTAAGAGATGAAAAATTGAAAATTGAATCGGAAGGAGAAAAGGAGGGCACCCTCACACATGACAAAGTTTAGATCTGAAATAGTGGTGAAAAGAAAAACTTAGTGGAGGCTGGCACAAGGCCCTGAGTTCAATGCAATGAACCACCAGAAAAGAAAGGAAAGAAAGAAAGAAAGAAAGAAAGAAAGAAAGAAAGAAAGAAAGAAAGAAAGAAAAAAATAAAGTAAGAAAAAAAGTGTGAAAAAGCAAGAAACTATTGGCTTTGGAAGATGGGGTGACACAGCCGACACTGCTCCGAGGAACCAGCAGGCGGTGTAGAGAGCACTGAGCTGGAGAAGAGCACAGGCTCAGAGGCTATTAATAGAGCCTTGACAGGACAGTTCAGTCCTGAGTGGGAGGCAACAGTCTGCAAAGAGACAAGGTGACAGAAGCCATTGAGTTCAGCAGTGCACAATAGTTGGCCAGAGTTGGAAAATGACTGGATATAACTTGCTTGGAGACCATTTTATTGGAAAATACACTCAGGGTTATATGCTTAAGAAAAGATTTGCACACAGTTTCAGTTCACGGTCAAGTGGTTTCATTGCTTTTGGCTTCCTATAGGGTCTGATGTCAATGGCAGGGAGAACATGGCAAAACAAAACTACTTACCTCACATCAGCAGAAAGAAAAGAGGAAAAGAAAGACACCAGAGAGCCACAGCCTTCAAGGATATTTACCACTTGACCTAGAAAGGTTAGGTTCACTCAACAAAAGTTCCACTGTCTTCCAACCTGGGCACCTGGGCCTTTGACACACGGGCCTTTGAATAACATTTAACATTCAAAGCATAACAAGAACGGGATGTGGATAACTGGAGGAAATTTCTCAGCGACCATATTGTCCCTTTGGCTTTCAGGAAATCTTTATATCTCTCTATCTATGATTTCCTTATCCATGCACCATCCCACAGGAAAAAAAGTGTCTCTAGTTCATTTGGTGTGATACTTGTAGTGTAGGTGGGGAAAATTGGTCACTTCTGCTGTTCCAGCCCATCTTCACACTTTATTTTAAAAATATTTTCTAGTAAAATGTACTGCAAACAGTTTTAATGACTTTACACAAATTCATTCAGAATTATTTAAAATATTTTAGTAGACCTTGAGGACATCTTCCAGAGGTCAAGATGTCAACAATTTGTTCTAGCACTCTGTGATCTTAAGCAATCAACAAGTGTGTCCTATTGTACTTCAAATTTTTCATTTGTAAAATAAAGAATTATAATGATAGACACAGTGTAAGCCACAGAACTATCTCAAAAATTAAATAAGATGCTAGATATAAAAGTGTATTTGTGAACTGGGAAGCATGCTCTGCCAGATAGGAATTATTATTACTGTATTTAGTGGTATTTGTTGATGTGTTTCTCCATAGTATTTTACAAGGTTTATGTTAGCATCCATGAGAGACATTTATGTCCTCTAACAATAGTGCTAAAAGATTTTTCTAATGACAGTGATTATATTATAATAAGCGATATTTGTGTGCAACAGATTAAATTCTTTGATGATTGCCTTAGTCATTTTCTTCACTATAAGGGCACAATGTATGAATCCACAACATAAAAGGGGAAAGATTTATTTTGGCTCAGTTTCAGAAGTTTCAGCCTTTGAATGGTCCCCCAGCTCCAAGGAACAAGAAGCAGGTGAAAAGGCCTGAGTGGATGTTGTTCATATCATGGCAACTAGGAAACAGAGCAAGGTGAGAGGAAACAAGAATGGAGATGCACCCTTCCAGGTCATACCCCCACTGACCCACCTCTTTCTGTCCTACCTCACTCTGCAGCACACTCAGCTCTGAATGCATCCGCAGATCAATCCCCTGATAAGTACAGTCCTCCATCAGCAGTCACCACCAAAAGCTCTGCCTCTGAATATACGAGGCTTTATAATAACCTGGGTAAACTCAATTGGGCCATCTTCAGTGACTAGACATTATTTACATCTAATGAATCAGTTTTAAACATAAATATTTATTTAAAAAGGAAATAAGAGGGACCAATTATCAGGAGCCAAGTATTTTGTTATTATATTCTAGTGTATTGCCCTCAATAAATACATTCTTCATTGAATATATCACTACACAGATCAAGTATCAAACATCTGCTATTACCATTATTTTTTGTTTATTTAAATAATTTTCCTATTCTAATGATATTCTCTTTGTAGCTCTTTCTTTCAAGAATATCCTTGTTCTTGAGCATTGTAACCTTCTTCCGGTTCACTGGTGTTTGCCTACAATCATATAAACACATAATTTCTGTTATCTGTAAACAGAACACAGAAATATCCAGTGTCTCTTATCATGGTTTCTCCATTTCCTGCCTCACCCTCCTCTGTCTCTCAATCTTGAATAACTTCTCCAAAATGCTGATGACATCTTCCTGTCTGGATTTCCCCTTCCCTGAATCTGCCCCTGCACCTGTCTCCTAACCACCATTGCACTCAGAGGGCACTGCTTAGATTACCTCCCCTTCAGTCTGCTTGGCAGGTGCCCACCCATCCTCTAATGCATGGTTCCATCTCCATTTCTTTATTAATAAGCTAAACGCACTTCCAGGTATATAAGAAAATAAGGCAAACATCTTAGAAATATTGTTGTATTTATATAAAAATATTTTTGTAGCATTACACTTTAAAGTATAGTTAACTACTAATGATTATTTTCAAAATAATCAATTGTTAAATTTTAGTATTTGGCCTAGTATATTAGTAAAGATAGAGATAATTGGTAATTATAAATATCAACTTGTTTAATCTTTTTTGAGTGCCAGTCTATGTATAAATCAATTCTACTTTTTGTAACTATAAACTATTAACCAAAAACTTAACAGTTATACACTAAATTATACATGGAAATAATGAATATTTCAGAATGGTGAGCATATGAGAAATTTTATTTAATTTTTCTGTATTTTCTCTTTTTTAATAAGTATGCACTTTATTGCATTGTGGAACCAGCTGTTTGAAGCTATAAATCAAATAAATGAATTATCGTCTTATAGCGATGTGAAGGAAGAAAGCTGGTTATGTTTAAGACAGAGACAACAAAGTACTTCACTCAATGAGAGGCTTTTCTTCCATATGAGCCAAATACTTTTCTGAAATTAATTTTATTTTTAATTTATGTTGTTGGTAGTCATGTATACAAATATTCTCCCTCATCTTTATGGTTTTTATAAAAGTGCCTATTTCTTTAGACCTGGGGTTTTCTATCTGTTTTATTTTTATTGACTCATATAAGAAGCTGATGTCCAATAATTCCATTGACTTGTATGAACTTCTTTGGGACAAATCAAATTCATTAAACAAACAAAAACTTCTTAATTCATTTTTTCACTTATTTAAGGAATTTTCCATCCAATTAATAGTCTCAATTAACTTTTCACGGGCCATCTTTTCCCCTTCATATACTCTTCCTACTTGAAATGATGTTTTATTCTTGAGATGCAATAATTTCAGATCAAGCTTTCCATTGGGTTGAAATTCCAGCTCAGACACTTAGAAGCTTTGTCTGATACACCAGGAGTTGGCGACTTAGGAGAAGCTACTCAATTTCTTCAATGTTTGGTTTCCTAATCTATATAGGTAAACCTGTATGTACCTCATAAGCTTATTAGAACTGAGCTAACAGAGTACAGTTACCTATAACAGTGCATGGCATATAATAAAAATGAAGAAAGGAGTAATATCAATCTATTTATCACACTTCCCACCCTGTCAGGCTCTGAATGCACTGCTGACACACCATTCTATTTATATTAATCACAATAATTGCTAGAGACAGTAATGGAGTCTTGACATTCACTGAGTACATGAGAAATGAGTCAGAGTTAAAGGCTACCTCCTTGTGACCATTCTCCACAGGGCGCCCTTCACATCAGGGTTCCTTAGGCTGTAGATGAGTGGGTTCAGCAGAGGGCTGATGACAGTATTGAGGATGCCAATGCCCTTGTCCTTGTCTGAAGCCTCCACTGAGCCCAGCCTCATATAGCTGAAGACGCCTGTCCCATAGAAGATGCTCACGACGGTGAGGTGAGAGCTGCATGTGGAGAAGGCCTTCTTCCTGCCCTCAGCAGAGCGGATTCTCAGGACTGCAGCAACTACATGGGCATAGGACACAGTGATGAGAACCAATGGAGCCACACCCATAAAAGCTGCTGCTACAAAGAGAAGTTTTTCATTCAGTTGGGTGCTGGAGCAGGAGAGCTGGAACAGCTGAGGGAGATCACAGTAGAAGTGATTAATTACATTGTGGCCACAAAATTTCAGGGTAGACAAGGCAACAGTTTGGGTCAGTGCATTGCTGAAGGAAAAGATTCCTGACATGCCCACCGAGGCTTTCTGAATTCCCCAGCTCATGCGGGTGCTGTAGGTGAGGGGCTGGCAGATGGCCAGGTAGCGGTCATAGGCCATGACAGTCAGCAGGAAGCAGTCTGTCCCAGCCAGCAGGTGGAAGAAGAAGAGCTGTGACAGGCAGGCTCTATAGGGGATGCTCCTATCCTTGCACAGGAATTGCCTCAACAGAGCAGGAACTGTGACCGTGATGCACCCAATATCCAGCAGGGACAGGTTCCCCAGGAAGAAGTACATGGGGGTGTGGAGTTTGGGCTCAGTGAGGATGGCAGCAAGGATGCTGAAATTGCCCCCGACAGTAGCTCCATAAGCAAGAAGGAAGATGACAAAGAGGATGGGCTGTAGGGCTGGGGAATCTGTGAGGCCCAGCAGGACAAACTGAGTCACAACCGAATCATTTCCTGAGGTTTCCAATTCCATCTCAGTCTTTCACCAGAAGTAGACTGGTGAATGGTTGAAGGTACCAACAGTGACAAAAAGCAAGTGAAGTCTTAACAATAACGTCCAAATATAGGAGTGTCCAGGAGAGGCTAAGAGGTCAAGACATACAATTAAAGGGAAGAATGCTTAAAACTGAGAAGTAATAGGAAAACCCCAGATAAATCTTACTCTTAATGAGAAGGAACAATTACACTGGATTCAGAGATAAAAGAATTGATATAAAATTCTCTAGTTTGGGAACAAAAATTTGGAATCAAACTGGTAACAAATGAACCACTTGAAAGTTAAAAGGAAAGATGATTTTTCTGAAGTCAAAATTCCATGAAGGGTACTACAAATGTGTGCATATCATGGCCATAATTTTAGTGAGTTAAACAAAAACTTCAGAATAAGAGTGGTATGGTGCCTCCAAACTGTGTCCCCACAACTCTCATGTTGATGTGTCTTCAAACAGATATTTCTTGTTATTTTTAGGGGATTGGCTCTAGGACTCCTTAGATACCAAGATCTTCCAGCCTCAAGTCCTATATATAAAATGACCTGATACTTGCATATAACCTATGCACATCTTGCTTTGCACTTTAAGTTCTCTATTGATTATTTATAATACATCCTAGAAAGCCCATGTCATGTAAATAGTTGTTGTCCTGTGTCATTTAGCAAATGATGATAAGGAAAATAGTCTTTACATGGTAAGAACAAATGGAATTTTTCCAAATACTCTCAAACCACCCCTGAGCTTTTGCTGTTCCATCTCATGAATCTAAATATGCACCATCTAATATACATTCTATCATAGGACTAGGGACCAAATAAATCTGTTACAGGGCCACAGGCACCCCCACAAAAGATCAATTAGTGATGCTCTCCAAGTCCCAAACAAGTCACTCAACATACCCAGTGATCCACTCTAACCTCCAGCTAAGGGGTAGATACTTAAATTACATGTAGTTTAACTCACAGAGGAAAAGTGTCAAGTTGGAGATCTGAGGGTTTAATCCATGAGCAGAAGAAGACACTTCCTGATGAACCGTGTTTTCATTTCAACAACAGACCAACCACTATCAAAGTATTTTGCCTTCTCTGCATAGACACGTTCTTACCACTATGTAAGCCCAGTGTCTACAAAGCTGTACTGCCCTCCTTCCATTCACCCTCCCCCTGGCTGAATTATTTGCTAACAGCTTTGAAATCCTCCTAGATATTGGGGTTCAAAGTCTTGGCTTTCACTGATTGTCTTTTCTCTCCCTTTACCTACCACTATCCCAATCAACAAGAGCTTTCTTGACAGGGGCAGGGAAAAACCATTCTAGGGCCCAGCACTCAACTTCTTTCCTATGGAAAACAATTTTGAACATCCAGCAAAGGGGTCTGTTAATACTTACCAAGCTAAGGGAACAGGCACTTCTTGGGCAAGGAGGAGAGAGTCATCCTGGTTCGCTGACTCCCCAGAGAGGAGAGAGTTTAGAAACACTGTTGCACAATAAGACAACTTCACTGACATCACTTTCACATTGGGAATATTTTTCCCTCCCCAGTACTACTCCTTGGAGGCTTAGAACATCTTCCGGGGGAACGAGAGCCAAGTAAACAAGGGCTTCTGCCAACACACAATGACTTCTAGTAATTCCAAATGAATTGGACTTCTTCAAAACATTTCGAAGTATCACTTTCACAGATATGGCAAAATTCAGTCCTTTACTTAAGTCTGTTTAAGCACTTATGTATAAGTGAATTTCTAAAGCCTTACAGTCTAGAAAGTCATGAGATATTAGGCAGAGAGTTGAGATTTGGGATTTGTAGATTGGCTCAGCTCATGAGTCTCAAGCTGGGCAGGTTACTTGCCTCTCTACTGTCATAGCAATCTGAAAGCAATGATGTGGTCCTCAATTTTTATTTCCATTCCAGGCACTAAGCTGTTGACTATATGTCTGTGTTAGAAATCTCTGTGTGAACATCCCACAAGAATCTCAAACAATGCAAAAGTGAATACATCTGTAGTAGATTGGTAACTGGTGGTCAACTTAAACACCAGCTCAACTGAACCAGCATGGTGATGAGCATGGACAGCCACATGAGAACTTTTGCCACATGAAAAGGGACCAGGAGAGGAAGAGTAGTGTTGTAGGTTCTAAGCAGTGTCATTGTTTGGAGTCATCAGTTCCATTGGAGGAACTTGTCATGCTGGCTCCCTGATATGAACTCAGATGTTCATTAGATTGATAGGATTGGGAAGTGGGAAGGGACTCTGTAGGGAACTGAATCACAGCTAATGCCTCCTAGATGATAAAGTAACATTATCAACCTGGAGGAGCTGCTAATGTTGCTCACCACAGTTAGCAGTCTGTCCTTTCACTGAGCTACAGTGCCAATATCTTTCTAAGATAAGCTTCCAGAGATTCTCAATCTCCAAACCATGTGCTCCTTTCTTTCTTTCCTTTGTACACTCTTTTTTGTTTGTTTGCTTGTTTGTATACCAGGAATTGAACTCAGGACCCTGCCTTGCCAAGCAAGCACTTATGCTACTGAGCTATATCTCTGGCCCCTTTAATTTATCTTTTATTTTTCTTTTTTAAGTGGCTGAGAACTCAAGTTACAGAAAACTAATCCCATCCTCCATATACAGAAACAAAACTCAGGCCCAAACCCAGCACAAATGCACCTGAAGCCTTGGCTAGACTACACATTCTGGGTCAGACTGAACCTATCTCAGGACTGTGGACACTAGAGCAAACTCACTGCTTTCACTTTTTGCTGTCTGATGGATTTTCCTCTTGGTGTCAGCCGGGTTAGTGTTTTGGTTTTGTTTTTGTTTTGTTTTGTTTTGGTTTTTTATTTCCATGTTCTATTTTTTCTCCATTCTGTTTTGTCCTGATTTTTTTCTTTTGTGTGTGTGTGTTGTTTTTTTTTTTTCCATGTAAGGTTATTTTGTTTCCTAGGGTCTTTTTTTCTTTATTCTTCACTAATTTTCTCTCATTACTGGGACAAAACACCTTACACCCAAAATTAGGGAAGGAAATGTTTATTTGGCTTATAGTTTTTAGAGATTTCAGTCCATAATCAGCTGGCTCCAAGGCAGGGTGGCATGGCACAGGGGCAACACTTCAAGGCATCAGCCAGAATTTTTTAAAAAGGAGGATAATACGCTTCATTTACTTCCCTACATTGTACACAGGTCACCCCCACACCCAGGGAGGGTATAGCATTCACAAAATCCCCTTGCCCTCTTCTTGCACAGGATGAGGATATTTACAAAGTAAGAACCCTGGTTCCCTGCTGAGTCTCTCAGTTAAACTACTAAACCTCTCAAGCTGACATAATGTATCAATTATAGCATTCACTTTTTAATTCTTTCTGCCTTTCTTTTCCTTTTATACCTTCTTGTCTCTCTCATTCTTGATTTAGATCTCTGAACTATCTTTTTATTTCATTCTACTCATACTCTTCCTCTCTTTCATCAACCATCTTGTTTGATTTTGATACTTTTATATGAGTGAACATTGATTCTTCTCTGTCTAGTTCATTTCAATACTTCTGTGCCTATTCTTCCAATCCTTCCCTCTTGTGTCTTAAAAATACCCAAGATTTGAGTGATCATCCTTTGCCTTCTAGCCTTGCTCCTACTATATTTAACCTCATCTACCCCTTCATCCTATGCGCTGTCCCTCTTAACACCCACACACACACACACAACAGGATAAAGTCACTCAAGTAAGGGGGAAATGCTGCATATGAGTTCATGGTATAAGTTGCATTATAAAACTGTAGCACTCGCCCTTCATTAAAGATATTGAGGGTAACAGTGACCATAGTTTGTCATTAGACAGCTGTGCTTGAATCTATTCTTATTGCTAACTGTACTACTTAGATCAAGGTGTCGTACTTGATATAGTCAGTTTTTCTCCCCTGTATGACAACACTGCAACAGTAAGGACTCCTAAACAGTGCCATAGCCCAGCACCAAAGGAATAGGCCTTGAGTCAAGTAGATAGCAACTCCATATTCTTAATGTATTGGGAAGGTGAGTTCTTGGGATAGACATAGAAACCAAGAACCATCTACATCTACTAGACATACTGGGGAATAGGCATCTCCCAGAAAAGTCTTGACATCATAGATAAAGCTATCTAGCAAAAAAAATCTACAAGAAACAAAATAAAATCCACAGAAAACAAAATAAAATAAAATAATAGAAAATACAAAATGACAAGATGAGAAAGCAAAATGCAACCTGGACACCCAGCCCACTCAGGGCAAGTACAAAACACAAAAAGACAGAGGAAATTGGAAGCCAACCACTGGAACTCTCTGAAATGATAGCAGCAGAAGTAAAAAAAAAACCTAAAGTACAAAAATGACAATCAAAATGAAAGACATTAAAGCAGACAAAGATTTTAAAAACAGAGAAGCTTAGGGAAATAATAGAAACCAGGAATGCTCAACAAAGACAAGAAATAAAATGAATGAAACAGATCCAAACAGAAATCCAAAAGATTAAAAACTTCACTGAAAAACCCTAACCCTAACTATTAATGTAATGGCTTCAATTCACCAATTAAAAGAAACAGACTGGCAGAATAGATCAAGAAACAACATTCAACCATATGCTGTATACAAGAAACCCTTTTAATCCAATAGCAAATTCATAGACTGAAAGTCAAAGGAAGGAAATCAATACTTCATGCAACAGGAACTGCCCCCAAAAAAGCAGGCGTAGATATTTTGTTTGCAGACAATGTGAACTTTAAACTAAGAATATTCAAAAGCGATAAAGAAGGTCACTACATACTGGTTTGGGGAAAACCTCAAGAGGCAGAGTTAACAATCTTAAATATATATGCACCAAATATGGACACACCCAGCTATATAAAACAAATATTAGTAGAAATTAAAAGTAAACTAATCAAAAATACAATTATAGTGGGAGATCTTAACACTTCATTGACATAAAGAGACAGATCAATGAGGCAGAAAATCAGAGAAGAAAAGAGCTGAATCAAACTTGTGAACAAATGTACTTAATAGATGTGTAGAAAGTGTTCCACCCAACAACAAAAGAATATACATTGTTCTCAGATTCACATAGGACATTCTCTAAAACAGACCATATATTAGGTCATAGAACATGTTTAAATAAATCCAAAAGAATTGAAATTATCCCATGTATATTGTCTGATCATACTGCTGTAAACTGGAAATTAGTGACAAAAGAAACTGCAAAAACTCCATAAACACATGGAAATTATATAGCACCCTCTTAAACAACCACTGGGTCACAAAAGAAATTAAAGAAGTTAAACATATCTACAAGTAAACCAAAAACAAATATAACTTCCCAGAAAATGTAGGATGCAATGAAAGCAGCCCTCAGAGGGAAATTTATTGCAGTGAATTGCCACATTAGAAAAACAGAATGAACAGAAATAAAAACCTGCTGCAATGCCTCAAACGCCTAGAAAAAAAAGAGCAAGTCAAGCCCAAAGGCTGAAGGAGGAAGGAAATTATAAAGCTCAGAGCAGAAATTAATGCAATAGAGACTAAGAAAACAATCCAAAGAATCAATAAATCAAAGACTTCGTTCTTTAAAAGAATAAATAAAATTGATAGGTACCTAACCAACCTTATTTTAAAAAAGGAAAGAAAAAACTGAAATTCATGCAATAAGGAATGAAAAGGGTGAAATCACTACAGATCCTGCAGAAATACAGAAAATCCTCTATATCTACTTTGGAAATGTCTACTCTCATAGATTTGATAACACAGAAGAAATGGACAGATTCTTAGAAAAATCTGAATTACCAAAGTTGGATCAAGAAGATGTAAAAATGCTGAATAACCCAATTACAAGTAATGAAACTGAAAATGTAATTAAAACCTTACCAACAAAGGAAGGCCCAAGTCCTGATGGATTAACTGCTGAATTCTACAAGAAATTCAAGGAAGACCTAGTGCCAACACTCCTTAAACTCTTCAAGGTAATCCTCCCCAACTCATTCCTGGAACCAAATATCAACATAATACCAAAACAAGAGAAAGACCCAACTAAAAAAGATAACTGTAGGCCAACCTCCCTAATGAACATAGATGCAAAAATCCTCAACAAAATACTGGCAAACAGAATGCAACAAATCATCAAGAAGATTATACACCTTGACCAAGTGGGATTCATTCCAGGATTGTAGGGATAATTGAACATATGCAAATCAATAAGCATAATAAATCATATCAATAGAGCCAAAATTAAGAATCACATGATCAGGGCTGGAGATTTAGCTCAGCAGCATAAGCGCCTGCCTTGCAAGCAGGCAGTCATGAGTTCGATCCCCAGTACCAATAGAAAAAAGAAGGAAAAAGACAAAGAAAAAAAAAGAATCACATGATCATGGGGTCCCTGGACAGCTGATGCCCTCAGCTCTGGAGGCTGAGCAGCCTGCAGTGAGTGTCCCCACACCATTCTCTGAACCAGGAAGTTTGGGATCATTGCTCCCACCAGCCAAGGAACTTCACAGCTTCCTGCCACACTCAACCTGCAACATAAGGCTTGAGCCTGCCTGTTTCACCCCAGTGATCCTCTCTCAATCCGGGGAACTGGGCAACCAGAGTCCCAGGAGGTGAGGGCATAGAAGAGGATTTCCAACAGGCCCTGGGCAAACCTTAGAATAACACTGAAACACAGAAATATAGGAAAATGACAAAATGAAAGACCAAAATATAATCTCAAACCTCCAGCCCATCCCAAGAAACCCTAGGAGCTATGTACACAGAAGAAAATACATGCCATACATCTGAAATACCTGACATAATAGCAACTGAAATAAAGAAGCAATTCTGGGAAGCTTTAAAGGAATTCAAACTAGAAGTAATCTCCCAAGTAAAAGAAGAAATGATAAAAGAAATTAAACAAATGCTGAACATATCTAAAGAAGACACAGTTAAAAAATTGGAGGAACTAAATAAAAAGGTAGAATCCTTGGATGAACAATATAAAAAACAAACAGAATACATAAAGCAGATGCAAAGAGACATACAGTAAATCAAAAATTCAATTGAAATTTGTAAAAATTGCCTCAATGAAAGTGAAGATAGAATTTCAGACCTCAAAGACAAGATTGCAGGTAGTGAAGAGGAAAGGAAAAATCTTTTAAAAATAACAAGGAATCAGGAAATAAAAGTACAATAGCTGCAAGATGATGCAAAGAAAAACAACATACAATTGATAGGCATAAATGAAAAAAGGGGACAACATAAAGGATGTCAAGAGGATATTTAGAGAAGTAATAGCTGAAAATTTCCCAAACATGAGAGTGGAAATTGACATCAGGATCAGTGAAGCATACAGAACTCCAAAAAGCCATAACCAAAATAAAACTACACCCAGACATATACAAACCACCATCTCAGAAATCCAGCATAAGAATAGAATATTAAAGCTGTCAGAGAGAAAAGATAGATCACCTATAAAGGAAAACCTATTAAAATTACAGCAGACTTCTCAGCACAAACAATAAAGACAAGAAGAGCATGGAGTGAAGTATTTCAGACCCTAAAGGAAAATGATTCCCAACCTAGACTGATGTTCCCTGAAAAACTGTCCCTCAAAATTGATGGAAAAGTAATATACTTCCATGACAAAGAACAACTGAAGAACTTCATGATCACCAAACAAACCCTGCAAAGAACACTGAAAGACAGATTAGATACACTTAGGAAAAAACCACTAAGCAAAGGAGACAAACAGAATGGAAAGATAAAGATGCAACAGCAGCAACATAACATGTCAACAATAAACCAACAGTTTAACCAACAGTTATAACCATTAATGTAAATGGTCTCAATGCACCAATTAAAAGAAACAGATTGGCAGAATGGATCGAGAAACAAAATCCAACTATATGCTGTCTACAAGAAACCCATCTAACCCATAAGAATACTTACAGACTGAAAGTCAAAGGATGGAAAACAATATTACATGCAAAAGGAACCCACACCCCAAAAGAAAATAGGGGGTAGCTATTCTGTTTGCAGACAATGTGAACTTGAGAAACCAATAATGATCCTAAGAGATAAAGATGGTCATTACATACTGGTTAGCAGAAAACTTCAAGAGGAAGAGATAACAATCTTAAATATATATGCACCAAATTCCAGAGCACCCAGTTATATAAATAAGTATTAACAGAAATGAAAAACAAAATTAACAGTAACACAATTATAACAGGAGACCTTAACACAACATTGACACCAAGGGACAGATCAACCAAACAGTAAATCAGCATAGAAATAACACTATTGAATCACACCTGTGAACAAATGGACTTAATAGACATATACAGAGTATTCCATCTAACAACATCAGAATACACATTCTTCTCAGCACTACATGGGACATTATCTAAAATAGACCATATATTAGCCCACAGAACATATTTAAATGAATGCAAAAGAGTTGAAATTATTCCATGCATGTTATTGGATCATGGCACCATGAAATTAGAAATTAATGGTAAAAGGTACTGCAAAAATCCCACAAACACATGGAAACTGAATAACACACTCTTGAGTACCCATTGGGTCACAAGAGAAATTAAAGAAGAATTTAAACAATACCTACAAGCAAATGGAAATACAAATACAACTTACCAGAAATCTGTGGGATGCAATGAAAGCTGTCCTCAGAGGAAAATTTATTGCACTGAGTTCTCACATCAGGGAAACAGAATGAATACAAATAAATAACCTAATGCTACACCTCAAACATCTAGAAAAACAAGAGCAAGTCAAGCCCAAAGCCAAAAGAAGGGAGGAAATTATAAAAATCAGAGCAGAAATTAATGCAATAGAGACTAAGAAAACAATCCAAAGAATCAATAAATCAAAGAGTTGATTCTTTGAAAAAATAAATAAAATTGATAAGCCCCTAGCCAACCTTATATAAAAAGGGAAGAAAAAGCAAAAATTCATGCAATAAGGAATGAAAAAGGCGAAATCACTATAGACTCTGCAGAAATACAGAAGATCATCAACACTTATTTCGAAAACCTCTACTCTCATAGGTTTGATAACGCAGAAGAAATAGCCAGGTTCCTTGAAACATATGAAGTACCAAAGCTAGGTGAAGAAGATGTAAAACTGCTGAATAACCCAATTTCTATGAATGAAATTGAAAATGTAATTAAATCCTTACCTACAAAGAAGAGCCCAGGCCCAGACAGATTCACTGCAGAATTCTAAAGAAGTACAAAGAAGACATAACGCCAACACTCCTTGAACTCTTCAATGAAATTGAAAAGGAAGCAATCCTTCCTAAGTCATTTCTAGAAGCAAATACTACTCTAGTACCAAAACCTGAGAAAGACCCAACTAAAAAATAGAACTACAGGTCAATCTCTCTAATGAACACAGATGCAAAAATCCTCAATAAAATAATGGCAAATAGAACACAGCAAATCATCAAAAGGTTATACACCATGACCAAGTGGGATTCATCCCAGGCATGCAAGGATTTGTCAACATACATAAATCAATAAGTATAGTCCACCATATCAATAAAGCCAAAAGTAAGAATCACATGATCATCTCTATAGATGTAGAAAAAATTTTTGATAAGGTACAACATTCATTTATGATAAGAACCTTACAAAAAATTGGAATAGATGGTGTTTAGCTCAATATAATAAAGGACATCTATGACAAACCAACAGTCAGTATCATACTAAATGGCCAAAAACTGAAGGCCTTTACCTTAAAATCAGGCACAAGACAAGGATTTCCCGTATCCCCACTCCTATTTAATATAGTACTGGAAATACTACCCAGAGCAATTAGACAAGAGAGAGAATTAAAAGGCATAAACATAGGAAAAGAAGAAGTCAAATTATCATTATTTGCAGATGACATGATACTCTATGAAGAAGATCCCCAAAAACTCCTAGATATAATAAATAAATTCAGTAATGTAGCTGGATATAAAATCAATACTCAAAAATCAATAGCATTCCTATACACTAACAACAAAATCACAGAAAGAGAAATAAGAGATGCCACACCCTTCATACTAGGAACCAAAAAAATGAAATATTTAGGAATTACACTCATGAAAGAAGTGAAAGATCTTTATAGAGAAAATTGTAATACACTGACAAAAGAAATTGATGTTGATCTCAGAAAATGGAAACACATCCCTTGTTCATGGATAGGAAGAACAAATATTGTGAAAATGGCCATTCTCCCAAAACTATTATACAGTTTCAATGCAATCTCAATAAAAATGCCATCAACATACCTCATAGATCTAGAAAAAACATTCCTAAAATTCATCTGGAACCACAAGAGATCTAGAATAGCAAAGACAATTCTAAGCAGCAGAGGCAAGGCAGGAGGCATCACAATCCCTGACTTGAAGTTATACTACAAAGCAACTGTAGTAAAATCAACATGGTACTGCAATCAAAAGTGAGCCAAAGATCAATGGAATAGATTTAGAAGATACAGCCACAACTACAAACACTCAACCACCTTATTTTTGATAAAGGGGCCAAACACCTTCACTGGAAGAACGACAGTCTCTTTAATAAGTGGTGTTGAAAAAACTGGCTCTCCATATGCCAAAAACTAAAACTAGACTCATGCCTACCACTATGTACTAAATTAAAATCTAAATGGATCAAAGATCTGAATATTAAAACAAAACACTAAATTTATTGGAAGACAAATTGGGTAAAAATCTCAAAGACATATGGGTAGTTAGAGAATTCCTGAACAGGAATCAAACTGCACAGAAAATACTTCCCAGAATCAATAACTGGAATCATCTCTTATTAAAAAGTTTCTGCATGTCAAAAGAAATCTCCAGCATAGTGAAAAGAAAACGCACACATTGGGAAAAAATCTTAGTGAACTGCCTCTCAGAAAAAGGACTTCTCTCTAAATCACATAAAGAATTTTAAAAATCAGACCCCCAAAATTCAAAGACCCAATCCAAACATGGGTATCTGAGATGAATACACAATTCTCAGATGAAGAAATACAAATGGCAAATAAATACATGAAAAAATGTTCATCGTCATTACTCATTAGAGAAATGCAAATTAAAACCACACTGAGATTCCATCTTACTCCTAAAAGAATGGCCAGAATCAAGAAAACTACCAACAACAAATGCTGGAGAGGATGTGGGGAAAACATCTTGCACTGTTGGTGGGAGTGTAGACTGGTGCAACCATTGTGGAGGTCAGTCTGGAGATTTCTCAAAAAGCTGGGATTGGAAGTCCCATTTGTTCCAGCTATTTCACTTATAGGTATATTCCCAGAAGAACTGAAAACATCAGACCACAGTGACATATGTGCACCCATGTTTATAGCTGCACAATTTGTAATAGCCAGATCTTGGAAACAACCTAAGTGTCCATCAACTGAGGAATGGATTTAAAAAGTTGTGGTATTTTTATACAGTGGAGTACTACTCAGCTATAAAGAATGATCACATTGAGATATTTATAAATAAATGGGCACAGCTAGAGACCATACTCATAAGCTATATAAATCAAACTCACATGTATAAATACCGAATAGTTTCCCTAGGGTAAGAAATGGTAAGAATACATTAAATTATATGGTAATTAGGATTCCCCATTATATTGTTTTGAAGCCTTATAATGTTTTCATTCCTTAATTGGAATGGTTTTATTCTGGGTTGTTTGATTTTATTGTCTGTGATGGTATGAACAGTTATTTTGAAGAAAAGGCATTATAATAGCTAGTGCTGATTTAATATCAGCTTGTTTTGAAGTCCCATCAAGCTTTTGTTCATCTGTCTCCATCAGTTTTATCATGTTGTATCTTATTGGATTTTATTATATGTGATAGTGTACAAAATTTTTTATAGACGAGATAATATAGAAACTATTGTTCGTTTTCTGTTACTTCTAAATATCCTATAATACTTTTACCCTCTTGAATGGTTTTACACTGTCTTGTTATGTTTGATACTATAGTATACAAAGTTATACTCAAATATTTCAAGGAAAGAGACACTATGATAACTACTGTTATGTGAGTTATCCTGTGGTGAAACACTATGTTGCTTAAATTGTTCTGTTCTGATCTGTGTTGTTACATCCTCTTTCATCTTAATATCCCCTTTTAAAAATATTTTTAAATAAAAAAATAAAACCTGTCTTTCCAACCTATCCAAAAAAAAAAAAAGAATCACATGATAATTTCAATAAATGGAGATAAAGCTTCTGATACAGTCCAACATTCATTCATGACAAGAACCCTATGGAAAATCGGAATACATGGTCTCTGCCTCAATCTGATAAAAATTGTCTATGATAAACAAAAGCCAGCATCATATTCAATGGTCAAAACTGAAAGCTTTCACTCTAAAATCAGGAACAAGATGAGGATGTCCATTATCACCACTCCTATTCAGTATAGTGCTGGAAATATTAACCAGGGTAATTAGACAAGAGAGAGAAATCTGAGGAATAAGAGTAAGAAAGGAAGAAGTTATGGTATCATTATTGGCAGATGATATGATATTCTATATAGAAGATCAAAAAAGCTCCATTAAAAGACTTCCAGATGTAAAAACCAAATCCAGTGATGCAGCTGGACACAAAGCCAGCACTCAAAAATCAATACCATTGCTGTATGGAAGTAAAAACCTCACCAAGGAAAAATACACCCTTCACAGTGGCACCCCCAGAAATTAAATACTTAGGAATCAATCTAACAAAAGAAGTAAAAGACCTCCACACTGAAATCTACAGTACTTAGAAACCTATGGAAAGAGATAATCCAGGAATCCAATGAAAATAAGAAAACCAGGCCTGAAAAATTGATTTAAACAATGTGAGCACTAACTGTTTCCTGTCCATGAACTAATGGAGTTCCTGGTACAATTATCTTGAGTATATAAATATATTTTTTTCTTTTCCCGCCTTCTTTACTTCTTTCACATTTCGACATTTTATTAGCTGAGAAACTATTTTGAAGGTTACAATATGCAATATAACAACTGTTAAATTCCTTGCATCTTGTTTTGAAATCCTTGATCACTGTTGTTTGATGTTTTGTTTTGGTTTTTTGTTGTTATTATTGTTGTTGTTGTTTGCTTGCTTTTTTATTTTTCTGGCTTTTTTTTTCTCTCTAAAAAAAAATTGGCCCACCACCACGGACAGATGAGAGAAAGCCACGGCCCCGATAAACTGACGGACACACAACCAGAGAAGAAGCCACACACCTTGGTAAGTCCCGCCCCCCAGACCCAAAACAAGCTCAGGAGACATACACACAAAAGAAATTAGAAGTCATACATCTGAAATTTCTGAAAGGATAGCAACTGAAGTCAAAGAACAGCTAAGGGCTTATATTGTTTGAATTTCACGCCTGTATCGAGTAGTCTGAGAAATTATTACAAGGACAATAACATGCAGTATAATAACTATTGTTGATTTCCTACTGTTTTCATCTTTTGGATTTATTATTTTGTTTGATACCTTTGGTTGATCTTTCTACATTACCACCTATTGATCATTTATTCCCATGGCTGCAGAGCACTAGGCAGCATCAGTAGGCTATGATTTAGCAATTTTTTCTGTTTCAAAATATTTTGTTTCTGTGAACACTTTTATACTCATCTCCTGGCACACAATGCAAGGATTTCTTTAAGGTGTCTACTTATAACAGTAATTCTTGCAACTTAGATTTAAAGAACAAAATCCAAATTATTTTCCAATGTGCCCCTACAATTCTATGATCTCATCAGCTAGGTATAAAAGGTTTTGTGGCTCTGGGTTCTTATGAAAATTTGATATTATCTCATTTTTCATTTAAATCCATGTAGCAAGTATAAAATATCTGGGTTGAAATTTAAATTCCTATGGGCCTGAGTTTTCGTCCGTAGATTCAATAACCATGTTTTGTTTACTAGTTTGTGGGATTTCTGTTTATATGTATTGGCTTTTTTCTATAGGGTCCTATGTATTTTTCTCTTTGTCTGTATGTGTCTTTAATATATTTTGGATACTCAAAGCATGTCAGGTGCTGAAACTCTTAATTTATTGCTTGCCTTTTCACAGAGATAACAGTTGTCTTATGAACAGTCGAGGTTTGGATGTTTAGTGTAGGTAAACTTTTTCTAAGTCTTTTATTTAATGATCTTGCCATTTAGACTTCCTTAAGAAATATTTAACTCCTAAAAGGTCATAAAAATAATCTACAGACTCTCCACATTATCTGTACTTTATTTTTTATTGTAAAGAAAAAAAGCAATAAAGCAATGGCACAAAATTTCAAAATAAGATAGTAGGAGAGTAACAATGATTAGTACACTGTGTATTGTCTTCAAAGTAGTTGTTCATGTTACAAAATATAAAGAAAAACTGATCAAACAATGTAGACACATATTTTTCTTTTCAATGAACCAAGGTCAATGAGTTGATATGGATTTATTTATTTATTTTTTCTTTTCCTTTTTTCTTTTCTCCTTCCCCCACTGGAGTTTAATCCCATCAGCAAGACCTTGAATGTCTAGTGGATAAGCCAGGAAAACCATAACATGAGGTGGATGATAGTTCCACAGATCCATGGTCACTCTTATCAGTTCCTTACTGCAATCCCAAGATCACTAGGAAAGCCCCAAGAGTCATCCCAGTGTCCAGTCACTAAAGAGCATCAAGAGGGGAAAAGTAGTGCATTCCTGAAGACTTCTTAGAGAACTGAATTTGGAGGAAGTGTCTCCCTTTTGTCTCCTCACCTCCAGGTTAAGACTAATCTGGCTTCTCTCTGGTCAGAGATTTCACTGGGGCTGAGGCTCAAGGAGAATAAAATGCTCAGGACTGGTCTTAACACCATGAACTCCATGAGTGACTTTGGAAAGACAAATAGCATTCTCGGGGCTTCACTGTTCTTGTGTAATAAATAGGATTAATAAGTCCTCTAGTTGCTCTCGTACTAATATGAGCTGTAGCATAAGGAGTTGGGTTTGAGGCCTTTTCAAGAAAATCAAAACTATAAAAAGTTATGAAGCTTCATTATTTGTGTGTATTGTTTACACTCTTCATTACACGTGTGTATTATTATTTTGTGGCTCTCCAAATCCCTACCCTGGGAAGATTAATTTCTGAGGTCCCAAAGGATGACTCTGGAGCCCCATGGCAGGATGATCTCATCTCTCTTTCACTGATTTTCTTCTATACAGCTCTTCCTTGTTAGCCAGGTGGGGCAGGCATAGTGCCCCTCACTATCTCTCCCCTCAAAACGGTAAACCTTGAGGCCTGAGGACCTGTAACAAGGTGAGTGCTCCATCTGAGGGTTCCCTTCTGTCCCTGAAGGCATCTGAGATGCTACCAAGTGAGCCCAATCTCTTATTGTTCAGATGATCCAGAAGGGAAAAACTCACAATTGGGTCAATACTTGAAGACAGAGAGGAAGATGTGGGGCATGGTGGTACCCACTTTCCTCCCAGCAGTCTGGGAGGCTGAAGCAGTGACATAGAAACCTTGAGCCCATCCTGAACAATTCGGTGACTTAGGGAGATCCTGGATGAAGATAAAAGCATAAATCATGAAAGATCTGAGAATGTAGCACATTGCCTGGTTTAGCAAAGTCCTTGGTTTGAGCCTGCTTTCTGTTTCTATTAGAGTCCAAGGGCATTCCAAAAATCCAGTCTTCCTGCCTAGGCCTATTCCTCAGAGTAACTTAAACCACAACCCTACATCAGAGGCCTGATTAGGTCTTCAGCACTACACACATAAAATGTTTAGTTGGGTTGTCAGGGCAGGTAATCATGAACGTTGGGTGTGGACAACCCAAAGCTCATGCTGGATACCTGAGGGTGTTGATCTAGGTGGACTTAAGGTCATCACCATGAAGAAGATTTCTTGGATGAACAGACAATCCCAGAATCTTGGTAACGATGAGTAAGTCTCTTAGAGTCATGGGGGCCATCTGTGAGGTGTGTTCTTTTTGCCCAGTCTTATTTATTCACAGGACCTAACCCTTCTACTTGCCCAATTTTTACAGGCTCTTTTTGAAAAAAGGCCTCTGTCATGTTAATGAATTGTTTTAACTGCTCACAATGAGTCCTTACAGATGCTCTGTCTAGACAAAGGGAGCTGAAAGGCTACCAGCAGTGCATCAGTGCCTTTCACTCAAACCTGTACTTCCCTCAAAGCCTATCAGCTTGCATCAACCCCAGTTCGTCCTGAAAACCTTTCCTACCCCTATTGGCCAATTCAATACCCATCTCACTGAAGTTTACTTGGTTACTTACAAATATTAAGCACATCCTATATAAAACTATGATGACAGACCTTGAAAATGAAAGCCCAATCAGGCATAAATACACAAATCACAGTAGACAGGAAATGTGCTCCACAGAGAAATAACCATGCAGGAGGCTGACAGAGATAAGAGTCAAGAAGGCTACAATTAAAGTGTTGCTGAAATTTAGAGGAAAGCAGTTTGTGGAGAACCATGAAAACCTCCATAGAGAGAGAACATTTCAGTTCAGTCAAAGGATTTGAGAACTTGAAGTTAATTAGAGGATTGCTTCAGACAGAATCAACAGTTTAAGAAAACTGGGAGGTACAAAATCAGAATGAATATTTACAATTTCAGTTAAACTAAATTGTGGCAGGCAAATAAGAGACAGTTTAGTTACCCTTGAATTTATATGTATAGGGGCTGCTTTGCTCCAAATATTAACATGCCAACTCACACTATTTATTGACTAAGTTAAAAATATATGATCAGGACCCACAGAGTAACACAGGAATCACTGATTGAAAACTTTTCAGGATAGTGCAGTGAAGGCTCACAGCAGTCAGCCACCGCATTATGAAGCTCTAGTTTGGAATTATGGTATGGAGGCCTTTCCTAGCTATTCCTGTGTGTCTGTAGTTGTTACTCTGCTTTATAAAAATTGAGCCTGTCCCAGAATTGGCATGGATGAAGGGTCTGGATACTGACTGTGAGCAGCAGAGAAAGGCTGGTCTCAATCTGAATCCATCCAGCATGGCTCCAAGAGAACTGCAGAAGAACTTGGGAGTTTTGGAGGGAACTTTGTAATTGGAGACCTTCACAACATGTGTACAAACACAAAAACATTAATAGCTAGCAATTATCCTGCCAATGAGGATAGAACACTGATGACCTGATATCATTATCAGGAGTTCTCTGCTGCTTATGCTGTCAAGAATAAACAGCCATATAGGCACCAATAAGGGCTTCTGAACTGTGTCAGCCCCACCGCCTCATGTTAGAGCACCGCAACAGCCTTCCGAATACTAGAATCCTTCTATCAGTGACAGAAGACATTCTAGAACGCAGGGACATTTACTTCTACTTCGTATTTTTCCTAAGAACTCCAGGCAACTAACATTTCACCATCTCCCATTTCCAACTACCTCTGAAAGGAAAAAAACTCTGTAAAATCAATCTAGTTTTCCTAGTGTTATCCTTTGCATATGGAACATGAATAAGTGGACTATTCCTGCCTTCAACATCTTTTCTGTGGCAAAACAAATGGAGCTTTGACTCGTATGAATAGATGAATGTTTGTTTCATATATTGTGACCATTTGTATGTCATCTGTCCAAATCATTTGAAATTAGACCTCATTTTGTTGTTGTTGTGTTCTGTTGTGTTGTATTGTTTTGTTTTGCTTTTTTATTTTTTTGGTTTTTGCTTGGTTTGCTTTTGTTGTTTGCATCTGCTTGACCTTAAGTATTCTGGAAATTAACCCCTTGTCAGATAAAAAGTTTGCATATATTGTCTCTCATTCTTCTGGTTGTCTCTTGAAACTGTTGATAGCTCCTTTTTGTGAAAAAGCTTCTTGTTTAATATAATCTCATTTGTCTATTTTTGCTTTTTGTTACTTATACTTTATGGTCTTTTCCAAAACTCTTTGTGTATTCCAATGTCTTAAAATATTTTCATCCTGATTTTTGTTGTAGTTATAATTTCAGGTCTTACAGTTATTTTAAGCTTGATTCATTTTAATTTGATCTCTGATGACAGATAGGATTTACTTTTGTTCTTCCACATATGTATGATGCACTTTCTAATGCCCTCTAGGTATCAGGAAGTGCGTCTTGGGGACTTAGTTCGAAGCAGTTGTCTTGAGCTGGTCAGACGAGTGGACAAATTACAAGTGTCTCCACACAAATTCTTTCTCTGATAACTTCTTTGTTGTTTAGAAATTAGCAAGGGTACAGAGAGCTGTCTCAGTAATAGCACTACTTTAAAAATAGAACATCAGACATTTTATAAGTACATTTAGTATTCATTCTGAACCTGATATCCAACTCAACAATGGAGAGAGTAGAAATTATTCAACATCTAAAACAGCTTGGTCTTTGGACAATATCTGAGGGTCAATGCCACTGCCTATAGAGTATACAAAATGCAGAGTATACTGAGTATACAGTTATGTGCACTGGTAAGACTAATTCTGTGGGTGAAATGATGGTAAAATTATTTAATAAGATTTAAACTAGTACAGTAGATTACAGCTGAATATTATCCTGGAAGTGGGATTCCCTGAAAGTGACTCAGAGACTATATTATTGATAAGTAGCTGACTATGTCTTGGATTTAAAGTAATGTACAATAATTTGGAATCTATCTTCATTATTCCTGGGTCATACACATCATAAGTTTTAATATTTATTATCTATGATGATTTTTGTTATAGTCTCAAAACAATTTAAATACTTCTAGTTACCAAGAATATTATCTGGCTATTATGTTTTAAAAGTGCATCAAAAGGAAATCAAAGAAGAATTTGTTTGATAAGCAAAGGGTAAATATTGTGTAAATCCATCTTCTGCTAAAGCATGCATGCAAGGAGTGCAACAAACCATTAGCTTTCACTGATGGATACTTTATAGATTAATTTTGGCAGAAACTGGTAACTCAGTTGTTTTATTACACTTCCTATAAAGAAAACATAATGGAGTGAATTGCTATTATTACTTCATAGAGCACTGAGGCAAATTCATATAGCACTCTAAACCTTTACTGATATGCTGGGGAGTAGCACCCTAAATCTACTGGAGACACAAGAAAAATGGAATCACTGAGCCACTACCCCTAATCAATAAGGACCTCTGTAATCTTACAAAACCAGCACATACATACTGGGATTATAAATTAAGCCAGTCTGTTGCAGAGGACTTAAAGGAAAAAAAAAAGAAAGGCAAGAAAATAGGAGCTCAAAATCTCCCTGCTCCTACCAGCAGGTAGAACTGAAAAATATTTCCTTCCTGCCATTTTTTTAGATAGCTGCATGTGTGATTAGGGTATATACTTACCCTTCCTGCCCTCCCTCCATCTCTCGCTTCCTCATCATTTGAAAAAGATCTCCCACTTCCTTTCTATTGGTCAAGCACCTTAGGTCTTTTGCTTCAGACTTTTACAACAATGAAAAACACAGTAATGAAGTAAAACGCTTTCATTCATTTTGATTTTAAGAGAATAGACATGCCACTTTGGCGTTGTGAAGGATGTAGGTTTGTAACAAACATGTCTTGTTACATAAACTCACACACCTCCATTCCTGTAACCACAAGTTTTACTGCTGTCATTATTTGCCTTTTTCCTGTCTTCTCTACTTTACAAATGGATATAGACATCTCTGAATTGCTTTTTAGAAAACTTTTCCTTTTAAACCCAATTGGTATATCTTGGATGCTAAATCATCTTCTTTCTAAATCTATTTGATTGTAGCTCATTTTCTTCATTTTACTTAGGATTTTTGTATTTATCTTGCCAAATAAGGGTTGTGAAGAATAATTCATTTTGTAAAATCTTTGTTATATTTTATTATCAAAATTTTTCAGTTTTAAAATATGAATGAGAAAAATGTGGATGGAAAAATTTTCATTTTTTCTAACCTAAAGAAGGTTTATATGAAAATTCTATTTATGCTAACATATTTAAAATAATTTTTATATAGGAGGAATAAATTTGGAGCCTACATATAGACATACAGTTTTGACAAATGTTTCTTCTTTTGCTAGTTGTAACTGGTTTATTGTATTTGGGAGTAGCTCAAACAGAAGCAGAGAGTTTGATTATTCAAATTTATTTTTGGTCTGTGAATAGCTGGATTTTTTTAATTGTTACTTTTGTTTATCTTTCCCTTTTTGTTCTTCCTTACACTTGCCAGATTTTTAAATTTTAATTTTTTATTTTGAGGAGAAAAAATAAACAATGAAATCAAAGCACAAAACCAGGTTAGTAGCACACTTACAGTAGTTGATACATTGTATATTGTTGTCATCTAAATAGTTATTCAGAGTACAAGATACAGGCTTGACATCTTGTTTAGACAATATTAGCACAAGACACTCTTTTCAAGGAACAGATAGAAGCTAGCTGTATAGCTACCTTAACTATCTTATGTATATATACCTTTTTTCTTTTTCCCTTTCTTCCTTTCCTCATCATAGTTATTTTCTTTTATTTATAATAGATTTGTATAGATCTATGATCAATTCATGTGTTTCTTTCTACTTTGTTATCTATTCATTCTTACTCTGAGTATCATTTTATCCCCAAATTTTCTCATAGAGGTCCTTACTGGGAAGACCCCTCATTTATTGATTCTAGGGAATAAAGTAGAACAACATGTAAATACCTTTCATGAGGAAAGAAAGGAATTTCAAGTAGTAGTAGGTTCAGAAAATACACACACAAGGTGAAGGCAGAGAGAGGGTTACTAAGGAGATGTGGCCTGAGGAATGAGAAAATACTCACTGGGAACCATAGAGATTAACCCTGCGACTTGACACATGAAAGTCATTCCACATATTTTTATTAAATAATGAAATAGTGAAGCCTAATCTCGTCCACTCTGGAATGTCTTTTTAAGGGACATATGGAACCAGAATCCAGGGCCAATGGAACGATTATTGCTGAGTTTATTCTACTGGGCTTGGTGGAGACACCAGGACTTCGACCAGTTGTCTCTGTGCTCTTCTTTTTTGCCTACCTGGTCACAGCAGGGGGCAACCTCAGCATCCTAGCAGCCATCTTGCTGGAGCCCAAACTCCACACCCCCATGTACTTCTTCCTGGGGAACCTCTCAGTGCTGGATGTCGGGTGCATTAGTGTCACTGTTCCCCCAATGTTGGGTCGACTTCTGTCCCACAAACGTACGGTTTCGTATGGAGCCTGCCTCACGCAGCTCTTCTTCTTCCATCAGTTTGCTGGTGTAGACTGCTTTCTGTTGACAGCCATGGCCTATGACCGATTCCTAGCCATCTGCCGGCCCCTCACCTACAGCACACGCATGAACCAGACTGTCCAGAGGACATTGGTGGCTGTGTCCTGGGTGTGTGCCTTCACCAATGCACTGACCCATACTGTGGCCATATCCACACTCCTCTTCTGTGGCCCCCGTGTGATCAACCACTTCTACTGTGACCTCCCACAGCTGTTCCAACTGTCTTGCTCCAGCACCAAACTCAATGAGCTGCTACTTTTTGGTCTGGGGATCCTCATGGCTGGTGCACCTGTGATTCTCATTGTCACTTCCTACATCCATGTGGCAGTTGCAGTCCTGAGAATTCGCTCTGCTGAGGGTAGAAAGAAGGCCTTCTCCACATGCAGCTCCCACCTCACTGTTGTGGGCATCTTCTATGGGACAGGCATCTTTAACTACATGAGGCTGGGCTCAGTGGATGCTTCAGACAAGGACAAAGGCATTGGCATCCTCAACACTGTCATCAGCCCCATGCTGAACCCACTCATCTACAGCCTGAGGAACCCTGATGTGCAGGGTGCCCTGCAGAGGGTACTCACAGGAAAGCGAGCTATGGTGTGAAACGTGTCCCAGAAGAACCCAAACCACACAGCAGCAGTCCCTGTCTCTCCTAGGTCTCTGAGCAGGATGGCTTTTGTTAGACAGTAATGCTCTTGCCTCCCAAAGAGGCTCCACTTAATAGTAGGTAGACATATGCTGCTGAACACAGCCCTTGGCCAGCCATTTTGGTCCTAAGAACACTTCCCAAGCTGGACTCAGGTGGCACTCAGGAAGTTCTGTGTCCCGGAGGCTCAGAGTCCTACAGGAAGGGCCCCTCATTGTATTTTTTGCTTAGATTCTCTACAAGCTGGAAAATGAAAAGTCACAGCCTAGTGCAAAGAAGTGGCACATCCTACCTGCCAGCTTCCCCTGAGAGCAGCTCCTCCACTTGCTTTCACTCTGAGTCCCACAAAATGATTCAGAACTTGTGCAGCAGAGCTGGGAGCACTGAGATCCAGCACCCTGTTGACACTGTGATATTCTACTTAAAACATAGTGGAGAATGTATATTTCTCTTTTCTAAAGGAAAATTATTAATCTTTAAATTTTTTCATTATAAAATATATTTATGTAAATAAAACAAAACAAATTTTATCAGTAGAAAATTAAAATCAATACCATCACTCTCTTCATCCTTACTTTTCATAATTTAATGCTCCAGAAGTGACTACTACTAAGAATTTGGTGCTGACCTCTTCTAGCTTTTTATAAATATATAAACATTTTTGTATAAACTTGCTTCTATATTTTTAGCAGTATAAACAGGTTGTGGTATGTTTCATATCAATAGGGCTGTTCTGTGATTTTTTTGTTTATGCAGTACATAGTAGGTAGAGTCTTTCACCTGTCAAATATCTAAAAACTCCTCCTAGAACTAATTAATGCTTTCTAGCATTAATTTATGAGTTAACCATAATTTAAATATACCTTTCAATAGAGTTCAGATTGTTTTCAGATTTACCATTTACAATCAATAATATAAAGAATATTCTTCATAGTTGTATTATGTTTCTGGAAGCATTTCAATAAGTTCTGACAATTAAAATTGAGTTGTATGAAATAAAAATTTGGGTTTAGATATATATTTTTTTTCTCTACAAAAATTTTGAACATTTTATTATTCCAGTGGTAAATAAAACTGCTTGTTTTCCAAACATCTGATAACAGTGGATGTTATGAATGAATGCTTCTAATTTCATATAATAGAGTGATTGAAAATTACTGAGATTAGTTTGATATGAATTTTTATGTTCACAAAGTTGAATATATTTTCAAGTATTATCTATGGTATGGGCTAAATTGTATTTCTCTCAAATTTCATATGTGGAAGCCTTCGTCTCCAATGTGACTTATTTGGAGATAAGATCTTGGATATCCCTTCTCTTCTTTTCTCCCCTCCCCTCCCCTCCCCTCCCCTCCCCTCCTCTCCCCTCCCCTCGTCTTCTCTTCTTTTCTCCTCTTCTCTTCTCTTCTCTTCTCTTCTCTTCTCTTCTCTTCTCTTCTCTTCTCTTCTCTTCTCTCATTGCCTCTCCCAGCTCCATTCTCTCCCCCTCCCCTATTCTTCTTTCTTCTTCTTTCTTGTTCTTCTCTTTCTTCCTCTCCTCCTCTTCCTCTTCATCTTTCTCCTTCTTCTTTTCCTTCTCTCTTCTTTCGTCTTTCTTCCCTGTCCCTCCCTCCATCCCTGTCACACAAGAATGAACTGAAAAGTGTCCATCTGCAAGTCATGAGGAGAACCTTCACCAGAATCTGACCATTTGGGAACAGTGATCTTGAAATTCTCGCTTCAGAATTCTGAGCAAATGCATTTCTATTGTTTAAGCCCTGCAAACTATAGTACTTTGTTATGGCAGCCTGCAAAGGTCAACACAATTCATTCCTATTTCTTTATTTGCAATTGTCTGTTCATAACCTTTTCTCTTTCTACTAGATTGTTAGTTTTTAATGGATTTACAGGAATTTTTATGTGCTGTGCATTATATCCTTTTGCCATGTATTTTGTAAATAATTCCACATAGTATTCCCATTTTCCGTTTTTCTTTCATCTTTGTTTTTCATGCCTTCTGCCAATTGGAAATTTTATATTTTTATGTCAGCTCTCCCCACAGGCAGGGTTATATTCTTTGCTGTGAGAGTAATAGATACAACAGAAAAGCAAGAGTTAAATTAGAGGTAGCAGCTGGCTGTCGTATTTAATGCTGTGGGCTGGGCTACCCATGATGGAGCATGGTTGCTATTATTGAAATACAGTTATTTTAAGATTCTCCCCAAGGTATATCTCCCAGTATACTGAAAGCCATAGACATCACAAGCAGGAGCTGAAAGCACACTGTTTGGGCAAAGGGGGCTAAGGAAAGCAGGGAAAGAGTAAGTCAGATGGCACAGATGATATTAATTGGTGCCAACAGCCAGGCAGGCACAGGCTTCAACACCTACTCCTCAAAGTCTTGTGTAGCCTTAGGAAAATTACTGAGTTATTTTGAACCTCAAGTTATTTGTTTGTAAAATGGAAATGAAAAGGATACCTACCTCAGAGAACTGGCAAAAGGCCTGATTGGGATTTAATATATCGAAAGTGCAAGGAATACTGGCATGTCCATAGCAAACTCAAAACAAAAGCTCTCAGTCATTGAGTAAAATATGTAACAGGGAGTCCCCTACCAAGAATTCTGAATGTTACTCCATTTAATTCTGCTATCAACTGTGAGAGTTATATTACACACACTTTGCAATAAAAAACTGAGGCCTAAATGTTTTAAGCAGTTGCTTATACATGGAAGACAGGACACCTATGTACAAAGCCCAGCTGGCTTCCAGCACAGAGCATGCTGTCACCTAAGGCTGGGTGGACAGTGGAGAGGAAAAGAGAGTCTGAAGGGTGTGGTACATACTGGGTGCCAGATGTCTGTCTTTTCTCATGTCTAGCAATGGACTCTACACTCCTAAGAGCCTGGCTTGGAAAGCATAGTAGGGAACATCTTTAAAGCCCTCCCTCCTGTCTCATCATCTTCTCCAGGCACAGCACAATGGTTCACATTCCTCTCCAGGATGATTATGAGACTCCTGAGACACAGCCCCTCCAGGCCTCACTAACAAGGCCCTGGGTAGGAGCTGTCTTCCTGAGGATTCATTAAGAATTTGAAGTTGGAAAGGGCCTCACGCGTCTTTGTCTCCTTTCCTGAGTTTATGCCTCCTCCCCAGGTCCATGGTGGGCTTCCTTGAATTCTTAGGTTTAGAATCAGCCTGCCTCAACCTTCAAATATGGGGGAGCACTATCCTCAATCAAACTCAGTGCTGATTCCACCTCTAATTCCTTGGGTGACTTTGGGAAAACAGACAGCTCCTCTGTGGCTTCATCGGTTAACCTGAGTTTTTGTAATATCGCCCTTATTATCCCCATACATAGGATAATATGGGGAGGGAGTGGAGCTGAAGCTACTGAAGATACTCTATGTCCCCTGAGGTGTAAAGTCCCACTGCTTCACTACTGCAGTGTTTATGAGGACTTGTATTATTGACCCACACAGCCACCTCCTTCTTCATGGGACTAATTCCGACATCCCCCGAGGCTAATACTATGATGGAAAATCCACACAAAGACATGGTATCAGACTCACTGTATATCAGTCCCATAGATACAGCCACATATTACTTCCAGTGTGGCCAACTGAGCTGCGCAGTTTCCTGCTGCTTCACATCGCTTTCCAGGAAACCTCACTGGCCTCTAAGCCATCACAAGGTGGGTTCTTTTGTAGCCCTCCCTCCTCTCCATGTTCCATGGCTGGTTCTCAGTGCATCAGATCTCTTCATATCACAGATGTGAGAAGCAAAGTCCTGACAGAAAATGTAAGAATCCCGCTCAGAATGATATCAAAGAGATTAAAGAGCTGAGACTATCACCCACTGAGGCTCTTTCTCCAGATATCTATTAAATCTCATCTCTTTTGGGTGAAGTTGGTTTCCAGATCCTGCTAGGAGTTAGGGGAGGAGATTCAGCGTTCAGCTTCCCTGCCTGTAACCCAGTCCTCATAGAGTAGCCTGACTGGGCCCCCAAGACCAGCCTAGATACGTGAAGGACCGATGGAGGCCTCAGAGCAGGGGTGGTTGCAGCATAATGAAGGAAGCCTGGGGCTCTGGTGGGCCCTCAGGAACAGAACTCTAAAGGAGTTTCATCAGTGACCACCCTTGTGATCCTGTCATTTCAGACAGCCAGGTAGGGAGTCCAGTGCACAATTTAGAGATATTACATACTCTTTATTTCCTGTTGATTAAGGGCTAGAGAACAGCTACCATTCTGGCCATAATCTTAAAGACTCTTTCTTCTGGTCACAGAAAAATGTTTGTGATGTTTATATAAAAAATGTATAGCCAAGCATGGTGGCACAGTCTTGTAATCCCAGCACTTGGGAGGCTGAGGCAGGAGATCACTGTGAGTTGAAGACCAGAATGAGCTATAAAGTGAGCCCAAGGCCAGCCTGAACTGCATAGAGAAACCCTGTCTCAAAAAGACCAAAAAAAAATGCCCAAGTGTGAGTTTCCACATCTGTACGCCCCATCTAGACACAGAGAAGAGTCATCTCTACAACAGTAACCTCGTGCCTTTCACACAACCCCTCCTCAAAGCACACCAATTCTTAGTCTAGCACAAATTCCAACTTGTCCAAAATATCCTTTCCTAATTCCTGTTTGTTACAGTGACACCTCTTTGCCAGAAATTCTATTTGTCACCGGTGTAGCCATTCATTTACTTATGAAATGGTGCATAAACACAGTGGGCTGATGTATACACTTCCTGAAGATGAGTCAGACATGAATGCCATCCTGAAACTGGAATAACCAGGCAAAATAGCTAAATTATTATGCCAGGAGATAAGCACTATGTAGGATAAAATATAAGGTGTATTTGGAATACTGAAGACACAAATGTCCCTTTAAAGTGGGCACAGTCAGATCTAGGAAATAGTTCTTGTGGAGGTAGGTGTTTCAGCTGCATTGTGAAGACTTCGACCGTGTGACACTGGAAGAACGCTATGAAGAAAACGTGACATAAACAAAGATAGGAAATCACAGCCAATGTAATCTGGTGACATGATTGAAATACAGAAAGGAGTCAGAGGGCAGCTGCTGAGTAGTCATGAGACACCTACACCACTTATTAGGATTTGAGCTATTGCAGCCTGAGAGGTAAGACACTGGACCTTCAAGGGAACAGCTATAAAGACTATGGGATGGGTTGCTGCATCTTAGAGTGGATCACAAATAAATGCAGGGAGAATTGGAAGATAAGGACAAGGCTTTGAGATACTTTGGGTTCCTCCAAGTGGTAGTACATAGAGTGATTAAGGGGAGGGCTCTGGAGACAAAATGATTGTGTCAGTATCCTGTCTGTGGCTCCTGATTTGTGTGCTCTTCTTCGCTTTCTGTAAAGTAGGGATTAAAAATTTGCACTCATTTCATAGGAATGCTGAGAGGAGTAAATCAGCAGGTACAGGTAAAGCAAGTGCTTAGGATACCGCTGGATGCTGGACCTAGCAGTCTCCAATAACTCCCAGTCAGAGAATGTGCTTCGAGGAGTGCATCAGTATCAAGGATAGTGGAAATTGCTTCTGTTTTTATTCAGCTAGTTCATTTAATGTGGGAATAGATAGATGTGTCACGATTAGCCCCAGGAGTTAGCACTAAATAGCACTTTTGAAATCTGTATTAATTATAGACAATTTGGAACATTAGAAAAGGAGAAGAAAATTGAAACCACCCATATTACCAAAACCTCTAATAAAAGTTTATATCTTCTAGTCCTCTTTTTTCTGAATTAAAATCATGCTGTACAGTTTTTTTCAACCTTCTTAATCTATTGCTGTTCATATTATTTCCCATTTTTCTATTGAATTGTTGGTCTTTTTCTATATTAGAGGTAGCTCTTCATGTGTTAGGGAAGTGAGCTTTATCTCTGATATCAAGGGCAAATATTTTTCAGAGTTTGTTGCTTTTTGATTATGCTTATTAGATATTAATTAGACTTCAATCTAGGAGGCAAAAACACTCTGAATCTATGAAACAAGGACACTCTAGGAATTAGATTTCAAATTACATTTAAAGTAAAACGAGTTGGAGAAATAATCTGAGAAAAAATCAAAGAAAACTCACAAGCAGCTCTAAGTGGGTATAAGAGTTGGAAACTGCAGGAAGGTGGCCAGTCTGACTAGAGGAAAAGAACCGTGAATGAGGCTCATGTGAAACTTGGAAGTTACCCACTTTTCATAGCTACCACTTCAAAGAGTTCAGAGTAAAGTGTCAGTGGGTGAGCATGTGGGCAATCAGGACAAAGCAAGAAAAAGCAAGGATAAACTGGAACCCCCTGTGTCTGGTCCTCTTTAAACTTTATACTTTAGGACCTGTTGCTTTACTCATTCTGCAACTGTTATGCAAATTTCGCTGTGACCTGTCCAGCCTGAAATCTTACACAGAATGAGATTTGGGGAGATATAATACCAACTTAATCAAATTGCCAGAATTTTAGAATTTCAACAGATTGATCAATTTTGGTATTTTATTTTGCATTTTTGTATGTCAGGTCTGTCTTATATAACTCTTCCATTTTTTCTTAATAGATTTATGGCTTAATGTTTACATTTTAATAATGATCCTTTTAGAATTAATTATTTCAAAATAAGTGAGGTATGTGCGCAATTTTTTTGTAGAGTGTTATAATATTGCTTCAATAGTTTTTATTGAAAAACATATATTCACATTAATTTGAAATGCTATTTATATCATGTACTAAGTTCCTGGGTTATTCTAGATATATTTGTAGATTTTTCATTTCATTCTTCCATTTTTGTCCTGCTATTTTTCAGAAAGTGAAAAAGTACTTATGTTATTGTGGTTTATACCATGCTTTAAAAGCTAGACTATAAAATCTCTGCTCACTGACTTTTTTAGCTGGACTTATTTTTCTCTATGAACTTTAGAACTAGCATAACACTTATGTTTTCAATATGCAGTTGGTATTTTCATTTGAATTTCTACAACTGCAAAAATTATTTGTTAATAATTTGAGGGCAAATGAAATTTTAATAATGTGAACTTTTCCCATCCAAGAACATGACACTTTTCCCATTTATGCAAATCCAATTTTGTGTTTTTCAGCATATGTGATTTTTTATGAAATTATTTCATAACCCTTGTTAAGCTTAATTTTAGAAAGCATATCATTGTTATTATAAGAACTTCTCCCTACCATTATGTCTTCTAATATTTTTATTTTAAAGAGAAAAAATAATAAAAACAATGATATAAATTTCACAGCAAGGTAATAGGAGAGTAACAATGGTTAATATACTGTGTGTTATTTTCAATGTAGTTGCTCATATTGAAAAATATAGACCTGAAAAACTGATCAAACAATATAGGCAAACCTTTATTTTCAATGAACTAATAGAAATTAGTAGTACAGCTCTTTTTTAATTTTATTGTTAAGAGAATAAAACCAAACAAAATAAAACAGAGTGCAGCCAATTAAAACAAAGCAGTGAAAGCAGTATAACACTTCAAAACCAGATAATAGGAAATCAAGAAAGATGACTATAATGTCTCTTCTCTGTACAATAGCTGCCCATGCCATCAGATATAATACAATCAAACCAAACAAAACAGAATATAACCAATCAGAAGAAAACAATTAAAATGATACAGTGCTTTACAACAAAATAATAGGGAATTAACAACGGCTACCACTTTCCTTCTTAGATGTTTCCTCCCTTTTCACTTTCACAATGTCTATTGTACATTTTAGATCCCATTAACTCCATCAGCTTTTTATCCTAGGGAGACAATGTAATGTTCACCAATGTGAGTCTGAACCATTTCACCCAAGAGCATGATCACAAGTTGCATCCATTTACCTACAAGAGCCTCACAATTATCATTGTTTGTAGCTAAGTAGCTTTGCATTGTGTGAAAACGCTGTATCTTTGTTACCTGTTCTGTGATTTGTGGGCAAGCCACCTTTGCTTTTGTCTGGTTCCATGTCACATGAAGCATTGTTTTCTCTCTTTTGACTTTCAGTCTATGAATTTCCTCTCAGGTTAATGTGTTTCTTGTATACTGCATTTTGATGGATCTTGTTTCTTGATCTACTCTGCCTGTGTTTTTTTTTATTGGTGAACTGAGGCCATCTACGGTAATTGTTATGGCCGACACGTACGAGTTTGTCTCTGCCGTGCATTTTCCCTGCTGTTGGCTCTCTACTTTTACCTTCTATTCAATCGTCTGCCCCACTCAGCAATCCAACTCTGCTGCTGTTCCTGGGACCAGGGTCATTTTTCTCTCTCTAGAATAGCCTTCAGTAATCTTTGTGGGGTTGGTTTGGTAGTCATGAAGTCTTTCAGTTTTCCTTTGTCGTGGAAGTATCTTATTTCTCCATTAATTTTGAAAGATAGTTTTGCAGGATACACCAATCTGAGTTAGAAGCTATTTTCTTTCAGTACTTGACATACTTCAAGTGCTTCTTGACTTGATGGATTGATTGTGTGCCATGATTCTGATGAGTTTTCCTTTATAAGTGATCTGTTTCTTTCCTCTAACAGTCTTTAATATTGTGTTCTTGTGGTAAATTTCTGGAATCTTGATTATTATGTGTGTGGGTGTAGATTTATTTTAGTTATAGCTAGTTGGAGTTCTGTATGCCCCACTTATCTGTATGCCAGGTTCTTTTCCCATACTTGGGAAGTTCTCTGATATTACTTCTGTAAGTAGTCTCTTTATGTCATTTGTGTTGACTGCTGCTTTTTCACTGACATTGTCATTCATAAATTATTTTTCTTTGCATCATCTTGCAGCTGTTGAATTTTTGTTTCCTATATTCTTGTTATTTTTAAGAGATCTTTCCTTTTATAATCAGTAACTGCCATCCTGTCTTCCAGGTCTAAAAGTCTATCTTTGATTTCTTTCAGGTAGTTTTGTCAGATTTCAGTGAAGTCTTTAATTTTCTGGGTATGTCTTTGAGTGTGTTTCATGAATTCCAATTCTTCTCTATAGTGTTCTTTCAAGGTTTCCTTCACTGTTCTATGCTCCTCTTTTTTAATCTATGCTTCTTTGGATGTGCTCAGCAACACATTTACTATAATGTTTGTCTTTTTTCTTTTACCTGAAGTATTATTTCTGATCTGATTTTTTTTACAGCCTGGTGAAGTAGGTTTTTTTTTACTTCAGTTACCATTATCCCAGAAATTTCAGTGTGTGACTTCTGCCTTTTTTCACATCTAAGTCTCTTGGAGTTGCTCTGTTTGAGCTGGAAGCCAGAGATTGCCTTTTGCTGTTTTGTCTTGACATTTTCCTGGGTACCTCCAGACAAGTGGGTTTGGGATCCCAGGCACTTCTCACACTGACTACCTGTTAAGAGTGTCGGGGGACGTGTCAGGCACCTGACTTTCTCCTAACACTGGTTTCCCACAGGTCAGGTTCTCCAGACAGATACTCACAGCTTCCATGAGGCGTGACTCTCTGGTTCTCCTGGCCCATGCTGGCTTCCCACAGGGGAGTCAGGATGGCATCCTGCATGTGCACCAGGGTTGGGATGGCTGCTTCCCCATCTATACTGGTTACCAGCAGGAGAGTCCCAATGGCACCCTGCATCAGTAGTGTAACTATCTTAACTATCAGTTGTAAAAATATACATGTAATATAAAAATATACATATAATACATATGTATTATATATATTTGTTTTTCCTTTCCCATCCCTTCTTTTCTCCTTTCCCCCATACCAGTTTTCTTGTTTTTATGTATGTAAACTATTAACATCAGTATGTTAATCTTGACTCTAGCTATTTTGCTGAACTATTGAATGGTTTTTCTCGCCTTATCCTTGGTTTTCATAGTATCTGCAAATAATTCTGATTTACTTCATTTCTTCCCATTTTTATACCTTAACTTCTCTCTTTGGTATAGTTGTTTTGGCCAGTAGTCCCAGAACTATATTAAATAATAGATGTAATTAGGTTTCTTTTCCTTGTTGCTAGTGTGAATGATTTTTTTTTGTTTCCCAAGACAATGCTACCTTTAGAGTTGAAGTAACTCTATGATTAGTGTTAAGAAAAATCTTCATTTCTCTTTTTAAATAATTTTAAATAAATAATAAAACTATTATCCAGCCCCTTTTCAAGTTTAAAGAGAACAATGATTTTCCCTTTTAGCCTATTAATATAATTAAATATACTAAAGTTTCAAATATATTTAAAATCACTAGTTGGAATAAACCCAACTGGTGATGATGAACAATTACTGGTTTATATTTCTATTCTTGGCCTCATTAATTCTCCTAGGATTTTGCTTCGATATTAATAACTGACACTGACCAGTATTACTTTTTCCTCTTGCTTTTTTTAGTGAGTTATTTTTGGTTCATTTGGAGAATCAGTTTGTTCTTCAACCACAAACATAATTGGAGAAGTTTTCCTTCTTCCACCTTCTGAAATTGCCTAAGTGACACTGAAAAAGGCTTATTCTTTAACCGTTACACACAGACTTCCTATTTTAGCAAGGAGGATGAATAATGATAGAAGGCAGGAGCTTCTTGAACAAATTTCTCTCTTTTCTCTACAATAATTGGCCCTTTTCAATTTTTCATTTTATCAGAAGTGAATCTTCATAAATTGTATTATAATCAAATTTTAGCCAGTTTTTCCAATTTTAAAAAGTGTTTTTACATAGACCAGGGGAAAGTGGACTTTTTAGTAGATTTTTTTGCAATGTAACTTACTATTTATACATTTATGCTTTTTTCTTTCTGTTGATTGAGTCAATTGCATTTCCTCCATTCAAAAAGATCTTTCAAATTTATTAGTGCTGTATTTCTTTTTCTAATTAAGTTTTACTTTTATCATTTTTATTGCTCATTTCTCTTTTCAATTTGAACGTAGTAAAAATACAACAGAACAAGATAGAACAAAGTCAATCGAGACAATACAGTGAAAGTGGTACAGAGCTTCACATCAGGATACCAGGATAACAGCAGTAGGTATCACAGTATATCTCGTTATCTTCACAGTAGTTGTCCATTCAGTCACGTATAGCAAAGTCAGATCAAAAACAGAACATTATAAAACCATTTGAAAAAGAATATTGAATAATGTAATACAATTAATTGTAATGAAACAAAACAGTGAAAAAAACATTTGCCTTCAAACAGAAGTGAAAGGAAATCCCCCATATTTGCTATATTGTGTACGGTCATCCTCTGAAGACATGCTCAGACCTGTATCCCCAGTTGCTAACCCGGTTGGGGGTGTTGGGATGTTTGATCAGCCCACCGCAGGTAGGCTCAGGGGAACCACTAACTGGGTCTCCTCCTGGGTCTCGCTGGAGGGAGGCACTTACCAAGAGAGGGGGCTAGTTGACTTCTGTTGCTCGTTTCTTGATGGTTTTTTTTCTCATTTCTTGATTTGGTTATTTAATTTTTTGTTTTGATACACTAATTTAAAGCTATGAATTTGCTTCTGAACATTGATTTAAACTAAATGTTCTCATGTGGATTGAAAACATCATCATTTCCTTTGTCATCTTCCCCACATAGCCTAAGTTTTCATTCTCTGTTTGGTACAATCACTTCTTAAAGACTCTTTTAAAAGCTATTGAACATTTCTTTCAATTGGATTGTAATAGGATACTACTATGTATACTGTCTATTCTTTTGAAGTTTGCTGAATTTCTGATTTTTAGTGCTCTTTTTCTGACTTTTTAAAGATTTTATTTTGGAGAGATGATGGTTTTGGGGGCACTTAGGAAAGGTGAGCATATCATTCATTTAGGTCTGTCTCTCACATATATTTTTGACAACTGTTATCTTAAACTGAAAGTCATTAAAACTCATTCATTGGAGATAGAGAGAACATGGCGGACAGACAACAGCAACTACTGAACGCTCTCTAAAGGCTCGGCTCAGAGGCCAGGAATGATGCGGACTAAGGAGATACGAACCAGTAGAGATATGCTCTGCTGACTCAGGAACGAACTGGGCTGAGAGAATCCAACTTGGAATACAGTCCTGGCGCTAAAATAGGAACAGAAAAATCTCGGTGTGGAGGCTCGACTCCACGCCATTGGAAACCGCGGTTTGGATTTCCCGCCGCCCGGCGGCCGGCGCCTCCACAGCGGCTCGGCAAGGAGAGACGCGACCGCCGAGCTCTGGGAACGGGAGTCTGGGAACGGAGTTCCCGCGCCATCGGAAACTGCGGTTTGGATTTCCCGCCGCCCGGCGGCCAGCTACCTCCATAGCGGCTCGGCAAGGAGAGACGCGCAGAGGCTTGGGAACGGGAGTCTGCGAACGGAGTCGGAAACGCGACGGACAGGGAGGAAGGCTGACTGGTGGCGAGGTGAGCGAGGAACTGACTCCCTACCGCAGTTTGACTCCAGGGGAGGTTTTTCTGGGCGCGGGCAGTCCTGTAAGAGCAGGGCACGGTGGCAACTGCAGCCGCACGTTTCCCTCTCGGACGGGATTGGTGAAAGGTGCCTGGCCGGAGGGACGCTGCTGGCGGACTCCCTAGGCTGGCCTAACCCAGATCCCAGAGCCTGACGGTGGCCCGGAGGAGCGACCGACTCCCGCGTAGGCTGCCTCCTCCGCAACTCCCTGGGGCGCAGCGGTGAGCGGGAACAACTAACCAGCACAATTTGATCAAGCTGTGGCTGACAGGCAGGGAAGCCGGGCCTCCTGTGTAAGATTACATTTTATAAGGAACAGAAAATATGGGGAAGGGAAGCAACAAAAAAGGCTCCTCGACCCCCAATCCTGAGAATCAGGCAATAGTGGACACTGCACCAATATACATTAAGCGCCATTTAGAGAGCCTCATAGACCAATTCAGGAATGAAGTTATCAATGACCTGAAGCTAGAAGTATGCAGAATAGTTAGAGAAATGCTAAGCACCACCCAGGAAAAAGCAGATGGTGGAATGGAAGAACAGAAAAAGAAGGGAGAATTGCTTGATGGAGAAAACAGAGAAAGCATTGAGTATGTGAAGCAGGTGCAAAGGGACTATCAAGAAATCAAGAAGTCTACCCAAGACTGGCATAACAGCTTGAAAGAAACTAAGGACAGACTATCTGAATTGGAGGGCAGACTTGAAACATGGGAGAATGAAATGAAAAACTTCTTAAAAATAACAAAGAAACACACAGCAATAATACAAAGACAAGAAGATGATAAGAGGAGCCATAACTTAAGGATTAAGAACATAAAAGAAGAAGTAGGGACACAAACAAGTGAACTACAAAAGCTACTCACAGAAATAATCCAGGAGAATTTTCCTAATTTAGCAAAAGGTAAAGATACTCAAATGTATGAGGCATACAGGACCCCAGCTACCTACAACCCTAACAGAGAAACACCCAGGCATATAATAATAAAAATTCCAGAAATTCAATACAAGAACAGAATATTAAAAGCTGTAAGAGACAAGAAACAGATCACTTACAAGGGAAGACCCATCAGAATTACAGCAGATTTCTCTTCACAAACCATCAAATCACGAAGAGCTTGGGGAGAAATAATTCAAGCTTTGAAAGATAATAATCTACAGCCAAGATTGAGATATCCTGCACAACTGTCCCTGGAAATTGATGGAAAAACGAGGTGCTTCCAAGATAAAGAGGAACTGGGGGAATTTGCAACCACCAATTCAACCCTACAGAAAGTATTGCAGGATATTCTAAAAAAAGAAAAATACAAAGAACCCAGAAATAGGGGCGGGGAGGCCACAACGAATGGAGCAGAGAACAAAATGAAGAAGACAAACTGACAGCTACTGACAGAAAAAGAGCTCAACAGAAATGAGACAGAGAAGATTGGATGATAGGAACAGCTTTTTTTGGAGAAAATGACATCTTAATAGGTAATGCTGATTTAGTACCATCTTGTTTTGAAGTCTCATCTAGCTTTTGTTCTTCTGTCTCCAATGGTCTAAACAGGTTGTATCTTATTGGATTTTGCTATGTACGATAGTATAAGAAAAAACCTTTTAAAGACAAGGAGATTATACAGAGACCATTGTTCATTTTCTGTTAGTCGATTCTAAATACTCTATAATGCTGTCATTCTCTTAAATGGATTTACATTGTTTTGATATACTTAATGCTACAGTATATGAAGTTGTACTCAAGGACTTCAGGGAGGGAGTCAATATGGTAACTATTTTTGGGTCAGGATTATCTGGTGGTGAAACACTATTCTGCTTAAATGGTTATGTTTTGATCTGCCTTGTTTCGCTGTTATGCCCTCTTTTTTCTCAATCTCCACTCCATTATTTACTTTTTTATTTTTATCCATTTAATTAAAGGGAAAAATATAGCAGGATATAATATAGTAACCCACTTTGACTTTCTATTATCTCGATTTGAAGCCCTGTATTACTCTCACCATCTTGTTTTTGACTGAGGTTCCTATATTCTGTTTTGCTGGATAGTATCAGGTTCGAAAGTTTAGGCATCAGCTGAGAAGATAATGAGATTCATTATAACGCCCATTCTCGTTGACTTTTATCTACTTTTGAAGACCTACAATATCTCCAATGTTTTGGTTTTGTCGGTTTTATTCTTTACGGTTTTGTTCAATTGTATTACAACTAATGATATAGGCAATTCTATTAGAAATAGCAGGAGGCATTATGGTAACCATTGTTGATCACCTTGTATTATGTTTTTATATTATCTATTATGTCCACCCTTTTGACTTGACCGATTCTGTTCTGTTATGTCACATTTGGTTTTACTCTCTTCCAAAAAAGCAACAAGAACCGTGGGAGCAATGAAACCCAAAATGTGTAATAGTCACTGTACAAAAGAGAGGAAAAGAAAGTGCTCTAAACTATATAACTGCATGTATATTTAAATGTATAAGATAGAAAATGATATCACAGAGTTTTATTGGATCATTGAACAGAACTGTTTGCAGTATCATTGTTGGAGTGTCCACTCTACAGGCTTTAATTTTGTGACTTGAACAATTATTTCTAAGATGGCAATATGTAATCCATTAACTAGTGATTTCCTACTGCGCATTTTTTTATTCTGTAAATCTGTATAACTTGTACCCCTTCACTGTTTTTTTTTCTTTCTTTTCTTTTCTCCTTAAATAAAAATTAAAAAAAAAACTCATTCATTGTTTTTCTGTTTATTGCTATTTCTTCTGGAACTTCTGTACTTTTTTGCTTGGGTATCAATAATGTACATTTAGGACATTTATTTTCACCACTACTGTAACTTTGCACTCTGTTTACAAGATATGTTTTCTTGGAATTTATACCTTCTATTTTATTTTGTTTATTTTATTTTCATTTTTGTTTTGCCACTGAGCTATATCCCAATTTTAAATTAAAATTAATCTTATATTTCTTTTTGTTTATTTTTTACTGATATTTCTTTTTTTCTTATTATGTGTTTTGGTGAGATATTTTGACATCAACCTAGAGTTTCACTTTTAGATATAACTGAAAATTAATTTCTTTTGCCAAATGAGTTTAGTCCATTCAATTTTATTGTTATAAATATATTTAATCTTAATTTTGTTCAGTTTTGCATTTTATATGATTTGCTTTTATTTTTTAATTTATTTTAGATTAAGGATTCATTTTGTTTTATTTTGTTTTATGTGAATGCTTCCCTTTGTAAGGTGAGCATTTTGTTGTAAGGTTACCTTTATATTTTTATGTGTAAATACTAAAACTGCATGCTTTTATACCACCTAGTATAAGCAATAATGAAATTATCTTCTTTCTGCTACTATTGTGTCCTTTACTTAGTCTTTTCATTTTTGCTGATTTGTGGACATCTGCCTAGATATAAATAATATATTTAATCACTTGGCTATAAAAGATGAAAAGCCAGCATATGTATTCTGCTCTCATCTGTTCCTTGTGTTAATTATAACCATTTTATCTTCTCAGGCTTTATAAGCACTTACATTTTGTTCCACAACATTTTAGTCTTAGTCCTGTAGTTAAACAAATTTAAGATTAATCTCCAGGTCATACATAGTAGATTTTGCACCTCACTGTTGACTAAAGTCTGTTAAAAAATGCTCATGCTGAGTTTTTTAACAATAGCTGATATTAATAATAATCCTTGATTCTAGCGTTGAAAGTTAATTTTATTGTCTAAATAGTTATAACATTTGTGGATTACATTTTCTGCTCCTTCTTTGTGTATCTGTTGGATTTCTTTTGTCTTGTCCTGTGCTCATCATTTTCCCTTTCATTTTGTCATCTTTTCAAACATTATTCTTGTATCTGTCTCAATTTTCTCACTGTGCTGTTTCTAATTTTGCTTTATTTCTTTATTTTATATTTTCCTTAACAGTTTTGTAGTCTTCTCCAAGCTCATATTTCATGTCCTTGTTATAATCTGGTTTGTTGGTTCTTACGTTTTCATTTTACCTTCTTGTTTTATAGAAGAAAATGTTTCTTCAAGTTTTTTGGGTATGTGGGAATGTTTGGTCACAACTTTCATCTGTTCCATATTCCATCTTCTTCTGTTTCATATGTTCCATAGTCTCCCAAGCAGTAGATTTAAGCTTCTGCGAGTTTTTTTCCTTCCTTTTTCTTGTGGAATCCTTATATAGATCCTGTGATGTTAGCTTTTGCATTCTTTGCTGAAGTGGCATATTGCTGAACAAGATGTTCCAAAGTTACAGCAGAAGAGGCTGAGAATATGATTCAGGATAGAACGAATTTTCTGGTATTACAAGTGGAAGGTAAATTATTTTAGCCTCTACTTGTTCATAAACAACATGGTCAGATAATTGTAGAATCATTACAGTGTATTTTCCCCTCACCTTTAGTCTCATTCCTTGCCTGTAGCCTGTAACTACAAACTGCCTACTTGTGATTCTTCATTGAGCTCCATCTCTGACCCTTGAAGCCAGGTCAGGATCACAGGCAATGGCTCAATACCTTGCATTCTATCTTCATTATAGCAAACAAGGACTCCTGACTTTTTCTTGCTGGTTTCCCTTCCCCTTTATAGAATCATATTTTCTAGCTCTCTGTGGCCATGGATTTCCCCTTTTAGGCCTCCTGCCACTCTTCCATTTGAACTCCATTATCACTGATGTCTTCCTTTCTGATTTAGGGATGGGGATTTGAATATTTAATAGTGTATTTGAAGACAGAATTTGTATGTTTATTCTTCTTGTTTTGGTAAGGGATAACTTCTGAAATGAGAAAGTGTCAGATTTCCTCTGTTGAACTGAAAGCAGTAGTAAACTTTTTGTTTATTCATTTTTCCCAAAAGTTGTATTCCTCATAATCTCTATAGATTATTTCCAGATATCAAAACAGGGAGGACCTGAGTATTCATGTTACCTGTTCTTGTACTTCAGAATAAAGCCAGAGATGTATAGTATGACTCAGGGAGTAGAACACTCCTTACTTGGAGAGAAAAAAACTTAGCAGAGTTGGACAGGTAGAAAAAGGCCTGTTTCTTCTTTTCTAATAAATAAACTGATTGAGAGTTCCAATATTTTCCTACTTTAATATTTCTTTATAGGCATTCATGCAGCCAGAATCTGAAGCCAATGGAACAGCCATCACTGAATTCATCCTGCTAGGATTAGTGGAGACACGAGAGCTATGGCCAATTGTCTTCGTACTTTTCCTCTTTGCCTACATGTTGACAGTTGGAGGCAACCTCAGCATTCTAGCAGCCATCTTGGTGGAGCCCAAACTCCACACCCCCATGTACTTCTTCCTGGGGAACCTCTCGGTGCTGGATGTTGGGTGTGTTAGTGTCACCATTCCCTCAATGTTGGGTCGCCTTGTGTCTCATAAACGTACAATTCCATATCGAGCCTGCCTCACACAGCTCTTCTTCTTCCACTTGCTAGTTGGGGTGGACTGTTTCCTGTTGACAGCCATGGCCTATGACCGATTCCTGGCCATCTGCCGGCCTCTCACCTATAGCACCCGTATGAACCAAACAGTCCAGAGGACATTGGTGGCTGTGTCCTGGGTGTGTGCTTTCACCAATGCACTAACCCATACTGTGGCCATATCCACACTCAACTTCTGTGGCCCCAGTGTGATCAATCATTTCTACTGTGACCTCCCACAGCTGTTCCAACTCTCCTGCTCCAGCACTCAACTCAATGAACTGCTGCTCTTTGCTGTGGGCTTCCTCATGGCAGGCACCCCCATGGCTCTGATTATCACATCCTATGCCCATGTAGCAACTGCAATCCTTTGAATCCGCTCTGCTGAGGGCAAGAAGAAGGCCTTCTCCACATGTGGTTCCCACCTCACTGTAGTTGTCATATTCTATGGTTCTGGCATCTTTAACTACATGCGACTAGGTTCAGCCAAACTTTCCAATAAGGATAAAGCTGTTGGAATTTTTAACACTGTTATAAATCCCATGCTGAACCCAATCATCTACAGCCTCAGGAACCCTGATGTGCAGAATGCCCTCTGGAGGGTGCTCCTGGGGAAGCGGTTGCTGACTTGAGGGGGGTTCAACTATTCCTTTCTCCCTGCATCTTTTTGGACTTAAGAAAAAAGTTCTCCAGAGGCCAAGTCTAGAACAAATGGCCAGAACTGCTTCTACCTCCCTGAGATTGAGGACTTCTATGAGAATAATAATTATTATAGCCAAGAGAAACCCCCTGGCCTATCATAGTCAATGAGTATATAAATTGTCCCATCATTCCCTTGGATAAAGTACTATTACTACTGTGTCAAAATGTTTTTTGAAAAAGTGAAACCAAGGAAGATGTGAAGCTTTAGTGGCTTATGCCATTTGGAAATGACTCTTGGACAGTTACAGTTTTGGTTTCCAGGAGTACCCCAGAATACTACCAGGACCACCACCTGGAGAGAGAGTGAATATTTTCTCCTCAGGTTCATTATGGTTGAGCAGTTCTTAAAACATGGGCCTTTATAGGAAAATATAGATGCTTGCCATAGGATGCAAAGAGAACAGACAAGAAGCTGGTTATGCATTCTATAATTCTGAAGAACAAGTTTCTCCATTGATCTGTCTCCATATTTCAAAAATGTTAAATTATTCAACATGAGATTCTCCTCTCAATTCTCGCTCTGAGTAACTAAATTGCCTAGCTGGTATAACCTATATGTAAATGTAATCCATATAGTCATACTTCACCCTAAATCCCATAATCAGTAGCGGAGTGTGAGCTATATACTATCTCATCCTGCTTTCAGTTTCTTGACCTTTATTCTGGTCATCATTTATATATATATATATATATATATATATATATATATATATATATCCCTTTTTAGGTAACTGTTACATCACTGATCTCTCCTGATTCATTTCTCCAAAGCTTTTCTTTGGCCTGTATCTGTGAGTGAGCTTCCCCATGGTATGTTATATGGGTGAGAGGACTAGAAAGCTAGTGAGAAAGAGGAATAGAAAGGATATGAAAGAAAAACAAATCAAGATTGTGGAAAGGTAATACTTTGTGGAGAAATTAAAGTACCTAATATAAAATGGGGCAAAATCAGGATATAACTGCAAGCAAAGGGACCTGAAATGAAATAACATCCTGGAGAGGACCATATGGGGGACAGCTAGGGTGGGAGATGACAAACAAGGCAGGAATTTGAGAAGATGCCTTAAAACTGTCACTAAGTCAGAGGAAGAAAGTGAGGAGACAAAATTAGTGCTCAGAGATGGGAGATGTAGGTTTCCCACTTTATGTTGTCCAGACACAATCAATTCTTGCAGCCTGGAGCTGTTATTATATTCCATGCTTTGTATCAAGAAGAAAATAAGGTTTTAAGTTGTGGTAAATGTGCTAAGGAGTGCTCAGCAGCTGGTGTTCCTCTTCTCTATACATGGGTGCTCCTGAAATGTCAAGAAGAGTTTTTATCAAGGGAAAAAAGACAGAAGAAAAAGAGTGCTGGGAATTTTACCCAACTTTATACCTAAAACATTATCAAAATTGATGACTCACTGCCCAACTCACACTCCCTGCCTTTTGGGTCATGACTACGAACAGCAGCAAAAGACATGATAAAAATGACTCTTCCTCATTTTTAAACAAACCTGAGTGATAGAAAGAACGAGCTTCCTGAAAAGGTCAGTAAAATTGTCAGCATGTGATGTGATGTGATGTGATGTGATGTGATGTGATGTGATGTGACATTGGGTCTCTCACTTCACCTCTCTTAACCTCAGTGTCCTTGACCTTAAGTAAATTCTTTACCTTTTCTGGGCCCAAACCTGGTAGAAAGCAAAAGTAAAATACATTCCTGCAACAGTGATCTTCTCTGGTTTCACCAAACTGAATGAACAGAAAGACTATCTCACTTTGTTAGCCATGAGAGAATTATCCTCACTTCTAGCACCATTAGCACTGTGACAAAGCAGAGCTTGTCACTTGCCCCCAAGATCCCTGTGCTCCTGGCATTTCTTTCCTCTGGTCATTCATATCAAGTCTCAATGGACGATTGCCTTGGTGGCATTGCTGGGGAGCAAAGAAGAAGATAGGTCGAGTGTCACACAGAAGACCCTAAGACATTGAAGCCAGTTCTATATTCATCCTCCAGGATCAAAGGATTTCTTTAATAACTTAAGGAATTCTTTTTCTTTTAAATTTTATCTTCTTTTTTCTTCCAAATAGAAAGCTCTTTTTGTTGACAATATGGTAGCCATTGTTGATTTGCTATTGTCTGGCTTTGAAGGCCGATAATGTTTTGATTATTTTGTTTTGACTGGTTTTTCACTATGTTGTTTTGTTTGAATTTCCTGTGTGTGAAAGTGTGGACACCAATTTGAAAAAAACAAAGATACACTGTGGTAGCCACTGTTGACTTCCTGTTGTCTAGTTTTGAAGTCCTGTATTGCTTGCACTGCTCTGTTCTGATATGCTTTGTTTTGTTTTATTTGCTTTAAAATAAATTTTTGAAAAGTTAAAAAAAAGGAAATCTCTCTGAGTCATAAAATTTTCAGCAGTCTTCTGAGTCTACTGCACAGACCGATAGGAAATACTGTTCAGTTATTTCTTTTTCATTAAAACACCAACATATGAGAAAAAAAGTGTAAATGGAAGTACCTGAAACTTTCATTCTTTTAAATAAGAAATCATGCCCAAAATATTACATTTTATCATTGCAATCAGTTTTATGTATTAATCCTGAACAAATTTGTGTTCCTTTTAACACAAAATCATGCCAATATACTAGAAGTGTAAAGACTATCTTTTTTTTTGTACTATACTAGAGGTATAACTTAGACTATCTTTTTTTTTTTTGTACTGGGGATCAAACTCATGACCTTGTGCTTGCCAAGCAGGTGCTTGTGCCTCTGAGCTAAACCACTAACTGAATACATTCAATATAGTGAAATACATAGTAATTGTTTTAAAAAAATATTTTTCATTAACCATCATAGTAGTTGATACATTGTGTCAACTTGAGAAGTTTACAAGTTTAACTCAGCAGGGGAGCCAGCCTCCTTACTTTGTAAACATCCTCATGGCATACAAGAGGAAGGCAAGGAGATGGGTGAGTGCTACCCTCATTCTTGGGTGGGGTGGGGGGATAACCTGCTTACAATATAAGGAAAGAAAAGAGGCTTGTTTTCCCCACCTTTTGCTCTTGTGGCTTTTGCTGTCCTATGTCACCTTGAACTGTTGACCATGTGCCATGTCACCCTGCCTTGGAGTCAATTGAGTATGGTCTAAAACCTCCACAAACTTTGAGCTAAATAAACTTTTCCTACCTTAATTTTGAGCATTGGGTATTTTGTCTCAGCACTGATAGAAAAGTTAACTAAGACAGAATTTAGAGTCAGGGATGGGACCATTTCTGTGGCTGTACCTGACCATGTGGTTCAAGAACTGCTTGGAATGGCTTGCAGGAAGAGTTTGGAAAAGTACATAAATGACACCTGAAAGAATAGTGCTGGAGCACCGTAGGCTGTTCTGTGTGGGAGATTCTGGTCAGAGTTCAGAAAATAGTAAAGATCATGCTCATGAAATTTCTGCCGGGAAGGACTGCATTGGGTGCTGGACTCCAGATGATGCTATGTTATGTCTTGGCAAAAAGTTTATCTGTATTTTGCTCATGTCTAGAGACTTTGCCTGAGAATAGGATTAAGGGTAGTGGACTACTTAATCTGGCAGAAGAAATTTCAAGGCAGTTGAATGTTGAGACGGTGGCATGGCTACTGTTGGGGACTTTTAGCCAGATTTAAGTTGACAATCAAGAGAAAGTGGATGACTTTTAATGGCCAGAAAGCTCGCTCCAGTAAAGTTGTGCACTACAAAGACAGAGCTGAGGAGATCTGGACTGTAGAGAAGAAACGAGAATAGAAAAGATGGCAAAGGGCATCATGGAAGGATTAAGTATCCAGCCTTTCCAGGCTGCAAACTGCAAAGAGATGCTTTATTCTGAGAAAAAAGCCAGAGTATCATGTTATAGAACAGTGGCAGCTACACCATATTTGAGAATGGTGGAAGCACAGAAAATTTGCTCCTCAGTATTGATTCACAGTACCCAGTGACCCAAGCCCAGTGACTCCTACAACCAAGAGAAAGGAAACCTGGATACTGCTCCAGCTTACAGCGGATCTTGGCATCATCCATGTGGCACTGGTTTTAGGTACATGCAGAATGCAATAGTTATGGGTCAAAACCTCAATTTCAGAAGGCCTGGGAGGCCAGGCAGTGTGCCCCTGAGAGGGCAAGTTGTGAAGCTGAGTATGTGAAATCAAAGAAGTCTGGAAAAGTCAGGAACGTGAATCATCTAAGGAAAGCTGCAAGGAGAGAGCAAAGTGGGCCTAAGAGAAGCCATGGGTGCTCTAACCATCAGAAGTGCCATAGGAATGGGATCACTCAAGCCCTTTGAAGTTCACAATTCACCACAGATTGCTTCATATGCTGGATATGGAACTATAGGGTTCATATTTTCCCTGCTGGATTTTAGAATTGCTTCTGCCCCAATCTTTTGTATCCCCCTATTTGTAACTTTTGGGATGAAAATGTTTCTCTTGTGCCATTGAATGTTGGAAGTGTTTAACTTTGTTTTCATTTGTACAGAGGCTTGCAGCAAACAGTTTGCCTTAAAATCTCAGAGGACACTTGGGACTTGGACTTTTCATTAATGCTGAAATTGTTAGGACTTTGGCAATTCTTGCAGATGGAGTAAAAGCTTTTTGCATAAAGGGATGTATTCTTGTGTACTGTTGCAATGGCTGCTAGCATCTGTGGGTTGTGACACCATCACTCCCATCTTGATTTCCTTTACCAGCTTGCCTTCTCCTCTTTGGCAGTCAAATGCTCATCTGTCTCTCTTATAAGAACATGTGAGATGACATTCAGGCCCTACCCAGGAATCCAGGATAATATTCCCATCTTAGAATGTCTGAGTGTAGGCACAGAGATCTGCTTATGCTCTGCACCCGGCCTCCCCACATCATGCTTCAACTTTACTAGTAAGTCATGTGGCTACAAAAGTGTCATGGCTCAGGTCAGAAGCTTTCTGGCTTTCACAATGCACCCTGGGCTGACAGGCTGACTGGATTCAGCAGGTGTTTACCTGACAGGCAGCAGAAGCTGGGCAGAGGCTACTATCTGATATTAACTTGCTGGAACATGTCTACAAGTTTGTTATACTATAACTATGTCTTTATTAAACATAAAATTGTGTCCTTACACTAGCACTAAACTTATTGCAGAAAAAGAAAGGGTCTTCTCTTGGGGAAGTGTTTGGATAAAGAATTGTTAGTGGGAATAGGACTTACAGTAGCACCCCTCAGTCTTCACATGTCTTCATTAATCTGTGGTATTCACCAGGGCTCTCTACTTCCAGAAGCCTGGCTTAGAAAACCATATTGGCATACAGCTTTACAGGAGTCCTTCTAGCATTCTATAGCTCTTCCACCACCAGTTCCAGAATCTCCTAAGATCCCCAAGACACCGTCCCAGTGGCCTCCACTAACAAAGCCCTGAGAGAGAAAGCCCTCTTGAGAACTCATTAAAAAGCTATATTTGAAGAAAATTTCTCCTCTTTCCTGCTTCTCTCTTGGGGCCCCCTCTTCTTCCCCATGTCCAAGGTAAGTCTGAAAATTGCCTTTTCTCTGCTCAAAGACCTTGAAATGACATCCAATGGGGAAAAAACCCTCTCTTGGGAAGCTATACCTGACCCCAGCAGCACCTCTAAACACTCTGAGATTATAGACTAATTCTCCAGGCCTTATGACCCCCCCCCCATTATGACCTCATTCTCCACCCCTAAAGCCAGGGCTTGAGAAAGTCTAAATACAAAATGTTTTAGACACTGTTAGCATATGTATGAAGATCTTGAGATGTTTCCCAAATTGCTATACAGCTTTCTTGTCTCTGCAACACAAAGCAATCCCTGCAGCAGTTTTGCAACCAGTAATATCCTTTTTCTTCCTAAGAGGGCTAATTTCTGAGCCCCCCCCCCCAGAGGATGACACTGTAATTCAGAGAGCCCTGTGGCAAAGGAGGGACTAGCTTGCTTTTCCCTACTTATACTCCTGAAATACAGCTTTGAATTACTCTCTGATAGGTAACTGGGACCTCAAAACTCCTCCCTTCCTTTCCTGAAGAAATCTAGCGGGCTTCCATGCCTGTTGAAAGTGAGTATTCCCACAAACTTTTCTGCTCTTACAAATCAGTGAAGGGACCAGTGTGGCCAGTGGTTCAAACTTGGCATTATCCATGGTACAACAATGCCCAAAAAGGGAAAAGCATGTTAGGGGAAGAACTAGAACAACAGCCAGAGGCCTGGTCTCCTGTTCTGGTCTCATTTTCCCAGGTGAAGTCTGCTGTCTCTTAGTTTTATGGGTGAACATGTGGGATGGGATGTGAGTAATGTACCTCCCCAAGTCCCCTGCATCAAGCAACCTAGAAGCTTCTCTCCCACTGAAGACCTTAGTGAGCATATAATTGGGGGGCATGTAGGGATGGCCGGAGTTCCAGAATGGAACCATTCAGTGAGGAAGCATTGAGGGTGGTCATGCAGGAAGGCTTCTCTGTAGAGCTCAGGGACCTCAGTAGATCTCAAGGATCTCAGCAGATTTCAGCAGATCACATAGGATTTTCCAGGAAATTGGGGTAGGCACCAGATGTCATCTTGGAGTCCACTAGCGTGAAGACAGCTGCGTGTCTAGCCGTGTGGGGGTGGGCAGCAGCCACTTCACTGCTCTTCTGTCTTGTCTGTAAGATGCATACTTCCTAATAACAAAGGCCTTGGTAGGGAGAAGTTTATGGGAAAGGAACACTTCAGCAGTATTCAGTTGTTCTACAGCTTTCTTCTACCTTAAACACAAAGCAATCCCTGCAATGGTTTTGCACATGATACTTATCCTATATTTGCCTCCCTTTAACGCTACTAATCCATAACAATCCACCCCACATTCCAGTGTGACTAGAAGTTTTCCATGGCAACCGTAGCTAAACCTGAAACTGTCTTTCTTTGGATATTGTGGACATTTGAATCATCCACTTGTGTTTAAGAAATACTTGGTACCTACATAAAGTATTATGACAAATATTGCTATTTTTTTAAAAAAAATGAATTAAACTTGTGTTCTGTCCTTAAATCACTTACAGAGAAGTAAAGTAGATGTGTTATGAAGAAGTGACCCAGTAGAAGTAAACAGAAATAAATCCCAAGAAACTGTGTAGTTGGAGTTTAGGAGAAATAGGCACAAGGAGATAATCTTTTCAGATAGGGAAATTTTAAGGAGAGATTAATTTAGCAAATCAGCATTTATGAGAAGCCTTGAACCACTTGAGGATGTGGAATTGGGAGAAAGCCTTTGCAGGCAGCAAAAGCTGAAAAATCACAGGGTTGTTATCTAATGCATGTGTGAAAATAAACCTAAAAGGGGAAGTAGGGAGTGGCTAAGCATTCATTAATATAAAATATAGAAAGATCTGTTGTCACACGTTGGGTTTTCAGTCTGAAAAACTGAAAACTTATATCAGTTACTTATTTCATCAATGAGCATCATATCTAAGAATTACATTCACCATCCCAAATTATTTGATTTTAGAATTTTAAGGGACTCTTGGAGATGACTATATCTAAGTTCTCATCCTTGTGGTATCCTCCACACACTGTGGAGACCTCACTGGGAAGGCTGGTCATAAAATAGCCCCTTGCTGGGATAAGAATCAATTAGATACATGTCACCTACATAAAACTGTGGGTCAGTCTACTGCCACTGCCCTAATTGCAAGCCTGTGTAGAAGGCTCTCTGTGAAAGATCTACATAACCTGGAAGGGATGGTGAGTTTTCATATCCTGTACAGAGAAAAGCAAAGAAGAGGGTAGCAAAAAGCTATCATCACGCCAGCCAGGTTGCAAATACCCTGGACATTAGAACCACCCAAGAAACAGCAACACCTAGGTACCAACAACTAAGACAATTAAATCACAACTTTTGGTGAAAAGCCTAGGCCTTGTTTTGTTTGTTTGTTTGTGGCTTGGGGATTGAATCCAGTCCTGGATAAGCCACATCTCAAATCCATTCTTGGGGGTTTTTGTTTTTGCTTGTGAGATAGAGTCCTACTAAGTCTGTTAGGAGACTGAGAATGTAGTCTAACAGTGGGTCAGTAATTGAACTGGAAATATTGATCACAAAACTTTTGTAAGCTATCTTAAATGTCTGTATCATTTTTAAAATTACTGTCTATTTACCCTTCAGGCTTAACAATTAAATGAGATAGGACTATGTCTTAAATTCACAGAGATGACAAAAAGAGCAGCTGATGAGAAGTACAGTACCTGTTCATGGAATTCTGAGATGTCAGAGATTAGGAGAAACTTTTAAAATTGCTCATCTCTGGGTCCCCTTCAGATTAATAATCAGCCCTAAGGTGTAGCCAGGATGTCAGGACTTTTTCAAACTCCTGTATACCTCTCATAAGTGAACAAGCCTGAGTCGCAATGAAATATTCTCACTTCATGGCTGCTTGTGAGTTCCTCTGTCCTTATTTCTCTATGGCCAGTGCTGGTGGCAGCTGTGGCCCTGCACACAATGCAGTCTTCTTGCTCTGACAGCTTCCCCAAAGACTGCGCAGTCAGCTGTCTGACAGGTTTCCCACATCTTCCTGTCTCCTCTGCATCTCAGATCCCAACTCAGATGCCACCAGCCAGCACATTCATTTCCCATTTTTATAAAAAAAGGACTTTCAGAAACATGTCTAGTGACCATCTCCACAGACACAGTCCTATCTGTCATGAACAAGAGAATTCCTGAATTCTGGGATCTGAACTACTCAACCCTGGACCCTAATTCCTCTCAGGCACTATCCCATTTTCCTTCTGTCAGAGATACCAGGCTCCAGGTGCTCTTCACCTTCTGACTCCAGTCTACTCTGTTCAGGAGAATAACACTGCTGAAGTGTTAGTCCTGCTCAGGCCGCAGACAATAGAGGCAATGATATTTTTAGTGCAGAGCTTCACAGAAAATCTGAAAGACAGTTAAATCTGGCTTTCTAAGTGCATGTCTACTTCATTGGAAGATTTGTCCTTGAACTGACATCTCGTTGGTCACTCTACCATGCCTGACTGAGTCCAGGATGAAAGGAAGACCAGTTCACCGGGCAGTGCAGAGTCTCAGGTGCATCTAAGCAGCAGCCACCATAAGGGCCACACAGCTTAGATCTTAGCCAACCATACAAACAGAGGAAATAACTTTAAATAGAGATGCTAGTCAAAGTCAGTGTAAAGACTTGAGTAACCAAAACAATAAGGCCCATTTATTAAACTAGAGATTTTGAATGCACTTCAGAGCATGGTTCTCACCCTGTACTTGTCTAGTCTTTCAAACTGCCACAGCCACAGATACCTTCCCTATGATTCTTAGCACATTTGATTATCACTGTTTCTAGAAATTTTAACCCTAAGTTATGTTTTTAAATAATTTCTAGTTTCTCTAAGTATAACTTTTGCATTTCGAAATCTGTGTCTTGGTTTGGATTGATCCTACAGAGTGAATTCATCTAAATCTTTCTGTATTTAAAGAAGTCTGTTTTTAATGTATTTTTCCAAGTATTCTAGCTTTTCCATCTGGGACATGATGGGAGCTAAGAAGTGGTGATAGCACTGGGCACCTCAACTAAGAACAAGTTCAAAGCATTGAGGTGATAGAGCAGTCTGTGAGTAAGATGTGAGCTGGGGCAAGACAAAACATTCCCCTCGACAGTGGAAATATTGCCACGGGGCTTTGAACACGGTTTTTATTGAATTTGAACAATTTGAACAATTTGAACAAGGTTTTTATTGAATGATTGACCTGGTATTTTCCCTGCTAGGATAGTTTCTTACCGTGATTCATGGATGCAGAATCTGGGATCAACAGAACAGCTATCACTGAGTTCATCCTACTGGGCCTAGTGGAAACAGAGGAGCTACAGACCATGCTGTTTGTGCTCTTCTTCTTTGCCTACCTGCTCACAGTAGGGGGCAACCTCAGTATCCTAGCAGCCGTCTTGCTGGAGCCCAAACTCCACACCCCCATGTACTTCTTCCTGGGGAACCTCTCGGTGCTGGATGTCGGGTGCGTCAGTGTCACTGTCCCCCCAATGTTGCATCATCTGGTGTCCCACAAGCATACAATTTCCTATAATGCTTGCCTCATGCAACTCTTCTTCTTCCACCTGTTGGCTGGCACAGACTGCTTCCTGCTGACGGCCATGGCTTATGACCGATTCCTAGCCATCTGCCGGCCCCTCACCTACAGCACCCGCATGAGCCACACTGTGCAGAGGACACTGGTGGCTGTGTCCTGGGCATGTGCCTTCACCAATGCACTGACTCACACTACTGCCTTAACTACCCTCAACTTCTGTGGTCCCAAAGAGGTCAATCACTTCTACTGTGACCTCCCACAGCTGTTCCAACTCTCCTGCTCCAGCACTCAACTCAATGAACTTCTTCTCTTTGCTGTGGGCTTCCTCATGGCAGGTGGACCTGTGGTTCTCATCATCGGTTCCTATATTCATGTCGTGACTGCAGTTCTACAGATCCGATCAACGGAGGGCAGGAAGAAGGCCTTCTCCACGTGTGGCTCCCACCTCACTGTGGTTTGCCTTTTCTATGGGACAGGTATCTTCAACTACATGCGCCTGGGTTCAGAGGAGGCCTCAGATAAGGATAAAGGGGTAGGGATTTTCAACACTGTTATCAACCCCATGCTAAACCCACTCATATACAGCCTCAGAAACCCAGATGTTCAGGGTGCTCTGTGGCGAGTGTTTGCAGGAAGATGGTCACTGAGCTGAGACATGATAGATCCCTCCTTTCCTTCCTTTTCTGTACAGCGAAATTTCCCAGGAAGGCAGTAATTAAATGAATGTCTCCAATGTTTTGGTTTTGTCAATTTTGTTCTTTACTGTTTTGTTCAATTGTATTATAACTAATGATATAGGCAATTCTGGTAGAGATAGCGGGAGGCATTATGGTAACCATTGTTGATCACCTTGTATTATGTTTTTATATTATCTATTATGTCCACCCTTTTGACTTGACCGATTCTGTTCTGTTATGTCTCATTTGGTTTTACTCTCTTCCAAAAAAGCAATAAGAACCGTGGGAGCAATGAAACCCAAAATGTGTAATAGTCATTGTACAAAAGAGAGGAAAAGAAAGTGCTCTAAACTATATAACTGCATGTATATTTAAGTGTATAAGATAGAAAATGATATCACAGAGTTTTATTGGATCATTGAACAGAACTGTTTGCAGTATCATTGTTGGAATGTCCACTCTACAAGCTTTAATTTTGTGACTTGAACAATTATTTCTAAGATGGCAATATGTAATCCATTAACTAGTGATTTCCTACTGTTCATTTTTTTCTTCTGTAAATCTGTATAACTTGTACCCTTTCCCTGTTTTTTTTTTCTTTTCTCCTTAAATAAAAATAAATAAATAAATAAATAAAATTTTAAAAAATGACCCATAGTCATTTCCTGTCTCCCGGTACCTGTGAATTAGTGCTTCATGTTTGTCCCACAAAGAAAGGCTGCCTACTTCTTCTTTTATACATCCAATAGATGTTTATTTAATCACTACCATAGCACAGTCTTTTAGAGAATTGGTGAACAAAATAGACAAGTTTTCTGTACTCATGGAACTCATATGATATAAACGTCCATATAGCAAATAAGCATCACATCAGTGATAAGTACTATTAAAGAAAGATAGAGGACATGAAGTCGGGTCTTGCCAAGCAAGGACCCTAGTAGCTACCTTACCTTTGGCTACATCAACTTTCTGAAGAGAGCTGATGATTGGTCACCCTGCATGTCTGGAAAGCAATGCCCCATGGGGAAGAGCCACTAAGTTCATTATAGCCTAAGAACCAAGAATATCCCTCTCAGTGACAAAGTGTCTTTCTGGTGAGGATGTGAGATTCCCTCCAGAGTGTGGGAAACATTTGTAAAACATGGGCTCAATTGCATTTAGGTTTGCCTTTCACCTGAAGAAAAACGGCCCTTTTTCCTACTATCTCATGAAAATCTCATGGGTATTTAGATGACAGGAAAGGTCTAGATAAGAAAAGGGCCTAATAATTAGTGGGTACATTGATGTTTACATCTTAAGGTCAAAAGAGCAATGTTCTGTCCTTATTCCTACCCCTTTTTCTCTTATCTAGTAATTCACCTTCCTCAAATATATGATAAAGCCTTTGGAAGGGTATGTGTTTGTATTCCAACTGGGTCCTAAGAAGTTCCACCATACACGCTCAGCACAACCTCCAAGTCTGTCTCTCCCAAATTTTCTTGCATTTGTATATACTGGGTGTGATGGCTTGATAGTCTGTGTTCTCTCTCTCTCTCTCTCTCCCCCCCCTTTCCTCCCTCTCCCTCTCCGTCTTCTTCTCCTCTCCCTCTCCTCTCTCTTCCTACCTCTCTCTCCCTTTTTCCTTTTCCTTCTCTTCCCCACTGTCTCTCTGTTTTTCTCTGTCTCTCTCATTCCCTCTAACCCTTTCTCTTTCTGTCTCTCACTTTCTCTTCTTTTGTGAACTGAGTTATTTAACTGAACACATACAGAGGTGGACACATACATTGAAACTTGCCTTTAAGTATATTTTTGTTTCTATACTTATAATTCCTTTCCATTCCCTATGTTTACCAAGTATACACTACCTCTTTTCTCCCCCATCTGTCCTCTTTTTCATTATCCTATCTTTAATTTTTGGTGATACCTCTTTCTAACTTTATTTCATTAATACATCAGTTCAACCCAAAGCATTTCCTCATCTTGATGTTTATTTAGCCTTTGGCACATTCATTTCCAGTTTGCACCCTCTCCAGCCTCTCTGGGAAGCTACTTAAATATAAAAATATAAAGAGAAATGCGAGAGGACAGAAAAGAAATGAGAGAAGATGGTAAGAATGTAGGATAGAGGCGAGAAATGCAGTTCTGTGGTACAGCACTTGACTAGCATGCACATGGCCTTGGGCTCAATCCCCCAGTGCCAACAGGAAAAGAAATAGAAGGATAGAAGTGAAAGAAAGAAAACAATAAGAGAATGGGGAGATGAAAGAGGATAGAACAACTCAGGATATCAAAATAGGTGCTTCAGGAAGGCCAGTGAGATACAAAGTGGGCATAGAGAAAATGAAGAATGAGCTGAGATGGGAGAAGAAAATAAAATTCATTCTAAAATACCCGTCACACACATCCTCTTAATTTCCAAAAGTTTTACACTAGTTTATAGCTTCATTGTGTTATTATAATGTCTGTTTATCCACTTTCCTGCCATTAAGAGTCATTATAAATAAATGTCTTACATTTTTATAATCTGAAGATTGAAAAATTGAAATTTTCTGGCTATATTGAGGTATAATTCACAAGTGAAAATTGGATTTACTTATCATACACAATGTGATGCTTTGGTGAGCATATACATTATGAAATGATTTCCACAGTTAGATGTGTGGCCATCTAAAGACCAGCTTCTACATCTTTGATGTTGGTGAATCTCACCCACCTCCCAGAAAAAACAGTTTACATTTTCCTGAGGGTCTAATAATATGAAGCAGTCTGGGCACTCCTTTTCCCTTCTTGTGACTGGGAAAGGGATATAGATGGACAGAGAGTAAGACTGACAGCAGAAAGCGAGGCGGCCGGGATGGAAATGCTGAGAGTTCACCTCCACAACCACCAGCCAACAAAATCCCCAGCCTCCTTGTCTTGGGGGATAACCTACCAATTGTATGAAAGCCCAGAAATGAAGACAAACTATGTTTCTTCCATCTGCCTCTAGATGCTTTGGGGCTAAAGGAAGTGCTTTCCATAAAGGGCACACTTCTTGTGAGTAGAAGCTAGAGATACGGGTCATAGTCATCCACTGCTCTGTGATCCTGGAAATTTCCTGACCATGGCTGGTCTTGTTCCCGCCTATTGCAGAAGGGACAGGGACATGATCGTCTCTCCACAGTTCTTCACATTCAATGACCTCTGATTATGATTATCTTACTGGACCTTTCCCCAGGTCTGAACACATTAGAAAACATGAATGGAGAATGTCATCACCACCATTTCCACCATTGTCTACACCAGGAGCCTTTAACATTTTCCCAATGAACCTACAGCCCCCAGAAGTCTGAGGGCCTTGGCATTCCTTCCTGCTGAGAAGTCGTCCCTTCCCTGTGTTCTGCTTGCCTTCCAAGGCCAAAGGATTTCTTCAACAAATGCAGAAATTCTATTTCCTCTGGAATTTCCTTTGAAATTGTTCCATTTGGGGATGTTCCCAAATACAAATACATTTATTTAAAAACATGTTGTATCTAATAGGGGAAGCATCTAGGCAACATCATTTTGTCAAATAAAAAACTGGAATCCAAGTGCTCCTTCCCTGCAGCAAAATTCAAGATTAATAGCTCTGAAGAATTTTATGTTTATTCCTCCGAGATTTTTTTTGCATATATTATATGAACATTTCATGTCAGTGATCTTGTTTTTCCTACACATTCCACATCATTTCACATGACAAAGATTAAAATCACGCTGCATCTATTTTAATCGTGGTACAGAATTTAATTAATATAAACAAGCATTTAAACTACTAATTTAACTTGGATTGTTTCTTTTTGTCTTGCAATAACAAATAATGATATAATGAAATTGGAAAGAGAGTTGTTTTTCCCAAGTTACATAATTAGTTCCCCATGATTAACTCTGTTAAATAACCTTGCTGGAACAAAGAAAATACAAAAACAAACTTCAAGATAAATGTGCACAAAACACGTGCACACACAGATACATACATACTTCACTTATTTTCCAAAAGCTTTGCACCAATTTATAGATTCCTTGTGTTGTTATAATGTCTGTTTATCCACATCTTTGCCACTAAGAGTCATTATAAATAAATATTTTATATTTTTATAATCTGAAGTTTGAGAAGTTGAAATTTTCTGGCTTTATCGAGGTATAACTTACAAATGAAAATTGGATTTATTTTTCGTATACAATGTGATGCTTTGATGAGCATATACATTATGAAGTGAGTTCCACAGCCACACTAATAACATTCCCCTCACCTCACATACTTATCTGCATGTAAATGTATGTTAGGAACATGTCAGTTCTACTCTTAGCAATGTTGAAGTATGTAACACATTATTATTAACTACAGATAGCTTGTTGTGAAATGGAACTTAATCCCTCTGTTTAATTGAAACTTTGTGCCCAGGTTCCAAAATATTATTCTCAGCCTTTTATCAGTAGCTAATGTGAGTTTTTTTTAACCTCTGTCTTCTTTCAAGGTTTTCTGTTGGTTTTTAATTTCTTGCACTTGTATGTATTGATTATTTGGCACTAATACTATTTGGTTTTCTTTGAGTTTCCTAGATCTAGTTTGGTATCTATCTTAAACTTTGACAATTCTCAGCCTTTAATAGTTTTTCTGTCCCTTTTTCTTCTTCTGATACTACCATTATGCCATACTACAACTTTTGTAATTATCACCCCCCATTATTAAATGGACCAATGAACCCATCAAGTTTGGCCCATATTTGCTTCTATAACAAAATTCTTTAGCCTTGGGGCTGAGAAATTCAAAATCAATGTATCAGGGAATTTGGTTTATGGCAGAGCCATAGATGCTGTCCTCTCTCTGGATCCTCAGCACAAGAGCCAGGAAAGCCTTCTGGGGTCCCTTGTAAAAGAGCATTAATCTCATTAATGAAGGCTGTCTTTTCTCAAATGTTCTGTTGTACACAGTTCTGGTGCAGGAGGCAGAAGTTACTCCATTACACAGAACTGGTGCTTTAGGTTTAGGACATTAGGTTAATTACTACAGGGAACTCCGGTTCAAAATTACTACTTTACACTCTTGCACTTAAGCAAAGAAATGACCTTACTCTTGGCAGACTTCAGTGCATCAAAGAGCTGCAGACTATGACTCCGTGGGCCGAAAGTCAGGAGAGAAAGAAATTTCAAAGAGAAACTGCCACTGCCAACAACCAGACAGTGGACTGCTTCGCCTCAAGGGCATTTGCTGACCCTGAAAAAGCAGAAGACACCGCTGAGACAGTAAGAAATGAGCAGAGCTTTTGGCAGGCTTACAGGGCTAAAGACACAAAGCTTGGAGTTAGAACCCTGCCTGATAAAAAGCATAGCAAACATCTAGGCTTTTGTTTTGTTTTGTGTTATTTTAATTTTAAAAACAATAAGAGAAATAAAAATAATGATACAAAATTTTAAAACAAAATAATAGGAAACTAATACTTGTTAACATATTGCATATTGTTATCTTCAAAGTAGTTATTCAGATTATAAGATTTAGGTATAAAAAATGATCAAACAATGAAAGCACAAACTGTTCTTTTTAGGAACTAACATAGATTAGTCATGTAGTTATCTGTTTTATTTGGGACTTCCAACATGCTGCATCCTAGAAGGAAGTCATAACAGAAAACAGGCCAGCCTCACGTGACATGCAAACCAGCTTTCATCACCTCCATCACAGACCAGACAAAGGTGATCCACCTCTACCCTTACTTACCTACTAGAAGCAAAAATTATTTTTTAATTTTTTATTTTGAAGAGAATAAAATCAAAAAATGAAACAAAGTCATTCAAAACAAAACAATGAAAGCAATACAGGACTTCAAGATAACTGGAAATCAACTATGGGTACCATAATGTCTCTTGCTATCTTCACAGTAGCTGCCATAGACATACTATAAGATAGAGTAAAATCAAACAAAACAGAACAGAATAAAACCAATCAAAACAAAACAATGCAAGTGATACAGGATGTTAAACAAGATAATAGGAAATCAACCATGGCTACCATAATATATCTTGTTATTTTCAAAATAGCTGCCCACACTATCAGACATTATAAAATCAAACAAAAAACATATTAATAGCAAACCAAACAAAACAATGAAAACAATACAGGATGTCAAAATAAGATAATAGGATATCAACAATGGCTACCAACTTCCCTTTTTAGATGTTTCCTCACTTTCACTTTCACAATGTCTATTATACATTTTGGATCCACTAACTCCTTCAGGGTTTTAGACCAAGGAGAGAACACAATGTTCACTATGTGACTCTGAACCATTTCACCCAGGAACATGATCTCAAGTTGCATCCATCTACCAACAAGAGATTATCCTTCTTTATAGTTGAATGGCTTTCCATTGTACAAAACTACCATACCTTTTTTATCCATTCTATGGGCAAGTTGATGGGCAAGTTGCCCCTGTTTTTTTCTGAGTCCCCATCACATGGAGCATTATCTTCTCTTCACTGACTTTCGGTCCATCAATTTCTTTTCAAGCCAGATATGTTTCTTTTACATAGCATATTGACAGATCCTGTCTCCTGTTCCATTCTGCCTGTGTTTTTTATTGGTGAGTTAAGGGTGTCTACATTAATGGTTACTACCGACATGCACTGGCTCATCTCTGACATGCTATCCTCCCACTGTTGGGTCCCCTACTTTCCCTTCCATTCAGTTATCTGCCCTGCTCAGTGATCTCCTTCTGGTGCTGTTCCTGGAACTGTGATCATCTCTCCATCTCTCTCTAAAATATCGTTTAGTACTCTTTGTATGGTTGGCTTGATGGTCATGAAGTCTTTCAGTTGTTCCTTGTCATAGAAGTATCTTATTTCTCCATTAATTTTGAAAGACAGTTTCGCAAGGTACATCAGTCTGGGCTGGAAGTTGTTTTCTTTTGGGATTTGAAACACTTCACTCAAAGATATTCTTGACTTGATAGTTTGTGTTGAGAAGCCTGCCATGATTCTTATGGAGTTTGCTTCATAGGTGATCTGTTTCTTTTCTCTAACAGCCTTTAATATTCTGCTCTGGTGGTGAATTTCTGAGGTCTTGATTATTATATGTCTAGGTGTACTTTTATTTTCGTTCTGGCTGGTTGGTGTTCTGTGTGCCCCGTCTGAATGTCATGTCCCTTTCCCATGCTTGGGAAGTTTCTCACTGTTTCTTCTGTAAGTAATCTTTTTATGTCATTTGTGTTGACCCCTGCTATTTTCACTAACACTTACCACTCTTAAATTATTTTCTTTGCATTTTCTTACAGCCATTAAATTGTTATTTCCTGGTTCCTTGTTTTTTGATGTTGTTTTGTTTTGTTTTTGTTTTGTCGTACGAGCGATTGAACTCATGACCTCATGCTTCCCAGGCAGGTGCTTGTGCCACTGAGCTAAATCCCCAGCCCCTCCTTGTTACTTTTAAGAGATCTTTCCTTTCACAATTGCTAGCTGAAATCCTGTCTTCCAAGACTGAAAGGCCATCTGCAGTTTCATTATGGAACAGACAGTTTTTCCAGCTTTCAATGGAATTTTTAATTCCCTGGATATCTCTTTGAATCTGTTTCATGCATCATAATTCTTTCCTATATTGTTTGTTTAAGGTTTCCATCATTCTCTTATGCTCTTTATATTTGTCTTTTAAATTTTTTTATTTTAAAGAGAATAGAACAAAACAAAACAAAATAAAGCAAAACAAAGCAGATCAGAAGAAAACAATGCAAGCAACACAGGTTTTCAAAACAAGACAACAAGAAATCAACAGTGGTTATCACAATGCCTCCTGTTAGCCCCGATATAGTTGTCCATATCTTCACACACAATGATTTCAAACAAAACTAAATAGTATAAAACTTATCCAAAAAAAAAGAATGAAACATTATCGGCCTTTAAAACCAGACAATAGGAAAATCAACAATGGCTACCATAATGTCTCTTGTTCTCTTCAAAATAGCTGTCCATACCTTCACACATACTGAAATCAAATAATAGAAAACAGACTAACACCAATCAAAATAAAGACTAAAAACATTGTTGGACTTCAAAACAAGATGCCAGAAAATGAGCAGTGACTACCAGAATGTCTCATTTTCTTACAAATAGCTGTTCATACCATTACACATAATAAAACCAATTCTTACAAATTCTTTAGAAGTTCTAGGCATGCATAAACCTATACATGTACATCTGTCCTCTCTATTTTACAGGGAAAAAAAACAAAATACAAGAAAAACAAAAAACATTCTATGTCTTCTTTAGATATGCTCAGCAATTCTTTCATTATGTTTGTCATTCCTTCCTTTACTTAAGATATTGTTTCTGATCTGATTATTTTATAGCCTCGTGAAGTTGTTTCTTTACTTCAGTTTCTATCCCTTCAGACATTTCAAATGTGCAACTTCCAATTTATTCCATGACTGTATCTCCCAGACTTGTTCTATGTGGGCTGGAGGTCTGAGATTGCTTTTTGCTCCTTCATCTTGACATTTTCCTGGGTTCCTCTGAACAAGCCAGTTGTGGGATCCCAGGTGCTTTGATATTGTCTGCCCATCTATGGTGTAGGGGAATGGACCAGGCACCTGAGTTTCTCCTAAACTAGGTTCCCTCAGAGGCAGTGGCATGTGAGGCAGGCTTCTCCAGCCACATATGGCTACCCCAAGTCACCCCCAATGGCAGCAGGCTTGCAGGTGCATGGCTGGCTTGTTTTCATATCCTGCATTAGCTACTAGTGTAGACAGCAGCCAGCGGGCTCATGGTACTGAAACCTAAACACTAAATACTTTTGTCTCTGGAAGACCAGAAGCTCTCAGCATCTGCCCTGATCTGATTCATCTTCAGGAGCCTCATGCCAGATAATGATGTGCCTGGTGTTTTCAATTCCTTATTTCAGGAAATCCCCACCACCAGGAGGGGGTGTCACCTAAAGTCACCTTGAGGAGAGTGGTGGAGTCAGGATATTGCACTCATCCCATAGGCTTTGCAGAGCAGAAGACCTAACTGGGTGGCCAGACAGGGTTCTTCCCCTACCTCAAGGCAATTTCTAGGTTTCCTTCATGTAAGAGCAACAAGTGTTGACAGGTCCCACCCCTCCAGGAATGCAAGAGAGGAACGGAAGGAATGATACTGCCTCAGCAAAGAGGCTCTGGCTGAAGCCTAAGCAAGTAAGTCCTTCAGTGTCCATTCAGACCTATTGTGTGACCCTGGGAACTCAAACTGTGCACCCTCACAGAAATGATGCATGAGCTCCAAAATTATTATTTCTAAAGGAAGAATCTATTCAATAAAAATTTAATCTGAACCACATAAGTAATTTAAAATATTCTAGAACCACATAAGTAAATATAAAATGGAACAGATGAGATTAATTTTAATGATGTGCTTTAATTCAGTAACTGCCATTGTAAAGTACAGTCAATATTAAGAAGTTGTGAGTTACATTTAGTTTTTGTTTTTTATGCCATCTTTGAAATCTAGTGTATATTTTAAACTTACAGCACATCTCAGTGGGGAAGCTAAAGTTTTATTAAAAACCTTGGGTCTGAACTGGGTGCATGGTGATGTATGTCTGTAATCCCTGCACTCTGAGGCAGGATCAGAAGTTCAGACTCAGCCTGGACAAATTAGCAACTTGTTGAGACTCTGCCTCAAAATAAAATAAATAAATAAAAAGTTTCAGAGCCCACAAAACAAATTAGCAAAAATTTGCCTCCTTTCCTAAGATTGCAATGCTGGCGTTGGCCAGTGGTGTCGCTATCTCACGGTACTACCAGGGAAGGAAAAGCGCCCGTGGTCACCTGAGTAATTATGGGAAGCCTTCCATTGCTTTCTAGCAGAGAGCTGAGGGTTTTGGTGTTCCTGGATGCTGGGTTTTGTACTGTTCACCACTCTCCCAAGAACACAGGTAACAATCTTTAGTGGAAAGGAACAGCCAGCTCTGTAGGAGACAAAAAGACTTTCGCCTCAAATCTTTATCTCACTCTGTTCAAGAATACAAGGTCTTTTATGGTAAGGTAAAGAAGAAAGGGACACAGTGGGCCGGCGGACAAGGGCATTTCTATCCCGTTTCAGCCCCATCCATTCTTGGCTCCTCCTTTCCTACATGGAAACATAATAACTTCAATCTCCTACGCAGTGCTGCCTCTTAGCTGTGAAACCTCAAGCAGTATAGAGCTCTTTAAGGCTCCATTCCTTCAAGGACCAGGGATTTAGCTCAGCAGCACAAGCACCTTCCTGGCAAGTGCAAGGTCATGAGTTTGAACCCTGGTACCAGGAAAAAAAAAAAAAAAGACTTTTCATTCCGTCAAGCGTGAAATGGGTTGTGGCAATCACAAGTGTTTTAACACCAAGGTTTGAGCACTTAATAAATATTGGCTCATATACACATTTACACAAATCTGTAATCAGGCTACAATACAACAACAGCAATCTCATCCATATTAACAACAAATTAAAGTGTTTAAGCGCTAACAAGAATGAGCCAGTGCCTTCAAATTCTCCATGAAAAGTTATGATGAAAATTTGATAAATGAATAGATTCACCAAGATCCTAGATAAAAAGATGACATGTTGCAAAGGTGTATATTCATTGTAAATTAAATCTAAAACTTACATTGTTTTAATCAAGACCATCTTTGGAAAAGAAAAACTTTCAAATTTCATCTGAAAACAAACATGAAAATAAGATAGAAACATATTTTAAGAGAGTAACAACCTTGGGACACTTGCTCTGCCAAACACACAGAACTCTAGGTAAACTATAGAAACAAAGCTGTGGTTTTGTGGGTTTCAACAGATTAAATGAGCAGGCAATGGGTTACTCATTCAGCAAATGGCATTGAAACAAACTGCACACTTGGTTAGAAAAAAATATTAGACCAATATTTCATATCTTATCAATACATTAAAATTATTAAATGTTAAAATTAATCATTATTTTTCCTTTTCAAAACTATTGTAGTCAGAGCTGCAAAGGAAAAAATTTCATACAGAACACATGATTAATAGGGTTACTTTATAATATTCACCTAACAAGTCCAGTGCAGAGGAATGCTAGAGATCTGTCGAAATGCCAGAGACTTAGAGAATCCAGCTGAGGACCTGGATCCCATGGCAATTTATGAATCCAGCTGAAGACTTAAAGCCCATGGCAATGTCTTGCACAAGGCCAACTGGAGGCCTAGAGCCCACGACAGTGTCTCATGAAAGTCTGTATCAGGAAGTTGCACTTTTGGGAAGGCCCAAAAGTCAGTGATGGAAGCTAGAAAGTCTAGGCTATCAAGTGAAGAATTTATGGCACCAGGCTGAGGGATCTGCCCTGGAACGAGGACATGATGCTCCAAGTAAGGACCAGAGCTTTCCTGAAGAGATCTAAGGTCATCCTCAGCCACGGCAAGGACCCGAGCTCCTCTGATGATAACAGTTGAGTTCACACCAAGAAAACTAGGGTGACAAGACTCTCTAACAACAGCATGGTGTCTTCCCTCCAGTTCTCCTTTTATATGGTTGGCAGCAATCCACTCCCAAAACCACACTGAGGTCAACTGGGTGCTCCAAGTTCACTATTAGTTAATCCACCACAAAAACCCAATGTAAGTGACATGAAAATTCCAAAAATTTAAGGAAAATCTATGGACCATATTTTAATTTCACCATGTAGCAACAGATCAGGACTTTTTTACATTTTGATGTTATTTTTATTGAAAGATAAGACATAAAGAGAACCCACAGAATGGGAAAGAATATTAGCCAGCAGCCCCTCAAACAAAGGTCTTATATCCACAACATACAACGAGCTGAAAAACATCAAGCCCCACAAATTCTAAGACCCTCTTCAAAAATGGGCATCTGAGATGAACACACATTTCGCAGATGAATGGCAAATAAATACATGAAGAAATGTTCACCATCACGGGTCATGAGAAAATGCAAATTAAAACAGCATTGAGGGGGCTGGGGATTTAGTATAAGGCATAAGCACCTGCCTTGCAAGCAGGCGGTCGTGAGTTCAATCCCTGGTACCGATAAAAATGAAAAAGACAAAAAAAAAATAGCATTGAGATTTCATCTCACTCTGGAAAAAACGGCTGCCATCAAGAAATCAACTGATAACAAATATTGGCAAGGCTGTGGAGAAAAGGAACACTGCTCCACTGCTGGTGGGAGTGCAGACTGGTGCAGCCACTGTGGAAATCAGTATGCAGGAGAGTGGTGAGAAAGGTCATGCAGGCAAGGCAGGGCCCAGGTCATGTGGTCTTCTTAAAATTTTAACATTTTTTCCTAAGTGCAATTAAGAGTTTAAATGATTCTAGCCAAAAGAGGAGATATACAGCAATTGTCCTTCTAATCATATTTTGCCAGTAGTGTTTCAGTAAACAAGTATAATTATTGCAGTTTTAATTAGATGATTTTTTTAGTTCACAGTTAATAGCTTAGTACTGAACTACTCTCACCTACTTTAATAGAATAAATGGCTAAAATTGATTTACTAATATTTTATGTAGGCTTTTGTAATTATATTTGTAAGTAACATTGGCCCACAACCTCTAGGACATGTGTGTGCCTGTCCCATGGGCTATTTAGAAGTGTGCAATTTAATTTACAAGTGTTTCATAAATTTTCCCTTATCTTTCTCTCATCGGTTTCCACTTTGATTTCAGTGTGGTCAGAGAACACACTGTGTATGATTTGAATCACTTTAAATTTGTCCAGATCTATTTCACAGCCTAGGGAATGGTCTATTTTGGCATATATTCTATAGACACTTGAAAATAATGATTGAAATGCTACTATTAAAGACAACTTACACATAAATGGCAAATAAATGCTAGTTATATAGATTTATTCTATATTCTTCTTAATATCCCGTCCCATTGTTTTATCTACAGTTAAGGAAGTGAATCTGAATTCTCCAAGTGTAATTGTGGCATTATCTATGTACCTCTTCAGTTGTGTCACCTTTTCTTCTATAGTTTATTATACCTGAGTTGTATGATGAATGCCCGTGTAAGATGCTATATATTCTTGGTGGATTGACACCTTTATCAATATATACTATCTCCATCTCTGTTAGTTTCCTTTGCTCTAAAATCTACTTTATATAAATTAATGAATCCCCTTCTTTTTCTTTACACTAATACTTCCCTCTTTTTTCCATTCTTCTATCTTCCATCTGCCACACATATATTATATTTGTATGTTTAAAGAGCACTTCTTGTGGGCACCATGTAGTTGCATGTTTATTTTGAACCCTCGCTGTCAATCTCTGTCTTTTCATTGATGTATTTGGAATGTCTCTTTTTAATGTAGTGGTTGAAATGTTCAGAGTTAAGCCTGTGATTTTAATTATTGTATGTATCTGTTTTCCATTTTCTATTTCTTCTTTCTGTATTCCTGTGACTTGCTCAAATGATTGATCTGTTTTCTCACACACACATATATAATATCACAATCAGCCTGATATAAGCAGAGGAGAAAGCTAGGGATTTCCCACACACTAGTACTCACAACAGTTCACTTTCAGGTATTTATTTAATCTTGGAATTGTAAGTTATCTGTAAATATTTTTATTGAAAAGAACATGCATGACCTCAGGATTGTTGAGAGCTTTGCTTCAATACCTACAAAATTTGATGGTTCATAACCTTGAGTCATAGTATATCATGTCCAATTTTTATGGGAAAAACATATTTACTTTTTCATTTTAGTTGTAGAATTTTTGCTCTCCAACATTGACATTGTTTGCTATTTTTGTCTTTATCTTTTTTTCCATGACTGCTAATCAAGATTTGATAAATAGAAAACCTGAACAAGTTTTAGAATTACAAGTTTGCAGAAGATGTCTCTCCCTGGAAAAAGTTATTAATAAGTATTGTGTGTCTTACTGACAAAGACACATTCTGAGACATATGCTAGACAATTCCATCACTGTGGCAACATCACAGCGTGTGCTTACACTAACCCAGAAGATACAGGTCAGTCACTCAACACTGCCTATTTATGCAATCAAAAGATTGGATAAGCAGAAGCTGTGTGAGGTTTTGCTGCCCTAACATAGCATGATATTTACAGTAAGCTTTTACTATATGCAAGAGGACACTCCAAAATAATGATTCAAGTATTCTGTGGTAAATATATAACAGTAACTTCATTTTTTATTTCACTAGCAACTATTATGAACTCTACAAAATTACGTGACAGCACAGCAGGTTTGTGTACACAAGCATAACCACAAACACCCAAGCAATGCACTGTGCTGCTGGGACACAAGGTCACTAGGCAGTAGGAACTTTGCACCACTGTTTTAATTTTATGGGTCCATGATCATATATGTGGCCTATCATTGACTAGAGCACCATACTGCAATACATGACTATAAAATAATAAGCAATTCATAACAGATTAAGTCACAAAGCAAAATCTCAATTGTCCTCAATAATATCGAACTCACAGTGGGGACCAAGGATGGGAAGCAGCCTATAAGATGCACATATGATCCACAAGTGAGACTGTTAGGGCAGAATCTGCTGAAAGACCCTCAGCAAAGGGAATGGGGAGAATGTTCAGTTTCTCTGCAGAAGTCAGTAGCCCTTCAAGAAGATTTTGCCACGGAAAAGCCTGGCCAGCGCCCCCTTCATGTCCTTGTTCCGGAGGCTGTAGATAAAGGGGTTCAGCAGGGGAGTCACCACAGTGTACATGACAGCAGCTGCCATGTCTTCTGCCACTGCATTGGAAGAGGAGGATGAGGGACACAGGTAAGCCCTGATCACTGTCCCAAAGCACAGGGCAACTACAACAAGGTGGGAACCACAGGTAGAGATGACCTTGCGCCTTCCCTGGACGGAGGGGACTCTGAGGATAGCTAATGCAATGCGGATGTAAGAAACCAGGATGAGCAACAATGGGACTAAAATGACTGCGCCCCCCAAGAACAGAAGCACAAGCTCGTTGACCCGGGTCGCAGAGCAAGAGACCTTCATCAGAGGTCCCAGGTCACAGAAGAAGTCAGGAATGATCTTCTTGGGACAGAAGGAGAGCCGGAACATGAGGAAGGTGTGGGTCATGGCAACAAGATTGGTAACGGTCCAGCAGGCAGCCACCATAAAGCTGCAGCGCCGGAGGCTCATGAGCATCGTGTAGTGGAGGGGGAGGCAAATGGCCACATAGCGGTCATAGGCCATTGTGGCCAGGAGAAAGATGTCCATGTCCCCAAAGGTCAGGAAGAAGTAGAGCTGAGTCAGGCAGCCTGCATAGGAGATGGACCTGCTCCGCGTCTGCATGTTTGCCAATGCCTTCGGCACAGTGCTGGAGGTGAACAGGATGTCGGCGCAGGACAGGCTGGCAAGGAAGAAGTACATGGGGGTGTGCAGGTGCACATCTGCAGCAATGGCCAGGACAATGAGCAGGTTCCCAGCCACCGTGGTCCCATACATCCCCAGGAAGAGCAGAAAGAGGCTGCGCTGCTGCTCTGGCCGCTCTGAGAGGCCCCAGAGGAGGAACTCAAAACCTGCAGTTTCATTTTCTCTTGCCATGAGCCAGAGGTCAGAGAAAATGAGCTTGAGGGATCCCCGGTAAAGTTATATAAAAAGATTTACTTCAGGTGACAGCTGAGGATGCCGTTCTCCGAACTTTAGAGAAGAAAGGGTGACAGTGTATGAGGTATGATCATACACAACAAACGTTTAAATTCTATAAACGTACCACAGTAAAGGGCTATCACACTTACCTGTTTCAAAACATGCCTTCACACACACATTTCCAACACACAAATCCCATCATTCCTCCTGCTTCTAAAACGGTTCTGGAAGTCCTTTTTCATGCCTTAACAACCAAGGTGTGATCACAAATATGGTGAGCAATGATGCCAGGTGCCATCTGATGGAAAAACATTATATTGTGCCCACTTCGTTCACCTGATCAGGCACAAGATGACCTCAGAATCTTCTCCAGAGTCAAGATGACCACGAGAGTGAACTGGCCACGATTTTGAACTGACTCAGGATATCACGGCTGTCATGACTGTGCACCTGAAGACACTCATGAAAGAGGATTCCAATGATAGGTTCCCTATCAGAACATAGATAGGACAATGGGATAAGTGTATTCAAGGTAGGGGATGCTTTGAGGTGGACTGACGACAATGTGTCTGTTACTGTGAAACATTTTATAAATTTAAATGTTATAATTTTTAACCACTCTGCATTTATATTGAAATATATAATAAAGCCTAATATATAAACTGTGGCAAAAAGCCTGGGCTCTGATTTATGGTCATTGAAACAGACTTGTCACTTGATTTCTCTACCCAGTGGCAAAATTTTTAGAGGCCAAAATCCAAAATGCAACTCAAACCCATTAATTTATCACAAAGTACAAATACTACAATTAAACTTGAATGCTAGACTTCTAGGGAAATCTGGGGTGACTTGGCTCCTCTTTGAACAGTAAGGGCTCTCACATGCCCACTAAGCACTCTCGCCATAGGTTCACCCTCACTGCCCTACACTCCTATCGGTCACAATTTTGTCATACTCAAGGGATCATAAAGTTTTATGCATTCACTCGTTCATTCAACAGATGTTAAGCACCAGCTCTGGGCGAGGTACAGGGCCAGGTAAATTACACAGGTTAATCCTTAAACTCAGAGAATTTTTCAATTTAATAGGATGGACATAGTTGCTTATATCTGACAAATTTTGATTCTTTGACCTCAGACTGTTTTGATCTATCATACCCAAAACTCAATATTTTGAAGACAAAAATTTTTACTGTCCATTCTTCCAGAAAACAGTGTTCAAGAAAGAACTATTTGGTAAAGACTCATTATGTACAAATTATTCTTCAAGGTATCAATGAAATAGCAAAAAATCACGATCTCATCTCTGGAATCTCAAAATGAGGGCAGGGGTATTGAGATTGTGATAAAAGCAGAGAAAGGCAGAACAGGAAGTTCGTAGGGAAGAAATGCAGTTGAGAGCTTTACAGATGGATGTGCATGACATAGTGAAGCAAACCCTTACAAAGGCCAGGAGGTAGAAAGCCATGGTCCAGCTTGGGGATGGGAAGCAGGAACTGTGAGCACATGGGGAAGACAAAGTGGGAGGGAGAACACATTCAGTATCAGTTATGGAGAAATTCGGAATGGAAAGCAAAGATTTGGAACTTTATTCCACATATTATAAGGAGCATTTAAAACAATTCACACAGGTCATGATTTCATTGTTGAGCAAGCCCAGTGCATGAGATCCTGATGACCTCTCCAAGATGTAAAGCCAAGATCAGACGTGGGGTGTTAGTCATATGGAAACAAAAACTTACCTTTGTTACTAAAATACACTTGGCTGGAGAATGTGTCATAGCTCAGTTCACTAAATGAGACCTCTGGTACTCTTCTGGAGTCAAAAGCATTTTGCCTTCCTGTAATCAAGCAATAGGTAAAATAAAGCAATTCAGAATGGTTAAAAACAAAATTATAGGAGGTTAATGTGAAACAAAGGATGTGATCTTCATGTCAAACAAGGCAGAATTTAGGACAAAAAGTGTTAAAAATTATGCAGACAGACTTATGAAAATAAAACCTACATTCACAATGTTAGTATTTAAATTAAAATATACTATAAGGTATCTGAGTACCAAATAAGACACCAGAAATTTCCTTGAAATAGGAACTATAGAAGATAACAAGGTAGAAACATGTTGATAAAGAGATGTAAATAAACTGTTAGTCCACGTCATGTCATATTAAGTGATTAAAAAGTAAGGAAAGAGAATATTAAAAAAACAAAATATGTGTGTGGATATATGTCTATGTGCATGCTGGTGTTCCAACAACAGTAATAAATGTACTTTAAGGTTTCTATGGAGAATATTTTTTAAAAGACAGTATCCAACTCCAAAGAAGAAGAGAAAGAGAAAACTCCAAAGAATCCTCCATACAAGAGATATACGTAAAACAGACTTTCTCGCTTAGCAAACATAAGTTTCAAATACAATTTTGATACAATCACAGTAACAAAATAGCAAAAACAAAATTTATTTTAAAATACTTAAGAATAAGTACAAGTAAAGCTTAAGACCTAAGGAGATTAAACTATAAAATTTTGTGAAGAAAATCAGCAAGATACAAAAATTAAGGGAAATCCAAACTATGTTCTAGTCTGGAAAAATTTATTAGCATAAAAATTCTAACTGTATCTAAGTCAAAGTATGAATATAACATGGTACAACTCTGGTTAAATTACTGACTAGTTGCAACTTTTAAGGCTCAGTGCAAACAGGAAGTCATCCAAGCCCTAGCTCTTCTCAAAGCACATTGCGGACTGTTAGCTTCACATAACTCTCTACTGTTAACATTATTTTGTTTTTGTTTTCCTCACCACTTGCCTTTCCTCCTCCTTGCAAGTAAGTTCCTTTTCAAGCTTATCTGCCATTGTATCTTCATTGCCTGCAACAGTAGTAGTCACTAGCGACTAGAAACACAATCTCTGCTTGGAATATGTTGTAACAGAAACATACACAGTTTAGCCCATGGGAACAAAGGTGCTAATGCAGGCATATGTAATTCAGCCACCTGAAGGGATTTTGCTTCCTGCTGTCAGCAATAGACACAAGCAGAACTGATCAACAAAGAGAGGAGGTTCCAGGTCATAGGGACTGCACAGAAATGCCAGGACGCTAGGATGCCAGTGATTTCTGAAGGCTGTGTCCCCTCAACTAGACTAAGCATTCAACACACTGAGCCTCAAAGCTTGGTTTTGCCACACCTAAGGGCAAAGGCTCAGAGCAAGACCCTTGATACCTAAGCTAAGGGACAATTCCTGTAAAGTAAAACAGCAGAGCTTCTTCCTGCCAAAGAACTTCGCAGGGGCTGAAGCTGAGGAGGGGAAAGGTCCGCTTTCAATGGAAAGAAACTTGCACCCCGGGGTCCTTGTAGGGTCCTTGACCCAGAGCTCTCAGGAGGCAATGGAGGTGTATCTTGCTGTTATTCTGTACTAAGTGAGGAGCTTAGGGCTCAAAGAGGCTGCACGAGTTACCCCAAGTTCACATACCAATAAGTAGCAGCACCTAGATATTGTCTTTACTGTTGGACTCCAAATACTGTGCACAGATATAATGCACTTCAGAAAAGAGAATGCTTGTGTACATGCCGTTTGGACCCAAATTGTTCTTCCTGGACAGCTGTTGTTCAGTTGCTAGGATCTCTCTCACGTGTGCTCTCTCACTCTCTCACTCTGTCTCTCTCTCTCCTCCTCTCTCTCATGTTCCAACAGTTCCTATCCTTTGTCTCCTGAATTTCTTCCCTCAGTGCTAATCTGACTCTGGTGGTCTCCTTATGACCTGTTCCTTGTTTTTACCATCATCAGTTTGACACCCTGCATCTGCTGTTAGAATCACATGTGATATTTTTTATTTCTTGAACACACAGATTTCTCCCAGTCATATTTCTAGACTTCAGGTTCTCATTCTCCCTTTAGTCTGGACCCTCCACCTCATCCCTTCATTTATTCCTAGTCATCTTTTAAGCCACAATATAAATATCCCAGAGTGGGATCCATCCCAGAGTGGCCTCCCAGAGTGGCCTTGTAGGCTTTCTAAATCTTAGGAAGCATTCTGACATGAAACTATATTGCCCTTTTTGAAACTATAATTCACCACTAAAACACCACAATAATGTCTGAGTTCTGCCTCTTTCCTAAGTCTGCCTCTGTGTGATTGGTTCAGCTCTATGTTTCCCAATACCCAAGATACTACCCTGCACAAAAGAGACTTTCAACCTACCTGTGTGCCTAGTTAAATGCTTGTGGAAGTGAGAGGAACAAAGATTGTTTCCTTGAATCTGTAAGAAGGGAATCCAAAGTTCGAAACCCTGTCCTATCTGCAATTGGTACAGTGGATCAATTATAAACTTCCCGTGATGCAGGGCACAAGAATGATAACCCTTCTCCACTTCCACCACACCTAATGGACCCATACCTCAGTAGGGGATCCCTTAGTCACAGCACAGATCCCACTCTGGATGACCAACCATTGTAATGATCCGATCTGGGGTGAGAGTGTGAAATGCACAGCCATCCTGGAAGATGCACTTGGATTTCCTCCATGTGAGGAAAAACAGTCACTTCAGTCACCTGCAGCCCACGGAGCCATCTGTCTCTGTATCACTCTGTCCTCCTTAACTAAGCCTTGCCAGGCTGTACAAGCCTTCAGGGATAGTCCTTTTTCTGCTTTTATCAACCGAACCCTTCACTATAAACATTGGGTGACTCTCTAGATTGCTTTTGAAGGCTCTTATCTATGGTTTGGAAAGAAAAGTCTTTATCTTTCCTACCAAAAATGGTGCAGTTGTCAAGATTTCATTGTACTTTCATTATGAATTAACTTTTTTCCCTCTACCTGTCTCAGGCTCATTGGAGATGAAGAGAAAGCCTTATTTACATGTCTCTCGCAGCACTGGGATGTGCTTCGTTTCCCAGAGTGAGCAGGGCCCTCTCAAGGTTGTACCCCCCCCCACCCCCCGTTAGGAGGCTTTGTATCCCTGAACCGCCATCACCATAACCTGGTACTGGTGTTTGGGTCCTCTGTATCCCTGGAACCTCACATAAAAAAGCTGCCTGAGTATTGTGAGACTGTTCCTCCCTGGAAAAAGAGTCTGATGACAGTCACATGGTCTTGTCTCCTTTGGTACACCAAGGCCTTCTCACAACCCCAACCGAAGCAGGACTGCAGATGAAGTATTGTGTACACTCATTGAGAACTCAATACAGCCTCAGGGGCCAGCCCTGAATCATAAGACAACTCACCCTTCCATTTATCTCTTAGACAGTATTGGTGTGAGCTCTCAGTGTCCTGTGGGAGGCTAGAAGTAATTGTTCCATGCCCCGGAGATGCCCTCAGAAGCAGTTTCTTGGAAGGAGGAAGCCCGTGGTCCAGCAGTACTGGACTTTCTCTAAGAAAAATTATTAACTGTCTGTTTCCTACACTGAACTAGCTCCCTCAAATAAATCTCCTTTGGTTCATGACATTTGAAATGACACAAAGTAAAGTGCAAAAACGTTCTCTTAAAATTATTTCATTGTGTGGATTTCTTGTATAAAAAGAGTAATCCCTTGAGACAGTGCAAAATGTATGAAGTCACTGCCATTGTCATTCCGGTGTGGATTTTCTGTCTTTATGAGAAAGTCAATGTAATCAAGGTTGAGTGCTGTGGACAGAACCAAATGCGAGAAAAAAAGGTCGATGGAAACATCCCAAAAGATAGGGAAAAAATACTTAAAGGTTCCCCATTTCCCAAACTTGGAAAAATAGAGCAGCAAAATGATTATAGTAATGGGCTGTAATAAAGGAATAAAATTGAAATAATATATCACTGATATACGGTGGTACCTTGGTACTCATCATTTTCAAGACCCTTGATACCTACCAAAAATGACCCATGCCAAACAAATTGTTCTGACTCCAAAGGGGAGTCAGTCAAGGGACAACGGACACTGACAAGTTCTAGCTCATGTATCAAACATTAAACAGGAGCACTGGAACAACATTTCCTATTACTGTGACAAAACACCTGAGAAACACTGTGTAAAGGAAAGATTTATTTTGACTCATGGTTTCACGGGTTTTAGACAGCTGGACTGCATTGGGACCCTCAGTAAGGCTAAAACATTCTTGAGCTTCTTGATGGTCACTGTGCTCCCAAGATTAGACCCAAAATGAAGAGAACGTTGTGGAAAGATGGATAACAGAATGGCTACTTGATCAACATTTTGTATCGACAGAGGACAGTAAAGGCAAATTTTGAGAAGGAAGCAGATGAACATGGAGCTGGGGTGGTGAGAGCTGCCAGTGTGAGGTCAACAGATGTCAAGAAAATGTACCCCGGCCTCCATGGACAGTAATTGCTTGCCTCAACATAGAGGAGGATTTATAAGGAAGATCAGAATCTTTCCAGTATCCATATTTATCTCATAGTAAAAACAATCTGCTCATGCATACACAGCTGTGTGTGCAATCAAAAATGAGACCTTTCAAGATGCTTTATACGTGGAAGTTATTTGAGACTATAACTTTATAACTATCTTTTATCAAGAGCATAGTACTAGAAAAACTTGCTGAAATGCAGATCAAATATGTTGTTTGTCATGATACACCAAAATGGAAAGCTAGTTGGAGACACTATTTGGAAGCCATGTTACTTTAATAGCTGGAAGTCCTTCAGAAGTGGTCTCAGACTTCATTCATTCCCCCAGTGTAATTGTGAGTTAAAGGCTTACAGTGCTGCATTGCACATTTCTCTCCCTGTGTACAAAAGACAAACTTTTTTGTTTCCCCCAAAGGAGCAAAGTTGGGAAGGAAAATAGAATCAAAGTCCTGATCCTTCAAGGATCTGTTACTTAATAAAATTGCTGAGAACCACCAGTTTCTCCTAAGATCCACGCCATGTTGGAATTTAGGACCCTGAGAAACCAAACAAGCAGCTCCCCTCCCTGGTAAGCGGAGGCAGTGTGGCAGACTGTGGCCCTTCCAGGGGGGAGAACCACCAGTGTCTCCTGAGATCCACCAGTGTCTCCTGAGATCCATGCCATGATGGAACTTAGGATGCTGGGAAACTAAGCAAGCAGCTCCCCTCCCTGGTAAGTGGCTGCAGTGGGGCAGACTACGGCCCCTCCAGGGGGAGAACCACTAGTGTCTTCTGAGATCCACACATGTTGGAACTTACGAAGCTAGGAAACCAAGCAACCAGCCTGCCTCCCTGCTAAGCAATAGTGAACCTACTGGTGCACAGCCTAGAGTCAAACATCCCCCTTCCCCTACCCCCCTTCTCCTGTCCCAGTTAGCAAATGGGAACCAGAAATCTGAGCATCTCCTGGGAGGTTGACCATAGTAAATAAGGGGGATTTCCTTCTACCATCTCTTTGAAGGCAAATATTTTTATTACTGTTTTGCTCTATTCTGATTAATGGTACTGCTCTATTCAATATTATGTTTTGATAAGTTCTACAATGTTCTGTATTTCATTTTATTTTGATGTGTGATTGAAAGAACAACTATTGTAAAGATAACAAAATATACTGTGATACCTATTACTGTTATCTCAGTAACCTGCTGTGAAGTTCTGTACCAATTTCACTGTACAATCTTAGTTGGATTTATTCTGTCTTGATCTGTTGTATTTTACTTTCAAAATAAAATTTTAAAAAATTCTACTCCTAAAAAAAAAGGAATAAACTTGCTAAGGACGCAGCAGCCACAGCGAATGCGCCTTATCCATTGCAAGGCATACTTCATGGAACAGCTATCATGGAAAGGTGCTTCTTCACCTTTAACAAAACTCTTTAATTCTGCCCATTGTGATCATCATAGATCTTACAGTTGCCTTTCTAACTATGTCTAGTATAGTTTAAACGTGTCTTAATTGCTATCAATTATTTTTAAATGATTTTACTTAAATCAGTCCATAACACCATGAAGAGCCCTAAGATATAGAATTTCCCTCTGAAAGTGATGTGGGAAATGTAAATTTTATGACAGCTTTGTCTTGGTTGAATTCTAATATTTTATGTCAACTTCATGTTGCAATTAAGGAAAGCATTTTCTTCTCTCAAAAAATGTTTTATGGAGAGATAAAACAGAGATCACTTGTTTTAACTATTCTTTACTCAGCATTAAAGTTAAAACATGGCTATCTTCTGTTTTAATTTTTGGGGATGTTACCGGTCTCTGCATCTCAAGTCTGGAAACTGCTGGACAGTCAAACACCTTACAGCTGATGTAATTGTAAGGTCTGAGATGGAGGCATAAAAGGCACAAGAAAACACACCAGTTTGGTCAAACACTGTTGGTAGTGCTTGTGTGCAGGACCTTCCTCCTTTTTCAACCTTTGCCTTGTTTTTATGTGGTTCTATGCCAGCTCACCACCTTCCAGACAGAGGAGGCTTCCAGAGAAGCCTTTTAAGCATCTAAAGTCTAGCCCGTTTCCTCCAAGTAACCCAAAATCAATGGCACCAGGTATCATTTCTCTATTCAATCCACTTTCTCTACTTTGATACCACAAAATGTTGGACCTGTTGACTCACCCATGAGCTACTTTTGAGCCTTCTTTTTCACTTCAAATATTATCTTTTGGGAAATTATTCAGCTCTTGATGTTGTTTCAAACCAATGACCACACATTCTGTTATACCTGTTGTAATGCTGGTGAATGTCTCCACTTGTTTGTCTCAGTTAGGAACACCTAAAGAGCAGTTGTTATGTTTTATCTTCCCCTCATAATATCTAGCAAGGCCCTATTATACTGGGCACCCAAATTTATGTGGCACTAATCATGAAGACATTAACATATTCTTTGTCCAGGGAGTGTTTTAATAAATAAAAATAATAGATATTTATTTTGTTCTTTTGCTTGTAAATGACAGAAACAAGCATAGGGCCTGAATATGTAAGTCTAAGGAAGGCATCTCTCCCGGGGGATCTAGTCAGTCCTATTTGTGCATGAGTAGGGAAGAAAGTAACATCAAGTAGAAACAAGAGCACGGAAAGAATCCCAAAGGAGGACAGGGGTCCTGGAATGAGTCTCCGTGGCCCTGCAACCTGCTTCATCCCAGATGACACCCTGTCATCCAGTAGGTGTGTGGCCGGTCTGCACAGTGCAGCTTCCATCTCACCCTGTGGAGAGAAAAGACACTTAGTAGGGGCTGCTTGGTAGATTCTTCACACCTCCCTGGGTTCTGGAGAATCTCCCTCCAGAAAAATGCCCAGCACCTTCCTTACTGTCTTCTACTGGGTCCTTCAAATGTTCCTCATGTTTGTTATTTGCGCTCTTCCCCCATTTGGTAAGCATTCACATTTTCAAACCTCTCTCTCTATCTGTCTCTCTCTGTCTCTCTATCTCTGTCTCTCTCAGTCTCTGTCTCTGTCTCTGTTTCTCTCTGTCTCTCTGTCTCTGTCTCTGTCTCTCTGTCTCTGTTTGTCTCTCTATCTCTGGGTCTCTCTCTCTCTCTCTCTCTCTCTCTCTCTCTCTCTCTCTCTGCAGGAAGGCAGTACTGTTTTATAGGGGCTGAGAGTTATTTTTTTAAAATCCCAGATGCAATCACTGATATCCTTCCAAAAGGCTAAGACCTTATAGCTATACAGTTATCCTGTATGGTGTTTTGAATCTTCAGAGCTCCCAAGTCCCTCTGTGTTTACAGTCATCTATCTGTAGAGGCACCCAAGGGTGTTATTTATATCCCTGGTTTGTAAATATATACAGAAATGGTGATTGCACACCTGCGTGACCATTGCTGAGGAACTGAAAGTTTTGAGGGCTCTGCTCCGCTGATGAGCATCATGCCTTTAATAGACATATTGCCGCCTATGGGGAAAGGGTCCCTGCTAGGGCCCCATTGATATTTAAGTGTTCCCATGCTGCAGCTGACTGGGCTAAGAGGAAACACATGATCCAATCTGAATCGATTAGCTCCCCTGCCCCAAGGCCTTGTACTAGGACTGATCCTAGCCATACCCTATGGTTACTTTGCTCAAAAACTTGGGCACCTATGGTTTGTGGGCTGTGGACAGAGGCCCCACCAAAAGGAGCAGAAACCTGCCCTGGAAAGCTTCTGAGTCTCCCACAATGGTTCATCCTAAGACTCAGCTCCGTGGGGTCAGTGAGATTCTCCCCTCTCTCAGAATGAGTTTCCCTTGACAAACTCAAATTCCTTTCTGTTACTGCAACTAAAAGAGTTTGATTTACTATGATATCTGAGAATGATCTGCACCTAGGTTTGCAAGCTCTGAATGCAAAGCTCACCCACATTTGTCTAGACTGCTACAAGTGAGTGCCCGGGACTCCTTGCCCACTCCCATTTCTCTAGCATGTCTTGCTTCCTGGAGATCTGCCGACTGATTTGGTCCCAAAGCATTGCCCTCACCAGTTCCTCATCCCCCCTGATGCAGACACAATGATCTTTGCACAGCTGATGGATGAGAGAAGATTGGGGTTCAGTAAATCTAAAAGAGAGGAAAAGAACACCCATGAGAACACAGAGGATGTCACCAAAACTCTGCCTCCAGTCCTTCTTGCAGAGGACCTGTCACTGCGGCCTGGCTCAGCATGTTCTGGGTCAGAAAAGCCTCCCACCCACACGCAGTGAGAAAACCTACAGTGGCTGCTGGCTATAAAGGGTGAGGAGCAGCAAGTGGGGAAGAAGGACTAAGACTGGGGCCTGTCCATGCTTTTCTTCCTAGCCAAGGAAGAGGGCTGTTCGCCCAAAGTTTGCAGGGTTGCTAGGAAAAGGAAATGCCAAAGAAAGTAGCCCAGAGGCCAAGATAAAGTCCTGCGTTGGAGGAATCTTTTCAGGCCAAAAGTCCCTCTGGACTTAGCCAGAGTGGACGGGAAGAGATAAAGAACAGAGTCATGGGCCCTGTCTTGGATCAGCTCTGAAGTGAGGGGATAAGACTTTGGTCCAATTATTAGCCTAAGTACTACTGAGCTGTTAAGAGCTTTCAAGGTCCCAAATGGCATTCAGTACCACATCTCAATTTATTCATTTATAAAGTAAAGGTGGCAAACAGTTTATGTTACATCACAGAAACTGTGATGAAATGAGCTCTTATTATCAAGATATATAATGTGTTGTCCATCAACTGGCCGCTGTGGCTAGTTTACTACTCCTGGCTGCTCAGAGCCCTTTTTGACCCTTAGTCTCAAGGTATCTGCAGAACTTCCTGTCTGTTGGGCATGGGGCCACTGGACTAGCCCCTACTCAGTAAAGGAGCCCCCTGATTCTCTGGTGTCCCTCTGCACACGGCCTGGGTTGTGGGTAGGAAGAGGGGTCTATGAGTAGACCTTGTCTCCTCTCTCACTTCTTCCACCCTGGGGCCCTGACCAGACCTTGGCAGTCCACGTGGCAATAGTTTTCCGAGTGACTCTGGTAATCATTGCACCAGTAGTGACTGTTGATCTGGAAGATTCCGTAGTCAAAGCTGCCATCTGCATTTTCATTTACCTTTGATATGTTGAAGTTGCTTTCCACAAAAGCCAGGCACAACCCTTAGAACAGGAAGAGGAGGGTCAGGATTCAGAAAGGACCAAGCTAAGTGAGAAGGGAAATAGCAGAGAAAGGGAAAAAAAGCAGTAAGGAGAAAAGAATATGGCCTGATGGGCTAGACTGGGCTGGAGAACTAGAAGCACCCATGGGCATCTCCTCTCATCCTTTGGTCCATCTATCAATACAGGATCCTTCCTTCTATGTTTTCTGTACTTACTGAGAACCTACTGTGTATCAGGAATTATGCAAAGCCCAGCAAGGAACATTCATCTGGTCAAACACAGATGCTGCCTTCAATAGGCCTAAAGTACAAGAATTACAATATGTACCTTAATAAACCACAGTGAAAGATACAAAAAGAAAATGTCATAAGGTAACTGTGCCCAAACTCCATGCAAGAGAGAAATCATCTCTGCCTCTCAGGAAGGGGAAACCTTTGTACTACTATCCCACTGCCCGGAATGTTCTTCCCCCAGACATTTGGATGGCTGGGTATCTCCTGTCATGCAGTGCTGTTTAACATGGCTTCTCCTAGAATACAATTCCCTCTGCTTTATTATTTTTCAAGCATTTATCAGCACCAGCAGTACTGCATGTGTGCATGTGTGTGTGGGGGGGGGGAGGGTATTTATTGTTGCTCTTTTACCCCAGGATGTGGACACTATGAAAGAAGGGATGTTATCTATAGAACTAAACAGTTCTTGGTACATAGCAAGTGTTCAATTAATAACCGTCCAGTGAATAGGAGTGTCAGGAAGGATGTGTAGGGTGTGTGCTTTTTGAATTTGGCTTGGAAAGATGACAGGAAAACAGGAAGGTGGCTGCTAGGCATGAAGAGCAGAGGAGAAACAGGGAAGGTGGCAGAGAAGTGGCACTCACAGTCACTCAGGGAGTACCCCTCAAACCCATCCAGCTGCTCCTCGTGCAGAACCTTGGCCAAGTCGCAGCGTCTAACAATGAAGGCTTGGTTTACGACAAGCAGGCAGCTGGCCAAGGAAATGAGCAGCGCCCTGGCCATCCTCAGAAGCAATAAGGGCCCTAGAGGGCCTACTGCTCTCACCTCACAGACTTCTGCTGGTCTTCTGGGAGAACCTGGCGGTTTGGAAAGGGGAGACAAATACTTTTCTGCACTGAACTCATTGCTTGCCACCGATTTTTAATCTCCTTCCTCTTTATTTGCTGTTTTAGAAAGTTTTATCACAGAAAAGCTTATACATTTATCAAAGGAAAATAAACCTTTTCACATGTACCCATTTTTCAGTTTTAATAGTTAAAAACCAAGGCCAATCCTCAGACTCTCTTGTAACGGACATCAGCTGAGAGGGGCATTGGGTTATGGTAGAGCATGAGGTTGGCAAAAGAGACTGATAGAAAATTTGCTTCGCCAACATTTCTAAGTGCAATTTACACATGTGCTCCCAGAATGAGGGCTAGGGCACTGACCCCCATCTCAACACCTCCAGACACAAAACATGCAACTTCCCCCGAGGACCTACCCTGCCTCCTGAAATTCCTGATGGGCTGATTATTGGGGGTCCTACTGTTTTGCTTTTACTTAAAAGTGTGTATGAGAAAGCAGGGAGAGTGGTTTGGGCTAGGGATACCTCTATGGACCCTCTAGTCAAGGATGCATACTCGGGCTCTAATCCTGAAGAAACAAAGCTAAACTGGAGGGGAAATCTGCCAGCTAACTGTCCTTTGTGCTTCAAAGTGGCAGATACAGTGAAAACAAAAACTAGGCTTATTTTTGTCGTGGAGGTGTCTGTCTTTCCCCTTAAGCCAGGGGTGTTTCTGAGGGCCGAGGCCTAGATTCTTCCATCCTGCCCCTGGGATGCCTGGCTGTAGCATGACAAGATGGCCTCTTTGGTGGCCTTACTTGCAGTCTGGGCTCTTCTGTCTTCTCACTCCACATCAGCCTGAGCTTGGGGACATTCTTTTGTGCTCTCACTGCCATCCACCCTAGAGTTGCCAGATTTAGCAAATAAAATTACTAATTTAGAATTTCAGGCAACAACTAGTGACTATGTAGTGTGCGTGTTTCTCGTTACCCCTCTATCTCTTGGCCTCAGCACGTTCCCTCAGAGTTGATGTCTCAGAGCCTCAGGAGGCCAGAAGCGCCAACTCTGCCTATTTAAGACCTTCTGGGGATCCTCTTGGGAAAGACAGTGGTGCTACTGCCTGAATTCTATCCCCAGGGTCCTCTGAAGCTTACCTTTCTGTCATCCCTCTTTGGCCCCAAATCCCAGGCAGCCCAGGACTTTTTATGAAGATCTGTAGAACAAAGCAGTTTCAAGCAGGAACCTTCCCCTCCCCACCACTCACTCCAGTTGTGCCCAACTAAGAAAGACGGCTGCAGTGCTGGGCTACCTTAGTCTTCTGGAACCCCGGCTTTGTGACATCACTTAAAACACTGGTTTGAAACACGAAGACTGACCAAGCTTCAGGGGCAAACGGATTTGGGAGATGAGATGACAAGTATAAGGGAGATCACTTGAAAGGACAGGGCTCAGGCTGCCAACATCCCTCTTTCTGGGAATAGACCACCTCTGGAGAGCTTCGGCTCTCACCAAAATTTGGCTGCTGGTCACGGGATCCTGCCCTGAGGCAACAGGGGTGTTTGTGCCCCAGAGCTGGAGTTTGAGTTGGATCTCTGTGGGGAGCACGGCCTCTCACAGGAAGCCCTTAGGTGTAGGCCAGAGCCGGCAGTTTAAACCTGTGTGGATACAGCTCATGGGGGAGGTGAGGCCTCCATGAAGAGAAAGCAGAGTCTGTGCCTGAGTCCAGCCCCAAAATCTAACTTTCCAAGACCCAAATGTAACCTTCTCTCCCTGCCATTTGAAACTCAATAAATGTCACTCCTTGCATGGACAAGTTTGGACTTGGTTTCTATCACTTGCCACCAAATGGAATCTACCCATTGTAGTTATTACCAGATTAACTTTCTTAGAAATGGTGACCTCAAAGCACAAATCCTGACCTAACTGCAGGCATGTTGTTCAATACAGCTGAGGCCATTCTGTTCTCTGCCACTGAACTCAGCCAAACCATATGATTTGTCATCAAACTTACTTCTGTAAATGTGTTAAAAAAAAAAAAAAAAAACTTTGCTACACACAGCTGAGCTCACCATTAAGATACTCATTGTTCTGTGGCCTCTTCTCCACTTATCTTAGTTTTTTGTAACTCTCACTTGCCGCCTTATAAAAAATATATACTTTCTGTAATCACTGCCTCGGACTTTTGAGACTATTCCTTTGAGGTTCTCCGGCATTAAATAAAATTTTGCTGCCACTCCTGAGCTCCTGGCTACTGTTGACTCACTTTCCCACAACAGGTCCCGGTGCATTGAGCTGGGAAACAAGAAGGCAGCAGTAGCCCTGCACAGCACTCGCTGTGGGTTCATGGAGGCAGGTCTCCCCCTGCTGGGCACCCCAGCAACATTCCAACAGGAGGTTCACCCCTCTTAAGTTGAGAGGTCCCCTCCATTGCCTCTGGGACACCAACTGGGTAGGACACCCTACCTCCATAGTTGGCTCTAAAGGTGATTGAAACAAAACTGTCAGGACTTCTGAATCAAGGTAAGGAAGGTAAGAAGAGCTTTCCATTAGTCAGAAGATCACTCACGGGTCAGTTCCTGTTTTATAGGTGAAGGGTGGAATGTTTTAACCTTTAAAGGAATGTGTGACACTCTGATGATGTCTTGTGTAAAATTTAGTACTTCTAAGATATTGGAAACCAATTAGTCCATTGCCTAATCACTTCAAAGGTTTCCCAGCCATCCTCCTTCACTCCCAAAAGAGAAGGTTCTAGCCACAAAGGATCCCTGTCCATTCCCTGAAGAAATAATTAAGCTTCCAAAATCCCATTTAGCTTCCCATCCCCACTTTCCCCAAGATACAGTCAGGTGTACTCAATGGCTATACTTGGTCAGTGTGGGACTAGGAGAGAATTTGTCCTAGTGTGGTCCTGGGTAATTCCTTTGTCTTTAGTTAATTATTCCAAGAGCTGAACTCCTCTGGCATGCAGGTTCCCTTAAGCCCAGAGTCAGGTCGATGAAGGATATGTAGGGCAGACACTGATTATAGCAGCTGTGTCTTCACATTCCTGTACTGAATAAAGGGAGGAGGATCTCAAGTGAGAGCCTTAGAGTACCTCTCGGGCACTCCAGGTAAGTTTAGAGGGGTGATGAAGACCTCACTATTAATTTTGTCCCAATCTGAAGGCCTAGTTTTCCCAGGCTGTACAATGTTCTGTGAGATAGTTTTTAGATGTAAAAATTTTTCTGCTCTAAACCTATCATCTCTCAGGCCTTCAAATGAACACTGACTTTCAGAAGCACTGCCAATGTGATTCTTATGTGTATTCTATGTTGACAACTCTCAGTTTTGTGAGGCAGGGAGGCAGGAAGTTCATCATATCATCATTGGCAACATCTGCCAGTGATGTCTCTGGTGGTGATTCTTAATCATACTCTCAACACCAGAAATGGGGCTTCCTTGATTTCAAGAGAAGCAAAATTTTGAGAAACCAGATATTACTTTCAGCAGACATTTTTCCCACTGTAATGCTAGCAGACTGTGTTCAAGTGTAAACAAAATTAGTGCAGCTGCGTTAAGCATTATCAGGATAAAGATCCATGAGTCGGCCTCAACTTGCATGTTTGGCAGAGAATCCTTCATCTCTTAATGTTGCTCTTCTGCTCTGTCAGATTTGAGATACGCTAGAGTATACTAATGTCAAATTTACTAGAAATCAGAACCATAAACCACATACACATATACATGCATGCACAGGTATGTATATAGAAAGGTGAGACAGAGACTCAGAAAGATTCATTTTAAGAAATTAGCTCTTTTGACTGTGGGAACTGGCTAGTCTGAAATGTGCAAGCAACGTCAGTAGGTTGGATCCCCCAGGAAGTGTTGAAGTCGTAATCCTTTCTTTTTTAGGAGACTGCAGTTTGTTTTCTTAAGGCTTTCAAGTGACTGCATAAGGCCCATCACATAGAGAATAGTATCTGTTTTACTCAAAGTTTACTGTTTTAAATGCTAATCACATTATAAAACACTGGTTTTTTTTTTTTTTTTGACTAAACAAAGCAAGTACCAGGGCCTAGTCATGTTGACAAATCAAATTAACCATCACACAGGATAGTGATATTGGAGGAAGAACTCAAATGAGGGCTTAAGGGTGAAAATAATTCTTTTAGTTTCTCCTCCTAGTTCCAAGATTGCCTTCATTTCTGTTTTTCCCATACCAATATAAGACTTTGTCACATGGAACAAAGCACAAATGTGTTTAGACCTACTCATCTGAACTAGCAAAATGAGTAGTATATCTGAGGTACCATAATATTTTCCATGTTTGAAAAATTATATCTATGAAATCTGTAAAACTGTCAAACTTAAGAGTTAAATAGTTAATGCTAATGAGTTTTTCTGGGAGGAAGTGATATTAGTAGTTACTCTGATTTGATGGAGTTTTGCTGTCTTTAAAAGTACAGGATCACATGTCTTAGCCTGAAGGACAGCGACAAATATCCATAAAATATCGGCTAAAGATAACCATCAAGTCAGGTGCTAGCCTTGATGTAGTTTTGAAGGCAGATGTGGATTTTCCTATATCGATTCCAGTTTGGTGGGAAGTCAGCTACAAACCATGATAAAGGCCCCCGAGTGCAACTGAGTAAGTATAAGATGCCTGCAGTGGCAAGTCAGACCTGGTGTGGGGAGACCTGGGAAGGTGTCGCTGATCCAGTCAGATGCCTGAAGGACAAGTGGACAAGGGCAAGTGAGGCAGAAAAGAGAGAAGGATACAGTGTTATCATGAAAGGCTTTATGTCCAGCATTGCTGGAGAAGGCGATGTGAGATTCACTAAGTGACCAGATGAGGCTGTTAGCCTGGAAAGGATAATGAAATACTATTTATGCCCTTAAAAGTAATTTTGCTTTTGTCTTAAGAGCATGAGAATCTGCCAAAATATTTAACCAGGAGAGAGCAATGACCAGATTTTTACCTTAAATTGTTTATAATAGGAAAGAAAACTGTTGGATGTGGAAGGTGTTGAAAGGCACAAGTAGGGAGATTTAAAGTTTGATTCAATAGTTCAAGTGAGATAAATGGTCAGCCAGTGTTTGGGAAGAAGAGTGAATAAATTAGGAAAAACTAAAGTTCAGAATGTTAGGGACTTGTTAGATTGGACTTGCTAGTGGATGGTGAAAGAAATAAATGAAGGAAATAAAACTTTCAGATTTTGATTTAAGCCTGGATTCCTTTCACCAAATATAATTGCAGAAGGAGGGGTTGGAACAGAAAGAGGCTGAGGTCATGAGTTTCACTTGAGACCCATGGTGCTTACAAAGTCCACTCTACATTTGAAGGAAGGTAATCACTGAACCTTCCAGTGCAGAGTTCTGTAAGTTGAAAGACGCCTACATTCGAGTTTTAAGTGAGACCAGAAGCACCCAAGTAAGAGAGGTTTACTTGAGAAATATAACATTATAACAAGATGGTGTTTAGACAGATACTTGAAGAACATCAATATGCTTTTCATCTATGAAACTGATAGAGAAAGAAGTCATTACAATCATTGAGGGTGACCAGCCCAGCAGGTAAGAGAAAGACCAATATAGTTTTTTTCTCAGAAGTAAGCAGTAAGAGTGTTTAGGAAGAGATGGAATATTGGAATATGTTGAAGAGAAGAGAAGAAAATAAATCATATCTGACGCTGAAGATTCAAATTATACTATTTGTGGTACAGAGATTATAATTATTCTAGTGAGGATGAATAACGAATTTGGTTGGGCACTTCACAGGTCATTATGGCAGAAAAATGTTCATTTTTATTTGGACCTAAGAACTCTATTATGTTCTTTTAAGGACACTGGAGATGGGTAATAATGGGAAGAAACCAAACCATCCTCTCAGTGTTCCTACTGTTGGGCTAGCCCTTTCATCAGAGCACCAGCATACATTGTATGCCTTCTTCCTTACCGTGTATCTTACCACCATCCTAGGGAACTTCCTCATCATCATTCTTACTCAGCTGGACTCCCATCTCCACATGGCCATGTATTCTTTCCTCAGCCATTTGTCCTTCTCTGACCTCTGCTTTTCATCTGTGACAGTTTCCAAACTGTTGCAAATCGTGAAGAGCCCAGTTCCATCTATTCCATCTGCCGACTCAAATGCACTTCTTCCTATTTTTTGGAGATCTGGAGAGCTTCCTGCTTGTGGCCATGGCCTATGACCACTATGTGGCCATCTGTTTTCCCCTGCACTACACCAGGATCATGAGCCCAAAGCTGTGTGTGTGCCTACTGATGCTGTCCTGGGTGCCGACCATGTTCCATGCCCTGTTGCACGCCCTGCTCATGACAAGATTGTCCTCCTGAAAGGACAATGTGATCCCCTACTTCTTCTGTGATATATCGGCACTGCTAAAGCTGGCTGCTCTGGTACTGGTATTAATGAGTTAATATTTCTCATGGGAGGGGTGGTTATTGTCATCCCATTCCTTCTCAGCATCCCATCCTCTGCCCAGATTTTTTCCTCCATTCTTAAAGTCCCTTCTGCTTACGGTATTCACAAGCCTTTCTCCACCTGTAGTTCCCACTTCTCTGTGGTGTCACTGCTCTGTGGGACAATCATTGGCCTTTACTTATGTCTGTCAGCCAATAATTCCCTTGTGAAGGAGACCGTCACAGCTTTGATGTACACAGTGGTGACTCCCATGATGAATCCCTTCATCTACAGCCTGAGGAACAGAGACATGAAGGGAGCCCTGGGAAGAGTTTTTCAAAAGAAGAAAATTTCCTTCTGTCTTTGATGATAACATTTTGGGTCTTTGAATAATCTAATCCAGTAAATATATTGATATTAGGATATTATTTCAGATTTCCCCCATTACCATGGGAGTTCCTAATTTTTGAATATGTAAAGAGTAGAAATTTGACTAAGTAGTTTGCCTGGGGAAGTGGGTCTTGGTGACCTGGCTATGTCTTCCTCTCTGTCTCAGTCAGGTGATCCTAGAAAATTATAACATCGGAGGTGTGGTTTATATGATCTTTATTTCATACATTTTTAATTAAGTTATCCCAGGCTCCTAACATTTTATCAAGCAGACTGCTTTCTTCATTGTATCATTTGGGAATAGAGCTCTGTAATCTAATGCTTAATAAATTCAAACATCTCAACTACTCAGCCCTCTTCTAAATCTCCTACATATGCCCTCCTGCAGAAATTTCATACTATTATTATAAATACATTCCTCTGATTTATTTTCATATCTATATATTTTCTGAATTGGTCATTGCTAAATGGGTTTTTCTAATCCTTTTGCTGTAACATTGTATTTTGTGCTTACCTAAGAATTACTTAGGGGTCAGGGATTTAGCTCAGTGGCATAAGTGCCTGCTTGGCAAGTGCAAGGTTGTGAGTTTGATCCCTGGTACCAATAAAAAATTACTTAATATCAGGAGTTTTAATTAATTTTTCTGAGTAAAGAAGCTAGCGACTATTGAAAAATTAAGCTTTAAGGATATAGTTCTTCTGTCTGGTATTTTGGACTTCACAAAGGAACATTATTTCTATATTTTTCCTACCCTCAAGACAGTTCCATGAAAATAGGGAAGATATTTCTAGTGTTTTACAGGCTGAAAACAGAATTCAACAATTTCCCACAGCACACAGCATGTCCATTGTTGAGCATGTATAAGATGGCAGATCATGTGATCCCATAGTTTCTTCTCATCTTCTCCTACTTCAGAAAGAAGGGGAGCAGTTGTTCTGTTTTAAATGCTTAGCATCACCATGCCAGGGACTAGGTTTTCAGCCTTGGTCCACTCATTTCTTAGTTGTTCCCTCTAAGTGCTGACATCCAAACTCACCTCTCTGATTCCCTTACATATTCTGTGACCCCCCCCAACATCTCCATATTTAGCCCAGAACATTCTCTAGGGTTCCCATCTGTTCTCCTTACTACCCAGTGGAAAGCTCCAGTTGAGGTTGTGTATGCAGTTCAGTCACAATGCTTGTAAACCTGAAATATGGAATCTATCCAAATCTTCTCTTGCCCTTTATCCCACATCTTAATGTTTCACATCACTTCCCCACACAGTTTCCTGTGCAACGACTTCTGCCTATGTGTATACATAATTCTGTACTTTGCCTTTTCATTTAATATCATGTTTCCTGAAATACTTTATTATTCTCCATGAGGTTATTAAGATAACACCAAATTTTGTCATAAATAAACAAATCTCAGTGGCATTGAACAATGGAAATATCAGTGTCAAGAAAAGCGTAACATTTAAATTAAATGACTTTCCTCTAGAAGAACCTAATTTGAAAGACTGAAATACAGGTCCTATTTCTGGTAGCAGTTACAAACAGTGACAAGAACTGAGTGAGAAACTTAAAATTTTTCACGAGAATATAAAAGAATACTACAAGAAATATACATATACAATGACTCTGGATAAGTGCATTTTTCTTTTAAAATATTTTAAGAATTGATATAAAAGTTTTGCATTGTTATGAGATACAATGTAATGATTGAACACATGTGTATCTTATGTAATTTTTAAATCAGAATAAATTTACCTGTCTCAAACATTTATCAACTTGCTTGTAGTGAAAACATTCAAAATTATTTCTCTAGATTTTTGGAAATATATAGTACATTGTGGTTATCTCTAAATGTTTCATTTCAACAACTTTTTGAAAATTAATTTTTACCATAAAATAAATCCAATAAAAATGGTACAATTTTATGAAGTTTGAAGCTGTATTTTCACTACTTCAGTTTTCCACAATTCAGTATGATCTCAATCAAATGCCCAGTGGCATTATTTTTGTGGAAACTGACAATCTTTTCTTTTAATCTACCTGGAAGAAAATACAAGCAAAATTTCCAAGAGCTGTTTGAAATAGAGGAACTGTAAGTTGACTGTGCCTGTCAGGTATCAATACTTATTTGAAAAAATCCTTAGTTATTGAAACACTATATATTTACAAGGAGTTGATTTTTAGAAAACATTGATCAAATAAGAAGAATGCTTAAAGTAGTTTTCAGTATGTAGGGATTCATTTTCAATAAAAAAAAGTAAGTGAGAGGAAGGATACATCACTAAAAGAACTGTATTAGGAAACCTGACAAGGAAAATATTAAACTCCTTATATGGAAAAGTATATTTGAAATGACTTTAAAAGGCAACTGTGAATTTAAATCTATAAAAATGCTGTAATATAAAAAGACTATAATGAAAAATTTAGAAGCTGCATAAAAAAGATTGGCCTATTCAATCATACAGATATAAGAAATTTTCCAGGTCAAAAACAAGAAATAAATGTGACAGGGAAGTGACAGATGGTAACATTCTCACAGATTCAAGATTAAAACCCCAAACATAAAAATAATTCTATAATCTAACAAAAGGAAAATAACTGAATCAAAAAATACATGAATAACTTTAATATTAATAAGCTATATAAAAAGATGTTTAGCTTCAATGTTAATAAACACATATCAAACAAAAACAGTGGAAAGAGATCTGGCAATGAGAGAAGACAGGAAAAAGGAGAAGGGAAACAAAAAAGATCAACATGTGATACTTGTATGTGTCAATTTTTCCTGATGAATGTCTTTATCATGTATCCAAACATATATTAATAAAGAAATACAGAAAATGGCCTGGGGCTACTGCCATCCTGTCCGCCCTACCCCTATCTCGTCACAGGGATTCCCACTCCGCACCCCAGGGTATACAGATTCCCACCCCACACCCCAGGGTGTACAGATTCCCACCCCGCACCCCAGGGTGTACAGATTCCCACCCCGCACCCCAGGGTGTACAGATTCCCACCCCACACCCCAGGGTATACAGATTCCCACCCCACACCCCAGGGTGTACAGATTCCCACCCCGCACCCCAGGGTATACAGATTCCCACCCCACACCCCAGGGTGTACAGATTCCCACCCCGCACCCCAGGGTGTACAGATTCCCACCCCGCACCCCAGGGTATACAGATTCCCACCCCACACCCCAGGGTGTACAGATTCCCACCCCGCACCCCAGGGTGTACAGATTCCCACCCCGCACCCCAGGGTGTACAGATTCCCACCCCGCACCCCAGGGTGTACAGATTCCCACCCCGCACCCCAGGGTGTACAGATTCCCACCCCGCACCCCAGGGTGTACGTACAGCCTCCACAGTCGGAAGTCGCTCGGTACCCCACTAACTTCATCCTTGTCCTCGGAGGCTGCCCGGTGTGCAGAGTCAGTGTTCCGGAGGCTGCTTCACTTCCTGGGCATCTTCCTGGCCTCACCTTGTTTCCTTCACCTTGTTTCTGCTGCTTTGCCTGGAGGAAGCCGAGATGTCCCAGCTGTGGTGCGACCTTCACCTGAGAGAACACGCCTGGCTTCCTGCGGGCCAGCGTTCTTCTCTAATGTAAATGTCGTGTACAGTAGTTTTATCTGGCCAAGCTTCAGGACTGTTTTGTGAAGTGAGATGGGTTGGCATTGGCATGTGCCAGCCTAGATCTCGCAGAGGGTGGGAGGCAACACTGCTCTCCAGGTTAACAACTGCTCAAAAGAAACATTGCTTTTATTTTTCCGCAGTCTTCAGTTTGAGAAAGGTGAGAAATACTGTTTTAAATAAATGAGACTCCTACCATTGTTTAAAAAAAAAGAAATACAGTAAGTGATTATTGAATGGCCAGGTAATGATAAAATTTAGAAGTTTTATACGTGATTACGATAATAGCAAGGATGTGGAAATAAGGAACTCCTATTTATGTCTCTGTTATCTTGAGCTACCTTGTTATTTTAAAGAGGATAAAACCAAGCAAGACAAAGTAGAACAAAGCCAATCAAAACAAACCTGTGTAAGTGATGCAGGACTTCAAAACAATGGGAAATCAAGAGAAGTTACCGTAATGCCACCTGCTGTTTTCAAAATAGTTGCAGATACCTTCAGACATAGTGAAAATCAAACAAAACAGGCAAGAATAGAACCAATAAAAACAAAACAATGAATGCAATAAAGGACTTCAAGATCATAGGAATTCCAAAAGGCTACCATAATATATTTTGTTATCTTTGAAATAGCTTCCCATGCTATCAGATACAATAAAATCAAACAAAACAAGAGAACAAAACCCAACCCAACAAGACAATGAAAATGGCACAGGACTTCAAAACAAGACAATAGGGAATCAACAATGGCCACCACCCTCAGAAGGAGATTCCCATAGGTGCTACACTGTGTATTGCCATACTCTGAACAGATGATCAGACCACTAGCTTTAGACCTGCAAAGTCAGTGAAACCCTAAACACTACAAGCATTAAACTGTGAGCACCTCAATAGCCATCATCACAACCTGTGTTTCTCTGGGTCAGCCAGACACTTACAGTGGCAGGGACAGAGGGAGGACTCTTCTTGTTTCCTAGCCAGCACACCAGGAGGGGATGGGTCTGGTGTCCCCCGCAGCATCCCATGCATGGCACTGATTCACAGGAAGGGCTTGCTTCTCAATGACTTCTTGTTCTCTTTCCCCACCATCCACAAATAACACTGATTCACAGGAAAAGCCTGGCATCTGGCTGTCCCCCCAGCAGCCTGCACAAGACACTGATTTGCAAGGACAGCTTGTTTCTTCTTAAACTACCTTTTATATACAAGGAAACTCACCCAATGTAATTGTACAGTTCAAGGAAATTTGAATGTATCCTATAACTCAACCCAAATATCACATAAGTGCATCACTTCTCAACTCACCTTGAATACAGTAATTACTCTCTCTCCTCGTGCCATTAATCTGCTTTCTGTATCTATATTTTCTGTTTTGAAGTTCATGTAAGTGAAATTTTTTCATAGTATTCTTCTGTATCTGGCTTCTTCAGTGTTATAGCTTATATCTGGATGTCACTCCAAAGCCTCAGATAGTCATTTGGAGGTGGGTGCATCTGAGGATGTAATAGTGAGTTAGCCTGGTGACTTGTTTAGCACAGTTCTGGGTGTAAATGAATTTACTGAAGGAGGAAGACCTATTCTGAGTGTGGGTGGTACTAACCAATAAGCTTGTAACCTGCATGGAATAAAAGGGAATAAAGGAAGCTCACCGCTTCCTGCCTGCCATGCCATGAACTGTTTCTCTATCATGCTATGATACCCTGTCTTGGAACCAGCCCACATGGCTTGGGTATTGGGTATTATGTCCCGGGAACAAGAAAATAACTAAGACATTCAGCTTTTTAGTATGCTTTGTAGATTCAGCCATATAATTTTGTGTGTTGGCAGTGTGATTATTTTTAATACCCCAATCTTCCAGGGTATAAATATATCACAACCATTCATTTGCCTTTGATGTATTTTTGGGTTCTATCCAGTTTTTCATCTGTTTGTGACAGTGGGGCATTCAGAGCATCATTAAAATTCTGTTGATGTTTATCTGATTTTTATGATATTGGTATGCTAGTGGTTGATCCATATAAGTTTATCATTGTTGCTCTTGACTGAAATATTACATCAACCAATATTTAGTGACTTTCTTTACCTCTTTTAACAGTTTTAGCTTGAAATCCACTTTGAAATTAGAATAGCTACTCTAGCTCTTTTTTTCTGGATTTAAGTTGCATGGAATATTGTTTTCCATCTTTTGATTTTTAATCTTTGAGTTTCTTTTTGAATTAAATGTATTTCTTGTATATGGTATATTGTTGTATATGGTATATTTTTTAATGTATTTCTTGTATATGGTATATTTTTTAATCCATTCTGCACACTTATGTCTTTTATTGAGGAATGGACATCATTCATTCTGAGAGTTATTACTGCAAGTTATTGGCTTACCTATATCATTGTTTTATTTTCCTATTGCTTATTTCCTTTCTTCTACTTTATGCTTAACTACACAGCCTGCATGCTGTATTCATTCCATTAGATAATTTTTTGGCATTCTTGGTTTCATTGTTCTTTTCTGGGATACCTTTGAGAATTGCTGCAGTGCTAGTTTTGTGATCATATTTGCCTTATAAAATATTAGTTGTTTTTCTCTAACAGTTTTTAGGATTCTGTCCAGTTCTGGTCTTCTGATATTTTGACTATGCTATGATGTGAAGAAGTTCTCTTTCAATCACGGCTACATGGGGGTCTATATGTCTCACTTATTTGTAGGTTTTATTCTTTCCCTATCTTTAGAAAGTTTTCTGCTCTTTTCTCTATAAACATGATTTTATACCTTTTGTGCCATTTTCTAAGTTTTCAATAATTCCAGTTAATCTTAGATTGATCTTCTTTGCATCATCTAATGAATATTAGATCCATTTTTGTGCTTTCTTATTTTTAAGGTATCTTTGAGTAAATGATCTTTGCAAGTATCCCTGTCTTCTAATTCTGACTTTCTGTCCTCACATTGATCACTTTTACTGCCCATACTTTCAATATAGTTTTAATCTCTGGATTTCTGTTTGGAACATTTTTGTACACACTAATTCTTTGCTAGATTGGTTATTCATGTTTTGTGTTATTTTGTTTGCTTTGGTTAGCTTTTAATTAGCATCTTCTGTAACTTCCTTGATCACTTAATATTTCCATTATGTTTTTAAGTTTTTACTTTGGTCAGCTTTTAATTAGCATCTTCTGTAACTTTCTTGATCACTTTAATATTTCCATTCTGTTTTAGGTTTTCTTCAATCTCACTGTTCACCTCACTGATCTGTTTTTTAATTTTGTCTGCTCTATTTTTGAATAATTTAGGTGTGTGGCATTTGCTCTCCTCTCTCTCATTGCCCCTAGGGTTAGCTTGGGGGCATTTTGGGAGATAGTTTTCTGCCTTGCCTTCCTATGTGCCCATTGTTTTTTGTTTTGTTTTGCTTTGTTTTGTTTTGTATGCTTATCTTTGCACTTATAGTAGAAAGACTTTGTTTCAAGTATGAAAATCTCTTTTGCCTGCTTTTAAATGATGCCTTCATTCTTGGTGGGGCTAACTATAATTCTTTGCTTCTGTCCCAAGATCTGACTACCTGTGTTAATTTTGGAGAGGAGGATGTAAAGCAATAGGCCCAATACCCAGTTCTCTGGAATTGACTGCAACATTGTTAATGTTACAAGGTAACCCAGGTGTTGGCACACCAAAAAAATTAATAGCAACAATTATGCAATGCTGGCAATATCAAACAAATCAGCAATGTTAATATCTTCCAAGACAAACTGGATATGAATATTATATAAGAACCAATAGTGTACCACCATTAACCATAAAAAAGAAACCTACAATTAAGTATAAACATTAAAGTAAACCAAGTGTTCACATATAAACATGTGCCAAATTCAACTATAACTCTACTAATGAGAGAAAGGCATTGGGTAGTGTAATGGTTGATACGTTGTGTTAATTTGAGAAATTTAGAAGTTAACTGACTCAGCAGGTGGGCTCACTTTGTAAACATCCTAAACCTGTGCAAAGGAAAGAATGGACATGGTGTGAGTGCAACACCCACCCTGGGAGGAAAAGAGCCTTTCACTTCCCCCCTTCTTTGCCCTTGCTGCTTTTGCTGTCTTGAATTTTTACCCCTGTGTTGTGCTACCTTCCCTTAGAATGAGCTGATTATTGACTGAAACTCCCATGAACTGTGAGTTAAATAAATCTTTCCCTTCTTAATTTTGGGTGTCAGGTATTTTGTCTCAGTGATGAAAGAAAAACAACCAAGACAGAATTTGATACCAGGAGTGGGGCTCTTGCTTGGGCACTGCTGACCATGTGGTTCAAGAGCCTTTCAGAATGGCTTGTGGGAAGAGTTTGAAAGTTTACAGATGTTTTCTGAAAGAGTGGAGCTGGAGCACCTTAGGATGCTCTTTATGAGAGATTCTGATCAAAGCACAGACCAGAAAACCAGTAAAGGCCAAGCTCAAGAGGTTCCCACTAGAAAGAAAGATTACATTGCCTTCTAGACTCCAGATAATGTGTGTTATGACTTGGCAGAAAGTTTGTCTGCATTCTGCTCTTGTCCAGAGACTTTGCTTGAAACTAAGATTAAGAGTAGTGAACTAATTAATCCAGCAGAAGAAACTTTAAGGCATTTGAATGTTGAGGCTGTGGCATGACTACTGTTGGGGGCTTTTAGCCAGACCTATATTGATAAAGAAGAGCAGAGAGCCCAGAAGAATGATTTAAAGTGTTGTGTTTGGTCAGAAAGGAAGCTTAAGTAAAGCTGTGGACTACAAAGATAGAACTAAGGAAAACTCAACTGCTGAGAAGTAACAAGATACTAGAAAAGATGGCCTGAGGGCATAACAATAAACAGCATGTCTCCACCCTTTCAATCCTCAAAACTGCAAGAGTGAAAGACTTTGCCTTGTAGACAAAGCTGCAAAGCACCATATTCCAGAATGGTAGCAGCACAGAAACTGTTTTTCAAAATTAGATTTAGAGTGCCCAACAATCTGTACAGACTCCTACAGACAAGAGAGAGGGAAGTCTGGCTACTGCTCCAGCTGGCAGTAGACCATGGCGTCATCCATGTGGTGCTGTTTTAAGTGCATGCAGAATGCAATGGCTGTGGAGTTCAGAAGGCTTCCACCTCTATTTCAGAAGTACCCAGATTACCTGGGATGCTGCACATAGAACTATAGGACTTAACGTTTGCCCAACTGGGTTTTGGACTTACTTTGGTCCCAATCTTTTGTAATCCTTCTGTTTGTAATTTTTGGAATAAAACATTTATCTCGTGCCATTGAATTTGGAAGTGTTTTACTTTTCATTTGTACAGGTATTTGCAGCTAAAAGTTTGCCATAAATCTCAGAGGAGACTTGGGACTGGAACTTTTCAGCAATGCTAAAACTGTTACAACTGCCACAAGTCTTGGACTAATTACTTTTTGCATAAATGGATGTACATGAGTCTTTGGGGGCCAAGGGTGGAATATTATGGTTCCAATGTAGTATAATGTTGATAGGCTTAATACTGGTTCTTAAGGATTCTTAAACCTATGTTATAACGTTCAAGTTATGAAATGATAAGTATTGTTAGTTTCCTATCATCTTGCTTTGAAATGCTGTATCATTTTTATTGACTTCTTTTATCCTCTGTAAAATAAAGAAAGAATAAGCATGTCTTTGTATCTGAAAACCAGTTTAAAGAAATGTGTCTGGTTGCCATGGTGACAACCAAAAGATTGTAAAGGTTGATACATTGTGTCAATTTGAGACATTACATACTGAACCTGTGCAATAGGAGGTCCCAAAACAGTGCCATTGCTACACTCACCCCAGGGATAAGGAAGGAAAAGAGCCTTGTTCTCCCCCTTTTTCGCTCTTGCTGTTTTTGCTGTCTTCTGCTTCCTTCATCTGTGACTCTGTGTCATGCTATCCTGCCTTGGAGCTAGCTGATTATGGACTGAAACTGCAAGAACTGTAAGCTAAATAAACTAGTCCTTCTTTAATTTTGGATGTTGGGTATTTTGTCTCAGCAAAGAAAGAAAAGTAACCAAGACAGACAGTAGTAATAAATATTGAGTTAACTATCTAAAGATTAATGAAGCTTAATCGTTAGACAGTTAGAGATTTCATGGGTAGAGAATGGAAGAATGAAATAGGAAAAGTTTAACAAATTAAACAATGGGAGATGAGAATGATACAAGGGAAATGATACAAAGGAGCCTGTTAGAGATTGGAAAAATACTGATATAATTATCTAAAGGAAACAAAAATAAAAGTAGTAGATAGAAGAAAGATGGAGGAAAGAAGAATGAAAAGAAATAATATGGAGAGTAATGAAAGTATTAAAATAAAAACTGAAAAAGAAAAGAAGAAGGAAAAGAAAAATAAGAAAGTGGGGTAAAGAAAAATTCCCCAATTCCAACAAACCAATAAAGAAAAGACAGGAAATAGAAAAAAATCCAAAGAAAATAATCATTTTTCTCCATATTTTTGAATGAGTGATTTTCCTCCTGAGACCATATTCTCAGTTTCCTTCACCCAGCCTTACAGCCTGTGGGTTTGTGGGGTGCCCGCTGCCCATTCCAGAGGCCCCTCTGTTCACCCCATGCTGTAACAATGTGCACCCAGAGACACACATAGGTGGGGAAGACAATCAGACCCCAGATCCACGCTGAAGGGAGGCAGTGAATAGGGCAGCACCTCAAGTCACAGCCATCACTTCTAGACTCAGCACAACTCAAACTAAGCCTGGCCTCCCAGCACAGGGGATGGGCTTATGCTCTTCCCAGCAGAAGTGCAAACTCCTCAGGGAGTCTCTGTCCAGCCCACTCCCCCTCCATGGACAGCTCACCCAGGCACTGTAGGAGGGTAATACTAGGAACCCTAAAATACAGTAAAGCCATACCCCAACTATTCATAGTCCCAGATTCAAACAATCAACTTCTTCACAAAATGGAGCCTGGTCAAGAACCCCAAGGAAATACGGTGGGCACCTGCACTGCGTTCCCCATCGGCTGTTTTCCTGCCATGTGTGAAGAATGGCTATGGGGTAAAAACCCCTGCTGGCCTTGCAGCTCACAGACACTGTGCACTCTCCTGGGAGCCCGTGATACCAGCCAAATCCACTGCTGCCATTTATCCCTGGAGCCCCAGCACTCACCTTGCTTCCACAGCGCAGGCTCCCCCATCCACATGCAGTGAGCCAGGAACCAGGGAAGAACCCACAGTACTTTGTTTTCTTTCCTTCCTTGTGGTCTTTCAAAGTTCTCTATAGTTTTTCCCTAGCAGTTCCTTCACCATTCCTGGTGATCTACTTCTGTTTTTGCTTCCAAAATTTGTTGTTTTCTAATGTCTAGATTCTGGATCCCAGAGAGATTGAATTTTGCTGCCACCCACCACGTCATCATCTTGAAAACCACTGTAGTAAGTATTAGAACAAGAAAAATACTGAATTGACCCTTGTTAACTTTATTTCTGTGTTTCAGTTTATAACTTTAGTCAGATTGCTCTCAGTACAGAGTCAGTAAAAAGACCATACGTGCCAAGAGCAAAGAACTGCAAAACTTAATTCAGGCTGTGGAGAGGAAAGCCTAAGGGCTCCATAAGCACCATGCCCAAGATTCAGAACAACCGACAGAAACAAATGAACAGGGAGGGCAATACATGCAGCTCAGTGAGAGAGCACTTGCCTGGCAAATGGGAGCTTTCAGCTCTATCCCCAGTGCCAGAAGGAAGAAAAAGAAAACCAAGTAAGATAGAAAGAAAAGAAGGGGAGGGAAAGTGAAAGAGGCAAAGAGAAAGACGAAGGGAGAAAACCTCAGCTCTACCTTGCAAATTGCCCCTGTAAAGTTATTTCTCTCTTTTCCCACTATCCAGGACTGTAAATTTGAAACAAATGTAGGATCTGACAAGATGAAAGTTGTTTGTTATTTAAAAACTATTCCCACAGAACAGAAAAAAAAATGCAGGCCTTCAATGATGAAGACTCCAACCTACCAGCCCATTGTTCCCTGCATTTATTTTCCTCCTTATAAAATGTGTTTTGAGTAGCTGAGTTCATGAGATGGTGTCTATAGAGGAATACACCACACGATCACCTCATAGCTGACTCTCGACTAGTACTGAGTTCCTACCCAACTCTTATCTCCTGAATACTGGTCTGCAAACAGCCATCAGACAGACTTGAGTTCCTTAGAGTTCTCATACCTGTCAGGTGCATTTGATACAAGATGTGGAGAGAAGTTATAAGATTAGTAGTAAAATAGGGAGTGAACACATATTAAGCGCACAACAACATAGTTATTAAAAAATTAGTAAAACCACAATTAATATTAATGGTTAACTATATACCAGGCACTGGTTTTTTATTTATTCATTTCTTTTGGCCCCAGGGGTTGAACTCACGATCCTGAACTTTCAAGGCAGGTGCTTATGCTGCTGAGCTAAATCACCAACCCCAGGCACTGTTTCAGAAGAAATTTTCACGTATTAATTAACGCCATGCTTACAACTTTCAAAGACTTTCTCATCATTATCATAGCTGTTCCCATTTACTGGTGTATAAGTAGGTTAAATAATGGCCTGAGGTGAGTTATAATCAGTAAGTGGAAGATTGAGCAAGTGGGGAACCAGACAAGGCATGAACTGTCTTAAACAGTGTCCCCCACAGAAGGTGGCAGCTCTTCTGCCACAAAATGTGCTAAGTCTTAGGAAAGAGCTTCTCTATGCAACGAAGAGGGTGAGAGAACACCTGGGTCCCTGGCATCTCTAGGAATCAAGAATATTGGAGAACTACAATTACCTTGCTAGGTTAGAGAAAACATGGTTTACAGCATAAGCCTTCCCAAGTAAGATCACAGAAAACAATGATTTTTTTTTCTTCCACACGACAGAAAAGCTTTAATTGGGCTGAAAAAAATGTTAGGAGCTCCCTTTTACTGTGGGACTTACAGCTGCCAACTGGCAGTTGCAAGTTGCTACTGTATAGCAGAGCAGAGAAAATCACATTCCTACAGAGGACAAAAAAGGTCATCCAAGAGTCTAGACCCTAGAGACATGTGCTCCAAGAAACATTCTCATCATCCTCCCTTTGGAGAACATTACCCTCCAGAGCCCCTGCTTCCCCTCAGGGCACAGACAGAGGATAACTCAGTGGCTAACAAGAGTTACCTGACTTAGATCTAAATGTAGATCTGTCAGAATCCAGTTTCAGGAGAATTTAGAGCCTGGTGATCAGATCCCAACTTTTCTGTGCTGAGCCCACACACATTCCGCCACCTTGGAAGGGAAAGGAGACTCCTTGACCTCAGGACTCATCAGGACGATTCTTTGTTCCCCATCCATTCCAAGGGTGAGAAACTGGGGCTCCGCTCCACAACCTATGTAGGTCCTGTCTTCTCCACCTCAGCCACACAGCACCAGGACACCACCCTCCAGCGTGCCTCACCTGTGAAAGGAATGCTAGAAGTACTAGACAAGATCCCTGCAAGCTTCCTGCTTGGCAAAGAAGAGGGGAGGCCATAAAGCTAGGACCACTTTAGCAAACACCTGATCCCATGCCCCGGGTGGAAGAATGTGAACACTGGGAAAAAGGCTGTGAGACAGCAACACCAAGCGGTAAGGTCCAGGCAACAGTACCATATCCATTCCCTCCATGACCCTCACAGGGACTGCACCAGGTAAGTAAAAACAGTGTGATGCCACTTATCAGGTGAAATGAATGGCCAGCCACTCTTAAAAATAGAACACAGACTTAAGCTGACTCCAAAACATATGTTCTCAGGATCTGGTGGACAAAAGCAAATGTTGAGAGTTGTCTCCTCTGCATATGCTCATTCAGGGGTCTTGTCCATGAACACAGAATCAGGAGGAGGTAGTTACGATGTGGTTATCTCACCATAATCTCTGTCTGCCTAGTGAAGTGATATTGTGTGCAGTGTTTGGGTTACATGCATTCTGACTCATACAAATGCCTGGTGTTGGAGAGGAACCATGGAGATGTTTCCACACACAGGCTACATGGAGCTGCTAATGCAACCTTCAGAGCATTATACTGTTTCATTGCCAATGTGCTGAATTGAGCTATTAGAAAAATCTGATAGCATTTGAAGCATGCATCTTTGATCCTGTCTTTGTAAACAGAATACAAGGGGATGCACTTGGTCACATCTGGTGCTGAAACACTGAACTCAGTACTATCAGACTATTGTGATTGATAACTCAGAAACACACACGCACACACACACACAAACACAGGTGTGTGTGCTAATGTAAGCCAAGGCAGTGAGGACTAATGGTCAGCACTGTTTGAAACCCTAAGTTTTGCCCAGTGAATTCAGGGCTCTGCCGATCCCTTCAGCCTCCATATTATTGCACCTCCCAGTTCCTTTCCCTCATGGTATGAGGGTCTTCTTTCCTTTTTCCCAGCCTTTCTCCAGAAATCATCTCTCCCTGTAACAACAGATCTACATCGTGAGGTTGCTGTGCTCAGATACATCACTCTTCTTTAATTCCTTGCACAGATCACACCAAACATTTCGCCTTTGCTGGGGCAGCTTGATTTCACTCTTCATTTCTTTTACTTAAACACTTGCCATTATTCCTACAACACATTTTCAATCAAAATGTTCCTACATTTATCTGCCTCTTAAGGTACATGCTTAAATGCCTGTGTTTACATTAAATAAAGCACTGACCGTCTCTATTATCAGAAAGGGATAGGGAAATGGACATCCACTCTACTAATTCTTAGAATAAAATGAGGGAAGTGCAAAGTACTTGCTCTGGGTCAAAATGTTCCATAACACAGAACACAAAATTTTTGCCAGGTTGATTTATTCCTAGTCTCTGGGTTGTTCTGTATCCTTGCTTTGGATAGAACCAAGGCTCCCTTACATTATCCTCCAGTGTCTAATCTCTTTGACATTGATGTTTTCTCTATGATAAGGAACTTGGAATCTACATATTATTTGATTGGTAGAGAGGAAATGATTTTAATGAAATTTGTGATCGCATCTACATATTATAAATATATTTCTACACCAAACAGACATCTGTAAAAATAAGCCTGCTTCAGAAAAGGAGGATCCGGAAAAGGGAAACAGTACTTGCAGGAGGATTAATAGATTAGGGTCAATTCATTGAATGATTACATAGTTTAAAATGTTTGCCAGTTAATGGGAAAGATCTGGAGTTGAAGTAGGTCTTGTGTAGAAGACATAGAGCTGAAGAAATAGAAGGAGTGAAATAACAGAGAAAATAGAAAAGAATAGGCATGCAAGCAGATTTGAGAGCAGTGCCTTTGTTAGTCCCTGGAGAAAAGAAAGAGTATGTGGAAATGACATAATGCAGAAACACATGTTCCTTCAAGGTTAACTCGGTGAAGAGTGAATTGGCCTCGGAGCCTTCTGCGCAGTGTTCCTATAGATGCTGTGATGAGCTGGAGGACAGTGGCAAAAGTCGCAGGGGCCTCCAAGAGAGGCGTGCTGAAGAGTTCTAGGGGTCTGAAAAGAATTAGGCATGGTAGATTTTAGTGCCAGCTTTGTGTGATTTCTCCACTATCCCCCGGCCACTCTGGAGGGGGAGGAAAGAGAGTGGACACACTGTTTGAGCACTTTTTAGACAATGTTGAGTCATCTCAGGTTTTTGGTTTTTGGGTTTGTTTTTTGTTGAAACAGTATGAAAGTGATACAATAGACTGGTTACCTGAGGTGCAACAGAATATTAAGAATCTGCAGATCACAATGAGTTGAAGAGCAAGCAAACACAAAATACTTATGCTGGAGAAAGAGGATCCTTAAACAATGAAACAACATTTTAGCAAAAGACTGCTCAAAGCTACTCCCGCTTTCTCCACGAACTATTTTATTTCCTATAACCTCAGTCGGATTTCCGTTGCCCCTATCTCACTTAGCAAGACATGAGGCGTGAATCCTTCACCCAGGATGTAGAAAGCCTTTTTATTCTCAAACTCTTTGCAGGGAACTTTCTCTCTGTCTCCCACCTTCACTGAAACTTTGGCTTGAGCCACCAACTTCATAGCTATTTTGTGAACACAACTATAACAGAATTGCAAAAAACTTAATGAACACTTAATTGGTTTATTAGACTATTGCTAAATTATCAGGACACCATATAAGCAACAAAAAACACTAATCATTTAGATTTAATAAATAGATGATTAGCTCAACTGCTCTGAATCCTTCCAATAAGAGCTGATCAAAAATACGGTATGTGCAAATTTTTAAATTTTTACAGTAAAATTTCATTACCATGAATCTTCCTCAAATGAGTCTACCTTGCTTCAGACCTAGGTATCCCATCATTCTGGCCACTTTCTGAAGCAGTTGTGGCACTGGTTCACCATTAGTATCTTCACCAGGTATCATCATTAGAACTAGGTGGGTGCTGCTATCAAATGCCATTGAACAGAAGATCGGGCCAATAAGAACACTTTGCTGATGGGAAGACACGCTGGTCACACGATTAAAGTGTGTCCTGATCTGCCTTATTCACAGCTGGGGCACCCTGTGCCTTGTAAGTCTTTGTCAAAGTCAAAATGAAAAATAAAATATAAATGCTTTGAGTGAATTCAGGACGTAGAGGCAGCCAGGAACCTAAGACCCACATGAAAAAAAGACTCCCAGAGCTGCTGCAGGCAGTACCAAGAGTGGTGGCAGAAGCATCTTTGAAGGAAGGGGGAGTGTTTTCAGAGTTACTGATGGCAATATGTCTTTCACTAAACTAAATTTTTACATTTAAACATTCACCATAGTTTATCACACCTTGTAAACATTGTACTTACACTTGAAATTCTCCGTTTCCACCTTCAATTTTATTTGGCTGCATCTCAGCCAGAGATAACAGCTGTCATACCACTTGTGTTACTCACAAGTCTACAAAACACTGTTACATTTTCCATTCATTGTGTTGTGCTGTGTATCATCCAGCCTCTTGCTATCACATTATTTTGCCCCATGTATCCATGTAAACTCAGTTTAAAATCTGCTGAGCAGAACCCATTAGTAAGAAAGCAGCACCGTTTGCCTGTCTGTTCCTCCATGGGTAGAACATACCTGGGCTTCCTGTGTGACAACGGACCAGATTTCTGAGCATGTCTCCCTGCATCCATGTGCAGGGGTCTCTCTAGCGGATGACAAGGAAGGAGAATCACTGTGTCAAAGGTGCATAAAGTTCAGCTTTCCCTGATAAAGGCAAGTTGTTTGCCAAATGCTGGTGCTGCTTCCTCTCCAACATTAGAATTTATCACTTTATGGTCTCCAAGATGAAAAGTGCTAAATTTTGTGTTTAACTGAAACAGGTTTTTAATTGTTGCATAGTTGTTACCTTGATTACCTCTCTATGACTGGCCTGAGTATGTCTGTTTCCCCTTATTCCCTGCTTTGTTTTTGGTCCTTGTCTTATGAGAGTGTAGGAGGTCTCTGAATTTTGAGAGCTAATCCTTTAAGAAAAATGTGTGTAGAAAATTCCTTTCCGTGATACATGGCTTCTCTTGCCCTTTTCTGTGTTATCTTTTTTCTACAATGATTTCAAAGGGGTTTAACATTGCAAGATTTTTCTTATGTTTGATATATTATCTGCCTATTTGAATACATTACTTCCAATCTGATATTATACACATCTTTTATTTCCTCTAACTTTTTGGAAGTGTTTGTCTTCATAATTGTTACTTTAGCAATTATTCTTGTTTTATTTTTCATGTTTAGGTAAGCAGATTTCCTTGATCCTTTGCTAAATAGTTCATTTGATTTCCTCTCTACTGATGAACTAATTCACATCATATACACCTTCTAATTATATCTACTTTCCCTCTCTCTCTCTCCTCTCTTTTCCCTTCCCCCCTCTCTTTTGTCTCTATCTCTCCCTCTCTCTCTCTCTCTCTCTCTCTCTCTATATATATATATATATATATATATATTTAGATGTATATAGATATATATCTTCTTCCATATTATACATTTTTCTTCTTCATTTTGTCATAGGATCAGTTTGCTACATTTCATGTTCAAGAAAAGTTTCTGATATTTGAATTAAGTTTTCCTTGAACTTAGATATTAACTGGAAGAGAGATGACTTTTCTACATTGAGGTTTTTCAAGAACATTGTTTACCATCCCACTTTATTTTCTTCTCCTTTATTATACTTTCTTAATTGTTAAAATAAGTTTTGCACCTTTAGATATAATTTTCTATAACTTCCTCAAACTTTGTTATTTTGCACGAGGCAGATTTTTTGACATTACATTTTCTAATTTAATTTTACTTAATTATAACATCACAGTTTATTTCTTACATAACAAATGGTATAATCAAATGTGCTAAAATCTAAGTTTATCTGGGAATTTTCTATAAATGTCTTCACAGATATCCAAAAAATTTCAAGTATCTTTTCAAAAATCATACAATATTTATAGGGTTTTATACAGAGGCTGTTACCTGGTACACTTCATGGAGATGTAGCCACACCCTCTTGCCAAAGGGCCCTGTACCAGACTACCGACACTACATTACATTTATTAATACCTACATTATTCCTGACTTTAAAACCTAACTGGCACCACAGTGTTCGCTGTGACTTACAGTTGTTACCCTGGAATTTTTGTTTGTCATGCCATTATAGTGCCGTCTTTCTTTTGAGTTTTGTTATGCAATTTGGTGTGTATGTTTTCACTTATATGTTTAATCTGTGCTATCCATGTTGGAACTGTCAACATCAGCATAGTCTGATGTTGCTAAGAACCCCATCTTTGAAATCTTACATTTCCATATAATATGAGCTAAGCTTGGTCTCTGAGCCCTCCAGGTTTACTGAACCTTTTGAAACCTGAGTTATTTGATTCTCTATAAACAAGAGGAAAAGTATCTTAAGAGAGAAATGCAAAGTGTTTTAGGTGCAGAGATGAAAAGACATGCCTTTTTCTGTGTGTGGGTGTGGTACCAGGGATTGAACTCACGACTTCACGCTTGCCAGGTAGGCACTTATGCCACTGAGATAAATCCCTGGCCCTCCAAAGGTTTGTCTTCTTTTTTCCTTTTTTGTGGAGAAGACATGCCATAATTAAATAAGGCAAAGATGAGTAGACCTACATACGTGGTTCCTAGGGTATTATTCACATATTGGTGCAAAAAGCATTGAGAAATGGAGATAGAATTTATTAAAGATTGGGTAAATTTTAGTAGCACTCTTATTTAGAAAAACTAGGAAATTAATTGTGATGTTCTGGGTTAACATACCAAATGGATCCTGAAATGTAAAATGACGTAAAGAGTCTCTTCTGTGGCCAAGCGGGTTATAAATGCCTCTATTGGCTGTAAAGAAGTAGGGATACAGGCTCGCCCTGCCATATGACTACCTTTATCCCATTCAGTTTCACTGACACTTTATATACTAGGCACAAGAAAGAGTGTGTGAAGGTGGCCCAGAACTGTAACACATAGGTGAATTGGCTACATCTCAGTCACACGACCATACCTCAGGGGAGACAGAGAAATTTAGTCTAAGTGACCATAAAGAAGAAAACAGCATGGATTTATCCAAGCAGCTAATATTCTTTGCCATAATTAGCAAACCTATTATGCAAGATGTATTAAAGAGGAAGAAACCTGCAGTGAAGTAATTGATGGTACATTATGCTGTGTAAGGTACAAAAGTATGGTCTAAGCTAAAGCACTACCACCTTAAGTAGAAAAATTGAGTTATACAATAACTAAACATAGAAGCAATAAAATCAGGCAGAGGAAAGATAAACTGGGATATTGTGCTCCTGAGCAGCCTTCATGTAAGGAATCCAAGACATAAAACAGGATTTCACCGAAGAATCATTAATTTCAAACATCTTGGTGTAAGTGATGAATAATAGTCTACAACAACCCTTCTGGATAAGTTAAAAATAAACAATACATGGTTTTCTTGTCCACAAATTCTTGCAGTGTGGCGTTTGGCAGGACTTGTTGACAGGATGAACAAACAAGGATATATGGGTGTGGGGTGATTAAAGACCTCGGCAATGAACTGAGATTTTACTAAGCAATAGTTGTAGTCTGCAGTCATCTAGGAACCCTTGTAGAGCCCAATAGGTACTGAGAGTCTGCCTCCAGCAGCCTGCCCACATCTGAGAACCATCTTTGAGGCCTGTGGGGACTGCAAGTCTATGCCCAGCAACCAACAGTCATCTGGGAACCCTCAGTAGGTCATCAGGGATGGGAGTCTGCCCCGGTGACCCACTCACACCCAGGAATGATGTCTGAAGTCCTTGGGGACTAGGAGTCCGTACCCAATAACCTACAGTCATCAGGGAACACACAATAAAGCTTCTATGACAAAGAACAACTGAAGAACTTCATGACCAACCAACCAACCTTTCAAAGAGTACTGAAAGGAATTTTAGAGAGAGATGACAATGACCACCATTCCAAGAACCACAACAGAAAGAAACCAGCAAGTAGGGCAAGAAATTGACAAGAGGAGAAAAGTAGGGAATCAACAACAAAGCGATAACATGACCAAGATAAGCCCATACATACCAGTTATAACCATTAACTTAAATGGCCTCAGTTCACCAATCAAAAGAAACAGACTGGCAGAGTGGATCAAGAAACTAAATCAAACAATATGCTGTATACAAGAAACACTTTTAACTCATAAATACAGGAAATTCATACACTGAATGTTAATAGATAGGAAACAATACTCCATGTGACAAGAACCCAGAAAAAAAACATGGATAACTACACTGTTTGTGGATCATGTGAACTTCAAACCAAGAATGATCAAAAGAGATTTTAAAAAATCACTACACATTTTTATGGGAAAGCTTTAAGAGGAAAAGACAATCATAAATATATATGTATCGAATATAGGTGCACTGAACTACATAAGACAAATCAAATAAACAATAATACAATTAAAACAGGGGACCTTAACACCCCATTAACACCAAGAGACCGATCAACTAAACAAAATAATCAGTGAAGAAATAACAGAACTGAATCAAACTTGTGAACAAATGGACTTAGTAGACATGCACAGTGTTCTACACAAAAACGACCAAATACACATTCTTCCCAGACTCACATGGGGCAGTCTCTAAAATAGACCATATACTAGCCAGTAGAACATGCTTAAGTAGATACAAAGGAAGTACAATTATCCCATGTGTATTATCTGACCATACTGTAATGAAATTGGTAATTATTGACAAAAGAAACTACAAAAGATCCATGAATATATGAAAATTAAATAGGACCCTACTGAACAACCAATAGCTACCGAGAAAATTTAAGAAGCAGTTAAACAATATACACAAACAAACAAAAATGCAAATACACTTTACTGGATCCTGTAGGACACTATAAAGGCAGTCCTCAGAGGAAAACTTACAGCGGTAATTTCTCACATCAGAAAAGCAGAATGAGCACAAAATAAACAACCTAATGTTGTACCTCATTTTTTTAGGAAAACCAGAACAAGTCAAGCCCAAAGGCCAAAGAAGAGAGGAAATTATAAAGATCGGAGCAAAAATAAATACAATTGAAACTAAGAAAACAATACAAAAAATTAATGGATTGAAAAGTTGCTCTTTTGAAAGAAAAAATAAAGTTCAAAAGCCCCTAGCTAACTTTATCAAAAAAGAAAAATCAAAGATTCATGCAATAAGGAATAAAATCACTGCAGATCCTGTGGCAATATAGAAGATAATCCATACCTACTTTGAAAACCTTTACTCTATCATGGGATCTAAAACACAGAAAAAATGGACAGATTCCTAGAAACATATGAATTTCCAAAGGTAAATCAAGAAGTTATAAAACTTATGAATAACCCAATATTAGTTAATGAACTTGGAAACAATTAAAAACTCACCACCAACAAAACAGCCAAAGTCCTGATGGATTTATAACTGAATTCTACAAGAAATTTAGAGATGATTTAATACCAATACTCCTCAAACTCTTTAATGAAATTCAAAGGGAAGTAATTTTTCCTCATTCATTCTAGGAGGCAATTACCCTGATACCAAAATCAAAGAAAGACTCAAGTAAAAAGGAAAACTACAGGCCAATCTCTCTGATGAACATAGATGCAAAAATCCTCGAAGAAATACTATTGATCATGGTAATCTCTATGAAGTTGCATGAATGTGCAAGTTAACCTTCATTACCAACTTGATTAGCTAGATAGACACCTAAGAGATTAAGAAAGCAAACTTCTAAGTATGTCTGGGTGGCAAATAGAGCAACCTTGGGGTCCCTGTCCCCATCCTTTCTGACTTTTTCCCTGTTCTGTACCTTCGAAGTCAAGAGTTGAGTTGGTTTCCTCCACCATCTCCCTCCACCACTTTTCTGTGGGGAAGGCAGCTGGCTATGGACTGAAACTGCTCACCATGAACCACAAATAAAACGTTTCCTAGTTTGAGTTATGTAAGTTGGATATTTTGTCCCAGCAAGAAGATAGCTTGAGGGCTGGGGATTTAGCTCAGCGGCATAAGCGCCTGCCTTGCAAGCAGGCAGTCGTGAGTTCCATCCCTGGTACCGATAAAAAACGAAAAAGACAAATAAAAAGAAGAAGAAGAAAACTTGAGCAATACAGTGAGTCACAAAAAGAAGTATCTAACAGAAAGAATGGAAACTTGAAGGGAAAAACCACTACAGCTGTGCATATCTGACAGTTTGCCAGAAAGATAAAAGCTATTACAGACAGTAATGAAGGTCTGCTTTGAAAAGAGAACACCTGAAGAGAAAACTCATTGGGGGTGTTTTGGGACCAAAATCCAGTTATGCTTATGATTGACAATTTTCCTATGCCAGTGTAGATACCTGTTATCTCCTGGGTTCTGGGATCACTCTGTTTTTTCTCAATTCGAAAATTCACAATTCTACTAACAGACTCCTCTTACTACACTTCCTTCTCAAAGATTCCAAAGTGAAGTCTTCCTTTACATCTGTAATGAAACTAATTTACCATTCAAGTTTTTCCATTAAACTGTATAGTTCTAGAGTAGAAACCATGTCTTATATGTTGAGAAAATATTTATCTCACATAGTTATTATTCCTCCTATAAAAGCTAACAAAGAATCTCTCTAGCCTGTGGAATATGGAATTTGAAGTGATTACGTCCTAGGTGTTATATGACAGTGCTAATTGGATGGATGAGCTCCTCTAGCCCACAGATAGCATGGCATTGGAGTACAGTACTGTACAGTGCATCACATCATAGCACATCACATCAAATTACATTACACAAAAGGTCCCAGGGGAAATATCAATTATACATTTGCCATGGAGATTTGTACCCAGTGTATTGGTTACCTCTAGACTCCATAAACTCAGATATAAAGAAAGCTGATCACTTGCATCAAAAGTGACTATGTGAGGTCATGATGCACAGTAATTGCACTAATGATGCTCAATTCCCTTGCCCTGCATGCTGAAGAAGCCATGAGAGAAGAAAACCAGTCTTCTACCATGGATTTTACACTCCTGGGAGTTACTGGTCAGAAGAAACAAGAAGATTTCTTCTTCGCACTCTTCCTGTTCATTTACCCTGTCACACTGATTGGGAATATGCTCATCATCATGGCCATTCTCTATAATACTCATCTCCACAATCCCATGTACTTTCTCCTTGCCAATCTTTCCCTCGTTGACATCTTGCTCTCCTGTGTAGCAATCCCTAAGACATTGGTTAACCATCTCCTAGGAAGTAAAACTATATCCTTTGGGGGATGCCTTGCACAGATGTATTTCATGATAGCCTTGGGCAACACAGACAGCTACATTCTGGCTGCCATGGCCATTGATCGAGCCGTGGCCATCAGCCGCCCACTTCATTATACCACAATTATGAGCCCACGCTCCTGTGTCCTGCTGGTTGTTGGGTCTTGGGTTGTTGGAAATGCCAATTCCCTCCCCCACACTCTACTCACAGCTAGACTGTCTTTCTGTGGCAACAAAGCAGTAGCCAACTTCTACTGTGACATTACCCCCTTGCTCCAGCTGTCCTGTTCTGACATCCACTTTAATGTGAAGATGATGTACCTAGGAGCTGGCATTTTCTCTGTGCCATTACTATGCATCCTTATCTCCTATGTTCGTGTTGCCTTCACAGTCTTACAAGTTCCATCCAATAAGGGCATACGTAAAGCCTTCTCCACCTGTGGCTCTCACCTTACGGTTGTTGCTTTGTATTATGGGACAGTTATGGGCATGTATTTCCGACCTCTGAGCAGTTACAGCCTAAAGGATGCAGTGATAACTGTGATGTACATGACCATAACCCCAATGTTAAATCCTTTCATCTACAGTCTGAGAAACCAGGACATGAAGACTGCTCTGGTAAAGCTCTTCCACCATAGACTCTCGTTAGAGAAGAGACACAAGAGGTAAACACCAAGACAAAATTACTAGAAGAAAAAGACAGAAGAGTCACATTAATGCAATTAAAAATGAAAACGGAGTAATTACAATGGACACTCAAAATTCAGAAGACAGTTACTACCAGTAAAAGCTATATTCCAACAACTTGGAGAATCTTGAAGAAATGGACAGACTCCTAAAACATATGAATTACTAAAAGTAAACAAATAAAATATAAAAATTCTAAACACATCAATAGCAAACAATAAAATTGAGGCAAGAACCAAAAAGTAAAAAGAAACTAAACCCTGAGAAAAAACTACAGCAGGATGTGATAAATTCCGTGCTATACTCTATAAGAATGTCAAGGACATTATTACACGTCAGACTTGTCAAAGACATTGAAAGGGAAGAAGTACTTATGAGCTTATTTCTAAAAGCCAGCATCACTCTGATTCCAAACCCAGAAAAGACTGAACTAAAAAAAAACTATTGACCAATCACCTTAACAAACATAGATATCAAATCTTCAGTAAAATATTGACAAATAGAATGCAGTGAATTATCAAAAGGATCACATAGTGTGACCAAGGAGATTTTATCCTATGGATGCAAGGACAGTAAACATATGCAAAATAAGAAATGTAATTCACCAAATAAACAGAACCCCTGACAAAGAATACATGATTATATCAACAGATGGAGAAGAAGCTTTTGATAAAATCCAATTCATGATAAATTCCTGAAGAAAATAGATACTGAAGACCCTTACCTGAATCTGAAAAAACACTTCGTATGAAAACCAAAGGCCAAAATTGCATTAAATTTGGGAGTGAAAGCTTTCCACTAAAATCAAAAACAAGATAAGGATGCCTACTATCATCACTTCTGATTAACACACTGCCTGAAACATTAGCCATCACAATCAGGAAAGAGAAACAGACACACATAGTGAAGAGAGAAGCCAAATTATCATTACTTGTGAATGATGTAGAACACAGGTAAATCCAACCAAGACCACTAGATTTAATACTCAAATTCCGCACTGAAGGAGCAAAGAAAGTCCACACAAGGCAATCAGTGGTGCAGTGACATGTGCACCTATGTTTGTAACAGCAAAACCTATAACACCGAGATCTTGGAAACAACCCAAATGCCCACTCAACTGAGGAATGGATAAAAAAAGATGTGCTTTTATACAATGCAGTACTTTCAGCTCTAAAGAAAGATAAATTTGAGGCTTTTGTAGGTAAATGGATGCAATTAGATCCTTCTCATAAGTGAAATAAATCAGACTGAGATGTATAAATATCATATTGTCGCCTTCACATAAAAAACAGAAAGAGTAAGTAAGACCAAAAGACATAATAGATATTATAAAAGTGAAATAATAATCTCAAAAGGAAAGAACAACTGGGATGCGGAAAAAGAAAAAAAGAAAGTAGAGGAAAAAATACATATATATACGCAGACAAGATTGCTAAGATAATTGTACCACTAAATCTATTAGTTCATGGAAAGAAACTGTGATTGCTATATTGTTTGATTTATTTTGCATGGCTGAATCTTGCAATCTGAGTCACTATACTGAAGATAATAATATTCCCTATAATGACTATTACTACTTACCTGTCAATTTGTTTTGAAATCCTGTAACATTTTTAGTGTCCTGTTTTATTTTTATTGTTTTCTTTTAATCTCTTTAAAATAAAACAAAGAAACTCAGTGGTGTTACTGTACACCAATAATAAACTCATTGAGAAAAAAAATTAGGAAAATAATACCATTTATAAGAGCATCAAGATAAATTAAATACCTAGGATTCAACTTAACCAAAGAAGTGAAACAGCTCTACAAAAAAAACTACAGTACTCTGAGAAAGGAGCTTTAAAAGGACATCAAAAAATGGGAAGATATCTCCTGATCTTGGATTGGCAGAACTAATATTGTCATAAGGACACTTCTAAAACTGATAAATAGATAACACAATTACAGTAAAAAAAAATCTCCCACATTCCTCACTGAACTAGAGGAAAAACCATAAAATTCATATGGAACCCCAAGGAACCAAGATTTTCAAAACTGATCTGGACCATCAAGGGCAAAGCAGAGAGCATCACAATAGCTGACTTCGTTATATTACAAATCTCCTGTGATTTCAAAAGCAAAAGCATAGTGTGGGCACAAAAACAGACATGTGTATCCTTGCAACAAAATAAACGATGCAGAAACAACCCAAACACATTCACTTATCTGATCTTTGACAAAGGGGTCAAAATTTCATGTTAGAGAAAAGATAGACTTTTTAAAAAATGGTACCAATCCAGGCATGTTTGCACAGGGCCATAATCCCAGCCCAAGGGAAGCTGGGGCAGAAGATCACCATGAGGCCAGCCTGGGCACCATAGTGAGTTCAAGACAAGCCTGAACTACAAAGGGAGGCCTTGTCTCAGAAAACTAGAAAAACAAAATGCAGGGCTGCAAAACTATTTACTAATAGCCATTGTTTATTTTCTGTCTTAATCTCATTAAAATTAAAAAAAGAAATAGTAGATACCTGGACATAGTAAGATGACATACAAGAAATGCCTTCTATCTCCATTGGTTTTACCAGTTGTATCTTACTGGATTTTATTATATGTGATAATATAAACAAAAATTTTTATAGGCAAAGAGATAATATAGAAACCATTGTTTGTTTTCCATTAGCTGGTTCCAAATACTCTGTAGTAGTTTCATCCTTTGGAATAGTTTCACACTGCCTTGATATGTCTGATGCTATAGTATACGAAGTTATACTCAAATATTTCAAGGAAAGAAACACTATGGTAACTACTATTAAGTCGGGTTATCTTGTGGTGAAGCACTATGTTGCTAAAGTTGTTCTGTTTTGATCTGTATTGTTATGTTTTTATGTTCTCTTTATCTCAATTTCCCCTTTTTTAAAAAAATTATTTATTTTATTATGTTTTTTAATTAAGGAAAAAAATTTTTTAAAATGGTAGAATATATTATAGTAACTCTTTTGATTTCATATTAACTTGATTTGAAGCCCTGTATTGCTTCCACCATTTTGTTTTGACTGATTTTACTCTATTCTGTTCTGATAGTATTAAGTTTGGGGGTATAGGCAACTACTTTGAACTCAATAAGACTCACTATGACGCCCATTCTGGTTAGACTATTATTTTCTTTTAAAGTTCTGTAATGTCTCCAATGTTTAGGTTCTATTGGTCTTGTTCTGTACTGTTTTGTTCAATTTTATTATACATAATAACATAGGCAATTCTTTTTAAAGTAGCAAGAGGAATTATGGTAACCATTGTTGATTACCTTGTATTCTGTTTTTACATCATGTACTATGTTCATCCTTTGTTTTGGCTGACTGCTTTGGTTTGTCATATTTGGTTTTATTCTCTTCCAAAAAAGTAATAAGAACTATGGGAGTATTAAAACCCAAAATGTGTAAATGTTATTGCAAAAAATAGAGGAAACGAAAGTGCGCTAAAGGATACAACTGCAAAGGTGTTTAGGTGTGTAAGATAGATGACCGTATTACTGAGTTTTTGTTGGATCAGTGAACACAAATGTTTACAGTTTCACTGTTTGAATGTCCACTTTGTATGCTTTATTTATTTTTTTTTTATTTAAGAGGAAAAAGAGAAAAACACAAAACAAAACAAAGCAGTGTAAGGTTACATATAATACAGAACTACAAAAAAAGCATAACAGTAAGAAATCACCTGTTAATAGATTACATATTATCATCTTGGAAATAGTT